>NC_072793.1:18120000-19335000 GCF_028583425.1 Eublepharis macularius | reverse complement strand
GGATGCTACTGGACCCTTTACTATTTTGCTACTGCAGACTAACACGGCTAACTCCTCTGATGCGTTTCAAGTTCACGTGACTTTCAAGGGACTAGACTTCAGCTTTGTGTGTCTCACTGTTTAAAAGCTTCGGTGAGTCAGAGAGATTTCCAGGGGTCTGTCTCTTTCCTGCACAAAAAGTTAGAGAAGGGGGATGAAGACATTCTTCTCTATCCTAGATTTAGGATGGCAGTACTTTCTCACACCAGATGCTGAATTTTTGTGCTTTTAATAGACACTGCCTGCTTATGGAGGTTCTTCTTTTCAATTACTGTGTTGGATTTCTTCCCCTTCTTTCCTTCTCACTGCTCTCTGTCCCAGGTTCTAAATTTAGGTTGTGTAAGCTCCTTGGGGCATAGACCTTACTTTACACCTTTCTTGCTGACTTTTAAACTGCAAACACTGGCTTTTGGGGGGGTATATTCTGTGAACCTGGCTGTGATATGCAATTTGATAGTAAATTTAGGGTGCCCTCATTTAAAAATCATCAGGATCCATGTAAAATAATCTAGTCAGTTATGCAGTCTCATGAAAAAAATCCAGTATTTTTAAAAATCTTGCCTGTCCAGGTCATCAGAGAACTTCCAATTGCCCATCCAAAGAAGAAAGAGCAGCTTTGCAAATGCTCCAATCAGTCACTGCTAAATTTAGAAAGAGAGTTGCATAGAATGTGGGCTTAGACAGGTGCCATGCTGTAATGAAACCCCAAAGTGGGAAGAGATCACCAAATGTGTGTGTCAAGGTTTCGACTGCTGAAATGTAGCCCTCTGAAGGGAAGGCATTTGTACTGTAAAGTGATGCTCAGCAGTGGGGGGAATGTCATATGCTGAAAGATAGCCCCCAAGTGGGAAGAAAATCTCAATGTTAAAGCAGCCATGGGGAAAATACAGCTTGCATGCACATGTGTGCTATGATATGCAGGGCTTTTTTTCAGGGGGAACACGGAGGGACGGAGTTCCGGAACCTCTTGAAAATGGTCACATGGCTGGTGGCCCCACCCCCTGATCTCCAGACAGAGGGGAGTTGAGATTGCCCTCCGCACTGCAGGAGCAGTGCGGAGGGCAATCTCAACTCCCTTCTGTCTGGAGATCAGGGGGCGGGGCCACCAGCCATGTGACCATTTTCTCCAAGGGCAACCCACTGAGTTCCACCACCTCTTTTCCCAGAAAAAAAAGCCCTGATGAGAAGTATAGATCTGCAGCCACCCAGCAAACTCTAACAAATGGCTCAGTGATCTTACAATACAAACTGATCAATCTTGGGTGAATTTGCCAATGGAGATAAAGGGCTCTGAGCGTCCCTAGCTTTGTGACTGGGTAGTAGCTGTGGTGGTGGAGTTTCATTTTCTTCTGCCTTGGTGCTGGTTTTGCATCTGCACAGTTAGTAAAATATCAACTCCCCCCCTCCCGCCCCAAGAGTGATAAATGGTTAGGGAGGAGATATTTTTTATTTTTATCTCTTTTGCTTCTTTCTCCCTGATGGGGACCCCAAGTGGCTTACATCATTCTCTTGTCTTCCATTGTTCTCTCACAAACAACCTTCCCGCCAGGAAAGAGATTTGTACTGTTAAGACAGCCTGTTTGGTGTAGTGGTTAAGAGATCCAGCTTAGTGTAGTGGATAAGAGCAGTGGGACTCTAATCTGGAAAATTGGGTTTGATTCCCCACGCCTCCACTTGAAGCCAGTCGGGTGACCTTGGGTCAGTCACAGCTCTTCCAGAGCTCTCTCAGCCCCACCCACCTCACAGGGTGTTTTGTTGTGGGGATAATAATGACACTTTGTAAACTGCTCTGAGCGGACATTAAGTTGTCCTGAAGGGTGGTATATAAATTGAATGTTATTATTATTATTTATTATTAAGGTGATGCTCAGCAGTGGAGGGAGTAGGTTAGGCTGAGAGCACATGATTGGCCCGAGCTCGCCCTGCATTCTTCCACGGCAGATCAGGGAACTGAACCTGAGTTGTCCAGAACCTATCCTGCTACGCTAGTCACTCACCACACGATACTGACTCTCCTTTTGACTCTAATAAGGCTATGTAAAACACACACAAGCAAAATAACATTAATAAGGTAGATTTATACAAACATCAACAGTTTTAAAAAGTTTTATTTGTAAATAACTGACCATTTATTCACTCAAACAACTGGGTGTGGAATGGTACGCAGTGAAGAGAGTTCTCCAAGGCAGTGGTCCCCAACATTTTTGGCACCAGGGACCGGTTGTGTGGAAGACAATTTTTCTGCAGGCCGAGGGGGTGGTGGTTTCGGAATGATACAATTGTGTACGTTATTTCTATTATTACATTATAATATATAATGAAATAATTATACAACTCACCACAATGCAGAATCATTGGGAGCCCTGAGTTTGTTTTCCTGCAAGTAGATGGTCCCATCTGGGGGTGATAGGTGACCATGTACCTTGCCTACTCCCTGGATCCGGCTCTGTACTCACCTGCCACTCATCTCCCGTGTGGCCCAGTTGCTAACAGGCCATGAACTGGTACCGGTCCACGGACTGGGGGTTGGGGATCCCTGCTCCAAGGAAACTGGGACTTCCACTGGGCTGTATGAGAACATGCTTGAATGAAATGCTGCCAATACTACTACTACTACTACTACTAATAATAATAATAATAATAATAATAACTGTGCTTGTATACCACTCTTCTAGACAGATTAGTGCCCCACCCAGAGTAGTGAACAAGTTGGGGAACTGGGGCTGAGAGGAGTGGCTGACCCAAGGCCACTTACTGAGCTCATGGCAGTAGTGGGATTTGAACCAGTAGAGTGCTGATTTGCAGTTGAATCACTGTGCTACAGCAGCTACAGCACTGTCTGCCAGCGCCCGGTGCTGCATGATGACATCACTTCCGTGACATCATCACGCAGGTGTGGGAGGCATGCCATCAGCATGGCAAGCCATCCACCCAAGTGCCCAGTGCGCTGTGAAGCTAAGGGCTAAGAGGCCCTGGGGCGGTTCACCTGCCCCGCTGCCCTGTGCCACCCGCATGGCAAGCTGGCCTCCCCAGTTCCAGTGCACTGCGGAGCTGGTGGCAGCAGTACGGTCATACACTGGGGCAGCTGGCTTGCCATGCGGATGGCTGAGCACAGGGCTGGGAGGTCCTGTGTGCATGGCAAGCCAGCCGCCCCATCGATGGGGCAGACGAGGTCCTCTCAACCTCAGCCTCCCATGCGGCAAGCCATGGCACGCTCCTGGTGGCTGGTAGCCACGCCCACCACCCTCTCTTTGGCAGCACCGGGGGCAAGCTACCCCTCCCTGCCCCCCGTCGATCTGGCCCTGTGTGTACACACAAAGTAACCTATGAAACACACCTCAGCTGCTCACAAACAGCCAAACTGCTTGATGAAATGCTGGATCTCTGAATGGGCAGAACAAGAATTGAACCAACAGGTTTTCAAGCATCCCTATACAAAGTTAGGTCACAGACATAGCCCGTGCGCTTCCCGGATCAAACCTTGAATTCCTTAACCTATCATTACAAACTTGTGAGATGACTGAGGTTTGGAGAACGGAACTTGTCAAAGGCCACCCAGGGAGCATTTCAGAAGGCTGAGCTCAGCGCATTGCTGGTGGCAGCTTTCAGATGACCGGCTCAGCCCTTAGCACTTTCCACAGGCACAAATGGTTGTGTGAATGAGGTTTGGCTCTGTGCCACATGGTTAAACTTATGACTCACACTATGAAGGACATTTCCCTTTCCTACCCCACTTTGATTATGTGTAACTATGCAGTGGAAACAAAACAAGGCCATATGGGAGCGACCCAGGCATCAGAAGCAGATTAAAAATGACAGCGGAGCAAGTGAGTGACAGCCAAATCTGATGGTGTTCAGCAATTGCAAAGGCTGACGTTTAAATTGCAGGCAGGCATGATTTCATTCCAGGAGCTGCTTGCTGTTGCACACCGTTTTGATCATAGAAAAAGAGTGGAGGTAAGAGAGAAATCAAATTGTTCTCGGAAATCACATTTAATGTAGAAATCTGGTTAATATTAAATTGTAATCTGCAGTATTCAAGTGCACTATTCCTCAAGGAAAAGCCTTCCTGGTTTGAGGGCTGCTAGAATTAAAAGTCCCCTTCATAACATCACTTCCTAAGTCAGGCCCAACTAGCCTTCAGATTGCATTAGTGTATTGATAACGCTAATTTCAAAATTATTGTGCTAGAGTTTGGGGTTTTTTTTCCAAATTTCTGGGCAATATTCCAATCATATGGATCGATTTAGCGATACCATGCAGCAGCCAAGTTGTGGCCCCAGGTGCTTGCTTAGGAGATGTAAGTTCGGGGAGCACTCAGAAAACACGGAACAAAGCTGACGGCTGTCCAGCAGATTTGCAGAATATTGCACTGACCTTTGTGGTGCAGCTGCCTTTAATTTTATATGCGTGACTACAGTACAGGGAGAATGTTGCAAACCATTTTCCTTTGGAAAATGGACCTGATACAGGAAGGGATATCATGAATAATAGTTGTATGAGTAACTATAGAAAGATAACAACAAGGATAGCTGTACTTCCTTCTACTTCTGAGCTTACTGTAGCTTGCTGGTTATACTGACAAAAGA
Organism: Eublepharis macularius; assembly: GCF_028583425.1. Taxonomy (NCBI): domain Eukaryota; kingdom Metazoa; phylum Chordata; class Lepidosauria; order Squamata; family Eublepharidae; genus Eublepharis; species Eublepharis macularius. The sequence goes on along the minus strand of NC_072793.1, from coordinate 19,330,372 downwards.
TAGCCATTACAGATTTTACCTGAGTGCTTTGATTTACTTACTCACAGGGCTCATTTCGAGGGGGAATGCACAGGAATGCAGTTCTGGCAGTTCCCCAAAGAGGTCACATGTCAGGTGTCCCTGCCCACCTGACTCTTGGCCATTTTGGGCCCATTTTGGCCTGGATTGGGACCAAAATGGCCCGGATCGGGCCTCTGACGGGAGTTGGAGCACTCTCCTGCTCATCGGCAGCCCAATCCTGACCATTTTGGGCCCCTTTTCAGCCATTTTCAGCCCCTTTTTGCCATTTTGGGCCCAATTTTGGCCCTGAATGGCCAGGATTGGGTCCAAAACCTTCAGAATAGGTAATGTCAGGGGGTGTGGCATACGCAAATCAATTATACTAATGATACACTTCCAGTGATGGCAAAAGGCGTGGCATATGCTAATGAGTTGTGCTAATGAGTTCCTCAAGATCTTTTTCTACGAAATGACCCCTGCTTACCCATATAACAGAGAGTCCTCACAATATCTGAAGCACTAAAACCTTACCTTTGCATTGAACTGTACCTGAAGAAGAGGGGCTGGGTTTCTGAAAAGCAGTAGTAAGATGAGCTGTCCCAGGTTTGGACCACACCCAAATTAGTTTGTTTTGGCCTCGGCTCATCACATTTGTGAGGATGTGTGGTGAGCCTAACAAATTCTCTCCCTCTGTTGTCTTCTGTGTGCATTTCTGAAACCTAAGTCACATCTGGCAGAACCGTTCAACAAGTTAGCCAGAGAGGCAAGAACCAGACAACTGTCTTATGTGCCTTCCTAAATATAGCGAGTGAAGACACCCACTGCATCCACTCTGGTAGGCCATTCTGAAGAGCTAGACCCACCACAGGAAAACAAATAAAAAGGAGGCTTCTCCAGAGCAAATGGCAAGCAAAAAGAAGTGGTCAAATCACGACTGAAGGTGTGGAGGTACACAGTTTCCACAAAAGTCAATCAAAATGTATTCAGACTTATAAGCAGGGCTTTTTTTCAGCTGGAATGCAGTGGAATGGAGTTCCAGCACCTCTTGAAAATGGTCACATGGCTGGTGGCCCCGCCCCCAATCTCCAGAGACAGGGGAGTTTAGCTCACCCTCCATGTCACGCGGAGGGCAGTCTACACTCCCCTCTGTCTGGAGATCAGGGGGTGGGGCCACCAGCCATGTGACCATCTTCACCAAGGGCGATTTAAACTTTAAAAAACTCCCCCCTTGTTCCAGCTGACCCAAAGTGACGTCATTGTGCGGTCCTGAGTTCCACCACTGAATTCCATCACCTCTTCCCAGAAAAAAGCCCTGCTTATAAGTAAGCAATATGCTTACTTATGCACCAACGTACACTTTTTTGTGGTTTTTAGTTTGCACCAAAATGTGCAAACTAAAGCACTTAAAAACCACTTTTTAAGAGGATTTCTGGTACTTTTGTCACCATTGATGGAAAGTGCCTCCCCCTACCCTTTTTTTCTCTTTTGCACATGTGCTATTGTGCTAGAATACTGGTTAAAAGTTCATGGTTCCTTGACTCCCATAAAAAGGCAGTGATTGGCTGTTCATGTACCTGCAAAATTAATTTCCGAGTCATTGGTGAAGACTTTGGGATCCCAACTGCACTTGGGCCTTTGCAGAAATTGGACCGTTATGTTGCTGCTCACAAATGAATATTATAATTTGCCTGCTTACACCGTTGTGACCCTGGCTGTGTGTTCATAATTACAAGATTAGCATTATAACACAATTTTCTAGTGAAATAATAGAAGAGGGGCAAGCTGAAATGCTTCCCATGAGTGCAACACCGATTGACCAAAATGCTTCCCATGGCTTGGCAATGCTTCTGAAAAGCGCACTGGAAAACAGCAGCAAAAAAACCCCTTGGAGCAAATGCGATCTTGGAAAAGGTGCAAAGAAGTCGGAGAAAGAGCAAAATGCACATGGCTGGCAAACGATAACGTGTGCAAGGTTAGGAATAAGCTGCAACAGTTCCAAGTGTGAACTGCTTTTCTTATGACGTGCGGAAATGGCCATACACTCAAAGCGGTTTCCAGATATGCCAATAATGCCATTCATAGTTAAAACCAATGACAGATTTAAACAGTCATCATGATTCACAAGTCAGTTTCCGGAGGTCCTTTTATATCAAACTGATTTTTATTTAGCTGCCAAGAAAAAAGACAGTAAGATAGTGAGGAGGGAACCAGGCAGATCTCACATAGAAACAAATATCACAAAGAATGGCTTGTCCCATGTCCTTACCAACCTCCCCTTGTCAAAGGATACGTTTTAGTCCAGTAGGTCAAAGCCACTGGAACACAATTATCTGGAGCAGCAAAAGGGAAGAGGAAAGGTTTTTTTTAATTACACATCTATTGATTTCAACCTTTCAAAGTACCTTTTAAAACAAAACAAAAGGTCCACCAATCTACATTTATATGTACACACACACACACACACGACCTGGGTAGGCCGAGTGAGCCTGATCTTGCCATATCTTGGAAGCTAAGCAGGGTCAGCCTTGGTTAGTAATTGGATGGGAGATCATCCAATGAGGCAGGGTTGCAAAGGCAGGCAATGGCAAACCACCTCTGTCTCTTGCCATGAAATCCCCACCAGGGGTCACCATAATTCAGTTGTGACTTGACAGCACTCTCCAACACACACACGGACACACACACGGGCATGTAATGTGTAGCTTGGCACGTAGCCTCCTCCCTTCCCTTTTCTCTCCGTGGTGGCCATTGTGAAGTCTTTCTGCTTGCCTTTCATCTAGGGAGGTTGAGGTCATTCTTGTCCTCAGGAATCCTGCTATGACCATTGTAGAAAAAGCTTGCTTGACTGGCTATCCTTGCAACTCCACCCTCTTTTTTATTGTCATTGCTGCGAGTCTCCTCACCACATTCTAACAAGCGATGTTCTTTATTCCGTAGAGAGCTTGATGAGGAAACACCATTCTGCAATTGCTAATGACAGAAGCTGATGGCTGAGCTCGGAGCGTTCATGCGCTAGATGCCCGTTTTCCCTCTTGGTATCTGTTTAATTTTTTTTTTAATCTCATGTGAAAAGTAGTGTGCTAAGCTTTATGCAGCTTTATGAAAAGTTTTCAGGATTCAGAAGAGTTTGAAATATATAATTGCCTTTGATTGTAGCTACAATGGACATTTTCATTTAAAACCAATTTCCTTTTCACTTGTCTCTTGACTCTACTATGGCTATCTATTGTTGAATGACAGGTACAAGGAGATTCTTGCAGATATAGTTACAATGGCAACACAAAAGTGACTGTGTACTTAGACGAGCGGGTATGTTTTCTAAATTATACCCTGGGAGATCTAAGGAAACACAATTGTTATAATCAGAAGGGAGGCAGGTCACCCTTTTTGTTTCTTTCAATAATCTCAAATCTCTTGACAATGGGGGACATAGCGAGGGCTTTGTAATCTTTAATAATAGTTGTTAATAGCATACTTTTTAAGCCAGAGAAATCTCTGTGAGCCTGAAGTCATCATTATAGTGGGAGTTCAGGTGCTTTTGTTTTTGACAAGGTCAGCAACCAATGTGTGCGATCTATCAGATGGAGCTAGAATTATGCTACAGAGGGTAGAAAATCTAGACTTGTCTCTTGAGAAGGCTCCAGAGATGGGCTTTGCTTCAGTGCTTTGGCGTTTGATGGCCACAGCCAGGGCTTTTTTTTTCAGTGGGAATGCAGTGGAATGGAGTTCCGGCACCTCTCGTGCCTGGTGGCCCCACCCCCTGATCTCCAGAAAGATCAGTTCCCCTGGAGGAAATGGCCATTTTGTAAGGGGGCCAGTGTGTTTCTCCCACCACCTCTTTTCCCAGAAAAAAAGTCCTGGCTAGACATGGGCATGAACCACATTATGAACCAAAAAAACATACGAACCGCCCTATCTGCCGTTCGCAAACCGCCAGATTGTGAGGGTCCATGGCCAACGAACCAGCATTTGTTGGAAGCCCGGTTCATTGCATTTGCCCATGGTTCATGAATCCAGACAGTATGGCACCATCAATCAATTCCCTTGGAAACAGAGCTGGGGGAATGCCTGAACTCTATCTGCACTCCTTCTGTCACCCTGGAAACCCGAATTGAAGCCCAGCTTACCTTGATCGGCAGATCTTCTTTCCAACCATGGAGCTGCAAATTGCTTACAGTTGGTTACATGGGAGAAGACACCTGGGAGGAGGGAGGGGAAAGAGGGTGTTCTGTAGCCATGGGCACTCGAATCTCATCTCTGCAAACTCTGATAGGCAGTTCTGACAGCCAACCCCTTGTACACTGGGCCAACATCAACTGGTGGCTCTAACTGTATCGAATGGGAGTTTTTTGGGGGCCTTGGATTTGAGAGGGTATAACTCCAAGATCCTTATTGCAATCTTGACCAAAATTGGGTGCTGGCTGAAGAAGAGCCTGCTAAACACTCCCTGTGAACATGGACTCTCTAAGTCCAATGGGGGCCATTCTGATGCCCACAAACCATGAACCGATTCACCAGTGGGAAATGTTCGTTTTGGTTAGCTTGTTTGGGTTTGTCATCAGCACCGAACCACGAACCGCTGGTTCATTAAATTTTTTTGGTTCATGCCCATGTCTAGTCCTGGCCACAGCCAAGGATGTTTTTCTCAAGTTTGATTGACCGGGAACATTATGCCTGTGTGCATATATATTCCCAGACCCAAGATATTCAGATAACATTTTGGGTTGCTGTAGCAGCCATCACCAGAAAGAAAAGATGGAAGTGAAGACAAAGTCAGCAGCAGGAGGGAGTTATTGAGTTTTAGTTAAGGCACATTAACTAAACAAACTGCACGCAGAATGCTCTCATCCAAGTTAGAGAACCAATAACTGTTTATTTATCTAAAGAAATATATTTACATAAGTTAAGTGGAGAGATAAGAGCCCCGTGGCGCAGAGTGGTAAGCGGGGGTACTGCAGCCCAAGCTCTGCTTGTGACCTGAGTTCAATCCTGGCAGAAGCCGGGTTCAGGTAGCCGGCTCAAGGTTGACTCAGCCTTCCATCCTTCCAAGGTTGGTAAAATGAGTACCCAGTTTCCTGGAGGGTAAAGTGTAGAGGACTGGGGAAGGCAATGGCAAACCACCCCGTAAAAAGTCTGCCAAGAAAATGTCATGATGCGACGTCCTCTCATGGGTCAGTAATGACTCGGTGCTTGCACAGGGGACTACCTTTACCTTTACCTAGTGGAGAGATAGAACGAATAACTGATCTAACTAGCTAGGATGACATTATATTGAAAGTAGGCCATGTCTCTCAGGAGGAGACACCATGCTGCCTCTCCTGGTGGATGCAGGGAAGAAGAGAGAGAGGAAGGGGAGAAAAGTGAAGGAAGTTCCCTTGGCAGGAAGGAGACTGATATCAGCTCTATGGTTGTTGCCTTCCTTCTTCTCTGCTGGCAGTCCTGAAGGTCTGCGCAAGAGACATCTCCAGTCCCTTCTTCTAACAGGAGTAGAGGTGAAGCAAGCCAAGAATGGAGACCAGCCACCAGCCACTGGTGGGAAGTGGACTCAGAGCCAGTGATGAAGGAAGTGGAAAGCCAGATGGTAATGATGGAGCAGGGGGAGTCTGAACCACCAATGGCAGGGGAAAGCATAGCTGGTGGTAAGAGACTGCTATCACTTGAATGTAAAAAAAATCTATTTCCGCATTATTTTTTGCAACACAAGCAACTTACTGATATCCAGTCCTGTTCCACCATGTGTTAAATATTACCAAAGGAACCAATATTCATATAATTAAAATTATGTTGTGTGGTGCCTTACATTTGAACAATACAGTTTACAACGAAAGGATAATTGGTCAGTTTTAGCCATTCTGAGCTTTAAAAGCATAAACTTTGTCACACTCCTTTGATTTACAATTGAAACATACTGGAGAACAGCTAAGGTATTGGAGGAGTGGGGAAGAGGGAATGTTTCCCCCTGTTTGTTCTCAAACAACATTATTTTTAATAGCAAAAGATGGACCTGGTCAGCAAGCTAAAGTATACATGGAGAATATCTCCCCCCTGCTGCTCCCAGTAGTTGGTGTTAGGGAAAAAACCCATATAGTTGATTATTTAAAAAAATCTGCACGGACATTCCTTTCTATATGGTCCGTCCATTCAAATCAATCCCACCAGGACCTCCAGTGAAGTGAAAGGAAAAACTGTTGCAGGTGCAAAAACTTGGTCTGTGAGCTGGAGCTCCCGGTTGCTCAGTTAGGGCAATATTATTATAAGTTGGGCTACATTAAGTTGTGTTTTTGCTTGTGTAACAAGTACAGGCCAACCTCATCTCCCTCAGCTTAGTACTAGACAAATCCACAAAAGTTAAGAAAATACTGCTCCCAGATTGTCTCCCATGATGGATTGCAAGTTCCCCCCCCCTCCCCACAAAGCATTTTCCAGAATAGTAGATGTGCCTTAAAACAAACGGTAGTCAAAATCCATCCAAAAACTTACATTCTCTCATTCAGAGTATAGTTTTATCTTGCTTTAAAATCTTGCTGGATTTTCGAATAACAGGGAGATTGATCTGAGAGCCATCACAATAGGTTTCAATGGGAAACACATATCTGGATATAACTTCGTCACCTTCCAGCCCATTGGACTGGATCCTGACTGCCAAATATCAGGCAGATAGAAGAAAATATCTCTGCAGGTTGAAAAACCAGAGATCTTGAAGGACATTTTGTTCCGACCTTCGATGGGGTTCGGTTGCCCCTTGCAGACTCAGGGGTTTTCTGCATGTCACTTTACAGCGTTTCAGATTGTATTCTGCTTCCCATGTTCTCCAGAGTTCTGTGTGTACAAGGGAGTCATAGGAAGCAGAAACGGTTTTTGTCGGCCTTTCTCCCATTTTTTCCCCTGTGCACATTCCGTGATTTTTTAAAAAGCTACTGCCCAGTCACTGCTGGCACGTGTTAAGTCCGTGCAGAATCAAAAACTCCCGTTCTGCTTCTTGTGTCCCCCTCTTCCTTTCCCCCAGTAGCTGACTGGTCTGCTTGCCAGTAGCCACTCCCACCCTCCTCAGTAGAGATGGGCACGAACCAGAAAAAAATGAACCATATGATTTGTGGGTTGTCACGTTTCATGAACCACGAACTTTCATGAACCTGCCCCGGTTCACAAGCTGGTTTGTTTTGGTTTGTGAAAACATCACTTCCGGGCCAGCAAATTACCACTTCCGGATCAGCAGAAGGTCACTTCTGGGTCAGCATAAGGTCTGCAGAAAGCCCATCCCTTGTTGCTTAGGAAACTGATTGATTGGCACCAGGCCGTCTGCAGTGTGCAATCTGCCTTGAGTTTCAGTAAGAAAGGCAGATTATATATAAATAATAAAACAAATAAACATTTATAAACATTTAAATAACATTTAAAATGTATATAACAACAATGACAATGACAATGACAATGAAAATGATAGTAAAAACTGTGCTTATATACCGCTCTTCTAAACAGATTAGTGCCTCACCCAGAGCAGTGAACTAGTTAGCGTTATTATTATTATCCCCACAATACATCTGGGGAGCTTGGGCTGAGAGGAGTGGCTTTCCCAAGGCCACCTACTGAGCTCATGGCAATAGTGGGATTCGAATCAGTAGAGTGCTGATTCTCAGCCGAACCACTTAACCACTGTGCTGCAACAGCTCAAATATAGACATATAAATAAACGTGCACACAACCAGGGAGGAGGGCCAATAAAGAATTTACCAGGGGCATGCCAAATAACATGAACAAGGCTTCATCCACTGGTGGAAGATGAAGGAGACAAGGGAATGTCCCTGGACTTCCTCAGGTAGACCATTCCACAAGGTGGGGGCCACAACAGAAAAAGCACATTTATAGGCAGTTGCTGATTTTGCCATTTAGAGGATGGCGCCTGCAGATGGCCCTGCTCAGATGAGTGAAGCTGTCATGGCACAGCATACAAGGTGATCTTGCGAATATGAGGGTCCAAAGCCATGGAGGTTTTGAATGTAATAGCCAACACCTTGAGCTTAACCCAATAATCAATGGGAAGCCAATGAGATGACTGCAGAAAGGGGGTAAGATACATGTTCCACCTAGCTCTTCATAATAACCATGCTGTGGCCTTTTGTATCAACGGAAGTCCCTAAGTTAACTTGGAGGGGAGACCCATGTAGAGTGCATTACAGTAGTCTAGTCTTGATTTTACTGCAACATGGATCCACATGGCCAGATCAAGGTTGAATCAAGATAGGGGGACATCTTCCAGGCTACGCTAATTTGGAAGAAAGCATTTTGTTTGCAGCTGCATTAACTTGCTTCTCCAGCAGTAATGCTGGGACCAGAGTATAATGTCTAAGCTCTCAACCAAGTCTTCAAAGGTCAAATGAAACCCATCAAAGGTGGGAAGCACAATATCCTTCAATTTCTCCAGCTTTCCAGGATTTTCTGTCTTGTCTGGCTTCAGTTTCAATTTGTTTGCTTTTAGCCATGTGACCACAGCTGTCAGACAATGACAGTACTCTAATGTATCACCAGGAGGGTTTGGATGAGGAGCTACAGAGCTGAGTGTCATCAGCATATTGATAGCATCCACAACTATGAATGACTATGAAACTAAGGACTTTACGTAGAGACTGAATAGAATGGGGGATAGCACTGTACCTTCTTGAACATCACAGGACAAATCCCCCATGGATAATAAACGTTCTCCAACAGCAACCCTTGAGTTCAGTCTGTAAGGCATAGAGATGGGCACGAACTGAAATACGAACCAAAATTAAGCACGAACCAGGCCAGTTTGTAGTTCGCAAACCAGCAGTTCACCAGATCCCATTTCTGACAAACCGCCACGAACTTTAGGCTGCTTCATTTGGTTCATTTTTTGGTTCATCACTGCAGACAGCCTGGTGCCAATAATCAGTTTCCTAGGCAACAGGGGATGGACTTCCTGCAGACCTTCTGCTGACCCAGAAGTGACCTTCTGCTGACTCGGAAGTGATGATTTTCTGACCTGGATGTGATGTTTTCACGAACCAAATGAACCGGTTCATGAACCAGGGGCAGGTTCATGAAAGTTCGTGGTTTGTCAAATTTGACGAACCACGAACCACATGGTTCGGGTTTTTTTCCGGTTCGTGCCCATCTCTAGTAAGGAATGATTCAAACCAATCCAAAGCACATACCTTGTTATATACTTCTGTCTCCAAATGTCTCAATAAGATTGCAAGGTCCACTGTAACAGATAATTTGATTAGGAGATAATCCAGTAGGAACAATGGAGAGGCCTGGCCTTTGTTTACCTTTGGTCATAACCCTTTCAAAAGAATGGAGAAGACCTGCCATGCGTGGAACTTTGGCTATAGGGCACACCGTGCAGGCATATTTAAATTTGTTCCACCTCTTTGACTAGACTTTCAGGTTTTAAAAAATATTTTTTATTATAATCACAAATTTGTGGGCACTTCAAAAAAGCAAACATTCATCTCAAAGTAAGAAATAAATAACAATATGGAAATAGAATCAAAGGTTTCTGACAAATAGACATTCAGGTTAATTTAATGATCACTTCTGTTATATTAGAGATGTTCAAAGACACTGTACTATTGTTATAGCACTTGTTAACTGCTTAGGTTAGGTAGAACATCACATGCTGATAGGTAGAACACACACACTGACATACAGAAATCGTGGCTTTGGAGTGGCGGACTGCTAAGTTTACGAAGAACAAGATAGCAGAATCCAAAGTTCCTGCTGCTACATTCCATTATAGAACATCATCCACCAGACTGTTCTGAGATATACGAATAGGCAGTGAGGGAATGTGTCTCCCAGCACATTAAACTTGTAAAATTAATCACTGATGTACAAGCTACTCATTCAGCTGCGGATCTGTCCCACTTAAAGAGCCAGGCTTACAGTTCTTAGTGGGAGAACAGATTAATTCTCCTATCTGTCTGTCTGTCCGTCCGTCCATCCGTCCGTCCGTCCGTCTATGTCATTTATAGTCCACCTTTCTCACTGAGACTCAAGGCGGATTACATAGTGTGAGATTAGTACAATCAGTAGCAAGGACAAGGAAAGGCATTTCCATACAGTGTCAAGGACATTTCCATAAACAATGTCATAGGGTAAATGAATACAAATTTACAAAGACATATCATTATCAAGGATCCAATACAGGGTTGAAGAACTGCTGAAGCAGAACTTAATCAGTTCTAGGACTGACATTAGACAACATGAATTACGAGTAGTATATAGGAGTACATATTTAATAGGCCTCATAATACACCAGGCTCTGCATCTGGTGTTCTTGAAGCTGAGGCAGGGTTTTGTGTGACCCCTTCACCAGCAGAAAAAAATGGCAGCAGAGCAGCCTCTCCCTTTGCAGAGACTTGACTTTCAGTTTTCATTTCCTCCCTCCTGCCCCAAGATTGGCTATATCAGACTAGCTGATCTATTCAGGAGTGAGCAGGAATTTTGGAAGACCCATCCAATTGTTTTCAGTAGACCTGCTCTTTACTGTTGACTTTGAGTAGGTTCTTTAGTTAGTAGGTAAAGGTAAAGGTGTGCAAGCACCGAGTCATTACTGACCCATGGGGGGATGTCGCATCACGACATTTTCTTAGCAGACTTTTTACGGGGTGGTTTGCCATTGCCTTCCCCAGTCATCTACACTTTACCCCCAGAAAACGGGGGTACTCATTTTACCAACCTCGGAAGGATGGAAGGCTGAGGGCCAAGCTACACATGACGAATGACACTTGAACGGCAAGTGTATTTCTCCCTGTTCACTTGCCCTCCACTCAGTCCACTTGCCATTCAAGTGTCATTCGTCATGTGTAGCTTGGCCCTGAGTTAACATTGATCCAGCTACCTGAACCCGGCTTCCACCAGGATCAAACTCAGGTCGTGAGCAGAGCTTGGGCTGCAGTACTGCCGCTTACCACTCTGTGCCACGGGGCTCTGCTAAGACTACGAAGGACAAGATTAGTTAGTAAAGAGGCCCAATTATGATTGGTTCGACCTGGACTAGTTTGACAGGAATGTGCAGGTTATAATAGGTAGGGAAATCTTGTAAGTACCCTGAGGCATCTAAGAACAGAAGTTCATCCAAGCCAGCCAACTACTAGCTGTATAGCTAGGGTTGTGTGTGGAGGGGGTTCCCTTGGTGCTGGGCAACATTATTCTGAACTCTAGCTGCTGTATGGCGTGGAAGGAACGGCAATTCAACACAATAATCTTTCTGGTGTTAACATAACGTGCTTCCCTCTATGCCTCTTCAGCCTTCCTTTTTACCTCTTGAGGCATGGTTTTTTTTTCTATTTTAGTTTCCAGCCACAGGATGTCCAGAAGCCTTGTGAATCACCAGATCAGAGTTTGATGGCTGACATGCACATTTCACGGGCTATGGGAAAAAAGCTTGCGGGGACTGATTCATGGCTCGGTCATCATAATCTATAGTATTATCAACCACAGGAGTTGTTTAGTTTCCATGTCCCTCCTCCACTTCTAGGCAGGGTCATGGAGATGCATTTTCTAATGGTGGCCGTCCACATAAATTTTAAACAATATGACTGGGGTGTTCTTGAAGCTGAGGCACGGTTTTGTGTGACCCCTTCACCAGCAGGGTTACTGTTGTGTCTGAAAAAGAATCAAGGAAAATGTCCATGCTGGTCGCACATTTTTGGATTGAGCGCTCAGAGGAATATGCTGAACACTGTCCACTGTACATTGTTAAACAACCCCCAGAGTTACAGCCTGACTCCTGCTTCATAGAGTGTACCTGGGGGAAAAAATGTTCTTTTTCCAATTCAGGTTTTGGGAAAGCCACAAATACAGGTAATCTGGGTTATTTGAGTCCCCCAGTATGATTTTGGTATTTGGATTTGGGTTTTTTTTTGGAATCTCATTTTTTGGGGGGGTTCTATTATTATATATCGGAGACTGTTTCTAGGGGCCGGAACAGCTGTTTTTCAAGCAAATGATCCCCAAATGACTGGAAACCTAGTCCTGCCTGACTTTAAAGAGCCTCCGAGCTTCAAGCAGATTTGATCAAGGGGTCAAATTATTTTGCCCCTTGAAAAAGGTACCCCAACCATCCTATTTGCTTTTATTGTTTTTTATTGGGGGGGGATCCATTCCCCCCAGGGCAAAGCACACAAGAGCAACCACTGGCCAAAAGCCTCAAAATACAAACAGAATCAAGAAGCCCAACAGAACCAACATCAAACCAGAGAATCTCAGCAGAACCCCAGGCCAATGAGGAAACCCCAATTGAACCATTGTCATATCAGAGAATCCAGTACCGATGCCTATCAAGAAAACTCTGAGACAGACACAATGTGGGTTAGCCACAGCTTCTAGGAGCTCTCTCAGCTCCACTCATCTCACAGGGTGTTTTGTTGTGGGGATAATAACGACATACTTTGTAAACTGCTCTGAGTGGGCATTAAGTTGTCCTAAAGGACGGTATATAAATTGAACGTTGTTGTTATGTAAAATCAAAGAAAATAGTACTGAGTGCCTTAAAATGCCAGCCTCAAATGTTCCCGTATATTCTCAAATATTTCTGGAACTTTCTGGGACCCATTTAACAGTATTCCCCCAAAGCATGAATACCATATTGGAATATATCTGAAGAATGCTAATAAGGTATTTTTTGACTGTATGTTCAGACCGGAAATATCTGAGTGCACATCTTTACTGGGCAAGTCAATACAGCTTTCTGACCTGTGTTCTCCCAGGCAAAGCGATGTGCCGCACCACACTTCACAAGTGTGCATATTTTCCCTTTATGAAGGTCATTGCTCCTGAAAATGGCCCCAGCATTCAAATCCCACATTCTTATGGGATCGAGGGCAAGGTTTCTAACCACGTCACCAGCTACTAAATGTGGGTTTGTGCCCTCCCTCTGAAGATCTAAAGGGGAAAGGAAGTTAATATGAAATGGTTTGGCAAAATTGCAGCATAATACCCTATGTCCTGCTTTGATCTGACCTTTTCCTTTTCTTAAAGTACAAGATAAATGACAGATAATTACTCACTCCCTTCAATCCTCCACGCTAAGCTCTGCAATCAAATCTTATTGCAAAGGTATTTAAGGTATGTCATGCAGAGGAAAATTTAAAAAAAAATGCTTGTCAGAATGGATACAGACTAAAGGGGGCTTAGAGTTGAGTGAGTATCTTATGTGCGCTCACAACCAGCAATTTCTTTTAGGAGGAGTGTTGTGTACCTTCAGCTTTTGAGCATCTCTGTCAAACGCTCACTTAAACAAGGGAGTGATTTGCTCTTGTCGAGAGCTATTGTTGTAGGGTATGGTTTTAATATACCCACAGTACTTGGCACTGAAGTCCATTTTCTGAGTCCAGGAAATCTTGAACTGTTTATTGACTCAAGGCAAGGAATAGAACATTGAGATGGAGCTAATTGGCAGGAGACACAGTCCATAAGTCAGCTAAATATGTATTTCCATTAATTGGGAACCGGCCGTGCAGTTAAAAAGCTGCCTGTTCTAATATCAGTAACTTTTTGAAGGTTTTCTCTTTTTTTAATGAGTCAGTTTTTCCATATGGCTGACAGAATGGCTATGCCAATTGAAATACTGTTGTCATATCACAAACTCCAACAAGAAGGCCACAGATGCAGCCAAGGAAAACATCCCAGGTGTTTACTGGCTATCCTCATCTGCAGCAACAGTGAATTAATTTCAGATTAAATACAGAGCAGTGACCAGAGAGAGATAAAACACATTGACATGGACTTGAAATGTGTTATCAAAGCAAACCTTGAAAGCTCTCAGTGCTGGAAATAGCTATAGTTAAATTTATTGCTCCATGGTGTTAATGTGACAAAATATTTTCCCACTTAATTTTTTTGGTGTGTGTGTGTGTGTGTGTGTGTGTGTGTGTGTGTGTGGAGGTAATGAAATTGTTGACTTGACATTCCCAACAAAATTAATATTTGGTGCATCTGATTTTACTTTCAATTTTCATCTTTTGTACAAGGGAAAAAATGTAAATACCCCTAGAAAAACTCTTACTCTTTGATACCTCTCTCTCTCTCTCTCTCTCTCTCTCTCTCTCTCACACACACACACACACACACACACACACACACACACAAAATATATGTATATATTTCTGAAACAATAAAGTAAAGTCTCATAATAGAGATGGCATCTCTTCAGATAGGATTATGCTTTTGCATGTTTTATATGAAAAATGTGAAGAGGAATGTTGACGGCAATAGGTTCCCTTTTGGAATTCACAGCGCAAGGTTTGCTTACACTTACCTGAACCTAATTGCCATATTTGTGGCCTCCTCATCCAATCCCATAATGCACTGTTTGACATTATCTGAAGCGACATGCTGTGTAGGCCCCTTCCCACAATTCTGTTGCTCTCTAACAGTGGGTAGTCATGAAGATGAAATTCAAAATAACTAAGTTAGACAATAGTTGTATAACATCGATATACAACAGCTCAGCTCAGCCCATCTCCTCGTGGCTCCTGCTTTCCAAGGAGCAGCTTGCAAGGGCAAAGGTGCCACATCAAAGAAAGGGAGTGGCAATCCAGACAGAGGGAGTTGGTAACCCAGTTCATCAGATCTTCTCATGATTTGCAGTTCAATAAAGTCTGGAGTGTTCTACAATTCTGTCCTTGTCCGTTTGTGACTGGACGAACCTGGCTTCCTGTCCCACTTCCCCACCCCATCTGTGACTTCTTAGTGTTGCCCCTTGTTGGGAATTAGCAAGTGTTCTTCGTTCAGTCATGAAAGAATTAAACTGCTGTTGTGTTACTTAGATAATCAACTTATTTGCATGTAACCATTTAGCTTTCGAGTTACGTTTCCCACCATAGAAAGGGGACTCTCTATGCTTAATGAAGACGATCTGAGATTCACTATTGGGCAACCAGTTTATTGGGGGGCAATTAGCTAGAAAGATATACTGAAGTTTTATTGCTCTTTGTCTTAGTCGTTCTGTTCAGCTCTCAGTCTAAGATGTAACAGTGTCAGTACTATCTAAATAGTAAAGGGTCCAGCAGCACCTTTAAGACTAACCAACTTTATTGTAGCATAAGCTTTCGAGAACCACAGCTCTCTTCGTCAGATGCATCTGTAGCATGAGAGCAGGTGGCAATGCCCACCCCTGCCTTCACCCAGCTGGGATCAGCAGCGGATCAGGTGGCAATTCTTGCCCCCTCCCCCACTTTCACCCAGCTGGGATCAGGACCAGAAACTCAAAATGGGAGACCCACAGCTAAGGGACTCAGGAGAACATTCGACTCTATTTTCTTAATTATTTTAATGCACTATTTTGTTTTCATCACACATTGACACTGAGAGATCTCTGTCTTTCAGTGCTACACCTCTGAAGATGCCAGTTACAGCTGCTGGCGAAACATCAGGAACTACAGTGCCAAGACCACGGCCATTCAGCCCGGAAAACCCACAACAACCATCGTTCTCCGGCCATGAAAGCCTTCAACAATAAGTCCTTTTGTTGCAGGATCATGACCAAGAAGACCCTTTTAGTCAGATATGCTGGTCCCAAGCAGTAGAGGGCTTGAAAAGTCAGCACCAACACCTTGAATTGAGCCCAGAGACAAATTGGGAGCCAGCATAAATGGAGCAAGGATGAAGTGAGTCGATCCTTATGAAATAGTTCCGTCAGCATTCTGGCTCAGCCTTCTATACCAACGGTAGCTTTCAGACAGCCTTCAAGGGCATCCCGACTTAGAACGCATTGCAATAATCGAATCTAGTTTTACTTCCGTTGTACCCTGCCTTTCTACTCAAAGTAGCGTACATCATTCTTCTCTCATCTATTTCATCTTTGTAACAACCCTGTGAAGTAGCTTAGGTTGAGAGTGTGTGACTGGCCCAAGGATGGGCATGGAAATAGAGACATGATTATGATGTGTTGTATTTGTGCACCAGTTCAGTGGCAGTTGTTACTCCTCTCTGTCTGCTTTGATTTTTTACTCTTTTGCTTACAGATTAGTTGAGCAATGCAGTCTCGTCTTCCTTTGTTGCTAAATGTGCAGATAGGCTTGAGGAGAGAGTTGGGGTTGGTATAATAACTGCCGATGTCACAAAGACACCAGTGACATACCCCTAAAAGAGTGATGGGGTGTGCCACTCTACATAGGTGCCCCTATTCCTAGACAAATGTAGATATTTTGGAACTCAGGGCCAAGCTACACATGACGAATGACACTTGAACGGCAAGTGGATTTAGTGGAGGGCAAGTGAACAGGGAGAAATACACTTGCTGTTCAAGTGTCATTCGTCATGTGTAGCTTGGCCCTCAGGCTGAAAACATTTTGTTCCCTCTTTGAAACACTGCAATTCATGAGAAAGCCGACAGCTATGCCAGACCTGTGGGCATTATAGTAATAATATAATTTCTTTTGCCAAGCATTCAGGTATAAATACCTGCGCTCAACATTTACAATGGTAAACAGCCTGTAAAATATTCATCTTTCCTCTGCACACACTTGGAGTTCTCCTGCTGCTTACACCTCTCCGTCAATAATCTCTGGCATGGAAAGGAGTGCTCAGTTATTTATCTTGGTCTTGGGGCTGCGAGCAAATTAAAAAAAAATGCTCACACAGTTTTTGTTTGAAGGTATTTTGAAAGTTGCCATCTGCGATCGCTACATGTTTGCTTGTCTTTTGACCTTGCTGTTGCTATCTTGCTGTTGTTGCAAAACTTGCTGGGAAGGCGGCTCGAGGAAAACAAAAGCGTACCTTCTCCGAGCTTTGCATTTTATTTTTTTATCCTTCCTGCTTCCTGTTTGTACTCCTACTGTGGATTCCAAAACAAAAATTCCATGGGGTTTTATGGAACACAGAGCTGCACTAGGACAGAATGTGAACTTGGAATTAACACTTGGCCATGGAAAAAACTGACGTTTAACCAAATATTTATGATAGACAGTGAAGGAGAATAGATTCTGCTGCTTATAGGACTCCTTGGCCTTAAAATGTCCAGCATTCACTAGGTACATATAGGAACATACGGAGATGTCTAGCATTGAGTCACCCCATACACCTTTCTAGCTCATTAGGGTCTAATCTAAAGATTCCAGGCAGAGAAGGGTCTTTGAAAACCAAGCTGAAGTGAAAAAGGACCGTGAAAGGATGCAAATTCGTTTCCAAAGTTCTTTTACTGGTTCATCTCAGGCAACGTGTTGTACATCCAATTTAGTAATAATCATACAGGGAGCAAACCCCCACGAGCAGTTGGGGGTTTCTCCCGGCGGGAGAGTGGCAACGGGTGTGCCTGGCTAAGTATCCCGTTTCGCTATATACACGCTTCTTCAAAAGCCTCCATACATTTGCCAATGAAACCTATTTTTTATATGAAGCAGGAGTCGTATAACATGTGAATTTCCTTATTTTAATCCTGGGCAAAACCTCTATCCTTTCTCGATCTCCTCTCCTTAACACCCACTCAGAGCGGTTTACAAAGTATGTTATTATCCCCCCCCCCCCAACAAAATACCCTGTGAGGTAGGTGGGGCTGAGAGAGCTAGAAGCTGTGATTGACCCAAGGTCACCCTGCTGGCTTCAAGCGGAGGAGTGAGGAATCAAACCCAGTTCTCCAGATAAGAGTCCCACGCTCTTAACCACTACACCAAACTGGCTCTCTTGGCCACATCCTTGGTCACATCATGAGAAGACATGATTGTCTGGAAAAGTCAACGATGCGAGGAAAAGCGGAGGGCAGTAGGAAAAAAGGAAGACCTAAAACAAGATGGCTGGACTCAATAAAAAAAGCCACGTCCTCCACGTTTGCAGGATCTGAGCAAGTCTGTTCATGATAGAGCATTTTGGAGGTCTTTCCTTCATAGGGTCGCCGTAGGTCAGAGGCGACTTGTCGGCACATAACATACACACACAGTCCTTGAGACACTTTAACTGGAGATGCTAGGGATAGAACTGGGACTTTTTATCCGTCTTTGTTTGCGTTTGACCCCTGTATTGATGCTTGCATTCATTAAATCTAGAAAAAGGCACCAACTCCGCTTAATTAGTCATGATTCAATACTATTAAAAACAATGGGACTTAGCAGGGGAATGCAACCACCTGTAAGGGCATTGATCTTGTAGACGTCAGACCGATCTCCCAATTGGAAAGAATCTCCATCAGGCTGCACTGAACAGTCCTAATGTGATGCACAGAGCACAACAACACCCAGAAGCATTTTACTGCAACATCTGCTATAATTATATTGAAATAGTCTCAAGCTCCAAGCAGGTTACTGGAATACAGATAATAATAAGGCAAATGAGTAACAAGTCAAGACAATACTCTCCCTCCCCAAGAACATCCAGGCCCCAGAGCTCTGAGAAAAATAGATTGTGTTGGTACATTATTATTTTTTTAATGCTTCTCTCTGCTCTATATTTGGTCAATGATGTTTAATTGTAGGTCCGTTGGGAAAAGAATATGGGAATAGTTCAGTCAATATCCCTGTTCATGTCTATGCAGAAATTCAGTTACTCATCTGAAATTGATTTCGGACAGTGACATAAATATAAAACTACAGACACCCAAACTTTTCACTGGCTCTCAAGTATAATTTACAACCTCTATTAATGTCAAAAGAAAGTTGCTTGAACAAGCCAGAAACCTTTGTTGGTTTTCTTTATTTGACATTTAAATAAGCATGAGCAAATTGGGGGAAATAACACAGAGCGCCCAGGAATATTTAAAAGAAGATACTCAGATTTCTGTTTCATCTTAAATCTGGGCATCATTCTAAAACTTTTAAACTCTTCATCATAATTATATTATGAAATATGCCAGAGCTAGATAATGTATGCTTGTGCTAATGCATTGTGAATATCACTGAAAGAATTTCCATGTCATCTGTTGGACTCCTCTGCCAGTAACAGCCACATAACTGGCAGAAATTCAACAGATGAAGACTTTCCCAGGATGCAGAATTTCTATTTGTTCAGCTCTTAAGGACACAGAAGATTTATTAGTTGGCAGTCCTAAGGATAATTCATGCAGCTGTCTGTCCGTCCATCCGTCCGTCCGTCCATCTGTCTGGCCGACCGGCCAACCGTCTGCCCTTCCGTCCATCCAGTACTGCTCATACGGCTATTGCCTTAAGCAGAAATTAAAATGGGAAGATTGATACTCTGATGTTTAATTATTGCCCATATATATCTTGCCACAGAAAGAGTAACAGAATCATTTCAAATTTGTATTCGATAGTAACCCCATCACCTGGGCTCTCATATTAGGTAGTTCCATACTTTTAACTCCTTAAACATGGGACACTCTATAATCACATGTTCAATGGTTTCAATTTTATCATAGGGGCACCTACATGTTCTGTTAGCAGATGGTACTTTCTTGTATCTACCCTCCAAGGGAAGGGCATTCAGAAGATCATTGCAGAGTGGTTACTGAGTGGGGCAGGTAACCGCCCAGATTCAACATTTCCCTAATTTGGAACTGTTCAATCAAATCTCATGGTTCCAGTTATGTGAAAACAATTCTGGGTTGCAAATCTTGGGTTACAGGTGATAGAAGCCTGTTTCTATATATTAAAATTGTTACTGCCTCTCAATAAAATATGGTTTTACTGTATAAGGCGCCAGTTTTGGGATGTAACTTTATCATTTCCCCCAAGAGCATATTGTTTTAGATTTGAATATATAACATATCAGAATTGGATATGTTTCCCTTTGTTTTTTAAACATTATAGAATAGCTCACACGTTCTCAGTATCATTCTAGAAATGTTATGATTAGACATGGGCACGAACCACATTACGAACCAAAAAAAACCTACGAACCGCCTGATCGGCTGTTCGCAAACCGGCAGTTTGTGAGGGTCCATGGCTAACGAACCAGCATTCATTGGAAGCCCGGTTCGTTGCATTTGCCCGCAGTTCGTGAAGCCAGACAGTCAGGCATCATCAATCAATTCCCTTGGAAACGGAGCTGGGGGAATGCCTGAACTCTGTCTGCACTTCTTCTGTCACCCTGGAAACCTGAATTAAAGCCCAGCTTACCTTGATCGGCAGGTCTTCCTTCCAACCATGGAGCTGCAAATTGGTTACAATTGATTACATGGGAGAAAACACCTGGGGGGAGGGAGGGGGAAGGGGGGTGTTCTGTAGCCATGGGCACTCCAATCTCATCCTTGCAAACTCTGATAGTCAGTTCTGACGGCCAACCCCTTGTACACTGGGCCAACATCAACTGGTGGCTCTAATTGTATCGAATGGGAGTTTCCTGGGGGCCTCAGATTGGAGAGGGTATAACTCCAAGATCCCTATTGCAATCTTGACCAAACTAGGATGCTGGCTGGAGGAGAGCCTGCTAAACACTCCCTGTGAATATGGGCTCTCTAAGTCCCATGGGGGCCATTCTGACACCCACAAACCACAAACCTTGAACTGGTTCATCAGTGGGAAATGTTTGTTTTGGTTCATTAGTTCGGGTTTGTCGGCGGTACCGAACCATGAACCACTAGTTCATTAAATTCTTTTGGTTCGTGCCCATGTCTAGTTATGATCTCTCCTACTTATCTTAGGTACTGTCTTTTCAGCAGTGCCTCAGTCTCACATGTACAGATGTACAGATTACAAGGTAAAGACCTAATGATAAGTTCATCCTTATCCTAAGTAGGACTGGAAATATTTATGGTCATATTGGGTCCCATACAACAAACAAGCACAAAGAAAAGCAACTTCCCAGGAAAGACAATATTCAAGTCCAGTGAGAAAACCTCTCAGGAAAGAATACATAATATAGCAGGTGAAAAGTAGGAACAGAAAATAACGCAGCACAAGCCAGGGAGGCTTCTATCACAGACCAAGCTGTGAACCCCTGCTTATTTGTTCCTCTGACTGCCTCTCACTAATTTTTAGGGATGCTACCAAATTTCACAGGTTCACATACATTTTAACTCCAACATTTGACTTAAAAAAAAACAATTCTCCATTCTGCAAATCAGACAGGTAACTCTTCGTTTTCATGTGATTTTATGTTTCCTTGTACTGAGCCTTCCTATAAAATTTATGTGATTTTTAACATCATTTGTGCCCCAGTTCTCTCTTTCCATGGTATAAAGCTCAACGATGAAATGGATGAAAAGCAAAGGTTCAGAACACAAAACTAAAAAAGCAGAAAATGAAATATTCAGACAAACTTAATTCATTTCTAGCTGCAGTATTCTCCTGTCCTGTTCCATCCTTTCTCAAATCCCCGTTTGCCTCTTCATATTTTTCCCCCTTCCTTTTTCAGATCAGTCCTCAATTCACTTACCTGTCTACACCTGTATTCCAAAATTCTGGTTTAGCCCTTAGAACTCAGAGCCAACATACATAAGATTGCATCTTCCCAGCATTAAAAAAGGAGGGCATAGCAAATATATAGGGCCCTGACTGAGAGCCAATTTGATGTAGTAGTTAAGAGCGGCAGGACTCTAATCTGGAAAACTGGGTTTGATTCCCCACTCCTCCACTTGAAGCCAGCTGGTTGACCTTGGGTCAGTCACAACTCTCTCAGCCCTACCTACCTTACAGGGTGATTGTGTGGGGATAATAATGACATATCTTGTAAACCACCCACTCAGAGTGGGTGTTAAATCATCCTGAAGGGTAGTATATAAATCAAATATTATTATGTTATTCTGATTCCTACGCTTTAAAAACAAACAAAGAAAGTAAAATTATACATTTTAGTATGGTTTATTCTTCCTTCAAAAAGTGACTTTCCCAGTTCCAAAGGATATTAGGAAGCTCCTCCTCAATGGGTTCTAATGAGAACCAAATCAAAAACAAATAGGAGTGTACCTTCCATATGATTAGCCACTCAGGGCCAAGCTACAAGTGACAAATGACACTTGAACGGCAAGTGGATCGAGTGGAGTGCAAGTGAACAGGGAGAAATACACTTGTCGTTCAAGTGTCATTCGTCACGTGTAGCTTGGCCCTCAGACCAAGCAAAAGAGTGCCCACTGCCTGGACATGGTTACCAAGTTAGACAGTTGCAGAGAAGGGAGTTGACAACAAGAATCTTGGCTCCCAAATCTGCCCTTCGTTCCCTAGAACTAATGATACAAATTTAAGCATGTGGCGCACTCCAGGGTGTGGCCATGAGTAGGCAGGGAATTCTGAAGTGATCTATGAATGATTTACACTGCCTTAATTGCCAGGGACTAATTAATCTCTTTTCAATAAGTCCTCAGGTGTTTGGAAGAGGCGTTCTCATAAAGAATACAATTATACCTGAGCAAGGAAGAAAGCTGTGATCAAATCCAAACGTATTTCAAATCCTTCTCTGTTGAACCTGCTTTCTTGCGACTGAAATGGTACGCGACAACAATACAAGAATTTTTAAAAAGACAGTCCACCCTTGATTTGCCCTTGATATGGAAGATTTGTATATTTACAAAAAAACCCAGAGAGAATGCTAAATAGTTTTGAGTGTTGTTTGCAAAGCTACACATTCATTCATTCATTCATTCATTCATTCATTCATTCATTCATTCATTCATTCATTCATTCATTCATTCATGTCCAATGTCAGCTCTAGAACTGATTACATTCTGTTTCAGCATTTCGTCAACTCTGTATTGGATCCTTGCTAATGCTATGTCTTTGTAAACTTGCATTTACTTACCCTATGGCGTTGTTTATGGAAATGTCCTTGACACTGTATGGAAATGTCCTTGATACTGATTGTACTAATCTTACACTATGTAATCTGCCTTGAGTCCCAGTGAGAAAGGCGGACTATAAATGACACAAACAAACGAACGAACGAACGAACGAACGAACGAACGAACGAACGAACGAACGAACGAACGAACGAACGAACGAACGAACGAACGAACGAACAAATTGGAGAAACATAACCAGATCTCCAAAAATGTACTTTAAAAAAATAAATCTAGATGGGTAGCCGTGTTAGTGTGTCTGTAGCAGTGGAAAAGAGCAAGAGTCCAGTAGTACCAATAAGAGTAACAAAATTAGTGGTAATTTTGTCAGTCTTATATATTTTTATTTAAACAAAAAAAAAATGTGTTGGGGCCAGAACATGGAGCAAAGGCTGGGGTTAACTTTTTCCTCTTGTGTTGCTTTGGTAGGGATGTCTATTAATCTCAGCAATATTGATACAATATGAGTTATCAAAGCCAAAGGTAGCTGGGCAGAGGGAGAATTCTTTATTGGAATTGGCATGGAGGAAAGGGTTAACTCCCTGTAATATCACAATCCAGTCCAAACGGTGCCCCCATCGGATGGCTAATGTAGTTTGAAGTTTGGCCCTTAGTTACAAGGCAGAAAGTCAAGAGCTGCATGTAGGGGCTCCTGAATCTCTTCATGATGATCCAGTGGCCTAGGAGACTGGGATTTGCCACCTCTCTAGAGGGTACCCAGATTGCAATCTGCTTACTGTTTCTCATGGAGCTCTACTGGAATAACGGCACCAGCCCCCATCCATCTATTGCTACCTCTTCATTGACATATTCTGTCAGAGCTGCTAGCAGATATGGTGTTGGTGACACCTAGACTTATTGTTCTGGGAGACTTCAACATCCATGCTGAGTGTTCAAAGCCAGGCCCGGCTCAGGAATTTATAGCTTCTCTGGCAACTCTGGGCCTCTCTCAAATAGTGTCAGGCCTTAAACATGAAAGAGGCCATACACTAGACTTAATATTTTGCTCTGAGCCTTTAAGAGAAAACCTTGTTTCAACATTGGCGGTTCGGCCTGAACCATGGTCAGATCATCATCTGCTGAAGACAAAAGTGAATATGGCCCCAACACCCCACAAGATAGGGGGTCCAGTTAAAATGATTCACCCACAAAGGCTCATTGACCCTTCCAGATTCCAAAATGCCTTGGGGGATTTTAGAATTCCAGAGACATGCTCCACAGAAGCTGCTGTAGGAGCATGGAATGCAAAGCTCCTTAAAGCTATCGACACCATTGCTCCTTGTCAACCCCTCTGGCCCTTGGGACAGAAGCCGGCTCCATGGTTTACCATGGAGCTGGCTGACCTGAAGAGGGCTGGAAGACATCTAGAAAGACGCTGGCGTGATTCGGTTTCGTTTTCTCAGCCATGCCGGACGCTCCTCGCGGCTGGTCCGGGAGGAAACGACCGGGCACCCTGACCGGGCGGCTGATCCGCAAGGATTAGCCCCCAGGACTCCCAGGGAGGGAGCCAGGGTCCGGGACGCGGCGGGAAGAACTCCCCGAAATCAATGCGGGGGGGGAATTGCCCGTTTGTCCCTATGGAGGCCGGCAGATGTGCGCGGCGCCTTGAGTGCCGCCGGGCAACGAGAAACGGCAAGTAAAAGAAACAGGCGGAAGCCTGTAAACAAGCGAATCCCTTCTGTTTTACAAGCGTTTGTGAAGGAGAGGTTGATCTGAAGAAGACTCGCTCTTCCCCTTCGTTGAGTTCCAGAATTTTGTTGGCGCCCCCCCCCCCAAAATGGCAGCAAGGAAGCAAAGTCCCGCTCTCGGTAAGTCAATCTCGGCTACTTTGAAGGGGGAGTCGCTCGAAGAGTTGGTGCGCAGGGCGGTGGTGGAAGCCATAAAACCCTTTGTTGACAAGCTGAACGAAACTGATCAAAGGGTGGGCTTAATTGAAAGCGAGGTGAAAACCATTAAGGCAGCAGCGGGGGGGGCAGAAAAGTCTGCTCTGGAAAGTGCGTCACTTGTGAAGGCTACAAAAAAGGAGCTGAAGTTGGTGGAGAACCAGCTGATCGGGCTACAGGTGGAACGAACGCAGACAATTTTGCGTCTCCAAAACGTGAAAGAGGAGGAAAATGAGGATCTGTGGGATTTGGTCTCGGAACTACTGGCGACACCCGCGAGGACGACTAAAGAAGAGGTTAAAAGCGCCATTTTGGAGGTCCGTCGGGCTTCTTCAAAATATGCAACAAAGCGACAGTTGCCTCGTGAGATCATTATTGACTTTTCATCTAAAAAGATTCGGGACACCATCCTATATAACTCATACAATGCGGATTTGGACTTTATGGGTTTGAAAGTCAAGATCTTGAAGGACGTTCCATTTCTAGTCCGGAAACGGCGTTTTAAATATAAAAAGTTTGCAGCTCTTCTGAGGGACCATGGAATAAAGTACAAATGGTTATTCCCGGAAGGAATATGGTTCAGATATAAAGATCAGGCCTATAAGATATTATCAGAAGATCAACTAAAGGATTTTGAGAATAAAATCCCAGAACTCTGCTGCACCGAGAACGAAGAAAAGGAGGAGCCGGAGGGGGGGGAGGAGGAGGAGGAGAGCACCGCAACAGCGGTTGCACAGAGAGAATTGCGTCCGGGACCTAGAAGGGGGAGGAAAGTTTAATCAGAATTTGAAATGTTTATTCTCTGTATGATTAACCACTCCATCATTATTCTATGGAGCTATTTTTGTATTATGACAGTATGAAGGGAAACATTGAAGTGTAGTGTTTAGTGTTTGTAGTTCATTCCCCCCCCCTTTTCTTTTTCCACCCCCATTTGTCCCTTCCCTCTCCCCTTTCCTTGTGATAGTCTGGTGTAGTGTTTTGTAGTTATGAAAATAAAAAAATTTATAAAAAAAAAAAAATAGAAAGACGCTGGCGTAAAACACGCACAGAAGCTGATAGAACTTGCTACAGAACACACTGGAGGATCTGTGAAGTAGAAATGAAAGTGGCAAAGAAACGTTACTTCTCTGCAACCGTTGCTTCGGCTAGTTCACGACCATCTCAATTGTTTAGGGTATTTGAGACACCTTCTAACCCCTAAATCTGAACCTTTACAGACCCAAGAACAGACAATTAGCTGTGATGCCTTTGCTACGTTTTTCGCTGATAAAATAGCACGAATATGCTCTGATCTAGATGCTAGCTGCAATACAAATGAGACAGGAGAAATGCTTAATACACCGCCTGGCCTATATTTGGACTGCTTTGAACCAATTACAATGACAGACCTTAACAGGATCCTGGCATCTATGAAAGCCACTACTTGTGCACTTGATCCTTGCCCATCTTGGCTGTTAAAATCAAGTAAAGATCACATAAGTGAACCACTGAGATCTATTGTAAATCAATCACTAACTCAGGGCACCTTGCCCCGGCCACTCAAACAGGCAGTTATCTGTCTGCTAATTAAAAAAAAAACATCTCTAGACAAAACTGGTGTGGCCAATTATCGTCCAGTCTCTAATCTGCCCTTTCTGGGCAAAGTGATGGAGAGAGCATTAGCTGACCAGCTCCAGATCTTCTTGGAGAAAACTAGCACTCAAGACCCTTTCCAGTCTGGATTCAGACCAGGGCATGGGACAGAGACAGCACTAGTAGCATTAGTGGATGATCTCCACCTGAATATAGACAAAGGCCATGCCTTCTTATTGCTCCTCCTGGATCTGTCTGCAGCCTTTGACACTGTAGACCATGCCATCCTATTGAGGTGTTTAGAAACAGAAGTGGGCATCAAAGGATGTGCCTTGGACTGGTTTAAATTGTTTCTCATGGAACGGACTCAAAGGGTTAGTGTCGGAGATCAACTATCTCCAGAATGGGAACTATCTTGTGGGGTTCCGTAGGGCTCAAACTTATCTCCTCATGTTATTCAATTTCTATGTAAAACCTTTAGGAGAACTCATTCACAGCTACAGAGTTGGATGTCATCAGTATGCAGATGATACCCAACTCTATATCTTGCCATCCACATTCCCACAGGATGCAGTAGAAATCTTAGATCGCTGCCTGACAGCCGTGGTAAAATGGCTGAAAAATAGCAAATTAAAATTGAACCCAGAAAAGACTGAAGTGATGCTTGTTGGGACATCAGAGATCTTGAAAAACATTGAACTCCCCACTTTTGATGGAGTTCGTTTGACCCTTGCAGACTCAATTAAGAACCTAGGGGTTATACTGGATCTAGCACTACTACTAGAAAAACAAGTTAAGACAGCTGCAAAAAACACTTACTACAATCTCACTCTAGCTTGGAAGATGGCTTCTTATCTCAACACAGCTGACCTGGCCACCTGGATCCATGCCATGGTAACATCAAAACTTGACTATTGTAATGCATTATACATTGGTCTCCCATCTAAGTTAATGAAGAGGCTCCGTTGGTGCAAAATGCTGCAGCTTGACTATTATCACAAGTGGGAACTTGAACATCACTCTCATCCTACAGTTACTCCATTGACTACCTATCAGTTACCGTGCTCAGTTCAAGGTATTGTTTATTACATACAAAGCTCTTCATGGCCTTGGTCTAGCATACCTACAGGACTGCTTCTCTCCCTATGTCCCTCCATGGCAACTTTACTCATCCGAACAGGGTCTCCTGCAGGTGCCAGGCTGCACACAGGTGAAGTCAGCAGCAGCCTGTACAAGGGCTTTCTCTGTGGTGGCCCCTACCCTATGGAACAGCCTGCCTGAGGAGGTCAGGAGAGCCCCCACACTCCTGGCTTTCTGTAAACAATGCAAAACTGAATTATTCAAAAAGGCTTTTTTCTCAGCTAAGAGGGCGGTAGTGTAGGAAAGAGGTCCCAGATGTTTCACTAATAATAGATTTCACCACTATGTTGCCTTACATATTATCTGTTGCTTTCAGTATGTACTCCTATATACTACCTGTGCTTCATGTTGTTTAATGTAAGTCCTAGAATTAATTATGTTCCATTTCAGCAATTCTTCGACCCCCATATTGGATCCTTGCTAATACTATGTCTTTGTAAACTTGTTTTCATTTATACTATGACATTGTTTACGGAAATGTTCTTGACGCTGTATGGAAATGCCTGCCCTTGTCCTTGCCACTGATTGTACTAATCCCACACTATGTAATCTGTCTTGAGTCTCAGGGCCAAGCTACAAGTGACGAATGACACTTGAGCAGCAAGTGTATTTCTCCCTGTTCACTTGCCCTCCACTCAATCCACTTGCCGTTCAAGTGTCATTCGTCATGTGTAGCTTGGCCCTCAGTGAGAAAGACAGAATATAAATGACACACACACACACACACAAATACATAAATGAATGAATGAATGAATGAATGAATGAATGAATGAATGAATGAATGAATGAATGAATGAATGAATTAGGCATTTATATATTCCCTGACCAGTTGAAAACTTCTGCCATGGGTTTCCCATACCTCTCTGGTAAGATCTGATGAGTAAGTATCATGGGTGGGGGCTGATGAATGCTGTCATACTTGATGGATGGTATCTTACTGTCAGGCTCCACCAGCGGCACTAGCACAGGAAGCCATTTTTCTGAAGTCTTTCATTGAACAATGTAAGAAACATTCATTGAACAATGTAAGAATCCATCTCCCATTCTTTTCAGGTGTGGTGGTAGACAATGCCCCTGCTGGGGTTTTCAAAGCAAGAGCTGAACAGAGGTGGTTTGCCATTGCCTGCATAATGACCCTGGACTTCCTTGGTGGTCTCCCATCCAATTACTAACCAGGGCTAAACCTGCTTAGCTTCCATGAGCTGATGACATCAGGCTAGCCAGGCCAGGGTGTTCTTTTCATGCAGTATAGGAATGAAATCTTAATTTTATAGACCCCCTAGAAAATCCTATATATATATTGATGTTTAAGAGGGGATGGGGAAACACACTACAAGCCAAATGCATTGCAAATGACTCAAACAAAACTGATATATAAATACCCTTCTGTATATTAACATACTCTGCATTAAGATTTTCACAGGCATTTGAGGTTAGATAATAACATGATCCATATCCAGAATCAAATTTGCACTTGGGTTTAACTTCTGCCGAGGTCCGTCAAGACCACGCGCGTGAGGACACCAGATTTGACTGTGTTGAGTTGACTGTATTTTTGATGGTGCTATAAACTGTATACTATTATCTGTTTTGCTGTATGTTGGTAGCATCTCATCCCTGAAGAGGTTGTCAAGACAAAACAGCAGATTCAAGCCAGCACTGTGTGTAGGGTAGTGCGGGTCTGCTTTGTGCACCCTGCCTTCACTGGCTCCACTTGAAATAGAACATGCAATTCATTATACTTCATTATACTGAATATTTATGTGACTGACTACTTACCTAGCTGGAAGCTTACCTGCGGAATGACTTCTTGTTTTGTTGCGCTAATTTATGCATTTATTGGATGGTTCTTTATATATATTGACTTTTCTGTATGTTTCTGATTGAGTTGAATTTTTTGTACTACAACATATAGGATTGAGGTCCTTCAAGAAGCATCAGGTGTACTTAAGTGCTATGCATACGTAACCCTCATTTCTTGATCTACGGACAGAATGTTCCGACCCCGACTGCCTTTTACCCAGAATGTTCTGAGCTCCTATTTAACACTTTGGAAAATCTTCTTTAGTGTTTGATTTGGCATCCCTTCCTTCCACTTGATTTTAACCAACACAGCAAAGGTCCTCTCGTCAGTCATCCGTCTTCATTCCACCGTATCAAGCTCTTTCCTCAAATGTCAACCAATCATGCCACTTCTTTTTCCTGGGTTGGCTGTTCTTGCTATCAAACTCGAAACTGCTGTGGTGATGTTTAGAAATAGGTCTTGACTTTAGAAGCTAAGGACTTAAGAGGTCACCAACATCATACAATCTATACTTTATGTACATATACATATAGAATAAATTTAACCATCCATACATCCGATACAAGCTTGTCTTCCCCCTTTTCTCCGCCCCCCCCCAAGAGGAACGACCACAAGAATCATCTGCTTTATATCTTTAACCATGAGCACACTCTCTGGAGTTTCGTTAATATAATTTGGTTGGTCTCTCCTCCTCTTACCCATCTTATATATCTGGACCATTTCTTCCTTATCATTAACGTCTTATTTTCCCATGCCTTATCCTGTTTTAGTATCGATAGAATGTCTGATTGGATCCATTCATATAGATAACAATTCCATCTTTCCAAAGTCCATTTAGAGGCATCTTTCCATCCATACGCTATTACAGCACGGGCAGCTATAATCATGGCTTTTAAAAAGTGCTGTCTATTTTCCTGTACTTTATTATTCCCCCAGATGCCCATAAATCGGATCTCCCCATTTAAATTTATCTCAACATCGCAATGCATACATCAGTACAATAAAAACGTAAAAAAAAAAAGAGGTCACCAACCTCTTCAGTAAAATACCCTAGACTTTCCTAGCATTGATGGCAACATTCTGCTAAAATGGTATTGAACAAGTAGGAGACCTGCAGGGACTTTTGAGGGGCATCCAATTTTCCCCTCTCACCATGTCGTTTTTCCCTTCTCCTTTTCCTGCTTCCTTCTCTCCTTCCCACCTACCTTTGTTTGCTTCCATCTTCACTACTCCCCCTCAGGCAGCTTCTCCCCTATGGCCCAGCAGCTTACATTATTCACTTTGCCTCCATATTATCTTTACAACAACACTGAGGGGTAGGTTAGGCTGAGAGTGTGTGACTGGATCAAAGTCACCCAGTGAGCTTCCACAGCAGAGTGGTGATTCAAATATGGGTCTCCCACATTCTGCTCTGCAACTCTAACTGCTACATTACACTGGCTTTGGGGGAGGTGCTATGGAACAGTAGCAAGCAGCCACAGACTGTACACAGTAGTATAGTCTACAGACCCTATTTCAGACCAACACGTCTTTCTGAACTATTTCCTTACAATTTAGCCCTCCTATCTGAGTAAAACCTCTTGAAAAATTTAGTTTTACAGTGGTTGTTGTGGATTTTCCGGGCTGTATAGCCGTGGTCTTGGCATTGTAGTTCCAGGAACTACAATGCCAAGACCACGGCTATACAGCCCAGAAAATCCACAACAACCATCGTTCTCTGGCCATGAAAACCTACGACAATAGTTTTACAGTGTTTGCAGAAATGCACTCACCCTGTCTAACAGCAGTTGTCTTTCCCCGAAAGCCAGAGCTGGGAGCCCCCCCTCCCCCTGGTCTTTTCCTCTTGTAACAAATTCCATGCCCATCTCTACTCAGGTGTATTCATATTCTCAGGGAAATGTTATTTTTGAAGTGCATTTTATAATAATCCCTCTTACTTTCTAAAAAATACCTGCTATGTTCAACATTTGCCCTGACCTGGATAGCCCAGCAAGCACAATCTTGCCAGATTTCAGGAGCTAAGCAGGGTCAACCTTGGTTAGTAATTGGATGGGAGACCTCCAATGAAGTCCAGGGTTGCAGAGGCAGGCAATGGCAAACCACCTCAGTTAGAGCCAAGCTACACATGACGAATGACACTTGAACAGCAAGTGGATTGAGTGGAGGGCAAGTGAACAGGGAGAAATACACTTGCTGTTCAAGTGTCATTCGTCATGTGTAGCTTGGCCCTCTGTCTCTTGCCATGAAAACCCCACCAGGGATACCCATAAGTCAGTTATTATGACTTGACCGCACTCTCCACTCCCATACTCAGCATTTAGCACTTTTCCAAATAATTATAATGTCTCCTGTTGTGGAAATAGTATCAGCACAAATTGATGAATGACAACACATTATTTAAAGGATAAAGAATCCTAACATGACTTAAAAATGCTTCCCCTTAACCCATACCTTCCCATACTGGCGAGTGCCTGTAGTCTCTGGACCTCTTTACTCCTAATTTATAACCATTCAGTAAAAATCTCTTATCATTCTGAATGAATAAAACAACAACAATCAAAAGAGCTTTTGCAAAAGTGCATATTAGGAAAAAACGTTTTTAGTCCCAATACCCCGAACAAGAGGCATCAATATTGATGGTTAAGATTTGTTGTTGTTGTTGAAGTTGTCTGTCTGTAGCCCCATCGTGGCCGTTTCCACACATCTTACCTGCCTGCAGAACATCGTGTGAAAGAGCCAGAAGACAGCATCTCCTTGTGCGAAATCACGCCAGAAAGACGTTGTTATCTGGGAGTTTTGCGCAAAATCGCGTCTTCCTGGTGCGATTTCGTGCGAGAAGATGCTGTCTTTCGGGTCTTTCGCGCGATGTTCCACAGGCAGGTAAGATGTGGCCCATGTTCAGCAGTCATTATTTTGCTCCAGAGTTTACAAAAATCCACTCAAACTATTGATATTCAGGTTGGACTAATGAATGTGTGAGGTTCTTCTTCATCAGTCGGCATAATACAAACTTCATCTCATTAAGACCAAGGGGACTATTCACGCTGTTAAGTACTTAAACCTGCAACTCTAATAATGAATAAATTAACCTCACAGAATTTACTTCTTGGTAAACATATTTAGAAGAGAGCTATACATTACATTGATTTTACTGAGACATGTCTACCTTTCTCTTTGTCACTGATTGATTGGAACTAATTTTGTCCAATATACAATAGTCAAGGTAGTTATAACTAGCTACGTCTCAGATGTCCTGATTGATACCTGAAATAATATGGCAAGCGCATAGACAAAGAGGAAATCTGGAGAAAGCTCAGAACAAAAAAAATTCTACTCTGACTCAATAACCTCTTTGCTCTCAACAGTTTGTATGCCTTTTGAAATAAAAAAAAAGGTACGTTGTGGACTCTCTAGGGGACTTTGAAAACTTCTTGTCTCTCAGTCATTTTCCCACTTTCCAGTTAATTTTGCAGTATAAAATGACTGAAATGATATTTATATTCCTGCATGTTTGGCAGCTGAAATCATAATAGGATAGGTTTTCTTGGAGGTGTGTGTGTGTGTGCGTAAGAGAGAGAGCACACGCTGGATGAGGGAGGGAAATTTCCACTCATTTTGTCTAATTATGATATAGAAAATATTTGCCGATCATGTTTTTGCCCCATAACGAATGTGACTGTTCGACACAGGGTCCTACGTGAGGCTGACACATTTTGCAGGAATGAAATCTGAGGTGCATGTGCCGAGAGGGAATATTTACACCCCGATGCCGTTTGGTGACGTAGCTGAGCAGACTCGAATAATTGTGGCTCAGGGGCTGGTTTTCATCACTCAACTTGTTTGGAATTCCCTCTGTCAAAATGGGGGGCGGGGGGCAAATCCCAAATTGCCTCTACAGTAGAGTTTTTCTTTCAGCTTTAGGTGAGATTTGACAAATAGGTAGGAATTAGGAGCAACATAAACAGAATCGAAGAAAGGTTTATAAATAAGAGAGGGGGTTTCAAAAATGAAATCCAGAGAAGAGCTCCTGCTTATGGTGGCTGAAGACCTAACTTTCTCCTTTGTGGCTGGAGAACCTGAATCCAACATGGGAAATGTCATATTCCCACAATTGCCAGATATGGGATAATCTATACTCACAGTATAATTAAATTTTTAAATCCAGAGGAGTTAGCCATGTTAGTTTGTAGTTGCAAAATGGTAAAGAGTCCAGTAGCACTTTTAAGACTAACCAACTTCATTGTAGCTTAAGCTTTCGAGAACCACAGCTCTCTGTGGTTGATGCATCTGACGAAGAGAGCTGCGGTTCTCGAAAGCTTATGCTACAATAAAGTTGGTTCGTCTTAAAAGTACTACTGGACTCTTTAAAATTTTAAAGATATTGGTATATGTCATGGAATGTAATTTTTTCAGTTAACTGTCAACCCTGAAAGTCAATTTGCACATGACTTACATATTTGGCTAATATCTGATAAGTCACCTTGGGATTATATATCATCCCCTCACCACACATGAGCATAACACACAGTGTGAGGCTCACATACATGTAGGATCTGCTCTTGTACTCTGTTTACCCCAACAGTTATTGAGAAAGGATGGCATTGGCTGAACCTATGAGAATGGACCTGTGATAGCCAGGAAGGTATGGGGATGGGTGGGAACATTTGAGAATCCTCTAGGATTTCTTCTATGCTAAAAACAACCACTGAGATTTGGGGAATTCCTAGAGTGCCAAGCAATGCCAATGCTTCTGGGTACTCACCTAGAAGTGACATCATGGCATTGCACAGTACCTACCCACCCACCCTGTTTTGCTCCCATCGCTCCATTGATTGAGGGTGCAGGATGGGGCAGTAGGTGTGGGAAGTTGCTGAGCAAACTGACAAGACTAACCTGTGAGGATGACACAGCCTTATGCTATGTGTGCAGTCCAGAGCATGTGAGAGTGTTGCTCCTGTACTTCAGTGTGCATAGCTTATACATAAGACTCAGCTCAGCTATGAATCTGTAATCCCTAGTTGAACCCTTCAGTAAGTCTCGTGTCTTTGTTTCCATCCTTTACATGAATCCATTCTTTATATGATGAATGTTCACTATTCTCACTTAACTTTGCTTTTTGCTAAACTCTGAAATCTCTCTTTAGTTCCCGCATGTTCTTTGGCTGAGTGCTTTCTCTGGTGAGAGCGTGGAATCACATTGCTACTAACTTTTAAAACCAGGGTCCCCCAAATGCTGCCCATGGATGCCATAGTAAGGGGGGAGGGGAGGGGGAAGGGGAAGGCCATGCATCCAGATTGTCTCACCCAGCCCTGCCCAAAGGAAGACTATGTAGGCATGGGTAGAATGTGCCTGGCCAAACTGCCAGGCTGGGTACAAGGCACTCATTGTGGTGAGGTCACGGCCAACTGGATGTATCCTTTACAACATTGAGGGTAGGACCAGCTGGATGTGTCCTTCTCTATGGTAAGGCCAGGGCCAACCTCAAGCTGGGAAGGCTTAGTTTGTGCTGGGTGCTGGGAATTTGCATTCATCCTTCTCTTTGGGCTGGAATGGCCCGGAGGGGAGGTGGCCCCCAGGCTAGAGTTGCCCTGGTGGAGGGGCAGCCCCCCCATGCCATCAACCCACTTTTCTGAGTGGCTTAATCATAAAATCATAGAGTTGGACAGGACCTCCAGGGCCGCCCCAATGGGCCACCTGCTCTTGGCCGTGGCACTCACGATTCCTTTTCTGGCACCCACTAAGTGTTTTTAGAAAGTGGGCAGAACAAGATGGGGATTTTGTTCAGCATGGCTTCTGATGGGCCATTTGATATCTGATTGGCTGTGCAGATTTTTTTTAATGCTTTGACAGCTGCTACCATCTCAATACAAGGAGCTTCACTGCATGACTGAAGGTAAACTGTGCCTATGCAAAAAATACTTGAAAAAAAATCTTCATCATGTTAAACACAGAACCACACTCTCTGGGCCAAGCTACACATGACGAATGACACTTGAATGGCAAGTGTATTTCTCCCTGTTCACTTGCCCTCCACTCAATCCACTTGCCGTTCAAGTGTCATTCATCATGTGTAGCTTGGCCCTCAAACTCAGTAAGTGGATGGTTTAAAGGGATGCCTGTGTTCTGTGTGATTTTGGTGCTATTGTGTGCAAAAACAGCTGCCCCAGAACCTCCTTTCCCCATCACCATTTGAAAAGATAAATGTGTGTTTGCGTATGCGTGGCCAATGTGCACGCAATGGGTCAAAACTCATGAAAATGAAAAAAAAAACCAAACAGATCAGTTCTGAACCAGCACAGGCTGATCCAGAACAAACCAGTCATGGAACAGAATTATTCCAGAACCCCTGGAACTGAGACTGAAATGAAAACTTACTTGGTGTACTCCCCTAATATAAACTTCAGGCCATGTTATCCCAGGTGTAATTTTCCAAATAAGTAAATAAATAATTGTTATAACTATATTAAGGTACAGGAAGGGAACTTTGAGCAAAGATACTGTCATTGACTGCCCCTATTTAACATGAGAAGATGAGTCCTCATAGAAGGAAGAGGAAAACTTGTTCCCAAGCCCTGCCCTGGCAGACCCCTCCTATGAGGCAGGCAACAGGAACCCGAAGAGACTCTGGCCAGCACTGTCCCCATACTCTGACCCTGGGGAATGACCTTCAAGATGGCGGCTGAAGCAGACATGTAACCTGGAGCTCAGTGGTTCTCTCTCTCTCTCTCTCTCTCTCTCTCTCCCCTCTGAGCCACCTGGGCCCACAAACTTGAAAGCCCCAGGATGGATCTGCTCACTGCCAGACCCACCACAGTCTCCGAAAGGACCCGAGATGCAGAGAGGGCGAAGGGCTAGGGTAGACGCCATGACCAGGCACATGACTGCAGTCTTGGCCTTCCCCTTGATGAGGAAGTATCAAGAGAGATCACTAAGTCACTGCAGAGTCTGGGCCCCAATACTCCTCGGGAGTAGGAGATGACTCATCTGGGAGAGGATTCAGCTTGTAGAAATGAGACTAATGAGGAACCCTGCCTCTTTCTGATTGGTCAGCTGTGGATGTCTGTGTTCTGAAATAAAAATCAGGTAAAGGAAACTGCAGACAATTGAAGAAAGGCAGTACAAGACTCCTGAACAGGGATTTTATATAAAAGTCAGTATGGCAACTGAGTTTTTCCGTGTTCGTGGGGAGATGGTGCACGACGTTTCTAGTGGTCATTTTGATGCGAACCTCTCACATGAACCTACCAAAGTGCTCGCCACACCACCCCTCCCTCAGTCCAACTCCACCCCTCTCACAGCCCCCACCTCTTACTGCCCCCAAGAAGCCTCCAGGCAGACGTCGTGCAAAATACATGGAAGTTAAAAGGAGGATGCAACTTAGAGATGCGGCAAAGAAATAGGCACATCGTACTCCAAAAAATGTTGCATACTTATAAGTATTATAACTAGATTTAAAGTAGTTAAATACTATAGCGAAGCACGGTAGACAAGGCATCCTACAATTCTGATATGCATATAGGTAGTTGTTTCCCCTTTCAAAACATTTGCTAGTTATTAACTGTGGCACATTATTCCTAATTTCTTTCTTATCCTGCTTCAAGATAGCACTCCCTGTTACTCACGCCGGCAACTGTTGCTTTAGTCACCAGACAGACTCACATGGTCAAATTATGCTTTATCTCACTTCAAAGTCACTCCTTCCTTCTGCAAGCCTCTGTTTCGAGCTTCAGCAAGGATGCTGCTATTCACCACATCAGCTTCTCTGCCAACACCAACAACCTCTATTTTGTCTGTCGCAGCTTGCTTGGGAGAATTGTTTTTCTCTTTCACTCTCCGGTTCCCAACCTTCCAAAAAGGGCCCAAAATCCTCAGGGTTTCCCTCGATGGGCCTCACACTATTCCACCCCAGAACAAAAACTTTCACACACGTTTTTGTTACGGTGGCTTTGCCCTGCAACCTTTTCCCTGGAAAGCCCTTTCCAAAGCTTCAGTCTACTGTTTGTTTTAAACTGTTCATTCCTCTGCCAGGAGCCTTAAGTACATATATGACATACTGGAAGAAAAAAAGGGGAAAAAAATAAAAACCCTTTTATTTGATTGCTAGTCCCTTATTTATGCATCTTCACACTTACGTGGGCAGATGCAACATTTGAATCATAGAATAATTGGCTTTGGGAAATCAGTAACTCATATTAATAATATTGTGAGTGGCCGGAATAAAAAGACCCATTTCTTTGAATGATGGGGGTGATTAATCATGTGTGTGTGTGGGCCAGTATTATGGAGCCAGAAATTGCATTGGGAGAGGAATTCTTTCTCCATCCCCCGCTCAATGTCTCCTCCTTCCCTCAGTACCATCTAAGTAGCAGGCCAAATTGTCCCATTTCTAAATACATTCGCCCTCAACTAGTGGGAAAAGCTGCTTAGCTCTATGTCACTGGGCACAGGGGGAATAAGACTATGTGGCCTAATAGCATGATGGGTGCTGGTATTTCACCGATTCAGCACAGTAATGCACAACTAGGAACAAGAAAGTCCTTTGTCATTCAATTCAATTCAAATACCTTTAATGGCGTACATTTTGCCATTCACTTTAGACAGCTACAAACCTGCAATGTGTATAGACAAGCCCGGCCTCCTTATTGAAGCTGGAAAAAGAGGGGGCTTGACTAAGCAAGAAACAACTGTTGGAATAAGATAAAGCATAGCTTGACTTTGGGAGTCTGTCTGGTGTCTGGAATAACATTTGTTGGCATCGTAATGGGAAGACAAAGGGGCATTATCTCAGGGAAGGATAAGAAAGAAATTAGGAATAACGCTCCTTGGTTGTCTGGCCCATATTGGATTCACAGTTGTTGTTATCATCAGTCTTGTGGGTGGGAAGGTATCCTAACAACTTGGAAGCCCAATACATGTGGATTGTAGGGTTGAGGTGCATCGGTAACCTCATTCTTTCCCCAGAATAAATGTCACTTTGCTCGAAAGTTTGCAAAAGAGTTCTATAACAGGAGTCAGTACAGGAGTCCTCCTGAGAGGTCCAGTCAGTGCTGAAGTTAATACATCTGTTTTGTCTGAGAGTGACATTCATTATTCAATTGTTGTTTTGAGGTAACAAATCTATTTTA
Source organism: Eublepharis macularius (assembly GCF_028583425.1). Lineage (NCBI taxonomy): Eukaryota > Metazoa > Chordata > Lepidosauria > Squamata > Eublepharidae > Eublepharis > Eublepharis macularius. The sequence continues at coordinate 19,292,158 of NC_072793.1, read as the reverse complement.
CATAGAAAAATCCTTCTCTTCCCCATTACGTTTTGGCTTGTGAACTGATGGGAACAGATCGAACAACTCATTTACTGACTATGCCACTAAGTGGGGAAATAGAAAAGAGTCCAATAGCACCTTTAAGACTAACCAATTTTATTGTAGCATAAGCTTCCGAGAATCACAGCTCTCTTCGTCAGATGCATTCACTAGGTGGGGAATTACTGTTAAGCCCTGCCAGAAAATGGTGTTGAAGGCCTAAAAGAGACAATGTTAGCTGCAGGAAGCTCTCCTGTTAAGTCTTTTAAAACATGTCTTCTTTAGTGTAGCCATTTTACAGGCTCATATAGCAAACCTGCTGGAAACAGGTGAACATGCACCAATGCGCTGTGTTACCTGCTGATAAACAATGTCAATAAACTTGTATCAACACTTTTATCAACGCCTTCTGGGCTGCGACCTTGGGAATTGCATTCCTGCTATTTGAGGAATTTATCACTGCATTTAACAGTCAATTAATCAGGTATCTTAGAAAGAAACTTTCATCTTGCTGTTGTGCAGGCAGAGAGGAAAGCAAATGGCAATATCTTCTAGTGTCTGATGTGTGGTTGTGTGTGCTAGGAGGCCAGGCCTTGAGCTTGGACATAACGAACCTTTTGAAACTCACAGGTAATTGAGTCACCACTGCTGTAATGTTTCCTTAACATCTGTGGTCACTCTCTCTACTAAATCCTGAAGTTTATAGTATTCCCCAATCACTAGAAGAGAGGGAAACAATGAGCCAAGCTACAAGTGTCGAATGACACTTGAATGGCAAGTGAACAGACTCGTGTGTATTCCTCCCTGTTCACTTGCACTCCACTTGCGCTCCATTTGATCACGTAGCACAAGTGGAGCGCAAGTGAACAGGAAGGAACACATGTGAGTCTGTTCACTTGCTGTTCAAGTGTCATTCATCACTTGTAGCTTGGCCCAAAAACAAGACATGCTTGTGACAGACTTCTGGCCATGAAGACATCAGTGAAGGATGCAGTGCTGTAGATTCATCTTGAATTAATTCTATTTGAATTCTTCAACATGTGCCTCACTAGCTATGGCCAAAAGGAATCCTTACTACTTTCTTACAGCCTCTTGGCTCTTGTCAAGGCTTTTACTGCATTTCCCCCCTGCCTTTGTCATCTCATAGATACATGGTATGTGGAAAGGATCGTTCTGTGAATGGAAATGTGGTAGCAGGAACTGGGCAGAGAGAGTGTTCAGGGCAATGCTTTCTCAACTACCTAAACAAACAAGAATGAACCCCTGAAACCCAGCTCTGATCCCCACACAATGTGCACAGGCTTAATCAAGAACTTGAATCTTCTTGGGCAAGTCATACCTAGACATGGGCATGAACAGAAAAAAACAAACATGGCGTTCGTTGTTTGTTGCCATCCACGAACAATGAACATTGATGAACATGACCTGTTCACAAAGATGTTCATTGTTCGTTGTTCATGGGGGCCAGCAGGCTCTCCTCCAGCCATCAAGATCCCTACCATACCACTCCCAGAAACCCTACCTGAGCAGACAGCAGGAAAGGTACCAATAATAAATAATAGCTTGGCCCAGAGCCTGGCAGCAGCCCTGGAACTTGAAGAGGTAGATCCCTATCCCACCACAAACAAAGAAAATTCAAGCTCCAATGCGCTCTCCCCCCCCCCCCTCTCAAAATGCCAACAGCAACTGTCTGTCCCTCTCCACTGTCTGCAAAACCAGAGTTGGGAACCCCCCTCCCCCCTGCTCTTTGCTTCCTTGTAACAAATTTGGAGCTCCGCTCTTGAAAGGAAGACCTGCCTATCAAGCTAAATTGGTCTTAGATTGGGGTTTCCAGGGCAACAGCAGGAGTTCAGACAGAGTTCAGACAATCCCTGCCGAAGTTGCCAAGGGAATTGATTGCAGGCGCCAGACTGTCTGGCTTGACGAACAGCAATGAACGAGGCTTGCAATGACCACCCGTTTGTTTAGAATGGGGCCTCACGAACAGCTTGTTCGCAAACAGCAGATTGGGCTGTTTGTGGCTTTTTTTTTAGTTCGTATTGCTGTTCGTGCCCATCTGTATTCATGTCCTCATTTAAGAAAGTTGGACCAGCTGAAGAAGAAAGCTGTTGACAACACACAGTTGGTTCAAGACCATAGGCTGGTCCTCTAGGCATCCCAAGACTGCCATTTAGTAGTTAAACCTGAGCACAGTAACTTTCTCTAGCATTCACATTGTAAAGATAGCAAGCTGCTTATATACTCCACACCATGTAAGATGGGAACAACTTTCTGAAAGGTGTCTAGAAAGGTGGGAGCCTTTTTTAAAAATTCAGAAAGTTGAGAGCCTTCCACCCGGTTTAGTCATGCTGTTTTCTCCTGTTGCTTTACCAGATGGGTAAAGCCAGGCAAATTGCATGTAGGCAAACAGCATCCTGCCAGCATAATTGAGAAGATAATTAGATCTTCGGAGGTGATCGCTCTGAAAAAGTTCCCTCTGTCGGGAAAATCCTTTGCAAACACAGACATTTTATCTGAAGCCAGCCCACCAAAAAAGAAAAATAATGAAGGAAGTCGCTTAGAAAGACTGGCAAGAAGGCTTGCGGAGCCACAGTTTTCCTTCCTTGCAGTAAAGCATGGCTAAAACAACACAAACTCTGATGGCTTACTAATTTTTCAGGCCAATATTTTTGTATAATTTGTGTGCTTTATAAGCCTTCAGAAACCCCCAAGAGGCCACACATTTCTGATGTAATCGTCTTTGAATTCAACAAAGCCCATTACCATGTCAATGAGGGGGCTGGTTCCAAAGACCAAAAGGGGTGGTTTCGCAGAGCACACCCGAGGGAATTTTCATTACAGCTACTGAAATAATAAACTTCAGCGCCCGACTCCCATGCACCATCCCCAGCCAGACACGCTTCAATACATTCGTTCTAATCTCCGATAATTCTTTTTTTATTGTGTCGGGGTTTTTTGTACAATGTTATTATACATAACAAACACTAGCCCTGTCTCTAATGGTAAAGCTTGTGCCCTTTTGGATCAGTTTGAGTTTTTAAAAGTGTTTTTTTCTTGCATTTTGATTCCTATATATTTGAGTAAAGTTAACTTTAATGCTTTTTTCTTTTGCTTAGCCCAAGTTTTATATTACTCGTTACCATAGATTTTTTAGCAAACTTTTGTTAAATGAGCTCAGTCATTTAGATGGTGTTTTTAAGAACACAGATTTAGAAGTAAGTTCGCATGTCCATAATCCCATTAGTTTAAATGGAACTCCATGATTTGTTCTTGATCTAAGTTAACCAAACCTCTTCAATATGTATCTCAGTGGGAGCAGGTCGAGAAGGAGCTACATAATTGAACTGGTTTTTTTTAAATAACTGCAAATACTTTAAACAGTCCATGAAACTATGCTCCTTGTCTTCTCGCTCTTGGAAGATGCTGATCTTTCCATCACAGGTGAAATTCTTGTTGAGCATAGCTGCTAAAAACAGCTATATGTGCAGAAGTGATTGAAAGATAATTATTTTTCATGCCAGCTGAGAATTCCAAGACTGTTGAAGGAGGTGACACAGAGACAAAGAGATAATAGGAGTCCTCCTGACTCCCAACTAGACATGAGCATGAACAGGAAAAAAAATGAACATGGTGTTCGTTGTTCATTGCCATCCACGAACAACGAACAACAGACATTGATGAACATGATTTGTTTGAATTGTTTCGAACATGTTCGTTGTTCATTGTTTGTGGGGGCCAGCAGGCTCTCCTCCAGCCATCAAGATCCCTACTGCCCCACTCCCAGAAACCCTACCTGAGCAATAACAATCCAAAGGAAAACGTGACTAAACTAACTAAAGAAAAACTCACTTAAAGTATTACAAACACACTCACAGAAATTTACAAAAACAGTGAATTTATATTGAAAGGTGCATTAAAGAAATAAATTGAAACTCTAAATGGAAACCCTACCTGAGCAGGCAGCAGGAAATGTACCAATAATAAATAATAGCTTGGTCCCAGAGCCTGTCAGTAGCCCTGGAACTTGAAAGGGTAGATCCCTAACGCACCACTCTCAGAAACCTTACCTGAGAAGGCAGCAGGAAAGGTACCAATAATAAATAATGGCTTGGCCCTAGAGCCTGGCAGCAGCCCTGGAACCTGAAGGGGTAGATCGCTATCCCACCACACACAAAGAAAATTCAAGCTCCAATGCACTCATCCTATCTCTCTAACAGCAGCTGTCTCTCCCTGACAGCCAGAGCTGGGAGTCCGCCTCCCCCCTGGTCTTTTCCTCTTGTAACAAATTTGGAGCTCCAGTCCACACTTGGAAGGAAGACCTGCCTATCAAGCTAAATTGGGCTTAGATTGGGGCTTCCAGGGCAACAGCAGGAGTTCAGACGGAGTTCAGACAATCCCTGCCTAAGTTGCCAAGGGAATTGATTGCAGGTGCCAGACTGTCTGGCTTGACGAACAGCAATGAACAGCAACGAACGAGGCTTGCAACGACCACCTGTTCGTTTAGAATGGGGCTTCGCGAACAGCTTGTTCGCAAACAGCAGATTGGGCTGTTTGTGGGGTTTTTTAGTTTGTATTGCTGTTCATGGCCATCTCTACTCCCAACCTCCAGTTGGTGCCTGAAGATCTTCTGGAATTAATCTCCAGACCACTGAGATCATTTCCCTAAGAGAAAATGGCTGCTTTTGGAGGGTGGACTCTATGGCATTATACCCAGCCATTGCCCCTTCCTAACTCCCCTAGCTCTATCCCCCAGATCTCCAGGAATTTCGTAACCCAGAGATAGGAACCCTAATTATCAGGCAAAACTAAGGAACTGATGAGAGCTATACTCCCTAGCAGTCTTATCAGGATATTAAAAACTTGTGATAAACCTGTGGTGCGACTAAGAAGAAGAAATGGAAAACAATGGAAAAATATTGAAGATACAGTTTTACACAAAGATTTGTTTTGTAAGACTTTATTTTCATTTGTACTCGTGTCAGTTAATTCTTTTTTATTTATTTTTTTTAGTTTTTATGTTCATGACTTGCTTCAACCAGGTGTAGTAATAAGCAAAATCCAAGTGCAACTGCTCATGTTCTGCTCTTTGAGTATGCATGTAAAAGTTTTCCCGATTCCAGAAACTTGCATTATGCAGATAACTGTGCTGTTTTGTTCCTAAATTTAACTGTTTTCTGTGAAGTGTAATCCAGTTCATTTAAAATCAAGCAAGGTTTTGCCATTGATTGTACACTTCAGTCTTTGCTTCTGCAAAAAGATTTTTTTTTTGGCATACTTTTTTGATGAAGGATTTATTTTGGGTCTCTGCCTCTTGGTGTTCAATTGCCAAACTGGCTAAGTGTGTCGCTATTTGCAGGCCTGAATAGGCCTCGGTGATGAATTGGCCCCCATCATGCTTTGCCCCACACATACTGAAACCACTTCCATATCTTGGCACTCTTTCTGCCTAAAGCCTTTCTATTTCCACAGGGTGCTGTGAAAGGAAGGGAGGGAGACAAGCCTCTCAGTTGCAGACATCTAGAATTGACCAGGGAGCTACAGGAACTGACTGCTTTGCTGATTTTCCAGGATAGTTCTCACTCTGATTCTTTAAGGCCTAGTCGTAAAACAGTATACTATAAACAGCTCTGCAGTTCACAATGAGAAGGTTATCTCCAGTCTATGGATTCACTCTGTCTGCTCTGCCGATATTCTAGTTTCATTACTAAAAATTCTAAATTTTTCAGTTCCTTAAGCTCAATTGTAGCTTTTTACCACTCTCTGTTACTGATGCACACATGTGCACTAATAAAACAGTGCAATATAACTATATATTTAGAGCAGAACCACAAGTGACAAAAGGCACAGATTGGACACTTGTCTGCTTCCCTCAAGTTTTGATGGGAAATGTAGGCATCCTGGTCTCGCAGCTTCGCTCTCTGACTTCTGTCAATGGACTTTTCAACTGTCACTTGTCCAACATTCCGCCAAGCTGCCTACATTTCCCATCAAAACTTGAGGGAAGCTGACAAGTGTCCAAGCTGTGTTATTTGTCACTTGTGGTTCTGCTCATAGTGTCCTGACTGACTCATCAGCGCCCAGCCCAAACCCCTGGACCTAGAAACGTAACATTTGAGGATAACATTCCTTTCGTGATGTAGAGGCTCACTAAGAAGAGATTTTAAGAAATTCACCCCCTAAGGGCGTAAAAAGGGGTAAAATGTGTTTTCCCATAGGGATACAGCTTCCCTATGTGGCTGGCAGGATGTTCCTTCACCCCACCAACTGCCAACTCAGCCACTCTTCCCTGAGGTCATTTGCATATGCTGCCTGATTGGCCATCAGCCTAACATTCTAAATAGTATGCAGGACATATGCAATACTCAGGAATTAGACTCCCAGTCATTGAATGTGTCCTGAGGTAAAAATACACCTCCCAGTCTTCCCCTCTAGAGTTGCCAATCTCCCTGTGGGCCCTGGCTTTCCTGTGTGGCTGGCAGGCTAATGAGTCAGCTGTGGAACTCTGTGTTCTGAGGTAAAAATCAGGTAAAGGAAACTGCAGACAGTTGAAGAAAGACAGTACAAGACTCCTGAAAAGGGGTTTTATATAAAAGTCAGTATGGCAACTGAGGTTTTAAATGTTCATGGGGAGTTGGTACACAACCTTTCTAGGGCCCATTTCAATGCAAACCTCTCACATGAACATACCGAAGTGCCCACCACACCACCCCTCCCTCAGTCCAACTCTAACTCACACTTCTTGTACCATCACCTCTTACTGCCCCCAAGAAGCCTCCTGGCAGACATCGTGCAAGATATACCAATGCTAAAAGGAGGAGCAACTTAGAGATGCAGGAAAGAAATATGCACATCATACTCCTGCGGTGCACTGAGCAACAGTCACCAAGTACTGGCAAATTCTGAGTCCAAGGGAAAGGTGACCATCCCTGCAGGCCTGGGCACAGTAGTGACGACCCTCCCAGACCTAACAGCCACCATATACCCTGTGATATAGAGGCTCATTAAGAAGGGATTTTAAGAAATTCGCCCCCTGAGGGGGTAAAAAGGGGTAAAATGTTTTCCCATAGGGATACAGCTTCCTTGTGTGGCTGGCAGGCATTTGCCTGCTCCCCCACCCCAACTCCCAACTTAGCCACTCTTCCCTGATTGGGCAAGCTTTCAAGGTCATTTGCATATGAGGCCTGGTTGGGGCTCAGCTCAACATTCTAAACAGTATGCAGTAGTTAAGAGAGTCATAGAATGTGTCCTGAGGTAAAATGCACCTCCCAGTCTTCCCCTAAAAGTTCGCTAGGGTTGCCAATCTCCTTGTTGTGTAGGGTTGCCAGCCTCCAGGTGGTGGCTGGAGATCTCCCAGAATTAAAACTGATCTCCTGGTTACAGAGATCACTTCCCCTGGAGAAAATGTCTGCTTTGGAGGGTGGACTCTATGGAATTATACCATTCTGAGGACCCTTCCCCTCCCCAAACCCCCACTCTATCCAAGCTCCACTCCCCAAATCTCTAGAAATTTCCCAACCTGGACCAGGCAACCTTACTGTGAGGCCTGCACCCCTCTCTTTCTGATGGGTCAGCTGTGGAACTCTGTGTTCTGAGGTAAAAATCAGGTCAAGGAAACTCCAGACAGTTGAAGAAAGACAGTACAAGACTCCTGAATAGGGATTTTATATAAAAGTCAGTAAGGCAACTGAGTTTTTAAATTTCATGGGGAGATGGTGTACAACCTTTCTAGGGGCCATTTCAATGCGAACCTCTCACATGAACCTACCGAAGTGCCCACCACACCACCCCTCCCTCAGTCCAACTCCACCTCACACTTCTCACAGCCATCACTTCTTACTGCTCCAAAGAAGCCTCCTGACAGATGTTATGCAAGATACACCAGTGCTAAAAGGAGGAAGCGACTTAGAGATGCAACAAAGAAATATGCACATCATACTCCTGTGGTGCACCGAGCAGCAGTGGCCAAGTACCAGCAAGATCTCCCTGAGGTGCACAGAGAGACGCTCACTTCCATGGAAAGTCAAGGCTCAGTCAGGCGTGGCCTATGATCCTTCACTACCTTCAAGCTCCCTCTTAACCTCATCCATGCAGAAACATCCCTGTTCAGCAACTCAAAACAAAGCAACATGGCCCACGTGCTGCAGAAGTGTAAGCTCATTGTTTGGGATGAGAGCACCATGGTGCACAAGGGGTGTTTTGAGGCACTGAGCATAATCCTCAAAGATGTCAGGGGCAATGAGAGAGTGATGGAGGGAGTCACTGTGCTGCTGGCTGGAGACTTCTGACAGACTTTGCCAGTAGTCCAAAGGGGAACTTGAGCTGACGAGGTTACCGTGTGTGTCAAGGCGTCATATCTGTTGCCCCTCATCAGGAAACCTTCACCAAGAAAGAACATGAGGGTCCACTTGAGAGGTGAGGGGTCTGCTGGGGAATTCTGTGAACTTCTCCTAAAAATAGATGATGGAGAATATCCCAAGTCCAAGGGAAAGGTGACCATCCCTGCAGGCCTGGACACAGTAGTGATGACCCTCCCAGACCTAACAGCCACCATATACCCTGATATTGCCACTATCATGGAGAAATCCCCAGACTGGCTATGCAAGCAAGCCATTCTGACCCCCAAGAATGACAAGGCTGCCATCATTAATGAAACACATCTTAACTCTCTCAAAGGGGCAGAAATGGAGTACAGATCTGTGGACTCAGTGGTACAAATGGATTACGCAGTCCACTACCCTGTGGAGTTCCTCAACACGCTCAACCCTCCTGGCTTCCCAGACCACAAGCTTCTCCTCAAAGTGGGGGCTCCAGTGATACTGCTCTGGAACCTCAACCCACCCAAACTCTGCAATGGCACCAGACTGCGAGTGAAAACCCTCCACAGGAACATCATCGAGGCCACGTTGTTCACCAGCAGTGCTCGGGGGGGGGGAGTCAGTGTTCATACTACGTATACCACTCGTACCATCAGAGAACCCCTTCAAATTCAAGAGACTGCAGTTCACCTTTAAGGTCTGCTTTGCTATGATGATCAACAAGTCCCAGGGGCAGACACTGAAGGTGGCAGGAATTGACTTGAGGGAGGACTACTTCTCACATGGGCAGTTCTACGTGGCCTGCTCCAGAGTGAGCTCACCCAGCAGCCTTGTGATCCTAGCACCTGAGGGGAAAACCACTAATGTGGTCTACAAAGAGGTCCTTCAGTAGAAAAGCAATGGTTGTACATTTTTTCACTTTATTTATTGCACTACAATCTTTTCCTTTAAAAAATCTCTTCAATAAATGTTACATTTCATAATTCACTTCATCAGTTTTAGGCATCAACATGCTTGGCTTCATCCAAACACTTTTGTGAAGCTTGGGTACTATGCTATTATACTACAAAACCAACTCAACCCCACCCCCCAAACCAAAGAATGTTACATACCCATAAATATTATAACTCTATTTAAAGTAGTTAAATACTGTAGCGAAGCACGGGCATCAAGGTAGTATACACACACACACACAATTGCATCAATTTCTTTACATGCCATGTTCTATTGTCACCAACATGCACTCTTGTGCATTAGCCACAACAATGTCAAAATAATCTCGATAGAACCAAACATAATAACATGTCTGATTACTACCTTGCAAGTTTTTTTATGAACACAACGAACTACCAGTGTACAGAACTACACCAAAGGGATCTTGATTCATTCAAATGGAAAATCTCATCAAGATTGTTTTCTATTATGTTTGTGCATTGTTAACGTAAAGGAGGAGAAATGATATAAATCAATGAAAGGAATTGAAATCTGAAGCCCACTGCTCATGCCATCAGCATAGTGTTAATAGCAGGGATATGTAGTCAGATATTGCCCTAAAACTCATTTGATTTAGCCGGCACTGAATCAGGTAAGCTAGATCTGAGATAGTCAAAGCCTTCTTGAAACAACTTCTGGATCTGCCACTGTGAATTAATTGTCAAGAATTGAATGGAGCCAGTCTGCCTGACTCCTTTCCCTCAGGAAACAGTATTTTCCCCCAGCCAGTCCTAGCCCTGGAACCATTCAGGAGAGCTGCCTTGGCCAATCACACAGTATTTCTTGGAAGGGAGGGAAATTTTCAATGGCAGCCATCAACCGTCTGTTACATTAGCCATTTTGTGCCAGCTGTGTGCTGCACTGTTCCTGGGGTTGTAAGCTTCCCAGTGGCAGCTGGAGTTCTCCCAGAATTACAACTGATCTCCAGATAAGAGATCATTTTTCTTGGAGAAAATCATTCCCATGGAGGGTGGACTCTATGGCATCATACCTGCCAAGGTCCTTCCCCCCAAAAAAACCCTGACCCCCCCCCGGCTCCACCTTCAAAATCATCCAGAATTTCACAACCTGGATCTGGCAACCCTAGCTACTCCTTGTGTCTTGGGAGAGGCACCTTGTTTGGCCAGACAGATCTTGTCTGGACTGTCTGGACTGGACTCTTTTCTCAACATACTGGTTTGATTAATTTCTATTATTTCTTTTGTGCGTGTGTGGTTCCTTTTTCTTGATTTGTTTTTTATGGTTACCCTCAGTTAATGGGTTACTGTTTTTCACCTTTTTGTAGATTAGTGATTTTGTCTAACGTTGCAGTTTTCCTTGCTGAGGTTTAAATAGGAAGGATCCCTTCCCTTTTTGGAGGTTTTGCTGCAAAGAGAGATGACCCAGTGTCCCTGCCCCCCCCCGGGACCACTTGCAATATGACATGAGCGTGCCTCGGGTAAAAATGCCCCTGTTTCTCTATCATGCTACTGGTGTGGCAGGTGTATGCCTCACTAGACACTTTAGAAGGTTTTAAAAAATTCTCCAGGAAACTGACTGCCATTTTTTAGCCTTTTTCCACTATGGGTCGCAGATGACTGAGGGCTCCTTATTCAAGGGGCTGTTAAATTGGACCCTTTTTATCCAATTTACTTGAAACTTGGGAAGTGTTTATGGGAGAGGGTGAGCTCGGTTCTCTGACATTTTCATACCATTTGGTGGGGAAAATCCTCTCAGAAAAATTTGCTATTTTCCCCTCACGGAAACAATAAAGAAACATCTGATTTGATCTTAATGAAAAAGGGATGGGAATGTGTGTATTGTTCACAATACAACAGCATTTCCAAGAATTCTTAAAAACAATACACCTTCTTAAAAACGATACACTGTCTTTCGGTGCTACACCTCTGAAGATGCCAGTCACAGCTGCTGGCAAAATGTCAGGAACTACAATGCCAAGACCACAGAGATACAGCCTTGAAAATCCACAACAACCATTGTTCTCCGTCTGTGAAAGCCTTCGACAATAGATCAACACACCTTCCCTTTCTAAAATTACAATACAGAATTAAAACAATACTTTTTACAGTGCACACCCCTAGTCAATAGTACACAGGAGTGCCATTGCACTACCAAGTTTACAGCAAGTACCACCAATCATGGCCAGTTGTACCCACCATGGTGATGGTGGAAAGTGCTTTCAAGTCACGTCCACTTTATAGCAATCCCTTCTTGGATTTTCAAGGCAAGAGACTAACAGAGGTGTTTTGCTATTGTCTACCTCTGCATAGCAACCCTGGTTTTCTTTGTAGGTCTCCTATTCAATTACTAACCGAGGACAATCCTGCTCAGCTTTGAGCCATCATCGCGGGGAGAGTGGACTATAAGTCCAATTAATAAATAAAGTAAATAAATTAGCTTCCAACATCTAATGAGATTATGCTTACTTGGGCTATCCAGGTTAACATTGCACCCTCCTTTTTTGCTGCTGGGAAAAGGGCTAGACTGCCCCTTCCTCCAGCATTCAATGAGTCAGACATCAATGGATTTACCTGAGCAACTGGAAGCTGATGGACCCATGCTATTCTAGTATTTTGATCTCCATGCTCATTCCCACACTTTCATCTAAAGCCTGCCCCATGCTCAAGCCATCTCTCACTGGTAGTAACCATCAGTAGTTGTGTGGATGCTAGCATGTCCTTCTAAATGACACGTCCTATTTATATTGTACACAGGGCTTTTTTTCAGCTGGAACGCAGTGGAACAGAGTTCCGGAACCTCTTGACAATGGTCACATGGCTGGTGGTCCCGCCTCCTGATCTCCAGACAGAGGGGAGTTTAGATTGCCCTCCACGCTGCTCCAGTGGCACGGCAATCTCAACTCCCCTCTGTCTGGAGATCAGGGGCGGGGCCACCAGCCATGTGACCATTTTCACCGAGGGCAATTTAAACTTCTAAAAACTCCCCCCTTGTTCCAGCTGACCCAAATTGACGTCTTTGGCCCTGGGAGCATGCGTGCACTTTACACGCACATGTGATACCAGGGGCACCACCTCCCGTCAAGAGTTGCCACCTGTGCTGGCAACCCATTGAGTTCCACCACCTCTTTTCCCAGAAAAAAAGCCCGGATTGTACATATCCCATTTATATTGCTTTTCAGCTATAATGCAATTGAAAGCTTTCTGATACACCATGAACTTAAGAAGCCACTTAACATCTATGACTCCTGCACTGTGCTTTGTAGAAAGCTCAGATTTTTTAAAAAATGGAACAATAAGGATTCTAATTGTATTTGCTCTTCTTCAGAAACAAGGCTGGGTAATTCAGAACTCCCAAAACTGGGAAGAAATTCAGAAGAAGAAAATTTGAGAAGCATCCTTACTTTCAGTTTTTCTTCCCTATGAAGGCTGCACCCAACATTCCCTTTTCAAAAGACTGATGTGAACCTGCTTCATATGTGTATAAATAATATATATGATATAAAAGTTTACACGCATGTCTATTTCCAAGTGTTTGTTCCTAAAGGGAGAGGTGCTAGAGCTCTCCAGGTCATCCATAGATCACACATTGTGGCTTAGGCTCACAACTGAGGAACATGACACTTAGTTTTAAGGCTAGCTCAGTTTAAAGTTGGAAAGTTTCTTGAAGCTTGTACACAAAAGGTGGAGCTTGTAAAATCAAAGTTCCTGCAAGTCAAATCAGAAGGCAACACCTGGCAGGTTGGAGGCCAAGCTGGGGGGTGGAAATAAATGCTGAAGAAACCCTTGGAATTAATTTATGGACTTCTTTGTATACATTGTAGCAAACTGGCCAGTTCTCCACTCGCATGATCCCCCCTCCCTTTCTGGCAGGTGGAAGGATTTTTCTAGGAGTCTTTCTACACAAGACACTTGGATGCAAGTTTATCAAGTGTCGGGCGATGCAATGTTAGCCGGGTAGCATAGTTTTGAAAGACAGAGCCAGAGGAGATCGCTTCATCGTCTCTGGTGCGCTGGACGATCTCCCCTTCAAGAGCTTTTACCCTGCCACCCTCGCTGCTTAAAACTTTGAATTAACCGAGTCTTGGCAGGGCAAAAGCTCTGGAAGGAGAGACGCCAGAGGTGGTGGATGGCTGTGAGAGAATCTGTCCCTTCTCAAACAATCTCCTCTGTCTCTCAAAACTTTCAAACTTTCCTGGCTAACATTGTGTCTCCTGAAATATGAAGAACACGTGTCAGATACCGTGTGTAGAGAGACTCTTATAGTTAAGAAAACAGGAGAAAGGCCATTTAGTTTATTTTTCTTCATGATCAAAATGATGCATTTGGAGAGTCTCCCAAGTCACCTGGATCTTTCCAGTCATGAGGAAAATGAGCGGAAACAGTAGGTGGGCTCTGCAAACCTTTCATTCCTGCTGGCCCAGTCTTTGCTGCTATCTTTGCTTCAGCTAAACCAAGGGAAGAGAAGAAGGGAACAGGAAAGGATGACCTAGGAACAAGACACTTTCCAGCTTACTCCCAACCCCAGCTCCCAGCCCTTGCCGTTGATCTTAATTCCCACAGCCCATTATTATTCCATGAATAAAAATGGGGCATGGGAAGTGATGTAATGAAATGTTGTGACTAGACATGGGCACAATCGGAATTACGGACTGAAAATTGCCCCGATTTTGGCGTTTGCGCCATTGGGACTGGGCTGATCGTTTCTGTCCACGGCTCCCGGTTCAGCGCTCGGGTGGGGCGCTCTATCGGGTCTCGATTGGATCGATTGGTTTACATTCGGGATTGCAGTCTGCAGACAGTCTGGCACCAGCCATCTGTTCCTGAGGGAACGGAGCCCTGTGGAAACTGAGCCTGGGGGATGCCGGAGCTGTTTGCCCTCCTTCTGTCACCCTGGAAACGCGAATGGAAGCCCAGCTTTCCTTGATCAGCAGGGCTTCCTTCCAACCACGGAGCAGCCAGAAAAGCGCGTGCCCATCTCGTCCATTTGGGAGAAGAGAGGGGATGGCGGGGGAAGGGGGTGTTCTTCTGTAGCCATGGGCACTCGAATGTCATCCCTGCCAAGCCTGAGAGGCAGCTCTTACGGCCAAACACAGCCCTCCTGCGTAGCAGACCCAGGCTTTATAAATAGCCATGTGCTGTGCAACAAAGTTTCACTTTCCACTCGCAGGTGGAGTGGGACAGAGGCGAGCTCTCGCTTGCTGTTTTGGAGAGAGAAAGCGCAAAATAGAGAGGGAGGGAGTTTTAGCTTTGGGCTTCAGCGGATAGGGAATTAGGGAATAGGGAGCTATCTCCTCTGGTTCCCACCCCCCATGAAAGTACCAGCACACTCCCGTGGGGACAGACCCCCCCGCCCCCTGAGGGGAGGTGGCTCGCCACCGCCTCCATGGGCCTGCCGAGTCCGGCGGCTGCCATCCTCCTCACCCACCATTCCTTTAGTGCTCAAAACCGCGGGGCGCCCTCCCACATCAGCCTTCCCGATTCCTGATTCCCGATTCCTGATTCTGTATCGGAAACGGGACTTGATCGGTGAGGTTTGGGTACCTGGGTTTGGCGCCGCCACGGAATCACGATCAGTTAAATCGGGATTATTTTTTGGATCGTTCCCATGTCTAGTTGTGACTTCTGGTTGTAGCCAGAAGCAACCTCTATTTTTTTTTAAAAAATCACAGAGATGGAAGAATTCCTAGAGCATCATGATATCTCTTTTGAGTATAACGGGAAGTGACATCGCCAACCTTACTCCACCCCCATTTTTGCTCCTGCTGGAAATAAGAAGCCAGCTGACCAACCTAGCAGTGTCTTCCCTTCTACTTTCTGTCTGCTATAATATAAAGTCATCTGAATCATTCTAGTTATAAATGAGCACTGAGGGCACACAGATGCATCTGATGAAGAGAGCTGTGGTTCTCGAAAGCTTATGCTACTATAAAGCTGGTTAGTCTTAAAGGTGCTACTGGACTCTTTATTACCGGTTCCTTTCATAAGCCTTTATCCCTACTTGACCTTTCCAGCTCCTTTCCCCTTGGCTTCACAGCAATACATGGCAGGTAGGCCCCCTGCCCTTTTATCAGGTCTTTCCCCATGCCAGTTCCTGGAGCCGGCTCTCCTGGTACTGGTTTCACCCTGCCAAGCCGAAGCATCATCATCATGGGATCCAGAGGCAATGGGGAAGCAGGCAGGAGCAAGCAGCTGCAGTAGACATGTGTCTGTCACCTTCAGCAGGACTTGGCTGTGGTGGGGATGCAACCACCATAGCTAGAGGCTCTCCTTGCCTGTCTGCCTCCTTGGGAGGCAGCAGGAGCAGGGCCAGCAGCTGTGACAACAAGACTTAGTTGCTCTGCAGGTCTGACTTTATATTATATCTGACTCAGGACCGAGCCAGCCCCAAGAGCTTCCATCTGTAGTCTTGCCTTCTCTGCTTCCAAAGGTAAGGCAAGGCCACAGATGGAAGCTCTTGGGGCTGGCTCGGTCCTGAATCTCCTGTCTTGACACAAATGTTGGTAGCTGAAGGAGGCTGCTTGTGGAAATGTTCACTTATTTAGGAATTTTAATCAGGGCTCTATTAAGACCTTTGATAGGGTTGCCAGGTCCCCATATCCTCCCTGTGGGGGGGGGGGACACGGTATTCATTGGGATGATAATCCCAGCGCCAATGCGATAATGTCTCTTCCAGAAGTGACATCATTGCGCTTTGCACAGGAATGTTCACATGCTTCTGTGACAGAATTCACTTTAAAGGTTTCCTTAGTGCAGCAGTCAGAGAGATGGAAGGGAAGGAGTTAACAACTGCCTGGAATGAGAGCTTGATTGACGGGCTGCTCGCTCCTTTCTCTGGCCAGTCAGAACTGGCCCTCAGGATGACAGTTGGTGCTGACAGAAGTTTTTTTCTTTTTGAGTTTAGTTGAGTGTGCGAGAGAGTCTAACAAGGAGGGTCAGACAGGTTCCCCTCTGAAATGAGGGAAAGGAAAATGTTTGCCCTAACTCTAACAACCTTGT
Source organism: Eublepharis macularius (assembly GCF_028583425.1). Classification (NCBI taxonomy): domain Eukaryota; kingdom Metazoa; phylum Chordata; class Lepidosauria; order Squamata; family Eublepharidae; genus Eublepharis; species Eublepharis macularius. Next base: position 19,275,873 of record NC_072793.1, on the reverse strand, counting down.
CCTAAGGAAGAATTTTTAGTTACAGATTCCAAATATAAAAGCCAGCACAAGTTGAAATCCATTTACACAGCCAAGATAGAAATGGGTATGTGTTTTTGGCAGAGTGAGTGGGTAGTAAGTGGAAACTCCCATTCAAGCCAGGCAAATGGGGTTATGTCTTCTTAGATGAAGAAGAATAATTCCTGCCTAGTGTCTGGAAGGGGATTTGGCTCTGAGAGCCAGTTTGGTGTAGTGGTTAAGAGCGCGGGACTCTAATCTGGAAAGCTGGGTTTGATTCCCCACTCCTCCACTTGAAGCCAGCTGGGTGACCTTAGGCTAGTCACAGCTCTCTGGAGCTCTCTCAGCTCCACCCACCTCACTGGGTGTTTTGTTGTGGGGATAATAATAACATACTTTGTAAACTGCTCTGAGTGGGCATTAAGTTTTCCTGAAGGGCGGTATATAAATTGAATGTTGTTGTTGTTGTTGTTGTTGTTGTTGTTGTTGTTGTTGTTGTTGTTGTTGTTGTTGTTGTTGTTGTTGTTGTTGTTGTTGTTGTTGTTGTTGTTGTAGAGGACCCCAGGTCTGTTGTGAAAGGAGAACAGTGTTGAACTAATATCCAGACATCTGAGCTGAAAAGGGAAATCTTTGTGCGGTAACTCATGGGGGGGGGATGATCAAGTTGTAACTCATAGGGGGGGGAGATGGTCACATCCCCCCCCACCAGGAGGCAGGTTGAGAGGCTTTCCGGATGACTGCTGATCTGACCTCAACCATATGCCTGGCAGAACATCTGTCTTGCAAGCCTTCCAAAACGATAGAAGATCCTGGTGGGCCCACGTATTCACCGATAAAGAGTTCCATCAGGTCAGAGCCGGGACCGAAAAGGCCCTAACTCTGGTCAAGGCCAGTCTCGCCTCCCTGAGGCCTGGGACCACCAGTAGATGTTTATTGGCTGTATTGGAAATTTAACCCTTTCTTTCAGTTGCTAGATGTTCTTATAGTAATAAGTATACATGCTTTGGGTTCTCTGCTGTCAGGTAAGTTTTGTACTCTCCCAGAAGTAGAGCTAAACCACTCTGCCACAATAGCAGGCAGATCTATATATGGAACTGTTTGCTCTCTCCCTGAGGCAGCCCTGAACTCCCTCTTAACACTCCATCTTCCTTTAAAAGGTGATTGGATACTGGGCAGCACGTCCAGTGCAGGACAAACCCTCCTGTCAGTCACAAAGCCAACAAACCTCCATGATTAATGCTTTCCCTAAAATATCAAATACTTTTTACAAATCTCATTTTAGTTGTTGCCCCTGCTTTGCTGGAGCCTAAGTACATGCTTAGTCTGTCTATTGGGTAATCCAGTCCTGATTTGAATTGATGTAGGTCCGCTATTAATAACTAGTGATCCCACACATTGGTGTCTTGTGACCTTCTTTGGGATACTGACCCAACAGTTTTGAAATTCTACTGACCCAACAGTGCACAAATACAAGAATCACTGCAATCAGGGATACTAGTTTGTAGAACTACTTCAAATTCAAACAGTACTTTCTCATAAATGTGGGGGTGTACAAACAGCATAACACCATAGGTAACTCACTTCTGAGTTACCACGATTTCATGATCTGGAGTCGGAAAGGAGCTGCACAGAGTGTGAAATGCATAAGAAAATAATGGCAGATGTGAGATGAATTTTTCCCTGACTAATGAGAACTAGAAACTTAATTTTTTATTTGGGTACAGCAGAACTTCCCAGCTTTTGAAGGATGTGTAGGCACAATGCCTTATCTAGAGATCTAGAAGGAAACTGGAAATTGCCTTTCACTGAGCCATCCAATTGCAATTTAAGAGGCAAATAATGGGCTGTAAAGCACGTATTTGTTAAGGTGGGAGGGTTCTTACATCTAGTCTCGTTCTACTCATGGATGGATAGACAGTTCTCTGAAGGGGAGAGATAAATTCCCATTCATTTGATTATACTCTGAGGCACAAATTAAGGCTATGCATGTGTGTCTGCACGCACACAAAATCTGTGTTTTCCTTCCAGCCCCAAACTCACCATTTTGAGAAAAGAGAGGAGGTGAAGTCTAGCAAATTGCCTGAGCAACAGCTATTAAGGATTTATTAAGACTATGTTTTATAACTTGCTTTCTAATAAGTCTTTAAAGAATGGCCTGTATGTGTATAATCATTTCATAAATATGAATGCAGAATTTGGAAAGGGAGACTTAATTTAAAGTGTTGCCTTTTTATTAGCAAGTGCATAGCTTAATTATGGCAATAAAAATATAGATTAGTTGAGCTGCTGTTCTTTTACCTGAAAACACAGAATGAGGCTGCCTGCCTTTTTAATAAGCAGCTTCTAAGAAGGTGATCTAAATTCCTCTGGCGAGGAATGCAAGGGGGGTGGTGCGGGGGGCGTGAGGGGGATGAGGGTTTACTATGAGGAACTGGCTATATTCTTTAATAAGGCTAGACGGCAAAATGACTTTTTCTTGCTGTCTGCTGGGTTTTTTTTTGGGGGAGGGGGGAGTTGAGGGCTGATTGAAACACATATACACCCCTTGCAAACTCCATGGGGAACAGGGGTTGGATATGGGTGGTGAAACTAGATGTGAGCAAACATTTTGGAAGGAAAACGCCCTTCATGTTTTTAGTACAAAATGTAAACTGAACATTCTTGGGGAAAAAATAACCCTTTTTTAAAAAAAAAAAACACATTTCCATAAAATTATGCACTTTTGGGGAGCCCATTTTGAATGCCAATAGGAAGGGGAAGTTACACAAAGTCTATTTGTAAATTTAAGCCCCAAATGCAATTAAATTATAAATGAATGCTTCAAGTATTTGTTTGTGTTTTGGGTTGCGTTTTCCAAGTCTGTCATTTGAAGGTGCAGCCTCCACTGGTTAGAATATACTTTTCGTTCAAATTGTCTCTTCTTCTGCTTCTCTTTTGCTTTAAAGGGATCCATAATTCACTGAGAGAGCAGAAACCATTCTGAGCATCACTGAACGCCATTCTGAACATCACACCCTACTTTATAAGGCCACAGGACTGGCTCCATGGGTTAAACAGTGTTCTACTGTTGTAATGCCTGAAAACTCTATCCCTTATAAAATGAAGAGGATTTCTATCTGGTGAGTGGTTGCTAACTTTATTGTTATGTGGCGGGAACACCAGGGGTCATTTCGTAGAAAAAGAGCTGGAGGAACTCGTTAGCATAACTCATTAGCATATGTCACTCCCCTTGACATCACCGGAAATGTGTCATTGACATAACTGATTTGCATATGCCACACCCCCTGACATCACCTATACTGGCTGTTTTGGACCCAATCCTGGCCATTCATGGGCCCAAACTGGCAAAAAATTGGGCCCAAACTGGCAAAAAGGGGTTGAAAATGGACAAAAAATGGCCCCAAATGGTCAGGATCGGGCCACTGCTGAACAGGAGAATGATCCACCACCCATCAGAGGCCCTATCTGGTCTGTTTCAGCCCCAATCCAGGCTGAAACGGGCCCAAAATGGCCAAGGATCAGGTGGGCAGGGCCATCTGACATGTGACCTCTTTGGGGAACTGCCAGAACTGCGTTCCTCCACATTCCCCCTCGAAATGAGCCCCGGGGAACACAATACATTGCAAACAAGAGTTGAACAGAAGTATATATTTTACATATACATCCCAAGGGATGGGAAAAACCGTGCTTGTAGAATTTCTACTAAGATCGTCTCTGAAAAAGTTGCTCTGTCAAGCAGCACTGTTCCCTTGATACCCTTGACAAGTGGGGAAAACAAATCATTAAGAGGCTATATCAATCGTCTGCGAAAGCTGCACCTGTTGAATTTATATCTGGCTCTCCCCCAAGCCCAATATCAGCTTGAAAATCCCAGGCATGGGTGCATGGACCCCAGTTTGCAAGCAAGCATAATATATGAGGCTACTTTATTGCTTATATGCTAAGAGAATTAAGGATTTTTTAAATCAGTTATCAGTTTAAAGGAGATGAATAATTGATCCCAAAATCCATTTGAGAACTTTTCTGCTCGGTTACTGGATTGGTCAATCCTGATGGATAAATCATTCTGCCCTGCTTTTTCCAGCAAAGGAACATGTACACGGAGGACCTTTTGTACTCTCAAATTCTCAGTTAGGAATGTTCACTTGAAAATAAATGTCATTTTTTTGGAGTCAGATTTTGGGAATGGTTTCCATATAGGTATATTAGATAAATTGGTATTCCCAGGACTTTCAGAATTTGGATTTGGGATGGTTTTTTTAAAAAAAAAAATCTGAATTTTTTTAGGCCTGGGAGCCTAAAAAGACTGGCCCCGAATATTCCCAAATGCCCAAATATTTCTGGAAATATTTGGAACACAATTATTAGTATTCTGAGAATTCCAAATATTGTTCCAGACACCCAGAAATATCCTGAAAATAACTTATTGGTATTTTTAAAATATATATTTGGACTGAAAATACCCAAATGCACAATCCTACTCTCAATTCTGCCATTTCAATTTAACACAAAATCGAAGTTTAGAAAATTTCCCCAGTAATAAGCAGGCACTGTGTGGTGAAGCATTTTGTACCCCCAGACATCTCTGTTCTTCTGTACTGTTTGTTATACATGCACTAGGCATGCCCTAGATTTTTGCTTATGATAGCTGGATGATACACGTGGGACAAACTGTCTATATAATATGGATTAGATCCAGAGGAGTTAGCCGTGTTAGTCTGTAGTAGCAAAATCAAAAAGAGTCCAGTAGCACCTTTAAGACTAACCAATTTTATTATAGCATAAGCTTTCGAGAATCAAGTTCTCTTCATCAGATGCCTGATCAAAACTGGGCAGATACAGAAGAGGAGGGGGAAAGAGAGAGAAAAGGGAGGGGTCATAAATCACAAGAAGGCAGAATGCAATTAGCATAGAGGCAATCAAAACATTCCTTTGCTTGGAAATGTAAACATCTCCTTTTGGTGTGCAGTCAGTTTGTAGCAGTGAAGGTGTCCAATTCCTATGTAGTATAAGTCTTCGGTAACCACAGCTCTCCCTGCCAGTTGCATCTGACAAAGAGAACTGTGGTCCCCGAAAGCCCACACCAGGCGTCACTGGGCTCCCCTAGATCACGCCTCTGTAAAGAGAATCTGTTACCTGTGGTAATGTGATAACCATTCATAGTCTCTATTCAGTCCCCGCTTGACAGAGTCAAATTTGCATATGAATTCCAATTCAGCAGCCTCCCGTTGGATTTTGTTTTTGAAAGGTTTCTGTTGAACAGAAACCTTTCAAAAACAAAATCCAACGGGAGGCTGCTGAATTGGAATTCATATGCAAATTTGACTCTGTCAAGCGGGGACTGAATAGAGACTATGAATGGTTATCACATTACCACAGGTAACAGATTCTCTTTACAGAGGCGTGATCTAGGGGAGCCCAGTGACGCCTGGTGTGGGCTTTCGGGGACCACAGTTCTCTTTGTCAGATGCAACTGGCAGGGAGAGCTGTGGTTACCGAAGGCTTATACTACATAGGAATTGGACACCTTCACTGCTACAAACTGACTGCACACCAAAAGGAGATGTTTACATTTCCAAGCAAAGGAATGTTTTGATTGCCTCTATGCTAATTGCATTCTGCCTTCTTGTGATTTATGACCCCTCCCTTTTCTCTCTCTTTCCCCCTCCTCTTCTGTATCTGCCCAGTTTTGATCAGGCATCTGATGAAGAGAACTTGATTCTCGAAAGCTTATGCTATAATAAAATTGGTTAGTCTTAAAGGTGCTACTGGACTCTTTATAATATGGATTGTATCCAACTTCTTTTTTCCACTGATGAAAAAGGGAGGAAAAGCTATGCTGAGGATCAGGGGACCTGAATACACAAAAGCCATGTTGGACCAGGACTATAGTAACAAGAGCCAGTTTGGTGTGGTGATTAAGAGTGCGGGACTCTAATTGGGAGAACTGGGTTTCATTCCCCACTCCTCCGCTTGAAGCCAGCTAGGTGACCTTGGGTCAGTCACACAGCTCTCTCAGAGCTCTCTCAGCCCCACCCACCTCACAGGGTGATTGTTGTGGGGATAATAATAACATATTTTGTAAACCGCTCTGAGTGGGTGTTAAATTGCCCTGAAGGGTGGTATAGAAATCAAATATTATTATTATTATTATTATAACAAAGGGAACTGAGTGAAATTGAGTGAGCTGCACCCAACCCCGTGAGAGGATGGGATGTGCCAGATCCCTTTCATAACTTTATGGGCAGATGTCAAATTGACTGCTGTACATAAATAAATATCGCTGTATACAAATGATCAATTTTGTTATGTGAATGAAGTGAATTTTAATATTCTGCTTTGAAAGCAATATTACAGAATCAAAGATTCTGGTAAGTTGTAACTAAAAGGTAACTTCAAGACATTAAAAATGAAACAAAAGCTAACTCTGTATCACATAATTTCAAGCAGATCATTTTTGGCCAGATCAAACTTATGTTTTCCAAAGAACACCCTTCTTCTCGCTAATCCAACAAGGCAATGCCAAAACAGACATGACGAAAATTACGACTCTGTAAAAGCTAAATTAAGCATGCTCGTAGCAACAGATTGAATTAGAGGGAAACAGGGCTTTTTTTTCAGGGGGGAACGTGGGGGAATGGAGTTCCTGCACCTCTTGAAAATACCCGGCAAAAGTGCTTGAAAATAATATGATTTCAAAGAATCCCGTGTGTTTCTTCCTCATTTCCCTCTTGAGAGTTCCGCCACCTCTTTTCCCATTAAAAAAAACCCTGGAGGGAAAAGGAGGGAATTTAACCCTTCAACCCATGCTCAGTTTGGATAATAGAAACTCGGCTTCCTGCACAGTCATTATCGTTTTAAAGAGAAAAAGACATGTTTTTATAAGGACCTATCTTTAAAATGCTAATAATAATAGAACAGGGGATCCTGGTTTCGATTAGGAAAATGTTGTCAGGGTCGGCGTGTTAAATCTTCTTTTCTCTTCACATGTGATCCCAATCTAAACTATAGCTGTGTGTGCATCGATTATCTTTATCACATGCCCTCCCATGTTGTCTTTTCACTGATCTGTATCTTCAAATGAGGGAGGAGCTCTATGTTTGAATTTGATTTGGGTATAGAGAAGTATTTGACTTAGACCCCCCCCCCCCACCAACAGTTTAAAATGGTAACACTGGGCAAATTCTTTAGCCACATTATTGTTCCGATCACTTGTTTCAGCTCTGTGTTTTCGTACAATAATTTCCAGTGGGGCTATACTAAAGTGTTTGCTGTTTCTCTTTCATCTATTAAATAACAAAATTCTTACTGCCGTTAAAATGGATGGGTGGAATGGATACAACGTGGTCGCTTTTGAGAAGCCAAAGAAAGAATAGAGCACAATAGTTATACTGAAATTTGACTGAACAATTTCTGCCAACCCTTCCCAAAAAAGTTCACAGAAGTGTATGTTTGCATATATAATTGGAATAGCTACAGACACGGGAAGAAAATGGGATTGTAAAAAACGTGAGCGTATTTTAAATGATGTTCAACAATGAGTGTTAATTTTGGGAAGGTCTTATCCATCCGTTTGCTTCTGCATTGCTTTTGACAAGATAACTAGCTCTCTGCCAAGATCACATTTTATTGTATATTTTAGTTCTGAAACATAATCTGTAAAATGCAGCCGCCCTAGGGGTCTTGAAAAAACCTTCTGGGAGCTGGTAAACTCTTGAGGTAATGGCAGTTGTCATCTGACAGAGAAATTTTCAGCTATACAATTTAGGATAGTGTTACAAAAAGGCTGACAAAGTTATTGTTCTGCGGAGCTGCGTGTCGGGGGGCAGGCTGCTGAAAAGCCTATTAAACACCTGTCTTGTATTAGAGATAATAACTGAATTTCCCTTCATGGCATCAGACATGATGAAGTTTTTCGAGTTCCAGTTTCCCAGCTGCCTTGCCTTTAAATACACAGACATGGAAGCAGTTGCACACTGAACACTACAGAGACTGGAATACATGGGAAAAATGGCTAGCTTTGGGATGATGTAAACCTTTCTTAGAAGTTTTTGAACTATTCTGACCAATTTAAAACAGGCTCCCCCACTTGGGAACTTACCAAAAAAGTTTAAATAGATTCAGTGGAAGAAACTAATCCATCCCCCCCCCCCTTCATTTATCTCTCCTTTTACAAACTGGGAAATTGATAACTAAACCATATTTTGCTATCATTCCTCGATGCATGCTTGGAATGCAATATAATAAATTAGAAGGTTTAGCCAGTGTTGGGGGGATAATGCTGTCAAAGAAATTGGTAAGAGGTATGCTACATTTTCAAAGGTTTGGTTTTTGACGTGAAAGTTACCATTTTGGAAAAGGTGAAGCTCTTGCCAATTGGCAAAAACTCAACGCATAGCAAATTGTTTCGGAAGTCAGCAGTGTTATGATATTATCTCTCTGCCTTTTTGGCAAAGCACTTGGTCCCACATACCCGCAGGACTGCTTCTCCTGCTATGTCCTCTGTGACAGCTCCACTCATCAGAGCAAAACCTTCTGAAGGTACCACCTTTGGTGGAGTAGCTCCTACATTATGGATTGATATACCTGAGGCTTTTAGGAAGGCTCCCATACTGCTATCATTTTGCAAAATGTGTGAAATGGGGGCATTTCTTTTAAAGGGAGTAAAGCTGTAGCATAATGCATCAGCTCAGGGGGTGACTCTATTAGGGATTGACTGTCATGTTGCCTAAACAGATATGTTTGCATGCACTGTTCTTGTTTTTATTCTGTTCGACAATCCCAGCCTAAATGCATTATTTTGTCTTACTAAGAATATTTGCTAAATTCAAATGTTATGATGTCTTGTAACTGATGGCCTGAAGTTATCGTGTTTTGTAATTTGCTTACTGATTAATTGCATTTTTTTCATCATACCTGTAATCAGACTTTTGTCCCAGTGAGAAAGGCAGACTATAAATTAAAATAATAATAATGAAGATGAGAAGAAGAATGCAGATCCCAGAATTCACCATTTCACCCTTACAGTGCCTGTTAGTATTTTCAAGGAGATAAATATTACGCCACTGCTCTCAGGGAGCATGGACAGTTGGTGGGACAATGGAACCCTTTTCACAGAGACTGAACAATTGTGCAAAATGGGGCCTTCCATTTCAGCTCAACACTGGAAGCTCTTTGTCTGAGTATAACTTGCTAGCAAGTAGATTGCATTAAAGATTTATACTCTCTTTCATTTTGTACCACAGAGCCATACCTCAAAAAGTCTTGGTAGGGGACAAAATCCTTCTGCAGTTCATAGTTTGACTTCATTATCCATTATACTTCCTATTATAATGGTCATCAAGAAGTAAGGATTGACCACATTTTAAGGCCTGCACAAATTCATATAAACTAGCCACTACCTGCCTTATGTTCACCCAAATCCAAATGATTCTCAAGTCATGTATGATCATTGTGTAAAATGTTGCAAGTTCTAAAAATGCACACACAAACCACCTCACAATGAACTTAGGGATATATGTGCATACTAGCAACAGAGCCCATTGTGTGGAAAAATACAACGGGGTCTTGAAAACTGATTTGGCATGCCCCTGCTGTAGGGCCTTGGGAGGGCTGCACTGCAATACCGGGCCTCTCTGCCACCTTCGTGCCACTGCAGGGCCTTGGGAGGGCTGTGCTGACACACTGGGCCTCCCTGCGACCTCTGTGGCCCCTCAGAGGCCTGGCACAGGCAGCAGGGAGGCCTGGCATGTGGCAGTGCAGCCCTCCCAAGGTCCTGCAGTGGCCACGCCACTGCACTGTACCTTCCCACCACTGCGGCGGCCTCTTCAGGGCCTCTGAGGCTAGCTGTGTTGCCGATGACTCACTTTTTATCCCTGCGGAGGGGCATGCAAGTGAGCCTGCGTGGGGATAAAAAGTGAGTCGTCACCAATACAGCTTGCCTTTTATATAGTAGGATTGTGCAATGTTTCTTGAAGAAGGAGCACTACCACTTAATCAACAGCCTATTCAGTTCTGAGCCTAAGGTTCTGTATGAACATTTCACTTCTCTCTGCAAAATACTGTCTTCTGACTTGTGAGATCCTTACAACCTTACAATTATTGCTGAAAGTAATCATTAAAAAAGCGGCGGGCGGGGGGGAATGTTCTCATTCAGTTAGGGGGGAATTCCCCACTCTGCTTTCAGGTATTTTATTTTCGCATGTCTCAAAGAGTTCTGGTTTTTGAAAAACAGAAATGCTCAGGCCTGGACTTTCAAGCATCCACACAGACAATGGCATGATCCGCAAAAGACCAATTTACTTTGGGAATCCGAATGCTCTTAAAAGGAACAGAGCCACTTTGTTAGGCAACCACAAATCTGACAGACTCTTTCCTTGTAGGCCTTCATATGCCAAGGGCAACCTGTGGAGATTGGCCATTTGATTTACCTCACAGTTATTCCTCACAGGATGGAGGGAAATGGAAGAAAGGAAATTAAAAGCAGACTTGGATTACTGAATTAGCAGAGATACATATGGGCTTGCTCCTGCGTACTCATTTACTTAGTTGGTAACAACACCCCTCATGGTTCAAACTTGTATATTATGCAGCAATCACTCATTTTGCCCAAATAATTTAGAGAAATGTAGCAAAGTAAAAAGAAGCAAGAGCAGGGTGGGAATGACAGCTAGAAATTTGAAAGAATGCCCCGTTAGCATTGGTTTAACAATTACTTTGGGTGCAAGATGCAATGAAGGAGGTTCTATGAGAGAAATTGCAGGATTCCTTTCCTACCGGTTACTTAATTTGTTCATTAAATAAGTACCACCAAAGACTGATGTATAATCTGAATCACTAATTTGTAATGAATAATCTGGAAATAATAAATCATTATTTAATTATTACTTGCTGTTTGAGAAAAAATGTGATGAGGATTTTAAACTACACTGGTGGCCATTAAATGATGCCGTTTGCGAGCTTTCTTATGTTGGGATGTCTCAAGACAAATGCATAAAACAGTAAATGCTGTACACTAGTTAGGGATGCTCAAAAACTCACTGGTTTGGATCATATCCTGGGCCATTTCCACACTGCTTACCTTCATCCAGAATGCTGTGGAACATCATGAAAAAACGGTGGAAGATAGCGTTTTCTCGCATGAGTTTTGTGCAACATCGCACAAAACTCACGCGAGAAGACGCTATCTTCCACGGTTTTTTTGCAACGTTCCATGGCGTTCCGGATGAAGGTAAGCAGTATGGAAATGGCCCTGTTTCCCAGTTTCAAATAGGGAGCCATTTCTTGATGAAATGTTGGTTTGTTCATTGACACATTTGTAGCTGCATAGGGTGAGATTAAGTAACCCTAAACCTATAGGATACACATTTCATGAGAAAGTTCTTCACATATTCTGACGAAATGTGTAGGAACTCCACCCCTTATGTTCATGTACTATTCCCATTTGTTGGAAGGAGGGTCGCACAGGATTATTTGCTTGTGGATTGTGTGTGTGTCTGTGAATTGGATTTACTGGTGGTGACTGCTATGATTATAGTACTGGACGCAGAAGGAAAGGTAAAGATGACAACAACATGCAAAGACGAGTAGTTTGAATCTGTCACAAATGCTGCAGTGATTGGGCGGGAAGCATAAATAGAACACACAACAGCATTAAATTACCACTTGGACCTGCATTCATTTATTAAGTTTTGTAAAGTGTGTATCATTTCAGGAAGTGGTGTTATTGCAACCAGCCATAACTGTGTGCCCTGCAGATTTGTCTGGGATGCCTGCTGATGGCAGGTGATCACTAGGAAGCTTGCTACCTCTAACCAATCACCAACAATTGGCAGGCTGAAGGGCAAACCAGTAAGAGTTTTCCTGCCATCAGTGGGCACCTGGGCACCCTAGTTTGAACCTTGGACTCCCCTGTTATTAAACATGGTCAAACACCACGAGGAAATTTAGGGAGGCCAACAATGGACTGAGAGCCAGTTTGGTGGAGTGGTTAAGAGCATGGGACTCTAATCTGGAGAGCCAGGTTTGATTCCCCGCTCCTCCACTTGAATCCAGCTGGGTGACCTTGGGCTAGTCACAGCTCTCTGGAGCTCTCTCAGCCCCACCCACCTCACAGGGTGTTTTGTTGGGGGAATAATAATAACATACTTTGTAAACCACTCTGAGTGGGCATTAAGTTGTCCTGAAGGGCTGTATATAAATCGAATGTTGTTGTTGTTGTTATTACTCATAACTAGAGATGGGCACGAACAGCAATATGAACTAAAAAAGCCACGAACAGCCCAATCAGCTGTTTGTGAACAAGTTGTTTATGAGGCCACATTCTAAACGAACAGGTGGTCGTTGCAAGCCTCGTTCATTGCTGTTCCTTGCTGTTTGTGAAGCCAGACAGTCTGGCACCTGCAATCAATTCCCTTGGCAACCGGAGGCAGGGACAGCGTGAACTCTGTCTGAACTCCTGCTGTTGCCCTGGAAACCCCAATCTAAGCCCAATTTAGCTTGATAGGCAGGTCTTCCTTTCAAGTGTGGAGCTCCAAATTTGTTACAACAAGGGAGCGAAGAACAGGGGGGGAGGGGGGCTCCCAGCTCTGGTTTTACAGACAGTGAGAGAGAGACAGTTGCTGTTGGCATTTTAAGAGAGAGAGAGGGGGAGAGTGCATTGGAGCTTGAATTTTCTTTGTGTGTGGTGGGATAGGGATCTACCTCTTCAAGTTCCAGGGCTGCTGCCAGACTCTGGGGCCAAGCTATTATTTATTATTGGTACCTTTCCTGCTGCCTGCTCAAGTAGGGGTTCTGGGAGTGGTGTTTTAGGGATGTTGATGGCTGGAGGAGAGCCTGCTGGCCCCCATGAACAACGAACAATGAATATGTTCATGAACAGATCATGTTCATCAATTTTCGTTGTTCGTTGTTCATGGATGGCAATGAACAACGAACACCATGTTAATTTTTTTTCCTGTCCGTGCCCATGTCTACTCATAACTATCATTAATCTCTCTAGTGATCCCTATTTGTAAATGTTAAAAAGGAACTGTACACTTTTTTTTGAAAAAAAAGATGGTCTGTATGTGCATCTTTGTTGACTAGATGATTCACATGTTAAAATTCTGGATGCTCTTCAGGAGCATGAGCCAGCTGTGCACCTTCCAGTGGGCAAATGTTTAAGGAAAGGAGGTGTAAAGAACGTTCTGTATGAGCAACCGAGCCAGAACAAGATGGTCACAGCTGATTTAATATGTAGCAAATGTACATCATAGAGAGCAATGTCAGCATGCTATGTGCCTTCTCCAGTCAGTCCTCTCCCCCCCCCACTCCCTTTGTGTACCAGGTTACCAAATAAACAGCGATTCACCTCAATTTCCCCTTTCCTTAGATCTACATCCATCAGACTAGGAGAGACATAATATTTTTATTTATAATTCTTTTCAAGCCAATACATTCTTTCTCATGTGTATGGGTACTATGTGTGTGGAAGTCCCTAGGCAGCTTATCTGGCTTAGAGTTGAGCATGATCACATTTTGACTATACTTGTTGATTTTCCATAGATACCTTATATGCTTTTGTTCTGTTTTGTTTTCTGAAGAGCTTCAGTGGTTCTGGTGTGACACTCCCCACTTTTGGCTGGCAGTGCCTTTGGGATTGGGGTCAGCCGCCACCCCTTTAATGGCAGCTCCTGCCTTCTTAAGATACTCCTGTCTCTTCCCTGTCTCTCTACACTTCTCATCTTACTCTCCACCTCCACTTGCAGGTGAACTTCCCTTTTATCCTTTCACCAATCCCAGCCTCCACCTCCTAGACCCGCCGCTAACAACCTAGTTGCTGCCTTGCCTGCCTTAGGCAGACACACCTGTGGCTGCTCTGCTGTTGGCCCTTCCAAGCTATTCCCCACCCTTTCTAGCCTGCCTAGTGGTTTTTTGTGTGGCTCCATCTCTCCTGCCAGCCTCTGGGTGGTAGTGTGGCCTAGTGCCACCTTTGCTGCCTTTGGCCTGCTGCTTGAGGCAGGGCTGGCTGGCTGTCCCTGCCCCATGTCTCTTCTCCCTCTGGCTGGGCTGCTGTTCTTCCCCTGGACTGAGGAAAGAGGCTGCCCTGGAGCCCTGACTGGGTACATGGCAGTCATTAGAACCCAGGAGATGCCACCTAGCTTGCCTCCTGTTGTTGAGGCTTCACCTGAGCTGAAAGAGTATAAAGGTTGGTAGGGTTAGACTGGAAGGATGCAAGTCCTGTTTCTGGGGTGGGTGTCCCTGGATTGTTCGCTAAGTCCAGCCCTGTCACTGGACATTGGGCAAAACTATGTAAATAAAAATTAGGTCAGCATCAATATATCTAACTCTCAACATGGCCAAATTTATAGATACTTAAATCTGGAGACTGGAGTCATAAATAGACAGGATAGATCTTTCTTTAAACATGAAAAATTCCGCATGTTTGGGGAAAAACTGAAAACATCAATTTAAAAAAAAAAAACCTGGGGGTTTAAACACTCCAAAATAATAAGCAGCACTTGTAGCTGTAAGAGAGGAATGCCCTTAGTAGCTGTTGATAAGCAACCACACAGCATTGCCAGCTTTCAAACCTTGGTCTCTGTTGGTGAAAGGTAAGGGGAGACAGAAGGCCCTTTTCGGCCTTTGAGGAAGGAGGCAGGAACAGACTTGGAGCGAAAAATAGTCTGGGAAAAGGGGCCCACCTCCAGCTTTTCCTGGCTCCACCCCCAAATGGAAGGAGGGAGAGAGGAAGAGGCAGTCTGATTACTCCACCCCCAATGGCCAGGGTTCTCGCCAATTGGCTGAGTGCTTCCTCCATCATCTTGGGTCGGGCTTGAGGAGGTCTAGTAATACCTCCCTCACTTCACCTCACACTTGGCTTGGGTGGTCCAAACACCACCTCCCCCAAGGAGCTTGGATGGGCTGGTTGCTGCCTCTAGGGTTGCCAGGTTTCTTTCACCTCCCATCAGGAGGGCGGAGTCCCTGGTACTTACCTAGTGTGCGGAATGAGGTCCTCTTTTGCACATGTGCAAAGCGTGCATGTGCCCCAGAGCCAACATGATGACATCACTTCCAAAAGTGATGTCATTACACTGGCTGTGCGAGTGCTCCTGCAATCTGCATGGAAGCTTGCTCCCTCCCGCCAATCGCTGGGCAATTGGCAGACAAGGGGGCAAATCCCTGAGAGTTTGCCAGCCATTGGTGGGCACCTGGGAACCGTAGATGCCTCCCTTGCCTCATGTACAGTTTGAGTGCCAGTACCCAAACCCTGAGAGCCAGTTTGGTGTAGTGGTTAAGAGCACGGGACTCTAATCTGGAGAGCTGGGTTTGGTTCCCCACTCCTCCGCTTGAAGCCAGCTGGGTGACCTTGGGCTAGTCCCAGTTCTCTGGAGCTCTCTCAGCCTCACAGGGTGTTTTGTTGTGGGGATAATAATAACATACTTGGTAAACCACTCTGAGTGGGCATTAAGCTGTCCTGAAAAGCGGTATATAAATTGAATGTTTGTTGTTGTTGTTGTTGTTGTTGTTGTTGTTGTTACCCCCACAGTGTATAGAGTTCAGGTTGGTTGGATACAGCCCTTCTACCACACTGCTGGCCTAGACCAGGTTTGGGGGCTTTGGCCTATCAGGAAGCATTCTGCTTCACAGAATGGCCAATCCACCCTGGAGGGAGAAGGAATTGTGGCCTGCTGGGCAGCAACAACTGGGAGATATGCTACATGATTTCTATGACTCGCCCAGGCTCAGCTGCTTGCTACTGTTCAACAACAGCCTCTCTACAGAAGCCCATATGATATAGTAGTTAGAGTTTCAGATTAGCACCTGCGTCTCAGCTCTCTTGGTTACCTTGGGCCAGTTGCTCTCTGTGTCTCTGTCTGTCTGTCTGTCTCTCTCTCACCTTTCTCACAATATTGTTGTGAGGATAAAATGAGAGAAGCATACTGTAAGTTGCTTTGGCCCCCATTGTGAAGAAAGGTGAGGTAAAAAATGAAATAATTACAAATGAAGATGTGGGGAGATAAAAGGCATGTTGGTGGGTGGGTGGCAGTGAGAGAAAGAAACAGGGAAAGGCGAGAATATGGGGGTTGTCAGGTGGAGGGAAAGAGGAAATATTATCAGGAGGGGGACACAGGAGAAAACGAGGTGCCCCTGCAAGTCCTTTCAGGTTCCCCACCATGCAACTGGGCCCAGCAGGCACCACTGCAGAACTGGGACATAGTTTACCTGGCTAGAGGCTGCCAAGGGAAAGGAAGTATGGGAAGCTCAAGATAGGGGCAAATAAATATAGAATGGCTAGTGTATGGGGGAAAGAGAAGGATGCAGGAAAAGGGGAGAAGCTATGCAGCCTGCCAGGGAAGGAAAAGAAGAAATAGTGGGAAAGGGTTGAAGGAGATTCCCCTGCAAGTCCTTGCATGTCCCTCTCTTGTTTTTCTCAGGGCTTTTTTTCAGCAGGAACGTGGTGGAAAGGAGTTCTGGAACCTCGTGAAAATGGTCACATGGCCGGTGGCCCCACCCCTGATCTCCAGACAGAGGGGAGTTGAGATTGCCCTCCGCGCCACTCAGCAACTGACTGACTCACCGTGCCGAGGGCAACCCACTGAGTTCCACCACCTCTTTTCCCAGAAAAAAAGCCCTGGTTTTTCTTAATAGCTAACGATATTCATCAAGGCATTCATGTCGGGAATAATTCCTATGGCCAACTTGCAGCAGTGGGATGTGGGTCAACTTGTTGTGTGAGGAGCTGGTTTAGTAAAGTAATCATTATACAAGTGTGGTAGTTGAACATTCACACTCTGACAGCATGGCCTGTGCTATCAACTTGGTCCTTGGAGACAGATCTGTTGGCAGGGAGAATGTTCAGTGACGCTCACAAATGTGATATGTGGTCCTTATCCATCAATCAGGACTAAGCCACTGTGATTTCCTTTTGCATGGATGGGACCCAATCCGCCAGGGGTTCCACAGGATGAAGCTTCCACATACGAATTACTATTGCTGAATTGGCATGATTAGGATTTAAGAAACAAGGGCGTCCAGCATCCCTTTACCCTACTAATCAGTTTATTTCCTGGAGGGTTTTTAAAAACTTTAATTACTGGTCTGTTGTTGTGTCTTGATTATAGCTGTTTATATGGACCAGTGCTGTACGCAGGACAACTGTTGGACAAAAACTGGACAAATCGGGGTTCCTTGGCCGTACAGCTCCTTGGGTGGCCTTGGGGTAATTTTCTGTCTCTCAGCCTAATTAACAGAGCCGTAAAACGGGATACTCTCATGAATGCCATTATCAGCTCATAAGGAAAGGCAGCATAAAATATGTTACATAAATTCTATGCTTAAATAGTAGGTTGATCTCGCTTAAGTGCATGTTTACTGTTTTAGGTGCCTTTGGACCACACTGCATGGCATTACTTCTCTGGGATATATCGTTCTGATTGCTTGGATTGCTATGTGAATACTCCAAAGAAAGCGGGTGGAAGATTTTTAAACTGTGGAAAATAAATAATAGTTTAAGGTTTTTTTTAAAAGGGGAAAGAAATGTGGAGCCCTTTCTGGAGAGTAACAATGAGCCTTTAAAGTGCTACTTTTTTTTCCACTTTTTGCTGTCGTAATTATGGTCTCATTAAGATGCCAATAAAGAAAGTCGAGAAAACTGTTCACTTTATTTCTTGTTAAGGAAAACAGAAGTACCCACACTCTGTTTCTCTCCCAACACTCTATGCTTTTAAAATATTTGCATTTTAAATTCCTCCCTGCAAATAATTCCAAGTCAAATGTAAATATAACACTTAGATTGCTCCCTGAAGAACATACTTTCAGCCAGTAATCCTTTGCCCCCAGTTTCAAATCAAGGGTTTTTTCCCCTCTTTGCAGGACTCCATAATTTTACCATATTGAGTGCAATTTGACAGGGGATGGCGTGTTTCGAGAAACATAAATCTGAGAACCCACCGGAGCTTGTTCTCTGTCAGCTCCTCTGTCAATTGATGGGAAAATGTCTCTGATGGGAAAATGTCTTGTTCCTTATGACAAACTGACTGGGACATGGTTTTTTGGATAGATCTCGAGTAGATTATGAGCTTCCAGGAATGAGAGGCAAGACTGCGTGGGAGCTGAGCCAAAGAACACGGGTACAATCCAACCAAAGGGAGACACTTTAAAATCCCATTACTCTCCGTGGGAGAGAAATGAATTCTCCCATTGCAAAGAATGCAATGCAAAAGTAGGGCTGAGCTGAATGTTTGCTGCTTAACAATTTCAGCAAGAAAAGGAAAATTTCTTCTGCCTTCCAATGTCTACCTCTTTAGTATTGATTATGAGCTTCTGTGGCCACTGTGTGACACAGAGTGTTGGACTGGATGGGCCATTGGCAGGGCTTTTTTTCAGCTGGAACGTGGTGGAACAGAGTTCCGGCACCTCTTGAAAATGGTCACATGGCCGGTGGCCCCGCCCCCTGATCTCCAGACAGAGGGGAGCTTAGATTGCCCTCCATGCCTGGCGCGGAGGGCAATCTAAACTCCCCTCTATCTGGAGATCAGGGGGCGGGACCACCAGACATGTGACCATTTTCGCCGAGGGCAATTTAAACTTTTAAAAACTCCCCCTTTGTTCCAGGTGACCCAAAGTAACGTCATTGTGCGGTCCTGAGTTCCACCACCTCTTTTCCCAGAAAAAAAGCCCTGGTCATTGGCCTGATCCAACATGGCTTCTCTTATGTTCTTCAGTGCTCTAATTGGTTGCAGCTTTAATGCCCCTCCTTCTTTCAAACTAGGCCTTGCTTATCTTAGGGACAAGTGATGACATGCGTGCAATCAGATTTGTCTAGATGATGCCACTGCAGGCAACCCAAGCTGATTGAGAGGGTAGCCTCAATGGGGTCATCCTGTACCCCACTCTGTGAAATCTCAGTAAAAGAAGTCCTAATGTGAACAACAACAACACAACATTAAAGGAGCAGCTGATCGGAGCTGAGAAATGGCTCAGACTGCCACTGCCACCTTCTCCCTTTGGTACAAGGAACGGGGATCATACGACTAAAAGTGAGTGGGATGCATGGCTGCGCAGCTGCAAAGTGAACATTTTGACTCCTTTGAAGGTCTCCCCATTTTGATTGCAAATGAGAGAGGCCTTTTCCTCACTCGAAAAAACTTTTATCTCAACCCTACCAATTAATGCTGATCTTTGGCTGGATCATTCTCAGAATAGGGAAATATAGGCAGGATAAGGAAAATAGCGTAAATTAGGCAGCGAATGGTGGTTAGACCTGAAATTAAAAGTTCAGCTCATGCATTTTATGTCAATCTTCTTCGTGACAAAGAAGAAATTACTTGTGACAAAGGAGAAATTATTTAGGTTTGCCTGAGGAGGTCCCCCACACTTGTGGCTTTCTACAAATGATGCAAAACCGAATTATTAAAAAAGTCTGTATTGTCAGGTGGGGATCTCAGATAGTCCGCTAATGAGTTAGGAACTATAGACCTCACCACTGTGTTGTATTGGATTCCTACTAATGCTATGTCTTTGTGAACTTGTATCTATTTACTCTATGGCATCGCTTATGGAAATGTTCCTGATATTGACTGGACTAATCTCACACTGTGTAATCCGCCTTGAGTCTCTGAGAAAGACAGACCATAAATGACAGAAATTAATTAATTAATTTATGGATCTTTAAGTAAAGATGACTATGAATGTGCTGTCAGCAGGATTTAAGTCCAGTGGCACCTTACAGACCAACAAGACCAGAGTGTAAACTTTTGTGTCAGAGCTCTAACTCTTCAAAGCTGACACCCGGAAAATCTTGTTGGTCTCTAAGGTTCCACTGGACTCAAATCCTGCCATTCTACTGCAGACTGACACCGTTACCCACCTAAAAATGTGCTGTCGGACAGACAAAATCTCTTGGACCTTGTGTACAATTAAATGTGCTTAGGATTAGAGATGGGCACAAACCAGGAAAAAACTGAACCATGTGGTTCGTGGTTCGTCAAATTTCATGAACCACGAACTTTCATGAACCTGCCCCTGGTTTGCGAACCGGTTTGTTTGGTTTGCGAAAATGTCACATCTGGGTCAGAAAATCATAACTTCCGGGTCAGCAGAAGGTCACTTCTGGGCCAGCAGAATGTCTGCAGGAAGTCCATCCCCTGTTGCCTAGGAAACTGATTGATTGGCACCAGGCTGTCTGCAGTCACGGACCACAAACTTTCACGAACCTGCCCCTGGTTTGCGAACCTGTTTGTTTGGTTTGCAAAAATGTCACATCTGGATCAGAAGATCATCACTTCCGGGTCAGCAGGTCATTTCTGGGCCAGTAGAAGGTCTGCAGGAAGTCCATCCCCTGTTGCCTAGGAAACTGATTGATTGGCACCAGGCTGTCTGTAGTCACGAACCAAAAAATGAACCAAATGAACCAGCCTAAAGTTTGTGGCAGTTCATCAGAAATGAGATCTTACAAACCATGGTTTGCAAACCACGAACCGGCCTGGTTTGTGCTTAATTTTGATTCATATTTTGGTTTGTGCCCATCTCTACTTAGAATACATAATCCAATCCACCATCAGCTTCCCTAACTATATTTTGAAGTGCCATGGCTAATGAGACATGCCCAGATTAGAGCTTTGTGACATAAACATTTGGTCATGAGGAGTTATAAAGAAAGATGGGAGACTTACTGAAGGAAAGAGTATGATGGCTATTAATATTCATGCAACCTTTGCACAGTTGCTTAATTTGTACTGTATGATGGCTAAAACCTAGTAGCCATTTTCTACCAATAAAATGGTCTCATTTTGGTCATTCTACACACCCCTTTTCCTACGTAGCC
Organism: Eublepharis macularius; assembly: GCF_028583425.1. Classification (NCBI taxonomy): domain Eukaryota; kingdom Metazoa; phylum Chordata; class Lepidosauria; order Squamata; family Eublepharidae; genus Eublepharis; species Eublepharis macularius. Next base: position 19,255,067 of record NC_072793.1, on the reverse strand, counting down.
ACAATTAAATTATTACAGAGCTAAAGAATTCCCATCATTTAGTTTAACTCCTTTGTATTTATTTACTTATTTCCCTGCCTTTTAAACCTGACGGTAATGTTTTAAAAAACATAGTGAATAAAACAAGAGCAACCGCATACTGTATATACAAACCAAAATTTGAAAAAGAAGCTACTGCTATAAAAAAGCCCTTCTGAATATAACTGCTTTGCAGTATTTATGACAAACTATCAAGTTCAGTGACCTCCTCACTTCTAGAAAGCCACTCCAAAGAATGGAGCCACTACCAAAAAAGAATAGGGGTGTGCGCAGGAAAAAAAAATTGGATGATTCAGTTCATTAATACCAAACTGGGGGGAAATTCAGAATTTGGAGAATATCAAATTTATTCTATAGTTCGGTTTGATAATTCAGTGCAAATTCCATAAAATTTGGCCAGTGTTTCTTATGGGAAACTCAATTTGGAAATTTCTAGTGACCTGTGTGTGGGGGGATCATTTTTGGACCAAATTTCACTAAATTTGCAGGGAACCTACTCCTAACTATCTTCTAATGACTCCCCCAAGTTTTATGGAGATTGGAACTGGGGGGGCATTTTATGCCCCCCCCCCAAGAAGGTGACCCTAGCCACTTCCATTCTCTATTATACTCTATGGAGAAAACTATGGGGCTATCAAGGAAGCTGGAGGTGGCATTTTGCAAGCAAAATGCACCAAAGTTGCAGCAGACCTACTCCTAACTTTCCTCTAACCATCTCTCAAGTTTCAGGAAGATTGGACCTGGGGGAGCCATTTTATTGCCCCTCAAAGAAGGTGCCCCTGGCCACATCCAATCTCCACTATTCCCTATGGGGGAAACCGACAACTAGCAAATTTTAAAAACACTTTTAAAAAGTTCACACTTCACAACTCTCTCAGGATACCCAAAAAGTACACCCAAACACCACTTGGTTGCATTAATAAACTGAACCAAACACCCTAACAAACACCTTCCCAGAAGAACAACCAAAAAACAATTGAACACCTGAACAAACCAAACTTCTATGCCAACAGAAAACAGAACCCAACAAAAAAATCAACCAAACTTCTGTAAAGAAAACCCAACAACAGTGGAAAACAGCCCTCCCAGAAGAACAAGTTAATTTAATAAAATTAAGAGGAACTATAAAACTCTAAACAAATTAATCACAACAAATTAACACCCCTCCAAAGAACAAGGAGCAAAATGAATAGTAAATAAAAAAAAATAGTAAAACTTCAAAAGCCAGAAAACAATTCCACCCTTGCACAAAAACTCAACCAACGCCCCCACACACAGCAAAAAAGCATTTTTTTAATGCAGATTTTAAAAAAAGTTCACTCCCACCCCTATCCTCCCCAGACACCACACCAACCTCCTTCCCGCAAAGAAAGAAAAAAAACAATGAGTCTACTACTTTCAAACCAGACAGCAACCAGGAATCCAGCAGGATCAAGACACAGCCCAAACCAGGCCAGGAGAGAAAGCTAATGACCAGCAGCAGCAAGCAGGCACTGTCTCTCAATCTCCAGGCCAGAGCAAAAGGGAGGCTAACTGAGGCAAGCCTCCTGATTTAATTCCTTGCAGCAGTTATAAAAAAGCATTCTCCTTCCTGAGAATCATATTGGCCAGAGAAAGAGAGGTGCTGCAAGGATTGGCCACTCCCTCTCCCCCTTCCCCCTTCTGCCTCTGACTCACTCTCCCTCCTCTCCCCCCCTCCTCTCTGGTAAAAATGGCGGGAAACAGTGTTTCTTTGCTGTTCCTTTGCAAGGAACAGTGCTGCCGCACTTCCCAAATTTTACCGAATTATACCGAATCAGGAAAATCTGGTAATTTTTTACTGAATATCGAACCTGAATTGCACATCCTTAGTCAAGAACTTAGAGGTGCTCGTGCAACTATGTTGGTCTTTGAAAAACATATTAACATAGTGGTCTGGAGCATCTTTTATCAACTGCAGCTGGCGCATCAATTCTCTCAATCTGACCACACTGCTCGCCATTCTTCTGTAACTTCACAGCTGGATTAGAGCAGTGTGCTCTGTATGGGGCTGCCCTTGAAGACAACCAAGAAACTACAACTAGTTCAGAATGCAGCAGCCCAAATATTGTCAAGGACTAGCTGCTGCATTGTTGAAATGGCTACTTTGGCTGCCGGTTTGTTACCATGTTCTATTCAAGGTGCTGATCATCATGATTGTTAAAGCCCTTCATGAACTGGGACCCACATATCTGAAGGACTGTCTCCTTCCATATGTCCCAGTGTGCCAACTATGATACTCAGGCAGCCATTTGTTGACTGTCCCACCCCTTAGGGAGCTCTGTTTGGCATAGAGCAGAGCTTGGGCCTTTTCCACTGTGGCTCCTTCTCTGTGGAATGGACTTCCTGTGGTGGTGAGGGGAGCCCCCTCCTGGAGATATTCAGGAGGAACTGCAAGGCTTGCTTATTTGCCAAAGCTTTTGAGGGGGGAAAGAGGGGTGGATGGCATCTTTTAAGGGGGGGCATGGAGAAGTTTTATCTTGGTTTTATTTTGGATTTTTAAAAAATCATTTTGTAAGACACCTTGAACTATGCGGAAAGGCGAGGTGTAAATGCTTTAATAAATAAAATAATATAAACAAAAAACCTTTTATATCTAGTAAAAGATGTTGGTGGGATCCAATTCTTGTTCAGCTTACCATCCCACATGTTTTTTGGAGGATCCAACACATCCACCCAACTGAACATAGCCTATCCATATCTAGACAGAGTTGTAGTGTTTTCTGCTTGCTCAGATCTGCAAAAACAGAATTGTCAAGCTCCCAGGAGGTTCACAACATGTCCCTGTTGGTCCCTGTTTTCAGCCTGGTGGGTCACAAGTTGCACAGATATGGCGTTGTCTTTCTTTTTAGTTTGTATCTGTTGGTTTGTATCCATTAGGAAAAGCAAAACCAAACTCTAGAAGTAGTCTCCAAATTAACTCACTTTTTCTGGGAAATACTTGCTATTTATTTTCATGCATTATAAAGTGCCTCCCAAGACAGCTCCATCTGCAAAGGCTAAGTACAGGATTGTTTTTAAACAAATTGCTGCCACAGAACTTGGATACTCCATCGGTATGACAAGCTTCCATGGGCACATAATTCCAGGAACGGTGCTGAATCCAGACATAAATCCCCTGGATGTGTCCAGGAGATTGTCTTTATGGTAAGTCAGACCATTAATCTATCCAGGTTAGAAATGTGTGTTCTGACTGTCAGGGTGTCTCCAGGGTGACGGGCTGAAGTCTTTCACGTACCACCCGATCCTTTTAACTGGGATTGAACCAAAAACCTTCTGCATGCAATGCAGATGAACTCCCACTGATCCATAGTCCCTTCCCTTCAGACCTGTTGTGAGGCTAAAAGTTATATGACCTTACCTCCAGGCAGCTTTGCTGCTCAAGGAGGGGGCCGTGCATTGCCTCCCTGGATGGAGGGAGAGCAGAGCAGATTCCCGGGCATCCAGGTCTCCGCTGGGTGGGCGGAGCCAGCAGCCTTCCCAGGCGGTTCCGCCTACCCAGCTTCAGTTGATTTCAAAGCTCGGCCCACCCTCCTCTCCCTGTTTTTGGTGGCTGCTGTCTGCTGTCTGCAGAGCCAGGTAGGATTTTTTTCCCTTATCTCAAATTGGCAACAGGTCAGGGGTTTTTTTGCCTACCTTGCACCAGAACTTCAGGGAAGGAAATTGACTTGGGGTGGTGCTGGTTAGTGGTGTCACTGGCGGGATAGAGTTTGGTTACAGGCAGTGGGCTGGTGAGCACCCTTGGCGCTTCCCTATTGGTAGGGAAGAGGGGTCTGCTAGGAGCAGCTGGTACTGCTTGTGACGGCTGCCAGCAGGCGTGGGCAGACTGCCTGGGGGAACCCCATGTGCAAGTCCTTCCCTCACTGCTGTACGGATGAGGTTTAGGAGCTTGAAAGGGGGGCACCAATTTGCCTGGCTGGCTGGGTTGCCTTGCCATCCCCAGGGAGGGCTCACACCCGGGGCTTCGGGGATCACCCAGACAGGTCAAGGCGGAGGTCCAGAGGTGACCCCGTGGCTTGACCTGTACCGCTTTACCCTTGCCGCAGTTATGTTTAATGTTCATGTTGAGGTTAATTTAATAAAGTGGCCCTTAGATCCAACACCTGTGTCTGTCGCTTCATTCCGACTGGGGGGGCAATGCTGTAGCACAGTGGTTAAGTGGTTTGGCTGCAAATCAGCACTCTACTGGTTCCAACCCCATTACTGCCACAAGCTCAGTAGGTGGCCTTGGGTAAGCCACTCCTCTGAGCTCCAGGTCCCCAGCTGTATTGTGTGGATAATAATAACACTAACTTATTCACCACTCTGGATGAGGCACTAATCTGTCTAGAAGAGCAGTATATAAGTGCAGTGGTGCTTGTTGTTGTTGTTGTTATTCAGTGTGCAGGCAAAAGTTTCTTCTTCTTCCTCTTGCGATCTTGCTAGGCAGCAGAAGGCAAGCAGCAATGGTACCTATGCCAATCACTTGTTCAATTCCCCTTTTCAATCAACAACACTGGTTGTTGAGAAGAGAGGTATCTCAGCACAGTTAGTTTTGTTGTTTTGTTGCTGTTGTTGTTGTTATGGAGCACAGGGAAATCATTCTAGTTAACACTCTGAAAAACTGCTTATAGAAGACAATTTCCTTATTATGCACTTATTGATCACCAGAGCTATCAGTCCAATTAATTTTTTAGGCCTCTGGGACATCCTGCAATAAGTTTCACAAACCTGTTTTGTAGTAATGATACTCCAGCTCATTTTTTTAAAAAAACACTGGACCGTGCTTTTCTGATACTGGAGAAAGGCGTGGTGAACGTCATTTTATTTTGTGCTGCTTCTTTCCCCCAACTTTAGTTCACCTTGCATGGCTAGTTCCCATCCAAGACACCTGTCATTCCACACACACGCCCCAATCCCTGCTGTAATATAATACACGATGGAAGCGTTTTGTGGATATGAGAAATGAATTGTGCACAATGTCACCTCGTCTCTGGCCCCAGTTTGGCACATCTGACTTCTCAGCATTAAGTGTCATAACCATCCCTTAATTTGTTGAAGTAGGATTGTTAAGTTCAAAAAAACTGTTTTGACGGCAGCCCTTGAGAAGCAATGTCTTTCTCCATTCCCTTAAGTCGAAGTACTATGTTCTTTAAGTCGGCTTATATGTGCCCTCCCTCTCTCCTTTAAAATCTTCAGGCCAATTCCTACAGGAATTAGCTAGTAATGAAGGAATCCCCTTCCCTTTTTTGTTCCCTCATATGCAGCCAAGGGGAGAGGGTGTGATTTTCCTATATGCAGGATTGGGCTCAGGGTTACTATTTCTCTGCCAAATCACTGGGGAGTGAATAGAAAGCTCTAGGGTCCAGTCCAGGAACTTTTGTTTCTCTTCCAGTATTTGGAAGAGCTGTGGTGAGAGACAGATCTTGCCTTCTTGTTGCAAATTCTGCAGGAGTGTTCGACACACTCACAGATTGACAACAATCTGTGAGTTCAAACAAGGTTTGAACCGAAACAAAATTGGAGCGAATAAGGAGGTTCCTTCTCAAGTCAAAGTAGCCAAAAGAATTTTGATAAGACTAGCAGAAGTTCTGAAGGAGGAGGGGAGGGTTCTGCTCATACTTCCCTAAACAAGAGAGTTCCCGTATCCCTCGAAACTGAAAACGTGAAAATTTTTGCACCATCACGATTGTGCATGCATTTCCTAACACGGAAGACTTGTGTGTATGTTGGGCTGAGTCAGGCTGGTGTTCTATATGTCTAAGGAGACCAGATCAAAAGTGATAGTGGGTGTTAGATCCTTGATCACCAGTATATCTGCCTCACTGTTCATGGGGCAATGGAATGAAAGTACTTTCCCACTACACCACTGTTTTTTGTTTCTTGTTCCATACTTGGTGCAGCCCTCTTCTCCGGCAAAACAGTTTATGAAATGTGAACTATGTCTGTGTGTACCATTAACCCATTTTCCTCCTTAAATCACATGCACATAGCAATCAGGGCTCCGTGTGCATGCACAAGAGGAACAGGAATAATAATACATACAGATGTAATTTGTATTTTAAATGCCGTTCATATATTGGGTACCCGTTGGTTTTCACAAACAACTACAGTATCATATTGTTGCATCTGGTGATCTGTGAGGTTTATATTCTGGATGGGATGATTCACTAGATAATGTATTAGTATTCAACATTTATTTAGAGGTGGCTTTAATGCTGCAACATCTACGATCACGGGACAAACAGCTGTTGGTGGTCCCTGGCCCCAAGGAGGCCCGCCTAGCCTTAACTAGTGCCAGGGCCTTTTCAGTCCTGGCTCCCATCTGCTGAAACCAGGGCCCTGCAGGACCTACTATCCTTCCACCGGCCTGCAAGACAGAGTTGTTCCACCAGGCATATGGCTGAGGCTGGGCCTCTGCTGGCCTGAAAAAAAAAGGTGTATAAATTCTTAACCCTCCCTGTGAAGGCTGTCCACCATCCTGTTTTAAATGTGTGTGGATTTTTATTGTATTTTAATATGTTATTTTTATTGTATTTTGTATTTTAATATGTTGTTATCCGCCCTGAGCCCGCTCATGGGGAGGGCAGAATAGAAATTTGAAATAAATAAATAAAATAAACCTGTTACAGCTGGGTAACCAGCAGTGATGTCACCATGTTGATGGATGCTCTAAGACTCATCTGAAATATTATGGTTTTACCAAAGTGAATTCTAGAGCATCCTGCAGCATTGTGACGTCACTTCTGCTTATACCACTTTAGGTGATGTCATGGAGTTGATGGGTGCCATTTTAGAAAGTCTTACCCCAGAGTTTTCTATAATCTATGGCATCTGTGTTGCAATTTAGGATCCAGCTAAGGACAGGCAAGATGAATGTGAGTTAGCTAATTCAGGGCCATCTGGTGCCACTGTGTGAAACAGCATACTGAATTAGATGACCACTGGCCTGATCTAGTAAAGCTTCTCTTATTCTCTTGTGTTTTTATTCATCAGCTGTGTATAAATAGTGTAAAGCAAAAGCATAAAATGTTATTGAAATGCTCTAAAAGAAACCAATAAAAATGGGAATTTACCAAAGAAAACAGGTAGAGCAAAAATGGTCTTCCTGACCATTCACAGACTAAAGAAATGAAACAATTTGTCCATCTCTTGGGGAGGGTCTGGGTATTGGAATGATGGGAAGATACAAGAATTCTACCTTGGATACTACAAGAAGAAACTTGAACTTCCAGTTCCACCTCCTTCAGACACCTGAAGTCACATAGAACAATAAAAAAGAGGTGTAAGAAAAAGTGGTAGGAATGGAAGGGAGAGGAATTAGAGGGCTGTGTAATCTTGCTGTGTAATGTGAAATAGAGATGGGCACAAACCAGGAAATTTCCGAACCATGCATTTTGTGATGCGTCGCATTTCATGAACTACGAACTTTCACAAACTTGCCGCAGTTCACGAACTGGTTCATTTGGTTCGTGAAAATGTCACTTCTAGGTAAGCAGAAGGTCTGCAGACAGCCCATCCCCCCGTTGCCTAGGAAACTGATTGATTGGCACAAGGCTGTCTGCAGTGATGAACTGAAATACTAACCAAACGAACCGGGCTAAAATTCATCATGGTTCTTGACAAATGTGCTCCCATGAACTGCCGGTTTGCGAACAACGAACTAGCCCGGTTCATGATGAACTTCGGTTCGTCTTTCGGTTTGTGCCTGCCTCTAATGTGGAACTTACGGGATCTGTCATGTGATTTGAGTTGTGTTCTTGCTGTCTACAGGTAGAGTAGGCTACATGTGGGTTCCTAGCAGTCTCCAACATAGTTGGCTGGCTCCGAAGAGGAAGAGCCGTGCCTGTGCTAACATAACAAGGGGGGGGTCACACAGATTTTTTCTAGAAAAATGCAAATGGAAGGCAGATATACCAAAGAACTGTACCCAAAGCAGTTCCAATGCTTGGGGATTGCCTGCTAAGAAAATCAGGAGTAAGTTGAGTGTGCAGGAAAGCCTAAAGTAAATATTCCATATGAAGATGCCCTCAAGAACAGAGAATGGATTCTCTGTGCCCTGTGGCCAGGGAAACTACTACTAGAGCTGAAGTTTTTGTACTACCAAAAGACATCAACCAAAAGACATCCTCTGGCAAGTTTTCTTGCTCTGTCCTTTGTTGTTATACACACTTATGCAAATGAAAGGAAATTCTCCTCATCTGCTTTGCTTTACATGTTTAACAAGAGACACATTCTATCCCCAAGCTAAAGATGCAAATTAGATGGTAGCGCTGTATTGAAAATGTGAGCATTTGGGCTGAGGGAAAGAAGAAATTCCAGGCTTTTGGAGTTCGACCATGATTTTCAAGACTTTGAACTTTTCAACATTTTTAGACATTTTCCACTTTCCCCCTAACAAGTGGAAGTGTGAGGAACTGATGGCACCAGATTAGCATTCCCATCCAGAATCCTGTTTTGTGTACACAAAGTTCCCCATTAATTTAACTGGAGGAAGAGATAAAGGATCAAGGAATGTGTGGAGAAATCTGCTGTTTCCATTGAACTGAATATGGAATATAGAGTGATTCCACACACGTTGGATAATGCACTTCCAATCCTCTTTATAGATCATTTGGAATGGATTTTTTCGTGTGCGGAACAAAAAATAATAATAATATAATAATAATAACATTCGATTTATATACCGCCCTTCAGGACAACTTAATGCCCACTCAGAGCAGTTTACAAAGTGTTATTATTACCCCACAACAATCACCCTGTGAGGTGGGGGGGGGGGGCTGAGAGAGCTCCAGAGAACTGTGACTCGCCCAAGGTCACCCAGCTGGCTTCAAGTGGAGGAGTGGGGAATCAAACCCGGCTCTCCAGATTAGAGTCCCGTGCTCTTAACCACTACACCAAACTGGCTCTCTCAAATGACTGATAAAGTGCATTGAAAGTGCATTATCCAACGTGTGCGGAATCACTCATAGAAGCCTTGCGGGAAAAGAGTCCCTTTTTCCTATGAGAAGTTGCTAGTTTGTGAAATCTGATGTTTTAAACTTATTGCCACTGGAAATGTTGAGCATGAAAAAGATGAATGTTGAGATGATTTTTACCAAAATAATGAATTTCTGCGAAGGAAATGAAAGCCTTAAAATCTAAGCCCTGATGTCCTAAATGCCATCCAATGCTGAACTGGGATCAGAATACTGTCCTGTAGCTGGTAGGAAACTTAACAACTTTAGTATGACTTATACAGTCTGTTATGCATTTAGAAACTGCTGTCTTTGGCACTTAAACATGATTGCTGGGGGGGATGTCTTGAAAGGCAATGGTCTCTGTTGGGTCTTAATTTTTAGGTTTTTTTTCTGGCTGATTTACTTCTGTTGTTTTAAACATTATGTTATCTTATGCTGATTTTATTGTTGCCCATCTTGTGTCCTAGTTATCTGAGAAAAAAGTGGGCTTATAAATGTTTTAGATAAATAAAATTCATCCAAGAAATACTAAACATCCTGTGACATGGGCTGATTCTGCACACGTTGTATAATGCACTTCCAATCCCCTTTATAGATCATTTGGAATGGATTTCTTCATGTGCGGAACAAAAAATCCACCTCAAATGACTGATAAAGTGCATTGAAAGTGCATTATCCAACGTGTGCAGTATCAGCCATATTATGTAAGATGGAAGAATTGGGTATACATTATGTAAGATGGAAGAATTGGGTATACATTACAAAACCCATGATGCCATGAAGCTGCATTCAAAATATGAATTCATTACTTCCTACGTCTATGATTCCTATGATGCAATGCAACTGTGAGCCAAATATACACACAAATTTGGTATATGCTGTGTCCTTTTAAAATTTTTGTATAGAACCTAGTTTCTTAGCAGATTAACAAATAATAATTGGTTATAAGAGGTTATAGTCTGTCCACCACCCCTGTAAATTGAAGCTTATACACAGGTAATATCGGGGCAATTTTACTTTCATTTGAACTCCATTTGCAAGTCAAATGAATATAAAAGATTAAATTATACATTTCCTTAATTTTCTTCTATACCCTTCTACATCTTTGCTGTAATTCTGTTATGATCTTTTTTGGTTTGCAGAGTTGCTGGCATTCCTAATTCCTTTGTTTGTTTCATAAGAAAAAGTAAAATAACATTAATAATTGTGTCAATTGTACCAGGAACAAATTGGTGTGAAGAAGCTGAAAATGGTGCCAAAATAAAGACTGGTGGGGTTGATTCACACAAAGGATAAGTAAGATTGTAAGAGGAATTTTAAGTCAAAATGATGAAGTTATTCATTTGGAAAGTAGGAATAATAATGTATTGTCTAACAGCAGTGTTGTGAGGGCAAACAAGATGGAGAATTCAGTGGATTTTTACACATTAAAAGGGTTTTTAAAATGAATCATAATAAAATGAAAAATAAATTTGAGTATGTTAACAGAGAGAATTCAAAAGAGATTGAGACCAGCACCAGAATATCCTAGTGTTGCTAAATTTCGTAGGCCAAATCAGTTGCCAGACTAAATATATTAACATTCATGTGCCATATTGGTCCCATCAGCAGGGTGTTTGTCTATCTCAGCAGAGCACTTAACCAAACAACAATATGACAGTGCCCACAAATCCACGCAAGCTCCCACAACCAGGCAGTTCGAAAGATGTGCACAATGCACTTCTATATTCGCTCCCATATGTTTGCATCGTCTCCCTCCCCGCCACTCTCTGCCACCCCTCCAGGAAGATGGTTTATGGCGTGTCTACGGATGTTTTCATATGACTGTTGGAATGTTGTTTTCTTAAAGTTGGGAATTGGAACTGGGGTTCGTTTTAGGAACCAAGGTGCTAAGCCTCAGGAATCCAGCTCAGCAGGCACATGGAGAAGCAGCACTCTGAATTGCAAGGAAGGCAGAAGGCAATGCTGATGGATATTTAACTGGTGCCTTCCCAAGCCCCTCTACTGCACGAGACCTTGTCACTGGGAAACCTTACGCATTATTCTGAAAAAGAAAGCACTGGTTTTTTCCCCGAAAGTACTTTCAGGCACCATGTTGCCTGGGACTGATTGTATCTGTGCATGTGAACATACATTATCTTCTCTTCCCTGAAAAGAGCTGCAAGGCAAGTCCAGCAATGCTCTAGCTCCGTCTTCTCATCATCTATGCCCTTGGCATGCAACAGCATCAACATACTCTTTAAGCCCTATTCAAGTCATCCCCAGAGGTGATGGGTATATTACCTGTTCACTCTGTTTTTCTTAATTGCTTTTTAAAAGGGTGTGCTAGGAAGGAGATGCATAAGAAAACGGGCAGGCTAATAAGTCTGGCATAAAGACAGTGTGAACGGTGCCAGTTTTGATCAACAACTCACAGCATGTCAAAGAGCTCGGGAATACAGCAGCTATTTTTTATCGCAGGCTTTCTTGAGTCGGGACCTTATCTTGCCAAGCCTTCAGCCCAGACATGGACATGACAAACTTTGATCCTCCCCTTTAAGGATTTTCTCTTCCTGAGCTCCTGTACATTCTTTCACATCTGGGCTTTGCTGACTTTACCCATGACATTTAAGGAGCACACTTCTAATGTACCAGTCACTGGTACCCCACAACTGATATGGGGAAATGAAACACATGGCTGTTTTCACACTGCTTACCAGCCACGGAACATCGCACCAAGCTCCTGGAATGACAGCATCTTCCTAGCATGATTTCACCAGGAAATCGTGCCAGGAAGACGCTGTCGTTCTGGGAGCTTGGCACAATTTTCCATGGCCGGTAAGCAGTGTGAAAATGGCCCATATTTGGCGGCTTGGTGCATCCCTAAAAGAAATTAAACTGCCTTTTCTGTCCACTTCATGATTATAATAATAAAAAAGTCATAATGTAGCCATGATTGTTAGCAAACAGAAACAGAATTCTGATTCTGAAGGCCATATTATTGGGCAAGAAATTAGCCTCCAGTCTCAATCGATGTTTTTTATGATGTGATCATTCTCACCTGGATAAAATGTCTAATCTTGTCTTCAGTTCCTTGTGGGAGAAAGACATTTCTAAAGATAAAAGGCAACACAATCCTTCCTCATGAATAGTGTCCCCCAAAGTACACATTATATCAGAACCTTGAGATGGTCGAAGCTGCGGACACTTTCAACTCCCTCTATGCCTTTGGTCTGCAGACAGGAAGATAATCAAAGTCATTTGAAATGCTTCACTTTCAAAGACGTCTAGTATTTCCATGTGTTTCAAATCAAACTCAGTTGCAACATGTATCATCTGTGGCTGTTGGAACAGATAAGACCTCGCACTTTCCCAGCTGTTTTGCAAACGCCACATCAAACTTGAATGTGAGGAAGCTTGCAGGACTTTCAACAGGCAAAGCTAATGATATTTCCTTTTTATTTATTTTTTTTTTGAAAAAAATTTTATTGGGTTAGAATCCATTATTTTTACATTTACATTCAATTTTCCCCAATTTTTCATCTCTAACCCCCTCCCTTTCCCCCCCTTTTGTTGACTTCCAACAGCTTTCCGACCCTTTGTCCCCTTTCCCTTACTTCTATTAGATTCCTCTATCTAAAACAAATATATATTCTCCATTAATCTAAGCAGTACACCCTTAACTATTTTTAACATTGTATACCCAAACTGTAAGTCTTTGTTTCCATCTTAGATAAACAATTTATCCCATTTTTCAATTTCAAATATTTCTATATATCATAAACCATGTAAATCATACATTCATTTAAATCAAACAATTTGACTTATTCTCTATATATTACTCATTCTATCTTTTTGTAATAATTCTGTATAACTCTCATCACGTAGTCAATCATCTGACTCATCTGTATCTTCAGACATTCAGTTTGGTACATTTTACAAAACTTACCAATGAAAGAAAATATTGTTAGTTAATCAATCCTTATATTTAATCCTTATAGTTAATTATTTTCTATCTATATTCTGTTTGTTAACCTATATATATCTATATATATGTCAATCTATTAGTCTAACTGCTTATTAATTCTCATTTATCTCTTCTCCCCCCGGTAAAGTCTCCCCCCTCTACTTCAGTACTTCAGTAGTTCTCAAACTGCCACAGTTTTCCTCCCACCTCCCATTTCTTCTCCAGGTATTGTTTCAGCTTCTCCCAGTCTATGTTGAACTGCCCTGAGTCCAGATCTCTCAGTTTTCTTGTCATCTTATCCATTTCAGCCATATACAGCAATTTGTAAATCCAATTTTCAATAGTTGGCACTTCTTGTACTTTCCATTTTTGCGCATACAAAAGTCTAGCTGCTGCTGTCATATAAAATATCAACGTCCTGTGTTGGGCTGGAATTCCCTCCATTCCCAAGTTCAGTAGCAGGAGTTCTGGGTTCTTATTAATTTGAAATTGTAAAATTTCACTCATTTCTCTTATTATTTCCCCCCAGTACTGCCTGGCTACCTCACACGACCACCACATATGATAGAGGGAGCCCTCATGCTTCTTACATTTCCAGCATTTATTAGAAGTGTTCAAATTCCCTAGCGCAATCTTTCCTTTTTATTTATTATTTATTAAAATGTTTATTGTCCACCTTTCCTTAGGGTTCAAGGCGAATTCCATGCCACAGTTAAAATGTTACAATTTGAGCCAATAGAATAAAACTCTTAATACCCCGTTCCTCCAAAAAGATGCCTGAAGTTTATACCTCAGTAAAAGCCCTGGCAAATAAAATGGCCACGCAAAGTCCCTGAAAGATTTCTATTAATCCTGTCAGGAAACCCCTTCCACAGAGATGGAAGACTATGGGGCTAGTTATTTACAACACTGGAGGATTTAGCGCTCCACTATCCAAATTCAAAATGGATCCTTGGTGGGGATTTTAATGCTAGGATTGGGTTGAGTCGTTCTGAGATTCAGCAGGGTTTAAATGCCCAAATTGCTGAACGCATATCTCCCTTCCACAGAGTGGGAGCTACAATGGAAGAGCTCTGACTGATGACAGGCAGGCTGACTGTCAGCAAATAGGTGGCAGCTGTCGTTGGTGGGGAGAGATGGTCCTTCAGCCATGTCAGCCCCAAGTTGTGAAGGGTTTTAAAGGACATAGCCAGCACCTTGAATTGGACCTGGAAACAAGCTGGCAGCCAATGTAGCTGTTTTAAGATGGGCAACATATGTTCTCATCGGCTAAACCCTGTCAATAATCGGACTGCTGCATTCTGAACCTGCTGATGTTTCTGGATTGTTTCCAAGGGTAGCCCAGTCTGGTGCACGTTGCAATAATCCAACCATGTTGTCAGGCATTCAATAAAGCATCTCGGCAGCGCAGAGGGCAATCTAAACTCCCCTCTGTCTGGAGATCAGGGGGTGGGGCCACCGGCCATGTGACCATTTTTTAAAAGGTGCCGGAACTCCACTCCACCGTGTTTCTGCTGAAAAAAAGCCCTGCCCATGACTAATTAAACACTGTTTATACTCTCCTCTGGTGACATTTGCACTCTGTGCTCTCATATGATAACCAAATCTGATTTGTTGAATAATAATGCATAAACATCATGATGATCACTAGCTAATCCCTGCCTGGTGTCACTTGAGGAAGAAGTAAGCAGTCCTAATGAAAACGACTACCACTGGGTTTCTTGAGGAGAGTCAGAGTGTCTTAAAGAGCTAATAATAGACAGGAGTGTGGTGGGTTTTCATTAGTAGAACTTGTTGGGGGTGGAAGGGTTACGGAATAACTAAAGGAAAAGTAGAGTGGATAGATATGTTTGCAAGTATACATGGAAGCTCTGAAAGATACAGGATTATTTCAGATAGGCTGGAAGCAAATATTGAAATATGCTGAAATATTTTCAGTTGAAATATTTTCAAATGCATGGTAGTTTTGTGCTGTATTGAGAAAACAGAATATTGGAGAAATAGTGTTTGGCAATATCAGATCCCAGCGGTAGAGTGGTTTTTTTTTTTTTAAAGTGTTGCGTCTTCCCAGCCATAAAATCTTAGACAGGACGAGAAAAAATATCACAGCTTTTTAATGATAGGGCCAGGGAGTCTACAGACTTAGTCAAAGCTTATGGAAATAAAGAAATACCAGAATGTTGCTGCTTATCAAGCAAGGTAGAAGACTGTAAATCCTGCTAAGTTTCCCCCAAGTTTACTCAACAGTACAAACAAAAATAAAGCAAGTGTCAGCTTGCCTGGCTAAAGAGGGCCATGAAAGGTGACACTGTCACTAATCTCCTGTTGCTATTCCTTAAATACATCCTTGAAGTTGTTAATCTTCACACCTTCCTTAGGGGGGCCAGCAGGCAGCAAGTTGGGAGGTCTTGACCATGACAAAGAATGGCAGCCGAGGACAAAGGTCACTGAGGGTGTGTGTGAGCAAGCTCAAGAAGGATTTGGAAAGTTTAAATTTTTTACGTTTCTGACACTGACTAAACCTAAATTGTCTATGTATCTGTGTTATTTCTGAACCTAGGGGCTTTGGAGGGGGGGTTCCCCTTGAATCATTGAGCCCCAAGGCAAGGTGGGGTGTATATATGTTTTATTTAATTAATAAATTAACATAAGATGAAAATTACAGAAAAGCAGCAATGGGCTGGGCAATTTCTGTTCTTCTCCGGATCTTTTTCTCTGTGAAACGCCACTGTCATTTCCTGCATGATTCTATTACCCCGACAGTTCAGTCACATAGAGCTGGAGCCACTTCCAGTAACGCATCACATATTCCCTCCCACCCCTCCTGTAAATAAACAACGAATATTTGGAAGCTCGATGCCTGTGTCGGTTTCTTCCTCTGAAATAGCAGCTCCAAAATTAAACTCTGTGGAATGTCAAGCATTTTGGAAAGGCAAAATGAGGCCTTTATTCAGACACTTGCTTATCAAAACCCTCCTCCCGAACTTGTTTTAAACATAGATTTCTAGTGCTATTTCTGGATTGGATGGGGATCAGACGTGTTTGCAAATACAGTGTTTCCTCTTTGTGTAGATAGACTAGGGAGGAGGTTGGGGAAAGCCGAAAGGTGCAACAGCTGCAAATATACAATGTAATCCCTGGAGGCAGATTTGGTAGTGTTGATATAAATGCAACGAACTGAAGAAATTATAATATTATACATGGCAAATGACTTGATGCCTTCTGCTTGATCTTACACCTGTTCTCCAGTGAGATGCTAGAAGGCAATCTGAATGCAACAGAATGGATCATTCCGGAGGAGTAGCCATAGGGCATTTCAGGTTCCCCTTTCAGCACTGGCCCACTGTAAACTATGGAAGGTGTAAGGCTTTCTAAAGCAGCATCCCACTGGAAAGGGAAATATCTCCATCATCCCCTATAGGAAGGTTTAGAAGGTTTAATGCATATTCATGGACTTCAGTTGCTCGCAGTCAGTTACAGAGCAAATATAAACTGTGTTCATTCGTTTTTATTTCATTTTCATGTATAGACTGCCTTTCTCACTGGGATCATTATGGAAGGACAAAAATCTTGAACCCGCTATTGAGCAAGCAAAAATTATACTTTTTAAAAAAAGAAATGAAACTGAAAAAACAAAAGAACTGCAGAGATAAACAGGCCACCATATCAACAGGCATCGTAAAATAAACAATAATGCTTAAGAAATAATTTATTTACTTATTCATTTACTTCACTTATATCCTGGCTTGCTGTGACCTGGATAGCCCAGGTGAGCCTCATCTCATCAGATCTCAGAAGCTAAGCAGGGTCGGCCTTGGTTAGTACTTAGATGAGAGACCTCCAGTGAAGTCCAGGGTTGCAGAGGCAGGCAATGGCAAACCACCTCTGTTAGTCTCTTGCCATGAAAACTCCACCAGGGGTTGCCATAAGTCCACTCTGACTTGAGGGCAGTCTCCACCACATCATATCCTGGCTTGGACTCAAAGGGCTTACTTCATTCTCTTCCTCTATATTTTATTGCCTCAAAAACTCTGTAATGTAGGTTAGGCTAAGAGTGTATGACTGGTCCATGGTTACCCAGCAATCGTCCATGGTAGAGTGGGGACTTGAACCTGAATTTCCCAAATCCTAGTCTGACACTCTAACCACTACACCACATTGGCTCTAAAAGAAAAGGATGTGTTAAATCATGTAAACTTACATTGCAAGACAAAATGTTACACCTGAAAAATAAAATGTATACAATATGCTGTAATCTTGAATATAGTAAACAGGGCAATCAAATACAGAATGGCAACCGAGTTAATAAACAAGACAAACTGGAAATCAGTCCTGTGAGGAGATGAGAAATGTTAACTGATTTGATTAAACAGCTTGCAAATGAGTGTATTGGATTGCTTGTTTCTTTTCTTTTCTATCACTTTTTAAACCTTTGCCGTTAGACCTTTAATTCATCTCCTTCAACACTTTACCTTAAACTTATACCTTAGGAGGGCTCCAGTCACAACCAACACTCTTTTTATTTCCACACACCCAGAGTTTCAGGTGTTTCTACTTTACCCAGGCTTTTACTTCAAAATAACCTTCTCTTTTTTGTTTGTGTGACCAATACACTGCTGCCTCCCTGACCCCTCAAAAGGTTTTTGCTACCACCAAAGGATTTCACCTTAGATCTCCTTGGTTTAACTTGTAATACAGGAAGGCTTGTTTTAGGTGATAGTTTGACAGAATGGTCAGCATGTGAAACTGGTTGTGAGTAGAGATGGGCATGAACCAAAAAACCCCAAACCACGTGGTTTGTGGTTCATCAAATTTCACAAACCATGAACCACGAACTTTCATGAACCTGCCCCTGGTTTGCGAACCGGTTTATTTGGTTCATGAAAACGTCACATCCAGGTCAGAAAACCATCACTTCTGGGTCAGCAGAAGGTCACTTGCGGGCTAGCAGAATTTCACTTCTGGGTCAGCGGAAGGTCTGCAGGAAGTCCATCCTCTGTTGCCTAGGAAGCGGATTGATTGGCACCAGGCTGTCTGCAGTCACGAACCAAAAAATGAACCAAATGAACCAACCTAAAAGTTCATGGCGGTTCATCAGAAATGTGATCTGAAGAACCGTGGTTCACGAACCTCGAACTGGCCTGGTTTGTGCTTAATTTTGGCTCATATTTCAGTTCATGCCCATCTCTAGTTGTGGGGGGGAAGGGTACTTCTTTTCTTAAACAAAAGTAGAATTTATTTCTAAGTACATATATGCGATGGCTGCAGAGTTTTGATAAGTATATTTGTTTCAGAACAGTTCATGAGCTTAGTGGTTTAACAAATAATTATATATTCGCAAATCCAGTAACACAGAGTAATTTTCCACAGAGATCTTTCCTCTCATCTCATCCACACAAAAGTAAATTTAATCAGACTTTCCCATACAGCTTGCCTGAACTAGATAGAGCAATCTCTCTCTCAGATATCAGATATAAACAGACTCTATCTCAGGCACAAACAGAGTTTGCCTGATTTAGACAAAATTTCTAAATTAGACAAAAAAGAATACCACAGAGACTCACTGAACTTGGCAGAATGAGACTCCTTTCAGGCTTCCACATAGGCTGCCTGACTTAACTAGAATAAATAATTTCTCCCAGAGCTAAACTACATGAGACAAATTACACGAGGACACTTCAGTGAAGGGAGATGCAATGTTAGCCAGGAAGCATAGTTTGAATTTCACCTCTGTCTACAGAGCCAGCAAAGATCACTCCTCAGAGAATGTGTTAATAATTGACAGAGCCTTCAGGGAGGTAAAGGGGAAATTAACAAACCCTCTGAGGAGCAATCTTTGCTAGCTCTGTAAAGAAAGGTGACATTGTATTGTCGAAGGCTTTCACGGCCGGAGAACGATGGTTGTTGTGGGTTTTCCGGGCTGTATTGCCATGGTCTTGGCATTGTAGTTCCTGACGTTTCACCAGCAGCGGTGGCTGGCATCTTCAGAGGTGTAGCACCAAAAGACAGAGATCTCTCAGTGTCACAGAAAGCCTTCGACAATACATCGAACACCTCTACGGGGAGGAAACATTCCAACAGACCCGGAGATTGGAAACACTTTGGAACAAGAAAGCACACTGTGACACTGAGAGATCTCTGTCTTTTGGTGCTACACCTCTGAAGATGCCAGCCACAGCTGCTGGCGAAACGTCAGGAACTACAATGCCAAGACCACGGCAATACAGCCCGGAAAACCCACAACAACCAAAGGTGACATTCAAACTATGTTTCCCAGCTAACATTGTGTCTCACTTCTTGTGAGCGTCCTCGTGTAATTTGTCTTGTATAGTTTAGCTCTCAGAAACAGAGAGATATAGATTCTCAGGCTCCACACAGTGTACCTGTTTTAACCTGAATAAACACTTTCTCTCAGCATGCACACTAAGAAAATTCAGTTCACTCCGCCCCCTGGGGTACAATTACCAGCCAATTATATCATACTCCACTCACCAATCCAGCCCCTCTCCCCTTTTCCAAAGAGACATACAGTTAAACTCACAGCAACAGTTTAAAAAACCTAACATTAGCAAGCAGAAATAAAATACTCAAACTTCTTTATATGCAAAGCATGGGATGCTGTATGAAACAACATCGGCTATGATCTAGTGCCTCCACTTGTAGAGGATAGGGTAAAGCTGGAGAATTAGGAGCAGATATGCAAGGAACAGTCATCTGAACAAAGAGGAGATAGAGGCTGAAATAAGACAAGTTGAGCCCCCTGTGCTCAGTACCTCTGTTCCTGGCACTCAGAGGCAGTCCCAGATATACCAATTAGGGTTGCCAGCTCCTGGTTGGGAAATTCCTGGAGATTTGGGCGGAGGAGCCTGGAGAGGGTGGGGTTTGGGAAGGGGCAGGACTTCAGATGGCTATAATGCCATAGAGTCCACTTCCAAGGCAGCCATTTTCTCCAGGGGAACAGATCTCTGTCACCTGGAGATCAGTTGTAATTCTGGGAGATCTCCAGCCACCACCTGGAGGCTGGCAACCCTAATACCAATCATCCTTGCACAAGATATGACCTATTTAGCATAGTAGACAAATATAGATTGAAGCTGAAATGACATCAAGAATTTTAAACGTGCAAGAAATAAAATTAACAATTAACGTTCTCACTTCCAGAATAGGAACAAGGTGGTGTGAGCTGATGTGGGAGTGGAGCTTTCCCCTCCTTTCTTGAAATCCTGAAAGCGGGGAGGGGGTCCATTTTATAACAACAACAAAAATGGAGCTTGTGGGTGACAAGCCAAATGTTCCCTCCCTTATGCCTTAGGTATTAGTTCCCTAGCTTTCTATATTTTCCTCCTGATACATTTCCCTGATACCGGAAATCTAAACTGGGGCAAAATGCCAAAAGCTCTGAAATGGCATTAGGAGGGTTGCCAACTCCAGGTTGGGGAATTCCTGGAGATTTTGTAGGTGGGGCCTGGGAAGGGTGGGAATTGGGGAGGGGAAGGACTTTAGCAGAGTGTAATACCCAACATCCCCCCCCCTCCAAAGCAGCCATTTTCTCCAGTGGAACTGGAATCTCTGTTGTCTGGAGATCAGTTGTAATCTCACCTGGATGCAGGTGCACTTCAAGAATCTTCATAATAATTTTGGATCTGGGTTTCATTCGGGTGCTGTTTTTGATGTCCTGATTTTTGGAAAGTGTCTGGTCTGGGATTTTCTTCATGTTTTTTTTTTGAGGTGGGAGGGTATTCCTGAAAATTGTGTATAATTATTTGTGTCATTCTTTCCCCACAGGCAGTAGGAGTAGGAAAGGAGGGAGGGAAAGAGATGCAACCAGCCCCAGATTTACGATGTCAGCAGTGCCCCCATTTGAGGTTTTTCCCTGCCCCGAGCATCAAAGGCAGCAAAGCTTGCTCCGCTGCCGGGAAACGATACATGGGCTGGTGAGCTCCTGTATTCTCACAAGGCTTGGCTATCCCAGCACCTCTTTCCTCCCCTGCCACCAGGGGCTCTTTATTTTTTAAATGGCAACTGAATAGTGTTATATTGATCTGACAGTATAGCAATATGTATACCAGGCTGCCTGAATTCCCAGCTTTTTAAAAAATCAAGTCTCTAGTTATTTCTGTTGTGAAGATATAAAGAAAAAGGCATTTTCTTTATATCCAGAGACCTGGATATTTTAATAAAGGAGGTTAAAAGGCATTTATCTCTGAAATAAAAGGTGCTGGAGCTTTACTATTTTTTTAAAGGTGAATTCAAAGAACCTAATATTGCTATACTGTTATAGTGATATAACAGTATTGCTGTACTGTTATAGCAATATAATGATAGTCAGTTACTGATTTAAAAAATAATAATTCCTGCAGTGGCAGTGGAGGGAGGGAAGAGAGATGTTAACTAACAGCTTTTTCCCAGGCTGGTTTCTTCTTTTTCCTTTCCCATTCTTGTACCTCCCCGAAACCCAAAAATGCTCTTGATATTCTGGGAGATAAATTTTTGTTACTTACGGAATTTTGGGAGAGTTTTGCGTCATTTTAGGCACCTCTAAGCCAACTTAGAACAGCTAATTTTCAGTATAATTTTGGCTCAGGTATGTCCAAATGAATACCCCTAAAATGGATCATGGTTTAGCTCCCCGAATGCACGTGTATGGGTAAATCTTGATTTTGCCAATTGGCTGGGTGGTATCTCCAAAAAGCCCTGTGCAGATGAGCGAAGCTGCATGGTGGAGCATAGGGGGAGAGGCGGTCCTGCAGATATGAGGGCCCAAGGCCATGAAGGGCTTTGTATGTGATAGCCAAAATCTTGAATTGAGCCCAGTAACTGATGGGTGACTGCAGAATGGGTGTTCTTCCAAAATCCTGACAATAATAAGCTGCAGTATTGTGTAACAGCTGAAGTTTCTGAGTTGACTTTGAAGGTATGATGACTGCATTACAGTAGTCTAGTCTTGATCTTACCGTGGTGTGAAACCACCTGGTCAGATTGGCTGTGTCAAGGCAGGGGGAGGGAATCTTCCAGGCTCATCTAACTTGAGAGAAAGCATTTTTCACAGTTGCATTTACTTATTTCTCCAGCAGTGCTGGATCCAGTATAGCCCCTAGGAACAAACTCTGCAAGGGTAAAAAAGCTCACCTGGAGTTGGTGGGTTACTGCTCACTCAGGGCCAAGCTACAAGTGATGAATGACACTTGAACGGCAAGTGATCAAGTGGAGCACAAGTGGAGCACAAGCGCACGTGAGTCTGTTCACTTGCTGTTCAAGTGTCATTCTTAATTTGTAGCTTGGCCCATAGTCACTTTGTCCAGAAACAGCAGATTGGAGACTGGCTAATGATAACTGGCCACATTGTTTTTGTCTAGGGGTGGTTTTCTAAGTAGTGGGTGGATGATCACCATTTTGAGTGGCACAGGCAAGGTGCCCTGAGTTAGAGCAAAGCTACAAGTGACTTTCTTCATGTGGAGAACACTAGATTTTTCTTGCAAGATTACCTGGGAAGTGAAGTCCGAGTGGTCCTTCCCCTCTGTTAGAATTGCTGCCTGAAGAGCCACAAGAGGGCTGTGTTTGGGGGTGCTGCTACTTTCTCCCAGGGCATCCTGCGGGCTGCCTGCTCCTGGGCAGCTGCTCTGGAAGTGGCAGCATTGGTGAAGTTTCAGCCACAGCGACAGCGGAAGAATCTGCAGCAGATCCTTCCACTGTCGCTACGGCTGAAGCTTCACCAACACGGTCGCTTTCTCCAGAGCTGCTCCCTGGGAGCAGGCAGCCTGCAGGACATCCTGGGAGAAAGTAGCAGCTGCCCACCCCCAAACGAAGCCCTCTTGTGGCTCTTCAGGCAGCGATTCTAACAAAGGGGAAGGACCACTCGGACTTCACTTCCCCGGTAACCTTGCGAGAAAGGTTCACGTGTTCTCCACGTGAAGAAAGTCATTTGTAGTCACACTCTTAGTTACTGCTTTATGATAGATACCTTAATTGAATTAGAAAGAACTATACTGTTTGAAATAATTATTCTCAAATGCTTAACTTGTACAATTGGAACATTAAAAATATTGTCTGTGGAAGGAACTCGGGAATCCAGCCATAGTGATTTCCTAGAACCTGGGAAGCTTCCCTGTGAAACATCACATTTCACAATTCTAACATCCTAGTGAACAAAGCACCATCCTTTTTTAGTGTTCCTAGACAGGGCCCTGAATGTCTAGATTGCACTCGCAAATGAAAATATACCTGTCCAGTATGCTGTGCATGGTATCCGTTCCTTTTGGAAGCAAGGGTCAGTGTTAGAAAGTCATGCATTTATTTGTTTCATTTACTTTAGTTGTTGGTTTCGGGAGGGGGGGGGTGAGGATAATGGCATGGGGCCATATGGCCAAGAGCACAGACTGATGGAAATGACGTGCAGCTCAATTAACCGGGGGGAAAAAAAAGAACGCTGAAACATGGTCTTGCTTGATTTAAAGAAAGTGATTCAACTGAACTAGAATTGGTGAGATGTTGTTGATATTTGGGCAGATGTTTAAAGTTCTGCATTTGTTTTTTATTCCCCTTAAATGCTACAATTATAAAAGGTGTAACATGAAAACATTTACAAATAGTCTGTCTGCTTTGGACTCAAGGAGAAGTGTGAGTCTCCATACCGTGTATTTTTAGCTTTTAATTCCCCCCCACCCCCGCAGTAACGTGCTCTCAATGTGTTTGAAGACAAATGATGTAACATTGTTTGAACGTAGTTCTGATTTTTCTTAAAGCAACAATGGAAGCCCTCGCCCTTTGCTAACGGAGTGCAATCATAAAGAAGCACAGATTTTTGCTGTTTCGAGTAACTTCTGAGTTATTCTGCTGAGTTTATGCCTGAATAAAAGACAATGAAGGTCTGCAGACTTCAGTGATAAGTTCCAGCACAAAACTCTGAAGGGCTAAAAGAAACTTGGTTAACTGCATAGTAAGTTAGGGTGTATGTTATTTAAAACATTTAAATGCCACCTCTTCAGAGACCTCCTTGAGGCCATTCACAAAATAAAACAAATTATGAAATAAAATAAACCATAAAATGTTTTAAAAATTACATTGAACAACCATTAAAACCCAGCTGATTATAAGCCCAGAAGCTTAAATGGCATAAAAACTCGAAGCATAAAATATTTGGGAGCCTGAATGATTCTCAAAGTAGTCCTCAGGCTAGAAGCAGATTAGAAGAAAAAATTTAAAAGATCAAACCCTAGCTAAAAACCTTGAGGAAAAAATGAAATGTCTTGGTCTGGAACCTAGGGTAGATAACGGGAGAAGAACCTTAAAGGGAATAGGCATTCAAATGTATGGACATCAAAATTAAATAAATCCTCAACTATATTAACTAAAATACAAACCTATAAAATTATACACAGGTGGTACCTAACACCCAAAAAAATCTCCTTAATTTATTCTTCAGCATCACCCTCTTGTTGGAAGAAATGCAATAATGAGGGTAATTTTGCTCACTGTTGGTGGAAATGTCCCTTGATATCTCAATTTTGGTCAGAAATACTAAATATTATTAAGGAAATAACAGGGTACAGTGTCCCTATGTCACCAAAAGTAATCTTCTTAGGACTGTGGGATCAGACATCAATCCCAAATGTTAGAAGAGACCTTATCAACTCTCTCCTGGTGGCAGCTAGGAGTGCAATAGCAACCAAACGGAAAGACCAATCTCCACCTACTACAGAACTTTGGTTTACAAAAATCTGGAACCATTTGATAATGGAAAAAATAACTGACAATCTACATCAGACGGATCAATCTTCGGGATCAAACTTCTGGGAAAAATGGATCCCATTTTACAAATTCATAGAAGCAAGAGATCTGCAACCTCCCTCTTCACACTACTCAATGTTGATGTATTAAAGTTGAAGCACTGTGTTAATATTTGTAAATGCAATGTATTATATTGGTTTGTTGTTTGATTATCGCTACAGTTCTAAAAGTGAATAAAAATATTTAAATATAGAAAGGGAATAGGCATTCTATACTAGACAGTCTATACTACAGGTGAGATACCACTGTAGAAAAACAGAAAGTTTAGTTGAGTCAGGGGACCCATGGGGAGTATCTCATAGCCGTGCAGTTCAGGGGCTTACACTGAGGAGGGAGATGAGGGTGAAACAGCCACTCCTACCTCTTCCATCAGCGATTCTCAAGCTTATTTGGGCATCAATAAATCAGTATTATTAATGGCATGCATTGTATATATAAATATTGTACAAGCTGCACGTAAAAACCACATAACATACTAACATAATACTACTGTGCAAACAGCAGAGGAAGTGCAGAACCAACAGTACCAACAAAAAAGAAACAAAATGAGGAACATTTGACCATCCCAACTGATACATGAAAGAACTGTGTCATTAGAAGATATGAACATAGAGCCATCTATGCTCATATCCGTTGCTACACCCACTAGCTATGAATTCCATCGTTTATTGACTTGTAGAATAAAGAATTATTTGCCCCCATATTCGGAAAGAAGAGACGGACACAAAGGCTTGGGAGAAACAGGGCCTTTATTGACCATTAAACATGAAAACTTGAGTAAGACTTAACTGACGGCAAGGGTGAAACTAGCGGTACAGTTCGAGCAAGGGGGTCACTGTGACCAGCTCCTCGTACTGCATGGGCGAGCACCCCCTGCCCTAGGCGTAAGCCATCCACTGCATGGCTATAACCCAGCCGGCCAGGCTAATGGTTCCCCCCTTTAAAGCGCCATACACCCCAGCCGTAAGGCCCGAGGTAATGCCTTTTCCGGGGGGTCCCAAGGGCAGTCTGCCCTCTCAGCTGGCAGCCGTAAGGCCCGCCAGCCGATCCGAGACAGACCCCCATTCCCCACCAATGGGGATGTGCCACCGGGTGCTCACCAGCCCGCTCTGCCTACCCCAGCTAACCTGCCAACAACCAAACTGCAGCTAAACCAGGCAGTACAAGGTAGGCGAAAAACACCCCTCACAAACAGCCAATCCAGTGAGGGGTGAAAAAATTCCTACCTGGCCCCAAAACAGCGACCGGCTATACCTGTACTGCCTTCCTAAGGGCGAGGAGGGCGGGACGAACAAGCCCGAGACTGCACGGAGGGAAAGGCGGGCTGAGCCAATAACGGCTCCTAAACCCCGCCCACAACAGGCACCCGGATGCCCGGGAATCCTGCCGCTCTCCCTCCGTGCATGAGGGCAAAGCCAGGCACCCGGGTAAGCGTGCACGCACGCTCCGGGAGTGCCTTTTTGCCCCCATATTCGGAAAGAAGAGACGGACACAAAGGCTTGGGAGAAACAGGGCCTTTATTGACCATTAAACATGAAAACTTGAGTAAGACTTAACTGACGGCAAGGGTGAAACTAGCGGTACAGTTCGAGCAAGGGGGTCACTGTGACCAGCTCCTCGTACTGCATGGGCGAGCACCCCCTGCCCTAGGCGTAAGCCATCCACTGCATGGCTATAACCCAGCCGGCCAGGCTAATGGTTCCCCCCTTTAAAGCGCCATACACCCCAGCCGTAAGGCCCGAGGTAATGCCTTTTCCGGGGGGTCCCAAGGGCAGTCTGCCCTCTCAGCTGGCAGCCGTAAGGCCCGCCAGCCGATCCGAGACAGACCCCCATTCCCCACCAATGGGGATGTGCCACCGGGTGCTCACCAGCCCGCTCTGCCTACCCCAGCTAACCTGCCATCGTTGGGGTCAAGCCTCTGCTTAGGCCCCAACGCCCCACATCTCCTGCAGGGCCAACCTCAACCCTTGCCGCAGGTCAGTAAGAAAGATCTCATTACCTTTAAAGGACAAGTGAACACCATCCCCCCTATAGAGGTCGGCGTACGTGTCCCTGATTTGAGGATGGGGCAAATATACCCCCAGGCCCTCACCCAAAGCCTTAAACATGGCCTTATTGGCCTTACGTCTAGTCCGCTCAACAGCGTCATGGTCCAGGGCCTCCCTCCACACCCGCCGGGGGAGGATGGCCGACCACATAATGAGGACGCCAGGCCACCTGCTTAAGATAAACTTAAGATCGGCTTGCGCTTGCAGTGTAAGCGCCTTCCCCTTAATCCAGCCCAAATCATTACCTCCTAAATGAATAACTAGAAAATGAGGCGGAGGGGCAGACCTTCCCTCAAACAAGAGAGGCAACAGGCCCGGCCAACGTAGGCCCCGACGGCCCTGCCACTCAATCTGAGCCCAACGACTGAGGCCAAGCTGGGATCCAAGGTGGGTCCTCTTGGCCTGATGGGCGGCCCAGAAGACCATGCTGTGTCCGCAGATGAGGATCCGACACCTCCCACGGCGAACACCAGCACCTAAAAGAAAGAACGGTCAGACACAGCTCACTTCGAGGCAGGCAGAGGGCGGACATACCCACGGTAAGCCGCCGAGCGCCATCGCCCCACCTTGCGAATAGCGACTTCTGGGTAACCCATAGCCGCAGCCGTGGAAGCCGCCCCAATTCTAAAAGAATGGGTACCAAACTTAAAACCCTCAAGGCCCAACTTAGCCAAGGCCCGCCCAGTAACAGACCAAAACTGGTACCTAGTAAGAGGGGTCTGATCGCAATGGCGAAAGAGAAGGCCCGCGCCCCCTCCCCTCTTCTTAAGGTATGCCCTCAAGCCCCGAACTGGGCAAAGTTCAGCGTCGGCACACGAGCCCAGCCAAACAATTGACCCCTTACGACGTTGGTCAGTTTTGGACGACCGGATACATAAAGAGACTCTCTCCCCCACAAACCGTACATCCCTAAGTAGCAATGCACGCTGCGAGAGGTCTGAGCAATACTGAGCCACCAACTCACCTACCCTGAGGGCCCCAAAGAAGGCTGTTAGTGCGGCTGCATGGAAGAGCGCAGCTTCATAATCCGACGAGCAAACCAACTGCCAGGCGCCAACCAGGCCCTTCAGGATGGCTGGCGAAATAGGTTGCCTGGCATCTGGCTGAGCGCCGGCCTCCCGAGACCAGCCCTCAAGCATCTTACGAATTCTGAAGTCGCCAGTCACCTCCGGAAATCCCCTCGCCTTGCTAACAAAAGCCAGGGCCGCCAAGAGCCCCCGAATGGACCTGACAGATAGGCCACCAGACCTCCTTGCCACACAAAATTGCAGAAGATGCTCAGCCGGAATGGGCCAGCTCTGCTCCAAACCGGCTCCGATCCGGAAGCTCGCAAACTGCCGCACAGCGCGATCATACGCCCTTCTCGTGCTGGGGGCGATGGCTAGACGGATGGCTCTGTGAACTTCATCCCTCCAAGATTCCACAACTCCATGGGCATCCGAGAAGGCGAGGGGTCGGCTTCGGGGGCGAGCAAGCGAAAGCGCTCCATCTGCTGGCGAGACAGAGCGTCCGCCACCCCATTGTCAATACCCGGTACATGCCTTGCCCTGAACAAAATGTTCAGGCGCAGGCAGCGGAGTGTGAAAGGCCTGACCAGCCCCATGACCCTGGGGGACCTGGCAGAGAGGGAATTAATAACGTGCACCACCGCCATATTGTCACACCAAAAGTGGACAACATGGTTGGCGAGCTCATCCCCCCACAACCAAAGCGCGACCAGGATTGGAAAAAACTCCAAAAACGTGAGATCCCTGGTAACGCCCCCAGTGTGCCACCCTGCCGGCCAAGGCTCAGCGCACCAGTGCCCTCTAAAATAGACACCAAAACCCCAAGCCCCAGAAGCGTCTGAAGCAACCCGCAATTCCGCCTCCAGTAGCAATTCTTCCCGCCATAGAGTAACCCCATTAAACGAGGAAAGGAAATCCTCCCACACCTGGAGGTCATCCCTAACACCTTGAGACAACCTCACCTTATGGTGGGGCAAACGAAGTCCAGCCATGGCCCCACACAGGCGTCGCAAAAAGGCACGCCCAGGCGCCACAGCCTTACAAGCAAAGTTCAGGTGACCAACGAGCTGTTGCAGCTCGCGCAGCGTCACCTTGCGTTTTCTTTGCACGGCGGACAACCGCTCACGCAAATCAGCTACCTTAGCCACTGGGAGACGAAAGGTCTGCGCCACCGTGTCTATCTCAATCCCCAGGTAGGTCAATACCTGGGTGGGCCCTTCGGTCTTCTCGTGTGCCAAAGGAACCCCAAGTTCCTCCGCTAACGCCAGAAAGCCTGCCAACAAACGGGAACATTGACCAGATCCCCACGGCCCACAAAAAATAAAATCATCAAGGTAGTGGGCGGAGTCACGGCATTGCAGCCTATGACGCAAGGCCCACTCCAAAAAGGAACTAAACCTCTCAAAGGCCGCACAAGACACAGAGCACCCCATTGGGAGTGCCCTGTCCATGTAAAATTGGCCCTCAAAAGAGAACCCCAACAGCTCGAAATCCCCTGGGTGGACAGGGAGAAGGCGAAATGCTGACTTGATGTCGCATTTCGCCATTTCCGCACCCAAACCATTACTCTTAACCATATTAACAGCTTCGTCGAATGACGTATACCGTACGGAACACAAATGCTCCGGAATGGCGTCATTAACTGAATCCCCTTTGGGAAAGGACAAGTGATGTATCAGCCGATACTCACCAGCCGCCTTCTTAGGGACCACACCAAGGGGGGAAACCCTCAAATTGGGAACCGGAGGAACAGCAAATGGGCCCATGACGCGCCCTTCAGCACATTCTTTGTCAATCTTACGCCTAACCACGTCCTCCAAACCCTTAACTGACCGTAAATTTTGGGACATAAAAGGGGCCCTGGGGCCCTGAAACGGAATTTTAAAACCGTAAGTAAAACCTTCTAACAAAAACTGCGCAGAAACTCGATCAGGATAACCCCGCAGGGCCTCAGCCAGAGCCCTCAGTTTTATGGGAGAAGGACCCTTTGTCAGGGACAGCCTGCCCGGAGCCACCTCCCGGGCGCCTGTTCCCGCCGCCCCGTGGCTTGGGACGGGGACAGGCTGAGAATGAGTGGGAACCCCTACACCGTGGGCACTCATGCTTAAACCCACATCCTTTTCTGGAACACACGCCTTGATAGGCAAAATCCCAACAAAGCAGCCGGGGCTGAACCGACTGCCCCGCTGAGGCGCGGGTACCAGAGGTGGAAGCAGGCTTATATAACAAATGCCCACTATCTGCCCTATCACCAAGATTGGGTTTGGCAGGGGCCATCAACTGCAGCCAAAGCTGCTGATGGATACGATCCCAAGGCAAGGTGGGATCAGATGCCGCCCGCATACGGAATTCTTCGTCGTACTGCATCCAAGCAGCACCAACGAAGTCCGTGTATCCCCTGTATATTATGTCAATATATTGAAACAGGGGGGCCGCCCGCTGCGGCTGAGCGCGGGCAATAACTCCAGCGTAGATCAACATACCTGGCAGCCAGTTGGCCCAGGATCGGTCAACCTTACGTCTCCTCATCCTCTCCTTATCGCGCTCATCCATGTCCTCCTTATCCTTCTTTTCCAATTCCCGGAAAAGAAGGGTAAAGACGTCTACGAACTCGCCACGTAATATCTTGTCCCTGGTGGCAGGAGTCAGGTGGTCTCCCAAAGGGAGGGCCGCATCCCCAAACGGCATGGCCCGATAGGGCAACGCCCCCAGGGCGGTCGGCTGATAGTAAGGACCCCCTAGATAGGGAGGCCAGAAGGCAGCAGGTTGCCCAAACAGCTGCGGACTACAACCCACCAGGGGTGCAGCAACAGGCGTAGCAGGAACCTGACCCGGTCCCACAAGCCCTTGCTGAGCTGAAACAGGTACGTGACCCCAAGACTGCCATGGTCCTACACCCACCGATTGCAGCTGCCCGGGGATTGCAGGCCAAACTGCCGAACTAGAAGAGGAAGCTTGTGCAAGCTGAGATCCCCAGGTGGCAGAACCACCAGCTGTCCCTATAGGCCCCCATGGCCATGTCTGAGATGTCTGTGGCAGAGCAGACTTACCCTCCACCTCAACCTGATCCACGGCCACCGCCACATGAGGAACGTCCAACACCTCAGCCGAGTCTTCCTCCGCCCGTGCCGCAGGCTCCGCTCCGTCCAGGTTCTCCTGATGCGTGCCCACATCGCTTACCACACCACCTGCAGAACTTTCCAGAACAGAAAGACGCGTGAGGACATCTCGCTGGAAAGTAGCCTGAGAAACCTTCTTAGAAACTCTACCAGCCCTACCGGGAACTACCTGCCCAGAAGAGGCCCCCTTAGCCCGCTCCAATGCGGCCAACTTGTCCAAAATCTCCTGCCGGAGCGACCCTGCCTCATCCTCATCCGAGGAAGACGCAGGGGCAAGCATGCTGACCCTGGGGCGCTTAGCAGGCTGTTTGCCTTTGCTAATGCCCACACCCTTTTTAGGAGGCATAATGAAGATGCCAGGGGGGGTGTGCGCGTGAAATGACCACCAACGCACCAGCCCACAGGCCCTTTCAGGAACCCCACGACTCGGACCAAAAACCAAATAGTGCCCCCAAGCCACGGCCGCACAGGTCCCGGCCTAACCTCAACAACCCGATTAATTCTACCCCTTTATCAAGTACAATGAGGGAGTATGAGTGACGGGGGGGGGCAGACAGACCCACAGTGAATGGCCCGTGTACCACCCCAACACAGTCCAATGCCCGCAAAACCGCGGCACAAGCCGAGCAAGGCGGCGCCCGCGCAAAGCAGGGGCGCGGCCTGAAGAGCAGCGCACACGGCCCTCCCGGCCAGCAGACTTGCGCCCGGAAGGAGAGAGCGCCGGCCCAACTGCTCAGATGCCCTCCCGCAAGCCAGAGGAACCCAACCACCCCAGCGGAAGGTTGGCGAAGCAGGCGGCCAACACCCCCAGAACCGCGGGTAAAACCACCCGCCCGGCAAACCACGCCACAGTCTCTCCTGTAGGCCAGGCAGGCGTGCGGTCCCAGCGTCCTGCAGCAGACGCTCCGCACGTCCGTCTCCTCCACGAACAAGCCCGAGACTGCACGGAGGGAAAGGCGGGCTGAGCCAATAACGGCTCCTAAACCCCGCCCACAACAGGCACCCGGATGCCCGGGAATCCTGCCGCTCTCCCTCCGTGCATGAGGGCAAAGCCAGGCACCCGGGTAAGCGTGCACGCACGCTCCGGGAGTGCCTTTTTCCTTTTGTCTGTCCTGTATCTATTTCCCAACTGCTTTAGTGCCCCTGAGTTGTAGTATTATGCAAGAGGGAGAAAAACTCTATCTATTTGCTCTGCCCCATGCGTAATTTTATAAACCTGGGGTTTATAAAACCTGGGGTTTGTGGGGTTTGGGCCGTTTAAAGGGCCCTGCTGCTTGCCAGTGGCAGGTCCCTTTAAACTATCAGGTGGCACTGGCAGGCAGCGAGGGGGGTCCCCCCTGCCACCTGCCAGCTGATAGTTTGAAGGGACCTGCCACTTGCAAGCAGCAGGAAAGGGCCCTTTAAACGATCAAATGCCCCTTCGCCTGCCACTGCTAAGTGTCCGGAAAGGGGCTTTTAAACCCCACGAATTGGTTTGTGAACTTGCCCCAGTTCGTGGGAGTTCGTGGTTCCTGGTTCATGGGAACCCTACGAACCACAAACCGCATGGTTCTTTTTTTTGTGGTTTGTGCCCACGTCTAGTCTTAATGGGCTAAGATGAAGATTGAAAGAGATCTTGTGGTTGTAGTGGAAAGCTCAGTGAAAATGTTGACCCAATGTGTGTCAGTGGTGAAAAAGGCAAGCTCTATGTTAGGAATGATTAGGAAAAGAACTGAAAATAAAACATCTGATGTTGAAAGGCCTTTATATAAAGCTGTGGTATGGCCTCATTTGGAATATTGTTTTATGGAGTCTTCTGCATTTGAGCAGTTAATTTGAAATTCCACTAGCTGCAAATAAGGTCTAACTAAATTTTTGAAAAGACAGAAGCTGAGAAAAGGGGGCAGGTTTCTATACCCACAGAGGCTTCAGGGCCCAATTTAGAAGCACGGTGGTAAGTTGAATGCACTAGCTGGGAGGCAGAATGCAACTTGCAAGACATCAAAAAGCTTGAAAATGTCATCCTGATTCAATCCAAAGATTTATTACAGTCACAAGACCAGCCAAGTAAAGTATAGATAAAAAGAGCAGTTTTTAAATACTTAAAATGGGTAAATACATAAAAGATAAAATTATATATATATATATATATATATATATATATATATATATATATATATATAAATAGTAAAACTCACTCACTTCATTAATTCACTTCCCAGCAAATGACATTTTCTTCGTCAAATGATTCCGCTTTCTGAGTACTATCACACAGAATTTTGCAACTGCATAAGATACAGTTTTCTGGCTATCCTCTAAAAGACATACCCGAGGGGTTTCAGGACTAAAATCCATATAAAATTGATCATAATACCATCAATCGGCCAGTCTCTGTCCTTATCTTGATCACCGCAGTGCACTTTCTATGGAATGGACTTTGAATTTGGACTGGTGCAGAACTGAGAGTCTCATCTTCCGAGGGCTTGAATTGTCCAATCAATGCTTCTCAGAAGCATCAATACACTTACCGGCTACAATACAACAATCCCAGGGTGTTGTTTATGATGTTAAAAATTCCTGAAAAGTTTTAGCTATTCAAATCTCTGCCCTCTCCCATTGTGATGCAGAGGATCAACTGGAAATTCCCTGCTACAATCATTCCAGAGGGGTTTGAATTCTGAGAGCACACAGAGAGCCAGCCTTCATATAATCCTCATATTTATGTGGGTTTCTTCCATTAGAAGTTCACCCTTGCTCAGAGTCCTGACTTCAACATATTTCTAAAACTGCACAGGACATTCCTATATTACATAGCTAGTGTTAAACTGGGGAAGGGTATTTAAATTTATGACTTCTTTGCCATTGATGATTAATATCTTATTATCCCTTTTGAGCTTCTGGTGTAGAGTGTAAATGTAATTATATGAAACAACTTTATTGGCAGGGTACTGCTGCTGGCTTCGTTTCAGAATTCTAGATGATACTGTTTGTGATTCAACTTGGATATTATGAAACCAATTAAATATCTTGAAATGACTCAACAGCCTTGTGATATCATCTGTTTTATGAAAAATGCCCGCAGGAGTACATGCTTTTTTCTTTCCACAACCCCCCTCCCCCGCTTCTAGTGTGCTGTAAGGTAAATTGTAGTCTGTGCCAATGTACATTCCTGTCAAGAAAAGTGAAGATTTGGCCTCCCCTGTTTATCATGAGTGCAAAGTCACGTACGTTGGTTTCCAGTGCCAAGAAGCTTAATTCCAAAAGTTAGTGTCTTAATAAAGAAATTACTTCATCAAGGATAGCAACCTGACACCATCTTGGGGAAATGAATCCTATCAAGTTGGGTGGGGGGTGGGGAGGGAGTTCTCCAGCTTTGTGTTCATTGACATGAATGAAATAATAAGGTTATGGCGATCTTCCTTGCCTTTTGGGTAACTCTTTATTTCTTCATTGATTTGGTCCAGATATAAAACAATCAATATTTTTACTCACTGTTTTCATTTGTGAAGTAGGGATGTACAATTGTCGCTCATGTCAAAGAATGAACCACAAAGACCCATTTGTTCATCCATAAGAGAAAGGACAATGAGAAAAAATGCACAAACAAAATGAACGCAATTTATTTCATTCTCTTTCCTTCCCTGCCCTCACTCTGTACCTTTCTTCCCCTACTCTGTTGCCTATCTCTGCTACATCTCGTGTACCACAAACTGGGCCAGGCATAGAGTTGTTATGAACTGCAGAATTTCTTTTTCCAAAATTCACTTTTTAAGATATAGTTATTGGTTCTTCTTACTTTCCTTTTTCCTCTTTAAAAGAGGGAGTTCTCTTTCATTTTGGTTTGATTTCCATTTGTAGAGAATTTAAAGTGTTGGTTTTTAACCAGCCTTTGCATTCTTTTTTATGTTGCACACCACATGGTGGTGCTCTAGTATGCGGATAGGAAGGGCTGGGATGGCATTTCCTGCCTCTGGGCATCTACAGATTGAAATTTTGATTTTTTTCAGAACCTACCTTCCTGCCACTCCTTTCTACAAATTTCATTTTCATCAAAAAAGAACTGATTAAAAATTGAGTTCAAATTAATAAAAATAGGAAAAGAAATGGATTTCAGGGAGGAATTATGAGGCTGCTGCTACTTTTTGCCTGATGAGCAGCCAATGGGTGCAGGGGAGAGTCTCTGCCTTTCCCCACTGCACTCCTCTGATGCTGTTGCTATGCTGAAGTGCACCCTGGGAAATTTAACCCCCACCCTAGGTCCACTGGCAGCACGTTTGGGGGGGGCTCTCTCCGCCTCACTCCTTTCAAAGCCTTTCACACTCCCTAAATAGTGGGTGACTTGGGGGGATATTTCCAGCCTGGCATTTGAGGTGCAGGGGGAGGACTGCTGCTGGCCTCTGTGAAACACCCACCCTAGGACCACTGGCAGCACTTTTGGGGGGGCTCTCTCTGATTCACTTCTTTCAAAGCCTTTTCACTCCCTAAATAGTGGGTGACTTGGGGGGATATTTCCAGCCTGGCTTTTGAGGTGAAGGAGACAGATCCATTGATTGATTGATTGATTGATTGATTGATTGATTTTTTTTTTTTTTTTTGAAAAATTTTTTATTGGGTTAGAACATTTTTATTTTTACATTACAATCAATTTTCCCCTAATTTTTCGTTTCTAACCCCCTCCCTT
Organism: Eublepharis macularius; assembly: GCF_028583425.1. Lineage (NCBI taxonomy): Eukaryota > Metazoa > Chordata > Lepidosauria > Squamata > Eublepharidae > Eublepharis > Eublepharis macularius. The sequence continues at coordinate 19,219,504 of NC_072793.1, read as the reverse complement.
TCCCCCCCTTTTGTTGACTTCCAACAGCTTTCCCACCCTCTGTCCCTTTTCCCTTACTTCTATTAAATTCCTCTGTCTAAAACAGATATACATTCTCCATTATATTAAGCAGTGCATCATTAACTCCTTTAATTATTATACACCCAAACTATACGTCTTTAGATAAACAATTTATCCCATTTTCCAGTTTTGAATAATTCTATATAAACCTATAAAAATATATAAACCATAAAAATTTCCCACATTTAAATCAAACAATTTGATTTATTCTCTATATATTACTCATTTCAACTTTTTATGGTAATTCTATATAACTCCTCAGATACTCAATCAATTTAACTCTTCTATACATTCAGTTTGGTGCATATAAATCTTGTCAAAGAAAGAAAATATTGTTAGTTAGTCAATCCTCATGTTTAAACCTTATCATTAATTATTCTCTATCAGTTGACCTATACATATCTATATATATCTCAATCAATTAATCTAACTGCTTATAAATTCACATTTCTCTTCCTCCCCCGGTAAAGTCACCCCTCTCTTTTATACTTTTATTATATTTCAGTAGTTCTCAAACTGCCACAGTTTTCCTCCCACCTCCCATTTCTTCTCCAGGTATTGTTTCAGCTTCTCCCAGTCTGTGTTGAACTGCCCTGAGTCCAGATCTCTCAGTTTTCTTGTCATCTTGTCCATTTCAGCCATATACAGCAATTTGTAGATCCAATCTTCAATAGTTGGTACTTCTTGTACTTTCCATTTCTGCGCATACAAAAGTCTAGCTGCTGCAGTCATATAAAAAATCAACGTCCTATGATGGGCTGGAATTCCCTCCATTCCCAAGTTTAGCAGCAGGAGTTCTGGGTTCTTATTTATTTGAAACTGTAAAATTTCACTCATTTCTCTTATTATTTCCCCCCAGAACTGCCTAGCTACCTCACACGACCACCACATATGATAGAGGGAGCCCTCATGTTTCTTACATTTCCAGCATTTATTAGAAGTATTCAAATTCCCTAGCGCAATCTTCTTTGGTGTCATGTACCAACGATAGATCATTTTGAAAATGTTCTCTTTAATATTGATACATGTCGTTGTCTTCATTGTAGTTTTCCACAAGTATTCCCATGCCTCCATTGTTATTTCTTTATTGAAATTTATAGCCCATTTCACCATCTGTGTTTTAACTATCTCATCCTCAGTATACCATTTCAGCAATACTTGGTATACCTTGGATATTCTTTTCTTGTCTTCTTTAAGAAGGGTCTGCTCTAGTTCCGAGTTCTCTGTTCGTATGCCCCCTTTTGCAAAGTCTGAGTTGTATAAGTCTCTAATCTGTCTATACTGAAACCAATCATAGTTAGGTGATAGTTCCTCTTGCGTCTTTATTCTAAGTTTAGATACTTCAATCTTAGTTATTTCTTTGTACGTTAAACATTGTTGTTCATTATCCACAGCTCTCGGATCTATCACCTCATATGGAACCACCCACAAGGGGGTTCCTTCTTGTAGGTAAGTTCTATACTTCTTCCAGATTGTAAATAGACTTCTCCTTACAAAATGATGCAGGAACATCGAGTTGACCTTTACTTTGTCATGCCATAGGTATGCGTGCCATCCAAAAATTTTTTTATATCCCTCTAGGGCTAATAGTTTCTTATTCTTTAATGTCATCCACTCTTTTAGCCAAACTAGGCAGATTGCATCATGGTAAAGTCTCAGATTGGGCAGTTGCATTCCGCCTCTCTCCTTTGCATCTTGTAAAACTTTTACTTTCACTCGAGGCTTCTTGCCTGCCCAAACAAAATCTGATATTTTCCTCTGCCATTTTTCAAATTGTTTAGAGTCTCTGATGATTGGTATTGTCTGTAACAAAAACATTACTCTTGGTAACACATTCATCTTAACTGCTGCAATCCTGCCCAACCATGACAGGTTCAATCTATTCCATTTGATCAAGTCTCTCTCTATCTGAGTCCATAATTTTTCATAATTATTCTTGAACAAATCTATATTTTTTGCAGTCAGCTCAACTCCCAAGTATTTCACCTTACTAGTTACTTCACAATCCGTTGTTTCCATTAACAATTGTTGTTTCTGCTTAGTCATGTTTTTGCATAATATCTTTGACTTCTTTTTGTTAATGAAGAAACCTGCCAAATCTCCAAACTCCTTGATCTTGTCTATCACTTTTGGCATGTTCTCCAGTGGGTCTTCTACAATTAACATTATGTCGTCTGCAAATGCTCTGACCTTATATGAATAGTCCTTTATTTTTATTCCTCGTATTTCCTCATCTTGTCGAATTTGTATCATCAGAATCTCCAATACTAAAATGAACAACAATGGAGATAACGGGCAACCTTGTCTTGTTCCTTTACTAATCGTCAATTTTTTGGTCAATTCATCATTCACTACAATTGCTGCAGTCTGGTCTCTATAGATTTCCTTGATTGCTCTGACGAATCTTTCTCCCAGTTGTAGCTTTTCCATAGTGGCAAACATAAAGTCCCAGTTTAAATTGTCAAACGCTTTTTCAGCGTCTACAAAGAAGAAACCAACCTCTTTGTCACAACGCTTGTCGTAGTATTCAATAGCATTGATCACTGTCCTTAAGTTGTCTCTTATTTGTCTGTCTGGCAAAAAGCCTGCTTGTTCCTCCTCTATGACTTCCGAGAGCCACCCCTTCAATCTCTCCGCCAATATCTTCGCAAAAATTTTATAGTCATTATTGAGTAGTGATATAGGCCTATAATTTTTCACGCTAGTCAGATCTTGGCCCTCTTTTGGGATCAATGATATATTCGCTTCGCTCCAAGTGTCTGGAATTCTTTGATCCCTAAAAACTCCGTTCATCACCTCTTTTAGGAATGGTGCCAGTTCATTGGCCATTGTCTTATAAAATTTAGCCGTAAGTCCATCTGGCCCTGGCGCCTTTCCTAGATTTGCGGATTGTATTGCCATATTTATTTCCTCATCAGTTACTTCACTGTTCAGCTTATTTCTCCAAGCTTCCGAGATCTCTGGAAGTTTGGTTTTCTCCAAATATGATGCTATTGATTCTTTGTTTACTTCTTTTTTATTATACAGCTTAGCGTAAAATTTATAAAAGGCTCTGCTAATGGTAGTCTGCTCCAAATACGTTTTGTTTTCTTCACAAATTTTATTTATTATTTTCTTTTCCCTTTTCTTCTTTAATTGCCATGCCAAATATTTCCCAGGTTTATTAGCACCCTCAAAAGCTTTTTGATTCAGTCTTTTAAGGTTCCACTCCAATTCTTTGTTACTCATTGCTGTTAACTGTTCTTGAAGAATTTTGATTTCCTGATGTATTTTCTTTTTCCCTGGTCTCTTTTTTAACTGTACTTCTTTGGCCTTTATTTTCTCCTCAATCTCTTGTCTTTTCTCCTCTTTCTTTTTCCTTGCTCTACCATTTAAGTCCATTAGTATGCCCCTTACAACCGCCTTGTACGCGTCCCAAACTTTACTGGTTGGTACTTCTTTATTCACGTTGTATTGTATAAAAAACTTAGTCTCTCTTCTCAGTGTTTCCATATTCTCACTTTCCTGTAACAGGTCCTCATTTATTCTCCAGGCTTTCCTTTTTCTCCTTTTTCCAAATTTCCACATAATTGGGTTGTGATCTGAGCCTACCATCGGCATTATTTCTACCTCCTTAGTCCATAGCGCTAAGTCCTTTGAGGCCCAGATCATATCAATTCTTGATAATGTAAGATGCCTTGCAGAATAAAAAGTAAACTGTTTGGTTTTAGGATATTCTCTCCTCCATACGTCTTCGAGAGTCTCTTGTTGAATCAACTCAAAAAAAAGCTTTGGCAATAGTCCTCTTTTCTTTTGTGCTTTTGTAGTCTTTTTGTCTAATTCCAAATCTGTCACTCCATTGAAATCTCCAGCAAGAATTATCTGGTCATATACAAGATCGTCTAGGTGCTTCCTTAAGTCCTCAAAGAAGCTTTCCTTTGCACCGTTAGGTGCATAAAGTCCGACTACCAACACTCTCTTTAAGTTCCAATTACATTCCACTGCTACAAATCTAGCTTCCACATCTCTCATAACAAATTTTGGCTGCAGCTCCTCTTTTATATACAACACCACTCCTCTTTTTTTCTTGTTGGAAGCCGCTACAAATTCTTTGCCCAATTTTCCAGATTTTAAATATTTTACATCCTGTTTTCTAATGTGGGTCTCCTGCAAACAAACAATATCACATTTTTGTTTTAGTAGCCAATGAAAAATATTTTTTCTCTTATTCGGTGAGTTTAGTCCATTTACATTCCAAGATAATACTTTACACTCCATATTCATGGTTTTGTTGGTAAGTCTTTTTCATTGTCCTTGATAAATCTCTCCATCTCCCGCTCAGATCTGATGCGTTTTTTTGCCCCTCCAAACTCAAAGGACACTCCTTCCGGTAACTCCCATCTGTATCTGATATTCATGTCCTTCAAAGTCTGAATTAGCACTCTATATTTTTTCCTGTCCAATAACACTGATCTGGGCAGTTCCTTCATTATAATAATCGTCTTGCCATCAATCTCCAATGGATCTTGAAATTGTTTGGTCACAATCCTCTCTTTCATATTTCTAGTTGTAAACTGCACAATCACATCCCTTGGTAGTTTCCTCTGGGTTGCAATTCTCGAGTTCACACGATACGCCACATCTAGGATAGCCACAATTTCCTCCTCCTCCTTCCCCAGGTAATCAGCCAACACCTCAGTCATCTGTTCTTGCGCTGACTTCCCTTCCACTTCTGGCAGACCGCGAAAACGAAGCTGCTTCTCCATGTGTTTAGTTTCTGCAACTGACATCCTCCCCTTCACCAGCCTCATCTCTGTTTGTTGCGTGTCTATTAAATTCTCCATCGCGTCTTCTACTGTTTTAACTCTCTGCTGCGTTCCTTGTAATTCACTGCTAATCGTTTCCACACCTTTTTTCACTTCTGACAGCTCCGACTTTACTGTCTGTGTAACTTCCTTGACCTCTTTAATAAGCTCCAATTTCGTGTCCTTAAGTTCTTTCATCATGTCTATAAGTTTTTTGTCCAAGTTTTCTATTGCCGATTGCCACTCTTTTTTCGACATCGTGGGGCTTGCTTTAGCTCGCTCCCACGAATCTGCTCTCTTCCTCAGCTCCGTGGCGTATAATTAAACGTTTTCCTTTTTTTAAATGTCCCAATCTTTGCCAAAATTAATTTTTTATATCCAAAATGTCGGGCGTCTTTTCTCTATGGTTTCTCTATGTTATTATAATCCAAGATGGCCTACTTCCTCTTCCGCTGAAGCCACGACCCTTCCACTTTCAAAGATGGCGATTCCCCACTTCCTGTCCTTTGGCAAGGGCCGCTTCCCTCCAGCCACTCTATTGTTGTTACGCACTTCCTGTCTCCCGTCTTCCCACAGCAGGTCTCGCGATGGTGTCTTTTTCCCACAGCTCCAAAACCACAGGTATTCAAAACAATAGTCCGATTTTTGTAATAACTTCTTTAAACTTAGTCTCTTTTAAAATACAACTCCTGCCGAGTCTTCACCTCCTTTTCGCTAGTCTGTTGCAGTTTAAAAGTCTACTTTCTTTCCTCTCTGTTTTTGTCAATCTGTCCCGTTTCAAGAGATAGCGATCTTTACCTTCTCTCCAGCTTTCTCGGGTTGTAATCGCTGTTTCGATCTTAAATTCTCCTCTCGACTTCCCTCCCCGATCGAAGCTTGGGTATGTAGGTCTTATGCCAGCCGAATTGGCCCCAAAATTGCCGCAGAGATTATAGCCGACCCGTCGCAAGGTGGGACCTCAAGGATCGGGGGGGAGACTCCTTGTGTAGAGCCCCCCCTCGTCCGAGATCTAACTCACCCTAGGGTCTTGAGCGTTCTTTGCCTGCTCCCCGCCTGAGAGCAGTCGGCCGCGGGTTATTTTCACCCCTCCGGCCGGTTAAAACGGCAATCCGGTCAGCTCCACAAATGGAGCTGCGTTAGACCTCCATGAATCCCAAACCGGAAGATTGATTGATTGATTGATTGATTGATTGATTGATTGATTGATTGATTGATTGATTGATTGATTGATTGATTGATTGATTGATTGATTGATTGATTGATTGATTTTCTAAAAAATAATTTTATTGATAATGCATTATCTCCATACAATGATTAAATGAAAATTCACATTGTATAATACAACTTATAAACAACAAATAAAAAATTACAAATTACAAAATTCCAAACTTCCAAGATTCAAAATTACAAAATTTCAAAAAATTCAAAATTTCAAAATTTCATATGTACTAAATTTCAGAGAGCTGTTAAATAGTACATAACTGTGAAAAAGTTTGCAAAGTGGCTAAATAAAGAAATTTACATATAATATACATATTCTATAACACAAATTAACTTTAAACTTGGATGAGAACTCTTTATTTACTGATTTACTGATTTACTGATTTACTGATTTATACTTCGTCTTTCTCACTGAGATCCAAGGCAGATTACAACAGTGCAAGTGATGATACAATCTAATTGACAGCTTGGACATTCACTGAGCAAAGTATAACAGTGAAGAACAGTTAGGACATTCAGGGTAACATAAAATAAGGAATGGTAGCAGAATTTTTTTAAAACATAAAGCCAAGCACAGAGATGAAATCTATCTGAAAGAAAGCATAACTCATTTCCATGGCATGTTTAACAGTGTGGAAACTTGGAAGTAGGGATAATTCTACTTCAGTAGACAGTACCTCTAATACCAAAGTGGTCAGTCCTCATCTCTGCTAAGGTATCTCTCTGAACTATTTCTTACAACATAGTCTTGTAATTTGGTCGAAAACCTTCTTGAATAATTTATTTTTGCATCGTTTGCAAAAGGAGAATAGGGGCTTTCCTGAAAATCTCAGGCACCCCATTTGATAAAATGGGGGCTACCACAGAGAAAGCACATCCATGGGCAGCTGTTGATTTTGCCCAGCTGTAGGGTGGTATTTTCAGAAGACCCGGTTCAGATGACTGAAGCTGCTGTGACAGAACATAGGGAGAAAGGCAGTCACACAGATATGAGGGACTGCTCTCCCCACCCTACTCATCTGGCTGGCTGCCATAAAACACAGCTACAACAATCCTATTTAAGTATGGGAAGTAAAAAGGAGAAAGATGAAATTGAGAAATGGAAGTCATTACAAATATGTAATCTTGTGGGCCTGGCTGTCTAGTGGAATTTGTGAGCGGAATATGTTTTTTGTGCCAGTGGAGGATCCATAAAAAGTATCGGTGGACGAGATTTCTAAGGAAAAATAAGAATGATTTCCTGGGGGAAAGGAGTGTCCTGGCCTGCGGGGAGAAAGCATAACCTAATGAAGAATGTAAAATAATGCAACTGGAGAGCGGCATCAGCCCAGGAGCCCCAAGAGCACTGGTATCACCATACACTCGTCGAAGGTGTTGGAAAGCCGAGGTGTGAGAGACTCTTGAAAGGCTTTAGAGTAGGGTTGCCAGGCCCCTTCAACCTCCTGGTGGGGGATTGGGGCCTGGCACTTACCTGTGGTGGGGAGGGGGTATGCGTGTGCTTCTGCAAGTGCAATGGTATCACTTCTAGGAAGTGATGTCACCATGTGGCCCCTGGGAGTGTGCCCGTGCTCTGGATTGGGGATGCTGCGGAGCACGGAAGCACTCCTGCTCTCCACAGCAGCCCAAAATACGCCCATTTCAGGCCAGATCAGGCTCGTTTTGGGCTGATTTTGGCACAGATCAGTCCTGCTTCAGGAGCTGCTCCACAGCGGCTCAAAACGGGCCTGATCCGTGCCAAGACGGGCATGAAACGAGCCGGATCTGGGCCAAAACGGCCACATTTTGGGGTGTTGTGGAGGGCTCCTGCATTCCACAGTGGCTCTGATCTGGGCCAAAATGGGCCCAATCCAGGTGGCTGCAGTACAAGGGAGTTCGCAGTGCTGCAGGGGAGCATGCATGGAAGGTGAGTACTCTGGAGACTTTTATTATGCAATTGTGTCTGACAGCCTTAAATGCAAACAGCAAGGCAGCCGTAAGAGGGAAAAGTAAATGCTGATGCCTTGCTAAAGACTGGCAATATTTTATTGAAAATGCACCTGTGCTTTAAAGAAAACCTACACTGGCAAAATCAACAGCGGCAAAGGTGCATGAGAACAGACCCAAGTTGCCCACCATCAGTGCAAGAAAACTTGGTGTTCTATTTCTTGAATGTCATGAATCTGTCACATGCATGTGTGCACTATATCCCCCCCCTTTTTTTTCTTTTTAGAGTGGTAGAGAAGGAAGCAAGACTTCTAACTGATCAGCCCACCCCTTTTTAAAGATATCAGGACAGTCCTGTCTTCTTTTCAAAACAGCAATTAATGCAAGAGTGATTGGGGTAAACTTGATAAGGCCTGATTTGAGGTTCTACTTTCCCAGCCTTTGAACAACCAGGCAGATACAAAACAATATATATATTGTTTTTATAACAACAGTAAACACAACAAATGCACTCAACAAATATCATGTACAATGAACCATACAATACAAAAACAGGAGGAATATGAAGAACTTATAAATATACATATGCATTAGAAGCTCAGTAGAGAACATAGTTTCGGGTAACCACAAACTTGGACATTGACATATACTCCATGTGAGCTGAAAGGGTCCACAGAATATGGCTTGCTTGGTTTGATGTCATAATGGACCAAAGTCTACTGAATCTACTTGTATGGGTTGGTAAGTTATTTTTTCCATAAAAACAAAATAGTCCCAAATTCTGTTATGCCAAATTGTGATTGAAGGGGGTTTGGGGTTTTCCCACATAGTGGCTATAGTGGCTGTAGCTGCGGCTAGTAAAGAGTCATTCAAGGCTAGCAAAGAGTCAATCAATTCTTTCGTCCCTCCTGGCAAGTCCTGTTCTGACTAGAGATTGGTGCAAACAGAAAAAAACCCAAACATGATGTTCGTTGTTCGTTGCCATCCACGAACAGGGACTAATGAACAACCATGAACATGGCTCTTTTCACGAACAAGTTTGTAGTTGGCTGTTCGTGGGAGTCAGCAGGCTCTCCTCCAGCCATCATCCAAGTCAAGACCCCTACTGCACCACTCCCAGAAACCTGACCTAAGCAGGCACCAGGAAAGGTACCAATAGTAAATAATAGCTTGGTCCCGGAGCCTGGCAGCAGCCCTGGAACTTGAAGGGGTAGATCCCTACTTCACCACTCCCAGAAACCTGACCTGAGCAGGCAGCAGGAAAAATACCAATAATAAAGAAGAGCTTGGCCCAGAGCCTGGCAGCAGCCCTGGAACTTGAAGGGGTAGATCCCTACTTCACCACTCCCAGAAACCTGACCTGAGCAGGCAGCAGGAAAAATACCAATAATAAAGAAGAGCTTGGCCCAGAGCCTGGCAGCAGCCCTGGAACTTGAAGGGGTAGATCCCTATCCCACCACACACAAAGAAAATTCAAGCTCCAATGCACTCTCTCTATGAAAATGCCAACCAACAACAACTCTCTCTCCTTCTTTACTGTCTACAAAGTCAGAGCTGGGAGCCCCTCTCCCCCCTGCTCTTTGCTCCCTAGTAACAAATTAGGAGCTCTACACTTGAAAGGAAGACCTGCCTCTCAAGCTAAATTGGGCTTAGATTGGGGTTTCCAGGGCAACAGCAGGAGTTCAGACAGAGTTCAGACAATCCCTGCCTAAGTTGCCAAGGGAATTGATTGCAGATGCCAGACTGTCTGACTTGATGAACAGCAAGGAACAGCAATGAACAAGTCTTGCAACGACCACCTGTTAATTTAGAATAGGGCCTCACAAACAGCTTGTTCGTGAACAGCAGACTGGGCTGTTTGTGGCTTTTTTTTGTTCGTATTGCTGTTTGTGCCCATCTCTAGACATGATTCAGCGATCTATCTAAAATTAGACTTGCTTGGGTTTGGTTTGTTTCTAGATGGGTGACCTTCTGAAAGCTCTGTTTATAATGCCTCGAGTTCCGTGATATATACATGTAGTACTGTGATAGAAACGTACTGTCTATTACAGACTGCTGAAATTTCCTTTAAATGTCTAGGTTCCTCTATACACTGCAGGGCTAGAAAAAATACAGAAGAGGACAACCAAGAAGATGAATGGCTTGGAGCACCTTTCCTATTAGCACATTTCCCTATGTAAAAAAGCTGAAGAGTCTGTGACTTTTCAGTTTAGAAAAGAGGTGACTGGCGCGGGAGGGAACATAATAGAGGTGTATAAAATTATATATGAAACAGAACGAGTGGACAAAAAACTCCTCCTGCTCAAATACTAGAACTCCAAGGGGATCCAGTGAAATTGATGGCCAGGAGATTCAGGACAAATGAAAGGAAATACTTCTCTACACAATGAGTGATTAAGATGTGGAATTCACGGCCAGAGGGTGACCATAGGTTTTGGTGTTGACCTATAAAGCCCTATGCGGACTGGGCCCAGCATACCTTCGAGACCGCCTCTCCCCATATGTTCCCCAGAGGTTGCTTTGATCAGCCACTAAGCACTTGCTGATGGTCCCTGGCCCCAGGGAGGTCCACCTGGCCTCTACCATAGCCCGGGCCTTTTCGGTCCTGGCTCCGACCTGGTGGAACTCTCTGTCTGAGGAAACTAGGGCCCGGCAGGATTTGTTATCTTTCCACCGGGCCTGCAAGATGGAGATGTTCCAACAGGCATTTGGTGGGGGCTAGGCTGTCCTCTTGCCGGCCATACCATTGAAGACCTTCCACCACCCATGCAGGAAAATGCTGTATTTTAATATTTTATACCTGCCAATTTTGTTTTGATATAATGTTTTAATGTTTTAAAAATATTTTTACTGTTTTAAACTGTTGTTAAACCACCCTGATCCCGTCTGACGGGGAGGGCGGTCTAGAAATGTGATAAAATAAATAAATAAATAGGCATAGACAGCTTTAAAGGGGGATGAGACAGATTTATAGAGGATAGACCTATCAAGTTCTCCACTATATGAGATGGGATGCTGGAGTAGATAGACCACTGCTCCAATCCAGCAAGGCTCTTATGTTCTCAGTTCTCATTTTTAATTAATTCCACCATCAGATCATCAGGGTCTAATTGTTCTCACACTTTTGTTGTTTATCCATTATCCATTTTTATTGCACTGCTGTATAACCACAAAGAAAACTACAGGGAAGAACGAAAGCTACAGTTTCTGCTTGAGATTTATGAAGTTGGAGGAACAAGTTAACATCTCTTCAAAACGGACACACGTGAACAAAGCGTGCAAGGTAGACTGAGCTTAAGTGCTTTTCATGTTTATTTGAGTTAAACGATTCCACTTGCCCAGCGTTTACCTAATGGCATTTCAGGGTGGAGAAGAGTGGAAAGGTTGATAGCCAAGCGAAGTCTGACTTATTGAGGGATTTGTGTGACAAGCAGTCACTAAATCAGACAAAATAAATTAACAAAAATTTAATTAGCTTGTATCATTTCTGTCAAAACTGACAACTCAAACATGGAGAAAAGATCATGTTTTCCCCCAAGGACCATTTTATCCCTCTGCCCCCAACTTCATGTCTCAAAACGAACCTTCATCTGAAAGTGTATTTAAAGCTTTCTACATGCCCCATGGTTTCCTGTGGTTTTAAGGATTTGAGAGTTCACATCCAAAAATGAACAAGATTTTCTTCCTGTGTGTGTATACAGTAATTTGTACTTGAGTGGCATTATTGAAAACTGTTGTCCTGTCATTGCCATATGGTACACTTTTATTTCATTTATTTACTTAAAATGTATTTATGCCACCTTTCTACCCAAATAGCATCTCCAAGGCACCGAACAAAAAATGTTTAAAATCCAGTGTATGCCAAATAAAGCAAAAAAAGTCTTCACCCACTGGTCAAAGACAACAATAGAGAAAGATCTCTGGGGAGGGAGTTCCAAAGTTTTATTGCCACAAATGTAAGGCCCTTTCTTGTGTTGCCATCCATCTACTTCAGCTAGCAGGGGCATCTGAATCAGGGCCTCTGAAGATCCAAAAAGGATGGCCACCATTCAAAACATTCTGCATACTGATTAAGAAAAAAATATTACCCATCTTTAAGCCTCACAGTCAAAGACCAAAGGAATATCATCTGCCCAGTTCTGACCAGATTAACCACTTGGGCTGCATTAGAGAGCCAGTTTGGTGCACTGGTTAAGAGCGTGGGACTCTAATCTGGAGAGCCGGGTTTGATTCCCCACTCCTCCGCTTGAAGCCAGCTGGGTGACCTTGGGTCAGTCACAGCTCTCTCGGAGCTCTCTCAGCCCCACCCACCTCACAGGGTGTTTTGTTGTGGGGATAATGGTAACATACTTTGTAAACCACTCTGAGTGGGCATTAAGTTGTCCTGAAGGGCGGTATATAAATCAAATGTTATCATTATCATTATCATTATCATTATCATTATCATTATCATTATCATTATCATTATCATTATCATTATCATTATCATTAGATGATTTTGACTGTTGGCACACTTCAGTCCTGAACCCAGTCAAATTCAGAACACTGTCTAGGTGCACAGGGATGCTGCCCATTTGGCTCCAAAGGGGAGAGTTAGGGGCTTACATGCCAAGATGGGGCCTCTGGAACACCAGCCTGGACATGAAGATTTGACATTGTGAGCGGTCATCATTCATTTTTCTCTGTGGGGCAAGTTTGGCTGACCAGTGGCCTCCTATAGTCCAAGAACAGTTTCCCTCTAATTATCAGCAGTTGGGGTAGTAGAGTTTTTGTCCCATTTGTGCCATTGCAACATTATCCTCATAGGGAGCATTATTCTGTGTGTTTCTTCCTCATTTCCCTCTTGAGAGTTCACCACCTCTTTTACCAGAAAAAAAAACCCCTGGCAATAGATAACCATAGATTATGTTGATGAAGCTTCAGTTGGTGGTTTAAATGACTCCTTGACACTGAGAAACAAATTCTTACAGACAAAACGTTCTCCCCTTTGCAGTTTACTGTAACATCAAGACAGGGACTTCCAGCTACTTATTTTACACGGCTTATAACCCCACATTTATGACATGCCTTTATGTTAGCAAGATTCAATGTCTTCCCATCTGTGATCCTTTATGGAAGATTTGCTACCCAACTGTATTGTGCACATGCAGCTTTTGCGCCAAAATTCTTATTAGTTTCATATGATATATTTTTTAAAAGTCCTGTACATTTCAATTTGTGGCCAAACGGTTAGGAAACATTTCCGTATCTCTGAATGTTGGGGTTTAAAGGCATACTTGGCAAAACAAGAAGTCCTCTTCTACTTTAAAATTAAATCTAGATTAGTTCCAATAATAATATTAATAGCAGCAGCAGCAGCAACAACATTCGATTTATATACCGCCCTTCAGGATAACTTAACACCCACTCAGAGCAGTTTACAAAGCATGTTATTTTTATCCCCACAACAATCACCCTGTGAGGTGGGTGGGGCTGAGAGAGCTCTGGAAGAGCTGTGACTGATCCAAGATCACCCAGCTGGCTTCAAGCGGAGGAGTGGGGAACCAAATCCGGTTCTCCAGATTAGAGTCCTGCCGCTCTTACCCACTACACCAAACTGGCTCTCACTTCTGTAAAATACTTCTGTATCTCTGAATGTTGGAGTTTAAAGGCATACTTGGCCTAGCAGATGATGGCTACCGTTGATCCTCCAAGCACAATTTAAATTTTACTCATGCCCATGTAAATATTCAAAGTGGCCTCATCTTGTTGAAATGTACTTACCTAATGTTCTGTCCCACACGCACACAACATTAACATGCCAGTTCCCTGGCCCAGATGGAATCATGTTCTGGAATGCTATATCTGGGCCAGTACCTCTGTGTGTGTTTGTGTATGGTAACAGTACTTTTGACAGCATGGACTGCTTAGATGGGCCCTGCGGCCAATGTCTCATTTGAAATACAATGTGAACGTCTGATATATTAAGACTTGGAAAGACAAAGAGAACTGGAAGCAATTCTGATCACATCACTTTGTGTTTATAGGAGATAATAGGAGCTGGTGCCTGGCAACTACACTAAGACAGATGGCTTTGGTCCAGTTTTGATTTGATCTTATTAAGTGAATAAATTCCCAAAGCTCCCCTCTGTGTCTTGGACTCCAGTGCTGGCTCATAGAAAGGAATAGATCCAAGCTTCCTGGTCTGTATGACACAGACTTAAAACAGTTTAAAATGATCCGCCATCGTGAACCAAGTGGTGATTTGTAAAATGTCAAGAACGTTTGGTGACAAAATGGTAGTGCCAGATGTCTGGAAAAAGAAGTTTGCCTTTCTTGTAGGGAGAAAAGGGTTGGCGGGTAAAGAGTTCTTGGAAGCATAGCACATTACTTTTATTTAGAGAGAAGTAATCTCTTCCAAGAAAGAACATTAGTAACTTGCAACTTAAAGCATGTCATATAAATAAAGGGAATAGATTAACCTCAAAGCAGAATGGAGACTAATACGAGACTCTAAATCCCTCCCCGCCTGTTCTCTGTGGAGATATATTGAGCAAAGATTTACTTAGCAATTAGGGGGCTGATGAGAAAACTTTCAGTGCAGCACTGGGCAAAAAGTCAAAATCTACATTTGGAGGAGATGTTTAAGTATTATACAATGCATGGGAGTCAGTGAGGTTTCTTTCTGTTGACACAGCACTTTGTTTTATGATCATGCAGATGACTAGACAGAAAAAAATACTAGGAACGGGGAAGATAGAGGAAATAGAGACAAATGCCGGATCTGAGTAGATATCTTTGCAGCTAATTTGGCGTAGCTGCTTGCCTTCAAAAAACCTCGGTGTTTCTTTTATTCGTGTACGGCTGATATATCTAATAGTTGGATTGTAGTATTTTCTTAGGGGAGGGTTATTATTAGGTCCTCAGGTGCCCACTGGTGGTGGGAAAACTCCTGGTGGTTTGCCCCTCTACCAGCTGATCGCTGGCAATTGGTGGAAGGAGGCAAGCCATCCAATGATTGCCTGCTATTGGCAGGCATCCCTAGCAAATGCATGGCATATGCACCTCCTACCAGGTGCTATGATGTCACTTCCTGCAGGATTGTTCCAGTGTTTCATGCAGGGCCGATTTCAGCCCCTGCACAAAGCGGGGGAGCATTCCTGTTGTTAGCATGATGATGTCGTTTCCAGAAACGATGTTACCACACACCAGCCAGGGGTGTGAACAAAGGAGCCTGTTAAGTAAGCCCCCCCCTTCCTCTGGCCTCCCCTACTACCTGCCAGATGAGGCCTGGAGTTCTCCTGGAATTACAACTGATGTCCAGACTACAGTTCCCTTGGAGAAACTGGAAGCTTCAGAAAGTTGACTGTATGGAATCATGTCTCCAGCGAACTTTCTCCCCTCCTCAAACTCTGCTCTTCCTAGGTTCTGCCAAAAATCTCTGGGAATTTCCCAAGGTAGAGCTGATAAAAGGCACTATGTGTCATGGAGGAGACATGACCCTCCAACCATAGACCAGTATCTAGTAGTACCCCCAAGCCACAAACCTGCTTTTTCAGGGAGAGTATAACCCTTTCCAAGGACAAGATGGCTCCCCAAGTTCCCGAGCAGCTTCTCCAATGACCAATACCACCTCAGTCTTATCTGAATGGAACTTCAGTTTATTTTCTTCTGCTGATGCGACCATTGATTCATGAAGGGGGTGGATGTATTTTAGTCTGGTGTCTCTCCGCCGGCCATTCCATCTTAAGTGACTCTGCTAGGAGCTTAGAATCTTGGTTGAATTTAAACACATGATGGGATTGCTTCCATCTTCTCTGACACCCTCAAACGCCCTCATCATGTTAAGGTGTGTATTCAAGAGATGATGATTCTACCTACCTGTATTTTAAGTAGGGTCAAATCTTCACAGGGATTGAATTTGTTATTTAAACTGCTAATGATTTTGAAGTTTGTACATAACGGGCTCAAATATATAATGTTGCTTTCAGTCTAAGTGAAGCTTTGTTGCCCAAGTTCTTCCTCCCTTCAGTTCTCCTTTCCCCGCAGCCAAAGAAGCAAGATACTGTTTAGGTTGAAACTTGTCTCTTTGGCTGTAAATACTGTTGAAGCAGAAACAACAAAGGAAAGTTTTGTCAGTGTACATGGTTGTCTTCTACACAGGCATATAGGTCAGCATGGTTTAGTGGTTAAAATGTCAAACTAGGATCTGACAGACTCATGTTTGTATTAAAAATGGGCACGAACCGGGGGGTAAACGAACCGGTTTCATGAAATTTCATGAACCACGAACTTCCACGAACCTGCCCTGGTTCATGAACCAGTTAATTTGGTTCATGAAAATGCCGCTTCTTAGTCAGCAAATTGTCACTTGCGGGTCAGCAGAAGGCCAATTCCGGGTCAGCAGAAGGTCTGCAGAAAGCCGATGGGCTTTCTGCAGACCTTCTGCTGACCCGGAATTGGCCTTCTGCTGACCCGCAAGTGACAATTTGCTGACTAAGAAGCGGCATTTTCATGAACCAAATTAACTGGTTCATGAACCAGGGCAGGTTCGTGGAAGTTCGTGGTTCATGAAATTTCATGAAACCGGTTCGTTTACCCCCCGGTTCGTGCCCATTTTTAATACAAACATGAGTCTGTCAGATCCTAGTTTGACATTGTTGCCTAGGAAACTGATTGATCAGCGCCAGGCTGTCTGCAGTGATGAACCAAAAAACGAACCAAACAAACTAGCCTAAAATTCATAGCGGTTTGTCAGAAATGGGCTCTGACGAACTGCCAGTTCACAAACCACGAACCGGCTCAGTTCATGTCAAACTTTGGTTCGTATTTCGGTTCGTGCCCATCTCTAGTTTGGATCCCTACTCTGCCATTGAAGCTTGTTGGACAACCTTGGACCACTGACTCTCAACCTCACTTGCTTCACAGTTCTGCTGTTGTGAGGAGGATAATACAGAAGAGGAGAAAGCAATGTTGTGAGCTGCTTTGGGTCCCCATTGTGGAGAAATCATAGTATAAATATTTAAATAAATAAACCCTCAACATGTGAATCGCCTTAACAGAATTGCTAGAGGACGTGTAAGGTTGCCCCAAGTCTCTCTCTTTATCATTTAATGCTTGTGGTAGAGGAAATGATGTGTTCATATACCAATAATCTCAATCAATGTAAATTAGGCAGTTGTGTGAACAGTGCACCCTCCTGCCTCGCTACTGATAGTAAAGAATTCCTAGAGGCATTTGGCTTCCCTAAGACCTGCTGACAATGAACTACAGCTCATGTGGTACTGCTACCTTTTTTTCTCTCATTCTCTCTTTAAGTCTTCCTCCACTGGGTGAGATTGAATACCATCAACCAATATTCTTTTTAACATTAGCCTTTACTAGTGGTGTGCATGTGGAGACAGGATACATTGTATCTTCAAATGAGTACGAATTTGAAAGAGCAGAGTCTGAAAGGCCTATAGAAAAAAATAGGACATCAAACTACAGCATCTAAAATTAGTCTCAAAGTGAAACATTCTTCCACTACTCCCTTTTTACTTTTATATGCTTATAGAAATGCAGAGAGAGAGAGAGAGAGAGAGAGAGAGTAAAAAACCAGACTAAAATTTCTTCCCCACCCCACTCCATCTTTTCTTTTCATTTGAATACTGTCTTCGATACATTAAAATTACATTCCAACCACAGCCAGCTTCAAGGACATTTTAAGTGAACACTGTTAAAAAATACTGACAGTTCCGAAGTGAACAAGAGGAAATGTGTCCTTGGGTGGATTGGGTGGTTCTGCCTTTAATCTGGTCTGTACAGCAAAATGTTCTACAATGTGTGTTGGAAAAGTTCCAGGATGAATGAAGGGGCAGGGGTGCTGGACGAATACTACCCTTAGGTTATTACAAAAGGACAATCAGGAGAAACTGACTGTTATGATCCATTTGCCCAGCTTGTATAAAGTGGAATAGTTGGATAAACTTGTGTATGTATTAAATTCATGGCACATTTGGGTTATCCTTGGCTATGTACTTTCCACCGTTTGCAAAATTAGCGTAATGCATCATCATATTTTACTTTTTGAACAGAATTATTACATTTAAAGTGATATAATTCAAGCACACTCTGGGAAAAATCTATCAGAATCTCTTGAAACTGAAACACATGCGCTAGTTCAAAAATGAAAAAAAGTCCGTTCATCAGTACCAAGAAAGAAATTTATTTTGCCTGTGTCACATGCAAAGTCCTTTATAATCTGTTTCACAAGCATAGCACATCAGCTCTGTTTATTTAAGGGTACTTATGGCTTACTAATTCCACTAATACCTGAAAAACAAGTACCCTTCCACTGGAGTCCTCCCGTATATAATGCTCAAATGTCAGCCCTCAGAACAGCCCTCTACCCTGGTGACCATTGTGAACTGGTAACTAGAGATGGGCACAAACCCGGAAAATTCTGAACTGTGTGGTTCATTGTTCATCACATTTCACGAACCACGAAGCACGAACTTTCACAAACTTGCCCCAGTTCACAAACCGGTTCATTCAGTTCATGAAAACATCACTTCCAAGTCAGCAGAAGGTCTGCAGAGAGCCCATTCCCCTGTTGCCTAGGAAACTGATTGATCGGCGCCAGGCTGTCTGCTGTGACAACAGTGGGCTAAAATTCACCACAGTTTGTGAGAAATGAGCTGCCACGAACCGTTGGTTTGCAAATCACGAACCGGCCCAGTTCGTGATGAACTTTGGTTCGTATTTTAGTTCATGCCCACCTCTACTGGTAACCATTGTGATATCACCATAGGGCTATGATGCAAAGATTTAGCCTGTATATTATTATCAGCTTCTTTGAAGTGATGTGAGATAAGAACCTACCCTTCTAGTTCAGGTGGAAATTTTTGGTCCTAGCATGGGCCTCCTTGCTTCCTCTGCTCTTTAGTGATCCCTGTGACTACAGAGCTTCCTTTCAAAAAGACCAGCTTTCCAAGTTTCCACCTCCCCATTGGTGGTCCATGCATACCACACTACCATGGGTGGCTGAAGGTGCTTGGTGCTGCTGTCAATGCCATCCCACTCATTTGCTATTGGGGTGGGGAAGGAATGTTCTCCCTCAAGGATCTGTAGTTTTATGATGGTGAAGGTACCTAAGAACTGAAAGGTACATCTCCCAGTGCAGGTCATCCTCCAGGGCAACCAAGGTCATTTCAGTCCCATGAGCAGGCCTGAAACCAGATTGGAATGGATACAAAGAATCTGCTTCATTCAGGAATCCCTGAAGTTGGCCAGCCACCACTCATTCAATCACTTTGCTCAGTAATGATACATTTGACACTGGATAGTAATTGTAAATGTAAACACAGTGGACACAATCCACCAAACTGCAATAAATTTGCTATTGCATTAATAACCAGTATGACCTTACTAACAGTGAAATCCTATATGTAGAATTACTATAGGTTAAGGCCATTGAAATAAATAGATTTAGACTGGAATATGTACCCCAAAGGATGCTTCATTCAACAAATAAACAACTGTTGGTGGTCTCTGGCCCAAGGGAGGCCTGCCTGGCATTGACAAGAGCCAGGGCCTTTTTGGTCCTGGCACCGTCCTGGTAGAATTCTCTGTCTGAGGAAACCAGGGCCCGGTGGGATTTATTATCTTTCCACTGGGCCTGTAAGACAGAGATGTTCTGCCAGATGTATGGTGGAGGCTAGGTTGGGCCCCCACTGGCCACACTAAAGATCTGCCCACCACCCTACATATGAGCCAGGGCTTGAAAAGCAGTATTTTATCATCGCCATCTGAAGAGAAGCTGTATTGTATGAAGTTGTTTTAATGTTTTTTGTATTTAATGTTATTTGTATACTGTTTTAATATTTTTTTGTATACTGTTTTATCTGTTTTTAACTGTATTTATATAAATTGAAATGTTGTACTCCGCCCTGAGCCCGCCTGGTAGGGAGGGTGGGCTAAAAATCTAATAAATAAATAAATAAATAAAAATAGCTTAACACAGGACTGCAATGAGATTCAAATGCAACGAATGCTACATTATGTCTAGGATGTTCTTATAACATGATGACTTTGTTTCTTAGACTCCCAGATGCTTTGAATACGCTGCTACTATGTGATGTGTCTATGATTTGATTCTGACTCTTGAGAGGTGAACCCATGATGCTTGCCTTATACTAAGTCAGTCTCTCGAGGTCAGTCCCACCTCCTTGGACTGACAGCAGCTCTCCAAAGTCTCAGAGATATTCTCAAATCACCTTCCAAATTAAAAAAAAAAACACATCTTAACTTTGCTGTTATGTCTTCTCCACTATGCACAGCTCAGTATTAAAAAGCAGCAGTACAATCCCAATGTTTCCATCTCAGAGATTCTTGGTTGGTTTCTTGGCACTGATATCCTGAGACCATGGCCGTTTTCACACATCTTACCAGCCACACAAAACTCTGAGAACGACGGCATCTTCCTGGTGGATTTCCCATCATGACTCCGGTTTGTGGCACGATTCACACCACAAACCGGAGTCACTCATGACGGGAAATCGCACCAGGAAGATGCCATTGTTCCGGAAGTTTTGCATGATTTTGCACGGCTGGTAAGACGTGTGAAAACGGCCCATAGCAGTAATCTTAGGCTTGAGCCCTGCACTGCAGAAGGCATGTGTGATACTACTCAAATCATACCATGCTCACCTCCAACAGGCATTGCAGTGTGTACTTCCCTCCTTTATCTCTATGTAACTAACAACAATTTAGGAATTAGGAATGAATTTTGATACAAAAGCAAAGGAAAGATGTAGAGGAAAAGAGCAATTGAAGAACTGCATCATTCAGGGAGATTAGCAAAGCTACAAAGAATTGATACTTGTTTCTCTTTGCTGGGAAAAGGAAAATCTAGGCAGCAAAGTCAAGTAATATCATTGGCGGGGAGGAGAGGTGCGGTGAAAACAGAATAAACTCTGGATAATTTCACTGTGCGTAACACGCAGTACGTTTAAAAGATATGCCCTGGACTGTTTGAATGGTCTATAGCGCATTCTAGTCCTTTTAATTATCACTGATATCATTGTCCAGTGCTGGTGTGTTCTCTCTGTCCCATCGCACTCAACAGTGAAGGACTTATTCAGCTTGATTGCAGCGTGGGTGTAGATTCAGCCTTGGAATGGTGTCGTTCTTGGGTGACACAAGGGTGTAATCAGAGCTCACAAAGGTAGAGGGGGCAGGAAACTTGAAGGAGGAAGAGCCCCAAGTCTACCGTTCATGCAGGGTACAGGCTAAAAAAAATCAAGTGCGAGGCAGGCAAGGATGGCAGACAGAGGAAAGATGAAAAAAGCAGGCTGTTTGGCTTCATGGACACTCATACCCAACTCTTTCCAACAAGGCATCATTTAACAGGTCTCAAAAATCATCATGGAATATTTCTACAATTAATTCATGAATCAGAACATGTTCTTCCTGCTATAATTTTTGTTCACCCCCCCCCCCCAGCTCTTAATTTGATTTTAGGTTTAGAAATGTATGTTCAAGGTGACAAACATTAACAATATTCAAGCAAGAATAATAAACCACAAAGATTAGTCCAGACTAGAGGTGGACACGAACTGAAATACGAACGAAGTTCATTGTGAACCAGGCCAGTTTGTGGTTCGCAAACCAGCGGTTCGTGGGATCTCACTTCTCACAAGCCGTGACACACTTTAGCCCGGTTTGTTTGGTTCGCATTTTGGTTCATCGCTGCAGACAGCCTGGCAGTGATCAATCAGTTTCCTAGGCAACAAGGGGGAGGGGCTCTCTGCAGACCTTCTGCTGACCTGGAAGTGATGTTTTCACAAACTGAACAAACCAGTTCGCAAACCAGGGCAAGTTCGTGAAAGTTCATGGTTCATGAAATGCGATGAACCACGAACCGCATGGTTTGGAATTTTCCCAGTGCGTGCCCATCTCTGGTCCAGACAGCTGATTAAAATTACCAAGACTAATGAATGAAATGCTATCATATACACTTAAACACTGCAAAAAAGGAGATCTTGTGAGTAAAGAAGAGGAGAAAAAGGGCATGAATTAACTGAAATCACTCATACATCATGCACGATGTACAAAACGCTGTATACAACTCACAAACCAAATGATACAACAATACACAATTCCTAATATATCAACTCTGCTTAGAAAACAAGAACTATGGGTATTTCTGTTTGTATCTCCCATGCAGTCCTTTGTGTGGTACAAGTGAACTTGCTAATTAACGGGTCACTTATCTTTGCATCCTTCCCCCTATGGTCTCAGAGTATGAAAGGGTATTTAGCTATACCTGTATCCACCCTCTCCTATCTGAAATGAGAGCACAATCCCCTTTTATACTCTGCTTGGCTAATACTCTATCTGACTTTAATTAGGTCTGAAAAGGTGAAGCAAGTGTTACCAGGGCCATTTCCACACGGCTTGCCTGCTTGCATTATGTCCCGGCAGATCGCGCAAAAAAAGCGGAAGATCGCTTTCCCCCCCGCAAGATTTGCGCAACGACACGTGACGTCGTGCAAATCTCGCGCGAAAAAACGTGATCTTCCGCGTTTTTTGCGCTATCTGCCGGGACATAACGCAAGCAGGTAAGCCGTGTGGAAGCGGCCCAGGTGATGTAATATACATTGGTGTGAACATGACCAACTTTCAAACCAGAGGCCACAGGACTGGATTAATAGGGCCACGTTTTCCTTGCTTTGTGTGGCTTGCTGTTTCTTCCTGGGTTGCTTTGTCAAACTTGGCTGGATCGTCGCTTCATTGCAGTTCTGGGCCAATCTCAAATCTTGGCATCTTAGAGCACCTGGTGAGTGTCTTTTAGAAAAAGTGGCTCTTCAGGTATCCCACCTACACACACACAAATATCCAAGTAAGGTGAATTTGTACAGGGAGAGTTTTGGAAGCCTCCCTAAAATTTGCCAAGACTGTCTTGCCTGCTTTCAGCCTTCGAGAACAATTCTAAGCAGACTTACTCAGAAATAATCCCCATGTTATTCAGTGGAGCTTACTCCTAGGAAAGTGCCATTCAGAATGAAGCTTTCATTTCTAGTTCCTTCTTTAATGTACGTTATAATATTTATATCTATCTGGTCCATAACACGTAAAATCTTAAATCATTGATTGGGTCTCTTTTGCCAAAGGTTCTAACAGAAGATAATAATAAAACCCCACCTGAAAAGGTTTGCAAATTAAGTAAGAGAAAAATAAACATGATTTTTCACGTTAAGGGACTGGAGAAGCATGTGGAAACCATGAGGTAATGCTGGTTATGCAAGGAGCCAATAGACTCTACCCACTAGTTGTTTGACTTTTGTGATCTCCACCCACCAATTAACTAACTGGAAAATTTTCGTGCTGTTTTTGCAAAAGAAAGAGGTGGCATCAGGCCCAGAGCCAGGGATTTTGAATGGGGGTGGGGGTGGGGGGTGGGGGGGCTGAATACAATCGAAGGTGCCCATCTTGGTTCACTGAAAAAGAGGTGAGGCCGTATTTCTAAATACCTTACTATGCACAAATGCTTTAGTTTATTAAAGTAGTTTTAATAAACTAAATATGTACTGAACCATAAGGACTGAATGCCAACTAGAATCCAATGAACCCCCGAAATTAGGATTTGTGTGAACCCAATTTGATTGGGTAAGGGTTGCGTGCAATGAAACCGCACTTGCCTTCTTTCACTCTTAGAAACACACAATGCGGTCTGTCCTGGCCCCAGCCTCATCCCACTGATTTTATTGCGTAGTGATGGGCTGGGCGCTTCGCTTGGGTGGAAGAGCAGCCTGTAGTGGCAGTCAGAAGCGAGAAAGAGCAGAGGAACAAACTGCTGAACACAAAGCCTGCTTTGAATGCAGGGTGCACATCATTTCTCCCTCATCCCATCGGGCAGAGCCAAGGCTCAGTTCGAAGAGCCCTGTTGGCTCCTTCAAAGATGCCAGTCTGTACTGCACGTCTCCTGCACCACAAGCCAGACCAATAGACAGATGACGACAACGCTAAGCGTTTCCAGGGACAAAGCACAGCAGTTCCTTTTTTAAAAATTATTTATTTAAAATGTTTATGTATCTGCCTTCCTCCTGGGCATCCCACGAACCAAGGTGGGTAACAACAGTATAAAAACAACTTGTGAAAACAACTAAATGTTAAAACAACATATTAAAAACAAAACTAAAAACAACTGTCCCAAGTAATAGCTTTTGCCCAGGCTTAAACTGCTCCCAAAGCTCTCCAGAATAGCTCTATTTCGCGGCCTTGCCAGAATGCCGGAAGAATAGGAACCTTCTGACCTCTTTTGAAAGGCTGTTCCAGAAGCCTGGGGAACACTGAAAAAGCTCAAGCCTGGACCATGGTGTAATGTGTGTTAGCCCACAGGTGTACTTTTCTTGCTGGGAAAAATGGAGCTGTAGCATGGAGAGAGGCAATCCTTCAAGGATGTGAGCCTCAGGACAAAGATGAACACCAACACATTGAATTGGACCCAGAAACCGATCTGCAGCCAGTGAAGGCCCTCACTGGAATAAAGGAAGCTTGACGACTCACCAGCAGGTTGTGTTGGCACAGGGTACAGGACGCAGTGGAGGCATGGCCAGCCTAGCAGAGGAAGAGTGTCTATCCTCCTCCATGCCAGCCACGTGGTCAATGCCATTCCAATCATAGCATCGGCAGGAGCAGCAAGTTCCCCTCCCACCCTCCGCTGTTATAGACTGACGGGGGTACTGTCACAACTTTAGGGGTTTGGCGGTTTTGAGGCATGGGGCTGGATCCCAACAGGGTGAGTGGGCCTTCAGGACTAGACATGGGCATGAACTAGAAAAATTTAATGAATCTGCAATTCATGGTTCGATGCTGCCACCGATGCTGAGGTCGCGAACCGCAATGAACATTTTCTGTTGCCGAACCAGTTCGCTGTTTGTGGTTCATGGGGCTCAAAATGGTCCCCATTGCACTGAGAGAGCCCATATTCTCGGGGAGTGTTTTGCAGGCTCTCCTACAGCCATCACCCAAGTTTGGAAAAGATTGCAAAAGGGATCTTGGAGTTATACCCTCTCCAATCCAAGGCCCCCAGGAAACTCCCACAAAATCCAAGCTCAATTATACTCTCTGTCTCTCTCTCCAAAGGCTAGCAAGTGGCAAGCAAGAGTTCTGTCCCACTCCACTGCTCACTGAAAGTGAAACCCAGCCTGGGAGCCCATGGCTATTTATAAGCACAGGTCCCATTGAGCAATGCAGGAGGTCTGTGTTTGGCCTTCAGAGCTGCCTATCAGGGTTTGCAGGGATGAGATTGGAGTGCCCATGGCTACAGGACACCCCTCCCCGCTCTCTCCCCTGGGTGTCTTCTCCCAACTTGTAACCTCTTTGCAGCTCCGTGGTTGGAAGGAAGACCTACCAATCAAGGTAAGCTGGCCTTCCATTCGGGTTTCCGGGGTGACAGAAGGAGCGCAGACAGAGTTCAGGCATTCCCCTGGCCCCGTTTCCAGGGGAATTGATTGCTGGCACCTGACTGTCTGGCTTCCCGAACCGTGGCCGAACGCACCAAACCAGGCTTCTTCCGAATGCTGGTTCGTTGGACAAGGACAATCATGAACCGCCAGATTGTGATCGCACGATCGCCAATTTCATGGGTTTTTGAAGTTTGTAATGCGGTTCATGTCCATCTTTATTTAGGACTGCTCACCATGATGGATCTGGAAGCAAGGGTCACCTAGCAGGGCCGGCGACAGAACAATGTGTGCTGAGGTGTGCCAGTGGGAGGCTGGCGGGAGATGCATCGGTCGGCAGCCTGGCTCTCCGATGCCAATGAGGATCCATGCCCAGATGCCAGGCCAATACTCCATCCAGCTGTAATCAATAAAGTTGTGGCTTTTTCTAACCCAAAAGGTGTCTGGTGTGAGTCATTTAGCCGGAACGCAGTCTGACATAGCACATAGGTGACAACAGGGTCCTATCAGCTATCGATAATGGATGGGCAGCTGCATTTTGTGCTGGCTTTGGGATCATCTTCAAGGGAGAGTGTTTACAGTAATTTAGCCTTGAAGTTACAGAAGCAGGGATCAGTGAGGCCAAATCTGCAAAAAGGAAGAATATTTCCTTACTAGGCGTAGCTGGGGGGAAAAAGTTTTGCTGTCATGAGCATCTGTTTCCCTAACAGATTATTTCTGTGGGCCAAGTGGCAATGGGAGATTCACTGAAGTGGCCAAAGGGGGGAAGATCCCCGAGAGCTTGCTGTGGCTGGATTATACCTATGGTGAGAACCAGCCCTGCGTGTGGTTTCCCTCATCTAGAAATAGCATTAGGCTTTCCAATATTAACTTGGTGATTTATTAAAAACATAAAAAGGTCACAAGCATGCTGAATCAAAGACGAAGGCATCACCGCTTGACGCCATACATCTTTGGGTGCTTGTATTTAGCACTGTTCAATTGCTATGGAAATAAGACCTTTACATTAGCAAAAACATCTTTGACGGGATAATATTCAATTTAAATAAACAGTCCCTAATGAAATCTGTAGTTGCCTACCACTTTGTCATGTTGTGGCATGCTGTCATAATCCTAACACTCCTAAATGCTGTTATAAATCTTTTTTTCAATGTAATCTGCTTCTGAAAATTCAAGCTAATGTCTCTCATGCTTCAAAATAAATTATGGCCAATGTCAAAGTCAACTGTTGGGTCTAAATCTCCTCTTTGAAATTAAACTTCACTAAACTATTAAGAGTGTGGAGATTAACAGTTGACACAGAGCTTTCTTACCCAATGGGAATTCCATTTTTCAAGAACTCCTTGTGGGTGCCTTGTTATGTTCCTCTTTGTGCAAATTCTGCACTGCTGAACAATTCTTAGATTTAGAAACATTTTAAAGGCTTCTATGAGAGCCAAAATGATTACCATGTTGGGGTATTCTGGCTTCAAATTCCTTATAGCCATGTACTTTAAGGGGTGACCTTGCACTAGCAATTCTCTCTCAGCTTAACACAGTTATCTTGCAGGGCTGTTGTAGGAATAAAGTGTCGTGTCGGGAGAACTGTGTATACTACTCGGAATTCCTTGGAGGAAGAGCAGGCAAAAGTACAAAAATGTATCTGTTTTAAAGAATTAATGGCTTATGACTCTTCCAAACATTTACCTGGTAAAATTTAGTTAAAGAAGATGCAAAGTATGTGTGATAAAGCAAAACAGTTCCGGGGGGATACAGTTAAGGTTATGTCGGATATTTTACAAAGGAATATAAATAAAACCCCGGAATTGTTGTTATTATGCATGAACCTAGAAGACTTTGATAAAATGGACAGAGTTATGGTGTTTTATATGATTACGGCAGCCAGAATGTGTTATGCACAGATGTGGAAGACTCGGGAGATACTATCTATGGAAGACTGGATTTTGAAAGTTTTGAATATGGCAGAAATGGATAAGTTAACAAGGAGATTGAAAGAACAAGAAGAATTGGAATATACATCAAGCTGGGAAAAATTTAAGAAATATGTGGAGAAAAAGTGGGACATGAAGTGGAAATTGTGGTCTTTGGATAGTTGTTAAGGGGAGATAGAAACTTACTTAAGGGGTATATTATTATATTTTAATGGATTAGTATAGAGTTATAGAGTTACAGTAACATAGTATTATAAAGTTAAGAGTAAGATAGTATAATTATTTGGAAAAGAATAAGATTGAAGAACAAAATTGTATGGGTAATAGGGAGTATATATGATATTTCAGGGATGTAACAGAAGTAATAGATTTATAATATAGATAATAGGTATTTAAGGAATAGTATATATATATATATGTACTTACTATATACTTACATAATTGTCATACTCTTAATTTAGATAAGTATTATATCAAGATAGTTAATACAAGTAGTTAGATTAGATATATATTATATATATTATAATAGATTTTAAGAATTTATATGACATATGATATATTCTTTAGATTAAGTTGGGGATGGAAAACTGTTGGGAGTCACTAGAAAAAGTGGGGGGGGGAAGGATGGGGGAAATGCAATGGGGTGGAAAATGATAATGACTTGTATGTTTATATTTGTAAACCCATCCAATATATATATTTTTTTTTAAAAAGAAGAAGATGCAAAGTATGGTGCTGTTGCAACCAGATAGCTCCATCCCACATCATTTCATTGACTTCCATCCACATCATTTCATTGACTTCCATTTGCAGAGAGGGGATTGTATCACACACTAACAGCACAATACAAAGCAGAGTTACTCCAATCTAAGCCCATTGACTTCAGTCGGTTGAGACTAGAATGAACTCTGTTTAGGATTATACTGTAAACTTCTTTGTAGATACATAGGTAGGAAACACAGAGAAATGGCAGTCACACATGTAGTTTGAGCCTAAATGTTTCTCTACCACTACTTTGGGCTCTGTGGGACTTGTTACAGTTTCGCAGGGCCTGTAAAACAGAGATGTTCTGCCGGACCTTCGGCTGAGTCCCAGAGGGTGTCCTCCTTCTTCCATCTAAGACCACCACTTCTTCTGGGGCCGCCCTTGGCCATCTGCTATGCCCGTATACGGACTCCCAATATTTGTTTAAATCGCCTGCTCCTGGACTATTTTAATGATTTTTAAAAAATTACTGATTTTATGTTTTGTGATTTTAATGTATTTTTTAATGTTGTTAGCCACCCTGAGCCCATCTGTGGGGAGGGCAGGGTATAAATCGAATAAAATAAATAAATAAATACTTAAAACTGTTGCTTTTTTCAGCAGTTTAGTCATAGTAACTACGAATACTTGCCCTTCCTCTCTGTCTGGAATCCTTTGAAAACTGTTTTGTTATCTCCTCTCCCTCTCCCCCCACCCCCATTAACATTTCCTTATCGAATCTGATTTTGGAGGTTAGAGTGTTGAATTAGGATCTCGGAGACCCCAGGTTCAAATCTGCCACGGAAGATTGCTGGGTGATTGAATCCATTGCTGTATCACAACGTGAACTACCTCACAAGGTTGTTGTTGTATGGATAAATAAAGGAATAGGAAATGATGATGTAAGTCACTTTGGGTGCCTGTTGGGGAGGAAAATGGGGTATGCATATACGTTTGTATAAATAAAGGTATCATAAGAGTGAGAATTACCTTGCTGGATCATCTCTAAAAGCCCTCTAAAAATGTTTAACGCAGATATTACCTTGATATGCTGCCTTCATGGAATTCAGAGCCAGAAACAGTTATACATGCCATTTCCATGTATTCAGGATCGCCAAAGTTGTACCTTTCCGCTAAAATGTTGCAACATCTCAGAAGATTTTGCTTCCCCCTGCTCCCAATATAGACTAGCTGAGGTCTTCCAATGAGTACTGATTTGATATAATTCTGTATCTCTGGGTCTTTCCAGTTTAGAGGAAAGATAATGATAGAGGTTCATAAAATTGTGCATTGGATGTAGAAAATAAACAGGGAAGTTTTTTTCTGCCTCTCCCATGATATTAGAGACGAGTCCAGTAGCATCTTTAAGACTAACCAACTTATTTGTAGCATAAGCTTTTGAGAACCACAGCTCTCTTTATCAGATGCATGGAGGGTATGAAGAAACTGGCTAGAGATATAATAGAGATCCCATAATACTAAATCACAGTCATACTCAATTAAGGTAAGGTAGAGTTTTTTGCATTAGGCCAAAGGCCGTTACCAACAATAAAACAGTAACAAAAATATGAGCGATGATGCAGGTAAAATATACAGTACAGACTTGATAAAACACTATAGGAATTACACTATTGCCTGTGGACAGCCCTGTGCTGTCATTGAGGTGAAGGCTACACGTAGTTTGCTTACTGAGATCTTGATTGGGTATTGTGCCCTAGTATGGTCCAGCTTCAGTTAAATTATGGGTAATAGCCAGGGGTCATTTTGTAGAAAAAGAGCTGAAGGAACTCATTAGCATAACTGATTAGCATAACTCATTAACATATGCCACGCCTCTTGCCATCACCAGTAGTGTGTCATTAGTATAACTGATCTGCATATGCCACACACCCTGACATCACCTATTCTGGCTGTTTTGGACCCAATCCTGGCCATTCAGGGCCGAAATTGGGCCCAAAATGGCAAAAAAGGGGCTGAAAATGGCTGAAAAGGGTCCCAAAATGTTCAGGATCGGGCCACTGATGAGCAAGAGAGTGATCCACCACCTGTCAGAGACCCGATCCAGGCCGTTTCAGCCTCAAACCAGGCCGAAACAAGCCCAAAATGGCTGAGAGTCAGGTGGGTGGGGCCACCTGTCATGTGACCTCTTTAGGGAACTGCTGGAACTGCGTTCCTGTGCGTCCCCCCTCGAAATGAGCCCTGGTTGCATTGATTAATATTGCATGCTCATATGGAGAATTGCCAAGCTCCAGGTGGGGCCAGTTCTCCTGCCCCCCAGGGGTAGCCGGGGATTTCCTGTCCCCAGCTCCCATTTATTGCCCCTGCTCCAAACGGCAGCAGGAGAATTTTTTTTGAAAAGCCATTAGGTTGATGGTGTGATATCGATACTCTGTCAGTTTTACCATAGAGTTTCTGTTAAATTCTAGAGAGGCATAGTGTCACTTCAGGATTTTCCCAGTAGTGACATCTTGCTGTTCACAACATGTCCCTACCTCCTGGTCTTCCTCTGTTTGCCAGGCTGTGCCACAGAATTACAACTGAACTCTAGGCTACAGAGCTTAGTTCCCTTAGATAAAAAGGTGGCTTTGGAGAATGGACTTTATGACAATATGCCTGACTGCGGTCCCTCCCCTCCCTTAACTCCAACCCCCAGACTCTCCTCCAAATTTTCAAGAATTTTCTAATCCAGAGTTGTCAACTCTAATTCTGTGACCCAAGAGAGTTCTGAGGCCTGAATATCAAAGGCTGAACATCAGACTATAAGATTCCTGCTTCATGTCCAAGAATTCCTTAGTTTCAAGATATGATTTCCAAAAGAAAAGAAAGGAAATAAACCCCTCAATGGGAAGCCATCCCCTTGAAGTGGGACCATTGGCAAATATGAAAATAGGCCTTTTCTTTCTCGGTATCCTCTAACTTCTTTCATTTTACAGTTAGCACAAAACAACATATGTTATATTTAGCATCGTCTAACTGGACAAATAGGAAGCCTCTAGATTACCAAGGACAGTGCAAAGAGAGCCCTTGTGCAAGAGCTCATTGCCCTTGTGCCAGAGCTCTAACTGGGAGCCCTCTGGACTGTATAATAGAGCCCTTGACTGAGTCACTTGAGGTCACAGAGCTACGGAAGAAATGATAGCATCCCAGATCCCATCATGGTTCCACCTCCAGGCAATCAGTCTTCTGATCTAGCCTAGCTATATAGGATATAGTTAGTGGCCAGTGCTTGAGCAACAGCTAAACTCCGGACTTGCTTATAAGGCTTCTTCATTTTGTTTCAAGTACTCCTACTTGTCAGGTAGGAGATCTACCTTCCTTTTTCTGCCTACCTTGCTCCCTTCTCTGTCTGCTAGCATACCTGCCACTCTGCTTGCTAACCACCAACATCTTTATTATAGCAACTCTGAGCCGAACCACACAGGATGACTTAACGCCCACTCAGAGCCATTTACAAACGATGCCATTATTATCCCCATAACAAAACACTCTGTGAGGTGGGTGGGGCTGAGAGAGCGAGAAGCTGTGGCTGACCCAAGGTCACCCAGCTGGCTTCTAGTGGAGGAGTGGGGAATCAAACCCAGTTCTCCAGATTAGAGTCCTGTCGCTCTTACCCACTTCACCAAACTGGCTTTCTCAGAGCCAAACCACATGATACGAATTACACAAGAAGGACACAAAAACGTACTTACATATGTTCCAACGTTGTTTTCAACGACACGGGCCAGGACTGCAGGACCTCCATTGAACCCGTGTTCATGGTGGCATGGGTTTTCTCTGTGTACCTCCAAGATATCCCATCATGCATCTTCACTGTGCGCAGATAGGAAGCAGAAGATATAGGAAATAAGGACACTCTACATTGCCGATTTACTGATCATGACCGCGTACATGGTCCATCGCGGCTACACGGGAGCAGAAATTTTTGAATACGTGCCTGGACCAGGACACGTGCTCATCGATAGAATGCTGGACATGGGCATTTGGGGTAAGACAGGACTCTTCACACTCGCTCGGTCTTGTGTAGTTCATATCGTGTGGTTCGATTTAAGATTCATATCTCAGAATAAGACATTAACAACAACAACAACAACAACATTTGATTTATATACTGCCCTTCAGGACGACTCAGTGGTTTACAAAGTATGTCATTATTATCCCCACAACAGCAAACACCCTGTGAGGTGGGTGCGGCTGAGAGAGTTCCTAGAAGCTGTGACTGACCCAAGGTCACCCAGCTGGCTTCAAGTGGAAGAGTGGGGAATCAAAACTGGTTCTCCAGATTAGAGTCCCGCACCCTTCATCACTACACCAAACTGGCTAGAATATCATTTAAAAGGCTCCATGTGTAGGTGTGTGCGCGCGTATATGAGAGCCGTCACATTGCAATCAACTTATGGCAACCCTAGCAAAGGGTTGTCAAGGCAAGTGAGAAGCAGAGGTGATGATCATCATCATCATCATCATCATCAAAACAAAAGTATAATTCTGGGCCCAGTCACGCAAGGACATGCACTCTCACTTCCTATCAAGTGCTCAATGCAGACAACTACCAGTCTAGATCCTGGACCTCTTAGAGCGTTTAAAATTTGGAAAAACATTGCTGGGTGACTCTGCCCCAAGTCACCTACAGTCCCCCACAGACACAACAGCAGTATGCTTGTGCTGGTAACAGAGAGACAAGCTACACCATCTGGTGTTAAACCAGTAGGGTCAAATAATGTTCTCACCATTTAGTGTAATTAACTCCAACCGTCTGTCTGCTGCTTGTCCCCAGCTCAGCCAACACAAGCAAAGCCAGGCCAATTGAAAATTTCTCCTCATTATTAAACTCAAGTCTAAACACTTGTCTGTCTGTAAAAACAGAGCAAAGGGAGGAAAACTGAAACCAGTGGACAGAGGCTGAGGTTTCAATAAATGTCAGAGAACGTCAAGACTGTTTGGATTGCAAATTATTGCTGGCTGATGGTCTATTATTTTACAACTAGCAATTGCTGTCATGGAGGTGGGGGAAGCTTTCTCAAATCACAGATGTAGGGACCAGAAGTTACCAAATATGATGACAATCAAAAAGAAAAAGAAAAAGGGCCAAGCTACAAGTGACGAATGACACTTGAACAGAAAGTGAACAGACTTGCACGTATTCCTCCCTGTCCACTTGCACTCTACTTGTGCTCCACTCGATCACAAGTGGAGCACAAGTGGAGCACAAGTGAACAGGGAGGAATACACATGAGTCTGTTCACTTGCTGTTCAAGTGTCATGTGTCACTTGTTTACTTAATTTAGATCTTATTTTTTATTTGTTTCATTTATAGCCCTCCTTTCTCACCGACACTCAAGTTGCATTACAAAATATAGGAACCATTTCATTCAGACAACACAAGATATCCAATAAACAACAAATAAGGTATGAATAAATATTGATGGTTCTATGATGATCATCAGGGCGAAGTGTACTCTAGAATGGCTGTTTTACGACACAGAACTTCACAACAGAGTTAAAAAATAACGGAGCGTTTCCGTCACAATAATGATAGAGGTGTTATTGGTGAGCACACATCCAAAAAAACGTGTATCTAACTGCACATAATAGAAATATCTATATATTTTTTTCTTTCAGTGGTTGTTCAGATCTTGTTTGGATGGGAGGTTTCAAACCTTCTCTGAAGCACTTACATTCCTGAAAGACAAAATGCAATTCATTTCCCAGCCGAATCCTCTAACTGCTGAAAGATAATTCTAACATAGTATCAATATCAAGAATGGACAGAGATGTTACTCAGTGTGGGGGGGAGAACCAACTAGAAACCAACTAGAAACTATAGCATTCTTAGCTTCTAATGATAATAGCTTACACAGAGCAAAAGTGCACTCCCCCACACATACCAAGTTTAAATGTGCAACTTAAATATTGACAGCTATAGGTCTAATGCAAGCATCTTGTAAAGCCTTAGATGAGAATAATACAAAGTTCCAAAACCAAGATTTCGGAGTATAGCACTATATGGGTCAAGAGAAACCAATACTGGAGCCTCCTGAAATGGTGTGGCACCCTGAAAAAGTTTTGTGTGACAGGATCGAATGTTCTGAGCCACGTCCTGTGAAGGAAGGTGTGGCAAAACACTGCCGGTTGCTTACATATTGTGTGTGGGGTGTGTGTGTCGGGGGGTGAATATGCAGAACACAATTCTCACTTTCTATCTGAAGAGGTGAGCTGTGACTCGTGAAAGCTCATACACTACCACAAATTTTGTTAGCCTTATAGGCGCTATTGGACTCTTGCTCTTTTCAACTGCTACTGACAGACTAACATGGCAACCCATCTTGATCTACCTCCTGGCGAGAGAGTGGGAGAATATTTTGGCCCATTGAAAGACTGCAGTAATGAAGATGGCAAAATGTTTTGCAAAAGCGCTCTCCATTTTAGCTCAGTCCTAATAAAATGAATGGTGTAGTGGATAAAAATATAATACTTTGATCAAGGAGACCTAGATCCAAACCTCCATTTAGAATTGAAATTGAATTGAAATCGATATGTGCTGGGAATTCTGTGTTTGGAGCTTTCAGCGGCTTTTAAAACTTAATTTTAATTGAGATAATAATAACAACAACAACAACATTTGATTGATATACCGCCCTTCAGGACAACTTAACGCCTACTCAGAGCAGTTTACAAAGTACGTTATTATTATCCCCACAAGAAACACCCTGTGAGGTGGGTGGGGCTGAGAGAGCTCTGAGAAGCTGTGACTCACCCAAGTTCACCCAGCTGGCTTCAGGTGGAGGAGGGGGGAATCAAACCCGGTTCTCCAGATTAGAATCCCTTGCTCTTCTTAACCACTACACCAAACTGGCTTAGTCCAACTGAGAGGAGCCAGCTTCCTAGGGCCGTATCAGACCAGGAAAACAGTCCGGAGGCTTCCCTCCCTTTGTGCTGTGGTACCAAACTGAACCAGGCTCCCTTGTTTATGAAAGTGAAGTTTTGAAATATTGCTGGGAGCTCCAGATACTGAACTCCTAACACACATTTAGTCTGGCCACATTTCATCCAGTTCTTATGAGGGGGAAAGAGAGGAGCAAGAACCATGCACGCCACCTTATATTGCTTGGAGTAAGAGTGAGATAAAAATGCAATAAGAAGTGACAGATCACAGATGATCTAAATTTTAGTGATTTTCATTTTTTGTTTTTGTATGAAAATTTGCAATTTCTGTTGGAAGAAGAAGACGCAGCGCTGTCCCTTTCCTCAGGTTTCAGAGGAGGACAAACCAAAGAGTTAGAAGGACAGAGAGGTCAGGACATTCTGTTTACTGTCTACTGCTCTGACTATCCCTTTGATAGATTGCTGTTCTCAGGATTTCCTGCTCATGACATCCTCCTATTCACTCTACTCACTCTTCTCTTCTGTGCTTTGTTCCAGGCACAATCTCTTTCCTTCTCCTCCCTCCATCTTGCAGCCGTGGATGCAGGACTTGTCCTAGCATCCATGCACATCATTAGACTGGATAAGTAGATAGGATCTAGTCCTTTCCAATCAGAGTATGGAATTCCTACAATAAAGAACTCTTATTTCCCTTCTAAGTATAAACAAGTGTATGCTTTGTTAATTTCTCTCCTGCACACACAGCAGCCAGCAGAACAAGCTCACAACCACCTATGATTACACTCCCACTGCTAAGCAATAGACTCTGCTAACGGCCCAAACATGGAAACCTTTAATTAGTTTTCTGGGGCCAACATACGATTTATTTATCAGTTTCCAAGTCTGATGATGCTAAATGCTTTCTGATTGAAAATGTTCGCTGAAGTTTAGGACACCAGTCATAGAGGAGTCTTCAGCAGTACCAAAACTGAAAGCAAAGCCAAAAAGACTTTTACCTCATTTTTAAAATTAATATGCCTGTAGCAATTCTAACTTTTTACACATTCTGAAGAAGTTGAATGTATAGTTTGTATCCTTCTCTCTCTCTCTCTCTCTCTCTCTCTCTCTCTCTCTCTCTCTCTCTGTGTGTGTGTGTGTGTGTGTGTGAAGGAGTCACTCTCACTTGCTCCCTACCCCTGTTACACACATGGAAAAAATTGGTTATTAAACTGTAACGTACAATTTTGCACCAATAATAATGTGCCTCTTTTTTACCCTAAAGCAAAGGAAACAGACCCAAATAATCAAGAGTGTTTTAAATTGACCCCACTTGGATTTCATTGTCCCCACCACGGATGACTGCAGAATATAGTTTACTTTGCCAAATGATTAAATCTAAAATGTAATTGATTGTCTGGAACTTTATTTAGGGCAAGGGAAAAACAAATTCAGAAACAGTAGTAGAGAGAAATTCATTGGATAGCCTCAATTTTACTATTTCCCATTGAATGTTCTGTCCCATTTAGTGGTATATGCAGGGGAACACCTGAATGTTGTGGTACTTCAGTGACTTGATCTGAACATTGAGGAATTTTCTTAACCTGCAGATGAAATCACAGACAAGTATGTAGTTTTCCAAACAGAGTAATATTAATAGTATAACTAATGTTACTATTTGTAAACCCTTTGTTCAGGGTTTGTTGGTTAAAGTAACTACTGCTTCAGCTGCTGGCTGACCCTTCCTTTGTTACAGTGATGACTCAGACTGGTTGGCTGATGTTTCCTAAGTGGGTGTTAATTGTTAAGAGTTAATCCCCTGATAGCATTGTAAGAGACTTTCCCACTGAGGGGAGAAGCAGATAAATCCAAAACAGATAGTCAGACAAACATTGCATCTGCACAGGGAATTTTCCATGGACAGGACACAAGGAGTCCCCAAAGAGCATCTAGAACAGGGGTCCCCCAACTCCTGATCTGCGGACCGGTATCGGTCCGTGGCCTGTTAGCAACCAGGATGCACAGGAGGTGAGTGGCGGGCGAGTGCAGAGCTGGCTCCAGGGAGCAGGCAAGGTAGGGGGTCGCCTATCACCCCCAGATGGGACCATCTAGTTGCAGGAAAACAAACTCAGGGCTCCCACTGGGTCTGGATTGTAGTGAGTTGTATAATTATTTCATTATATATTATAATGTAATAATAAAAATAAAGTGCACAATTGTATCATTCCGAAACCACCACCACCCCCAGTTTGTGGAAAATTTGTCTTCCATGTAACCGGTCCCTGGTGCCAAAAAAGTTGGGGACCACTGATCTAGAAGACCAAACAAAGGGAAGAGGTCCTCCAAATAGTGAGGTGGCTGAGGGCAGAGCATCCATCCATCCATCTGGTTAACAATTCTGGGTTAGGGCATTCCTGGAGATTTGGGGATGGAGTGTGAATTTTAAGGCTGGGAAGAAGCTCAGCAGGGATGTGTTGTCACCCTCTGAAGTTGACTGAAGTCTGCAGTCTGGAGATCAAATGTCATTTGGGGAGAACTCCAGCCACCACCTGGAGTTTGGCACCTTGAATCGACATTCTGCCTGCAGAAACTACAGGGAGAGGGAGGAGCCAAGTTCCACTTTCAAAATGGCAGCACTGGACTCCACATCCTGTCCGCCTCTCTTGACAGGCTATGGATGACAGGATATGGCAGACAGATCCCTGGACCATTGCAGCAAGACACAGGTTCTTGGTTAAATGCCTTTTATTCAGAAATCAAATCATTTCCATATATATGTCCCTAGAACTACTCAAAAGCAAGGTAAGCATCTGAGCAGTAAGAGTAAAAGTTGACAGGAATGACATCATGTGAGAGAGATTTCTCTTTTAACATCCAAGTCTGCTCTTCCCCACCCCTCCCAATCATAAACAAGATTTTGGTGCTTTTCTTGTGTGAGAACGTTTTACATATTTGTAATATCAAGTTGAGTCACTAGAAAGCAAGAGATAGCAAAGTCTGAGAGGGAGTAGCATACAAGGTCAGAAACGCTGGAAGCTGTTGCAGTTCATTAGATAAACACCTGTGAAAGCCTGTGAAAGAAATAGCTATGACACTGGTAAAATGACATCAAGTTACAGCGGGATACATTGGTTCAGAACAAAAGGATCATTAAAATTAGCATGGATGGGGCTCAGACATGATATTTCCAGTCTTTGAAATAACTCTTTCCTTGCCTCAGCTGCTCTGAATTACAACACGGTTCAGCAGGGAATGAATAGGAAGGGGAATGGGGATTTCCAGGCCGTTGAGGGCACTAAAATCAAAATCAGGTCTGTGCTTCTGTGCAGAGATGGCAGAGAAAAGGGGGAGAAGTGGCAGTGGCAGCAGCCAGGGTAGCAGAGGCCATTCTGATCCATCCCCTCCCCACTTGCGGCTGCTGCCATAGCAGGGGCACATTTTCCTAGCCCTGTGTGGCTAGGAGCAGCCACAGACTGCTATACACAAGAATTACTAAGAAATTAAAAAAACAATGGGTCATCTAAATTTACTATCATGGACAGAACTACAGCTAACGATATAACTACAAGCGATGAATTACACGAGGAGGAGCATGTGAAGGGAGTTGCAGTGTTAGTCGGGAAGCTGAGTTTTAAAAGAGATCGGAAGGCTTTGTCAATTTCTCCTCTCTACAGAGCTAGCAAAGATCCCTCCTCAGACAGTTTATTTCCTCTTCATCTCCAAAGGCTCTGTCAGTTTCACCTCCCCTTCTAGGAGGCGAAGAGGAAATAAACAAAATAAAATAGCAAGGAAGGGAGGTTCCCCCCTGTTTTTCCTGCTCCATGTGGAGTCTTCTGTGCATGTGGAGCAGTAAAAATAAGGGGGGGGCTTCCCCCATGCTATTGTGACATGGGAAAATGGCTTGAGGGGGGAGGCAGGAGCCCCTCCTCCCCCCTGTGGAGGCATTCTGAGGCCCATTGGGCTCTTTTTTATTTTTTAACTGCTGAATGGCCGAGTTTGATCTGGGGAGCACAGGCAACACCCATGCTCCCTAGGGGCGTGATGATGTCACTCCTGAAAGTGATGCCATTGCACCATCCACAGGCACATTCGAACGCTTTGTTTGGGGCCAATTTTAGCCCCAAACGAGCCAAACTGGCCCTGCGCAGGGCACAGGAATGCTCCTATGGCTGGAGAAACGACATCACTTCCGGGAGTGACATTATCATACAGGTGCCGGATTGAGCGTATGAAAAAGAGCGTGTTGCTGGCACGAGGTAATTATTAGGGACATGGTATAGGGACCTGGCAACCCCATGTGTAGGTGAGAACATAGGAAGGGGAGGGAAGTGGGAGAGAGGCAGGAGTAACCAAGCATGAATCTGAACACATTCAGTTTCAGATGCACTTATGCCTTTAATGCTTTCAGCTTACAGGTAATGCAATGGCAGTTAATTTATGGAGCAACTACTAACGGAATGGCCCACTAAATAAACAAAAGGGGCCCAAAAGGTTACATTGTGACCTATATTACAGAAAAATTAATATAACAACAGTAGCATACAAGACCCTGTGATTGAGTCTGCAGATCGCTCCAGAACTTGGTTTTCTCCTTAATAAAATAAGCTTTATTCTCTTCCAACATGAAGCCAATTGAAACAATTACACTTACAAATTTACTGCCACCAATACCACCAAAAATGAAATATCTTTAGTGTAGAGCCATGTAGAGTCAAGAAGATAACAATAACACATTTCATTCAAATCAGTTATACAAAGATAAATAACGTGCTTAAAAAGCCACATACTTACCAATGAATTCAGAAAGCTAAAGATAACCAGGTTTCTCAGTCAGCTGCCCATACACAGCTGTGAGATAACTGCAGACTCTTATCTATTTGTAAAAGATACTCATTGCATCTTAAAGAAGCCTGAGATTACAGCATTGAATAAAAGCTTGAGTTTTGTGTTAACTCCCAAATATCATTTTTGACACAAGAATTGATGTGTTTAAATGGGTTTTGTTGATGAAATTAAAGGATATATTTCACATATCTGGAGACAATAACAATATTTAATTATCTGAAGAAGATATTACAAAATGTGGCCATAGTACGCTTTTTGATGTGTGATTGTTCTTTATGATATTTGCTAGGTTTCATGTATTTTTCTATTTATGCTTTATGCAAATAACCATTGGATTCAGTTACATTTTGATTTTTATTTGGTGCATAATTTGTATGTTTTCTAAAAATGGGGTTTTCATTCATTTTTCATTGTGTGTGGATGCAAGTTGTTGTTTCCCTTTGTGTGGTCATATCCTAGGTCTTTGAAGGGCTACTGTGATCTACTCCAGTGGTTTGGAGGGTGGCCTCTGTGGCTGTATGCTCCACCAAGGTCCATCCCTTTCTCAAACCTCACTCTCTCCAGGCTCCACCCTTAAATCTCCACGAATTTCCCGACCCAGAGTTGGCAACCCTTCCTCCATTCCATTACACTTCTTTAACTACATCACATATTTATATATGTTTATATAACAGTATTATAACACACTTGTTTAAGGAACCATCTTTAATAAATGGTTTCCAAGTTGTCTCCACTCTCTAGCTCAGCCTCTGACACAGGTCTTAAAACCGTTATTCTAATACAATATGAGGGAAGGTCTCCACTGAAAGTAGCACTACCCGAGCAATCACTAACAATTGCAAGAAGACCCAAAATACTACCTGGTGTTAACCTATGAACAGTTATATTCTGAGAAATTTCATAAAATAAATTTTATAAAATAAATCAAGCATCATCCATTATTTTATGAAAATAGAATTTCATAAAATAAATCAAACATCATCCATTCCGGTGGAATTTAACAGGGTAAGTCCATAGTGATATTAAAAAAAAACATAAATGACGTATATTGTCGAAGGCTTTCACGGCCGTAGAACAATGGTTGTTGTGGATTTTCCGGGCTGTATAGCCATGGTCTTGGCATTGTAGTTGCTGACGTTTTGCCAGCAGCTGGGGCTGGCATCTTCAGAGGTGTAGCACCAAAAGACAGAGATCTCTCAGTGTCACAGTGTGGAGAAGATGTTGGCAAGTAATTTATATCTACTCAGGAAGGTGGGTTTGGGCTGAGTCATCCTGTAACGATTTCCCAAGGTGTGGAATGCTAATGGAGGGAGGCTTCACTGTATCCTGAGGAGGTTCTTTTGCATATGGATTGGTGCTTGATGTGCTAATCTTCTCTGCAAAGCTATTGTCAGGTATAGAGTGTTTTGTTAGCCTGGTGTTTTTCAGGACTGGAAACCATGCTCTATTCATTCTTAAGGTCTCTTCTTTCCTGTTGAAATTATGCTTATGCTTATGAATTTCAATGGCTTCCCTGTGCAGTCTGACGGAGTAGTTGGAAGTGTTGTGCAGTATTTTAGTGTCCTGGAATAGGATACTGTGTCCTGTTTGAGTTAGGCTATGTTCAGCCACTGCTGATTTTTCCGGATCAAGCGCTTCCAATACAATCAGAAATAAAAATAAAACATTCTTGCATTTTCTAAAAGTCGGACTTACAATTCTCCTTTAGATTGTTAATTCCATACTGCATAGTAGCACTCCAATTTCCTGTTGGGTGCGTGCCACATCAACTGAATCAAACACTGAGATGTGCAACAGCACCACTCATTGGTAGGGAGGGTTATATGACCATTGTTGGTGGTAGGGATTGCTGTCAAGTCATAGCTGACTTATGGCGATCCCTGGTGGGGTATTCATGGCAGGAGACTAACAGAGGTGGGTTTGCCATTGCCTGCCTCTGCAGCCCTGGTCTTTGTTGGAGGTCTCCCATCCAGTTACTAACCAAGGCCGACCCTGCTTAGCTTCTGAGATCTGATGAGATCAGGCTCACCAGGGCTATCTAGGTCAGGGCTCTTATATGACCATTACAGTATGTTCAGCATGTTTAGTTCAGTAAAAAATTGGTTCACCTTCTTTAATATGTTTCAACATATATGACCATTACAGCATGTTTTTATTGAACCAAACACGCCAAGCATGAACCAAAATAAAATGTCTCCATGTATCCTTAATTTCATTCAATACCAAGTATTTTAAAATACAAGTCAAAATAGCTTCCATGGGCATACGATTCAATTTTTGTTGTAAAGGACATAGATCCTTAATTTGTAAAGAGCATAGATCCCTAATCAGATTCCAATGATATGCTGATCCAGGAACATATTTTACTCCCCCCCCCCTTAAGATTGAAGTGCATGTGACATCGGGACTTGGAGATGCTTGGATGGAGCCCCTATGATTTTTTAAAAATGCTACATTGTTAAAAGTTTAGTGCATTAATAGCTCTGAATAACAATAACAAAGGCAGCAGCAACAACGAAATGTGAGCGTATGGCTCAGTGATACATGTCGGATGTGTAATTAATATATGGTGCTTAAAGGCCTAGTTTCATCTGACAAATACTGGAGGATTTGCTACCGTCATTTAAAGAAGTAACTTCTCAAGTTAGTTTGGCTTTAGCTCTTGCTCTGCCCTTTGGCAGCAGTTTTCTTCGAATGATAGATTTTTTTTTTTTTTTTTTAAAAATTTTTTATTGGGTTAGAACATTTTTATTTTTACATTACAATCAATTTTCCCCTAATTTTTCGTTTCTAACCCCCTCCCTTTCCCCCCCTTTTGTTGACTTCCAACAGCTTTCCCACCCTCTGTCCCTTTTCCCTTACTTCTATTAAATTCCTCTATCTAAAACAGATATACATTCTCCATTATATTAAGCAGTGCATCATTAACTCCTTTAATTATTATACACCCAAACTATACGTCTTTAGATAAACAATTTATCCCATTTTCCAGTTTTGAATAATTCTATATAAACCTATATATCATAAACCATAAAAATTTCCCACATTTAAATCAAACAATTTGATTTGTTCTCTATATATTACTCATTTCAACTTTTTATGGTAATTCTATATAACTCCTCAGATACTCAATCAATTTAACTCTTCTATACATTCAGTTTGGTGCATATAAATCTTGTCAAAGAAAGAAAATATTGTTAGTTAGTCAATCCTCATGTTTAAACCTTATCATTAATTATTCTCTATCAGTTGACCTATACATATCTATATATATCTCAATCAATTAATCTAACTGCTTATAAATTCACATTTCTCTTCCTCCCCCGGTAAAGTCACCCCTCTCTTTTATACTTTTATTATATTTCAGTAGTTCTCAAACTGCCACAGTTTTCCTCCCACCTCCCATTTCTTCTCCAGGTATTGTTTCAGCTTCTCCCAGTCTGTGTTGAACTGCCCTGAGTCCAGATCTCTCAGTTTTCTTGTCATCTTGTCCATTTCAGCCATATACAGCAATTTGTAGATCCAATCTTCAATAGTTGGTACTTCTTGTACTTTCCATTTCTGCGCATACAAAAGTCTAGCTGCTGCAGTCATATAAAAAATCAACGTCCTATGATGGGCTGGAATTCCCTCCATTCCCAAGTTTAGCAGCAGGAGTTCTGGGTTCTTATTTATTTGAAACTGTAAAATTTCACTCATTTCTCTTATTATTTCCCCCCAGAACTGCCTAGCTACCTCACACGACCACCACATATGATAGAGGGAGCCCTCATGTTTCTTACATTTCCAGCATTTATTAGAAGTATTCAAATTCCCTAGCGCAATCTTCTTTGGTGTCATGTACCAACGATAGATCATTTTGAAAATGTTCTCTTTAATATTAATACATGTCGTTGTCTTCATTGTAGTTTTCCACAAGTATTCCCATGCCTCCATTGTTATTTCTTTATTGAAATTTATAGCCCATTTCACCATCTGTGTTTTAACTATCTCATCCTCAGTATACCATTTCAGCAATACTTGGTATACCTTGGATATTCTTTTCTTGTCTTCTTTAAGAAGGGTCTGCTCTAGTTCCGAGTTCTCTGTTCGTATGCCCCCTTTTGCAAAGTCTGAGTTGTATAAGTCTCTAATCTGTCTATACTGAAACCAATCATAGTTAGGTGATAGTTCCTCTTGCGTCTTTATTCTAAGTTTGGATACTTCAATCTTAGTTATTTCTTTATACGTTAAACATTGTTGTTCATTATCCACAGCTCTCGGATCTATCACCTCATATGGAACCACCCACAAGGGGGTTCCTTCTTGTAAGTAAGTTCTATACTTCTTCCAGATTGTAAATAGACTTCTCCTTACAAAATGATGCAGGAACATCGAGTTGACCTTTACTTTGTCATGCCATAGGTATGCGTGCCATCCAAAAATTTTTTTATATCCCTCTAGGGCTAATAGTTTCTTATTCTTTAATGTCATCCACTCTTTTAGCCAAACTAGGCAGATTGCATCATGGTAAAGTCTCAGATTGGGCAGTTGCATTCCGCCTCTCTCCTTTGCATCTTGTAAAACTTTTACTTTCACTCGAGGCTTCTTGCCTGCCCAAACAAAATCTGATATTTTCCTCTGCCATTTTTCAAATTGTTTAGAGTCTCTGATGATTGGTATTGTCTGTAACAAAAACATTACTCTTGGTAACACATTCATCTTAACTGCTGCAATCCTGCCCAACCATGACAGGTTCAATCTATTCCATTTGATCAAGTCTCTCTCTATCTGAGTCCATAATTTTTCATAATTATTCTTGAACAAATC
Organism: Eublepharis macularius; assembly: GCF_028583425.1. Classification (NCBI taxonomy): domain Eukaryota; kingdom Metazoa; phylum Chordata; class Lepidosauria; order Squamata; family Eublepharidae; genus Eublepharis; species Eublepharis macularius. Next base: position 19,174,900 of record NC_072793.1, on the reverse strand, counting down.
TATATTTTTTGCAGTCAGCTCAACTCCCAAGTATTTCACCTTACTAGTTACTTCACAATCCGTTGTTTCCATTAACAATTGTTGTTTCTGCTTAGTCATGTTTTTGCATAATATCTTTGACTTCTTTTTGTTAATGAAGAAACCTGCCAAATCTCCAAACTCCTTGATCTTGCCTATCACTTTTGGCATGTTCTCCAGTGGGTCTTCTACAATTAACATTATGTCGTCTGCAAATGCTCTGACCTTATATGAGTAGTCCTTTATTTTTATTCCTCGTATTTCCTCATCTTGTCGAATTTGTATCATCAGAATCTCCAATACTAAAATGAACAACAATGGAGATAACGGGCAACCTTGTCTTGTTCCTTTACTAATCGTCAATTTTTTGGTCAATTCATCATTCACTACAATTGCTGCAGTCTGGTCTCTATAGATTTCCTTGATTGCTCTGACGAATCTTTCTCCCAGTTGTAGCTTTTCCATAGTGGCAAACATAAAATCCCAGTTTAAATTGTCAAACGCTTTTTCAGCGTCTACAAAGAAGAAACCGACCTCTTTGTCACAACGCTTGTCGTAGTATTCAATAGCATTGATCACTGTCCTTAAGTTGTCTCTTATTTGTCTGTCTGGCAAAAAGCCTGCTTGTTCCTCCTCTATGACTTCCGAGAGCCACCCCTTCAATCTCTCCGCCAATATCTTCGCAAAAATTTTATAGTCATTATTGAGTAGTGATATAGGCCTATAATTTTTCACGCTAGTCAGATCTTGGCCCTCTTTTGGGATCAATGATATATTCGCTTCGCTCCAAGTGTCTGGAATTCTTTGATCCCTAAAAACTCCGTTCATCACCTCTTTTAGGAATGGTGCCAGTTCATTGGCCATTGTCTTATAAAATTTAGCCGTAAGTCCATCTGGCCCTGGCGCCTTTCCTAGATTTGCGGATTGTATTGCCATATTTATTTCCTCATCAGTTACTTCACTGTTCAACTTATTTCTCCAAGCTTCCGAGATCTCTGGAAGTTTGGTTTTCTCCAAATATGATGCTATTGATTCTTTGTTTACTTCTTTTTTATTATACAGCTTAGCGTAAAATTTATAAAAGGCTCTGCTAATGGTAGTCTGCTCCAAATACGTTTTGTTTTCTTCACAAATTTTATTTATTATTTTCTTTTCCCTTTTCTTCTTTAATTGCCATGCCAAATATTTCCCAGGTTTATTAGCACCCTCAAAAGCTTTTTGATTCAGTCTTTTAAGGTTCCACTCCAATTCTTTGTTACTCATTGCTGTTAACTGTTCTTGAAGAATTTTGATTTCCTGATATATTTTCTTTTTCCCTGGTCTCTTTTTTAACTGTACTTCTTTGGCCTTTATTTTCTCCTCAATCTCTTGTCTTTTCTCCTCTTTCTTTTTCCTTGCTCTGCCATTTAAGTCCATTAGTATGCCCCTTACAACCGCCTTGTACGCGTCCCAAACTTTACTGGTTGGTACTTCTTTATTCACGTTGTATTGTATAAAAAACTTAGTCTCTCTTCTCAGTGTTTCCATATTCTCACTTTCCTGTAACAGGTCCTCATTTATTCTCCAGGCTTTCCTTTTTCTCCTTTTTCCAAATTTCCACATAATTGGGTTATGATCTGAGCCTACCATCGGCATTATTTCTACCTCCTTAGTCCATAGCGCTAAGTCCTTTGAGGCCCAGATCATATCAATTCTTGATAATGTAAGATGCCTTGCAGAATAAAAAGTAAACTGTTTGGTTTTAGGATATTCTCTCCTCCATACGTCTTCGAGAGTCTCTTGTTGAATCAACTCAAAAAAAAGCTTTGGCAATAGTCCTCTTTTCTTTTGTGCTTTTGTAGTCTTTTTGTCTAATTCCAAATCTGTCACTCCATTGAAATCTCCAGCAAGAATTATCTGGTCATATACAAGATCGTCTAGGTGCTTCCTTAAGTCCTCAAAAAAGCTTTCCTTTGCACCGTTAGGTGCATAAAGTCCGACTACCAACACTCTCTTTAAGTTCCAATTACATTCCACTGCTACAAATCTAGCTTCCACATCTCTCATAACAAATTTTGGCTGCAGCTCCTCTTTTATATACAACACCACTCCTCTTTTTTTCTTGTTGGAAGCCGCTACAAATTCTTTGCCCAATTTTCCAGATTTTAAATATTTTACATCCTGTTTTCTAATGTGGGTCTCCTGCAAACAAACAATATCACATTTTTGTTTTAGTAGCCAATGAAAAATATTTTTTCTCTTATTCGGTGAGTTTAGTCCATTTATATTCCAAGATAATACTTTACACTCCATATTCATGGTTTTGTTGGTAAGTCTTTTTCATTGTCCTTGATAAATCTCTCCATCTCCCGCTCAGATCTGATACGTTTTTTTGCCCCTCCAAACTCAAAGGACACTCCTTCCGGTAACTCCCATCTGTATCTGATATTCATGTCCTTCAAAGTCTGAATTAGCACTCTATATTTTTTCCTGTCCAATAACACTGATCTGGGCAGTTCCTTCATTATAATAATCGTCCTGCCATCAATCTCCAATGGATCTTGAAATTGTTTGGTCACAATCCTCTCTTTCATATTTCTAGTTGTAAACTGCACAATCACATCCCTTGGTAGTTTCCTCTGGGTTGCAATTCTCGAGTTCACACGGTACGCCACATCTAGGATAGCCACAATTTCCTCCTCCTCCTTCCCCAGGTAATCAGCCAACACCTCAGTCATCTGTTCTTGCGCTGACTTCCCTTCCACTTCTGGCAGACCACGAAAACGAAGCTGCTTCTCCATGTGTTTAGTTTCTGCAACTGACATCCTCCCCTTCACCAGCCTCATCTCTGTTTGTTGCGTGTCTATTAAATTCTCCATCGCGTCTTCTACTGTTTTAACTCTCTGCTGCGTTCCTTGTAATTCACTGCTAATCGTTTCCACACCTTTTTTCACTTCTGACAGCTCCGACTTTACTGTCTGTGTAACTTCCTTGACCTCTTTAATAAGCTCCAATTTCGTGTCCTTAAGTTCTTTCATCATGTCTATAAGTTTTTTGTCCAAGTTTTCTATTGCCGATTGCCACTCTTTTTTCGACATCGTGGGGCTTGCTTTAGCTCGCTCCCACGAATCTGCTCTCTTCCTCAGCTCCGTGGCGTATAATTAAACGTTTTCCTTTTTTTAAATGTCCCAATCTTTGCCAAAATTAATTTTTTATATCCAAAATGTCGGGCGTCTTTTCTCTATGGTTTCTCTATGTTATTATAATCCAAGATGGCCTACTTCCTCTTCCGCTGAAGCCACGACCCTTCCACTTTCAAAGATGGCGATTCCCCACTTCCTGTCCTTTGGCAAGGGCCGCTTCCCTCCAGCCACTCTATTGTTGTTACGCACTTCCTGTCTCCCGTCTTCCCACAGCAGGTCTCGCGATGGTGTCTTTTTCCCACAGCTCCAAAACCACAGGTATTCAAAACAATAGTCCGATTTTTGTAATAACTTCTTTAAACTTAGTCTCTTTTAAAATACAACTCCTGCCGAGTCTTCACCTCCTTTTCGCTAGTCTGTTGCAGTTTAAAAGTCTACTTTCTTTCCTCTCTGTTTTTGTCAATCTGTCCCGTTTCAAGAGATAGCGATCTTTACCTTCTCTCCAGCTTTCTCGGGTTGTAATCGCTGTTTCGATCTTAAATTCTCCTCTCGACTTCCCTCCCCGATCGAAGCTTGGGTATGTAGGTCTTATGCCAGCCGAATTGGCCCCAAAATTGCCGCAGAGATTATAGCCGACCCGTCGCAAGGTGGGACCTCAAGGATCGGGGGGGAGACTCCTTGTGTAGAGCCCCCCCTCGTCCGAGATCTAACTCACCCTAGGGTCTTGAGCGTTCTTTGCCTGCTCCCCGCCTGAGAGCAGTCGGCCGCGGGTTATTTTCACCCCTCCGGCCGGTTAAAACGGCAATCCGGTCAGCTCCACAAATGGAGCTGCGTTAGACCTCCATGAATCCCAAACCGGAAGTCTCTCTTCGAATGATAGATTAACAGCTTAAGCTATCAACCAAGTTTCCCACATTTAAGTAATTTAATGTCATTAGTTTCTAATTTGCTTGTTATAGACTAATAGACGAGCAGGAGTACCCCTCAGTTTGCCAGAATCAACTTATATGAACCCATTACTAAAACATGCATCCATGATTCTAGAAAACTGACCGTTTCTTGTTGCATTGAAATCCAAGAGATTACAAAAGAAGCTGGATACCCTCAAGTGACCTATTCTAAGACTGCCAGAACTGGAGATAGAAGTGCTAACTTACAGGGTGGGGGGGCTACAGATCTCCCAGAATTATAACTGATCTTCAGACTACATAGAACAGTTCCACTGGAGAACTGCTTTGGAGGGTGGACTCTGTTGCAGTATACTCTGGGTCTACCCCCAAAGCTCCAGGAATTTACCCCCCCCCCCAACTTTGGCAATCCTTTGTTGTTATGTGCTGTCAAGTTGCCTCGGACCTATGACAAACCTATGAATGAGACTTCCAAAATGTCCTATCAATAACAGACATGCTCAGATCCTGCAAACTGGAGGACGTGGCTTCTTTTATTGAGTCAAGCCATCTCATTTTAGGTCTTCCTCTTTTCCTCCTACCTTCCACTTTTCCTAGCATTATTGACTTTTCCAGAGAATCTCGTCTTCTCATGATGTGACCAAAGTACAATAGCTTTAGTCTTGTCATTTTAGCTTCTAAGGAGGATTCAGGATTGTTTTGATCCAGTACCCAGTTATTTGTCTTCTGAACCATTTATGGTATCCATAAAACTCTCCTCCAGCACCACATTTGAAATGAATCAATTTGAAATCTTATCTTGAAATCCTAGCTGCAAGAAATATTGGGAATGGCTTTCTTGTTTGGTTGGAAAACGTAAGTTATTTTTTGTAAGCAAACCTATTACATGGATTATTGGAAAAACTCACTCTACATTTGATAATGTTGATAAATCTGGATCATAGCCACATCAAAATTGAATCACCTTAGCAGGAAATCAGAGGGAGTCATTGTACTAAGAAATTCTTTGCTGCAAAGTTTGTTTGCCAGTGAAGTCTGATCTCCTCTAGCAAATGGAAGCTAATAGTTAAATCCAAGATCCTTGACACCGCTGTGACACAAACATTGGCTGCTGCCCCCTGAAAGTAACCAATGAATGTGCAGATGAATGTAACCAATGATAGCGAAGTGCAGGCAATTGTAACCAATGGGAATGAAGTGCATTGGGAACCTTGACATGTTAGGAAGCTCAGTGCATAACAGTAAATACATTCCATACAGCAATTACTTTAGAGGCCTTGTTTGACCTAACTCAGCCCAATACACAACAAGGAGGGTGAGCAAACCCCATCCAACCTTAATTCTCCACGATCCCTCCATCCAACCTCCATGGTCCAACAGACTACCCATTGGTCTATCTCAGATTTAACTTCAATTGATCAGCCCCTATTTCTCCCATTAATGGCCCCAAACATCTATTTAAAGCATCCCTTGTCTTACCTGGGCCGTTTCCACACGAATTACCGGCCTCCGGAACGTTGTGCAAAACACGCAGAAGATAGCATCATCTCGTGTGAAATCGCATCAGGAAGACACAATGTCGTGCAGAACTCCCCAGATGTTAGCATCTTTTTGGCACGGTTTCGGGTGAGAAAATGCTATCTACTACGTATTTTGCACAACGTTCCAGAGGCTGGTAAGTCGTGTAGAAACAGCCCTGGCTTAAAGGAAAGAAGAAATAGACTTGGATACCATCTGCATACCAACGAAACCTTGCTCCTAACCTCTGGATAATCTTACCTAGGGATTTCATATGGGTTTTAGGTTGCACGGGGACATCAATGCCATAGCACAGAGCAATAGCATCCGAGCACCTCCTTTTGAACATACCAATAGGCAGAAGCAGAGCTACCGGATTGCAGTCCCCCCTCCCTCACCCTAGCTTTCAGACCTGCCAGACGATCCAGAAGAAGGATGGTACTGAAAGCTGCTAAGAAGCTGAAGAGAATCAACTGAATCACACAGCCCCTGTACTGGCCCAGTTACCAAAGCAGGTTCAGTCTCAAAGGCTGGCAAAATCCATCTCATCCACTTATACATGGAACTGGGTCACCACTAGACATGGACACGAACGGAAAAAAAAACCCAAACAAGCTGTTCATTGTTCGTTGCCATCCACTAACAACGAACAGTAACAAACATGACCCTGTTCACAAACATGTTCATTATTCGTTGTTTGTGGCCCTTTAAAGATCCCTTTAAACTATCAGCTGGCAGGCGGCAGGGCTGATAGCTTTAAGGGCCCTTTCCTGTCACGTGCAAGGGGCAGGGCCCTTTAAACACCTCACAAACTGACCTTCCCAATGTCCAATACCCACCAAATTTGCAGGGGACATAATCCTCACTGTCCTTTGAAGACACCCCAAGTTTCAGAGAGATTTCACCCCGGGAAAGGCATATTGCATAGGTCTCCCCCTTTGTTGTCATTTTCTCTTCACAGTGGCAAAAATGGGACTCTCTGCTGGAAGCAGTTTGAAGGGTTAAAGCCAGAAGGAAAGCCAGACTTGATGAACGGCTGACGAACCAGGCTTTCAACGATCGTCTTGTTTGCGAACAGAGGAACAGGTTGTTTGTAAGTTTTTTTCATTCGTGATGCTGTTTGTGCCCATGTCTAGTCATTATCCAATGCTCTTTCAGCAGGGAAAAAACACATCAGCCACCCCCTCCAACTCCGTGGAACAAAGAGTATAGTAACCACATTGTAGTACATAGTGGCACTATTTCATGAACCAGTTTGCAGTATGGCATGCTGATAACACCCCATTTATTGATTTATTCAAACATTTATACCCCATCTTTCCTTTCAACTCAAGTTGGCTCGAGCCAAACCCCAGACTAGCCATGAACAAATTTAGCCCAAATTTCAACTGTTTGGCTGCCTTTCTTCTTAGTTTTCAGTGCAGCCATTGTGTACCAACAATGCTACAGCAAAAAGACTTTTAAGGCACATCTTTTTATTAGTCTAAAAGTTTGAAAACCAAGATTTTTGCATACACATTTTTTGGGGGGTGGGGGTGAACTACAGTTCTCATGATGAGGCAGTGTGAGAACACACTTAAGAATTTATCCAGCTCTAGACAGCACAGAAGCTAATAATGAAGACAGAGTACAGTTGCCTTATGGGGCAAAGTGATTAGTAAGTAAATAGTAATTTTGATAAGATTTCTCTCCCCCCCACCCCAATGTGTTTGTGTGTCCTCACTAGAGATGGGCACAAACAGCAATACGAACTAAAAAAAACCCACGAACAGCTCAATCTGCTGTTTACGAACAAGCTGTTCACGAGGCCCCATTCTAAATGAACAGGTAGTCATTGCAAGCCTCGTTTGTTGCTGTTCATTGCTGTTCATCAAGCCAGACAGTCTGGCACCTGCAATCAATTCCCTTGGCAACTCAGGCAGGGATTGTCTGAACTCTGTCTGAACTCCTGCTGTTGCTGTGGAAACCCCAATCTAAGCCCAATTTAGCTTAATAGGCAGGTCTTCCTTCCAAGTGTGGATTGGAGCTCCAAATTTGTTACAGGAGGAAAAGACCACGGGGAGGTGGACTCCCAGCTCTGGCTTTCAGGGAGATACAGCTGCTGTTAGACAGGGTGAGTGCATTGGAGTTTGAATTTTCTTTGTGCGAGGTGGAATAGGGATCTACCCCTTCAGGTTCCAGGACTGCTGCCAGGCTCTGGGGCCAAGCGATTATTTATTATTGGTACCTTTTCTGTTGCCTGCTCAGGTAGGGTTTCTGGAAGTGGTGCAGTAGGGGTCTTGATGGCTGGAGGAGAGCCTGCTGGCCCCCACAAACAACGAACAACAAACATGTTCGTGAACAGGATCATGTTCATCAATGTTCGTTGTTCGTTGTTCGTGGATGACAACGAACAATGAACACCATCTTCATTTTTTTTCTGTTCATGCCCATGTATAGTCCTATCCTGAGTTTTGTCTAAAAGAAAATGCCAGGATGAGTTTCCTGCATAGGACAAAATCAGATAAGGGGAGCAACTAGAGTTTCTTGGGGGAGGGGGGGGAGGTAGATCTTAGTACATCTGACAAAGAGAGCTTTGACTAGCCAGTTTTTATACCCTTGGAATCTTATTGGTCTTTTAACTGCTGCTGGACTTGAATCTTGCTCTTCTACCGCAGACCAACATGGCTACCCACCTGAAACACAGTATATTTGTTTCTAATGCATTCATTGCATGCATTCGTTTTTAATTTATACTGGAGGTCAAAGAGCAGACCAATTTTCAACTCTCAGTAGTTGCCTCTATCTTGGTTCAAATCTACTGGTTAGCCTTGGATAAGTCACTCGTACTCAGCCTGTGTCCACCACCCCCACTCCTCATGTGTATAATGTGTATTATAATGATCCACCTAATGGGATTGTTATATGAAGCAATAAAGTAAGAGCTGTGAAATTCTTTGCTCATTAAAAGCACTACTGAACAGTTTATATATTTACAAGTCTAGGCCATTTCAGTTTAGCTCTATGCCGTTTTAATTAGCGGATTCAGTTTCTTTTCACTGACAAATAAAATGATTCAAATGAAGGGGGATTTATGTTCACTAGACTTTCTGTTTAGCGTTAGTCTGAACAAGAAACAACCCTCCCTTTTATTTTTTTTTAAATGTACATTAATAAAAGGGAAATGGCTTCTGAACTAAATTTTTTTAAAAACAAAACAAATTGAACATTTGATGGATGAAGCTGTATTGGCCTGCTAAGCAAGCCATCGGCCTGACCACCCTATGCTTAAATATTATTTAATGCTGGTGTAAAAAAGAAAATAATAACATTGTAGTGCCAGCGTCCCGTGGTGCTTCTTTCAATTCACCTCAGGCCTGGCAGACTCTCAGTAATGATTCATTTTTCCTGACAAGAGGGACTTCTTGGGTGGAGCCAAGTTAGTAGGAAGCGAACCCCATAGTCAGTCATTAAACATTATGTGGGGCAATCCCCAGACATTATTGTTAACGTATCAAATACCTTGAAAACTGTGCTGAGGTCTGCAGTGGGGAATAATCTGTCTGATCTGCCTTTTGGGAAGGGAATAATGTATGTGTACATACTGCTCAAGCAGTGGTGAAGCAAACCCCAATGCAGTCATGTTGACTAGTCCCATTACAGCAGTAACATGTTATAAAAGATCAAGTTTCAAGACAATTAGCTTCTGGCTGCAGTTTATTACCCCATTTGTGGTTTAAAATATTATTTCCCTCCTCTCTTTCCCCGCTGCATTCCAAAAGCTTTTAAGTGTCCAGAACTGACAATATTAAACAATAATAGTGTGACAAATGTCTGCCTATTTGTGGCATACAATATCATGGGGTTCCAGACTGGAGAGCAGCACAGCATAATATTAGATTGTTGCTTGAAATAAAACAGATCCTTTTCCGGAGAGAAGAAAGATACCAAAGATGGAGGAAAACAAAACATACATAAACATCAGCTAGAGCAGCGGTTCAGACAGGGTTGCCAGCAGGAGAAAAAAAAATTCTTAAAAAAAAAAATAATTCCATCCATAATGGAATGATGTTGCTTCTGGGAAAACTTGGCAGTAATCATACCTCTCTAGGAATTGTCAGAAACCCAATGATTAAAACCTTACAGTTTTTGATGATTTCTAGAAAGAAGAGATATTACATCTGAGTTCCCAGAGTTTCCCCCCAGAAGTGACATCCATGCCGCTCTAGGCATTCCTATGGTTTAACCGTAGAGTTTCTGGTGATTCCTAGAGAGTGTGACATTACTTCTAGGTTTCCCCAGGAGTACAGTCACTTTATTGCTGATGGTTGCCCTCCCCATCAAGTCCCTTCTCAGCCCAGTCTCTGACGTGTTACCAAGTTGGGCAGCCCTGTTTTCAGATAGTATTCTGAGGGAACCTAGGAGTCTTCCAAAGATTATCACAAGTTTTCCAGTGAGAAGATCACTCAGTAATGGCTCACTTCCATATGAACCTGACCATCCTTGAGTGCCCTTTCCCATGTGCCTCCAGGCTACTGCCTTCTTTGTAGTATTGACTTTGTGGTGGAACCCTCTGCTCCTTGAGATTTGCATGCTATATATCTCTCTGTAAACTTCAGAGATTGAGTTGTTTCATGTTATTTTTGTTGCTTAATTCTCATGGCTTGTATCCTCTCTCCCATGTAACCCCTTTTGACTCACAGAAAGATTCTTCCTGTGGTTGTGGGACCTTGTGGATATAGCCATATGGATTGCGAAGAGCTGTCATGAGAAGGGGAGGAATTGCCCCTCCAGACAGCTGTGTTGTGCTGACAGAAGAAACAGGGAGATAGATTTCACTCACTGCAGCCCTCTGAACAATGTGGCTGCCAGGCTATGGATGACAGGATATGGTAGACAGGTCCCTGATACCTTTGCAACAAGAAGTCCAAGCTCTTGGTTAAATGGTTTTATTCAGAAACCCAATCATTTCCATATGTATGTCCATAGAATTACTCAGAGGCAAGAAAGCATCTAAGCAGTACACGTTTCCTTGATAGGAACAGAGACTTGAGGAAAGTACAACTCTAAATACCCACTCATTTCCCCCCTCCCACCTAGACCACAGGTTTGTGCGGGAAATGGTCTGGGAATGCATGAGAGTAAATTGTAACATTTCAGACAGTACAAGGTCACTTCTGTGAGCTTTAAAGAAAAGAGATAAGACAGCTGTGATCTCAGGCTGCTAGAGAAAAGAAAGTGATGGTTAGAGCATTTGCAAAATGAAATCAAGGTACAGCATTAGCAATGGTTCAACACATAGAATAATGGCATGGATGTAGGGGTACAGACAGGGGTTTTTTTCTGGGAAAAGAGGTGGTGGAACTCAGTGGGTTGCCCTGAGAAAATGGTCACATGGCCGGTGGCCCCGCCCCCTGATCTCCAGACAGAGGGGAGTTTAGATTGCCCTCCGCACTGCTCCAGCGGCACAGAGGGCAATCTAAACTCCCCTCTGTCTGGAGATCAGGGGGCGGGGCCACCAGCCATGTGACCATTTTCAAGAGGTTCCGGAACTCCATTCCACCGCGTTCCAGCTGAAAAAAAGCCCTGGGTACAGACATGACAGTGGCTGTTGATCCAACCCCAAGAACAATCTCTCATTACATGGCCTATCTTACACATTGCTGAAGTGTGTGAATGATGAAGGTTAAAAACACACACACACCAGTACTTCAGTACTTAGACCTGGTTCAGAGTAACCTGAGCAAGGTGAGAGTTGGAGATGTAGTTTCAAAGCTCTGAGGGCCAAGCTACACATGACGAAAGACACTTGCCTGGCAAGTGGATTGAGTGGAGGGCAAGTGAACAGGGAGAAATACACTTGCCATTCAAGTGTCATTCGTCATGTGTAGCTTGGCCCTCAGTCTGCTAGCAAAGGTACTTACAGTGAGGCAGAAGACATTTGCTTAAATTAGCAGCTTGAAATTCAGCTTGTGCTCCATGATCTTAAAAACTCATTTAAAAAGAACAGTAGAACTGAGTCATTGGCCGTTTCCACACACGTTGAATAATGCACTTTCAATGCACTTTAGCGATCCTTTGGAAGTGGATCTTTTGTTTTACACATGAAAATCCAGTTCCAAATGATCACTAAAGAGCGTTGAAAGTGCATTATCCAATGTGTGTGGAAGCAGCCTTTATTTCCAGGCAATTGCTTAAAGGCATGATCCAAACCCTATGACAGATCCCAAATGGCCAACAGCATGGACGTAGAAAAGAGGCATTCTCAAGCAGTGGCTATCTGTTTTAACATCTGGGGAAACAAACAACAACATTCAGTTTATATGTTGTCCTTTAGGATAACATAACACCCACTCAGAGAGGTTTATGAAGTATGTTATTATTATGCCCGCAATAACAATCCCCCTGGGAGGTGAGTGGGGCTGAGAGAGCTCTGGAGAGCTGTGACTGACCCAAGGTCACCCCACTGGCTTCAAGTGGAGGAGCGGGGAATCAAATCCGGTTCTCCAGATTAGAGTCCTGCCTCTCTTAACGTCTACAGCAAATTGGCTCTCTTCCCTTCTCAGAGAGGCTGTGGAAGCAGAGAGGGAATTTCAAGAGGCCAAGTTCTTAAAAAGAAAGTCCATAAAAAATCATGGGGAACAAATCAACTCTAGGGGAAGTTCACGGGTACATAGTATTATCAGTGTGTAGCACATAAGTACTAGTGGTAGTGGTTAATTTCTGGGTATAACAACAGCAGAGCAGCAGAGGACAGGCTTAGCTGGGGCATTCCCAGATGGCCCACTAGTGGTCCTGAACAAGCTGAGTCAAGTTGTCTTCGCAAGAGCTGCTTGGCTCAGCTTGCTTCAAGGCTGTTTTAACATTGCAGTCTGCCCGTTGAGTATGTGCATTGCTACTGATGTCAGTCTCGGCTTTTTCCAGGCAGCTCCAAAAGGACGTCAAAAAAGAAAAACGAGAAAAGCCTAACAATGAGTTTTTAAAAGGCTGTCTATTTTTAGAGAACTTGGGAGTCGCTGGTCATTGTCCAAGGAAAATGGCCCAATGACCTAATAACCAGCCAGTAAATGCAATCGGAAAGACTGAATCTGAGAAGCAAAATTGGTTTTATGACCTTTACGACTGTTTACTGAAAATAAGAAGTTCATGGCACTATCTTAATGCTCGGTTAGAGTATTAATAGTCCTTAAGAGCCAGCTCAGTTTTGCCAGAGTGTCTCCTGGTGAAATTTAAGCTGAAAAGCTATGAAGGCAAAACATGGATTTGTTTTATGTCTCTCCATATAGACTCTTAAGTGACTGATCACCAGATACGGTGTGTTGGAGAAAATGGTCACAGAAGGAAAAATCTGAATCGCATCAACCAGCGTTTGCAAAAAGTTGGAAAGGGATCTCTTTTTTAAAGGTTGGCCTAAGCTCTCTCAGTCTACCTCTACCAAAAGACCAGACGTATTTCCTCGCTTAGGGCCAATTCTTACAATCAAGAGGTTTGTGGAATCCATTTGAAATGCATGCTGGCTCCCTGCCTGCCATACCACTACCGTCATGCAATGCAACCATCATACACACTTCTTTCCCCAGTATTAATTCTATGCATCCATAGTCCTGGATACAGATATGTCAACATATGAAACTGTGAGCAGAGGACTGCAGTCATGGAGCTTTGTATATGGATGGGAAGGTACTCGTTTTCTATGTCTCAGCCCCCCTTGGTACCCTCATTTCCCCCCGTGCCACTAGAGAGCATTTTCAGTATAAGATCTCCAGAAGGAAAAACGCTAAACACTTAGAGCGGAACTACAAGTGACAAAAGGCACAGATTGGACACTTGTCAGCTTCCCTCAAGTTTTGATGGGAAATGTAGGCAGCTTGGTGGAATGTTGGACAAGTGACAGTTGAAAAGTCCATTGGACAGCAGTCAGAGGGCCAAGCTACACATGACAAATGACACTTGAACGGCAAGTGGATTGAGTGGAGGGCAAGTGAACAGGGAGAAATACACTTGCTGTTCAAGTGTCATTCATCATGTGTAGCTTGGCCCAGAGAGCCAAGCTGCAAGACCAGGATGCCTACATTTCCCATCAAAACTTGAGGGAAGATGAAAAGTGTCCAATCTGTGCCTTTTGTCACTTGTAGTACTGCTCTTACTTAAAAAAAAAATGAAAGCTGGGAATTCAGAGGAGGCAAAGCCACCATAAACCATGGGCACCACCATGATGTAACTCCAGGCGGCTGCGAAAGGAAGGCATGGCGGTCTGAAGGGGGACAAAATGCTGGCCCCTAGTCAAAGGCCCAATGGAACTTCTCCATCTTGCAGGCCCTGTGGAAATGTAGAAGGTCCCGCAGGACCCAGATCTCCAACAGGTGAGCATTCCACCAGGCTGGGCCCAGGGCAGAGAAGGCCCTGGCTGTAGTCGAAGACAGCCAAATGTCCCTTGAGCCAGAGACCACCAGAAGCTGCTTATCTGCAGAGCACAAGGCCCTACAGGAGACATAATGAGAAAAGTGGTCCCATAGGTATGCATGTCCCAGTCTGTGAAGGGCTTTAAATACTAGAACCAGTACCTTGAACTGGATCTGGAACTCAACCAGGGGCCAGTGCAGCTGGCATAAGCCCAAGGCACTATCTGACCCAGAGCAGATGCCTGATAAACAAAAGTATGGGAAACAACCAGAATACTGAGTCAGGAGGCTGGCTAGCTGAGACCCCTCCGCACCCAGAGAATGACGCATACTAGAACTGTTAAGTCTCCCAAGAACTCCTGGCTAATCCTGCCAATGCCCTGCTCCTTTTCCTCACCCTACCTACCCTAATCAAAGCTATTCAGCACACTTGTTATTGTGCGTCAAGGATTTGCAGGGACAATGAGAGCTAGACAGAAAATCATCACTGCACAGAAGCAGCCTGAGCATGCATATGTGCAAACAACTTGTAAAATGCTTAGGCACTGTCAAAATGAGCATAAGGAGGTGGAGGAGCACGGGAGCAACCTCTGTCCATACGATCCTACCCGTTGCAGATTTTTGACATGCTTCTTTCTCCTCAACAGTCCCTTCCAACCCCACAAATGTCTGTGGGTTGAGAGACCTACACTGACATATGGGTCAGGGGGCCTGGACTGAGGAGGGAGTGAAAATGGCCCTTCTCCTGGCACCCTGACCCATTTAGCTGTTTGAGCATGTGGGTCCTGTTTAACACCCAAGAATCAACTTTCCAGGTGTCAGGAAGATTTCTGGAATGAGGGGTATGTGGCAAAAATTGGCATCTACCAGCCCTTTCTACTGAATGATCTCTGGTATTGCTCAATTTGTAGTCAGAACTAGAGATAGGCACGAACAGCAATACCAACACCAAAAAGCCACGAACAGCTCAATCTGCTGTTCGCAAACAAGCTATTCGTGAGGCCCCATTCTAAACGAACAGGTGGTCGTTGCAAGCCTTGTTGTTGCAGTTCGTTGCTGTTCGTCAAGCCAGACAGTCTGACACCTGTAATCAATTCCCTTGGCAATTTAAGCAGGGATTGTTTGAACTCTGTCTGAACTTCTGCTGTTGCCCTGGAAACCCCAATCTAAGCCCAATTTAGCTTGATAGGCAGGTCTTCCTTTCAAGTGTGGAGCTCCAAATTTTTTACTAGGGAGCAAAGAACAGGGGGGAGGGGGGCTCCCAGCTGTGGCTTAGTTTGCAAGCAGTGGAGAGGGAGAGACAGTTGCTGTTGGCATTTTGATTGAGAGAGTGCATTGGAGCTTGAATCTGTGTGCAGTAGGATAGGGATCTACCCCTTCAAGTTCCAAGGCTGCTGCCAGGCTCTGGGCCAAGCTATTATTTATTATTGGTACCTTTCCTGCTGCCTGCTCAGGTCAGGTTTCTGGGAGTGGTGCAGTAGGGATCTACCCCTTCAGGTTTCAGGGCTGCTGCCAGGCTCTGGTGCCAAGCTATTATTTATTATTGGTACCTTTCCTGCTGCCTGCTCAGGTCAGGTTTCTGGGAGTGGTGCAGTAGGGCTCTTGACCAAACTTGGATGATGGCTGGAGGAGAGCCTGCTGGCCCCCACAAACAGTCAACCACAAACATGTTCGTGAACAGGGCCATGTTCGTGGTTGTTTGTGAGTCCCTGTTCATGGATGGCAATGAACAACTAACATCGTGTCTGGGTTTTTTCTGTTCGCGCCCATCTCTAGTCAGAACAAGACTTGCCAGGAAGGCCAAAAGAATTGATTGACTCTTTGCTAGCCTTGATTGACTCTTTACTAGCCGCAGCTAAAGCTGCTATAGCCACTATGTGGAAAAAACCCAAACCCCCTTCGATCGCAATTCGGCATAACAGAATTTGGGACCATTTTGTTTTTATGGAAAAAATAACTTACCAACTCAAACAAGTAGGTTCAATAGACTTTCAGTCTAGCTTTTGGGAAGATTTGCCTCCTGTTCTTGACTATATGGTCAATCATGACATCAAACCGAGCAAGCCATATTCTGTGGACCCTTTCAACTTTTGAAAGACCACCTCATTACATGGAGTATATGTCAATGTCCACATTCGTGGTTACCTGAAACTATGTACTCTACTGAACTTCTAATGCATATGTATGTTCAAAAGTTCTTCATATTCCTCCTGTTTTTGTATTGCATAGCTCATTGCATATGATATTGTTTAGTGCATTTGTTGTGTTTACTGTTGTTATAAAAACAATATATATATATATAAATAAAGTTTTAAAATTAAAATAAAATGTCAGCACATCCCAACTTATTTACAATATATCTAATGACAGTTGCAAATATATGGGTTTGCCTGGTAGGTTCAAAGGCTGGGACAGTAGAACCTCAAATCATGCCTTATCAATGTATTTTCAAAGGCTTTCACGGCTGGAGAATGATGGTTGTTGTGGGTTTTCCGGGCTGTATTGCCGTGGTCTTGGCATTGTAGTTCCTGACGTTTCGCCAGCAGCTGTGGCTGGCATCTTCAGAGGTGAAGCACCAAAAGACAGAGATCTCTCAGTGTCACAGAAAGCCTTCGACAATACATCGAACACCTCTACGGGGAGGAAACATTCCAACAGACCCGGAGATTGGAAACACTTTGGAACAAGAAAGCACACTGTGACGCTGAGAGATCTGTCTTTTGGTGCTACACCTCTGAAGATGCCAGTCACAGCTGCTGGCGAAACGTCAGGAACTACAACACCAAGACCACGGCTATACAGCCCGGAAAACCCACAACCACCATCATGCCTTATCAAGTTTACCCCAATCACTTTTGCGTTAATTGCTGTTTTGAAAAGAAGACAGGACTGTCCTGATATCTTTCAAAAGGGGTGGGCTGATCAGTTAGAAGTCTTGCTTCCTTCTCTACCACTCTAAAAAGAAAGGGGGGGATATGGTGGACACATGCATGTGACAGAATCATGACATTCAAGAAACAGAACACCAAGAAATGTTCAAGAAATAGAACACACATCTTGCACTGATGGTGGGCAACGTGGGTCTGTTCTCATGCACCTTTGCCACCGTTGATTTTGCCAGTGTAGGTTTTCTGTAAAGCACAGGTACATTTTCGATAAAATGTTGCCAGTCCTTAGACTTTAGGAGGCCATCAGCATTGTCTTTTACATTTCCCTGTTAATGCTGTTTGCCTTGCTGTTTGCATTTAAGGCTGTCAGACACAATTGCATAATAAAAGTCTGCTGAGTAAGTGAACTAGAGATCGAGATCCTGGAAAAACCCCAATAATTCCAGTGAGCCCATGATGAAATAATTTGGGCCAACACTAGTTGGAAGTGGCCTTTGGCGCTCTAGTTAAAACTAAATTGTGCATTCTCAGAGTACTTCTAAAGAATCTTGCCTATAAATAGGATTAAGAATAACATGTATTAGTGCTGGCAGAGAAGGCTCTGATAAAATGGTTGCATCTGCATAATTACTGGCAAAAATGCGATGAGCGGTCTTGCAATACGCCCCTCCTTTTTAATGGACCGGACGGATGGTGGGAAGACTTCTATTCTAAAAACAATTGTCCTAATCTAAATGGAGGGAAAAGATTGTATTAAAAATGGCTGGGATTAAGAGGATTGACAAACTATGAAACCGTAATCCCCATCATTGAAGTTTCACTATTTTTTGCTGCAACCTTACTGTTCAGCTGCTTCTCTCGTGCAAAGAGAGACGGAAGGTGTGGCACCCTTGCTCTCTCTGCACATGTGCAGTAAACTCAGCCTTTTCTCTAGTTCGTTTGGATATCCACTCTTCCAGTTTACTTCCCTGCTATCCCAGCTTGTGTCTTTTGGATTTCCAATCCCTGCTCAGCTTCAATACTCTGATACGTGTCTGTTCTTTAACAACAACAACATTCGATTTTTATACCGCCCTTCAGGACAACTTAACATCCACTCAGAGCCGTTTACAAAGTATGTTGTTATTATCCCCACAACAATCCCCCTGTGAGGTAGGTGGGGCTGAGAGAGCTCTGGAAGACTGACCAAAGTTCACCCAGCTGGCTTTAAGTGGAGGAGTGGGGAATCAAACCTGGTTCTTCAGACAGAGTTTAGAACTTAAAATGATGGGGCAAACAATCGACCATCTGCCCTTCCCCAAAGCATATCTGCTGTAGAAAGGAACCTAAATACGGAACATTTCCCATGAACACTTTTATCCATTGAAGGTAGAGCTCCCCTCTCAGTAATTTTAAAGTCTGCCTTCACAAATCTATATCCCAATTGTATCAACAATTTATCAGTCCTGGGGTCATCTGGGGAAAGTTGCAGGAAGTAAAGCAGCCCTACCACAATGCATATTAGCAGCTGAATAAATCCACACCTTGGATTATACAGATGTGGACAATACTCATATGATCCTCCTTTTGCAGAGTCGCATCTGGGAACACAGTGTACCAGTTTGGTGTAGTGGTTAAGAGCACGGGACTCTAATCTGGAGAGCCGGGTTTGATTCCCCACTCCTCCACTAGAAGCCAGCTGGGTGACCTTGGGCGAGTCACGGCTCTCTGGAGCTCTCTCAGCCCCACCCACCTCACAGGGTGATTGTTGTTGTGGGGATAATAATGGCATACTTTGTAAACCGCTCTGAGTGGGCATCCTGAAAGGCAGTATATAAATCGAATGTTGTTGTTGTTATTGTTATTATTATTAACAACTCTTAGTGAAATTTACCGCTTTGAATTGGTTAGGAGAATCCAGCATGGGGGTGTAAGTTAGCAGCCCGGCTGGGCATGTCTAAACAGTGAACAGTCACACATTCGTGGTGTTGCTGACCCTAGCACACCTCCACTATTGCTGCTTTTCTCCAGCCTTGGATTACTGCTCGGTGGGGTGGTCTCTTCCTACTTGGCAACACCCCTTCCACAGCTTCTGCTTTTAGATCCACGGAGTTCGCTCTGCAGAAAGGAGTCCTAGGCAAAGATTCGACTTGTCCCAAGCTTAATCCACAAGAGCGCAAATGAAAAATTTGCCAGACCTTTGTTTGAACCTCAACCTGCTAGGCTGCTGCAATGTACATCTAGTATAATAACATTCAGGGAAGTGCTATGAACTTTTAATCTTTTTGGCATCTGCAACATTCACCCAGCTGTCTTGAGGCAACATCCAGCCTTCAGTTTGGGCATATTTCCTTCCTCAGCAATTATCCCCACTTAGTTTAATCCTTTGTTGTTACTTCCCTGTCTCATTGTGGAGTGTGGAGGTGAACGTGCTGGGTGTGTATTTGAGAAGGCTACCGCATCCTTCCTTACAGCTTGGTGATCATGTGTGGGTATTATTTGCAATCCTAGGAGCTAGCACATTTTATTTGTAATCCTGGGAACTAGCAAGTCTATTCTGGACAATATTGCAAAATCCAGTAGCCTAACATGGTATTTCATGCAGGTGGCTGTAGTCTCTTATTTGCCCGGACTGGATACATAGGCATCATTTTGTAAGGGTCCAGGCTGTCAAATTAACTCCCTGAAACTTTGAGAACCATGGTTTCTACTAGAGACAGTACTCATTTTTCCACTAAGTTGTTCAACAACTGAACTTTCCATGTTCAAAGATGTCTATCAGATGTAACACAATCACCCAATCTGTTTGGTTCATGCATACCCCCGGCCTTAACTAGGGGGATCATTTGCAGGTGGCATGGGAGGAGAGCAGGATGCTGGGCAGTCACCATGTTAGAGGGCAGAGCGGGCTTCCAGCAGCCAGATTCAAATGCCAGGGTCAGCCAAAGAGAACTGGCTGGCCCGGGTAGCGAGGGGTGGGAAGAGGGCTGAGGACCTGGGAGGTGTGCATGCTGTGCAGGTCCACTGCCCCTCTTGTAGAAGGAGGTGGGCCCCACTCCTTGACACTTAGCTCATGATTGGCACCCCACCCAGCCCTCCCTTTTGTCACAACTTTGTAGAGAACAGGTGGTGTGAGCACTGGGCACCGATCTTTTTTGGGGGAAACAGGGCCTGTGCGCTCATTTTCCTTTTATAGGGATCCCCTTAAGGGGTCTGGGGAGTGGAGCATGGCAAGTGCAAGCCCAGCTCGAGGGCTGTCCGGTCCGCCGAATGGTCCCATGGTCCCCCTCCCTCAGCGGGGGTCCGAGGGGGTGTGGCGGTTACTGGCTGGCAGGCGGGTCAGCCGGTGTTTGGATCGGCGCCCTATGCAGCGCCAATGTGCTGTGAGCTGTAAATCAATAATGTTGTGGCCTCTTTTATCTCCGTCATGGTTGTCTTGTTTATTTTGTCTCCTCCCCTTCGCAACACTAGCCTGCAAATGCTAAACAGCTGTGACCGCTTGAGGGGGTGTGTGTGCAAAACTGCACATGCAAAAAGACACTGCCAGTTTACACCAATCAGCAGTCATTAGCATCACTAAGGACTACTTAGACAAACACTGAAGGGTAGTGCTTTATTAAATCACAGTCTTGATTTATGAATGATTTCTACGATTTTTGTCTGATTTTATTGTCCATTGACAAAATTGCCTCCTGAGCAGAGCAGTTACACAGCAAAGATGGAGGGTTGTACAGCTCAATCGGGCTGTGTGAGAATAGCCATGGGCCCGTTTGGTGTAGTGGTCACAGTGTCAGATTAGAATCTGGGAGACCCAGGTTCAAATCCCTGGTCTGCCATGGAAGTTTGCTGGGTGCATGGTTAGAAGGGGATTCTAGAAGGGGATGACAAACAGCCTCAAAGGGCTCAACATTCACATGGATCATCAAAAAAACCCAACAACAACCAAGAGTTGCACTTACCATAACTGTTGTTCATTGATGTCTTCTGTGCAGGCACACATATCCTCCCTCCTGCCCCGTTGTGCCTCTTCGATACTTACCTGTTGGACTGGCGACTCAGGAGACACTCAGGGTAGGAGGGTGCCATCTCCCAGTGGCATGCTTGGCAGGAAATGTCACACATGTGCAATGGGGAGACATGCTCCCCCTAGTGGATTTTAGCTATAAAAACCTTGCTGATAGACAGGCCTGCATGTGTGCTGTCCCATATGGGACCGCACAGAAGATGGACAATAATTTTTGTTCTTCAGTTCCCTCAGTTCAACTGATAACTAAAGGATAAAATGGGACCCAGCACAAGGGACAAAATGCTTAGGAGCAATCATGTCGTGTAGGGACTCCCATTTCCAGAGATACAGGAGTCAGTTGTGTTCGCTGGAAAATCCCATAGCGCTCTCAGATTAGGAAAACACTCGGATACACCTTTCTATTGATGCAGACCATACAAACCTATACAGAAGCTTTAAAACTCCTTTAGTCTAAACCACGCCTGCTAATGATTCTTAAAGATTTCTCCAGTAAAAAATTAGACAATTAATAGCGAAATCCTAAGCAGAGGTACTCAAGTGATTTCAATGGGCTTAGAATGGAGTAACCGAGTTTAAGAGTTTACTGTAAGTTTCTTTCTTAGGAGTGGCCATAGCTAGTTTGTATGCAGAATTTTTTTCAGGGAATACATTTAGTCTGAATATTTCTGCCAGCAATGACCTGAAATCACTCAGGGACATGTTCTCCGTATCTGTGAAGGTCATCGAGGTAAATCTCAAGGTGTGAAGATTAGACAACTGATTGAGTTGTGTTTGTTTGTAACCCTGCACCGAGTGGTTGCTTAGGAGCTTGTTAGCTCATATTGCTAGGTTCCAGTATCTTTACAGGGTGGAGTTTTTAGGAACACATTTTGCCATCGGTTTAACACAATAACATTAGATCTAGATTTGACGACCCAGTGTAAAACATTAAATTTAAGAGTAGGCTTTCTCGGAGCATAAAAATCACAATTGGTCCTGCTAGTAAAAGGATAAAATAAATGTCTATTCACTATAATTACGATCAAGCTTGTGATTTTTTGGTTTTGTTGTGTTTCCTTTTCTATGTAAGTAAAGCCAACTCGGTTTTTATTGTATAGAGTGCAAATGCCTACCATATAATAATGTAAATCCTGCAGAGAATTAGGCATCTGTACAGTTTCTTCCCCCTTCTGGCTGTTTCTTGCCTTAACTCAAAACGTCTGTTAGTCCTGGCACAGACAATGTGGGCAAGTCTGCACTTACCTCTTTTCCAATTAAACTCTGGCTTTTCAAAACATCTGGTAGTATACTTGTGACAGCAAACATACATGTTGACTAGTGCTCCTCTCCCAGCAGAGAAAAAGAGGGATGGCTTCCGAGCCATGCTCTAATGAGAAGGAATCTAAATATTGCTTGAATGACTGGCACGGTGGGGTTTAGTTACAATAAGAAAGGGGAACAAAGAAGCAAATCAGGATAACCACAGAGCAGCCCTCGGGAGCAAGATACTCAACCACCAAGTTTATTAAGCTACATGTACAAAATGATTAATGTTCCATGGCACAAAGCAGAACTACGTCAACATTTACATCACAGCCTTCATTTTCATTTGGTTAAAAACGCAATCATTATCATCATGTACTGCAAAATGCAAGTATAAGTTCCTCCATAGAGAATGAAAATTTACACATAGTGAATAGCAATTGCAATCGTGCGAGCTCCTGCTGGTTACTCTGGTACCAGAACTGGGAGCAACTGTGGGACCGCCTCTGGCGACAGCAGTGCAGTGAGCACCAGGAGAAGCCGTCCCCTTTATCTGGCGGAGGCACCAGGGACAGCCCTGGTGGGGGTGACTGCCAGTGGTATCTTGGTCTCCATCCTGGTAGCAGGCGAGGGTCCGTGCTACAGGCCAAGCCAAGAGGGTGTTAGGTGGAAGAAACCTCTTATTACCCCAGCATGGTTCCTGGCCTCTCCTCAGGACACAGCAGCTGCCCCATGACAGGGGCCCAGGGCCTCGCCTCCTGCCCCACCAACATGGCCTGTGCCTAGCGCCAGAGAACCCCCTCGCTGTTTCTGAGCCCAGGAGGCACCTGAATTACATCCAACCTAGTCCTCGGCCTGCTGAACCCCCCATGCGGGCTGCACCGGGCCCGGGCAAGCAGAGGAGCCGGATGGTCCCAGCAGTGGCTTCTTCTTCAAGGAAGACCCAGTGGGGAAGGGGGGTATGGAGGGCAGCATCGAGAAGCATGATACATCCAGCTCTGCTTGGGTATCATTGTTTATATAATTAAATTAAAAAAACAACTGCCATCATGCAGTAATAACGTTAGCTTCCAAACCATGAGGCGCGGGATGTTCAACCGTTCCTAATATCCTAGTCATGCACAGCTGTAATTTCTGATTTATTCAGCTATTGCTGTGCTCCCTCAAGTTAACTCCTCAGAATCCGTTTGGGCTAATAAGGCCGATTGCTTTATTCCCATGCTTTTGATAAGGCTATCAAAGAACAAAGTACATGACATTCCATATATGCATCAACATGTCTTCATGCTGCCAATTCTTTGGAGCAACATTCCATTAGATTAATAGAATGGTCTCCTTCAGCTCTCTGCTGTGGTGTCCCTTTAAAGCAAACACTGCATCTTAGGGTCCACTTCCAATATGACCTCATTGAGGATACAAACCAAGTTATCTCCACTTCCGAACTCAATTCAGCAGCTCACAGGGCCCTTTAATTATGATGCCAGCATTCTGGAATATGCATTTCTAAAAGATCATCTCATAATACTATTGTAATCTTAGATGACTCACAATTAGGCAGATGGGACAATCATGTAGTTCTTTCCCAAGGAATTATTCCCCCCAATTTAAAGCGGGGGGGGGGGGATGACCACTTCAGGGGAAAGACCCATGCAGTGTAAGTGGTTGCAAGCTTATAGACTTTACAGGAACAATGTGAAATGAACCCACAGAAAAATACCTCGTGTTACATAACATGAAACCTTGGCTACATGTTTGAGAGATGAATCAGAGTTTGGATTGTTAGATCCAGAGGAGTTAGCTGTGTTATTATTTATTTATTTATTAGATTAGATTTTTAGTCCACCCTCCCCTCCAGGCAGGCTCAGAGCGGAGAACAATGTTTCAATTTACATAAATAACAGTTAAAAACATTATACAAATAACATTAAAACAACTTTACACAATAAATACAATACAGCTTCTCTTCAGATGGTGATGGTACAATACTGCTTTTCAAGCCGTGGCTCATACATAAGCTCATATATAGGGTGGTGGACAGATCTTTAGTGTGGCCAGTGGTGGGGGGCAACCTAGGCTCCACCATATGCCTGGTGGAGCATCTCCATCTAACAGGCCCGGTGGAAAGATAACAAATCTGTAGTTGGAAAATAGTAAAGAGTCCAGTAGTTGGAAAATAGTAAAGAGTCCAGTAGCATCTTTAAGACTAAACAACTTGATTGTAGCATAAGCTTTCGAGAACCACAGTTCTCTTCATCAAATGCATCTATATGTATGTATACATACACACATAAACTCAGATAGGCATTCAGAAGCCTTGCCAGACAAAAGCACCACATGGCCCTGCCCACTTTCTAAAATCACTTGGCAATCAGCAAGAAAGATTTTGGCCAGTGCCATATCACCCATGGGCAACATGATGGGGGCCTCTTGGATTAGGCATACTGCTGGCTGTCTAGTACTCTCTCTGGGTTAGCAGAGGTGCTCTCAGATGTTGTGCTGGAGACACCTAGAATAATTGTTCTAAAGAATTTCAGCATTCATGTTGCATGCTACTCACTGTAGCTGGCCATGATTTTACAGCTTCTTTGGGTGCCATGGACCAATCTGTGATGGACTCAACACAAGAAAGAGGTCAATCTTTGGGCATAATCTTCTGCATTGAGCTCTTGAGTGGAGGTTTTGTTTGAGGGCTGGGGATTCAGCTTGAACATGGTGTGACCATTATAGGTGAAAGTGGCCCTGATGCCCTGCAATGGATGGGTTGACAGTTAAAACTGTCTACCTATGGAGGCTCGTGGATCATTGTGGATTCCAAAATTCTCTTGGAGATTTTTGGATTCTAAACTCATACCTTGTTGAGGCTGTGGTGGGAACTTGGAAACTGAAGTTTCTCAAAGCTATTCACAAGATTTCTCCTTTTTGACCTCTCCCACCTTTGGAGCAGAAGCTTGCCTCGTGGTATACTGCATAGCTGGGTAACCTAAAAAAGTCCAGAAGACTTCTAGAAAGATGCTGGTGGAAAAGTCATACTAAATCCCACAGAGGGAACTATAGAGCCCATCGGAATACTTATGAGGTAGCAGTGACAGCGGCAAAAAATATTATTTCTCTGCAACCATTGCATCAGCTAGTTCACATCCATCTCAACTATTTAAGCTTTTCTGACATCTACTGAATCTTAAACAGGCAATTAGCTGTGGTACCTTATCATCATCATCATCATCATCAACAACAACAACAACAACAACAACAACAACAACAACAACAACAACAACAACAACAACAACAACAACAACAACAACAACAACAACAACACCCTTCCCGCAAGTGGGCTCAGGGTGAGGTACAGCAGTTATAAAAATAGAATACAACAGTTCATCATACAATCAACAACAAATAATAACTGTCCCAAGATGGAGCCAATTCCAGATTCCTGCCCATCAACATACAGGGGGAGGGAAGTGGACAGATAATGTACTGCAACTCATACGTGGGTCAGCAAACGAATGGGCACTACATAGTCCTGTGCTGTACCCATATGTTGGGCAGCCGGCCGGTGGACACTGTATAACCCCACACTTAATGGGAGGCTGGTGGGAGGCTCAGTGAGGATCTCATGCTGGCCTCAACCATACGCCTGGTGGAACATCTCCATCTTACAGGCCTGCCAAAATGATAGAAGATCCTGACGGGCCCAGGTGTCCTCAGACAGGGAGTTCCACCAGGTTGGGGGCAGGACCGAAAAGGCCCTGGCCCTCGGTTGAGGCCAACCAAGGCTCCCTGGGGCCAGGGACCACCAGCAGATGTTTTCAAGCTGATTGAAGCATTCTACGAGGCACATACAGGGAGAGGCAGTCCCTTAGTTATGCTGGTCCCAGTCTGTTTAGGGCCTTATAGGTTAAACCAGCACCTTGAACCGAATCTGGAATTCCACGGGGAGCCAGTGGAGCTGCTGCAGAATTGGTGTAATATGTATACTATAAGGAACACCCGTCAAAACATGTGCAGCAGCATTCTGGACCCGCTGTAGTCTCTGGATCAAACCCAAGGGCAGCCCTGCATAGAGCGAGTCACAGTAATCCAACCTGGAGGTGACTGTTGCATGGATCACTGTCATTAGGTCCTGGGCTGAGAGATAGGGGGCTAGCCGCCTGGCCTGCCGAAGATGGAAAAAAGCAGCCTGGGCAACCGTCGCAATCTGGACCTCCATAGATAAGGATGAATCCAGGATCATGCCCAAACTCCTGACCAATGGTACGGGCACAAGCGGTGTCCCCCCCCCCCAAAGGCTGGGAGATTGATCCCTTCCTCTGACAGCCCACAGCCCAAGTACAGGACCTCCGTCTTCACGGGATTCAACTTCAGCCTGCTCTGTGCCACCCATCCAGACACGGCCTCCAAAGCTCTCAACAGGGCATCAGGGGCAGAGTCAGGTCGATTATCCATCAGCAGATACAACTGGGTGTCATCCGCCTACTGATGACAACCCAGTCCAAACCTCTGCACCAGGTGGGCGAGGGGGCACATATAAAGATTGAACAACAGTGGAGTGAATATTGCCCCCTGAGGGACACCACACACCAAAGGCTGGCATGTGGACAATCTCTCCCCCAGCGCCACCCTCTGTCCCCGACCGTGGAGAAAAGAAACAAGCCTCACTACAGCTTCCTTCAACGCACTGGGAAAAACCCCAGAGCTCAATGAGGAATTCATAATATCCTCCAATTGGGCCCCCAACGCGTCGCCACTAGCTTTCACCAGCCATGATGGGCAGGAGTCTAGGGAGCACATAGTGGGCCTGACCAGCCACAGGATCCTGTCCACTTCCTGCTTTACAATTTTTTAAAATCCTACTGGAGAAGCAAATTAATGCAACTAAAAAAAATTACATTGTTGAAGGCTTTCACTGCTGGAAAACGATGGTTGTTGTGGGTTTTCCGGGCTGTATAGCCGTGGTCTTGGCATTGTAGTTCCTGACGTTTCGCCAGCAGCTGTGGCTGGCATCTTCAAAGGTGTAGCACCAAAAGACAGAGATCCCTCAGTGTCACAGTGTGGAGAAGATGTTGGCAGGTCATTTATATCTACTCAGGAATGTGGGTTTGGGCTGAGTTATCCTGTAGGAGTTTCCCAGGGTGTGGAATGCTAATGGAGGGAGGCGTCACTGTATCCTGAGGAGGTTCTTTTGCATATGGATTGGTGCTTGATGTGCTAATCTTCTCTGCAGGGCTATTGTGGGATGTGGAGTATTTCGTTAGCCTGGTGTTTGGCAGGGCTGGAAGCCACACTCCATTCTTAAAGTCTCTTCTGTTGAAATTGTGCTTATGTTTATGAATTTCAATGGCTTCCCTGTGCAATCTGACAAAGTAGTTGGAAGTGTTGTCCAGTATTTTAGTGTCCTGGAATAGGATACTGTGTCCTGTTTGAGTTAGGCTATGTTCAGCCTCTGCTGATTTTTCCGGATGGCCAAGTCTGCAGTGTCTTTCATGTTCTTTTAACATGTATGTTGTTACACCGCCCTGAGCCCGTCCGATAGGGAGGGCAGTCTAGAAATGTAATAAATAAATAAATAATAAATAAATATAATAGACTGGTTAATGGTGGATGGTCTTCAGTGGTATGGCCAGCAAGAGGACAGCCTAGCCCCTACCAAATGCCTGGCAGAAAATCTCTAACCAATAGATATAAATTACCTGCCAACATCTTCTCCACACTGTGACACTGAGAGATCTCTGTCTTTTGGTGCTACACCTCTGAGGATGCCAGCCACAGCTGCTGGCGAAACGTCAGGAACTACAATGCCAAGACCACGGCTATACAGCCCGGAAAATCCACAACAACCATTATAAAAAAATTCTTTCCTCCAACTGAGAGTAGCCTGGAAGATGGTCCCCTACCTTGACAGGGCCAATCTAGCCACCTAGATCCGTTCTGTTGCCAGAAACATTGAGACTAGACTAATTAAGGGTGTGCAAAACAAAACAAACAAGTTTGAAATACACCTGGAAATTGCTGTTTCATTTTGTTAAAGCAGCTTCCAGAATGGTGAACCAAATCCAGGAAACCAAATATAACAACAACAGCAACAACAACAGCAACAGCAACAGCAACAACAACAACAACAACAACAACAACAACAACAACAACAACAACAACAACAACAACAGCGTTTATATACCACTCTTCTAGACAGATTAGTACCTCACCCAGAGCGGTGAACAAGTTAGTGTTATCATTATTCCAACAATACAACTGGCGAGCTGGGGCTGAGAAAAGTGGCTTACCCAAGGCCACCTACTGAGGTCATGGCAGTAGTGGGATTCAAACCCGTAGAGTCCTGAATTCACAGCCAAACCACTTATATAGAGAGCTATATAGACCTGCTGTAGCACAGTGGTTAAGTATATAGTTCTATATCTGACAAAGAGAACTGTGGTTCTAGAAAGCTTATGCTACAATAAAGTTGGTTAGTCTTAAAGGTGCTACTAGATGCCTTACTATTTTTTCTAGAGGAACTGATCTCCGTCGCCTGGAGATCAGTTGCGTAATTCTGGGATATCTCCAGCCACCACCTGGAGGTTGCACCTGACAAAGAGAGCTGTGGATCTCGAAAGCTTATGCTACAATAAACTTGGTTAGTCTTAAAGGTGCTACGGGACTCTTTACTATTTCACCTGGAGGTTGGCAACTCTAGTTTGGCCCCATTTGAAAGAAATGTCATCTAGGTTGGTAGTGAGCACAAACACTTCCTACATATCCTCATTTATTGAGCAGAAACCAATTAGAAAGTTTGAGACTAGAGATGGGCACGAATCGAATTGCGACCCAAAAAAACACACGAACCAGGCCGGTTCGTGGTTCATGAACCAGAGGTCTACTGGTCTACTGGTTCGGTTGGGTTGTAAAGGGGCAGTTTAAATTTTTCCTGCAGCTTGCAAAGGCAGGTCCCTTTAAACTGTCAGCTGGCAGGCGCCAGGGGGGATCCCCCCTCACCACCTGCCAGCTGATAGGTTAAAGGAATCTGCCACTTGCAAGGCAGGAAAGGGCCCCTAAAACTGTCAAATGCCCCTTTCCCTGGTGTTGCTAAGCGGCCAGAAAGAGGCATTTAAACCCCAGCAACCACAAACCTCAAACTGGTCATAAACTTGCCCCAGTTCATGCCAGTTTGTGGTTCCTGGTTCATGAAAATCCACGAACCACGAACCTCATGGTTCGTTTTTTTGGGGGTTCATGCTCATCTATATTTGGGACTGCTCAAAACAGCATTCCTAACACAAACACTTCAATGTGAATGGCTTGAAACCATAGGCCATTGGCAGTAACAACTTCTCTTGTAGGGACAGACATGAAATTTCCACAGGATCCAGATCTAGGTACAGATACTCAAGAGATTAATGTTGGGACTCAGGAAAGGAGAAGTTTATCATATTATGAAAAGCAATATTTTCCTGCCTGTATTCGTAGTGAGTGGATCCACAGTGTTCAGGCACGTGCAGCTGTTCAGACACCATTTATAAAGTTCTGCTTATTTAACCTTCTTTTGTCTCTTCCCCATTAAAAGTCAGACCTCATAGAAGCAGCAAGATTTGCTCCTTCCTCTGTTCATGAGATGTTGATGAAGAAATATATGTCTGTGGGATTAGCTGACAAACAATGTTTCAAGGCAAAGAAATTTTTCAGGAAGCCCATGCTAAAGTAAGCTCTCTATTAGACAGCCTCTTTTACATCAGAAGGTTTGCCTATATTGGATAACTCTATAATTCAACTGATTTAGATTAAACTAGGTTAAGAAACTAATTGCCTCGTGTCTGTCTACACACAGTCCATCCACCATAGCTCTGGGACTATATGTCATTTCCATTACTGGTCAAATGCACAAGTCAGACCGGATGACTTACCGGTAAATACCATAGTAATTAAATTGCGGTTCAAAAAGTATACAATATATCCAGTATACATTCATACATAAGTACATTCAAGCATGCAGACACATGAGGCAAAATATAAGTCTTGCACCGTTTGTTTGCTATATTTGAGTCGAGCCTCTCAATGAATTTCAAGCTGTGTTCTTGGACGCTCTCAGATTCCTCAGAAACTTATCAGAGGTTCCTTGGTGAGAAGATCAGAAGTGTCATATAAGATTTCCTGGACAGCAGCATGCTTACCTACATCAACGTTCCCTAAAACGGGCCCATGTAGAAGAATGCCGGTTGTGTTCTTAAACCTGCTGTCAGTTCAAAAGGGATGCATAGCCAACTGGCTCAACCAGTGCCCCTAAAAGGTATGCTTGTAGCTTTGGCCTGCACATGTTGCTTGAGGATGCCAGTGACAGGAAGAAGTGGAGTTATAGCATAGCTTTTATTTTCTTTTAGGGGGGTGAGGAAAATAAAGCTAGACTCTAGAGGTGGGCACAAACCAAAATATGAACCAAAATTAAGTACGAACCAGGCCGGTTCGTGGTTCGCGAACCAGCGGTTCATCAGATCCCATTTCTGATGAACCACCACGAACTTTAGGCTGGTTCGTTTGGTTCGTTTTTTGGTTCATCACTGCAGACAGCATTGTGCCAACCAATCCGTTTCCTAGGCAATATGGGATGTACTTCCTGCAGACGTTCTGCTGACCCGGAAGTGACATTCTGCTGACCCAGAAGTGATGATTTTCTGACCTGGATGTGACATTTTCATGAACCAAATGAACTGGTTCGTGAACCAGGGGCAGGTTCGTGAAAGTTCATGGTTCTTGAAATTTGATGAACCATGAACCACGTGGTTCGGTTTTTTTCTGGTTTGTGCCCATCTCTGCTAGACTCCCAACATTTAGTACCTCTTAATACAAATCTATCTATCTATCTATCTATCTATCTATCTATCTATCTATCTATCTATCTATCTATCTATCTATCTATCTATCTATCTATGACATCTAATTCATGGGAGTGCCTGCCAATACACTTCTTTCCACTTGTGTTCCTTTCACTCATTATGGAGGCAGGCAGCCTTCTGCTGCAGATTGTGTTCGTCTGGTGCCAGACATGTCTGCTTGTACAAGACCAAAAAGCACTTACTGCAAAAGGAATGTGTTTCACAGTGGACATTGACCTTTCCAGGGGAGGAAGAGAAGCATCAAAATAGAAAGAAAGCTGGATTTTGTTAATGTTGATGGTCTTCTCTTGTTTCCTGCCTGAATGTCAATAGTTGTTAGAAAGGTAGTATTGCCAACTCAAGGTTCAGAAATTCCTGGAGATTTGTGGTGGTGGTGGGGAGGTGGAGCCTGGGAAGAGGAAGGACCTTGGTGGGGTATAAGGACATACTATCCACACTCTAAAGCACCCATTTTCTCCAGGGGAAATGATCTGTTGTCTGGATATGTGTTGTAATTTCGAGAGATCCTTTTCCAGACCCACCTGGAAGTTGCCAACCTATGATTTAACCATGCAGTCTTTTGTGACATATTTGTGGCTCCCTTTCCCCCACCCTCTTTAGCATAAATTCTCTGAAACCCCCAACACTGTAGCCAGAACTCCATTTGGAACTGAAGCTGATAAAATTATAAACAAAACTACGTCTGCTATTCAGCCCACTAAGGAATTGAGTAGTATTTCAATTTTTATCATATCAGCTGTATGCCCAGCTTGTGGGGGGGGGGGGGGAAATCAGTTTAGAGATCCCAGCTAGCTGTTTTAGGTCGAACTAAAAATGTTGTGAGATCTTTGTGCTCTACCTCTGCTCCACCACTCTCATTTCAAGTATTTGCCCTGAGTTATTGAGTGCAGTTTATCACAGCTTTGTAGCACTTGGATCACACACACATGTACTCGATATAAAGCTTTCAGGAAGAATTGAGTTACGGCACCATTTTATGTACAGAGAAACCTGAGCTGGACCCATGGACAATTTGAGAGAGACTGACAGCCAAGGATAAGCTTCCCCCCCCTCCTTTCCAGAGACTTTTCCTGATTTACCACAGGAGCGCCTGGCAACGCCTGCTGTCTTCTAACAGTGCAATGATAGGGACCAACCAGTGAATAATGTTGACACTATCTTGGGAAGCAAGCCAGAATTCCAATCCCAGTTCAGCCATAAAACCAAAAAATGGCTTACAGCAAATTGGTTTTTTTTTTCCTGCTCGGCTGTTCCATCTTTAAAGAGGAACTAAGGGTACCTCTAGATACTGTTTTTCAGCATG
Source organism: Eublepharis macularius (assembly GCF_028583425.1). Classification (NCBI taxonomy): domain Eukaryota; kingdom Metazoa; phylum Chordata; class Lepidosauria; order Squamata; family Eublepharidae; genus Eublepharis; species Eublepharis macularius. The sequence continues at coordinate 19,142,632 of NC_072793.1, read as the reverse complement.
GGTACTCATTTTAACATACTTCCCACAATCACACAGCAGCTGCATGAAAACTGCATGAGGAGAGTTCTTTTGCCAATTTTACTGCTCTTTGTGGAGAATCTGTGCATGAGAAAACTGCTTGGAGGGCATGAGCCTTTCCTCCCTCATGGCAGCGTTCTGAGCCCATTTGGGGTCTCCTTTTCTTCCTGAGGGGCCAAGGCCAGGGAACCAGGAGGATCAATAGGATGCTGCTGCAGAGCAACCGGCAGTAGCACCAGATGCCACCCAGCCAAGTCAGCCCTTGCCAGTGGCCTCTGAGATAACCATTAGGTCCCTTCCAGACAACCCACAAACCTGGACCCATAGACACCCCCCCTCAGGATCCCCTCCCAATCTGCAGGAACAGCGGCAGTAGAAGGCCCAGTTTGAGGTGGCACAAAAGAGGCCAAGCACCAGACTGGCTGTGCACAACCTGTCTGTAGACCCAGAGCAGAAACTACACGAGACACCCTGCACACGTGGGGTTCTCGCAAGTATACCTGGGTCGTGTAGTCGGGCCAGCAGCAGGACGAGAGGGAAAGAGACAGCGAGGGGAGCGCAAAGCTGCCAGGCAGTTAGCCGTGGCAGAAGGAGCTGCTGAGGCTCTCACCACTGCCACCACCGCTAGACTCAACCATCCCTTTTCACAGTCTTCTTCCCCTCTCTGTGAGAAGGGATGGTTGAGTCTAGCAGCGGTGGTGGTGGCAGCAGCTCCTTCTGTTGCTGCCACCTGCCTGGCAGGTTTGGGCTCCCCTCACTGTCTCTTTCCCTCCCATCCTGTTGCTGCTGGCCTGACTACACTACCCAGGTAAACTTGCGAGAACCCCACACATGTCTTGTGTATGGTGAGAGTGCTACGGGATCCTGGCCAGAGCTCCGCCTCAAGAGCTTCAGCAGCTGCCAGCCTGTGCTTAACTTCCAGCCTGTTTCGGCTGAGGCTTCAGCAGGCTGCCTTGCTGTGCTCCAGCTCCCAGCATAGACATGCTGCTGCTCTGTGATCCAGAGGCCCTACTCTGGATGAGCCCAGACCCGGCCAGCCTGCAGAGCACAGGACAGACTGGACTTTGCACAATGAAAGCACTTCGTAATTCCTAAAAAATAGCATTTGGCAACACCTAGACTAAAACGGAAAGGATCTAGAGAAGCTTAGAGTGGCCCGAACATATTAATACAACAAAACATGTAACATGATCTTGCTGGATCGATCACACCACAAAGCAAGATCTACGGGAGCTCGCGGGACTGCAGAAGGAGGAAGGAAGCAGTGAAAATTGCCTTTGTTCCCCAGCAGAAAACAATCTTTGGATTCAGACAGAAACCTGAAAACTTCTAAGGCCACAATCTATTCCTAACCCCCCCCCCCAGCCCCCCCATGCAAACACAGCCATGGAGCCTTCCTCGCTTCTTTTTCTTTCCTGCCTGCACAAAAGCCATCACACACCTTCTATATAATAGTCTATTGTCTCCTCCTACTCTAACTTATGGGAGGTGTGCACTGTCCACCCACTGCAACAGCATACTGAGAGTGTCTCTCCATGAGACATCTGACACGTGAAAAACGTGTGTTGGGAGATGCAATGGTAGCCAGGAAAGGTAGTTTAAAAGGACAGAGCCTACGGCAGGGCAAAAGCTTTGCTATACACTGGAGCTGTGTTAAGGGGCTGTGAAATGGCAGAAAGAAAACTTCAGCCCATTATAACTTCTCCAGGTCCAAGCCCAGCCTTGGAAGACAGCTCCAGCCCTTTTTCATTCCTCGCTTCCCTCCAGTTGAGATCCCACACAGTTTTAGACTGGGGAGATGAAATTGACAGACCCTTTGGGGAGGTGTAGATGAAATTAACAAACACTCTGAGGAGTGATCTCCACCAGCTCTATCTTTTTAAACTACACTTCCAAGATAACATTGTGTCTCCCTATACTTGAACACATGCCAAGGCGTCTCGTGTAAACAGGCTCTCAAATGGGCACATGCTGATTCCATGCTACGGGTGCTGCAGTTGCCATATGGCTTCTGCTTCATGTTATTTGCAAACAATTTTAATGTGTTAGTTTTATACCCTACAGTCTCTTAATCATGAGCACAATATTAGCCATATAAGCAAGAGAAGACATAAAATTTTAACCTGTCTTTAGAGTTCGTCCACTCCTTGCTACATTGCACTAGAGTAACAATTGTGTACTCATATATTACTTCCGAGAAGCAGTTCACAAATATTCATTTTGGTGTATAATTGAAAGTGGGGGATTACAATCAATGTATCTAGCTGTCACCTGAGTTCCAGTGATGTGAAAAGAACCTTTGGATTTCATGAATGTTCATGCTATTATGTTTTAATTAATAGATAACACTGTGTCAGTTCATGGTGTCGCTGGAACAAAAACATATCTCAAGGACCACTTCCCGTTCTTCCTTCTGTATGGTCTGAGTGAACAGTTTTTATAGCCCTCTTGCCATTTTCAAATATGCCTTATTGCACTCTCTGTTTTGAAAACACAACGCTGGGAATCATTTTAATTAGAGTTCTTCCTGAAAGGCTGTTATTACGAAATGTAAAGAGATGTGTCTCAGATAAGCAACACCCACCTTCCTTAGCCTCCAGCATGTTTGAAGTGGCATCTGTCCAAGAATGAGGCAACACTAAGCTCTGTCAACAGGTTTGATCTGAATCACAGAACTACACAAATCTTAAGAGCATCTAGTCCACCTCCATCGAACTAGGAACCTCCAAAAGCTTGACTACTAGGTTAGTTCCCACAATGGAAGGGACTTGTTTTGTTCCAGGTCAAGGCTGTATTTTGTAGAGGGCAAGATACAAAGGGTGATCACTTCGGAGAAGGAAGACAAATTGTCAGTCACGTCTACAGATGGGCATGAACAGAAAAAAAAAACGAACATGATGTTCGTTGTTTGTTGCCATCCATGAACAGGGCCTCATGAACAACCACGAACATGGCCCTGTTCACGAACGTGTTCGTGGTTGGCTGTTCGTGGGGGCCAGCAGGCTCTCCTCCAGCCATCATCCAAGTCAAGACCCCTACTGCACCACTCCCAGAAACCTGACCTGAGCAGGCAGCAGGAAAGGTACCAATAATAAAGAATAGCTTGGCCCCAGAGCCTGGCAGCAGCCCTGGAACTTGAAGGGGTAGATCCCTATCCCACTACACACAAAGAAAATTCAAGCTCCAATGCACTCTATCAAAATGCCAACAGCAACTGTCTCCCTCTCCACTGTCTGCAAACTAAGCCAGAGCTGGGAGCCCCCCTCCCCCCTGCTCTTTGCTTCCTTGTAACAAATTTGGAGCTCCACACTTGAAAGGAAGACCTGCCTATCAAGCTAAATTGGGCTTAGATTGGAGTTTCCAGGGCAACAGCAGGAGTTCAGACAGAGTTCAGGCAGTCCCTGCCTCCGGTTGCCAAGGGAATTGCTGTTCATCAAGCCAGACAGTCTGGCACCTGCAGTCATCCCATGATAGCACAGGACTCAGGACTGCCTGTGTCTTTGATGTTTGGTCTAATGTGCTTTGGTAGACGTGCTGATGTCTGCTGAGTGGCAAGAGTCTCCCAAAATTACTAGGGAGGTGAATCCTTTAAAGGGTGCGTGATGTCGATCTCCTTCTGGCCAGGTGGTGAAGCTGGTGCAGTCTATCAATGACACTTGCTGCCTCCTTGGTTTCTTTGGTGCTGTGTGCAGTGTCCCTTCCTTGGTGGGAAATGGAGCGCATTCGGGGCTTTTTAAAGTTCAATCAATGAGACATGAAGAAGTGTCCTTCGATGTTTGCCAAGAGCCCATAGGGAATAGGGGCAAAGGAAAACAGGGCAGTGCAGAAGGTAGGGATGACCAACAGGAGATTAGCAAGAGGAACAACCGCTGATCTTGACCAGACAGAAAACTACCCATTTTAAAGCAAAGGAGAAATGGAAGGTGAACAGGCGTTGGTCCCCCAAGACTCCTGCTTGACTTCAGAGAGTACATCTTTTACTTTAGGAATGACAGGTAACAAAATTACTATGTCTGAAGGGCCTCCATCAGGATAGCTGCCTCAGTGGAGACCTAGGGTGATGAAGCTGCAGTTCCATTTTATAGCCAACTTGCTTTAAAGTGCAGGGTGCAAAGAGCTGGGGTCTGACTGCTAGGAGCTGTGGATTGGGACCAACGATGCATCACCACCCTCCCAATGACCCAGGAAAGTAAGCCATGCCACGCTTTGCTTAGCACTAAGAGCCACATCTGTCATAAATCATGAACCAAGCAACCGCAACTAATTCGTATATTTAAATTGTTTGCAATTAGCATACATCACATATCATTTTTCATTAACATGGAAAATATCAGCATTTATTCTATGCCGAGTCTGATGTTATTAACCTCAAATGTAAAAACTTAGATCAGTGCCGGGGCGGGCGGGGGAGTGTCTTAAAAAAAACTGACAGAAATCTCGAGGATGGAAAGCTGGAACCGTGCTTTTGAACTTGCTTTGTTTTTTCCATACACTAAGTCCCCCCCCCCCCCCGGTCCAAATCACCATTTCAAATGCAACTGCTTATAGCACCAAAGCGCCCATTGAAACTATTAAGTAGGGGAAGACTGGAAAGTTAGTTAACACTTTTGGTTTCAACGTGTTAATATCGGTTTCAATGTGAGCTGTGAAGGAAAACGCACAAGAAGGACCATGCCGTACGTATTTCCCGAGGAAGCATTGCGAAACAAGGAAAGGAAGCCGGTGTCTTGTTGAAGCGCCACGGCGAGTGGCAAGGCTGTGAAATGACCTTGTTGTTTTCATCTGAAAGATACAAAGTGAAGGACATATAAGATACGTCTGTCTGCTTTTGAAATGGACTTTGTAACTTACCTTGAGTGATTACAGGAGACTTTTAATGTTTTTAAATGTTTTTAATGATGTTTGTATTTGTTATCCGCCCTGAGCCTGCGAAAGCGGGGAGGGCGGAATATAAATATAATAAGTTAAATTAAATTAAATTAAATTTTATGGAATCAAGGTTTTGGACTGTTACTATAATAGAGATATCAATATGTGGAACCTATCCTATTTAGAAATTTACACCGGAAACCACCTTCCATTGATTTTAATGGTGCTGAATGCCTGTAAAGGGAAAACTGGGATTCGTAATAATCTATTTCCCGAGGAAGCTTTGCAAAACAACTTTTCGTAATAATCTATTAGGGGCCTGAGAACTACAAAGATGTGCCTTGTGCCAGTTCTAAGTTCATTTTTCAGGAGCAGTAATAAACAAAACTAAACTCACCCACATCTTCCACCCTTAACTGACTCTACCTGCGTGTACCTGTGGGGCATCTCAGTTCTGCCTTCTCTCTGTCCCTTTCCTTGCTAGAATACAGTCAGTACCAGATGTGGGCCCTTTTCGCTCCACCGCCTTATTCTGGAACAGCCTTTCCAAGGCTCCCAACTTGCTGAGGTCACGGAGAAGCTGCCAATCAGAGGTGGGCACTTCGGGCTACTTAGACGGTGTTTTTGGACCAAGACATGGAAAAAGCAACACAATATGGACCACTAGTGGGCTGAAACATTTGACGTGGGCACAGATAATTAGTGTGTTGTAGTTTTGCTTGCTTTATTTGCTTATTTTTGTTAAAGCTGTTTTTGATTGGCATATTAATATCGTTACTTTGTTATTCTTACTTAGTTGCGAAGGCGGGCTGAAAATTCTTTTAAAATCAATTCAAAGAAGCCTCCAGTGACATTAGATCCAGAGGAGTTAGCCGTGTTAGTCTGTAGTAGCAAAATCGAAAAGAGTCCAGTATTACCTTTAAGACTAACCAACTTTACTGTAGCATAAGCTTTCGAGAATCAGTTTTCTTCATCCCCATGCATCTGACGAAGAGAACCGTGATTCTCGAAAGCTTATGCTACAGTAAATTTGGTTAGTCTTAAAGGTAATACTGGACTCTTTTCAATTTTCCATTGACATTGGCATACAGTAATATTGTGTGCAGCCCACTTACCTCTTCTTGATATTTGACTTTGGCCACCTGGAAAACTCTGAGCTGCCTGATACTCAGTGCTGTGATACAAAGATGTGTGCGCATTCATATTTTGTTCAAGTACATTACTGTTTCCCCAATTCTTTTTTTCTAATCACAGCTGCTCACATTACATTAGAAGCACTCTGAAGTCCCTGGAGTATTAGGCACAGCCGTCAGTAGGAGGTAATGGTCCTCTGCCAATTGAAGCTCCCTATACAAACTTTTGGATTCTGGCCAGATATTTTCTTTGTTAAACTGGATTTCTGAAAAGCAAATTTCTGCAAAATAAAAAAAATATAAAAAAAACTTTGTTCCTGACAACACTGAGTTTTTTCAAGGCAGAAGGGTTTTTTTTTCATTTTGAAGAAAGGTCTGTTGATTTTGTTTTGCAATTAATCAATAAAACAAGCAAACAAATTCAAACCAGCCATCAGTTTAAATGTTTGCTGCCTGGTTTGTTACTCTAATCTTTAGATTAAATACTATTTTCTTTTCCTTTCGGTAGAATCTGGTGGACGGTATGTTTCCAATAACCAAAACAAGCTGTTGCAAGACTAACTGTGCTGCAAAGCTGTAGACTTCATCCACAGCTATGGCCATAATTCTTACAGCAATCGTTATGATACTTCCAGATGTCAGTACATGCATTATGCTTTCCAAGTACAACTCAAAGCCTGCATGTATCCCAAAACCGCATGGAAGGGGAACATTAGATCTGGGGGTGGACAGTGTCTGTGTAATTTCCTTCGGCTTCTAAAATCCCTTGTAACAACTGCAAACAGGTGTGAAGTATTAGCTGAAGCTAAAAGCAGCACATGGCAGGCCGCACGCCTTCAGTGTAGACAAACCTGGATCCAGAACCTAAAGATCTCTGCTAGAGGATGCACTTAAATGGGGCCTATGTTGGCAGAATTATTTGAGCCAGTTAAGGTGATCCAAATTACTGCAGTGGATGGACAGAACAAGAAAAATTGGATTCAAATTCTGCTCAGTCCTAAAGATCTCTGGACAACTTCGGGCTTAACCCATTGCACAGGGGAGTTGTATGATGTGAGGGTTACGTGGGAGAACTCGTCTATGTAAGTCACATATGTGATTAATCATTTTGTATGTAATCCAGAGGAGGGGATTTGGTCTTCACCCATTCCCCTATTATTCAACTAATCAAATAAGCAAAACCAAGGAAACCGGGATTTATATTAAATATCTGCACTCATTCGGATTGTATGACTGAAAATATCTTAACTATTTGGAAGTTTTATATTGAAATGCATTAAAATTAAATGGCAGGTTTAAGGAGCGGTCTTTAGCAAGTCTACTCAGAAGTAAGTTCCATTTTACACAATGATGTTTACTTCTAGGAAAGCATTCTGAGGATTGCAGCCTAGATCTTTAGTATGTTGGTCTGCTGATGAATCCAGGTTCTCCAACAACGGAGTTAAAGCTTTGCAAAAACCTACACTTGAGCCATTTAGCATAGTTGATCGTCAGTAACTTGCTGAATAACTGATTAAGAGGACCTGCTTTGATTAGCTTAGGTTTTATAGGTAGGTAAAGGTAGTCCCCTGTGCAAGCACCGAGTCATTACTGCCCTTGCGGGGGACGTCGGATCACGTTTTCTTTGCAGGCTTTTTACAGGGTGGTTTGCCATTGCCTTCCCCAGTCATCTACACTTTACCCCCAGGAAACTGGGTACTTGTTTTACCAGCCTCTGATGACAATATGAAACAGCAGAATCCAGCCGGAGCTGTCTGTTGGGTGCAGTGGGCAGCTTTTCCGCAGCCCTTTGAATTGTACTCCACCTGGAAACAAAAGACAAGTTTACTGGGCTTTATATTGATTACATCTTTGGACTTACCTTCTTTGGACCCATTTGGGAATTGATTTTTCCTTTGGACTTAACTTCCTTGGATTTACCTGGGACGTCTTCCTTGTTAATTAATTGACTTTATGTTTACACAGGTGCACTTGTGTTTGATTGTAGGTGCACCGGGTGTTATTTGATTGATGTTGATAGTTTTTCATTGTATTTGTGAGTCTTTGTCACTCCATTAGAGTATTTTGATACATTTTCTGGTATAGATTTGTTTTATACCTACTGGTGTGTTCCCACCTTTCCAGTTACCTATACTAGTAGGCTCCTCTTCTATATTTAGATAACTTGGCTTTGGCAATGGCTTCATTCTATTTAAAGTTTTGTTTTCCTCTTTAATTGTTACTTCTTTGGCTTATGTTAGTCTTGCTTGTTTCATGGTGTTACTGTTGTTCAATTGCTTAATTGTTAACTTATAAAATGATGTTTAATCTTCACCTGCTCTTGTTATGAGCTGCCTTGAGTAGCTTTGTTCTGGGGAGTCAGTAAAGTAGCTTAATACATGAGCAGGCGAATCAATCAGTTAATCAGTCAAGTGTGATGAATCCAGCCATTACCATTCCAGGATATTGCCTATAAGTGCATAGGTAAACTGTGGGTGTGGTTCTGGAAAGGATAGGACTGGCGAATACCACCCAGTAAGGGGTAAAAGGGGCTTACAGGCACTTGGCAGCTGGCTCAGAGACAGCATGGATGACTGAGAGCCAAGCTACAAGAGATGAACTACACGAGGAGGAGCGTGTAAAGGGAGTTGCAATGTTAGCCGGGAAGCTGAGTTTTAAAAGAGATAGGAAGGCTTTGTTAATTTCCCCTCCCTACAGAGCCAGGGAGATGGCTGCTCAGAGGGTTTGCTAATTTCCTCTTCAACTCCCGAAGGCTCTGTCAGTTTCATCTCCCCTTCTAAGAGGCCAAGAGGAAATAAACAAACCTTCTGTGCAGCGATCTCCCTGGCTTTGCAGAGAGGAGAAATTAACAAAGCTTTCCGATCTCTTTTAAAACTCCGCTTCTCATCTAACATTGTGACTCCCTTCACGTGCTCCTCCTCATGTAATTTTTCTTCTGTAGCTTGGCTCTAAGGAGCTGTGGAAGCCCAGGGAAAAGGTGTGAAGCTACAGTAGAAGTTTGTGGGGGATCCTCAGTCTGCACATAGAGCTTAACTTGGGTGACAAAAGAAATATACCGACTGAATTTCAGTCTATTATATTATATTATATTATATTATATTATATTATATTATATTATATTATATTATATTATATTATATTATATTATATTATATTATATTATTTATTACATTTCTAGACTGCCCTCCCTGTTGGACGGGCTCAGGGCAGTGTAACAACATACAATTTATAACATACAGTTTAAAACAATAAAAAGCATTATAAATAAACATTTAAAACATTATCCACATGCAATAAAATTTCTCAGATGGCGAATATAAGTATGTGTCACATTTTATGAGCTCCTGCAGGGGTGGTGGATGGTCTTCAGTGGTGTGGCCGGCAAGAGGACAGCCTAGCCCCAACCAAATGCCTGGCAGAAAACCTCCTTCTTGCAGGCCCAGCGGAAAGATAACAAATCCCACTGGGCCCTAGTCTCCTCAGACAGAGAGTTCCACCAGGTTGGAGCCAGGACTGAAAAGGCCCTGGCTTTGGTAGAGGCCAGACTGATTGAAGCGACCTCCAGGGAACATATAGGGAGAGGCGGTCCTGAAGGTATGCTGGACCCAGTCTGCACAGGGCTTTATAGGTTAACACCAAAACCTTGAACCGGACCCGGTACTCAACTGGTAACCACTGCAGTTGAAGGAGGATGGGTGTTATATGTGCCATGACTAGAGCTCTGGCAACCACTTGTGCAGCTGCATTCTGAACCAGCTGCAGTTTCCAGATCAAGCCCAAGGGAAGCCCCGCGTACAGCGAGTTACAGTAGTCTAATCTGGAGGTGACCGTTGCCTGGGTCAGTGTCGTAAGGTCATGGGTCAACAAGTAAGGGACAAGTTGCAGAGCCTGTCTTAGGTAGAAAAATGAGGATCAAACAACCACTGCAACCTGTGCCTCCATACACAGGGAAGCATCCAGGACCACCCCCAGGCTCCTAAGTCTCGACACCAGGGTAAGCGGTGCTCCATCGAGAGCAGGGAGCCAGAGTCCCACACCCAAGGACCCCAGACCCACATGCAGGACCTCCGTCTTCATGGGATTCAATCTCAGCCAGCTCTGCTTCAACCATCCAGTTATATATGATTACAGTATAATTTTGGTACGCACACATATATATAATGGTTGAGGTTGGTTGCAGTGTACAGCAAAATGTGCCGCTTCCTATACCTAGAATACCCTCTCTTGTTACACGCTTTCCAAATACCTAGTGAACAGATGTATCACCTGAAGCTTTAGAAACAGCCACTAAAAATATTTTCCATGTTACCGACATGCCTCTGTGTATTTATAAAGAAACCACCAGGAGGAAAAATGCAGGGGTGGATTCTAAATAAACAAACCAGCCAGCAGCATCTTTATTTAGCCTGCCTCTCATTTTATATTCGGACAGAAGTTTTCCTATCCTTGTTCGTTGTACATGACCACAGTAAGGGGGGGGGGAGAGGTGTAGAAAAAAGGTACTTTCCTTTGAAGAAAAGAAGTGATTATTTCAAGCCAGACACGACCTGAACACTGAGCTTGGCATGCTAAAAGAGATAACAGATAAGGATTGATTATTCAGATAGTGATACAAGCAGGGAATCCCCACGGACCTGGAGAGGCATCTCAGAGCCAAACTACAAGTGGTGCCTGACACAGGTTGGACACTTGTCAGCTTTGATGGGAAATGTAGGCAGCGTGGTGGAATGTTGGACAAGTGATAGTTGAAACGTCCATTGGACAGCAAGACCAGGACGCCTACATTTCCCATCAAAACTTGAGAGAAGCTGACAAGTGTCCAACCTGTGTCAGGTGTCACTTGTAGCTTGGCTCTCATTTACTTCTCCCCCACTCTTTCATCTTTCCTTTTCTTGAAAGCCACCATAGCCTCTGCCCTTTTCTTGCTTTCTCTTGCTTCCATTCGGGTTTCCAGGGTGACAGAAGGAGGGCAAACAGAGCTCAGGCTTTCCCCTGGCTCCGTTGCCAGGGGAATAGATTGCTGGTGCCTGAGTGTCTGGATCTCTGATCTGAGCCCGAACGCAACGATCCAGGCCCCTCCCAATCGCTGGATCATTGGCCGTGGACGGTCACGATCCGCTGGGTCACGATCGCGCAATCGCCATTATCGTGGGTTTTTTTCAATCGTAATGTGGATCATGCCCATCTCTAGTCTTGGTTCCCCAGGAGAATGGCTATTAAAAAATAAAGAAGAGCCCAAACTGCCTCTGAATACCTTGGCGGGTGGGTGAGTGGGGGGAGAGGTTTTTTCCCTATTTTTTTCTGTTCTGTTTACTAAATGTGGAGTGGTAAAAATGGGGGAGGACTCCCCCTTTGCTATTGTGACATGCAGAAACTGCTTGAGGGGGGAGGGATGAGCCCATACTCCCCTCGTGGAGGCATTCTGAGGTTGTTTAGTCTCTCCTTTATTTTTTAGCAGCCATTCCCCAGACCTGCTATTGGCTACAGGGAAGTTGAGATGGGTCTGGGTTCCCCAGAACCAACTCTTTAAAAATCTGCATGTCTAGCTAGAACCCCAGCCTGGGATAATTGCCTCAAGGAACATCTTCTCCACTACATGCAAGTATGGGGCAGTAGGACACCTTCAACATGAAGAACAACCCACCAGGAACCAGGAACTGCTAAAATTACCTACCACTCCCCAGAAAAAGGTACCACCTAGTGCTATGGGCCGATTCCACACGGCTTACCTGAAGCCGGGACATTGCGCAACGTTGCAGATCATGCTGGAAAAAACACGGAAGATTGCGTTTTCTCACGCGAGTTTTGCGCGATGTTGTGCAAAACTCGCGCGAGAAAATGCGATCTTCCGTGTTTTTTCCTGCATGATCTGCAACGTTGCACAACGTCACGGCTTCAGGTAAGCCGTGTGGAATCGGCCATGGGTGAGTTTGTGCCCCAATCATTAACTGAATCCATTTGATTTTCAAATTACTCATGTAAACAAGTTTTTTCCCACTGAAATAGTAAACATATTTACAATATGAACATGATGCACCTGCGTTTTGAACAAAGTGCTGTGCAAAAGGTACACTTCACAGTGCAATATACCACTGCTTTGTTATCACATATTCGAAGTAAACATTTAGAAGGGTTCTTTACGGTCACATGTGCTTGACATTTAACCCAGGTTGTTAGTATGGCATTGCCAAGTGCTAAGAGGCCACCAACATAGCAGGAACTTATTTAAAACATGACTCTGCTTATAAGCTGTTAGCGGTGTTGACACCCATGGAGGGGAGGGAATTGTTAAGCACTCTCTTGTTATCACAAAATCATTTGACATTCATCTTTTTGTCAATGAGCTGGCAGAGGCAGCAGCTCTGAACAAGATACATAATGGAATTACTAAGACTACTTGCCACCTTGCAGAATCACTTATTGATCAGGAAGTAAGATTAAAAGCTTCATTAAGATAGCTGTACAGTTTGGTTGTGTGCCAAATGGAATGACAAAGCAAATGGCTGCAAAATTAAAATTATCTGATTGAGTCCTATTCCCATGTTGTTTGTGATAGAAGTCCCTGAACCAGGGCTGTTTCCACACAGCTTACCTTGTTCTGGAAAACAGCAAAATCTCGCATGAAACCTCGCAAGAAGATGCTGGCCATCGTCACACAGGCATCTCTTCCGTTAAATTTACAGCATATAGCGTCCTACCTGTTATCGGCACAGTAACGTTTCTTTGGGTCATCTAACGGCTCTTCGCGCCACCAGCTGTCCACACCGAAGCACTCTGTTCTGTTCTCTCTAACCACGCAGAAGCAGCTCCCCCCCCTTTTTTTTTATTATTCTGGCGTTTAATTCCGCTATAACGGAATAACAGCATATAAACATTCCGTTAGAGCAAAACATTATGACCCTTTTGTTTTTCCAACTTTGAAATTATATAAATAGCCCTTTGCCCGCAGAAAACTCCCTGTCTGACGTGATCCCCATTGCTGAAGACTCTGCCATGGTGATTGAGTCATTTTTACTTCAGCAGAAAGTTTGCATTGTGTTATGGCGTTATGGCGTTATAAGGACATAATAAAATAAAAACAAGAGGAGTCGCAGGAAGAAATGGATTCTGGAATTGAAGGGAGGGCATAGGATGTTGCGAGGTGAAATACATCGATGTGAGGCATTCACACTGAGGCACAAAATAGCGCGACTATCAAGCACAAAGCAGAAGAGAGAAAATCGCTACAGTGTTGGAATAAGGTGGGTGTTTGCCAGGAAATAGCGCCATTTTAGCGCTAAATAAAAGCCCATGTGTCGACGGCCGCTGTTATCATGTCTTCTCATGCAATAACAGTGTCTTCTCATGTGATTTCGTGCGGTAACAGCATCTTCTTGCACGATTTTGTGCAAGATTTCGCTGTTTTCCGGAACAAGGTAAGCTGTGTGCAAATGGCCCAGATCTGATTGTCAAGGACCAGTTTCTGGAAAATGTGAAACAAGTCCTTGAGAAAATATAAAGTGTCTCTAATGAATATCTGGTTGTCATCATTCTCCCATGGAAAGAGAGAGTATAAACTCAACTTTGAATATACTTTAGCAATGCTGATTGTAAGAACTGAACTTGATGGGCTACCAGTGTGATAACTGAGAGGTTCACTTAGTTAAGGACCACACAATGCATGTTAAGAATCAATGAAACCATATTTTGATATCTTCTGAACGCCATGGGTGACATGAGTAAACTACAATTATGTCAATAGACATAGCAAATGCCATTAGTTTATCAAGAAGATTAAATCTATCCTGCTCAACTGGAATAAAATTCTTAGGGCATGCACCTAAGAGAACTTCCCGCTCAAAGTTTAAGATAGAATGAAGTTCCCTGTTTCTAAAGACAACTGCGGGACCGTCGCTTCCATTACGTCCCCTGCAGGGCATTGCGTTCTGCAGACAAGCAACTCCTGGTGGTCCCCGGCCCAAATGACATTCGTCTGGCCTCAACCAGGGCCAGGGCTTTTTCTGCCCTGGCCCTGGCTTGGTGGAATGCTCTCCCGCTGGAGCAGGACCTGTTACAGTTCCGCTGGGCCTGTAAAACAGAGATGTTCCGCCGGGCTTTTGGCTGAGTGCCAGCGGGTGTCCCCTTTCTTCCATCTAAAACCACCACTTTTTCTGGGGCTGCCCTCGGCCATCTACTATGCCCATATACGGACTCCCAAATATTTATCTAAATAGCCTGCATCTGGAGTATTTGAATGACTTTTTAAAGATTATTATTGATTTTATAGTTTTATGTTTAATTCACTGTGTTTTATGAATGTTGTTAGCCACCCTGAGCCCATTTGTGGGGAGAGCGGGGTATAAATCCAATCCAATTCAATCCAATCCAATCCAATCAAGCAAGCAAGCAAGCAATCAGTTTGGTGTAGTGGTTAAGAGCGCGGGACTCTAATCTGGAGAGCTGGGTTTGATTCCCCACTCCTCCATGAAGCCAGCTGGGTGACCTTGGGCGAGTCACAGTTCTCTGGAGCTCTCTCAGCCGCACCCACCTCACAGGGTGATTATTGTTGTGGGGTAATAATAGCATACTTTGTAAACCGCTCTGAGTGGGCATTAAGTTGTCCTGAAGGGTGGTATATAAATCGAATGTTGTTGTTGTTGTTGTTGTCAATCAATCAATCAATCAATCAAATGCTCACAGAAAGAGCTCAGGGAAGCATGAACACCAGGTGAAATGAGTTTCTTCCCCTTATTCTCTGGGATTCTCATGCACAGGGGAAGGTCTATTTTTCTTTTGAAGAAAGTTCAACATGCAAGAAAAGAGAGCAAAAGCCTTCCTGTCTCCCACACTTTCCTTCACCATATTTCATTTCTGTTGCTATTTTTCTCATAGCCAACTAACTTCCAAAACTAAGGCCTCACCCACAGAAAATATATTTTGAACAGTGGAATAAGGTATGTGTGTTTGGAGTTAGCTGCCCTCGCCTGTGTGCTCTGTCACATTAGGGTTGGAGAGCTAGTTTGGTTTAGTGGTTAAAAGCAGCAGGACTCTAATCTGGGGAATCGGGTTTGATTCTCCACTCCTCGGCTTGAAGCCAGCTGGGTGACCTTGGATCAGTCACAGCTTCTAGCTCTCTCAGCCCCACCCACCTCATTGTGATTATTGTTGTGGGGATAATAATAGCATACTTTGTAAACCGCTCTGTGTGGGTGTTAAGTCATCCTGAAGGGTGGTATGTAAATCAAATGTTGTTGTTATTAATTTTGGTTGGATTTGAATCGCTAACTGTTTTTGAATAATCATTGTTCAGGTCAGATCTTCTGACTGCACATCCCTACCGCCTACTCTGCATAAGAAGGAATATAGGATTCATCTCAAGAAAAGGCAGGTATTATTGCCCCACTATTGCTTCCATGGTGAGCACAAGAAGCCACCAAAAGGATTACATAGTTTATGCCAGAATATTTATATATTCTGTATTAGCGTATGTAAACTCACAGGTCTGACCAGCTCAAAGATAGCACACAATTTCTGCTAGAAGAAACAATTTTTGCCCTGAATGCGTTTTTAACATACTGTGTTTTCACTAAGGTTTTATATTGCTGGTTTTATTTTATTGTTGGATTTTATTGTTGCCCTAGCAACAGAGCCCGTTGTAAAAATAAATACAACTGGAAAGAGCAGGAAGGCCACATGGGGTGGGGGCTCCTCTGTGCTGCAGTCCTGCAGCCCCACGGCCACCATGGAGGCGGCGGTAAAGGTCACACAGGGGATCTTCCGCATGCTGTTCCTACCCCTCTGGCTCTACAGTGAGGCCTCTGAGGGGCCGTGGAGGCAGCGTGGAGGTGGTGTTATGTCTGTGTTTGGTCATGCCATGATTGTCTGTATGTTGTAACAACAATGCTCATTATTAACCTGATGTATTCTCTCCTTAATACAAGTGTTACTTTTGAGACCCAGACTGGGCCTCTCCTGTTATCTTAGAGAAATATGCTCCTCTAAGCTAGCACTGACCTTGGAGTGTCCAGATGCCAGCTCTTGCTACTTCGCCCAGAAGCTGGGAATGTATGATTGTATACTGAATGTCTAGCCATAACTAAAAAGGGTTCTCACAGGACCCTTGTAAACTGCATGCCAAAACCTTAATGGTGACCGTTTCCACACTACTCACCTTCATCCGGAACGGGGCGCAATGTTGTGAAAAAAATGCAGATGATAGCATCTTCTCATCGGGTTTTGCGTGATGGCATGCAAAACTCGCACAAGAAGACACTATTGTCCACATTTTTTTCACAACGTTGCACCTCATTCCGGATGAAGGTGAGTAGTGTGGAAACAGCCAGTTATTTGACCGCAGGAAAATCAAGTATAACATAGAACTGCTTGCCTTGCCTTATCACTTCTACCATGTTCTGTGATGGAGTGCAGACCTGAACTGTCAAATACTAAATAAAGCTTTTCTACTGGAACCTATGTGTGTTCACTGGAGAGGGGCTGAGGGATCTACCTG
Organism: Eublepharis macularius; assembly: GCF_028583425.1. Classification (NCBI taxonomy): domain Eukaryota; kingdom Metazoa; phylum Chordata; class Lepidosauria; order Squamata; family Eublepharidae; genus Eublepharis; species Eublepharis macularius. The sequence continues at coordinate 19,126,123 of NC_072793.1, read as the reverse complement.
CCAGGAACTGACAGGTTGTGTGGAGGGGCACGAAGGCAGCAGGTCTCTGAGGGGCCACTAACAACTCTCCTTTTATCCTGGTGCAGGGTCCTCAGTGTGCCTGCACCAGGATAAGAGGTGAGTCGTCAGGAGTACGGCTCACCTTTTATGTTTAAGGATGCTGGGAAACCTGATGGCTGAGAGGCAGGATAAAAATCCCTTTAATTAATTAATGTTGTACAATAGTCTTGCAACAGCTTTTACCTCTGAGTTGTTGCATGGAGTTATTTCCTTAACAACACCAAGGGAAACAGTTGTGAGGGTGCATGTCAGGCCCTTCAGATATCCCTGATTCTGGTTTTCTGAATTTGGACCTTACAGGAGATAATAGTCATCTGTAATATTTTGATCGGCATGCTGCTGCCTTGCTTACATGGGAACAGAGTTCTAGCATACACACTACAGTCATAAACATGTTAGAGTTAGGAAGAAAATGAGATGCTGTGCAGATGAAAAATGCATGAATGAATGGTGCTGAAGATGTTAACATGGTTTCTGGTTGGAATTAATGTTTAACTTTTCAAAACATTCTTTAGCGGGGTATGGAAGTGACTTGTTTACTTGGCTTGTTGAGTGCAACCAGCATGTGCAGCACTTGGTTAAAATGTATGTGCAAGACCATCGAACCCTTGAATGTAAAAATAACGCTGTTGAGTCTTGAAAAATTGCACCCAGCTATCTTCATTTGACTCTAGTGGGCAAGCATACACTTGTACCCCTGCCATGCCACCTACTCCTCTTGCCCACCTGTTTGCTTCTTGTATGCCAAAAGTATGTCAAAATTAACTCAGCTCCTTACTGGCAGCAGCAATGAGTGGGGATGCTGGGATGTTTCCATGTTCTTCCTTGTCTTGTGCACGTAGCACAAAGAGAGAGAGAGAGAGAGAGAGAGAGAGAGAGAAGGAAGTAACAATGTACATCCTTAACAGTGAGCAGCCCTAAACAGAGTTACTCCAGTCAATGGGCTCACACTGGAGTAACTCTGCTTAGGATCCAGAGGAGTTAGCCGTGTTAGTCTGTAGTAGCAGAATCAAGAAGAGTCCAGTAGCACCTTTAAGACTAACCAATTTTATTGTAGCATAAGCTTTCGAGAATCAAGTTCTCTTCGTCGGATGCATGGAGGGCAGAAGGAAACTGGTCAAATATAGAAGAGGAGGGGGGAGGAGGGGAGGAGAGAGAAGATGCAGTTAGGGGGGGAGAGGGAGGGTGCAACCAAAACATTCCTTTGCAAGCTATTTTTCTGTACCATGCATCTGACGAAGAGAACTTGATTCTCGAAAGCTTATGCTACAATAAAATTGGTTAGTCTTAAAGGTGCTACTGGACTCTTTTTGATTCTGCTTAGGATTTCGCTGTAAATGTACCAGTCCAGGCTAACTTTTATACATAATTGTCAGTATTGTGAAGAGTAATCAGAACCTTGTAACATCATTGTGGAATGACTTTGTATGTCTTGTCTTTTTTGTTCACAACCGTATCATTTCCAAAAAAGAAAATACTCCATCATTTGTTACCTATTCCAATTTATTGCTTATAGAGGGCGGCTCATAAGAGAAAGAGTGAGTGTAATGATGCTAGGACTTATGGAAATAAAATGAAATAATAGACAAAGAAATAGGGTGCTACCTAGAAAGATAACTTGTTTTTTGGCAACAGAAGTTAAATAGAATCCACTTGGTTGATATTCACTCAGGAAAATCTATCTCACTTTAGAGTCTTCCTACAAACTATCCAGATCCAGAAACGGGCATACTCCTATTAATGAATGACAGAAGGGTTTTCCGCATGAGTCTTTTTCATTGATTCTGGACCCATACTGCTTTGGTTTATCTCCTGATTTCTGCACACTTTTTTGCCTTTAGTTTTTGCTTCTTCTTTTTTTGAGTGGTGATGGTTGTTTTTTCCCCCAGTTCTTTTGAGACCACATTTAACCTCAGCTAAATGAAAATGATTTTGAGTCATTTTTTCCCTCGTGCATGTTTTTTTTCACTTTTGTTTGCCCTGCCTACTCCCATCCACGTTCAACACAGTTTTCAATTATTGGTAATTCCTATTCATTGAATCCCTTCGGGTGCAATCCTAAAGTCGCTTTCCTGGGAGTAAGCCCCATTGAATAAGATGGAACTTACTTCTGAGTCGACCTGCTTAGGCTTGCTCCCTTCCGTTCCTCCCCTCCTGGTTTTATTTTCAGTTTTTTAAATCATCAATTTCCTATCGCTGTATTAACCTACCATTGTAAAAATAGGTGCAACAGTTTCTCTGAATTCCCACCTTTCATTTTTAATTTTTTTAAAGTAAGTCTCTAGCCCATTTCATTGTGGAGATATACCTTTTCTCTCATACCTCTGCAAGGGAAGGGGCTAGAGATTAAGTTGATTTTAAAAAAATGAAAGCTGGGAATTCAGAGAACCTGCTGGCCAATCACAGAGAGGGTGGAGCAGCCTGTCAATCATTCTCCTTTCAGGCAATATTTTAACCCTTTCCCTTCCATTCTTTGGGTGCTGCACTTAGTAAACTTTTCATTTAGAAGCCCATTCCATTACAGATGATATCATATTCCTGCTGAGCTCCTCACCTCCTCAAACTGTCCCTAAATGTGTATAAATTGCCTAAATTGAAGTTGGCAACCCTAAAAGTCTATATTCTTTTCCTTAAAAAATTATACAAGGTTAGTGATACATAAGGATGCCAGGTTGCCCTCTAGAGTGGGCAACCTCCTGCCCACATGTTCCAGGATCCTCCCGCTAAAACAGCAGGAACAAAAATTGAAGGGAAACTGGTATCAAATGACAGTGTGTTGTTACTTCTGGGTGTGGACCCAAAAGTGATGTAAAGGCACCACACAACTCCCTAGGGATTTCCCAGATATCTATGGTAAAATCCATAGAGATTTGGGAAATTCCTAGAGTGTTGCATGATGCCGTGATGTTACTTCTGGGTATGTATGCAGCAGCAATGCCATAATGTCAATGATACCAGTTTGCAGCATCTCCCCTCCACCATGCCCCTGAGGGTTGCCAGCCAAGGGGAGATTTAAACAGGATTCCCCTTTGCAGAAGCCATGCTTATCTTCCACAGTGCCAATTTTAAAACCCTAGTTAAATTACAATAATAAAAAAGGTCTTCTAAAATAGAAACATCTGTAATTGGGACCAGAATGTCTGTGGCAAGAGGATCGCATGCAGAGATGGGGATAGAGTTCCCAAGAGTGATTAGTTCTAGGAGCAGAACAATTTTAGCTGTAATAACGCTTTCTATGATAGACAGAAATTATGCTTTTAAGTCCAAACATCTTCAGTTACAAGACGCTCAAGTCGCAGAGTTTGGAAAGACCTCTTCTTAGTTTCCGGGAAATCACCTGAAGCTGATCTCTTTCCCTAATGAAATCTCATTTTCAAAAAATTGTGGAAAAGCCACTGTTGTTTAAATCTGTTGCCTAGAATTAGAACACTGTTCTAATTGTTTCCTGTATCTACTTATAGATAAATTATGAATGTATCATGCTTCATTTTCCTAATTTGTGAGTGGAAAACAGTTACTATTTGGGTATATCATTAATTATAAGTAAGAATATCAAAGTTCTATATGATGTCATGAGTTCCACTAGAGGGCTCTTAAAAATAACTGCATACAAAGTCTCTTCCTGTTCGCTGCAGCATTTTATTAAGTATAGTCTGAGTAAAGCAGACATCTTCAAACAGCTCTCTGTTCATTTCTGGTTGAATAAAAATCTATAACCTATCCCTGAACTTCTTTTTTTCTCCCCCACACTCCGGGTTGTTCGGTCTGTGGGAATTATTATAGAGAATGGCAGGAAAAAACATGTCGAACCTGACGGAGACAGGAGACCTTACGGCAAAACGTACTTCAGGAAAACTAGCATGCTCAGTCAAGTACTGTAGACTTCAGAGATATTTAGGCTGGAGTGCAGCAAAGGGTATGACTTATCTTCTCTTGTGAATGTTTCCGGTTAAAGGAACTCTTTACCTACAGTATACCCTACAATATGTAGCCATATAAAGTAGGTATGCATGTTCTACATAAATGAAAAAGAAGTCAAGGTATGATGGAGTGTATAAACAATATGATCACTCCAAGGTATACATACATATTTTTCACATTTTAGATGCCAAAAATATATGTTAACATCTGTCTTGCAGTATGCTAAAATAGTTAGACTTCTAATATTTAGTAATCATTAAATTCTGTTATCTAGTTTCAAAGAAAAGGGGCTATGTTTTGCTAATCAAACAGTATAATCGTAAGCAGAGCTACGGCCTTCTAAGTCCATTCTGTAAGCGTTCTTGGCAGATAAATCTCAGTACATTCTGGCAACTACCTGTGCATATTGAGTGACAATAGATTCTATATCTCGTAACTAGTTGAGGACTATTGGATCAATACAGAGATTGGGATAACCATGTTCAAAAAGTGTATTCTCATTTTTCACTTTGATAGGGAATTTGCAATGGAGAAAGCCTGCCACTAGATTTCAAACATTTCTCAAGCACATGAACAGAAGCAGCTCGACACTTCTGCTGCCACAATCAGAGAAGAATAATTTGGAATAACAACAAAAACAATATTCGATTTATATACCGCCCTTCACGACAACTTAATTCCACGCTCAGAGTGGTTTACAAAATGTGTTGTTATTATCCTCATGACAAATACCCTGTGAGGTGGATAGGGCAGAGAGAGCGGTGACTGACCCAAGGTCACCCAGCCGGCTTCAAGCGAAGAAGTGAGTAATCAAACCTGGCTCTCCAGATTAGAGTCCTGCCGCTCTTAATCACTACACTAAGCCACTGCACCGAAGTCTAAGAATTTTTATCATATAAACTTCTGAATTTTGTCTGCCATTATTTCTCAAGGCAAGTGGGTGGGATCCCAGGTTTTCCCATTTCCTTGAGGCTCTTAAAGAGATGGGAGTCCTGATTTGTGTGTGTGGGGGGGGTGGCCACTAACCAGTGGTGGATTGGTCAGGGTGTCAGCTTGCCTGATGGCAAGTGGGTCCTGTGGGCCCCTGATGAAGTGGCCCCCCTTAAAGCATTAGACAATATGTTAAAAACTCTATGGTAACATTGAGTGGAAAGCTAGAGCACTCTGGCTGCTGGAGGGCTGGTGGCTGCCTACTGTTTCCCCCCTCCCCCCAAGTTCAGAGCTCATTAGCTCAGTGCAGGGATCCTCGAGGGTTGGCTCCACCCTCCCTTTAGCCCCCTTCAGCCTGGGGTTGTGGGCCCTGTACAGGCGGCGCTGGAGTAGGCAGTCCTCTCCCCCACCGAGTAAGAGGTTTGCCTCCTAGAAGCTGTGGCTGCCTACTGCCTGGCTGTCCTCCTGGCGCTCTGCCGTGCCACAGAAAAACAGAACAGAGGGGAGTTGCCCTCTCCACTTTCTCCCCCTGGGCAGCCAGCGCTGTCCTCTGTGTGTGTGTGCGCACACGCATGTGGGGCAGGGGAGGCTGTGAGGCCCGACAGGAGAGTGGAGTAAGTAAGCAAAAGAGTGTGTGTGTGTGCGTGCACACATGAAAGAGAAAGAGAAGCTGGGGTGGAGATGGGCTGCAGAACCTGTGGGGAGTGGAGAATGCAAGCAAAAGTGTGTGTGTGTGTGTGTGGCATTGCACCCCACTGAGTTCTCTGTCCTCCCCAGGCTCCATCCCTAAATCTCCAGGAGTTTCCCAGCCTGGATCCGGCAACCCATCCCCCCATCCCCAAAACGCAGTCTCTCTCCAACCCCATATCTGCAACTACCTGTTAATGTGTAAATTGTTCAGTACAAGCAAACTATCTAAAAATACCCACCATTTATTTAAAATTTTTAAAAAATTCAAATTCAAATGCAACAATCTGTATTTACATTTAGTATCTACTGTATCCTGCCAATAATATGTATGATATATGAACACTGTAATTACTAACAAATATACATTTATTTTGCAAAAAAAATGCACTTGTACCATTTTCCCACTTATGTATTTTTTGAAAATTTTATTTATTTCTTATAAAAATTAAATGATAGCCTTATAGTTGTGGGTGGGCCCCCTTTGTCTCCTGGCAACCGACATTTTTTGACCCAGTCCTCCACTGCCATTAACTATAGTGTATTTTGCTGTATGATAATGTTCAACAAGAGTTTTCTTCATAGCAAGTGATTCAGAATCATGGCTCCTTTAACTTATTTTGCCTCTATTGTTAAATACAAATTAGATGCATTTACACCTGTCCCAGCCAGCTCTGGAGAAAAGCTTATTGTCCTTATAACAAAAGTTGACAGAGTTGAGCATGGAGGACAGAAGGAATCAGAGCGAAAGAAGGGCTTATTTTAGTCCCCCACAGCCTCTCTTGATTGATTGCTGTATTAAATCAAAATGAACTTTATATTGTCAAAGGCTTTCATGGCCGGAGAACGTTAGTTGTTGTAGATTTTCCTGGCTGTATGGCCATGGTCTTGGCATTGTAGTTCCTGATGTTTCGCCAGCAGCTGTGACTGGCATCTTCAGAGGTGTAGCATTGAAAGACAGAGATCTCTCAGAGCCAAGCTACAAGTGACACCTGACACAGGTTAGACACGTGTCAGCTTCCCTCAAGTTTTGATGGGAAATGTAGGCATCCTGGTCTTGCAGCTTGGCTCTCCGACTGCTGTCCAATGGACTTTTCAACTGTCACTTGTCCAACATTCTGCCAAGCCGCCTACATTTCCCATCAAAACTTGAGGGAAGCTGACAAGTGTCCAACCTGTGTCAGGCGTCACTTGTAGTTGGGCTCTCAGTGTCAGAGATCTCTGTCTTTTGGTGCTACACCTCCAAAGATGCCAGTCACAGCTGCTGGCGAAACGTCAGGAACAATGCCAAGACCATGGCCATACAGCCCAGAAAATTTACAACAACTCAAATGAACTTTAACAGTGCAAAAATACCTTCCACTATGATGGTAAGTTGTTTCCTTTTAAAAAAATACATCTTTACTTTATTAACTGGATTGCTAAAGAAGAGAAGTTTGTGGAAGATGGTGAGAATTAACTAATTTGGGGGTAGGATGATCAGGAAGTGGGGGCAGACTCTACAGCAGACCAATTAAAACTCCTAAATACCTAACCTATTTACAAAAAACCAACTTTTTTCCTTATTGTTTTCCAGATGGGTGGCTCATTAGTACTCAGCTCTGAACTTTTTCTAGTACTATATCTGCCTGCCTGGTGATGACAGTAAAGCCAAATGGTGATATTCACACTGGTTGCCAGCCTCCAGGTGGTAGCTGGAGATCTCCCGGAATTGCAACTGATCTCCAGGCAACAGAGACCAGTTCCCCTGGAGAAAATGGCTGCTCTGAAGGGTGAACTCTATGACATTATACCCCACTGAGGCCCCTCTTCTCCCCAAATCCTGCCTTCTCCAGGCTCCACCCCTCAAACCTGGTAACCCTATGCTATCTCACAGGGGTCATTCTGTAGAAAAAGAGCTGGAGGAACTCATTAGCATAACTCATTAACATAACTCATTACCATATGCCATGCCCCTTGACATCTCCAGAAGTGTGTCATTAGTATAACTGATTTGCATATGCCACACACCCTGACATCACCTATCCAGGCTGTTGGACCCAATCCTGGCCACTCAGGGCCGAAATTGGACCCAAAGTGGCAAAAAGGGGCTGAAAATGGTCAGGATTGGGCTGCTGCTGAATGGGGGAGTGATCCACCACCCGTCAGAAGCCCGATCTGGCCCATTTTGGCTCCAATCCAGGCCGAAACGGGCCCAAAATGGCCAAGAGTCAGGTGGGCAGGGCCCTTATATTGTAAAGGGATCTTTATGTGGTAAACTTAGATAGATCCAACAATGAAATAAGGCAGGTTTATTTGAAGGGAATCCTATTTTTCTCTCAGTACAGAATGGTCAATTTGAGATAATGAAATTGGGGCCCTCATTCCTAATTCAGGTCAAGAACCTACAGGGTTCTTGTATGAACTGATGACAAGTGCAGTTTATATTGCACCCAATTATGGTGCAAAAGGCAGTACGCTAGCAAAGTGAGCACGATAAAGAAAACTTTCAACTTAACAATAGCCTCTGGGGTTATAGTTAACATTGTTATATACAATATTAATAATCATTATACACCTTGAAAATCCAGAAATAGAACTGCATATGCCTTTGAAAGTTTTTGGAGCTTTATAAAAGGAAATGTTTCGAATCTTTAGGAGGTTAGAAAACAGATGCCTTGGAGGCCTAGTGGATATGGTCTGTGGCCTGCTCTTTATGTGTGAAATGTTATACAAATACTGGGCCCTATTTCATAATTTCCTTCTGCACTTGTCCATGTTTCCTTGCATGGCATTCTCTTGAAATGCTAAGACATTATGCTGAAATTGATTAAATGAGCTGAAGGATTTGGATGAAGAATAGCGGATCATTTTCTCAGGCAGAAGCTCTAAAATGTGCTTCCCTCGCTGAAAAGAATCGCATATTTGAGATCAACGTTTCTTCCAATTTGATTTGCCCCAGCTCATTTAACAGCTCCGTTGCCTGTATAGAAACAATGAACTGTTTAAAAAGAAGTTAATGAAGATCCAAAAGATGCTTGGGAAAAAAAGCATGACAGTTTTTGGAAGGCCTCAACATCCCCGTTGAATGCAGTGAAAGCCTGCAATTCATAAAATTGCATTCGCTTCCACTGTGGAAGAAAAAGCGTAAGAATTCAGAAATACGTGTGGACCTGATCCAGAATTTGCCACAGCCAGTAGCCAATCTTTCTGCTGCCTTCACTAAAGCTTTGGACTAGAACATTACAAAACTACAGCCGCTTTGTCTAGACAGGTTAGTTGAGGTTGATACTCCGTCTGTCCTTCCATTCTCCACTCAGAAATCCAAGAAGACTCAAATTACAATTGATGCTGTTGAAATTCATATTCCCTAGGCTTGGAATATGAGACATGCCAGCCCATAATATCCCACAATAAGAAGGCCAGGATTACAAATGAGTTCTTCTCTAGCTCAGATTTTAATCTGAGCAGCGGAGAATTCCTACTTCTTTCCTCTTTCCGTTCCTCCTCTCCTCCTTCCCGCCTTTCTCTCCTCCTTCCTTTTCCTTCTCCTTTAAAATTGTTATAAGAATTTTAAAATCTTTTTCTTTCTAATTCATTTCAATTCCGGTCCAACTGGATCATACTTTGGGACAGAATGTCCTTGATTTCACATTTTCCACCTCCCCGAAAAGGTGTGCAGTGTTGTGGATTGGGCCTAGCTTCAATAAACGGTAGGCTCCTCCAGTCTCAAATCTTATTGGTAGTTACTGTGGCAGCAGGACATTGGTCCTCTCTAAATAAAGACCAATCCTTATTGGGTAAATATGTTACAATGATGCAAATGAAGGATTCTAGTTATGCAATTCTTATTGGTTATTATGATAACACGGGGTGGGGCTTGTGTATATATATTGACTCCTGTTGAGCCTGGGTTTTGGCTTCTGTCTGTACTGCTCAATAAACATGTTGTTCTGAGCTGAACTCATCTCCGGCTGAAATCACTATAAACAAAAAGCTCAGTACATATTATGCAACATTTTATTTATTTTTGAACCACCCTGTAACAATTTGCTGTTTGTTTTAACCTTAAACCTATGGCTTTGGATCTTAAATTCAGCTCCTTAAGGCCAAGCTACAAGTAACGAATGACACTTGAACGGCAAGTGGATCGAGTGGAGCGCAAGTGGAGGGCAAGTGAACAGGGAGAAATACACTTGCCGTTCAAGTGTCATTCGTCACGTGTAGCTTGGCCCTCAAACTTACACCTCAGGAGGGCCCTGATCCTAATAAACACTCCTTATGTTTCCATTCACACAGAGCTTAGGTGTTCACTACTTGACCCAGGCACATACTTCAAGAACTCCTTCCCTTTTTTGATTTTTGGGGTATGTATGTGTGATGTATATTGCTTCCTGACTCCCTCACAAGGTTTTCACTGCCAACAAAGGCTTTCACCTTAGTTCTTCTTGGATGATAGGAAGGCTTGTTATTAGGGTTCCCAGCTTCCAGGTGGTGGCTGGAGATCTCCCAGAATCACAACTGATCTCCAGGTAACAGAGATTAGTTCCTCTGGAGAAAATGGCTGCTTTGGGGGACGGGGGGTACTCTATGGCATTACATCCCACTGCAGCCCCTCACCCCTCAAACCATGTCCTCTCCAGACTCCACCCCCCAAATTTCCAGGAATTTCCTAACTGGATCTGGCAACCATGCTTGTTATTGAAGGTAGTTTGACAGAATAGTCAGCACTTATAAGGTAAAAAAGGATAGTTCTTAACCAAAAATGGAATTTATTTAGAAGCACATAAACGTGATGGTTGTAGAGTTTGGAGAAGTGCATTGATTTCAGAATAGTTCTTAAACTTGGTGTTTTCACAAATAATTATCCCTTCTTAAAGGTATATTCACAGACTCAGTTACACAAAGTGATTTTCCACACAAGTCTTCACTTACATTCTTTTCACATCCACCCAGTTATAGATTCACTCAGGCTTTTCCATACAGCTTGCCTGAACTAGATAGATCAATCTCTCACTTGGGTATACAGGCTGTCCCATGAACACACACTGTTTACCTGACTTAGACAGAATTTCTTAGAACGTCACAAAGCCAGCCAGGCTTCACAGAGGTTGCCTGCTTTGACTAGAATAAATATTTTCTCTCAGAAACATACAGACACTCTCAGGGTGCACACAGCTTGCCTGTTTTGCCTAGAGATGGGCACGAACAGCAATACGAACTAAAAAAAGTCACGGACAGCCATTGCTGTTCGTCAAGCCAGACAATCTGGCACCTGCAATCAATTCCCTTGGCAACCGGATGCAGGGACTGCCTGAACTCTGTCTGAACTCCTGCTGCTGCCCTGGAAACCCCAATCTAAGCCCAATTTAGCTTGATAGGCAGGTCTTCCTTTCAAGTGTTGAGCTCCAAATTTATTACAAGGAAGCAAAGAGCAGGGGGGAGGGGGGCTCCCAGCTCTGGTTTTGCAGACAGTGAGGGAGAGACAGTTGCTGTTGGCATTTTGAGAGAGAGACAGGGAGAGTGCATTAGAGCTTGAATTTTCTTTGTGTGTGGTGGGATAGGGATCTACCCCTTCAGGTTCCAGGGCTGCTGCCAGGCTCTGAGCCAAGCTATTATTTATTACTGGTACCTTTCCTGCTGCCTGCTCAGGTCAGGTTTCTGGGAGTGGTGCGGTAGGGATCTACCCCTTCAAGTTCCAGGGCTGCTGCCAGGCTCTGGGGCCAAGCTATTATTTATTATTGGCACCTTTCCTGCTGCCTGCTCAGGTAGGGTTTCTGGGAGTGGTGTGGTAGGGATCTTGATGGCTGGAGGAGAACCTGCTGGCCCCCACGAACAACAAACATGTTTGTGAACATGTCATGTTCATCAGTGTTCATTGTTCATTGTTCGTGGATGGAAACGAACAACGAACACCATGTTCATTTTTTTTTCTGTTCGTGCCCATGTCTAGTTTTTACCAGAATAAATTAAAACTGCAGTTCATTCTGCCCCTTAGGGTACAGCTGCCATCCATTTAGATTGTACTCCACTCACCCCATCCAGCCCCCACTCCTTTTTTCTTCAGGGTCCCACATTTTAACTAACAATAACTTTCAAAACTCCACATCAGCAAGCAGAAATAAAATCCAAATTATTTGAATGCAAAACATGACAAGGTATGTGACCAATATTGCAGCAAACATGTTCAACAGCCAAACTTACTGCATTTGACGGTGGCAATCAGATGTTAGATGATTACTGGGTCTGGCACTGAACCTGGTTTACATCAAGTCGTTCCCCTCGCCCCAAAAAACTGTATATGCACATACATGACTAGGGTTGCCAGATGGTTTCTGGCAAACACCACACACGGAAAAGGCCCTCCCCTGGTACTCACCATGAGCGCCCATGCGCTCCTGCTTCTGGCACAATGATGTCTGGAAGTGATCACACCACTTGCATCACCATAGCAAGAGGGAGCACTCCTTTGCCCTCTTTTTCTGCTCTTGCTTACTGAGTCATGGGCCTGAGGTGCAAAGGGGTATCCAGTGAGAAGGTGGGGGTGAACAGGGCAAAGCCCACTCTGCCACAGAACCCAGGGTGGCGAGGCCTGCTTTTTTCCTTTCTGTCTTTCTCTAGCCTGGTGGTGTTGGGCTGGGCTGGGCCAGGCCTTGACTCACTGCCACCTGCTGAGTAGAGCAGAGCAAGCTTTCTCCAGCCCTGCAAAAAAATTGGAGGTGTTTTCTGGGGACTCTGCCTGCGGAAAAGCAACGTGCCCAAATTTAAGCAAATGGGGGCCACACAGGATTAGTGAGGAGGAGGCCGTGCCTCTTTGCACTCCATGGGCTCAAGTTGTGCCAGCAGTTCCATCGAGGTTGCCACTCCACAAGAAATGGGCACCCAGGATGGAACTGCTGGAAACTGCATGCAGAAGGTGCTCTGTTTCCTCATCCCTTCACCCACCCACCTGGGTTGTTTTGGAGAGTTGCCAAATGTCTGGTATTTTAAGTTCATTTCCACTAGACAGACCAAGAAAATACCGGACTGCCTGGGTGAAAACCAGACATCTGGCAACCCTTTATATGACAACAATCCAAACAACAATCATGAATGTTGCTAAAGACTACTTAGACATACAGGAAGTCTTAGATTTTTTTAAAAGCAGACTTTATTTATTACTGATTTATATAGTTTAACTGTCTTTTTAAACATTGGTCTGCTAAACAGAGCAGCATTGAAGTGGAGTGGGGGTTTAGAACTCAACTGAGATGCTTGAGAATGTGCCTAAGCAAAAATCCATTTGCATTATCCTGTGCTGTCAGGAAGGAATTCTGTGAAACAACCTGCCAATCAGTCAACAAACTAACAGTCCATTGAAATATCGGCTTTCTATTCATGATTGATGAACATTTCTTCAGTTGAACTGGGGGCTGTTTTGCACCCTCTTACCCCCTTCTTCCTATGTCACAGGGTAGATACCTGCCACCCCACAAACCTATTTGCCCTTCCATTTCTGTCAGCAGTATGAGAGCCAAGCTTCAAGTGACGCCTTACACAGGTTGGACACTTGTCAGCTTCCCTCAAGTTTTGATGGGAAATGTAGGCATCCTGATCTTTCAGCTGTAATGGAGAGCCAAGCTGTAAAACCAGGATGCCTACATTTCCCATCAAAACTTGAGGGAAGCTGACAAGTGTCCAACTTGTGTCAGGCGTCACTTGTAGCTTGGCTCTGAAGCACTGACAGAGGAGACCTGCATGTACGTGCTACCTGCTACACAATCACCTCTCTCTTGCCTGCTAACTCTCTAGCCCAGTCAGGTGTTTTGGTTTATGAATGGATAAATGGCCAGGCACTTGGGTCAGAACATTTTGGTCACAGTCTGAGAGTTTTAAAAAGGAAAAAAAAAGATCTTTATTTGCTTATACGTAAATCTTTTCTAGAAGCACAGAAGCTAGTATCTAGGAAACTAAGATCAGAACATTATATGTAAATCTTTTCATTATCTTTACATTATATGTAAATCTTTTCTAGAGGCACAGAAGCTAGTATCTAGGAAACTAAGATCAGAACATTAGCAGAAATACTACAGAAACTTAGAAAAAGGAGGGGGGAACACTAAATTAACTTGCTTGTTCAAGTCACAGGTTTTACCATAATGTTCTTTTCCAAGGAATAGACACAAACAAAGGTGTCCTTTGAAATAGAGGCTGATCAATTCAGACTTCTCTCCATTATCTGGTTCTTGGCTTGCATGTTTTCATGGACTGTGCAGAACCTTCAAACTCTGTCCCAGCTGAAAAGGTTTCTCTTTGGCCTATCCTGGGGGCTGAATCCCCGCACTTCCTACCATGCATCTTTATCCAATCATAGCCAGGAGCAATTCCTTTGCTTTTATGGCCCTAGAACAGAATATCAAAAAAAAATCCATATTGCCTTTTCGTGGCAAGTGGACAAATGGTTATCACTGTCCTGTTTGTTTCCATAAAGGGAACCATTTCTTCTCAGCCTGAAACCCAAGTACCTTGGTTCCCGGGCTACAGTGTCATATCTGAGGACAGGGTCTCTCTGCATGTTAGTCAAGGTATCCTGCATTTCCCCATAACAATAATGACCATATTAGTATTGTCAGGCTATGGATGACAGGATATGGTAGACAGGTCTCTGTACCATTGCAACAAGAAGTCCAGCTCTTGGTTAAATGGTTTTATTCAGAAATCCAATCGTTTCCATATATATGTCCATAGAATTACTCAGGGCCAAGCTACACATGACGAATGACACTTGAATGGCAAGTGTATTTCTCCCTGTTCACTTGCCCTCCACTCAATCCACTTGCCGTTCAAGTGTCATTCGTCATGTGTAGCTTGGCCCTCAGAGGCAAGTAAGCATCTAAGCAGTACACACTTCCGGAATAGAAATAGGAATAGAAACTTGAAGGAAGTACAGCTCTAAATACGCAATCATTTCCCCCCTCCCACTTAGAGCCAAGCTGCAAGTGACGCCTGACACAGGTTGGACACTTGTCAGCTTCCCTCAATTTTTGATGGGAAATGTAGGTGTCCTAGTTTTACAGCTTGGCTCTCCATTACAGCTGCAAGACCAGGATGCCTACATTTCCCATCAAAAAGTTGACGTGTCCAACCTGTGTCAGGCGTCACTTGTAGTTTAGCTCTTAGACCACAGGTTTGTGCAGGAAAGGGTCTGGGAACTTCTTCTGGAGTTTATACATCAGCCTAGACAGGACAAAAGGCATAAGAGTAAACTGTAACATTTCAGACAGTGCAAGGTCACTTCTGTGAGCTTCAAAGGTAAGAGATAAGACAGCTGTGTTCTCAGGCTGCTTGAGAAATAAAAATGATGGTTAGAGCATTTGCAAACTGAAATTAAGGTACAGCATTAGCAATGGTTCATCACCTAGAACAATGACATGGATTTAGGGGTACAGATATGACAAGTATATTGCCGCAGAAATAAACAGGAATCTTGTGATGCCTTAAGGACTTACAAAACTTTATTACAGCATAAGCTTTCAGGGATTAGAAACCAATTTTTCCAATGAAGAAGGTATATTTCCTATACTTTATGCACAACATAACATATAATATATAATCAAGATATAATGAATATTTCTTCAGGTGATCAGGTGGATTCTAGTCTGCAAAAGAGTATGCTAGAATAAAATTTCTCAGTGGTGCCACAAAACTCTTGTTTATTTTCACAACTATGATTTCATGAATTTTCATTGAATTACACAACTCCATGCTGAGTACTATTTTTAAAATTCAGAGATAAACGGTGATGGTAGTGGTGATGTTAGTGAAGATGATAACAATAACTTACAAGGTCGGTGACAGACTGATGTCTAACAACCAGTGTTTGCTACACCTTATGAGTAACATGTTTATATAAACATGTTTAAGATGTTTATATCATTACAATATTTCTTCCCTTTCTCTTATTTTTTTTGCCTAGATGTAGAGACCATAAGCCACTGTCATGTGTGCCCATTTGGAAATCTTTTCATTAGAGAAAAGAAAGTGTTGAGAAAATTTGTAAGGTTTTTTAAAAAAAAAAAACGAAGTATGGGTGGAGTGGAAAAAGTGATCCAGGTTTAATTACCCGCACTTAGTCATAAGCAGCAGGAAGCTGCTAAAAAAAGTAATTGGAACTGTTCTTCATGTCTGTGTGTGTATTAAGATGTTAATTTCCATCACATCATGCATACTATGCAAGAATATGCAACATGTATAGTGTAGAACTCCTGAATTGATATGAAAGGTGAAAAGCACATGAGAGTGAGCGTTCACAGAAGGTTCTGTTCTTGTTTGAGACAATGATGATGAAGGAAGCAAGGTTCCTGTATAGAGATGGGCACGAACCACAAAAAAACCGAACCATGAGGTTCGTGATTCATGGATTTTCACGAAGCACGAACCACGAACTGGCACAAACTGGGGCCAGTTTATGAACCAGTTCGTGGTTCATGGTTTGTGGTTCGTGGGGTGTAAATGCCCCTTTCTGGCCATTTAGTAGCAGCAGGGAAAGGGGCATTTGACAGTTTAAAGGGCCCTTTCCTGGCTTGGAAGTGGCAGGTCCCTTTAAACTATCAGCTGGCAGGCGGCAGGGGAGATCCCCCCTCACCATCTGCCCGCTGATAGTTTAAAGGGACCTGCTGCTTGCAAGTGGCAGGGACCTTTAAACTGCCCAAACCCCAGCCCCCAGCCGAGCCCCAGCCCCACACTTACCTTGGCCTGCAGGCCCACGACACCCTCCCCCTCCTCCTGAGAAGGGAGGGAAGGATGTTTTTTGCCTCTTCTGCTGCTGCGTGGGCCCGCAGGGCAGTGGAGGAGGACGAAAACAGCCTCCCTGCCCCTCAAATGGCCGCCGCGGCTGCTATTTGAGAGGAAGGAAAGCTGTTTCCTGCCTCCTCCGCTGCCTGCCAGCTGATAGTTTAAAAGGACTTGCTACTTGCAAGCCACAGGAAAAGCTTATATGGCCATTTCCCTGGAGAAATGGCCATTTAAACTGCCCCTTTGCTACCCAAACAAACCAGTAGACCAGTTTGTGGAAGTTTGTGGAAATTAGCTCCCACGAACCACTGGTTCGTGAACCACAAACCGGCCTGGTTCATGCCTTTTTTGGGGTCATAATTTGATTTGTGCCCACCTCTAATCCTGTAGCCTGAAGCCACGTTTGATAATGTTCTCCATTGCCATATACAGAGGCCTTTACTAGACCTAACTCATAGATTAGAAAGGCAGAAGTCTGGTTCACAAATCTATTTTCCTCTCTTCATGGCTAGCATTGTCTAGTAATGAGTTGGATATGCGAATGGGCCACAAACAATGTAACTCTACAGCCATCACTAAAACAGGAACATTTTTCAGTGGCATTGGTCCATACATTCGTGTGGGATATATTCATAGATATCAAGTAGCCTTGAGTCCAGATTAAAAAATAGTGTTATTCCTTTTTTTTTCATGCATGCAAAATTCATATCCCCACCCCGCGCCCCATAAACACATCTACCCAGAAGCACTCTCATTGTATTCACTTGGGTTTACTTCCACACAGATGTGCATAGGATTAAGAAGGATCCTATCGGCTAGAGAAAACAGACTATCAAAAAAGAATGGATGAAGGGTTAAAAACTACACATTTGATTCATTAATACCAAGTGTGCAAAGAAGACGTGAGAAAAAGTCAATAGGAACTTAAAGATTTGTGAAACCATATGAAGAAAATAGCAAGATGTGACTGAGATCTGCCAGCATATGGTAGGCTACAATCCAGAGACCCCTTTCTTTTGAGTTAGACCATTGACTAAAATGGAACTTACTTCTGAGTAAAACTGCTTAGAATTGCTCCCTTAATGTGAAATCCTAATAGTGAAATCAATGGGCTATTGGTGAAATCAATGGGCTTATACCGGAGTAATTCTGCTTAGGATTTCATTATGCGTACATTAAAAATGTCCAGTGTGTTTCTGTCTAAGGAACACATGGAAACCATCTCCTTCAAGTTCAAACTGTCATTGGAGAAAAAACTTCATTGGATGAGGCTGGTATATTTGTGAGGAACACCACACATTTAATCTGCTAATTCAGTAGTGACCAAATGAATTTATGAAGTCTATTTCCAACATAAGTGGGAGGGGCGGGAAGGATACCTTTTCCCGAGACATCAAAAATTACAGTGAAATTGCATTGGTTAAATCTGCAAAGTACGTTAAGAAAAATAATTTCCTGGATCGTAATCAGTGAATTTTTCTTCTGTATGTTTCCATGTACAGACCATGGCCTGTTTCAGATATTTACTGGGCCCGTAAAAGTATTTGTGAGAAGGAGTAAGGGGTACATCATCCCCTACCTTCATCTCACAGCTAATATAACATGTGATAAAGGTGCCTCATGTGGACACTGGATTGTGCAGATACTTGATTTATGCTGTGTTCCTCTTTTTCAAGGGGGAAGAATAAAGATAATCAGACATCTGAGTAACTGTGCATCCCTGTGGAGCACCTGTGACATAAATGGATTTTATCTGTGTTTCCAGCAAATGTATGAACCATCCCCCAATCTGGATTCATGAATGTTTTTCCTAGATGAGAGTAGACATGGGCACAAATCGAAATACAAAGCAAATTTCGTCACAAAACGGGCCGTTTCATGTGTCGCAAAACAGTGTTTTGTGGGGCTACGGTTACCACGAAATTCATTACTTTTTGGCCTGTTTCATTCACTTCATGAATGATTCGTAATTTCAGTCAGGCTGGCACTGACCCATTGATTCCCTAGGCAACAATGGGCCCAGACCTTTTGTTGCCTTTGGAAACCCCAATCATAGTCCACTTACCCTTGATTGGCAGCCCTCCTAGTCATCTGGAGAGCTTCCATTCTGCCCTATACAGCCAGGAGCAGGGGGGAATCCCCTAGGCAACCAAAGAGGTGGGCCTTCTGTAGCTGTGGGCACACCCATCTTACCCCTCCAAACCCTGTTAGGCAGGTCTGTCAGCCAACCACAGACCTCCTGTTCTGCTCTATGTCAGCATTTTTTATAAAATGCCTCGTGTTTCAGTCCCAGTAGACAGAGGGAGAGGGAGGAGGACCTGTTGCTGAGATTGGAGTGGGAGAGAGTGTGGATTTGTGCTTTTGGCTGCTGCTGCTTTAAATGAGACTGAAAGCAGCCTCTTATTTCCAGCTCTTGGCCTTGCTGTGGGAAGGCGCTGTGAGAAGGATTTTGGGTGAGGGTGCCTTTTTTCCTCCTCCCCACCCCACCCTAGTCTCAGGCCTTAGCCTGGCTCTGGGGTCTAAACCTCCCCTTTTTTTATGTGCTTGTCTTTGTGTCTTCTCAATTCTTTCTCTGCTCTTTTGAGGGCTCACACTCTTGCTGTTTCATTTGGTTTTGGTTTTGGGCCTCTCCCCCAAAGCCCAGTCTCAGGGCCATTGCCTGGCTCTGGGGCCCAGCTTTGTGGGTTCTTGTCAATGTTTTGCAATCTTGGCCAAATTGAGAGAGTAGGTGGAAAAGAGCTTGCTGAAGTCTCCCTGCGAGTTTGGCATCTCTGAAGGAGACCATTGAAGTGCCCCAAGTTCTGACAAATCACGAAACTAATTAATCATTTTGCAAAATGGGTCAGTTTTGCTGCTTCTAGGAGGAGAACCTGCCGGAGTCTCCCTGCGAGTTTGACATCTCTCTGGGTGAAGGGGACCGTTGAAATGCCCCGGTTTTGATGAATCACGAAACTAACGAATCGTTTCATGAAACGGGTTGATTTCGTGAAAATTTGTGGTTCACGATTCATGAAACATGACTAAACATGAACCTCTCATTTCGGTTTTTTTCCGGTTCATGCCTATGTCTAGATGAGAGTGATGCCTTTATTTTTCTCTCTAGTTTCACCTTTTGCTGTAGTTTGGCATGGTTTTCTCGAGTCATCAGTGTGACTTGTTTCATACTCTGTACTTCCTCATCAGTTGAAATCAATGGGCTTCAAAGGCTATAAAGCTGTTTAGCAGAAGCAGCAAGCAGCAGCCCACTCCCAAAAATCTAGTTCTGAAATGGAGTCAAGCTGCTTTTATTCTCTTTTGCCAATGGACAGAATACTTCATGTGAAGCAACAATTCTACCCCTCAGTGTTGTTTTGTCATGGCAAAACACCTTGTTGGGAGCAGGGGCCTTCATCCCCTCGTGGCACTGTTCTGAGCCCATTTGGGCTCTTCTTTATTTTTAAAAAGCCGTTCCTCTCAGCTCAAGTTGGCTGCGGTGAACCTGAATTGGATCTGGGCAGGAAAATCAGACCTGAGTCATTCCGAATCTGTATATGCAGTTGCCACTCATGGAGGTATGAAAGAACCATCATGACTGAGCAGACAGTTCAAGCGCTCCCTTTAACATCTGATCCTGGTGCCTGAGACAGCTGCCTTCCTTTCCCTTCCTCCCATTGCCAGGGAACCCTGAGAAATTGTCAAAAAACGGCCCTGAGACTGAGAGCAGCCTCATATATTCCCAGATTTTTCTGGGATTTGAGGAAAATTGACATTTGAAATTCTGGAATCCTTAAATACCATTTTAGCTTTCTGGAATAAATTCTGATAAAGTCTTTCTCAGATATCATTTCATTTGTGAAATCCTGTGGTAGCAGCTCCACAGAGCACGTTAAAGCAGAAAAAAATAATGTGGAGGGGAAGGCAGCCACTGCTTCCACCTGCTGACCCCAGTTTCAAAAAGACCAGGGCTCACGTGAGTCTGGGAGTTAAAAAATTTCAATTGAACAGCTGAACCAGTTGTCATCCAATGACCAGGGCCATTTCCACATGGCTTACCTTGTTCCAGAAAAGAGCGAAATCTTGCACGAAATCACGTGAGAAGATGCTGTTATCACGTGAGAAGACGCTGTTATTGTGCGAGAAGACATAACAGTGTCTTCTCATGAGATTTTGCTGTTTTCCGGGAGACTCTTGAAGGTTATCTAATCCATTCCATCTGCAAAAGACAAACTTCTACAGCTAAATGTTCCTTGCAGACTGAAATGCCAGCCTGCCTTCAATAAAGTGTTTGAGTACAAATGTACATGAAGTATATTGCTCCAGTTGTTTCAACACAAAAACTCCTGGTTTTACTTTCATTGCTCCTTTTTGCAAAATGAACTAACGAGTCTTTCCTTTCTTGCCGTTTTCTATTTCTTCATGTCAATGTCTTCCATTAAATTTGTGCAACTTTATAGTGTTATTTTTGCATCAATATAAGCAATGGGTTAGATCCAGTCAAAATTTTCCACTAAAGGCAAAGGTTGGGTAAATTCTCCCAGTTCCTTTTTCCGGCTGCTGACCCCCTGATTTACCTTTTCTCCAGAAGCAGCATTTCAGGAGTGGGCTGCAGCAGAAAGGGGGAGGCAGAAACATTCTGTTCCACTGATAATGTGGCACTCCTGGCTGGCAGCAACAGCCGCTGTGGCTGGAGGGCATGCTTTTGCCCCTCCGGGGGGATGAGGGGGCAGCAGCAGTGGTTTCCCCTGCATACGGGGACTTGCGCGAGGGGCGGAGCTTGGACAAGCGTTTTCGCTGTTCTGCCCCTCAGCGCTTCAGTGTGCCTCGTGCTCGGCTAACCCACCTCTCCCTATTTCAGTGCAGAATTAGCCGGTCGCCATTTACCGGGACCAGGTAGGAATTTTTTCTCCTCCCCTTTATTGGCACCTGGGTGTGGAGTTTTTCACCTACCTTGCACTGTTATGTTGGGGGGCAATTGGCTGTGGTGGGTTGATTTTTCATTTCCTTGGCAGGTAGGAGTTGGGAAATATGAGTGGGCTGGTGACCACCCTTGGCATATCCCTATTGGTGGGGATTAGGGTCTGTCAGGAGTGGCTGGCTGCTGTACGGCCCAGTTGTGAGGTCAGACACCCTGATGGGGAACCCCTGGACAAGCTGGTCCCCCCCTGCAGCTGTATGGCCGGGTGGGGGAGCTTTAATGGGGTGAACTACTTAGCCATGCCGGCCAGGCCCCAGCCATACCATGGATGGCTCGCACCCAGGGCTGTTGGGGGTCACCCATACAGGTTTGGGTGGAGGTCCTGGAGTGACCCCAGGGCCTGGCCTGTACCACTAGTTAGGCCCTTGCCGTGCTGACAAATATGTTGTTATAATTTAATAAACCGGCCCTTTTATCCCAACACTTGCGTCTGCCTCTTCATTCCGACTGGGGGGGGGGCAAAAGAACCTTGCCTGAACAGAAAATGTAGTCTGATCTAACCCAATGTATAAATGGCATAATGGAACAAACACATTGGGAATAGCAGCGACAAATTTGGCCAATACAAAAAAGCTCACATCAGCAGCATAGGGAAATTCAAAAAAGATTTTCATGTATCCCTAGCAAAACTTCAACAGGAAAGAAGAAACCTTAAGAATGAACAGAGCATGGTTTCCAGTTCTGAAAAACACCAGGCTAACAAAACATTCTATCCCCGACAATAGCCCTGCAGAGAAGATTAGCACATCAAGTACCAATCCATATGCAAAAGAACCTCCTCAGGATACAGTGAAGCCTCCCGCCATTAGCATTCCACACCCTGGGAAACTCTTACAGAATGACTCAGCTCAACCCCACCCCTCCTGAGTAGATACAAATGACCTACATCTTTTCCACACTGTAACACTGAGAGATCTCTGTCTTTTGGTGCTACACCTCTGAAGATGCCAGCCACAGCTGCTGGCGAAACGTCAGGAACTACAATGCCAAGACCACGGCAATACAGCCCGGAAAACCCACAACAACCATCGTTCTCCGGCCGTGAAAGCCTTCGACAATACATCCCAGATCCTGATTATTAAAAATCAATACCACAAACCATAAGTTCACTTTTCTTCATCTTTTGTAGAAAGTCCATAAAGAGTTTCCAGTTTGTAGACCATGTTTTGTCTCTAATTAAAGATGTGAGTTTGGCCATTTCAGCTAAGTTCATCATCTTTCATTTTTGCATTAGATTTTTATTCCATGGTTTCACCAAAGTCCTCAGAACTTTAAACATGGCAAGCCTCCTTCCCCCTGCTTCTTTATCATTACAACAATCCACAGGTGATGATAACAGATGGTGAAGAGATCATGGCTGCTTCCCCAGTTCCTTTCTAATGAACATGCAGATGGTGAAGGGCTCTGGAGAATTCAAAAACTTGCATACTGTGTTGTGTTATTTTGGTTGGACTTAATAAAGGGTATAACCTGACTTTTGTTTTCACTACCCTAAATGAGCTTTATACCTGAACATGAATTTGGACATTCAGATCTTTTTTGGTAGTCCTGCTGCTCTACTAGTTCTCTGGTAATTGTCTTGAGGATGACATTTTTCCAACTCTGTATTAGATTTTGGCTGCTTTTAAATTGTTGTGTATTGGGTTGAGTTAGGCCAAGCAAGACCTCTAACGTAATTACTGTATTGAGTGTTATGCACTGTTAGCTTCAGGTTATGTCAAGGTTCCTAATGCCTGCACTCTCATTGGTTACATTTGCCTGCACTTCATTGGTTACATTCCATAGGCAGCAGCCAATCAGTCCTGAGGAATAAAGACCAATCACTGGCCTGCCTATCTTATACATTGGATATAGTTCATGCAAATGATGGTATGGTAAAGTACATGTTCCTATTCGTTACTGGCTATTCTTGGGGCAGGGTTTCTGTGTATATATTAAGGGCTTCTGTTCAGCTTGTGTGTCATCAAGTGATGCTCATCCTCCGTTTGGAGATTTGGCAGGGTTTTATATCAACAAAAAGAAGTCAAAGATACTATGTAAAAATATGACTAAGCAAAAACAACAACTTTAATGGAAATAACAGACTGTGAAGTAACAAGTAAGGTGAAATATTTGGGAATTGAACTGACTGCAAAGAACATAGATCTAGTCAAAAATAATTATGAAAAATTATGGACTCAGATAGAGCAAGATTTGATTAAATGGAATAGACTGAACTTGTCACGGTTGGGAAGGATTGCAGCAGTCAAGATGAATGTGTTACCAAGAGTAATGTTTTTGCTACAGACAATACCAATTATCCGAGACTCTAAGCAGTTTGAAAAATGGCAGAGGAAAATATCAGATTTTGTTTGGGCAGGCAAGAAGCCTTGAGTGAAAATGAAAGTTCTACAAGATGCAAAAGAAAGAGGCGGAATGCAACTGCCCAATCTAAGACTTTATTATGATGCAATCTGCCTAGTGTGGTTGAAAGACTGGATGATCCTGAAGAATAAGAAATTACTGGCCCTAGAGGGATATAAAAAACTATTTGGATGGCATGCATACCTATGGTATGATAAAGTAAAAGCGGACTCTATGTTCTTGCATCATTACATACGGAGAAGCCTATATGCAACTTGGAAGAAGTACAGAGACTATTTGCAAGAAGGAACCCCCTTATGGGTGGTTCCATATGAGGTAATAGATCCGAGAGCTGTCGATACTGAACAACAGTGTTTAACGTATAAGGAGATAACCCGAATAGAATCTTCTAAACTTAAAATAAAGACACAGGACGAGTTATCACCAAATTATGATTGGTTTCAGTATAGACAGATTAGAGATCTCTACAATTCGGACTGTGCAAAGGGAGGTATAAGAACAGAGAACTCGGAACTAGAGCAGACACTTTCGAAAGAGGACAAGAAGGAAATTTCCAAGGTATACCAAATATTGCTGAAATGGTATACTGAAGATGAAACAGTTAAAGTACAAATGGTGAAGTGGGCCATAAATTTCAACAAAGAAATAACAATGGAGGCATGGGAATACTTGTGGAAGAATACAATGAAGACTACGACGTGTACTAATATCAAAGAGAACATTTATAAAATGATTTATCGTTGGTACATGACACCAAAGAAGATTGCGCTAGGGAATCTGAACACTTCTAACAAATGCTGGAAATGTAAAAAACATGAGGGTTCCCTGTATCATATGTGGTGGACGTGTGAGGTAGCTAGACAGTACTGGGGGGAAATAATAAGAGTAATAAGTGAGATTTTACAATTTCAAATTAATAAGAACCCAGAACTTCTGCTACTGAACTTGGGAATGGAGGACATTCCAGCTCAATACAGGACATTGTTATTTTACATGACAGCAGCGGCTAGACTTTTGTATGCGCAAAAATGGAAAGTACAAGAAGTGCCAACCATTGAGGATTGGATTTACAAATTGCTGTACATGGCAGAAATGGACAAAATGACAAGAAAATTGAGAAACCTTGACTCAGGACAGTTCAACACAGACTGGGAGAAGCTGAAACAATATTTGGTGAAGAAATGGGAGGTGGGAGGAGAACTGTGGCAGTTTGAGAACTATTGAAACAGAATAAATTGCAGAGGGGGGTGACTTTACCGGGGGGTGAAGAGGCAAATGAGAATTTCTAAGCAGTTATTTAGTTAGATTATTATATACAGAATAGTATATAGAACATTGACAGAAAATAATTAACTATAAGGATTGACTAACTAATATTACTTTTGGTAAAAATTGTATAATGTATTAAATTGAATAAGTCTACCTGAAGATATATATGGGGCAAAGTGATGGATGATAGTTTTGATGATAGAAACTTTTGATGATAGTTATACAGATGTATAATCAAAATAGAATAAAAATGATAATATAATTAAATATAACTAAAGTAGAATGAAGATAAGATACATAGAAAAAGTAACATATAGAGTATAAGTTAAATTGGTTGACTTATATGAATGTATGGTTTATATGGTTTATGGTTTACAGAAATATTTGAAATTATGAAAAACGGAACAAATTGTTTGTCTAATATGGAAGAAGGGATTTAAAGATAGGGTACAGAGTATCAAAAATAGTTAAAGAATTATTGCTTAGAATAAAGGGAAAGTATATGTTTGTTAGATAGATGAATTTAAAACAAGTAAGGGAAAAGGGACAAAGGGTTGGAAAACTGTTGGAAGTCTACAAAAAGGGGGGGAAAGGGAGGGGGTTAGAAATTGGGAAATGGGGGAATTGATTGTAATGTGGAAATAAATGATTCTAATCCAATAAAAATTTTATTAAAAAAAAAAGTGATGCTCATCCTCCAACGTGATATATGCCCTCATGTGCCAACAATGTCCATCTGCTCTGTACATTGGACAAACTAGCCCAAAATGGTCAGAATTGGGCTGCTGCTGAGCAGGAGAGTGATCCACCACCCATCAGAGGCCTGATCCTGGCCATTTTGGGACCAATCCTGGCTGTTTTAGGCCCAATCCAGGCCGTTTCAGCCCCAATCCAGGCTGAAATGGTGACTAGATAGGTTCACAAGAGAGGTGGCAGTCCATCAGGTGTGCTGGTCTCAAGCCATGTAAGTCTTTAAAATAGGCTTACCACCATATATGCCCTCATGTGCTTACAATGTCCATCTGCTCTGTACATTGGACAAACCAGCCAACCTCTGCGCAAAAGAATAAATGGACCCAAATCTGACATTAAAAATGGCAACATCCAGAAACCAGTGGGAGAACAATTCAATCTATCAGGACATTCCATCAAGGACTTAAAGGTCACTGTAGTTCAACAGAAGCCTTTCAAAAACAGAATCCAACGGGAAGCTGCTGAATTGGAATTCATATGTAAATTTGACTCAGTCAGGCTTGGATTGAATAGAGACGATGAATGGTTATCTCATTATCAGAAGTAACTGATTTCATTATCAGAAGCAAACTGATCCCATTATCAGAAGCTACTGATTGCATCTACTCCCCCCTCCCCTCTCCACGTATATATCTGACCAGTTTCTTCTTCTTACCTTCCATGCATCTGACGAAGAGAACTGTGATTCTCTAAAGCTTATGCTACATTAAAATTGGTTAGTCTTAAAGGTGCTACTGGACTCTTTTCTATCTAGTGAGTACTATCTGCTGTCATCTGTCTGTGCTGGCTTGCAATAAAGAACCTTGTTTTGGCTGAAATCACTCTGGGCTGCCATCATTCAGAGCTCCAGGCTCAGCACACAACACAAATCCTTCCAAACTTGCATTTATAGACCCTATTACATCGTTTATCAAAATGTCCTTGAAATTGACTGTACCAGGGGTGGCCAAACTGTGGCTCGGGAGCCGCATGTGGCTCTTCCAGACATATTTTGTGGCTCCCTGAGGTCTCTGAGTATCGCCATAGCTGTACAGTTTTTTTTTAGTTTAGTTCATTTCCTTCCCTCCCTTCCCTTCTTCCCTTCTTTCTTTCCATGTCTTTCCCTCCCTTTCCTTCTTTCTTTCCATTCTTTAATATTTTCAATAAAAATGTTGGGGCTGCCAGGTCCAACTCAGAAAATACCTGGGGACTTTGGGGGTGAGGCCTACCAAGGACATGATATCACTTGTGTCAAAAGTCAGGTGATGGCTCTTCCCAAGCCCCACCCCTTCCGATTATGTCACTTCCAGCATACTGCACCCAAACCCCACCCCTTCCTGTGATGCCACTTTCAAGACACTCCGCCCAAACTCGCCTCTTCCTCTGAAATCACTTCAATGCATCATGTCTTGCTGCTCTCAAACATCGGACGTTTATTCTATGTGGCTCTTACATTAAGTAAGTTTGGCCACCCCTGGACTGTACTAACATACGCTGTGTAATCCGCCTTGAATCTCAGTGAGAAAGGTCGACTATAAATAATGTGAATAAATAAATAAATACCCGACCTTACTGATGCACAGGTATATGCAGCTACATAGTTCAGAATGGGTTATTAACAGAGGAGTTCATTTTCAGCTGGTGTAAATCCACTCTCCAATTATGCTACAAATGTTTATTTTCCTCCTTGACTGCTTCTGGATAGAGTTAGCAAAGGTTGCTTTTCTCAGTCTGGGTGTTGGCTCTGATCTTTTCTGTGCCATTCCATGTCAAGCTTCTTTAAAAAAAATACACAAACAGAAGGATTTGTTGTTTTAAGGGGTGGGAGCATATTATAGACCCAGGCGTCATTTGAGGTGATTGCCTTTCAGGAGTCAGGATTACATTAAGAGGCCAGGTAGGAATTTTGTTAAAGAATCAGCAATGGGGAACCCGACAACAGCCCAATCACAAAACAGAATCTCTTGTGTTTCTGGATTTTCAGCACAAATGCTTCATTCCCTGTTCGCTGTGCTCACTATGAAGTACGTTTTAACTATTCAACATCTCCAAACATGCTAAATGGTCTGCAAAATGCTAACATGGAAAAGTGCTGCCTACCTATCTTTTTAAGTCTTGTAGCAGACTTGTGCCTAAACCATTCCATGAGTTCACGTCTTGTTCCATCACTTTTTCTCCCCTTTCTGTGACATTTAAAAACAAGACATTGGCATTCAGGGACACAAGGGTGTAGGAAAGCAAAATATATATTGCTTAGTAATGTTAGTCTTGTAGGATCTTGGAGCCAGATGTTTCAAGATATGAAATGAAAGAGAGTGGGGAGGGGAAGCTATTACGATAAGCTGAATTTGTCTTCAGGTAGCTGCATGCGCTTCAAGGTGACTACTGTGTTATATTAATGCTCTTAAAAGTTATGATAATTAGTTGTATTAAGGAATCAGCATTGTTATTGTTAAGAAAAGGTAATGATGAGATGAGGTAATAATGGAATAATGAGGTTTCTTTTACTTTTTAAGATAAAGAGTAGAAATAGCTTTGAATTTCGCACGTGTTGCGGAAATTCAACTAGCAACTAGCAACAAAACCCGTTGTGGGAAATAATACAACAGGCTCTAGAAAGGGGAGGGGGGCATTGCCTCCTTCTCCGTGACTGATCCCAGCCAGGTGAAGGTGTCAGGCGGGCGTTACCACCTGCTATGCACATGATCCTGGTAGAGTGAAGGGTTGGAGGGCATTAACTCCTGCTCTGTGCCTGATCCCAGCCGGGTGAAAGGGGGTGGGCATTGCTATCTGCTCCACTCCTGACCCAGGCCGGGTGAAGTGGGGTGGGCATTGTCACCTGCTCTGTGCCTGATCCTGGCAGGGTGAAGGGGGTACAGGCATTGCAATGTGCTCTACATCTGACAACGGATGGATTAAGGGAAGTGGGGATTATGGCCTGTTCTGCACTGGATCCTGGCCGGGTGAAGGGGAGTGGGCTTTGCCATCTGCTCTGCTCCTAATCCCAGCCAAGTGAAGGGGGAGCAGGCATTGCTTCCTGCTCCATGCCAGATTCCAGCTGGGTGAAGGGGGGCAGGCATTGCAACCTGCTCCGCTCCTGATCCCAACTGGGTGATGGTGGGGAGCAGCCATTGCCACATACTCCACAGACTGATCCCAGGTGGCTGAAGGTGGATGGCGGGCATTACCACCTGCTCCACTCCTGATCCCAGCTGGATTAAGGGGGGGCATTGCCTCCTACTCCACTCAGCTGGGTGAAGTCAGAGGGCACACTCTCTGGAGGGACAGGTTACCTCACCTGGGTTTCCCTCCACCACAGCATCCTCTGGTGGCTCACCAGGGTAGGAAGTGAGTTGTCTAGAACATGCTTACTCTTTTATATAGTAGGATATACAGGGCTTTTTTTCTGGGAAAAGAGGTGGCAGAAATCAGTGGGTTGCCCTCGGAGAACATGATCACATGGCTGGTGGCCCCACCCCCTGATCCCCAGACAGAGGGGAGTTTAGATTGCCCTCCGCACTGCTGAGAGGCACGGAGGGCAATCTAAACTCCCCTCTGTCTGGAGATCAGGGGGCAGGGCCACCAGCCATGTGACCATTTTCAAGAGGTTCTGGAACTCCGTTCCCCCGCGTTCCCCCTGAAAGAAAGCCCTGAGGATATATACACTAAACAGTTTTAATTATTATTCTAACACCTTTAAAGGTTATGATTTTTTATTCTGTAATTTAATAATCCTTGTAGCACACAGCTTTATATTTGTTTTTCTTGTCCCCTTTCTTTCTCCCTCTTTTCTCTGTATTCCTCTTTTGTTATAACAAAATAAAATATTTTTTTAAAGGTAGGTACTATGGAACCCAAGTGGAATGCAGGAGATGTCCTTAGTTCCTGTTGCCCTAGAAAACTGCTTGTCCTTCACTGACAGAGGGACAGGGGTCCATAAAGATAGCTCCTACTGGGAATGGAAAGAATGGTTGGCTGTTCAAGTCTCTAATGCCGATGGGCTTTGGGAACAGAGTGGCCAACCTCAAGGTGATGCCTGGCATTCTCCTGGAATTACAGCTGATTTCCAGATTACACAGATTGGTTCTCCTAGAGAGAATGGCAGCTTCAGAACATGGACTCAACTCCCCACTGAGCCGCCCCCCCAAAAAACCACACTCTACACTACTCCAGCACTGCCCCCAAATCTCTAGGAATACCTTGTCAGGGCTTGTCACTGCTGCTGCTGGGCAGGGTGCCAGCTGGGCCAGCCCTGACATCAGAGGGGTGCCAGGGATGCTGCAGGACCCTGCTCTGTGGAAGGAGGGGCAGTATACATTACCCAGACTCCCTCTCAGTCCACTCGCTGGCCTGCTCAACCTGGCCTGCTCACCCCCTGCATCCTCCATCATCTCCTCCTCCCAGAACTCTCCTCCAAGCCTCCACTCTCTCACTGCTCTACTCCCTCTCCATGCCATCACTCCTCACTCACACCCACCACCCCAGAGCTCTCCCCAGCCAGCCTTTATAGGGCCTTCTCTCATCTCACCTCACCTCACCTCACCTCACCTCACCTCACCGCCCTGCCCTGCCCCGCCCCGCCCCGCCCCGCCCCGCCCCACCCCGCCCCGCCCCGCCCTCCTTGCAGGTCCTGCCTGCCAGGCCACACCCCTCCCTGGCTTTCCAGCATTGGCCTGGGCTGTCTCAAGCTGCTGCAGTTGGGGTAGCTGGCTGTTCTGCCTGGATCAGCAACAGCTGTGTCATGTAGGCTGGCTGCCAGGCCTCTCTGGTTGAGCTGATTGCTGAAGGTAGGCCCAGCTGTGGCCCCTTGGCTGGCTGCCCAGCTCTTCCCACAGACTGCCTTCAGCAGCTTCACCTGGAGGGGCTTGGTTCTGAGCATCTCCTGAGCCAGGTTGCTGTCTTCAGGCTGAGGTGGAGGCTGGGGCGTGGCTCTGAGCTGCTGTGGCTGCTTCTCCTCTCTGCCAGGTAAGAGCTCTGTTTGGGCAGCTGCTGGGTCCCTATTCCCCCTGCTTTTGCCCTCTCCCTCTGCTCTGCTGAGCCCCCTATCACACCCCTGGAGGGTGGGTCTAGCTGGTGCCTCTCTGCCTCCTTTAGCCCTCTGAGGCCCTGGCCCTTTGCCCCTTTTCCCGGGTGTAGGTGGGTTCTGACCCTGGTTGCTGGCTGGGGCGGCAGGGCTGCTGTCTCCCAGTTGCCTCCCTCCCAGCAAGTCCGGGAGCTGGGGCCCAGACCCCGGACATATCTCAATCCAGAGTTGGAAACCCTATTAATTGGGATTAAGAACTGGATGCATCAATAAATGTATCCATAGAATCATAGGGTCGGAAGAGACCTCTAGGATCATCTAGTCCAGCCCCCTGCACAATACAGGAAATTCACAACTACCTCCCATCCCTGCACCCCCCGTGACCCCTGCTCCATACCCAGAAGATGGTAAAACAACATCAGGATCCCTAGCCAAACTTGCCTGCAGAAAATTGCTACCTGACCCTTCAGTCAGTACTTGCAGTTTAGAATCTGCATAACTTTTATACTATGCACTTACTTTATTATATTTTCTTTTCTTTAAATAAGATTCTTTAAAAAAATACTTGCAGTTTCATGTAAAAGGAGGCAAGTGAACAATGGGAAGCATTAACTGACAGCTACTGTGGTCCAGCAGTAAGAGAGTCAGACCACGACTCACAGAGCTGGGTTTCAATCCCAGATCAGCAGTGTGTTTGGGGGCCCTTTCAGCCTAACCTACATTACAGGGATGTTATAAAAATGGAGAACAACGTACCCCCCACCCTGTGAACTTTGGAGAAAGGACATGATAAACAGTGTAATATATGAGGCTGCCTAAGGTGTTCCTAAGGTAGCCTATCAATCAAAATGGGTTCAGGCTTAATCACAGAGTTCCTGGCATGTCATGGAGTTTGGCCCTGAAACACACACACCGTCTTCAGTGAATAGAGTTGGAATCGAGATGGGAGAAACAACTTAGTCGTAGTAGTCGTTTATAATTTTTTTAAAAAAAACACTATTTTTATCTTATAATGTTTATAAGCCTAAGAAGTAGAAAATACAGTTGGAACTACTAACTGTTGCAAGAGGTGGACAACTAAGGCAGCTTGCAGTGCCCATGCCTAGAACAAAGTGAAGGCAGAATGGGCCTGTTTTCACTGAATGAATTATGCAGAAAATGCACATTTTGTTTATATCTTTGTATTTAGAAGCGATAGAGACTTTATTTAAAAAAAAAACTCAGAATTTGGATCAATGAATAGATCAAACAGGTACTGATCAGATTCTGGATGAAACCTGGATAATTGGGCAATATGGCAGCCTTATCAGGATACATCACATGACATACAGTTAGGGTTGCGAGGTCCCCCTGTTCTCTCGGCAGGAGGTGGGGAACCTGGAACTTACCTTCCTCACTTCCTCCTCATGTGCATACTCCCAGCCTGCATGATGATGTCACTTCCAGGAAGTGATGCCATTGCATGGACTGCAGCTGCCCCCAGGAGCAATCCCACGCACCAGAGGGGGCCAAATTGGGCCCGATTTGAGCCAAATCAGGCCCGCACTGCACAATGGCCCGATCCAGCCTGATTTGGATCTGAATCGGGCCGGATCAGTCTGCTGTGGTGTGCAGTAGCAGTCTTAAGCTCTTCAATGGCCCAATCCAGGCCAGTTCAGGCCCGAATTGAGTTGGATCGGGCCACTGCAAAGCACAGCACTACTTCTACATTCCACAGTGGCATGATCCAGCCCAAATTGGGCCACTGTGGAGTGAAGGAGTGCTCCCACACTTCACAGCGGCCCAATTAGGGCAGGATCAGGCCTGCAGGTGCGTGCAGTGCTGCCCTGGAGCGCACCCCTGGGAGGTGCATTCCTCTCCAGCCAGCCAGGTAAGTGGAGGTGGGGTGGAGGGTGGGAGTTGGGGATCCCCCACCCCCAGCAGGGGACTGGCAGCCGTACCTACAGTGGCCTACTGGTGCTTAAACTGCCAACTGAATTGTCTGCACCTGCAACATTGGTGGTCATTGAAACATCCTTCCCTAACAATAATTAACCACACCAAATGGTAACTGATCAAACATTGATACTTTAAAGTATGTGTTTTTGCTTCTTTGGCATACCTTCTTTTGAATCCCAAGAACAAGCTATCACGACATGATGCCACCATTGTTCAATTCCCTTTTTAATCTGTTAGGCCAAAAATGAGGGCTCTAAAAAGCCTATTTGTGTTAATGTCATTTTGGAAAGCTGGAGCTGCCTTCTCCTTGGATTAAAAATGGTTGTCCACAGGGGTCACTTCGTAGAAAAAGAGCTGGAGGAACTCATGAGCATAATTCATTAGCATTTGCCACACCCCTTGACATCACTGGAAGTATGTCATTGGCATAACTAATTTGCATATGCCACACCCTCTGATATCACCTATCCTGGCTGTTTTGGACCAGATCCTGGCCATTCAGGGCCGAAATTGGGCCCAAAATGGCAAAAAGGGGCTGAAAATGGCTGAAAAGGGGCCCGAAATGGTTAGGATCGGGCCACTGCTAAGTGGGAGAGTGATCCACCACCTATCAGAGGCCCCATCTGGGCCATTTCAGCCCCAATCCAGGCTGAAACGGACCCAAAATGGCCGAGAGTCAGGTGGGTGACATGTGACCTCTTTGGGGAACTGCCGGAACTGTGTTCCTGTGCATTCCCCCTTGAACTGAGCCCTGGTTGTCCACTAATCTGGAATAGAGGTTTCAGGTGGGTATTTGCTGCAGTCTTTGAACCAGGATGTTAAAATATTAGACCTTTATCACATGAACATGTATGATACGCAAGCAGACAAGGCTATCCCCATCTGATAATATTAATGCAAAGCCAACAGAGACTGGTACTTTTCTTTGTAAGTGGGCCTTTTCCAAGGTAAATTAAAACACACACACAACTCTCTCCTACTTGGGTGTCATGTGTGGTCTGGTAGCTTTTGAGTCATCTCTGCCCACTCAAAGGAGATGCAATGGAACCACACGGGCTTTTGGAAGCGAATGGATTATGTGGCAAATGCTTTGGTTTGGGAAGCAGAGGAATTAATGCTTTTTAATGATGTCAGCTTAGTCATCTCCCTCCTGGATGTGAGTAGTCTTTTTACAGCTTCTTGAGCTCTGCTTCAAGGAGAAAAGAGCTCCGGGCAACTGCTGTGTTACTTCTGAATGTCATCTAAGCAATTTCTGCACCCATTCATTCATTTGGCAATGAGATAAAGGGCGTGCACACCAAGCCTTTTGACTGGGAAGACCTTCCCCTTTAATTGAGATAGATATAGGCTTCTTTTTCATGCATACATTTACTGCCTTTTTCAGTTTATATATACAGTGTTAAATGTCTGATATCCTATTTCCACCAACACAACTTCGTAACAGATAATTAATTATCCCAACTACCACAAGCTTCAAGCTACTCTGACTTAAGTGAACCATTGTAGGAGTGAAAATAAAGAAGTGGGAAGGAAGAAATTCAGAGCACCCATGCACAGTTTATGACAATAGTTCTTTTCAATGGTTACAAACCATGTATAGATCCGCCTGATATGTATAGTTGAGATGTTGGCTGATTCCGCACATGTTGGATAATGCACTTTCAATGCACTTTATCAATCGTTTGAGGTGGATTTTTTGTTCCACACACAAAAAATCTGTTTCAAATTATCTATAAAGAGGATTGGAAGTGCATTATCCAACGTGTGCGGAATCACTTGTTGTTTGAACAGGAACAGTGCATGTATTTATCATGCATTTAAACCTCTAGAATGATTAAACTTTCACCACTGGATTTTCAGGGTTTGTATACCAAGGCTGTATGTGCATGGTAAATAAGTGTGTTGCCTCCTCCCGAACACAAAACATAACAGTGGGTATTATGAGGATTGTAACTAGTGTGTGCTCCCGATATACACAAATGGTAGACTCCTGATACACATGATGCTAATGTCTTAAAAGGGCTAAGGTTTTCACCAAAACAGGTCCAGCGGCATTTATAGCATGAAAATCTGAAAAAAGGGCCTTTCAGAAAAGTCAAAATATTCTCCTGCTCCTCCCCCATGCCGCCTACTTTATTCCACTTTGAACCTGTTTGTTGTTTTATTAACCAACATTTAAGCACCATTTTTTTTAAAAAAAAATGAGGGATCCTGTGGTCAGCAATGCATGATGATATCAGAATTAAATTTGGTTCTGGGATGATATCACAGTACAGACTGATCTGACTGTATCTTGCCCTCACTCTAGAGATGAGAGATGTATATGCATGTATACGTATAAAGCATGTCATTTATAGATAATTATGTTTACAGTGCTGATTTATTGTTGTGCAAGTAACATTGAAAAATTCTTGTGTTTTACAAGGAAAAATCAGTTTGAGAAAACAGAAAATATGTAAAGATTAAAAAACAGGTTTGATTTGCACCAGAGGAAGCGGTTACTGGTTGAGTACAGGGTCCAGTTCAAGGTTTTGGTGCTGACCTATAAAGCCCTATGCGGACTGGGCCCAGCATACCTTCGGGACTGCCTCTCCCCATATGTTCCCCGGAGGTCACTTCAATCAGCTAATAAACAGTTGCTGATAGTCCCTGGCTCCAGGGAGGTCCATCTGACCTCTACCAGAGCCAGGGCCTTTTTGGTCCTGGCTCCAACCTGGTGGAACTCTGTCTGAGGAAACTAGGGCCTGGCAGGATTTGTTGTCTTTCCGCCAGGCCTGCAAGACAGAGATGTTCCACCAGGCATTTGGTGGGGGCTAGGCTATCCTCTCGTCAGCCATACCACTGAAGAACTTCCACCACCCATGCAGGAAAATGCTGTATTTTAATATTTTATACCCGCCAATGTTAATTGTTTATGATATAATGTTTTAATGTTTTTATAATGTTTTTATTGTTTTAAACTGTTATTAAACCACCCTGAGGCTGTCGAATGGGGAGGGTGGTCAAGAAATGTGATAAAATAAATACAATAAATAAATAAAGTCTAAACGAAAATTTGGGAGGTAAGGAAGAAACAGAAGTAGGGTTGGCAATGCTGGTTTGGGAAATTCCTGAAGAAACAGGGATGGAGTGGGGAGAGTGGGGTTTGGTGGTGGGGGGGGTACCTCATCAGGGTATAATGCCATGGAGTCCATCCTCCAAA
The DNA here is from genome assembly GCF_028583425.1 of Eublepharis macularius. Classification (NCBI taxonomy): domain Eukaryota; kingdom Metazoa; phylum Chordata; class Lepidosauria; order Squamata; family Eublepharidae; genus Eublepharis; species Eublepharis macularius. Next base: position 19,090,291 of record NC_072793.1, on the reverse strand, counting down.
GCAGTCATTTTCTCTAGACTTACTTATGTGAGGATGTCATGAAGTCAACTCAAAATAAAGGCAAACTTCTTATTTTAATAATGTGAGGCTCTCCCCTGCTCTGGCCCTGCCTTAGCGGGTTCAACTGTAACGTCATCAACCAAGTGGGACCCCATTGGGTGACCCGTGTCTCAGGAAACGAGCATGGGGTGGAGGGGAACTAACATCGCCCAGGCATCCCTTACTTCTTTCTTGGATATGCTCTAGTCTTGCTCTATGCTCTCTTCAAAATTCCTTCCTCTCTATCCCTGCTTATGAGTGGACTTCTCTTTTATCCCTTCACCATTCCCAGTCTCCACCTCTTAGTCCTGCCCCCAACAACTTAGCCACTGCCCTGTCTGCCTTAGGTAGCAACACCTGTGGTCGCTCTGCTGTCCACCTCTCCTGACTGTTTCCAATCCCCTCCAGCCTGCCTTTTAGTTTGTTGCACTGCTGCACTTCCCTGCCCGCCTCAGTGTTGGGATGTGGCCCGTCGCCACCTTTGCCGCCATTGATCTGCTGCTTGCGGTGGTGCTGTCTGTCTGTCTCTGCCTCCTGTACCATTTCCCTCTGGCTGGACTGTTGAGCTTCCCCTGGGCCAAGGCAAGAGGCTGCCCTGGAGCCTTGGTTGGGAAACTGTCAGTAGCTAGGACCCAGGGGGTGCCGCCTTGCCTGCCTCCTGCTGCCAAGGCCTTGCATAGGCTTCTGCACCTGTGACTTCATTGGCATTCCTGGCCCATGTGAGAGCCAAACTACAAGTGACGCCTGACACTAGTTGGACACTTGTCAGCTTCCCTCAAGCTTTGATGGATGTAGGTGTCCTGGTCTTGCAGCTTGGCTCTCCGACTGCTGTCCAATGGACTTTTCAGCTGTCACTTCTCCAACATTCCGCCAAGCTGCCTACATTTCCCATCAAAACTTGAGGGAAGCTGGCAAGTGTCCAACCTGTGTCAGGCGTCACTTGTAGTTTGGCTCTGAGTGCCTCCGTTGCCTGTTCCATCATCACTTGGTGAGTGCTAAAGGTGGCATGGCAGGACTGGGGGGCTGTAAGCTTTGTTTTCGGGGTGTGTGGCCCTGGGAGGGTTCCCAAGTCTGGCGTGGGTGCCGGACAAATAGGTATCCAGGAGGCAGGATCCCATGCATTCTTATCTTCTTATTAAAGGAGATTAGACAGATTCATGAAGGATACATTCAACACTGGCTACTGTCTATGATGATTAAACGTTGGGGGAGGCCTTCTCCTCCATGCCTTGTTGGTTGACCGCATGTGGCCACTGTGTTAAACAGGAAGATTGTCATGAGTCAGCCCCAGCCCCGACTGGCCACCTTACCTAGTGCCTCAGAGTCCTCCTCAGAGTCTTCCTCAGAAGATGAGCAGGAAGGGCCAGCAGGATCTCCTCTAGAGTCGGAAGCCCCTGCAGAAGCTATGGGAGAGGAGGAGCAGTCAGAGACCAGTCAGGAGGACTCTGAGGCACTAGGTAAGGTGGCCAGTCGGGGCTGGGGCTGACTCATGACAAAGATAGACTAGATGGGCCACTGGTCTGATCCAGGAAGTCTTTTATGTTGAAGTGCTGCAATGTGAGGACTTCCTGTCTGCATCCCCCTCAGCGAGGATGCCCATTTTGAAAATCCTGAGCTGGAAACATAAACAAGAATCTCTGTTTGATACCCTTATTTTTTTGGGAAAGGTAACACAAATCTGAGATTCTTAGGCAAGATGGAAGACAGCCCCTGAAAAAAATCACTGTTGTTTTTCAGGCTTGGGTGCTTCCTATCAGGCATTCTGTTTTTTCTTTGATTCTCTGAATTTCCCAAGCAGTGACATTTCTCGCTTCTGATCAGATCCATGCAAGGCATCAGGATGTGGGTGCTTTGTCCTGAGCCTCAGAGCGGGACCACAAGTGATGCCTGACACAGGTTGGACACTAGTCAGCTTCCCTCAAGTTTTGATGGGAAATGTAGGCATCCTGGTCTTGCAGCTTGACTCTCTGACTGCTGTCCAATGGACTTTTCAACTGTCACTTGTCCAACATTCCACCAAGCTGCCTACATTTCCCATCAAAACTTGAGGGAAGCTGGCAAGTGTCCAACCTGTGTCAGGCGTCACTTGTGGTCCCGCTCTCAGCCATTCACCTTGTGTGTCAAGCCCCAAAGAAGGAATTTCCATGGAGGATTCGTTGTCGAGCTCTAAGGAGAAATTATAATATGAGATTGCTGAACCTGAGTTCATTCACAAATTCAGAACTCCCCCCCACCCCCCGCTGTCATGTCTGTACCCCTACATCCATGTCATTGTTCTAGGGGTTGAACAATTGCTGATACTGTGCTTTGATTTCATATTGCAAATGCTACAATCGCCACTTTCATTTCTCTCCCTCTCAGCCTGAGAACTCAGCTGTGTAATCTCTTTCTTTGAAGCTCACTGAAATGACCTTGCAATGTCTGAAATGTTACCGTTTCTGCTATGCCTCTTTCTGTCTTGTCTAGCGGATGTATAAACTCCAGCAGAGGTTCCCAGACTTCTTCTCACACAAAACTTGTGGTTTAGGGAGGAGTGAAATGATTGAGTATTTAGGCCTGTACTTTTCTCAAGTCTCTATTCCTATCAAGGAAGAGTGTACCGCTTGGATGCTTCTTTGCTTTTAAGTAAACCTATGGACATATATATGGAAAGAACTAGATTTCTGAATAAAAGCCATTTAACCAAGAAACCTGTGTTTTGCTTTAATGGCCCAAGGATCTGTCTACCATATCCTGTCATCCATAGCCTGACATCCGCCTCCTGGAGCTGAATAGAGACACAGGGTTCTTATCTCACTATAGATACTCATTTCTGCTCTAATCAAGCTGTGCTGTGCCGTTGTACCTTTGCATCCCAACTCCCTTTTTTGCTATGCCCTTCCAACCTTATTCGTGAGCTATAAAGGCTCAGGAATCTCCATTTCTACTTATATCTGAAGAAGAGAGTTTGACTCTCAAAAATTCATACTCTGAAAATGTTCTTAATAACACAGAAGGGGGCTGGGTTATTTTCAACCCCGCCTGGCAGTTTATAGCTAAGTGAATGAACAAAAAATCCACTACAAACCACTTATCTAACAAACCGTGGGGAAAATTTGTATCTAAGAAATTGCTTAAACCTCTGCATGTAGAACAGATCCGTGAGAACCCCTCTGAATCAATCTACTAGAAATGACTATAGGGTTACCATATGTCTACTTGGAGTGGGCCTTGCTCACTAAGGTTGCGGAATGGTTTCAAGAAAAATACTGGACACTCCTATTAAAAATTTGTTGACCAGCATACAAGTACACATGATAAAAAAGAAAAATGCCACATGCTTTTAACAGAACCATATGTGTGCCAAAGCACTGCTGAAGTTTTAATGGAATGGAGAAAAATAGGATCCTATTAAGCCTCTATTAATGAGACAGGACATTTTTCTCCAGGCAGTTGGCAACGCTAACCAGGATCTACCCAATCCTAATCTGATATGCTAAACTCCACAGTATCACATTCTCCCCACCCCATTTAATACATACAAATGCATACAGGGTTTTCTAGGCTAAAAATGGTTGTGTAGCAGGCAGAAATTCAACAGACAAAGCTAACAATAGGTTAAGTCCTTTATACTGCTATTTTATATCGTCTCCAAAGCAAAACCACTGAGTTCCTGATCGTATTAGGGTCTCCCAGGGACAAGTAATAAAATGTAAATGTATATTTAAGGATTGCACGTTTTGCCACTGCTGCTGGTACATGTCGGTTTCAATCAGCCTCTTTCAGCTTGTCCCCCACACATAGGCTGCTTCCACACATGTTGAATAATCCACTTTCAATACTCTTTAGTGAACACTTGGAACTGCTTTTCCATGGCTGATTCCGTACATGTTGGATAATGCACTTTCTGGCTGCTAAGTGGTATATTTGGTTCTCTAACAAACTGTGGGGGACATTTGTATCTAAGAAATTGCTTAAACCTCTGCATGCAGAACAGATCCGTGAGAACCCCTCCGAATCAATCTACTAGAAATGACTATAGGGTTACCATAAGTCTGCCTGGAATGGTAGATCACCTGCCCCCAGGGGGCCTTGGAGACGGAACTCCAATTCCGACTTAATTCTGAAGCCTACCTACAGAGAAGAATGCTTTAAGAGGGAGAAATAAGGGACATTTAAGGAACTAATTCTGTCAAACGCGTGTCATTTAATGTTGTTATGGGCATTTAATTGTTTTATATTTAGTTGCCTTGAATAAGCTCTACCTCAGCAAAAACATTCCATTTGGTTTCATGACCTTAAAAAATGGGAATGAATTCTTAAGCCAGGGAAACCCACAAATTCGTGTGGGATGAGAGCAAGATTCAGTTTTGACAATGTGTTGAGGGGGTAGCCTTCTTATTCAAATGTTCCCTTTTGGGTTCAAGTTACAAAATCAGGAATCCAGGACTCTGTGAACCAAACAAGTGAGTAAGAATTGACTTTTCGGCAGGAGTTGGTATCCAGAAATCTGTCCAGAGGAATTCAGAGTCCTCGGCCTGTAGCCAACCTTCAGTGCATGGAAAGCAGTTTCCCTGCATTTTCCTTATTCCATCAGCCCTTTCCAACCCCAAGAAAGAACATTTTGAGGGTTGTATGACCTGCAAGATCCTCTTCTGCAAGAATAGCTCTGCTGAGGGAAGGGGATTATTTCATCCACTTGTCCCTCCTCACTCCAGACATCCATCTAAGATGCCTAATTCCCCATATGGAGAAGTCTCAATGAGTCTATCTGAAGAAGTGAGCTGTGGCTCACAAAAGCTCATCCCCTACCACAAATTTTGTTAGTCTTATAGGTGCTACTGGGCTCTTGCTGTTTTCTACTGCTACAGACAAACACGGCTACCCATCTTGATCTCTCTCCATGCGAGTCCTTGAATCTCTGGAATCAACCTTCCAACATCAGAAAAACCCACGTGCCCTTCATGCGTGCATGTTTGAATGTAAGCCAGAGATTGTAAGAATGAAAAAAAAATGTTATAGTCAAAGAACAAATCTGAAATTGAAAATAAAAAAGAATGAATAATCTATTAAATTAAATCGATCTGGATATAATTTCTCTCTCTTTCTCTGTGTGAGTGTGCGTGTGGGTCTTGCCGCATAAAGGTATAGATCTTAAACTAAACCATGGCTCAGTTCTTCCCGGTTTCACCATATGTTGTTCTATTACACACTTCTTTGCTTGCTTCTGTGGTGTGAGACGTGTGCCAATGTTTTCTGTTCCCCAGATGAGATCCAGGTGCCTGCTGCTTCCCTCTATTCCTTTCCTGAGACTTCAGACAATGTCTGGAACAGGGCGGGCCTGATTTTGTTTTCCACCATTCATCCTCCTTGCAGATCGGCTGCGCCACTGTGGAATTTTTACTGGCTGTAAATACTTTATTGGATAGATTAATATGATTTAAAGCACTGCACACCTAGTAAATACCGTGTGCTATTTGCTTTAGCAATACCTATGGAAAGGGCAACCAGGGGATCAGGCGCTGTTGGGGCCAGTGGTACTACGGGCCAGAGGGGAGTCTAGATGAATAATGATCAGTAGTTGTTCTTGGAGGGAGGTCCATCTAGCAAGGTGACTCCACTGGTGCATGCTACTGCTTTGTGTAGTTATGTTCTACTTCACTGACTATCAAAGCTTTCAACAGACTTTCCTGCTGAGTTTTGACCAAAGGATCTTTTCAAATTGGCTAGGAGGAGGGGGAAGGGTATGGAAGAGAAAGGGAGAAATGATTAAAGAAAAATAAATGGTAGTCAATTTTTTTCTGGTGGTCTGATTTTTATTACTTTTACATTGGGTTTTTTTTGTTGTTGTTCAAGTTGTGACCTTCTTCTCTCCCCCTTACATTTGATATGTAATGTTGCAATAGGATGAAATCGTATGTTTATAGCAGCTTATGTGATCTTCCGTAAAAGGAGAAAGGGTTTGTTCAACATCTTTCCAATGTTAACGCACATTGAAGATTCTGATTTAAAGCGAACAGAGGGGGAAACAGAATAAAACAGTCTGTTCTGGTGTTTCAGACTCTGTCTTGACCTACAGATGTAAGAACAGGGCTCATTTCGAGGGGGAATGTGCAGGAACGCAGTTCCAGCAGTTCCCCAAAGAGGTCACATGTCAGGTGGCCCCGCCCACCTGACTCTCGTTCATTTTGGGCCCATTTCAGCCTGGATTGGGGCCGAAACGGCCCAGATCAGGCCTCTGACGGGTGGTGGATCACTCTCCCAATAAGCAGTGGCCTGATCCTGACCATTTTGGGCCCCTTTTCAGCCATTTTCAGCCCCTTTTTGCCATTTTGGGCCCAATTTCGGACCTGAATAGCCAGGATTTGGTCCAAAACAGCCAGGATAGGTGATGTCAGGGGGTGTGGAATATGCAGTTCAGTTATGCTAATGACACACTTCCAGTGATGTCAAGGGCCGTGGCATATGCTAATGAGTTATGCTAATGAGTTATGCTAATGAGTTCCTCCAGCTCTTTTTCTACGAAATGACCCCTGTGTAAGAACTTTGTTAACCTTACAGAAATGCTTTCAACTTCCCTTGAAGATGAACAAACCCATTCAACTTTGTCTTAAGAACATAAGAGAAGCCATGTTGGATCAGGCCAGTGGCCCATCCAGTCCAACACTCTGTGTCACACAGTGGCCAAAAGAACCAGGTGTCCTCAGGAGGTCTGCCAGTGGGGAAGGGACTCTAGAAGCCCTCCCAATGATTGCCCCCCCCAACACCAAGAATACAGAGCATCACTGCCCTAGACAGAGAGTTCCATCTATACCTTGTGGCTAATAGCCACTGACGGACCTCTGCTTTGTTTAATTGAAATGTCAGTTCTATCAGTTTACAGCTGCATGAGAACAAATCAACAGGTAAGGTTTCACAGAGACGTAACCACAGGATAAACTACTTTTCATGTAGCAATTAACAATGTCGAACCTCTGTCCATTAAACCAAAAGGATCAACCAAAATAATGCAAAACAACATGAAGAATTTTGAATGCTATAGAACGGTTCGTCAGGCTGGATATTAAAAGTAGTGATGGGAGATGTTTTAGGCTGTGATCTTAAGGCCACGTGGCTGTGCTAATACCAGGCAGTCTTCTTGAATAGATTTGAGTAGTGCTGAGCGGAGCTAGTATCAGGTTGCACTTTAGCCTTCTGATGGGGAGGAGGAGGAAGGAAGGAAAATGTAAGCTGCCAGCAAAAGAAGTAGTTGATCAAATATCTCTTTAATACTAAACAAAACACAGACATGTGTAGTCCTAGAATTGATTATGTTCTGTTTCAGCAATTCTTCAACTCTGTATTGGATCATCGCTAATGCTATGTCTTTGTAAACTTGTATTTATTTACCCTATGGCATTGTTTATGGAAATGTCCTTGTTACTGATTGTACTAATCTCACACTATGTAATCCACCTTGAGTCTCAGTGAGAAAGGCAGACTATACATGACATAAATAAATTAAAAGTCTGAAAGCAAGTACAAAGCAGAGTAGCCAGTATATTAACAAAACTGGGGATTATTTTGGTTTATGTACTAGGTACAAAATCAATATTATCTATTGGTAGAGGGCAAGGAACCCCATAAGTACAGTTTCTTTCCCAGATAATCATCTTCCAGTTGAACAATGCCCATAAAAAAGGTATTTCAGGGATCTACAAGTATATCCAAAGCCTTACTGAGAAATGGAATCATATTATCAATATTCTTTTACTCAGGGGTTTTTTTTTCTGGGAAAAGAGGTGGAACTCTCAAGAGGAAAATGAGAAAGAAATACACAGAATTCTTTGAAATCATATTATTTTCAAGCAGTATTGCTGAGTATTTTCAAGAGGTGCCGGAACTCTATTCCCCATTCCCCCTGGAAAAAAAAGCTCTGCTTTTACCTTCCCTCAAAATTATACACATTTTGCCTGAACAGAAACCTCCATATTTGCCGCAAAAATTCAAGGGCAGTTATGGTATTTGTCAATGTTTACTGATGATTTCTAGGGTTTTTTCCCCATGATCAAAATCCTATTAAAGAAAGGTGAGTGTTCTACTATGTATGGGTGCACTGAAGTTTACAAAGTGAGCATGTTGTCACCTATGTGCTACGTCAGACTGCGTTTCGGCTATTGAATCACACCAGACACCTGTTTGGGTTAGGAATGGCCACAACGTTATTGTTGGAATGATGTCTGTTCCACAGTGGGTGGCTGGGGAGGCATGCATGCATCCACCCAGCCCTCCTGCTCTGTTGCTGTGCATGCCACCATGTCACACCTGGTCCACGGCTGCTGCTCCCAGCCGGGGGCGTGTGTTGGTGGTGGCAGCAGTGCGGGAGGGCTGGGAGGATGCAGTAGCTGCGGGCCAGGCATGGCAGGCGGCTGGGGTGGTGCATGGGTGGCTTCCCATCCCTCCTGCTTAGCTGCCCGCATGCTGCTGCCGCCAGTTCCACAGCATTCGCTCTCGTCCCTGGAGCCCTTCCGGCACCTCAGCACTGGAGGCGTTTGCCGGACCTGCCTCAATGGAGGCATCAGCCCTGTATGTGTGTATGGATAGTTTATACACAAATAGATGGAAGGAATCAGGCAGTCATCATCTCAGCTTCTTCTTGAGTTTTATAAGCCTGGTGGCATACACAGTTTCCATGGAAGACATATTCAAACTTAGATGATGTGGTTGTCACTCCTCACCACTTTCTGGGTGGGTTTTCAGCCACTTCCTTCTAACATCAAGCCCACATCAGATATTAATCTCTCTGTATTTTGGAGCTCTGTCAAGTCATAAACTTGTTTTCCTGGGGCATCAAAGGATTTATGTTTCCTGAAGAACTTGGTTCCTGCCACTGAAGAGTTCTTCTACATTTACATTGGTGTAGGGATTCTGAAGATAAAAATCTAAGTATATTGAGATTGACAAGAGCCATTTACCATTTGCTTCTTTATTCAGAGTGAACTTAAATGACAGTGAGCCTTCTGAACAGACATCATTCCTTAAGAAACATCTTATATCATACCATCCCACTTGGTACCATGGCTAGAAAGTTCTTTTTACATATTGGACACTGCAGTTCAGAACCTCCACAGCTATGAAACTCAGAATGACTCCATGCATTATACACCAACTGTTTTTGTGGCAGGTTATGCAGTATTTTCTATAGAAAACATTTAAAATCTGAACAGAAGGTACATATGCTTGATTATCCATCGATATGTGTTGGGATCACAACAGCCCAATGAGAGCTCCTGGGTGTAGAAGGATACACAACTGTAATTCACATATAACCTGTTTTGAGAAATACACCAACAAACAAGAGTGTTGCATAAAATGAGGAACACTGTCTTTAAGGCTGGACGTATATGTCTTTTTTGTTTTGTTTTGTTTCCATATGCTGCCATTGTGAATGCATCCGGTCTGTAACTTCACATTGCTGGTACCGAGAATGTGTTTGTTCGATGGCAATGTATATACAGGGGTCATTTTGTAGAAAAAGAGCTGCAGGAACTCATTAGCATAACTCATTAGCATATACCATGCCTCTTGATATCACCGGACGTGTGTCATTAGCATAACTGATTTGCATATGTCACACTTTACCTATCCTGGCTGCTTTGGACCCAATCCTGGCCATTCAGGGCCGAAATTGAGCCCAAAATGGCAAAAAAGGGGCTGAAAATTGCCGAAAAGAGTCCCAAAATGAATTGGGCCGCTGCTGAGCGGGAGAGTGATCCACCACCCATCAGAGGCCAGATCCTGGCCATTTTGGGACCAATCCTGGCTGTTTTAGGCCCAATTCTGGCCATTTTGGGCCAAATCCAGGCCAAAATGGGCCAAAAATTGCCAAAAATCTGGTGGGCAGGGCCACCTGACATGTGACCTCTTTGGAGAACTACCAGAACTGCGTTCCTGTGCATTCCCACTCAAAATGAGCCCTGTGTGTATATATATATATATAATGTAATGTATAAAACTGATTTTGTTGATGGAAAGGTTACATTGAAAAATGTGTATATCTTGCTGGGAAAACTTAATGCAGCAAATTTCATGAAAATAAAGATCACACAAGTACAATTCAAATGAGGGAGCAGCATCAAAACAGTGATATTCAAACTGAACCAGTACTGCAAAATTTGATAGTATTTCTCATGGCTTTAGGCAACTCACTAGACTACCCTAGCTTTCAAGGTTGGGCTGAAAATAAATAACATAGCCCAAAAGAAATTTACATTTCTTCTTAGATGGAGACAAAATTTACACTCCACTACAACAGGCAATGTGATTTATGGATGGCTCCAAGTTCTAAAAATACAGAGTGGGTCAACAAATGTATTTTTGTTTTACTTTCTTTTCACTTTTTTCCATAGTCCAGAAGACTATTTTCACCTCTCCTTTTTTTCTCTTTTATGTGTTTCTCTCATGCTAAGTAGGTCCAACCAGATAAACTGAGGGTGGCCCCATATTATACTTTTCTACACTGGCATGCGCTAGTTTTAGTATGCTTCCCACATGGTAGCTGTGAGAACTGCTTCTTTTAAAAAGAGAGAGAGAGAGACCCAATGTGCTCACAACAGCACCGTGCAGGGAGAAAATGCTTCTGTCTACCACCCAACACAATTTTATTGTGTGAAAACTGTGGAAGGGGTGATTTTGCTGCTTCATATTGAGAATCTGTGAAATAACTCCCTCTCCACTTGCGCACATAATATTCAGGTGAGAAAACTGTGTTAGGGGAGGCAGGACCCTTTCCTCCGCACTTGGAGCTGTTCCAAGCCCGCTTGGGCTCTGCTTTTATTTTTCAGGTGGATAGCCATGCTGTTTGGTGATAGAAGAGCAAGATTTGGGTCTAGTAGCACCATAAAGGACCAACATGATTTCCAGGGTGTGCACTTTTGAGAGTCAAAGCTCCCCTTTTCAGATACGTATCTGTCAAAGGGAGTTCTCACTGTTGAAAGCTCATGCCCTAGTTGGTCTTTAAGATGCTGCTGGACCCAAATCTTGCTCTTTTTAAAAAATGCATATTTAGATACAATCTGAACATACATTGCAGTTAATGACTCCTAAAGTGTGAGCTTTCATGCAAAAACACTCCAAACAAGAGGCGTGGCAATTGCTCTGCTAATAAAGACTGAGCACAAAAACAACTGGAATACAACCTTGAAGAAACATCATTAAAAGGTAGCATCTTGCATGAAAACTTTCCCCCGTCACTTTATAGGATCAACTGCTGGCCCCCAAGCGAAGGGAGAAAAACCCTCTAGTGCTTATTTTTCCATCAGCATATTCTTTCAGGACTCGGAATATGGAACATGTTCTTTCCCTAAGGGACTGTTAGAGCAGTCACCAGAGTGACACATGCCACAATATATGGCCCTGCTACCTTGAAGGGTGGGGGGAAGTTACATCAAAGAGGCATTTCAAGTGCGAAAAGGGTCAGTAAGTCGTCTATCAATGACGAGCTAGATATAAATTTCCCAACAAGGAGAAATGGCCCCGTATTGTTCAATGATGATAAAATATTGCCATCTGTTGGCATCTTGGATAAGCAGACTCAAGAGTCATATGTATGCACTGTATATTTATTTGGCTTCGATGCGGGAAGGAGGAAAAGAAGATGCAATCTCAGTGGTGCCAAAAGCATTATTTTCAAAGGAAGCCAGGAAAGAAGTCAGACAGGGACACGTGCCTGTGTGTCAGCCATGTATCACCAACCGCAGGAGAAAATGGAGTGGGTGACATGTTCAGAAATAAAAATGAAGAAAATTAAAAGCAAAGATCTGGGATTGTAACCTCTTGGGTGGGTTTATATATAGGATGAGATCCTATAAACTGCTAAGACAGCAATTGTATCCATTTTGGTGTCAAAAAAGCACAGCCATTCCAGAAAGTTCAGAAAAGGAACGCTATTCTAAATCATGGCAGAAAAATGAAAAATGGAACACGTTTACTGAAACAAACCACTGGAGAGACATTTGTCCCTATAGTGAGTTTTTTAAAAAACTGAATGGATCTAGATTCCCTCAGCTGCCCTGGTCGTGGTTGAAGTAGAGCTGCTCATGTGATTTTAACAATACTTAGCAATATTTAGGACAATTAGTGGTTTGGTTGGTGGGATCATAGTGTGGTCTGGCCACAAGAATGAAGGTGGAGTTTTGTTGATCAGGTGTTGAACCTGGTCTGGTATACTAGGTGGGGCTTTGTGGGAAATCCAAGGCAAAAATGCCAAATGAGTAGGTAAAATAGTTGAGTAGCTAGCCATAGTTGGAGTTAAATTGCAGTAGGGTCACAAATGAAAGTGGAGTGCTTATTGACATGATAGTTCATGATGGTTACATCCAGATTATTTTTGTACAGTATTTTACTAATGTGCACAGACATTCCTGTATATATTTATGACACACTGCATAAATAGAATTTTGAAGCAATTACACATTTGGGGGGGTGAGGTTTTATGAGCACTTGAAATTATTCTAAACTGTATTGCAAAAGTTTTGTATAAGTATGGTTTCACTCTGCTTTCCTACAGCTGTACCTTTAGTCCTACACTCCCAGAAAGAAAGACACAGACTCCAAAATTGGATTAAACAAAGGTTTTATTTTAACAGCTAAATTGCAACTGGTAAATTACTGTCCTTTTAGAGCTAGCCCCTAAAAGGCTGTCCAATAGGTTCACCAGTGTTTGGACAGCCCAAGCCTAACTCCAAGTATAGAATGATAAAATGTGTGTGCCACAAACCCACGTGCAACTCAGGCTTAGGCTAACCTTCCCCTACCCTGAGGTAAAACTTTAAGCCTATGAAGCTGTATACTGGGCTGGGAAGCCTCTGGTAGCATGGTTGATGTTAAGCTTCAACTTTCCTTCTTGTCCCACTCTTAAGGATTATTAAAAATGGTTACCCAGCCTAGTCTTAGTAGGGAACAGATCAGGGATTTGCGCTTCCCTTTAGCAGAAACTGGCACACAAGGCTTGGGGAGGTTCAAAAGGTAACAGAAGGTTTATTTACAGTAGGTTAAAGTCAAAAGGCAGGTAGGCAGGTGTTTGAACTGAAGAAACAGAAAGTTTTGAACTGAAGAAACAGGAACTTCATTGGTGTGAGGCACAAAACACTTGGTATAACAATAGGTTGCTGGCTTCTTTCAGACATCGCTTCACAAATGTTACACTTTATATACTCAAACACAAACACAGCATGACTTTCCCTCCTCTCTAGACCTTAAGGGTGCTCCATTGAGACAAACCCTTCCTAGATACTGGGCAGGCGTTATAGTGATGAGCTATAACCCCATTCCTGGCACTGAAGGGGAGACTCCTCTCTACCCACTTCCTTGGCCCTCTATAATTCTCAGATCTCTCAAGTCTAAGCAGGAGTTAGTGCTGGTTTTCCCCTCTCTAGTCCTAGGACTAAAAATGTTCCACAAACATTATTTCCTCTCACAGAGGATTCTCGGGCTGACCCTCTCTGGTCTAGAGCCAGGCTCCATCTCCCTTTCACTCCCTGGTTTACTCTCCCCCTCCAACTGACTGCCTCCCCAACAGTCCATCCCCAACTGCCATTTCAAGCTAGCCACATAGGGAGGGGGAAGGAAACATGTCAATCATAGCTCACTGACTGGAAATCTCAGCCTCTGAAGCTGAGTCCATCACAGTGTGCTTTTCATTTATTCTTGTCTGCACACCAAACTGTTTCAAGAGATGCTGCCCAGAAACAACACTCCCCTATGCTGGTCAGAGTGATTGTCTACTACCTCCCCTGACTCTTGGATCCATCACCCTGAAGTGACTGAGTTTGTCCATGTCTCCTCACCCTATGAAACTTCACAGTGCAATTAACTCATATCTAGACCGCATTAATCCTGCCACTTCAGTTAGAGCCTTAGCTGCCTACACTAACTAGGCATATTTAAGTTAAGTACACCCTCCTACAGTTTGAAGTAGAAAATTAAAAGGGCCATCTCTTACCAATATGACCCTGAAATAACCAGCTAATCACATAAAACGGAGGGCGGTTGTGGCAGCTTTGCCTCTGAAAGGACATCCTTGGATGCAAGGGCTTTATATTAGAAGTTCATTTCTTTTGGTGTTAATTACAATAATAACAAAAATGGAGTGTTTTGTAATTATGGTAATTAATATTAAAATGAAAAAAATATTCCTGATCTAAACAGTGTTCTGTTTTACAGTTTTTGTTTCTCTCTGATCCCCCCCCCTTTCTCTCTGCTGTGTTTTATTAATAGGGACATACAAAGATGTGTCCCTTATGGGAGGAGGGAGAGAGCCTCTAGATCTTCTTGGATGACTACAGACTGTAGCCACTAAAATTACATATATGTGTGAGGTAGTCCCGTTCTGAAACATATGGGGGGGACTTTGAATCAGATAAGAGTTGGTTTCATGTTTGGGAATATGCCTGTTTATAGAAACTGACTCAGAAAGGGAGAGAGAACATTTGTAAGTTTTCTTGTGCCTAAGTACAGTGTAGTATTTTATACTATATTATTCCATTCTTTCTTAGTTTTCTTTTTGAATACAGGTTCTGTTTTGTGTGTGTCTCCAATTCTTTCTGAAGCATTTCACTGTTTTTAGTTGGGATTTGCTTCCTCTCTCCATCTTTCCTGCTTTTTTGACTTGCCTTCTGTCTTGATTTCTCCTGTACACTGGCTCTTTCAAGGCCAATTTGTGTTTAATCTCCCCTCGATCATATTTGCTGTATTAGTTATTTATTATTTCAGTGTGTGACTGGCAATGGCTGTGTGTCCTGAGTGTGTCCTTGAACCTTTTTGATTTTTAATTTTGTCTCCCCCACCACAAAAGCTGCTGGGATTCTTACAATTAATTTGGGATTTGTCTGTTTGGGGAACTTAAAGAGTAATCCTAAACAGAGTAACTCCAGTCTAAGACCATTTATTTCAATGGGTTTAGACTGGAGAAACTCTGTTTAGTTTTGCCGTGTTTGCCTAAGTTATATGTTTGGGTGTCCCAAGTGTAACCCAAGCACAACATGTTAATTTTATTTTATCACACTGGAAGTCCCCTGTGCAAGCTCAAGCTACTGTTCTTCAAGCTAAGTAGCTGAGGTGTCTATCCTTCAACCTGCTTTATGCATTGTTTCCTATCAATTCTCTCATAGACCTTAATGTTTAACATGGACACCTTTCATTGCCTCAATTATTTTATCTGTCTGATATTTGGCAGTGTAGATGTCTTACTGGGATAGTCTTGCCTTTGTTCTCTGCCTTACTCTGAAAGCCAAGTGAGTTCATTTAGGTGGACAGGATTGAGTTGGATCTCAAATACTCCTTTCATGCAACTGCCTGGGAACTATAAATTGATACTGTAAATTACGATCATGAGCCAACAGGATTAAGGCTATTGATTGTGTAAGTCCAAAGCAGCACATACACTTGAACTGTAGCAAGGGTTGCCAGTTCTGGGTTGGGAAATTCCTGGAGATTTGGAAGTGGAACCTGGGGAGTCTGGAGTCTGGGGAGTGAATGGACCTCAGAGAGCTATAATGCCATAAAATCTTCCCTCCAAAGCAGTCATTTTCTCCAAGGAAACTAGTATATATAGTCTTGGGATCAGTTGTAATTCTGGGAAATCTCCAGACCTCACCTGGATGTCGGCAACCCTAACTGTAGCTGGTTTTGATTGACATAACGATGCATATGTGATCCGAACAAGCTCAAAGTTGTGAATATGCACTGAAAGCAGCTGCCCACCCAACTACAATGTTGAATGCCTCCAACCTTACAGACTCAAAAACATTTCAAACATGGTTGTTTAGAATTACGAACAAATTATCAATATGAGATAGAACAGATGAACTCTCTGATACTAGGTTGTCATATGCCAGCTGGGGGTGAGAGATCTCATGCTCCCACCTGCATTCCAGAAGCTGTTAAGAGAAAAGAAACATGCTTCCAGGAAAAACCCAGAAGGGATGTCACGTCTCTCTCGGGATTGCCAGAAACTCTATCATAAAGCTGGTATGTGATGCCAGTCTTCTCTAAGAATCACCAAAAACGCTATTGATATACCATAGAGTTTCTGGCAATTCCTAGAGAAGTATAATGTCACTTCAGAGTTTTCCCAGGAATGATGTCACACCATTGCTGATGGCTACCCTGATGTCCCTGCCCCTCACAGTCTCTCAATGGTTTCCAGGACAGGCCTGGAAAACCCATCTTATGAGCATGAACCAAAGCAGTTGGTAGTGAAGAATATGGGGAAGAGGTCTCAGGTGCTCTGGAGCTATGCTTAGACTGGAATCATTGACTGTCTCCTGAGGCCTTGCATTATGCCATGAAATGCCACTCTTTGTACTGAGCTTATCTGTTTGCATTTGTATGATTGTATTTGAAAGTATGGGAGGGGAAAACCTCTTTGTCAGATATTCCATCTGACTTCACCAGGTAGGCTGCCAAGAAAATATGTTTTTTTGGTGGGGATTTCCAATGTTCTGCTGGGGTTTCTCCTTGTTGGAACGTGCGGAAAGGTATATATAGACAGATACCAAAAGAAAGAAAAGTTCTCACATAGTGTCCTAAGGCTCTACCACCCACATTCAACATTCTCAAAATACCAACAGTACCAGCTTATTAACAGAGCTGCATAGCACAAGTTTTAGTTTCTGATCCAAACACTTTCCTTATTGATTAATGTTTTCCTTCAAGGGATGAAATTGACATTTGGCCAGGGTGATCCAATATAGAAAATTATCATATGTGTAAATGCACCTACTCCTCCCACACATCCCTCAAGGCGAATGAAACTTACATCTCTCTAATCTGTACATTCTTGAACATTTGACATTTAAATCACAATCCAACTGACAATCATTTGCTGCGTTCATCTTCTAACAGACAATGCTTCTTTTGCCATCTTTGGGTATAGATGTGTCACCGGAAAGGACAGGTTCCTGGCTACCTGGGGCATTCATGAATCAGAGAGTTTGGGACCATTGCAGAATGTTAATGGAAAGTCCAGAATACCACTACACTGTAGCCCCAAGGACAAAGTCTTATTTCAGGCTAGACTTCCCTATACTTCCCCAGTCTAGTATTGTCAGGGATATTGTGTGAAATCAGTTTCGGGTGGTAGCCATGTAGGTCTGTAGTAGGACAGCAAAATTCAGGTCCAGTAGCACCTTAAAGAGAAATCTAGTTGGTCTTTAAGGTGCTACTGGACCCAAAGCTTGCTGTGTGAAATTGAATGGCTGTAACGACTCTCTATAAATTAAAGAGTTTCCAATAAGCATAAAGAGCCAAGGTATGGCAGCTTATTGTACAACAGCATCACTATATACAAAGTTCTAGCCAGGGCTTTTTTTCAGCTGGAACATGGTGGAATGGAGTTCCGGAACCTCTTGAAAATGGTCACATGGCTGGTGGCCCCGCCCCCTCATCTCCAGACAGAGGGGAGCTTAGATTGCCCTCTGCGCCATGGCGCAGAGGGCAATCTAAACTCCCCTCTGTCTGGCGATCAGGAGGCGGGGCCACCAGCCATGTGACCATTTTCTCTGAGGGCAACCCACTGAGGTCCACCACCTCTTTTCCCAGAAAAAAAAAGTCCTGGAAAAGGTTAAGAGAGACTGGAAAAGGCCTGGAAGTGGCCCAGGGCATAAGACATTGGCCTTGGTCATGAAAGATCATGGTGCATTATGATGGTGCTATGGATAGGTTCTGTCACTCTCACATAGCCAGCTTTCTCACTCTGTGCCTCACTTTTCTATGCCATTATACAGGTTGCCAAAAACAAGCTGCTGGGTGCAATATGGTTGGGAAATGTTGGAAAAATTTGGCCCCAACATCTTAGCAAATTACATGATCACTTCCTTGTGCATCCAAAGTCTCTTGGTGACCATTGCAATGTTTTATTGTAGCCCTTAGCAGGCTAAGGACTTTGCCATGAGTAAACAAATAATGAGGCAGAAACTAAGCATTATTTTCCACAGTTTATCAAAAAGTGAGGGGGAAGGGGGAGAAAGAGAGGGAGAGACAACTTTTCATATGTCTTCACAGACAAATCACAGTAATTTTGACCTGAATTGTTCAGTAAGAATTGCCTTGAAAATCTCTTCTGAGACTCTATGCCAGAGTTGGCTGAGGAAACTACATGTCCGATAAGGAATTAAGCTTTCTAACTGTTTCCTTCAACTTTAAACAAATTCTTTAGAGCGGTTAAGATGGGCTGAGTGGGGTAATAGAGTAAATGAACCCTTAATCTGAGGGCCAAACTACAAGTGACAGCAGCCGCTGTCCATCCTGTGACTGCTAACACCATTTTAGAAGTGTTTATAATTCTTCTAAAATTGTCATGAAGCCCCGATCCAGAACACATGCATGGTGTGGCTCCCTCGGGTTTTCTCCTTCCCTCCACACACAGGTGCCAAAACAGACCCCCATTAGTGTTTTGGCTGACCCATAGGCATTGTCACTTGTAGCCTGGCCCTGAAATAAACTGCTCTGTGCAGATGGACCAAACAGGCCTCGTTCTGAACTCTTTTGCAACTTCTCCCGGTTCAGTTTTTGGTTGCTTCTCCTGGTTCAGAATGTTCATATCCAACTTTCCAGTTGTCCTATAACTAACATGGGTACGACCAGGGCATTTTTTCTGGGGAAAGAGGTGGTGGAACTCAGAGGGTTGCCAGCACAGGGGGCAACTGTTGGCAGGAGGTGGTGCCCCTGGTACCACATGCGCACATGCAAAGTGCATGCATGCTTCCAGGACCACACAATGATGTCACTTGGGATCAGCTGGAACAAGGAGGGAGTTTTTAAAAGTTTAAATCACCCTCAGTGAAAAAGGTCACATGGCCGGTGGCCCCATCCCCTTATCTTCAGAAATAGTGTGGAGGGTGATCTAAGCTCCCCTCTGTCTGGAGATCAGGGGGCGGGGGCACCGGCCATGTGACCATTTTCAAGAGGTGCCAGAACTCCGTTCCACAGCGATCCAGCTGAAAAAAAGCCCTGGGTACTACACTGCTTAGTGCTAGCTGTTGTTTCAACTAACTTACAGATATGAAACGTGCTCATGGGAAATTCCCAATGACCTGTTCTCATTTAGGAACGCTTTCTACCTGGCTCTGGGCAATGCTAAGGGCCCAGAACATTTGAAGAGCATCTGACTTGTCTTAAGTGCATAGTGTTAGGTTTAGATCTATAGACACCGGCAGATATTTAGCAGAATGGAAAATTAATTTACCACCCACTCCTGCCATCCCTTGCTCTTTTATCATCAGCTGGAGTGTTAATGGTGTGAAAAAGAGCCAAGAATCTAGAATTGAACCACAAACCTTCATCTGCTAAAAGATCTGCTTAGCAACACACAATTTCTCTATAGTGCCCTTTTAGATTTTTAAATATGTGATATAGTCACTGAAATGTCACGATCAAAGGGATTGTTGATAAACTTTTCAAGACTCTGAAGAGTAGGTAAAACAAATAAAAAGGATACTGGTGACAAAAACTGCTTTTCAAAAGACTAATTTCTTTGGTAGTAATCATTTTTCACTGAGGGAAAAAAAGAGAACTCCTGTGGCCACTTAAATGTGAACATTTATCTCAGTACTAGTTTTTGTGACTCTTCGCTCCTTTCTTCAGATACAATGGATTTTTTTTTTAAAAAAGGGGGTAATAATGAGGAAAATAATTTGCTTCATTTCTCTTGTATCTGAAGCTCTGATTCATAAAAATCTCATACTGGAATGAAAATTGTTTAACTTTAAGGTGCCACTAGATTTTTTTGTTGTTGTTTTCTTAATGGTATGATGTGGACACCTATTTTTTTTGCCCTCCAAGGGCTTAAAACTGACTCACAGGAGAGTTAACCCCACTTTCTGAGTATTGTGGCCCCACAATCCATACTGAGCCCTCTGAAGCTGCTTTTCTTGGGTCAAATTCATATGAGGCATTCTAAACACAAAACTGCAGTGTTACGTGTAGTTTAGCCCTAAAGTTACCTTGGAAGGGTAAATTAGGTATATCAAAGTTGAAATGAATAACAACGAACTTCATGAATTCAATTTTCCCCTATTACATTCCTTGACATATGGAAATCAAATGTTGAATATGTCAAAATGAGGCACCCTCATTTTGTGGAAGTGAAATGGGAAGCTCCCATTTGATCATAACACTCACACTTCACCCTTTTACCCTTTGTAAATGTGCTCTAAAATTGTCTTAATGGAGTTATGCTAATAGATGTGTGTATAATAGGAACCAGAGACCAGTAAATAGTCAGTATCAGATTAAAAAAAAAAAGAAATACACATGCCTAGAGATGTGATTAGACCAAATTCCATCCAGGGATAGCTTTTGTATATAACTTTAATGAACCCCAGAGGACTCTTTGTTCCAGTGAGAAACATCTGCTAAAGGTCCCTGACCCCAGGGAGGCCCGCCTGGCATCAACCAGGGCCAGGGCCTTTTCAGTCCTGGCCCCAGCCTGGTGGAACACTCTGTCTGATGAGACCAAGGCCCAGCAAGACTTGCTATCCTTTCGCCGGGCCTGCAAGTTGGAGCTGTTCCGCCAGGCATATGAGCGGTGCTAGGTGGAGCCTCCCTGGCCAGTTTATGGTGGATTTGGCCCTCCTCACCACAAATACTCCCCATTCACATCATTTTCTACTAGGAAGAGTCTCTGGAGATGATTTAGGCTGGTTAGTTGTGCTGCTATTTTTATGTATATATGCCTTTTAAATTGTGTGGTAATTTTGTATGTTTTTATGGTCTCTAATTTATAATAATCATTTTACATATTTTAACGTTATGTTTCTGTAATCTGCCCTGAGCCTGCTGGAAAGTGGGGAGGGCAGAATATGAATTGAAAATAAATAAATAAATAAATAAATAAATAAATAAATAAATAAATAAATAAATAAACTTTAAGTAAATCTAGATAGTTTTCAGAACACACTCACTCCTAAGTGAACACACCCTGTGTTGCCCCCAAAGTGATCCAATGTTTTGTGGTCAGCTAAAGGCATACCACACAAAACAGAACTCAACAAATATATTTCAGGTGGATATTGCATTTAATTATCCTCAGTTAACTGCACTCTTTCTCCATTGCCAGTGGAATTATCCCAATCAGAAACAGGGGGAGGTGGGAGAAGATCTTCTTCTTTTGTTCACTGAACAATTCATCATTTTCTCAGATGTGAGACATTCAGTGAGCATTTCAACACAGTAATAATAAGGATAGTGTAGGGACAGCGGAGAAAACCCAGAATACCGTTTTGATAAACTGTGATTTCTTTTGGCAAAGTTAGTGGCTGGGACAACAGGGAAACCACTGATCAGTTCAATTTATCATATTTGAAGAGAAATCCAAGAGAAAACAGTCCAACAGTCCTAACGTGGGAGAGCTCAAACTCCTGGAGAAATGCAGTTTATTCGGAACTGTGATGTGTCTTTTTATGCCCTAGGACAGTTATTAAGGTTTTTTTTTTAACAAAACCACTTTTTTACTCTTCTACCATGCATGCTACTGAAAGAATGAACCACAATTTCATAAATATGATCCCCTTGAAAAATCCGTTTGTGTCACACAAGTGGCAACCAACCACAAAAAGAGACAGTGGCCAGTAACACAGGAAGTTACAAGATGCTTATTTATAACTACCTTACTAGCAAAACAAACATTAAAAAACCAGCTGTTTAAACAAGATTTAGTGAAAGGCTACAAAGCAGAGGCACAGATGGGCAGGGGCCACCCAATTCTGTGACAGAAAAAGCCCAGTGGGCCATATCTGTAATCCAAATATGCTTCCTCCCCTTCAATTTTGCAACGCATGGTTTTGGCATCAAGACTTAACAGAATCCAGAAAATCCAATGCCGATCTATACACAAGGACCTCTGGTGCCAAATTCCAACATGGCATGATGATTTCATCATGTCAGGTCAATTCAGGAAGTCTGCAACATCTGCTGCATCAATAATGCCTCTGGAATCCGACAGAATTGCTGGAAATTCTAACATGTCCTTGGTTTTTTACATGGTGCTTCCACCTCAACTGGAAACCCAACATACTAGCCAAATTCAATTTAAATCACCTCTTTTTTTGTGAATAAGGGCACAGCTTTCCTGAGAAGAAAGTATTTTCGTGCCCCGGTGGTTTGGTAGAAAAACAGCAGTTCTGTAAACATCTCCTTCTCTTAGCCGTATAGAAAGGAAGGAAGACGTGTAACCCTTCGTAGCTTTTTTCTGGCATGAATGTAATAGTTGGAAGAAAAGGAAACTAAAGAGAGTGTCATGTGTGCACACACCCATGCCATTGATGTATTCTCTGAACTGGTATATTGATCTGATCTGTTCACTGTATTGAGCTACTGTTTGATTTTATGCCATGCTCACTTAGTTGTGCTTTGTAAGGTAGCCGCATGTCGTGCCATTCTTGGCTTGCCTGAAAATGAAAGTACTAATGTGGATTTCACAGAGAAAGCAACCAGCCTGTTATTTCTGAAACGATGGGCGCTGGCACTGGAACCAAAAATGTAACCGTTTCCCAGCGGAGAGAGAAAGACTTTGCTTTCTTTGTAATCTTCTGCCATTTCTATCCAGACTAAGCTATTATGTTCTCACACAACTTCTTAGGTTTTCGTGCCTAAATGCAAACTGCTCCAAGGGAGGCGGGAATAGTACTCACTATATCAATAGTGCCTTTGCTTGTATAATCATTCCTGCCAACTTTCCTAGCTATCAATGTAACTATGAACTGGATCTGTGGTACCCATGGTGGAAGTCAGCTCTCTAGAGGCACTGTTGAGGTTTCCATACACTGCCTTGCAGTGTATACTGCCCTTCAGGATGACTTAACACTCACCCACTCCGAGCTGTTTACAAAGTATGTTATTATTATCCCCACAACAATCACCCTGTGAGGTGAGTTGGGCTGAGAGAACTCCTAGAAGCTATGACTGACCCAAGGTCACTCAGCTGGCTACAAGTGGAAGAATGGGGAATCAGTTTGGTGAGAGCCAGATTTGTGTAGTGGTTAAGAGTGCAGGACTCTAATCTGGAGAGCCGGATTTGATTCCCCACTCCTCCACTTGAAGCCAGCTGGGTGACCTTGGGTCAGTCCCAGCTTCTAGCTCTCTCAGCTCCAATCACCTCACAGGGTGTTTTGTTGTGAGGATAATAATGAAATACTTTGTAAACAGCTCTGAGTGGGTGTTAAGTCATCTTGAAGGGCAGTATATAAATCAAATGTTGTTGTTGTTGTTGTTGTTGTTGTTGTTGTTGTTGTTGTTAAACTTGGTTCTCCAGATTAGAGTCCTGCACCCTTAACCACTACACCATACTGACAAACACCAAGTGTCCATATTAAACAGCTTCATTTGCATTTGTATAGGTAAACCTAATATGTAGGAACCCCCCAAAATGTTTTTTATTCACCTTCTTTAGGGGCATCTTCTTTTGGGTAGCATCCTTCTTGGGTCACCATTGTTTCTCTCTCTGTTTCTTTAGTCCCTTTTCATATGTGGCCTCTTTTGTATTTTTTTTGTGGGCTTTGTTCCAGCCACAGAATCTGATTTGTTATTTTCTTTACTGAATCAGATAAAATTTGGTATTTTTAAAGAAATAGTGAACCCCAGTTGTAGATCTCTAGTCTGAACGGCCATCAGAGATCTTGAGCAATCAAAAGGATGAACCCCAGGATGAATCAATAGCAGCAGAAGAAAATGTATTCTAAATTAGTGCATCCCGGCACGGCCAGTCTCAAGGCTGTTATAATGTCTTTTTTATATTGTTTTTTAAATTATGTAATCCACCTTGATTCTCAGCTAGAAAAGTGGACTATAAATGAAGTAAAAATAAATAAGAACCATGTAAACTGCAAATAAAATTCATACAACATTCTGACAGAACAGAAAGAAGTGAATAACTGAACTGTTGGTAAAACAGGAAATTCACTCATCTTTAATTGTAACAATGAGTGATTCCGCATACGTTGGATAATGCACTTCCAATCCTCTTTATAGATCATTAGGAATGGATTTTTTCGTGTGTGGAACAAAAAACCCACCTCAAACGACTGATAAAGTGCATTGAAAGTGCATTATCCAATGTGTGCGGAATCAGCCAATGTCATTTTAAAAAAAACTCTGTATGAGTTGTCAGTTTACCGCAAATTAACTGTTGGGGGAAATGAAGAGGTTTCCCTTGACATTTTAGAACCATGGGACTAGGACATGTTTCTACACATCTGCTGAGAACATATTGCTGGGGAGTGCATAAGGAAACCATTGGAGAGGTTCAAGCTCCTGGTTTGAGTAAATGCAAAAGAACTAGCAAGTATACCTCAAAAGCATTTCTTTCCTTCTCTGAAAGGGGGATGGCTGTAAATTCAAGACACATGATAAGAAAACAAGAGTTCAGCTGCACACAGCCTCAAGTGACCTGAAGTTAAAACAGTTTCTAGCTCAGTATTTCAGTTGCATCCCACAGTCAAATTTCATTAACTTACTTAACATATATGAAAAGTACAGTGCCTCTGGGGATACTGAAAATGTTCAGATAATAGGAGATTTGGCTAAACACAGCTGTTATGTATCCAGGGGTGTTACTTTATTTCAATATTATGCTCCAGGGGAGGGGAAGGGAGATATATGGAGGATTCAGATACTAATATAGTGTTTGGATTTGGGTTTTATTTGGAATTAGGAATATATTCGGATCCATAATTCCCTATGGGGGGATATTTCAGAAGGGTGGAGGAGCTGTTTTTCAAGAAAACTGCACCAAAATTACAGGAAACTTAGAGCCAAGCTACAAGTGATGAATTACACTTGCCTGGCAAGTGAACAGATTCACGTGCATTCCTCCATGTTCACTTGCCATTCACTTGCGCTCACTCATAGCTTGGCTCCTAGTCCTGCCTGTCCACTAAACAATCCCCAAATTTCAAGTCGATTGGCTCAAGAGGTCCAATTCTATGGGCCCCTGAAATAGAGCCCCCTGCCACTCTACATTGTTGCCTATGGGGGGAAAACCTATTATTCAGTACTTTCTCCAAATCAAAGACAGAATCTTTAAAAAGAGCCTTAGCCAAACACACAAGAACAACCACACTGGCCAAGTCTCTCCATAGAAATATAACCAATAAAGCCCAACAGAACCAATGTCAAACCAGCGAATCTCAGCAGCACCAATGACAAACCAAAGAATTACAGCAGAAACAAACTGAAATGAGGGACACTGTTACAAGTCCAACAGAACCAGTGTCACCTACAGACTCCAGGCAGAACCCAAAGCCAATTGTTGTTGTTGTTATTGTTTATTTATAGTCTGCCTTTCTCACTGAGATCCAAAGTGGATTACATACTGCAAGTGAATACAATATAGCTAGGACCAAAAATAAAACATAACCAACAGTTAGGACATTCAATAGAATCAGATACAATAGGATATGGTAGCCACAAATTTGAAAAACTAGCAGAAAGCTTAACACACAGATGATTTTTTTCTGAATTTAAAGTATATGTCATTAACATGACATCTTTAGCAAGATTGAACTATCCAGAAGGAATTATTATTATTAATTATTATTATTAACTTTTGATTTCTATTCCGCCCTCCCCAACTAGCAGGCTCAGGGCGGATTACACTCTGCAAATGAACAAAATGACCCAGTGATTCTATTACTGATCACAAGAAAGATGTATCTACATCAGCAGAGATTTGGATAGCAAGATACAGAGCTGGGTATCATCTGCATATTGATGGCATCCAATGGCATAGCTACAAATGATTTCCCCTAAAGGTTTTATATAGAGGTTGAAGGCCAAGCTACAAGTGACGAATGACACTTGAACGGCAAGTGGATTGAGTGGAGGGCAAGTGAACAGGGAGAGATACACTTGCTGTTCAAGTGTCATTCATCACTTGTAGCTTGGCCCTGAGTAAGATGGGGCAGCCTTTAAAATGCCATTCCCAGATATTCATGGATATATTTGGATAATTTGGGAGGGTAAATACTGATTTATTCAAATATGCCCAAATAAGCCAGATATATCTAAATACACCCTAATGATACTGAATAGCTATTATCCCGGTATATTTGTAAACAAGGGCTACCAAATTGTACATCCCTAGAAGCAGCCCATCAGTGGGTGAAATGCTGATGAATGAATTGACCTGGCAAACAATTGTGACACCAGCCTTTCAACATGTGGATGGCCAAACAGCAGTACTTAATTTATAGAAAAGAGATCCACTTGAGCTCAAATCTGTCTCTGAGGGCCAAGCTACAAGTGACGAATGACACTTGAACAGCAAGTGTATTTCTCCCTGTTCACTTGCCCTCCACTCAATCCACTTGCCGTTCAAGTGTCATTCGTCACTTGTAGCTTGGCCCTGAGCTGGAAGCCCTTCTTCTCCAGATATCTAAAGACTCTGGCTAATTAGAGGTGAGGAAAATGTGCATTGCACCTGATGCAAGGTATAGTCTGGCCATATGTTCAAGGGTTAAACCCTAGTATTGAAAAACTAGAAATGTACACGGAAATGTGGTATACGGCAGTCCGTTTTTTAAGGATGCATATGCATTTATTCCTGTTTGGCTTTTTTCCCGTTCTTTCTTTTTTCATTGATTTTAATATGAAACACATCCCCCTCCTCCAAGTTTAGATAGCATCCTAAAGGATTATAGTCCTCACTAGAGGTATGCATTGAAAAAAAAATCTGTTCCAGTTTCAATCCTGGGTTTTGAAATGAACATCATTCTAGGTGGGCCGGTGCCAGTTTGGATCTAATCTGTTTGGGTTTTTTGTTATAACAACAACAACAACATTTGATTTATATACTTTATTTTATTTATTTATTTATTAGATTAGATTTTTAGTCTGCCCTCCCCACCAGGCGGGCTCAGGGCAGAGTACAACATTTCAATTTACATAAATACGATTTTAAAAAGATAAAACAGTACACAAAGAACATTAAAACAACTTTATACAATACAGCTTCGCTTCGGATGGTGATGATAAAATACTGCTTTTCAAGCCCTGGCTCATATGTAGGGCGGTGGGCAGATCTATAGTGTGGCCAATGGGGGCCCAACCTAGCCTCCACCATATGCCTGCACCATATGCCTCCACCACTGCCCTTCAAGACAACTTAATGCCCATGCAGAGCGGTTTACAAAGTATGTCATTATTATCCCCACAACAAACACCCTGTGAGGTGGGTGGGGCTGAGAGAGCTCCAGAGAGCCGTGACTAGCCCAAGGTCACCCAGCTGGCTTCAAGTGGAGGAGTGGGGAATCAAACCCGGCTCTCCAGATTAGAGTCCTGCACTCTTAACCACTACACCAAACTGGCTCTCTTTTGAGCATTGGCCCATTGCAAACATACAAGGCGCATGTTGACTGTTCATGTGCACATGCACTCTGTTCTTGGGGATTGGAGAAACAAGGCATTGGGGCAGTTGTTTTTGCACTTAAAAACACTTTTAAAAGACTTTAAAAACATGCTGCCAGGACACTCCTTCTACCAACTTTTTGATGTCCTTGGCACATATCTATTTGGAAAAGAATTATTTTCAATTTAGGCATCATTTTTACTACCAAGTAAAGGAGGTGGCCATGGGCAGCCTAGATGCCCTTAGCATTGCAAATTGGTACATGGCTTGACTTGAAAGTGATGTTAATTTGAATCAAAACCATAACCCTTATTTTGATTACATCACTTTTTACCGGAGGTACATAGATGACATTTTTGGATTGTCTCTCGAGTAGACCTTACAGATTCATTTGGTATGTGGATGAATTCAATTAATTGCCACATAAAATATACTTGGTAGACCCACACCCATCAACTTAATTTTTTAGATGTTGTAGTCTACAGAACATCAAACAACACCTTAGGTGTTAGACCGTTTAGGAAAGTCTTGGATAGAAACTCTTGCCTCCATTTTTCGTCCTTTCGTCTATGGCACTTGAGAGAAAATATTCCATATGGGAAATTTTTACGTGCCAAGAGGAATTCTTCCTCACAGCAGGACTAATAGATTGAAAGTGCCTCATTAACAAAAAAAAACTTTTTGAGGAGGGGCTATCCACCTGCAATTGTAGAAAAAGCAAAGAGGAAGGCTAATATACAACAATGGGTAGAATTATTTAAGAAGAAAAGGAGACAGCAGGAAGAGAGGATGCACTGGGCTATAGATTATACACCTTTTGCCCATACCCTCAGGAATGTAGTTAGAAAGTAGTTTTAAAAATGCATATACCATGTGGTAGGAGGTATTTTGTCTTTAAATGTAGGATACTGAAGCTGACTGGGGCTCCTCAAGTGTAAGGATCCACTTGGAAGTTGGACTCCACCCTTCAAGGCAAGATCACAGGCTGGGTCTCAAGATGGCATTTGCTGGCTCCATGTTTTCAGGCTAGTCCATTACTCACTGGCCCATGAAAATGGGTTAAACCAGCAAGGCTGATTTTGTTGGACTTACATACCTGAAGGGAAGTAGCCCCACCCATTCCCTGGCCTTATCCAGTTAGAGCTTCATGAGACCTGATCCTAGAGGGAACTACATGTACAGCAGTAGTGACCTGGCTCTTCACCATTGGGCTGCCTCCTTGTGGACCTACTGTCTCTACTGATCCTGCTGGGTGAGGGGAGAACCTGTGGATGGTCTCTGGCCCTAAAAGGGAGACAGATGTCTGCCTGAGGTCTGGTGTGTTGGCAATACTTCCCTTTGCACAGACTTTAGAAGCATGCTCCTTTCAAATGGCTGCAAAATCCAGGGGCTGCGGGGAGACTCCAGTGATGCTGGCTCCTCCCCTGAAGCCTGGATCTTCCCCAGGGTGGTCCTACACTCTTGCTTATGAAAAATAAGCTTATGAAAGCTTATGAAAAAGCACAACCTTCAAGCAGTATTCAGACCCACCAGAAAAATACAACAGATGCTACGATCAGCAAAAGACAGTAGAGCCCCCCTCACCTCTGCAGGAGTATACCGCATACCCTGCAGCTGTGGACAAGTTTACATCGGGACCACACAGCGTAGCATCCAGACAAGAATAAAAGAACATGAAAGACACTGCAGACTTGGCCATCCGGAAAAATCAGCAGTGGCTGAACCCAAGAGTGTAGTGGCCTAACCCCAACAGGACACAGTATCCTATTCCAGGACACTAAAATACTGGACAACACTTCCAACTACTTCGTCAGATTGCACAGGGAAGCCATTGAAATTCATAAGCATACGCGCAATTTCAACAGGAAAGAAGAGACCTTAAGAATGAATAGAGCATGGTTTCCAGTCCTGAAAAACACTAGGCTAACAAAATACTCTATACCCGACAATAGCCCTGCAGACAAGATTAGCATATCAAGCACCAATCCAATCCTCAGGATACAGTGAAGCCTCCCTCCATTAGCATTCCACACCCTGGGAAACTCTTACAGGATGACTCAGCCCAACCCTACCTTCCTGAGTAGATACAAATTACCCCTGCCAATTTCTTTTCCACACTGTGACACTGAGAGATCTCTGTCTTTTGGTGCTACACCTCTGAAGATGCCAGTCACAGCTGCTGGCAAAACATCAGGAACTACAACGCCAAGACCACGGCTATACAGCCCAGAAAATCCACAACAACCATCTACACTCTTGCTGTTCTTCCTTGGAAATTTTGTTAAAATTATTTAAGTGGAATGTGCTACATCTCCAAAATTCTCTGTCCAAGTTGCCTTTATTGTGCAATGGCCCTTAGAACCATTATAGATATTGTGGGAAAATATCCCAGGGAAAAAAACTGGTAACATCTACCGGGGATATCTTCTTTTAGCATAGATACCACAGAGAGAATTTCCTGTCTTCCTTTCTGTAGTTTACAGGGTAGACAGAAGAGACTAGACTAATTTAGAAAAGATAGCTATCAGTTTTCTGTTGTGTATGTCTTTGCCAACAGACAGTAAATGCCTTTGACTGCTATCGGTCAAAACCATGGCAAATCACCCAGTCATATGACAATGTCTGGCACAAACATGTCTGAAAGGCAGAGCTGTTACTTCTAGTTGGAAGTTCTGTACATGGGATGCAGAGATTACAAAAACAAAGCAACCCACTCAAATATCAGTACAAATACAAGTGAAAATATTCCCGTGGGAAAATGCTACACAAAATCACACATTTGTAGAATTGAAACTCAACTGCAGCAATGTAAATGGGGTTCACAATCGGGATGAAACCAAGTTTCAAAAGCTTAGTTCAGTTTGAACATCTTTCCCCTTCTGAGAAATGAACCCACAAGACTTTGTTGCTGCATCAGTTTCTTTTCCCAGTTCTTTCGTTTCCCTTAAAATTTATGCACATAAGTGGCATATAATAGAAAATAATAATAGCAAATAATGGAAAACTGAAGAAGGAGAGTTGGTTTTCTCCCAGCTTATGTAGCATTTTGCTGTAACGTTATGTAGCATTTTGCTTTTATGTATGTCACATGTTACCTTTTGTATGTATTTGGCGTTTAAGTGTGGGAGCGCGGCGCCTTTAAGTCATTCAGATATCGTTAGGCTTAAATGTTACCGCCCTAAGTGGCTGATTCACGGCATTGTTTCCATCAAAGCAGACCTGGTTTGGAGCATGTATACTTTGTGTGGCCAACTGTGACCTTTCCCCCTCCTCTTCTGTATCTGCCCAGTTTTGATCAGGCATCTGACGAAGAGAACTTGATTCTCGAAAGCTTATGCTATAATAAAATTGGTTAGTCTTAAAGGTGCTACTGGACTCTTTTTGATTTTGCTACTACAGACTAACACGGCTAACTCCTCTGGATCTGTGACCTGTAAGTAATCGTTTTGTTGGTTATGCACAAGGGGTATATCAAAGGAGAATGCACACAATTTTGCATGTTTTATTACAGCTTCCATTCAAATATAGCCGGTGAACAAGTGATAATATGAAACGGGGATTGACAATTACACTGGCAATATACCCGTCTGGCTGGATATTGGATATTACCATCAACATTTGTGCTCATCAGCATTTGTGCTCTTCAGCCCTTGTGCTTTTTCGCTTTTTCAGCGATATATGGAGGGTCATTTGTGTTTGATTATTTAAATTGAAGCATAAACTGTTGCATGCACCTTGTGGAGAAAGAAACCTACAAACATCAAGTTCATTTTCACCAGAGAAATTGGAGCTTCTGCTTACAAACTTGCTTATAAACTTTCTCATGCTTGGGTTTTCCATGCTTGGAATGTATTTTTGTATTCAATAAATTGGTGGTTTATGCATAATGTTTTTTGTAAATTGACTTCTCTAATTGATTGTTAATGAGTATTTGATGACATAATTTACATTTATCTAGCAGTCAGCACTTTGTTCCTTAATAAGTATTAAATTTTCATATCAATATAGTCTTGCCCCTGGAGACCCTTGTGGTCTTATTTATATGCTGTCCAGAGTCTGTGGCTCAGCCCCTGGACTTGCCAGGAGAAGGGGACAGGAGACAGCTGGGGGGCAGCTGCCCAGACACCCCAAGAGACCCCCCAGGGCCAGAACTTGCCAGCACCCAAGGGAGAGAAAGAAGCACCCAAGCCCCAGAGGGTCAGAAGGAGCAGGTGGAAGCCAGCCAGCCCCACCCTCCAGTGGGAGGCTAAGAGCCCTAACAGGTGATGTAAGGACAGCCAGGAGGGGACCAGGGCATCGGGAGAAGGCACAAGAAATAGGGACAGCCAGCCCTCAGCCAACCAGAGAACTACTTTGCTGGCAGGACAGCAGAAAAAGCACAGGGCCACACCCCAAGCTGCAAACAGGGAGGAAGGGAGTAATAGAGACCAGCTGAGGCTGCTGGAAGCTGGGAGCCAAGGAGGCTTGGCAGCCAGCCAAGAGAGCACAGCTGTAGCTGTCCTAGGCAGCCAAACTAGCTACCTCAGGTGCAACTGCTTGAGGCAGCCTAGGCCAATGCTAGGAGGCAAAAGAGGGGTGTGGCCTGGCAGGTGGAGCCTGGAATGAGGGACAGGATATAAGGGAAGTCCACCTACAGGGTGCGGTGGGTTGTGTAGGAGTGTGAGGGAGGGGAGGGGGAGGGGGAGGGGGAGGGGACAGCTGCCATAGAAGGCAGCTGGGACAATGTCAGGTTGAGCGGACCTGCGAATGGACTGAGAGAGGGTGAGGTATTGTCAGGTCTGTTGCCCACAGTCCCTCCATCTTCACTAGTTTTGCAATCAACCTATGTGTTTGTGTGTAGATTATTTTCACAGGCCATCCAGCTCCTGGGAAGACAGCACGCTTATCTCGGATGGCTCGCCACAGCAGCCTTGGGACGGTTCCTTCCTCTGCTCCCACAGACTATGCCCAGCTGGTTGGGCACTGAGGGTGGGGGGCTTACGGGGAAGGGCTTGAACTGTGTAGCAAGCATTCCTTACATCATTCTCAACAAGTGCTCCGTGTACAGCCAGATGCTATTATTGCTTCTGTATATTCTATGGACATATATACACTATAATTTGCTTTCTCAATAAAAAAACCTTGACTCGAGAGAACTTGGATTTCTTGCTGCAAGGGTGGAAGTCAGATTCCACATATCCTGTTTTCCATAGACTGACAGGTATACCCCCCGTCTTTCCAGAGTGGGATCCCACATATTCCCTGAAGGTCCTTTAAGGCAGAAGTCAGGCAGGCCGGCAGCTCACAGGGCGGTGTCTAGGGCAGAACCTGACAAAGTCCATTTCAGCCAATATATGAGGAGTTGATTGCAGCCATTTAAGTTGACTCCAGCTCTCTGTTATATGCTTTGCTGCTGATTGGTCTACCCACCCACCCAATTGGCTAATGTAGTGATCTTATGAACAGGAATTTTGGCTATTTCTTCATGGCAAAAGGCATGGGAGGATGCGTTTTTATCTGCACCACACTGTTTCAGTATAAGTGATTTCAAAAATTAGTCTTTGACAGGTTAGACTGTAGTTGGGGTGGCCGGATAATGCCGGTTGCTACAGTATAGGAAGGGCTAATTGGTGAGTACCCTGAGACATATATAGATGACGGGCTGTTTCCAGGCCAACTTGTCACTGTATTGCATGGCTCGGTGGTTTGAGGTGGAGATACTCTTAGTGATGCATCAATCAAGCCCTTAATTGCTTTAGCAGCATGTTCACGTCATATTGAGGGCTAGGGTTGCCACTTGGGAGAAATGGCACTTCTGCTCCTAACCTGTTGCCTGCTCTTGCTCTGGTGAGTGGTGGTGGTGATGGGGGCGATGCTGGGGCTGGAACAGCCTCTCATGACTTCATAAGGTCATTTCCAGCCTTTCAACCCTAGCTTGGGCCCCTTGCAACCAGAAGCACACACACGCACAATGCTTGTTTAGAAGAGGATGTGTTTCAGAGGCATCTTGCTTGTCAGTGACCTGGCCCCCTCCACCAGTCTTGTACTGCTAGTCCTTCCCTCTCTTGGCAGCCCTGGACATTAATTCATTTATTGTCTTTCTTCTTCCTCTCCTCTTCTCCCACTTCCTCTTTACTATTTCTCGGTCTACCTTCTCTTCTTCCTCAAGCCATCCACCTCCCCCACAACTGGAGCAGCAGGACAGGCAGGATAGAAAGAGTAATCTGTCTGTCCCCTCAACTCTCCTGGGGCTTGAAATTTTCTTTTCAGATGTTTTGGAGGCAAAACACATCATGAGACCCTTCCTCAGACTGCAGTACCCTTCTTGCCTTTAATGGGGCATTGAGGGAGTCTGGTAGGGGGAGATTCTCTCATTCCCCATCACCTGGCTGCCTAGCCATCTTGAGAGCCAGGTTGGTGTAGTGGTTAAGAGCCGTGGGACTCTAATCTGGAGAACCGGGTTTGATTCCCCACTCCTCCACTTGAAGCCAGCTGGGTGACCCTGGATCAGTCACAGCTCTCTTGGAGCTCTCTCAGCCCCATCCACCTCACAGGATAATAATAACACACTTTGTAAACTGCTCTGAGTGGGTGTTAAGTTGTCCTGAAGGGCAGTATATAAATTAAATGTTGTTATTGTTATTGTTGTTATTGTTATTATTTAGACCCTTCCTGCCTGGCCTGCTGCAGTACTCAGCCCAACCTGCATCATTGCAAGAGTAAGTGGGTGGGGAGTGCATGAAGAAGAGGAAGCGGTGGAGAAAGGTGGGGGGGGGGCTTGTTCTCAATGAGAAAGAAAACAAATAGTAAATTGAATGGAATAATGAATGCAATTTAAAGTTTTAAAATGAAAAAGGTGTTGGGGGAAATGGGTTAAAATAGCTTTAAAACAGAGGTGCAATGGATCTTGAATCAACAGTCAAACGTCTGTTTGCCTTTAAGAAAACAGTTTACTTCTAAGGGGAAAAGGTACACAGGGTTCCTACAAAATAAGAAACTCTATAGGCTACATCTTGCTGCTACATGCTATAAACTTAAACCACGAGAACAAGGAGAAGAACAACAATGGGGATTCTGCCTCTGTCTTCTTGACCCTGAGAGAAAAATCACCTGACCTATTGACCAATAGCAGTTTACAAATACACTTCAGTTTCCCGGGGTTCCAGGCTATTGGGTCTGTGCCAGGTTCCCTTCCAGGTCAATACAAACCAAAGCACAGTGAGTAAATACATTTAACCCCATAATGACTGAATGTCAGACCTTGCAACATATATTCCAACAAAAGGCACATCCCAGCACAGCAAAGGGATATTCTCCAATGCCTATGGAAAGCTTTCCATTGAGTTAAATTATCTAGGTTACTGTAAAGTTTGCAGAAGAAATATTAGAGGAAATCCACTGAAGTATGGGAATATAGCATATATCCATACAGAACTAGACATAATAACACAACATAAAAAGAACCCCCTGCTCTCTCTCCCTCTGCTTCTCTATACTCATGCCCTAATTAGATGTTGTTTAGGGCAGGCCCAATCCTTTGTCACCTGGGGTTATATTAGATCTACATCTCCCCTCAGAGCCATCGCTCCCTCAACTCAGCCACCAACTGTCAACTTCCAACTCCCCTCTAACAACTGACTCACTCTCCCTCCAATCAAATTCCATTCCAGAACTGGCCCCTCCCTTCTGCAGCCCATAAAAAGTTAACTCCCCCAACAGAATGGCATTTCTCCACACTTTTCATAAACAAAACCAGTGTGAGAGAAGAAATGGCTTGCTAGATAGAAATGCCCAAAAAAACCTTGGAAACCTTGAAACAATGTTTGGTTCCATTTATGTTCTTGAATGTGAAGTGGATGAGTCACTAATTATTCCTCAGAAATGACACTTGCCGCATATCCACAGCAAACAGAAAAACACACACACCCAGTAGCCATACTCCTGCCATTTGACATCTCCCTGCTCCTTTGTACAATCTGGCAGACTATCACTTCCCTGTGAAGTTTCAGTAATAATTTGTAGAACCATTTTAAGCAATCCCCTCTGGGGCTATAGAACGGCAGAAACGATGATTTGCTCATCAAGCGGCTCACACTTGAAACAGAAACAAGAGCTGGCTGGAGCCAATGGACTTAAATAAAAATCCTCTGAATGCAAATTAGCTTTCCCCCCACCGTTATGTCTTTACTTCTGAAGTCAGGGGCTAGCTACACAAAGTTTACGGTTAACAGGGAAGACTCTGAGAATTCTTTTTGTTTCAAAGAATTTGTTCAAAATCTGTTTTGGAACACCTGATCAACTTTGACTAAAATCCAATTCTCATTCAAGGGAAATTGATTTCATTCTTATTTTTTCTTTCAAAACTAGAGTGGAGGAAAGGGCCCTTTTTGTCCATTTTGATGTGGCATTTTCAACCGTTCTCCTCAAATTTTCTGCATGTGCTTATTCCCCAATGTTTTTCTCAATGCAGTTTTGAGCTGTTTTTTTCTTGTGGCCCCTTCTTATATGCCATGGGTAAGGCCAATCACCACCTTGGGGTCAGGTAGCAAGTTTTCCCTGGCCAGTTTGGTTAGGGATCCTGAAGGTGTTTTGCCATCTTCTGGGAATGAAGCAGGGGTCACTGGTGGTGTGGGAAGGGGAGGTGGTTGTGAATTTCCTGCATTGTACAGGGGGTTGGACTAGATGGCCGTAGAAGTCCCTTCCAACCCATGCAGATTTTCCTTTCGTTTTTTCCCCTCGGCCTGTTCTGCCCTCCTCCCTCCCTCTGCAGGCCACTTATCACTGAATTGTCTCTCCATCCTCCTCTCAGCTCCTCCTTCCCTCTTTCTCCCTCCCCTTTGTCCCCCTCCTTTTCCAAGACACTCCTTTTGAGGGAAGAAACCTTAAAGGTGTTATAACGTTGTGATGTTGGTGTTATTGCATTGTATTGGTTTGCCCTGCCAGGGCTGGCCTCTGCTTCCCAGCTTTGGGACAGCCCAGGCAGGGCTCTCTGGTTTGAACTGTGAGTGAAGGATGGGCAGGACCATATTATTCATAAGACCTAGGTGCCCCACAGGGACTAGAAGCCCATCAAATTTTTTTGCTGGGGCACACCCCCACATAAATTACAATTAATTGATTGTCTTATGTAACTACTATTAATAAGATAATTGTTTCCTTATTGAAGTGAAACAAATTGTCTCTTATATTATAACAATTATCCATAAATTATAATTTTTAATAAATAATAAAATTTTTATTTACTTCAAAATATTACAGTATTGAGCAATTATGCCCCCAAAATGTGCTTTCCTGAAGAGTTCTACTCGCACAATAAAAATATTTTTAGAATTGTGACTAGAATTCTTCAGGAGACCGTCAAAATGGATATAGGGCTATTTATTGCTGCCTAGAGCCTATCGTACGAGGGTCTGGCTGTCAGCTGTACTGGGGTAAAAGATTGACGTGCTGGAGGGGGCCCAAAATACCTGAGAGCCTAGGGGCCCAACCATGGGTTAATATGGCTAAAATATGGGGAAGGGGTCATAAATCATAAACAAAAATATGTACTTGGAGCACAGCTGTCATGTATCAGGGAAAATTTTATAAAGCGAGCATGTGTTTGTAGTTACTCTGCGTCAAAATTGCATGTGCGCAATGTTGGGTTTCCTTTCGCTTTTGTTTCTTGTTTTTTTAACTGCTAAAGCTTTATTAATGGGCACCTCCAGTTGTCATAATACAATCAGGCATGCATGAAAATTTTAAAAAGGAGTGCTCGTGACGTCATAGCACTGGTGACGCTGGCAGTGACACCCACAATGATGCCCACACCTCACCACAAAATCCTCTTTTATTTCATGGTGGTGTGGACAAAAAAACCCTGGCACAGTACAGAAGAAGCATCGAGATTCCAAGTGGCATGCAGAAAGGTAGGTAGCCAAGATGAAGCCAGTCCTTGAGGAGCAAATACTCAAAAAGAGAGGAGTCATTTTGCTGTACAGCAGAGCAAATGTCAACATTTTCATTTTTCAATATGTTCACAGGCATTTTTTTTTAAAATCTGGTGATTTTGGTTCAATATGCTGAAGTGGTTGAAGTCAGTCATGCACAATCATCCCGTGAGCTCATTGGAGACGGGTTCATAGACTGGGTATCATGAACTACAACAATTGCTAGAGATGTGCTGCACCTGGAGACATGTCGCATAAATTGTGGGCTTGCCTGGCCTTTGTACCACTCTGGCAAGAAGTGGACAGACAGACAGACAGACAGACAGACAGACAGACAGACAGACAGACAGACAGGTGAAGTTCATCCCTGACTCAGCTTTTCAGCACTTAGCTGTCAACCTAGTCTCAAGCACTGTGACTTCCACTTGGCAACTCTCATTGGGCCAGAAGCTTTTAAATTGTAAAGGCTGCTGTCGTTCCCAAATGCCTTACTGTTAACTCCACCCCATAAAGAAACTGGACTGCGTAAATACTGGATTTAGCATGACAAGAAAAAATAACATTTAATATACAGGATGCAGGAATTAAATATCTTGGTATTTGTGCTGATTTTTTTAGAGCTGTAGGAAACATGATAGGATATTTATTTTTCTGGACGTTTTTGTTTATTGTTGCATTTTATTTTTCTCTTTCATTTTTGCCTCCTCTGTTTAGGGCTAGGGGGCAGGATGAGTTTATGGGACAAAGAGTCGTTTGAAAGTAAGTGTTTTATATTGTCTATGGGAAAACAATCAAAACAACTTTTTAAATTAGAAATTATCTGGCAGAACTAACATCCACCGGAGAAATTTTTACTTTCTATTCAGGACCTCAAAAAACATATTCCAGAACAGATTTGTCCTTGATTTCATGGTCTTTATCTCGATCAATTCAATCTGATGATATTGGCACTATCAAATTATATTAACCTAAAAATAAAAATAAAAATACATCCAAGAATGTGTTTTCCTGGAGATTAGTTAGTGATTTATTGAATGACCATATTGTAAGCTGTGTTATCACCAGTCCTCCCACCCGCCAAAGGCATGCAATGGGTCAAACTCCAAGGCTGACTTTCCCACTCACGTTTTAAATTGCCATTAGTGAGCATTCGCCGTGATCTCAATGGCATTGGTTTTGTGACCGCGCATTTTACACTTTAACAACAGATTTGATTCGAAGTCCTGCATTTGATTTTATACTTCTCATCAGGCACTGTTTCAGTAGTGGGCATTGTGGGCTCTGAAATCCATGTCATGTCTTATTTTTTTCCTTAACCCTCCCCCTTCAAAATGCCAGTCCTCTATTTGTCCACCGTGCCCATGTGACAATGGTATGGGTGTGTGGTGGCTGTAACATTGCATTGCATTAAAAAAAAATAAAACCTGGGAAGTGACGGCAGGAGCGGGCACAACAGTGGGATATTTTTATATTGGTGTGTGGGGGGGATATTTGCCCCCTTGCACACCAAGCGCTTCCAGCCCACCTGGTGAGGTACTGAAGGGTGCTTCACCGTGTGAGTTTACAGGCACAGTGGCACCTGCCTGCCACTCTACACACCAAGCACCTCCAGCCCTCCCGGTGAGGCACCGAACAGCACTTCCCCATGTGAGTTTGCAGGCACAGTGTGCCCACCTGCCCCCCCACATCAAGTGCCTCCAGCCCCCCTGGTGAGACACTGAACAGTACTTCCCCGTGTGAGTTTGCAGCCACAGTGGTGCCCACCTGCCCCCCCCCACCAAGTGCCTCCAGCCCACCCAGTGAGGCTCCAAATGATGCTTCACAGTGTGAGTTTGCAGCAGTGTCCGTCTGCCCCCCCCCCATGTTTAAGAAATAGAAAATTTGCTCAGCAGAGACCCTGAAGGATGGCAACAAAACTGAAATAGCAAAGGAATACTTGATATTAAAGAAATCAGTGTGCACACGCAGCAAACTAACAATGATACATCTACTATGTTTTTTACTGTTTTTACTTTGTAGACAGAGCCCCGTGGCGCAGAGAGGTAACCTGCAGTACTGCAGTGCATGCTCTGCTCACTACCTGAGTTCGATCCTGGCGGAAGCCGAGTTCAAATAGCCAGCTCAAGGTTGACTCAGCCTTCCATCCTTCTGAGGTCGGTAAAATGAGTACCCAGTTTCCTGAGGGTAAAGTGTAGATGACTGGGGAAGGCAATGGCAAACCACTCCATAACAAAGTCTGCCAAGAAAACATCGTGATGTGATGTCCCCCTATGGGTCAGGAATGACTCGGTGCTTGCACAGGGAACCTTTACCTTTACCTACTTTGCAGACTGATTTGTAGGCCATTCTTGGCCCTTTGCAGTTGTCTTTTTGTTATGTTTTACTTCTGTTCTTTTGATCTATCTTTTATCTTTTCCACAATAAAAATAAAAAATAAAAAATAAAAAAATAAAAGAAACAGTACACCATTCCATCGGACTTCTTCATGACTTGCTGTTAAATAAAGTCAAGGATGTTCCACAACTCTGCCCCTGTCTTTTTATGACCGGATGAAACTCACTGTTATGTTCTTCCCTGCCCCATCTCCTCCTTCCCCTCATCCGTGGCTTCCCCTTAAGGCTGCCCCTTCACACATCCAAGAGGATGGGCTGTGACTTGCTGGAGTTGCCTTTGGTCTTTGGGGGCTACTGGACTTCTCTTTTGTTCAGCTGTCCAGGGTCACCTTAAAGTTGGCACCACATATTGGTCCCCACCCTCTTCATGCACACTGTTCTGGCTGCTGTGTGCAACTTGAACAGGAATTGGGCCGGTGGCATGGGGGGGGGGGGTGTTTCTGGGTCCCCCACTCTCCTGCCGCATTGCTGGCATGTGATAAGCTATGCAGGTTGGTGACACAGGCACGGAGGACACAACCAAAACGAGGCTCCATTGGGTATCAGTCCACCAGAAAAGAGGGTATAACCTGGGAATGTAATCAACAACAACAATAAATGATTATAAATGACATTAAATCTTTGTAATTGCAAGAGGCAACAGTGCAACAGTGCATACAGTGTAATCAAGAGTAATCAATAGATAATACAATAAATACGTGCTTGTTTTCCTAACTGTACTGCTAAGGGCACTCTACAGCATTCCATCAATTCAAATGTTATTAATGCTTTCTCCTTTGCAGGTCCAGAAGAACTGATCCGCTGCAAGGTCTTGACAGGCACTTATCCCACTGCACTCCATTTTATCAATCCAGGGGAGTTAGCCGTGTTAGTCTGTAGTAGCAAAATAGAAAAGAGTCCAGTAGCACCCTTAAGACTAACCGACTTCACTGTAGCATAAGCTTTCGAGAATCACAGTTCTCTTTGTCAGATGCATGGAAGGTAAGAAGAAACTGGTCAGATATATAGGTGGAGAGGGGAGGGGGGAGGAGATTCAATCAGTGGCTTCTGATAATGGGATCAGTTGGCTTCTGTGATAATGAAATCAGTTACTTCTGATAATGAGAGAACCATTCATAGTCCCTATTCAATCCAAGCCTGACTGAGTCAAATTTACATATGAATTACAATTCAGCAGCTTCCCATTGGATTCTGTTTTTGAAAGGTTTCTGTTGAACTACAGTGACCTTTAAGTCCTTGATGGAATGTACTGATAGATCCCTCCACCCTCTTCACCTTTATATCTGATCAGTTTCTTCTTACCCTCCATGCATTTAACGAAGAGAACTGTGATTCTCGAAAGCTTATGCTACAGTAAAGTTGGTTAGCCTTAAAGGTGCTACTGGACTCTTTTCCATTTTATCAATGTAAGAATGTCTCTCTTTTGTTGCAGGCTTCAAACCAGCCCGTGGGACGCTGTTGGTACTAGCTCCACCCAACAGACTGCAAGCTCCGCCTGTTTCGCTGTGCTTTCTCTTGAATTGATGGAATGCTGTAGAGTGCCTTTAGCAGTATTATTAGGAAAACAAGCACGTATTTATTGTGTTGTCTATTGGATTATCTATTAATTCCTATATATTACACTTGTATGCACTTTAGCATTTTTGTCACTTGTGATTACAAAGATTTAATGTTATTTATTTTTATTTATTGTTATTGTTTGATTACATTCCCCAGGAGGGTTATATGCTCTTTACAGGGGCAGGGGGCCAATGGTGGATAGGGTTGCTAGGTCTCCCCGGAACCAGTAGAGACTTACTTTGCAGGGGGGGGGTAGGCTCTCACCAATGACATAATGACATCTCTAGCAACATGCTGATATCACCAGTGATGTGCTGATGTCACTCTCCATGGGCCTGGAAGTAATGTCAGTGCATTCCTGGGGCTGCTCTAGCAATTCTTGGAAACTCTACCACTTTACGGTAGAATCTTTGCAGAATGCTGGGGCATCTCTTGTTAATTCAGGTTTAAACCTGAAATGACATCAATGCACCAGCACAGCGCTGGCACACCAGGCCTTTTCTCCACCACCACCACCTTTCATTCCTCCTGCTGGTACCCAGAGCACTGACAGGCACCAAAGAGAATTGCCAGAAGGCATCCCTCTATACTGGAAAGCCTGGCATCCTTACTAATGGGAGCTGCTGCCATGGGTGCAACATAGAAGGGTTGTGGACTGGTGTCCCGCTAAAATGATTGATCTACAGGGCAGCCCTGTGGAATGTCCATAGGGAATGGACCGGCAGAACTGCTTTTGAGTTGGCTGCTGGCCACCACTACCTCAGTGGCCCTCATGATTGTGTTGACAGGGAGCAAGCCGATGCAGAGCTACTCAGAACCCATTTTGTTTAATGAGTCTTATTCCAGGGAAAGCATTCTTCGGATTGCAGCCACAGTCATGGTTCTTCTCCTTGCTTACTTCTGAGGTGAATTACCTTCTACAAGCTCCTATGGATACTTTAGGAGGCTATTTCTGAACAATTAGTGAACGATGAAAAAAAAATCTGCCTTTCATAATAAAACATCATTCACCCAGCAAAGATATGGCCAGTTAATATCCACAGTAAAGCAGATCATTTAGTATGAGGGGATTGTAGTTTGTTATCCCAAGAAAGGAAGAAAGGAAGAAAGGAAGGGAGAAAGGGAGAAAGAAAGGAAAACATTAAAATGGCAATAAATCAGAAAACAATAGAAAAAAACCAATAAAATTATCATAGAGATAGGATAGAATTATGATAAAACCCACCTTCACTCAAAGCCTGATAAGAAGCAATCAATCATGTTTGGTTACACATTAATTTCCCTGTTGTGGTGAAGAGTAGAGAGTGCCATCAAGTCATAGCTGGCGTATGGCACCCCCTGTATTGTAGTACAAAAGAAAGAATTTGGGCCATCTTGGCTCAAGTCAAGCAGATGAGCTTCAGAATTTCTTTTTCTTCCCTGCTGCACACCCCTACCAGTTACTGAATGCTCTGACCCTTCCCTTTGTACTTCACTTTTGTGCTACGAAAAGTGCAGCAACGGGAACCCTTTCCATATCAGAAAGGGACCTTGAAAACCGTAAGGAAGTGAGAGAAACCACAGGTCCTTCCCAATCCAGTGCTTCACCAGTTTCAAAGAGGATGAAGTAATAATGTGGCCACCTCTCATATGGCCCAGGGATCCTCTTGCCACAAATCCAACATAAGAAAAGAGCCTAAAGCATATGACAAAATCATGTTACTACCACTTGACTGAGCTCAAAGGTAGCTTGATGAAATTATTGAGGAGATGAGGGTACCACTGAAAAGCCACCGCCTTGTGAATGGGCTCCACATTGTGTGGGCAATGTATGCAATTCCTAACTCTATGAGTTGCACAGATCATGTAGTTATATTTCATTTTACCTCTAATAACTGGATGATATTTCAGCCTTTTCTGTGTTGTGGTGAGCCGTGGTATTGCCATAATGAATATGATGCATTTAAATAACTAGTGGAGAGGCTTCCAATCAAAAGTGCAATGAGTTATGTCAAGAATGCATACGATATTTTTTTTTACACTTCTAAACAGCTGGAATGCCCACATACTGTACAGTGGCTACACGTTCTTTGTGAGTCCTTTCGGCTTTCCAATCCCTCATATATAGTTATTCTCAGCTGGATGTCATAGACATGTCTTTATTCTAGACTAGAAATGGGCATGAACCAAAATACGAACCAAAGTTAATGACGAACCGGGGCTGGTGGTTTGTCAGAGCCCATTTCTGATGAACTGCCACAAACTTTAAGTTGGTTCATTTGGTTCGTTTTTTGGTTTGTCACTGCAGATAGCCTGGCACTGATCAATCAGTTTCCTAGGCTGACGCGCAAGTAACAGTTTGCTGACCTGGTTGTGACATTTTCATGAACCAAACGAACCGGTTTGCGAACCGGGGCAGGTTTGTGAAAGTTCGTGGTTTGTGAAACGCGACAAACCACGAACCTCATGGTTCATTTTTTCCCCGGTTCATGCCCATCTCTATTCTAGACAGGAGTACCAAAGACTTTGCTAACACACCAGCAATCACCTTAAAATAATTCTAGTTATTTTCTTTTGTTCTTAGAAGTAAAAGAAACCTTGTATTTGCTTTTATTTTTAATGCAGGCAAGCACATGACATGTGGTCTTAGAGAAGCCAGGGCTGAGCCTCAGATTGCACAGTTGTTAAACAGCAGGGATTATCAGGCAGGACAATATTAAGTGGTATTTAACAGCAAGACCAAAGTTCCTTGTCAAATGCTTGAGTTAGTGTTCCTTGATTGTTAGCATCCCAGCCACGAGACCTTTTGCACTGAACCATTTTTCATTTTGACAACAAACCACTACAGCTATCCAGTCCTGCCTTGCTGGAACTGACAGCTAAGTATTTTTGTGGCAGAAATATTACTTTGTGCTTGGGTTCAGGGCTGAAGGGTAGACATTTTTATTCCTCTCCTTTCAGAGCACAATGGCATTCCAAGCCGTAGGTGTCCCGAGTCACTCACTGGCTAATGTATTCAGCATGATCTTCTGTCTAGTCATAACAATAGTTGGGGTGGGTGGTGGGTCGGAAGAATCGATCCCTTGAGGTGATT
Source organism: Eublepharis macularius (assembly GCF_028583425.1). NCBI lineage: Eukaryota > Metazoa > Chordata > Lepidosauria > Squamata > Eublepharidae > Eublepharis > Eublepharis macularius. The sequence goes on along the minus strand of NC_072793.1, from coordinate 19,045,957 downwards.
GTTTAGATTAAATGTAACCTTCTTCGAAATGCATCTTAATGGAGATGTGTGGTAGGAGGTGAAAGTGGTTGAATTACCAAGCTAGGCCACATATTTCTGTGCGACGCATGGAGGGGGAGTTTTGGGAAAGCCCTTTAAACCTTCCTTGACATTGTCTTACTGGGGCTATTTAAAGCACACAGACACACACGCACATACATCTGGTGATGGAATTAGCATAATGATGGGTGAAAAAGACAGGAAATAAAGAAGGAAAATGGAACTTTTCTCTTCGGTGGAACATGGCCTTCACAGTTGTAAATTAAATTATATGGTCCTCCGATATAATGCAAAAGGCTAGACTCTTATGCCAGCAAATCTTTGAAAAAGACTGCCTGCTAAAAGTGGCTATTTATATCGGTCAAAGATTGGATGTGAAGGCTCTGAAAGCTGAGGACATCTTTAGTTTCATCTTTAAAAGACTCTTTCTAGATGCAGATTTTGGGCAGCTCTACATATATCTTTAGGGATTATTTTCTTCCTGCATGGATGCTACCAGCTATGCAGAGGTGAATAGAATAAAGATGTCATGTTTAGGAACATGCCTGCATTTACAAAATCAATAGAATGATCTTGAACATTCAATAGGCTTTGCAGCGTTGACTGTACAGTGGCACAAATAACAAATCAGTTAGAGAGCCTTCTATGTACTTGGGTAGGTGATTTAAGATGACCCAACCAATTAGTCACCTGAGTGAGCTACTCTGCTCAATCTGTCAGCCTCTCTTTGGAGACTATCACGTTTTTCTGGAGTTCGAATAAAGCTCTGTAGCTGCCATTTGGAGGTAACATCGGAATAGTGCATGACAACGTAAGAGAGGCCATACTAAGAGTTGGTTCTCTCTGGTCTTTTCTATTTATTGGGAACTACAAAATATGATTGTCCTCTGTCAATTGTGGCAAGCTCACAGGCCTTTGCTAATCATGCAGTGAGATGGACTGGTGAGCATAATCGTCTGTGCGGTGAGCAGAAGGTTTACACACAAGTGAGTGGACTAGGACAGTCTAGAAACTTTCTGAAAGCTTTCTCAGCTTGAAGCAAGCTTCATCCACGATTTCAGTGTGGCAGAAACCACCGAAGACTAGTTTAAATCCAGTTTTATTTGTGCAATGTATGAAAGTTATCGACAACACTCTACTTCCCACTTTCCCCAAGTTATTGTATGAGCAGCCCTCGAAATAAGATTTAACTTGCTACAAAGAGTAGTACCCCAAGGCAGTTTGTATGAAATATATGCTAATGCGATCATGTGAACCAGAAAAGTTGACAGACACAGAGCATCCTATGCCTGTCAAATAAGTTTGCCGATTAGTGTTAGGAAATTCCTAAAGATTTGGAGCCCGGGTAGGGTAGGATTTAAAGAGGGGGATTACCTTGGTGTGGTATAATTCTATACAGTCTGCCCTCCAAAGAAGCTATTTTCTCCAGCAGACCCGATTGCTGTAGTCTGGAGGTTATTTGTACTTGTGGAGGTTGGGAGCTCTAATGTCAGCACGAAGCAAGTGATGGAGCATTGGGCCAGGTGGTCTATACGATCTTAGAGCTAAGATACAAGACGAATTACACAAGGTCAAGGACGTGAAAGGAGTCACAATGTTACCCGTGAAGCTGAGTTTTAAAAGAAATCAGAAGGCTTTGTCAACTTCCCCTCCCTACAGAGCCAGGGAGATCGCTGCTCAGAGGATTTGTTAATTTCCTCTTTGCCTCCCGGAGTCTTTGTCAGTTTCACCTCCCCTTCTAAGAGGCCAAGAGGAAATTAGCAAACTCTCTGAGCACCCATCTCCCTGGCTCTGCAGAGAGAGGAAATTGACAAAGCCTTCCGATCACTTTTAAAACTCAACTTCCCGGCTAACATTGCGTACTTGTCCTCATGTAATTCGTCTCTTGTAGTTTAGCTCTTAGCGATTGGATTATTTTTCCTGCCCACTATGCTACATAGTTTTTAACTATAAAACTCCAAATGCCTCGTGAAAAAAATCCCTAAATTATCACAGTTCTATGCCAAGAGACCACTTACTTACTGAAAAAGAATCAGCAAAATTGTACAAGTTTTCCTGCTTTGCTTTTCCTTTATCAAAACTCTTATCTGTACAGCTGCAGTTATTTATGACAAGTAGCTTCAAACATAATCCTGGATTTGAGGGGAAAGGAGCTAAACTGCAGTGCTTGTGCATTTTATATCTGTTCTGCTCTACAGAGCTCCAAACAACTGCTTTTGCCTGGGAGTTGTGGTTAAACAGCCTTTTAGTATATATGTAGTTGAAAAGTTTGATTAGATATGGGTACAAGAAAAAACAACAGCATATGTCTTATCAGTGCCAGCCTCATATCATATTGATGATATGTCTCATCAACCCTGCTCATCAGTTAGAGATGCATAAGTCCAGCCTCTTTCACATTTCTCAAAGCCCCGCTAGCCTCTCTCCTATTCTTGCTTTCTTGTTTCCTTCCCAACAGCAGCCAACCTACCTTTATCTGTCCCCATCTTCAGCTTTCCCACTTCCCTACACCTAGGGTTGCCAGGTCCCCCAACCCTCCAGGCGGGAGATCAGAGGCCTGGCACCTACTTTTCACCTTCTCTTCCTCATGTGCACTTGGATCGCACGCTCGCAGCCCATGCAATGATGTCACTTCTGGGAAGTGATATCACATGCCACCCTGCTCTCTGCAGGGGGCCAAATTGGGCCCAATTCAGGCTTGATTAGGCCCAAACCTGGCCACTGCAGAACACAGGAGCACTCCTGCACTCTGCAGTGGCCTGATTTGGGCTGAATCGGGCCCAGTTCCGACTGAATCGGGCCCGATTCTGGCCAAATCCAGCCCGAATCAGACCACTATGGAACATGAGAGTGTGCTGTGCTTTCCAGGATCATGCCCCAGGAAGTGTGTCCCCCCCTTGCCAGCCAGGTAAAAGGAACAGCAGCAAACAACAGTAACAGCATAGGGGAACAGTCAAGAAATTCACACAATGGCTCAACCATTAAAGCCCAATGGTGCAACAATGAGAGATACAGCTGTACCCTGTGAGGTGCTGACCTTTCCACCAAAGAGCTTCATGGTGTTGTGTTGCATTTCAGGTGTAATTGTAATAACGACTCCTGAGGAAGAGAGTTCGAAACAAGCTGTTTACTGGCATCTTGTTGAATCAGGGGGGTTCTTGTGTTCCCCTTTTCTTGCCTGGACTCTGCACCTGTAATTATAAGAGTTTGATAAGAAAAATGGTTTAGAGACATTTTTGTATACATGTACCTCTCATTGTTGTACCATTGGGCTTTAGAGGTTGAGCCCTTGTGTGAATTTCTTGACTGTTTCCCTATGCTGTTACTGTTGGTTGGTGCTGTTCCTGCTATGCTGTAAATTTTGTAAATTTTGACTGTATGTCTCTATAGCAATTTGCACTCTTACGCACTTTATTCCTTGACAAAATTGAATTGAAATACATTTATTTTGCTTTCTGGCTTACTCTCTTGAGGGCTGCTCCACTTTGTCTGTTGTAGCCAGGTAAAGGGGGCAGGGGATGGAGGGTGGGAGTGGGGTATCCCCCACTCCTAGTGGGGGACTGGCAACCCTGCTACACCTGGTACTCTTTACCTGGGAAAACTATGGCCCAGTTGCAACGTGCCTGCTACCAGGCCAGGCCTAATTGCACAATAGGGGACCTGCAAGAACTCGTGGGGGGCACCTCATTTTTGGTACCTTCTCTACACTATTTCTTCTTTCCTAATATCCTCCCCTTTCCCTGCTTCCTTCCCTCCTTCCCACCCATCCACCAATCTACTTTTCATCTGCCCCCAACTATATTTGTTACTTCATTTATAGTTCTTCACAATGGACACCCACAGCAGCTTACAGCATTCTCCTCCCCTTTATTTTATCTCCTGTGTTTGTTTTCTCCTTCACTCTTCTTCATTTCCCTCCCTCTACTGTATCAATTAGTTTAGCCTAAATAATCAAAGAAATGCTTCCATTTTTTCCAGAAGTCGGTTAACGGCCTATTTTGTAAGTAGGTGGTCAGTTTGGCCATTGAGGAGTATTCATCATGAACCTCTCTCCACTCTGGGAGACCAAGACAAGCATCGGTTTTCCATTTTCCTGCAAATAATACTCTCGCTGCTGTCACCATGTAACGGAAGAGATCTCTTTGTTCTTTTCTCAGATTTGTTGGTAAAATATTTAAGAGCATACTTTTCGGATTTAATTCAAATCTGAGTTTGAGGATCTTTTGCATCTCTTCATGTATTTTTATCCAGTATTTTCATGATTCCTTACAAGTCAACCACATATGGTAAATTGTTGCATCCATCTGACACTTCCAGCAATGTCCACTGTAACCCTTACTAATCCTTGCAATATCTTTGGGAGTAATGTACCATCTAAAAAACATTTTATAACCATTTTCTCTCAGTAACGGGCAGCATGTAAATTTTATGTCTTTAGTCCATAAGTTTTCCCATAAGTCCACCGGAATGGTTCCCCCAAAATTTTGCATCTATTTTATCATACAAGTTTCAACTTGTTCTGTTTCTGTATGATGTTGTAGTAATATTTTGTACATCTTCCCCAACAGATGCGACAAGTCTCCAGATATTAATAGTTCATATTGTATTTTTTCTCTCAGCCTGCCACCTTCTTTGAGAATTTGATCCTTTAATCTTGATACTATTTGGTGATCAGTCAACCAAGGAATGTTTTTGCCATGAGCCTGGATTTCTTGCCAGGTTTTTATGTTTCCTTCTTTATTTATCATAGATTCATAGCCAGGTTGATGAATTTTGTTCCTAACTGCTGCGTCATAGTCAGCGTTAATTGGTGACATCAATGGGGAAATTGGTGGGCTCAGTCTATTTCTGCCATACAAAACTCCCTTGTACACATTCGTTATGTGGGTAGGGAGGAATTGACTGACATTGCCATCCCATTTTAAGAAAATGTGTGCCTTTAAGTCTTCAGAACCTGTGGTTGAATTCACAAGCCACAGCAAACAACATACTCGCCTCCTGGCATACTTTTCTCCAGTATTTAACAACTAGTATATCAGTGAGATATTTCAGAGAAACTGTTTATTAGAATATATTTATTGTATTTAAAAATATTTGGAACTTGCATCTCCATAGCAGTAGGCTTAAAAATCCATACAATCTAAATAAAAGAAAGTAATGGACCTTTATGTATTGTCGAAGGCTTTCACGGCCGGAGAACGAGGTTGTTGTGGGTTTTCCGGGCTGTATTGCCGTGGTCTTGGCATTGTAGTTCCTGACGTTTCGCCAGCAGCTGTGGCTGGCATCTTCAGAGGTGTAGCACCAAAAGACAGAGATCTCTCAGTGTCACAGTAATGGACCTTTACTTTCTAATTTTTACAGATTTCACATTCTGAGAGGGCGCATGTAACTGAAAGTTCCTTCATGCAAACACACACACATACATACACACACACAAAGCAGCCCTAAACAGGTCTATTTTAAAGCAATTTTCATTTTATTCAAAGGAGGTATACTTGAAGTGTTCTTTGGATTGTAGCCACAGAATATTTGAAAGAAGGATTTTAGCTTAAACCAGTGCTTTTTGTTTTTTAAAAAAGTGCCAGTACTCATATATAAGATTGCACCAATTTCCCCCAATTTCCCCCTCCCTTTGAAAATCTCCCATAGGCTGCTCCTGAGGGTCCACTAACCTTCAGGAACAACATTTTGGAGGGATCAGTAGGATGCAGTGTGTGTGTGTGTGTGTGTGTGCTACTGCCCCTGTTAAGAAAAGGGTACTTAATATTTCTTCAAGATGGGTAGCCATGTTAGTCTGACTGTAGCAGTAGAAAAGAGCAAGAGTCCAATAGCACCTATAAGACTAACAAATCCTTATATATATCTTAATAGTAGACTTTTCATATTTCTTAATAGTGTGGTTGGATACAGGCCATTGCAATTCTTACAACAACCACGTAAAGTAGATAACAAGGGGAGGTGAGTCATTACTGACCCATGGGGGGGAGTCACATCATGATGTTTTCTTGGCAGACTTTTTACAGGTGGGTTTGCCATTGCCTTCCCCAGTCATCTGCACTTTACCCCCAGGAAACTAGGTACTCATTTTACCGACCTCGGAAGGATGGAAGGCTGAGTCAACCTTGAGCCGGCTACCTGAACCCAACTTTCGCTAGGATCGAACTCATGTCATGAGAAGAGCTTGGGTTGCAGTATGGCAGTTTACTGCTCTGTGCCACGGGGCAGATGCCAGCATGCCACTGGGGACACTGGGGATGCTCTGGCATTTATGCAAAACTCTAGCATTAATGTCGAGCCTTCGTTGTTGCACTGAGAATGATGTTATTCCTGGCACAACAATGAAGGGAAGGCCCTCTCCCCATAGAGGTATTTTGTTTCGGCTGATTTTAAGCAAAATACCCCTGCGCCGGAGCCTTCCCCTTGTTGTGCTTGAGAACGCACTCCAGAGTGCATGGGAATGCACTCTAGAGTTCATTCCCTGCACCTTTTCCCTCCCTCCCTCCAGCCAGGCAGCGGGGGGCAGTGGCTGGAAGCGGAGAATCCCCTGCCTCCATCGGGGGACTAGGACCCCAGTTGTAATTACTGAAGATCTCCAGGTCCCACCTGGAGACTGGCAATTCTAGTTTGAGTATCATCACCAAAAAAAGAGCCCTGGCCTAAGTTATTCCTGGATAAATTAGATTTCTAAATACAAGGATTATTTTTGTATTGAGGAACACTCATACGAGCTGTCACTGACAGTCTGAAGTCCAGGGATAGGTTTACTGTCTCACGTTATGTTTGTGTGAGAATTAAGCCCTACTGGAGCATCATTTTCAATTCCAATTGCATCAGTCCTCCAAGGAACAAGAACTTTACCAGCATCCGAAAAATTTGATCGTTTGCGTATTTTATAATGAATGCAAAAATATTGCTGTGCCCTGAATTTGCACCACACATTTTGAGCTGCGATGAGTTTCTTTCTGTACCATGGGAGCAAGCCCTCCCTATTTCTTCTTTACAACCCTAAGCAGAGGTATATCCTTCTATGTCAATTGATATCAATGATCTTCGATGCATGTTAGTCTGTTTCGGATTGCGCTGTAGGACATATATTTTCTCCTTAACTTTGCTATGAAGCTGTAAGCTGGGAGAGAGCCCAAAGACAGTTGCGTCTGTGACAAAATCACCTAACACCCTCAGAAATAATTTGAATTGGGCTTTAAATCTTTAACTTGATTTAGTGAGAAAATAAAAATTGGGTGCACAGTCAATGTTTTACTTGTCTGTATTGCTGTGAATACAGAAAACCAGAGGAGGGAAGTGTGATCATTAACCAAATAACATCCAAAGAAGCTGTTGTCTTGGGGGCAGAGAGAGAGAAGAGGTATAGCCAGAAAGCACAGCCATTTGAATTGCACACTAATATACAAAAGATATCACATTTTGCAGGCTGGGTTGAGGTTTTCTTTTAATAAAGTAGATTACTTCAGTAGCACAAACTATATTTTATGACCCTTCAGGAGACACTTATAGGCTGTAGATGGTTTAGTTTAAGAATTAAGCCTGAGGGGGCAAAGGGAAAAAAAACCTAAAGAAGTGGAGAAGGAGAGAGAGAGACTCTACTGCTTACTGTTATATAGAGTGTCGGAAACCGGAGGCTCCTTTTTAGTTTCATTTACTCAAAAAAAAAAAAACTCGCAAGATTGTCAAGCTGTTCCTACAATTTCAGATCCATTAACATCTTGCTCACTGCAGAAGGAGCAGAGTGGCACCGGAAAACCCAGTCATATGTTATATAGGCTGATTACTGACAGTGGAGTAACATCTATTGGGCCTTGAATGAAAGGACTGTTATAGGCCCACTGCTCATAAAAGAGCTCAAAGCTAGAAACAAATTGAGGCAGCTTGTTCCCAAAGAACTGACAGAAGAGCAGAGGAAGAAATTTCTATGTCAAATACTGAGGCAATCTTTAAAAAAAAAAATAGCGACTTTGTAGTTGTAGTAATTTGTAGTAATAAACTTTCATAAGATTGCTTTACTGCATGAACACTGGTGGGTAAAGGCACCTCCAGGGACTGTTCTGTCTTTTAAAAATGTTTTAACAGAAACCCCACGAGGTGTAAATGCCGCTCTCATCTCCCCACCCTACACGTATAAGTCTTAACAATGCCAATAATGACAAGATGTAACCCCTATGAGGTAACTGGTTTAGCCCAGCAGGGTGGAGTCAGTCTCTAGAGCTAGGCAGCGGAGGAAGAAGCTGGTTGCTGGGGAGCTGAATAATAATTCATATGCTCTTATCACCTTGAATAAGGTAATCAAATGTTGTATGTGAACAATATAACTTAAAGTGGTGTTTGTGTATTGTGTTTGGATAGTATTACTGGGATTATATTATTTTTGCAGAGCTGTAATTCCCCAAGAAGAGGACAGAAGCCTGGGCTACAGTTGCTTTGTATTGGAAGGACGGTGAAAAAAGGACTCTATCACTTGTCTGATTTCACTACGTTGAACTGTTTACCTTTTCAAAGACACTGCTGGTTTAAAGTTTCTATACGGTTGCACTTATGAGTATAGTTAAAAGGGGGGGAAACGTATAGTATTAATTGTTAAAAGGTTTTTAAAAGATTTTTTTCCTTAAATTTGTGTGAAAGTTTGCTTCCTAACCTCCATAGAACCAATACAAGAAGAAGTTACAAGTAGAGATGGGCACGAACTGGAAAAAAAACGAACCATGTAGTTCATGGTTCATCAAATTTCACGAACCACAAACTTTCACAAACCTGCCCCTGGTTCGCAAACCAGTTCATTTGGTTCATGAAAACGTCACATTCTGGTCAGAATATCATCAGCAGAAGGTCACCTCCGGGCCAGCAGAAGTTCACTTCTGGGTCAGCAGAAGGTCTGCAGGAAGTCCATCCCCTGTTGCCTAGGAAACTGATTGATTGGCACCAGGCCATCTGCAGTGATGAACCAAAAAACGATCCAAACAAACCAGCCTAAAAGTTCGTGACGGTTCATCAGAAATGGGATCTGACGAACCATGGTTCACAATCCACGAACCGGCCTGGTTCGTGTTTAATTTTGGTTCGTCTTTTGGTTTGTGCCGATCTCTAGTTACAAAGGCATTCAGGGAAATGGCTGTTGAAGCCTTTCAGTCCCATGCTACAGCAATCATATGACATTCCTGCTAGCATGAGAAGAGAACTACAGGTGAGAAACATTTACATTCAGGTAAACTGAACTCCTAACCAACTAATATATGGGTATTCTTCCCACCATCTCCCTGAATAGGTTTTTATTATCTTAATCCATTTTTTTTCCCTTCCATCTTCTTAGATATTTTCTCTGATTTTTTCTCAACATGTTGTACTATTTGTAATTCAATGGCAATTCAACTAGAAATTATGTGCCACCACTAAGTTATATAGTGGATTACAACATAATTTAATATCCTGATAAACTAGAAAATTTCAGTTCAAGGGTGGAAAATGCATGCAGCCTTGAATTGGTCAGAAGTAGGCAAGCAGTATGGACATACCAGAACATTTCAGTTTAGAACACAAAGTTGCTTGAGGCGGCTTTGAATGCAGTAGAAAGCACGGTAGAATTTAAAAATAAATGCATGAATAAAATAAGCACAACACTGTTGTTCGACGGAAGAGGAATATTTTCTGCACTTCAGAGAGAGAGAAAACTGAGACGAGGAAGTTAATGAATTTCAGTCAAGTACTAAACTTCAGTATGCATCCTAAAACTCTAGATTATCCTTTGGATCAATAATTCTGAACTGTTAGAAATATATTATTTACTATTAAGAGCAGCTACCTCATTCATACTCGTTTGGTTTCCTACCTTCTTTTTCCTTCAAATGATATTTGATATTCTCTGCTCTCAAGCAACTAAGGCGGTTTCCCTTTAAGCTTCCCAGTCTTGTCATGTCTGTTGCATCCTTATCTTTTACAGGATTCTTAGCTTTGATCACTTGACTATTCATTCTTCTGCCAATTGGAGAGAGCCCTACCGTTGCCTTCCAGGAATCACATCGTTGCCCATCAAGCCATCTCTCAACACAAACCCTTCATCCACCAAGGCAAAGGACTCTAATTCAGGCAGGTGTGTTAACAGAACCTGTTAACAGCAAATTGTAGGTGTGTCGGATGGTAAAGATGTTCAACATTCCTGCCTTTGATGCTTTATGGGTCCTTAGCTGAAAGACATTACTACTTGTTCATTTGGGAATTATTTACATTGGAAGACGGGGGGAAAGTAATAGGAAAATATTTGGAATAAGTAAATGGAGTGAAATTTCATGTTCTTTATGTGAAATAAAGAAAACTAGTAATCAAGGCTTCTGTCCAATATAGTTTTCACACCTTACTGTTCATGCTGAGCAAAAGAAAGCAAAAGAAAGCCACTTGTGGTACAGTCGTAGATAGTTACACCGATCTAAGCCCATTGATCTCCATGTAGAAAGGTACAAAATCTCCCACTGCCTCCACATATACAAGAATCAAAACTGGGATAATATGAGATATTGTTTGTCAGCCTGCAGAAAAAGGGGGACATCATGAATTCAGTGGGGTTACCCATGCTGCTGGGCAGCCCCTTGGTCAATGCCTAAAATGACACATTTTTCAGGGGCTGAAATAGTGTAGCATGATCAGGTATGAGGAATGACATAAAATTGTCTTTCACACATGCAAGCACAAGGTTTTTTTCCCTGTGAAATCCTTTCCCAAGCTTGTTTCTTTTTTATTTTGCTCTTCCTCTGAGAATTCCGATCTATATATGTAGAGTCAGTGTATAGATGCAAAGCTCGATGTGTATAAATCTTAGATCAGGCACAAAACATCTTGCTGGCAATTGACAATTTCTTCTGCTCCTTTTATATGGCATGCAAACAGCAGATCCATAGAGTTGGGGGGATCAGGGGTCATTCTGTAGAAAAAGAGCTGGAGGAACTCATTAGCATAACTCATTAGCATAACTCATTCGCATATGCCATGTCCCTTGACATCACTGGAAGTGTGTCATTAGCATAACTGATTTGCATTTGCCACACACCCTGACATCACCTATCCTGGCTGTTTTGGACCCAATCCTGGCCATTCAGGGCCGAAATTGGGCCCAAAATGGCAAAAAGTCTGAAAATGGCCAAAAAGGGGCCCAAAATGGTCAGGATTGGGCTGCTGTTGAGTGGGAGAGTGATCCACCACCCGTCAGAGGCCCGATCTGGGCCATTTCGGCCCCAATCCAGGCTGAAACAGGCCCAAAATGGCTGAGAGTCAGGTGGGTGGGGCCACCTGACATGGGACCTCTTTGGGGAACTGCCGGAACTGCGTTCCTACGTGTTCCCCCTTGAAATGAGCCCTGGGGGGGGATTATTAGTATTTAGAAAAAAATGCTGGGGCTGTTACCTGTTTACTTATTTCCATGTCTTCTTTACTGCAGAAAGAGGGAGATTTCCCTTGGCATAAAAACTTACAATATACTATCATTTGACAAAACAAAAGAACAAAAACAACAGTTAATTAGTCTTATAATGACTCCTTTTTGAAAACCTCCTTCCTACCTCATTTTAAATAAAACCTGATGATGCAAAGTATACCTTGGCTTCTTATGCTGTAACCAACCAGTTCTCTGTGGAAAAGGCTTCTTTTTTATGGCTACATATTAAAAGTAAACCCGCTTGTGCCAGGTTTGGATAAAAGGCTATTTATTTTTGACCAATTTGATAGCTGCAGTTTTCGGTAATTGAATTTTCTGTGGTCAGAGAAGCAGTAATCTTAGAAACCAAATAAATATTTTTTAATAAAATGGAACACTGAGAAACCCTATAATAATGTCAAAAATGTAGCCACTTATGGATGGATAAATATTTTAAGAAATTTACATTTCACCCAGCGCTTTAGGGCTATCACTTCCTTGGAAATTTAAAGCAGAGCAAATTTGGGGATGGCCATGGGGGGTGCAGTTGAAAAGCTGCATTTTAGTAAAACGCTTAACAGTGACACTGTGGCTAGTTATTATCTCAGCAATAGAATAATACTGTGGTTTTTCCTCAAGATACATTCAATGAACACGAAACAAGAAGGAACTATCAGTACATTATGTTTTGATAGCACTGACACCTGGATTAGTTAGTTTTATGATTAGTAGTTACCATTCTCTCCATTCTGTACCATAGAGATCAGAACTAATTCAGCTTTGGCAGAAGTAGGCTTCTATATACTTAGCCCTAACTGAATGAGGAGCCATGCGATGTAAATATATAAGAAAAGCCTTGCCGGATCAGGCTAAGGGTGCCTGAAGTGCCTGACTTCTAAGAAGGATCATCTAGATAAGACTCTATTCTGGAGAACTGGGTTTGATTCCCCACTCCTCCACTTGAAGCCAGCCGGGTGACTTTGGGTCAGTCACAGCTCTTTCAGAGCTCTCTCAGCCCCACCCACCTCGCAGGGTGATATTGTTGTGGGGATAATAATGACATACTTTGTAAATCACTCTGAGAGGGTGTTAAGTTGTCCTGAAGGGTGGTATATAAATTGAATGTTGTTGTTGTTGTTATTGGTATGATCCAGTAGGATTAAACATGATAGCCCTAGTCATATAATTAGAGATAGCTCTGATCAGCAGTTTGAACATCCTGGCGAAATAATATTTGACCAGCAAGCAGAGAGCCCAAGCTCAAGGAGGTACGAAGAGGAGTAGAAATTGCACACCGTCTATCTACGAATAGTCAGTTAGTTTTATAGGTGAGGGTTTTGACTGTACATGCTCCGTGGAGGGCAACCTTGGAAAATACGAAAACAAGACGTGACCCTATATAATGAAATTCTGAATGCATTTTGTGACTGGGACTTTGTATATTATTAATAGTAGACTTGATATGTTGGGTACCTCACCTATAAAACTAACTGACTATTCGTAGACGGAGGGTGTGTGATTTCTACTCCTCTTCGTATCTCCTTGAGCTTGGGCTCTCTACTTGCCGGTGAATTCTAGGAGGTTTCCTTCTCTCTTGTTTAAATATTTGAGTCAAATTCTCTGCTCTGAGCAATGTGACATTCCATATCATATAATCAGGAAAAAGAGTGCTGCTATTTTTTATGGTATTTTTGTATGATGCTTTTAAATGTTTTAATATGGAATGTTTTAAATGTTCTTAATGTTGTTATCCGCCCTGAGCCTGCTCACAGGGAGGGCAGAATACAAATACGATATAAATAAATAAAATAAATTCTGTTGAGAATGCAGAAAGCAAGCCAAAAGGCTTTATGATATGGCCAAGGCTAACTGGCTAGGCTTCTGAGATTTAACAAGATCAGGCTTGCCTGGGCTATCCGGGTCAGGGCATATGTCTATGTCTTTCTCTACAAATAACTCTCCTTTCCCTATAGGTATCTTTATTAAGTGTAATGCAGAATATACATTCTGTTAACCATTGCTCTTCATCTTCTGTGCTAAATTCATTCTGTCAATAATAAAGTAACACAAGTAACCTATTAGGCAGTTACATTGGATAAAAATCACATAAAATGTGGATGGATCTGTTCTCATGCACCTAACTGTGTCATATCAAAATGAATTTCTTCATGTATGACTCATTGGGAAAGGTAATAGAATAAGCTTCAATCGTCTAATATACTTTATGTGACTATCTGGATTATTTAAAGCATCGTGTGTATTATTAGTATTAGTTATTTGTAGAGGAATTTATTAAACAGTGGAATTAGTTAGTTTTGTATTTGAAATTGGTCACTTGGTCCACAAAAGTTATAGTTCAAATTTAAAAAGGTAGGGAAAATTGGCTTTGGCCATATTGATGACATCATAGAAACATAAGCTACCAATCAGAACATGCTATCACATCAAAATATAATACATAGACATACACCTTTCAGAAAAACATAAGGAAGTTTTGCCACTTTACTTGATACTGACATCTGGTCTGGCCCATGGACTAATGACCAGAACTGTCATTTTCTTCAGAAGAATTGATCTCTGTGTACAACTAGACAATGTAGTGTCCTGGGGCTAACCCAGGACTGCCACAGCCATTTTATAGCAGGCATGTCTCTTTCTTTAAAAATGCAGTGGGCGGGGAGGTCCAATTATTTTCAGGACTGTGGCATAGAGGGAGGCTGTTCTGTCATCTCCATGCCATTTTCAGGAGCCCAAACGCCCCAGGAGTTTCAAGTCTTTAAAAAAATGGGGTGGGGGAGACAGGAGCCCCTCCTACACAGCACTCTGAGCAGGGCTGGGCCCTCATGGCATTTTTTTTCTAAAGAAAGAGGATGCCCGCTGTAAAATAGCTGTGGTGCTCTTTTGTTTGTGCCCTCTGGAGATCAGTTGAAATTCGGGGAGATATCTGGGAATAAAGATGGGCATGAACCAGGAAAAAAACGAACTGTGTGGTTCATAGTTCATCGCATTTCATGAACCACGAACTTTCACGAACCTGCCCTGGTTCACAAACTGTTTCATTTGGTTCATGAAAATGTCACATCCAGGTCAGCAAATTGTCACTTTTGGGACAGCAGAATGTCTGTTGGAAGTCCATCCCTTGTTGCCTAGGAAACTGATTAATCAATGCCAGGCTGTCTGCAGTGACGAGCCAAAAAATGAACCAGCCTAAAGTTCATGGTGGTTCGTCAGAAATGGGCTCTAACAAACACGAGTTCACAAACCATGAACTAGCCCGGTTTGTCATGAGCTTTGGTTCATATTTCGATTCATGCCCATCTCTATCTAGGAGATATCCAGGCCTCACTGCACAACCAGACATTTTAAAATAAAGCATTATTGTTGTTGTTGTTGTTGTTGTTAAGAATTTATTTATTATTATTAACAGTTTGGTGTAGTGGTTAAGAGCGTCAGAACTCTAGTCTGGAAAACTGAGTTTGATTCCCCCCCTCCTCTGCTTGAATCCAGCTGGGTGACCTTGGGTCAGTCACAGCTCTGTCAGAGCTCTCTCAGCTCCACTCACCTCACAAGCTATTGTATTGTGGGGATAATAATAACATACTTTGTAAACTGCTCTGAGCAAATGTTATGTCATCCTGAAGGAGGGTATGTAAATAGATGATGATGATGATGATAGTGAATGTGTTTATATACCACCCCAATTGGTTCTCCATATAGGGCACATATTACTCCCATCTTGCAGCAGTTATACTGGCTTCCTGTGGAATTCCGGATCAGATTTAAGGTCTTGATTTTGACATATAAAGCCCTGAGCGGACTGGGACCACCTTACCTGCGGGACTGCATCTCGCCTTATGTATCCCGGAGAGCACTTAGATTTGCTGAAAAACACCTACTGGTGATCCCCAGCCCCAGGGAGGCTTGATTGGCCTTGACCAGAGCCAAGGTCTTCCCGGCCCTGGCTGCAACCTGGTGGGGCTCTCTATCTGTGGACACTCGGGCCTGCCAAGACCTTCTATCTTTTCAGCGGGCCTGTAAGACAGAGATGTTCTGCCAGGCATATGGTTGGGGCCATTCTGTACTATCTGGTGAGCCCCCCTACCAGTCTCATGTTTGGGAGGGGGCTGTGTTACCATCTTGGCCCCCTTTCCGAATCAGTCCAATTCAAACATTGCCCCCACTTCCTTCCTTCCCTTTCCCCCATGCATTATCAGCAGGGGTGGATGTTATGGATAAGGACCACCATCTTGGGAATTGCGAACTGTAAATTTTAAGCTGTATTATGATTGTTATGATTTTATTGTGTTTTTAATTGTATTTATGCGTGATGTAACCTGCCCTGAGCTGGTTCGCAGGGAGGGCAGGCTAAGAATAGAATAGAATAGAATAGAATAGAATAGAATAGAATAGAATAGAATAGAATAGAATAGAATAGAATAGAATAGAATAGAATAGAGCCACACTCAGAGTAATGAATAAAGTCAGTGTTGTTATTATCTCCCCAATTCAGCTGGGGAGCTGCGGCTGAGAGGCTTGCCCAAGGCCACCTGCTGAGCTCATGGCACTAATGGGATTTGACCCAACAGAGTGCTGATTCACTACCCAGCCACTTGACCACTATGCTAGAGCAGCTCTCAGTAAGGGGTGGCCAAAGGCAGGGGGTACATGGCAGTGACATTGAGGATGGAAGGAGGCAGAGAGAAAGCAGTGGTGAGAAAAGGAGGGGGAGAAATTAGAAATTAGAGAGATGAGTGGGTGGGGGAGATGGAGAAAGTAGTAGCAATGGTTGTGTGTGACAAGAGAGAGAAAGGGGAAGAAGCAGGGTTTTGTCTCCACCAGAAGTGTTTACAAGTTTTTTTTTCTTTTAAGAACACTAATTTAGGACACTAACCATGCAATCCTAAACAGAGTTAGTCTAGTCTAAACCCATTGATTGCAATGGGTTTAGACTGGAGTAACTCTGCTTAGGATTGCACCGTAACAGTATATGTCCCATGAAATTGGTATTGCAGCACAATTGGTACTGTGCCATCAAATTTATTTTCATTTGAATATGTAACACTGGCCCCTCATCTGGATAGCCCAGGCAAGCTTGATCTCATCAGATCTTGGAAGCTAAGCAAGGTCAGGTTTGGTTAGTAATTAGACGGGAGACCTCCAAAGAAGACCAGGCTTGCAGAGGCAGGTAATGGCAAACCACCTCTGTTAGTTTCTTGCCTTGAAACCCCAGCAGGGCTCACCATAAGTCAGCTGTGACTTGACAGCACTTTCCACCACAATTGTCCATGTTACACTGAAGTCTGCCTCAAGATTAAATATGAATGTTAAATATTGTATCTCCATGCTTGATGAAACAGTCCTCCGTTCTGGTGATCAGTGCCCTGCCAACCACAACACATCATGCTCTGGAGCTTCTCCCGTACAAGTACCGAGTGTGACATGCTGACCTCGTTTCCCACTGAATGACTTCAGTTGCACAGTTACACACAGTATACTGCACTCCTCCCCTGCAGCAAAGGGCGGGAGGAGAAAATGGGGTTGTGGGTTTTTTATTTCTGCTTTCCATGTGTGCTTGTCTCAGCTTGATTGATCCATTATTCAATCAAGCCAGCCCTGGCTCAATAATAACCACCATGCTTCAGTCTGTGCCTTTTTTATGTCGATGAAAACTGAAACCCAGGTGGTTTTCAGCATTACACTCGGTGGAAATCAGGTATGAAATTACCTGTTTATTAATGATGTGTCAAGAGAATGACATGCAAACGGCCAGCTCCTGCACAACCAGTGCTCGTATAGAAAGAGTGAGCACGCATTATACACAATATGTATTCCACAGATCTATAATTCCTTGTCATCTGGGACACAATTGAGATCCAGATGTTTTATCTCAAAGTTTCTATCCGGGAGCATAAATAATTTAAAATAGGTTAAATCAAGGCAGTTTTTGGCCTTCTTTCTTTGATGTGGAGTGAGAAAATAATTAACAACTGATGTGCAAAGGATTTGAGCTGCAAAAATTAATGATTTTAACTGAAGTTGGTATACGGAGACTACTTCCCTCTGTCTAGTGGTACTACTGCCTAGAATTCTGCTCTTGCTGATCCCAGTTGTGGCTGCAGTTTGTGAAGGATGAAAAGGTACCAGGTATAGTCGTCAAGAATGTCAGTAATCCCTCTGCCAAGTTTAAGGATTACCTCTTCTTTCTAAGGTGGGGGGGAAGTTAACCTAACCACTTAATGCTGTACTGTTAATGAATCAGGATCAGTTCATTTCTTGAGACTAATCGGGTATTGAAAGATGTCAAAAACCAAAGGCCACTCCCTTATTTATTCCCTTCTGTCACAAGCTAAAGTGGAAGGAGAAAATCCTCTTAAACCCTCTTGACTGAGGGGTACAAAACAGTGGTACATTAGCTCCAGTTGGGACGGCATGTTGCCCGCCACCAGTCAGGAATAAAGAGGCAGACACAAGGCATTTGGGTATTAAAGGGCCACTTTTATTAAACAATTAACAAACTGTAAATACAGCTAGGGATCAATCTGTGATACAGGTCAAGCCCGGTGTCCACATGAGGACTGCCGCCTTGACCTGTCTGGGGAAGCCCCACTGCCCCGGGTGTGAGCCATCCATGAGCATGGATACAACCCAGTTGGCCAGGCAAATGATTTTCCCCCTTGAAGTTCCAACCACTCCGCCATACAGCCCGAGTGAAGGACTTTTACCGGGGGTCCCAGCAGAAGTCTGCCCTCTCAGCTGGTCGCCATAAAGCCCACCCGCCAATCATGACAGACCCCAATCCCCCTAGTGGGGATATGCCAAGGGTGCTCGCTGGCCTGCTCCCTTTTTTCCAACTCTATCCTACCACATGACCACCTATTTACAGCACCACCATAACCAGTTAACACAAACCAGTACACAGTGCAAGGTAGGTGAAAAACTCCTCTCCCCATTAGCCAATGCAGGGAAAGGAGAAATAATTCCTACCTGCCCCCCAAAACAGCGACCAGCTCTCCTGCACTGGTAAAGGGATGGGAGGGTGGGCTGAGTGTGCAAAGCTAACTGGAAGGGCTAAGGGGATGTGGCGGCGCCTTGCAGAGGCTTAGCCCCGCCCCCCAAAAGCTCATGCTTGGGAAGGAGCAAAGGAGCCACTTTCTCCTTCTGGGGCTGCAAAAGCGGCCCCCATCCTCAGCAGCCTTTGACTGCTGTCTGGGAGGGCCATATTGTTATTGGAATATATATTTAGTTTGGTTTAGTTCAGTCACTTAGCAGAGTAACATAGCAGAGTAAGATAGCAGACTTATTTAGTCAGAAGCGTTTAAACCCTTAAAAATGTGCATTAATTAATTAATCTTCAGACAAAATCATAGAAAGATAGAACTTACAGTTTATTGTAGCAGATTTCTTCCATAGCAATATCTTCTGGTAATAAGAAGGAAAGATCTTCATCTAAAGAGTTACATTCCCTATTCTAATGCCACGGCCTGAAACTAGGCAGCGAGGTTGTAGGTGTGGGTTTGTGGACAAAAAGAAGCTCCATAGTTGAGCATGGAGAATTTACATCTTTACTCTTTGGAAGACCATGTGGGGAGAGAAAATTTCCCAAGAGGCACAGAGGCAAGAGAGGAGGATTCAGTCGGCGTTCCCACCTTAGACAAGAGAGTGGCAGATTGCTAGACTTATACATTACATTCAAAGAGACATGCAGCGCCCCCCAGTGTCCAAAGGCAGGCTGAGTCGCCTATTCCAACAGTTGTGATCTTGACCATGCAGCTACAGAGGCATAAGGGACCTCATGATATCAAAGACTTATAATGCCAAAAATGTGTTCGGCAAAAAGATGAAGACAAGTTTTCAAATATTTATTTCAAGTATGTAGATCCTGCCTCTACTCATCTCCATAAAGCCACTTACAAAATACCAGATTAACTCCAATGCAAGACTAGGTTTTTTTCCAGGAATGCCATCAGAACAAAAAAAAGAGAGTGCCTTCTTAAATTCACATGCAAGTTACAGTTGTGTTCAATAATAAAAGGTACAGGCTTGTAGCTTGGAGGTACTGCCTGATCTGGCCTACAGTTGAAGGCTCAGAACTCCTCTGTGGCACGTAGAGTCTTTTATCTGCTTCGGCTACCATGTCAGCTATGGCAATTCCGAGGAATGACCTGCTACAAGATAAGCCCAAATAAAACAACCACAGAACACCAATGGTTGTCACCTACAGTTCCCAGCTCAAACCAGTTCAACACCTCATTAATGACCTGCAACCTATGCTGACAATGATACTGCTCTCTCACACACACTGAGAGGCAAATCTTTCCTTGCTCAGCCTTAGACAACTCACTTCCCATGGACACAAACTCCGGGGCCAAGGTCTGACCAACTCTACCCCCATGTTCACTCCAACACAATCACTGGATCTAACACCAGCTATACCATCTCAGGGTCCTTCACTTGTTCATCTTCCAGCATTATATATGCCATCAAGTGTCAGCAATGCCCTTCAACTCTGTAGATGAGACAAACAGGTCAGTCCCTTCACCAAAGAATGAATGGACATAAATCTGACATTAAAATCACAACATTCAAAAACGAGTGGGGAAACATTTTAATCTTCCAGGATATTCCATCACTGACTAAAGAACAGCAGTTCTCAAGCAGAGAAACTTCAAAGGAAAATTATAATGCTAGACTGCTGGAACTGAGTTTATTTGCAAATTTGGAACCATGGACCCTTCAAGGTTGAATTGGGACATAGGATTTTTTCTTGCATTTCAGATGTTAATTTTCTCCACTTTCCACTCCTGCTCTGTCAAGCCAATTACAATGTATATTATAGCTAGCTTCCTGACACTCTAATTTGCAATACAGCTCCTACCCTCTGCCTGGATTATAAAGACTCCTTCCCTTTTCCACTCCTCATATCTGATGAAGGGAGCTTTGACTCTCAAAAGCTCATACTTTGAAAGTCCAGTTGGTTTAAGTGCTACTGGACCCAGATCTTGCTCTTTGACTGCAGACCCACCTGAAACTACCAGGAAAGGCAGTCCTTCAAATCTTGGCGTCCCAAATTCTGACCAGCACCTTAAAGTGACCCCAGAGCAGGGCTTTTTTTCAGCTGGAATGCGGTGGAACGGAGTTCCGGAACCTCTTGAAAATGGTCACATGGTTGGTGGCCCCACCCCCTGATCTCCAGACAGAGGGGAGTTTAGATTGCCCTCCGCGGTTTAAAGAGCAGCTACATTTTACACTAACCAAACTTTCCAAGGTATCTTTAAGGACAGTCCCAAGCACAATGTTTCAACAGGCTGCCATCAAGGTTACACAAGCGAAGATTAGGGGAATTGGATCAGCAAAGTCTAGAAGGGAAGATATTTTATGCATGAGACGGAACTGAAAAGAGTGCTCCAAACAACTGTGCCAACTTGTTTCTCTAATTCCAAGGCTAGGCATAAAATGCGCATAGAATATAACACATATGGAGAATATCGCTTTCAATAAGAATATGGAAGCACAAGAATATGGCTGAGATTTAAGAGCCCACTCCATAAATGGAACCACTTCCACGTAAATACTGGAGCTTCCTTTTCTTTCTCCAAATCTCATTCTTCATGCAGTATCTGATGATGCCAATGAATATTGCCCCAGGAGGCACAGGAAGCAGAGCTCAGAAAGAAGCATGCAAATATGGAGTCCCTTTTTCTTTCTTGGAACACTGCCCTATGAGTTTCAACAGGAAACAATATTTTATGTAAAAAAAATGATACCAAGCAAATCTTAAATGGAGTAGGAGTGCTTGAATGAAATATGGAAGTTGTGAGGGGATTAATAGCTTTAGTCTTTTCCTGTTCTATCTTTTAAAATTGTAGTTTTTTTTAAAAAAATTCTGGTTTGACACCCTGATCCTATCAGAAGAATGGGATAGGAATGTTTAAATGAATAAAATGACAAAATGATGTCATATATAGGTTGACACAGAAAAGCGTGTTTCTGCCCAAATAGTGGCAGGCGTGGTTTTGCGCCCACTCCCCTCAGAGAATTGGAGGCATCAGACATTGGCGATGGAGAAAGAGGAAAGCTGCTTTGTGCAGTGCAGCCAATGGAAGGGGTGAGAACAGAAGGCTACTTAAAGCTGTTCCCTCAAGGGCCGTTTCCACACAGCTTACCTTATTCTGCAAAATAGCGAAATCTTGCGCGAAATCTCGCAAGAAGACGCTGTTATCGCATCTTCTCACACGTCTTCTCGCGAGATTTTGCGCGAGATTTCATTATTTTGCAGAATAAGGTACGCCATGTGGAAACGGCCATGGTTGGGTTCGCTCTCTTGCTGCAGAGTTCCCCCCTTTCCCCTCCTTTCGTACAATGTCAGATCAGCCATTCGCTTGGGGGCCAAGGAGGAGATTTTGAGCCCCTATCTTATTGGCTGGGATGTGGGAATTTTGTTCACCTGCTTCGCATTTGTTGCTGTGGGACTTCATAACATTTTTTTTAGAGTTTTATAAATAGGCCTGATCCTGAGGAGTTAGGGAGGTGCTAATTGGAGCTAGCAGGATTTGTGCAGGCAAGGTGTTTGCTGCTTAATTAGATTGGCAGATATCCTGAGGAATCCAAGGTCAGTCAGACAGTCAATTTATTTTGAAACAATTTTGTTACCAAGAGTAATGTTTTTGCTACAGACAATACCAATCATCAGAGACTCCAAACAATTTGAAAAATGGCAGAGGAAAATATCAGATTTTGTTTGGGCAGGCAAGAAGCCTCGAGTGAAAGTGAAAGTTTTACAAGATGCAAAGGAAAGAGGCGGAATGCAACTGCCCAATCTGAGACTTTATCATGATGCAATCTGCCTAGTTTGGTTGAAAGAATGGATGACATTAAAGAACAAGAAACTATTAGCCCTAGAGGGATATAAAAAAATATTTGGATGGCACGCATATTTATGGCATGACAAAGTAAAGGTCAACTCGATGTTCCTGCATCACTTTGTTCGGAGAAGTCTATACATAATCTGGAAGAAGTACAGAATTTATCTACAAGAAGGAACCCCTTTGTGGGTGGTTCCATATGAGGTGATAGACCCGAGAGCTGTTGATAATGAACAACAATGTTTAACGTATAAAGAAATAACTAAAACGGAAGCATCCAAACTTAGAATAAAGACACAAGAGGAACTATCACCTAACTACGATTGGTTCCAGTATAGACAGATCAGAGACTTATATAATTCGGACTCTGTAAAGGGAGGTATACGAATAGAGAATTCGGAACTAGAGCAGACCCTTCTTAAAGAAGATAAGAAAAGAATATCCAAGGTATACCAAGTACTGTTGAAGTGGTATACCGAGGATGAGATAGTTAAAACACAAATGGTGAAATGGGCTATAAACTTTAATAAAGAAATAACAATGGAGGCATGGGAATACTTGTGGAAAACTACAATGAAGACAACGACATGTATTAATATCAAAGAGAACATTTACAAAATGATCTATCGTTGGTACATGACACCAAAGAAGATTGCGCTAGGGAATTTGAATACTTCTAATAAATGCTGGAAATGTAAGAAGCATGAGGGCTCCCTCTATCATATGTGGTGGTCGTGTGAGGTAGCCAGGCAGTACTGGGGGGAAATAATAAGAGAAATGAGTGAAATTTTACAATTTCAAATTAATAAGAACCCAGAACTCCTGCTACTGAACTTGGGAATGGAGGGAATTCCAGCCCAACACAGGACGTTGATATTTTATATGACAGCAGCAGCTAGACTTTTGTATGCGCAAAAATGGAAAGTACAAGAAGTGCCAACTATTGAAGATTGGACTTACAAATTGCTGTATATGGCTGAAATGGACAAGATGACAAGAAAACTGAGAGATCTGGACTCAGGGCAGTTCAACACAGACTGGGAGAAGCTGAAACAATACCTGGAGAAGAAATGGGAGGTGGGAGGAAAACTGTGGCAGTTTGAGAACTACTGAAGTATTGAAGTAGAGGGGGGAGACTTTACCGGGGGGAGAAGAGATAAATGTGAATTAATAAGCAGTCAGATTAATAGATTGACATATATATAGATATATATAGGTTAACAAACAGAACATAGAGAAAATAATTAATTATAAGGACTAAATATAAGGAGCGATTAACTAACAATATTTTCTTTTTTTCTGATAAGTTTTGTACCAAACTGAATGTCTGAAGATATAGATGGGTCAAATTGATTGACTACGTGAGGAGAGATATATAGAACTATTATAAAAAGATAGAATGAGTAATATATATAGAGAATAAGTCAAATTGTTTGATATAAATGAATGTATGATCTATATGGTTTATGATATATAGAAATATCTGAAATTGAAAAATTGGGATAAATTGTTTATCTAAGATGGAAACAAAGACTTACAGTTTGGGCATATAATGTTAAAAATAGTTAAGGATGTACTGCTTAGAATAATGGAGAATATATATTTGTTTTAGATAGAGGAAGCTAATAAAAGTAAGGGAAAGGGGACAAAGGGTTGGAAAGCTGTTGGAAGTCAACAAAAAGGGGGGGGGAAAGGGAGGGGGTTAGAGATGAAAAAATTGGGGAAAATTGAATGTAAATGTGGAAATAATGGATTCTAACCCAATAAAAATTTTTTCAAAAAAAAAGAAAAAAAAAGGAATTTTGTTCACCTGCTTCGCATTTGTTGCTGTGGGACTTCATAACATTTTTTTTAGAGTTTTATAAATAGGCCTGATCCTGAGGAGTTAGGGAGGTGCTAATTGGAGCTAGCAGGATTTGTGCAGGCAAGGTGTTTGCTGCTTAATTAGATTGGCAGATATCCTGAGGAATCCAAGGTCAGTCAGACAGTCAATTTATTTTGAAACAGAATCAACTCTGGAGAGTAAAAAAAAATTAGACTAAGGAGGGCACATGCAGTGCAATGAGCATAGAACTGTGGGAGCAGGTTGTAGTGGGGACAGAGAGAGATCTTCCAACAAGGAAGTAAGCTATGGAGGTTATTGGGTTTTAGTTAGGGCATGTTAACTAAACAAACTGCACGCAGAAAGCTCTCATCCAAGTTAAGAGAACCAATAACTGTTTATTTATCTAAAGAAATATATTTACATAAGTTTAGTGGAGAGAAAGAACTAGTAACTGTTCTAACTATCTAGGATGGCTTTAGATTGAAAGTAGGCCATCTCTCTCAGGAGGAGACACCATGCTGCCTCTCCTGGTGAATGCAGGGAAGAAGAGAGAGAGGAGGGGGAGAGAAGGGAAGGAAGGAAGTTCCCCTGGCAGGAAGGAGACTTATAGCAGCCTATCTATCTAACTGACTCTATGGTTGTTGCCTTCCTTCTTCTCTTCTGGCCGTCTTAAAGGCTTGACCAAGAGACATCACCAGTCCCTTCTTCCAACAGATGCTCAGTCTACCACTAGTGTATGCCACAAGCCCAAAGGAAAATTTGGCACCTTTGTTCGTTATCTCCTGGGAAGAATCTGTAAGAAGGAGGGGGTTAATCCTTGGCTGCTGTACCCCAGCACCTGAATCTTTACACTGTATGGGGGGGGGGTGAGATTGATGGGCAGCATCCCTCTGCACAACTTTTGGTGCATGCAAATGGTTATGTTGAGCCAGGGTGAGTTGCTGAAATGCTGGCAATCCGAATGGGTAGCCCCTTAGGGAGCCCACACAATGGAGTGAGTGAATGTAATGCATAGTTCATATAGTAATTAATAAGTCCAAGTTCAACCCATGCATTTTGTCTTGTGTCTTTGTCTTGGGGTACTGGAGCAATTAGATTTGGTTCCCTTTGACTTTTGGCTTGGGCAAATCCAACAATGAAATCTTTCAGAGTTCTCACTGTAGTTGAAAACATTATATAACAAACATAACGTTCAATGAGTTTTTAGAAGAAGCATAGATTATCATTATAAAATCTCCTGTACTATTCTATCTCAATATTACATGTTTAGACTATGTATATAAAATGTATTAAGGAGTCCTGTAAATATGAGGGTCTCTCTCAGAGTGTGTTTAATTCCAAGAAACTCGCCCAATTCCAGTAGGATTTATGGCTAGAATAGGAAAAGTCAGATAACAAACGCACTTATGAATGGAGATTTTGCCCTGCCATTTTAAGAACATACATACACATGGAAATGTGTTTTTCCCCATTACGTGAACATTGTTAGTTTTTAGATGCTTAGTCTATGGATCCCTTCAGATACTGTATTTTGAATTATTTGTTTTGCTTAAAAAGAACTTGGTCTGCAGCTGTATGCATTATATTTAATTGCATTATATCTCTTGATTAAATAAAGGTAGAGGAAAACATTGAGGTGGCCTGTTTTTATTTTTTGATGTGGATGTTATGTAAATTTATGTACCCAATTATGCAAATTGCTCTCCTTTGCTCAGGTTTTTGGCAAGCCAATATGTCTCCTTCCCTTAACATGGACTCCCCCCCGCCCTTGTCCATTGGTTCTGGTTTGAGTTGAGGACACCGTCGGCTTAAAAACGTATTCTCATCCTGAGGGCCTGATTTGCAGTCTTTGTTGCTGTGTGGAATAATGTTACAGAGATAAATTTTCAACTTTTCAAATTTCCAATCAACGATTATAATTTATTTTTCCTATAGCATATTCAATGTACAAAGTGCTTTTGCAAATTGTGTTTAGTTGTTCCAATGATTTTAATATGTATATTCAAGTAGGCTGCTTATATAATTATCCTATTCTTTTATTTTACAAACATGTAGAGTGGAGAGTAAAATAAGAGGAAACATACTGGCTCATATTAATGTCCGCTTTAATGGAATAATAGTGAAAGCAAAGAGTGTGTGCCTCATATACACATCTTTAAAATATTACAGAAATATAGTAGGAATCTAAAGATATAAAAGTAGAGCCTCAAGCTTTGGTCAGCCAAGCCAAATGGCTTTTCAGAGCCTTGCTCATTCACTAAGTATTCTACTGTTTCTATTGTTGTATTAACCACAGGCAACTGGGGATATTCTTGTGAGTAGCCAGCTGGTGGTGAGTACAGGGCAAAGGAGAGTCCCTTACAGGACAATCCTAACCAGAATTATCTCTATAACAACAACAACTACAATAACAACATTCGATGTATATACTGCCCTTCAGGATGACTTAACACCCACTCAGAGCGATTTACAAAGTATGTTATTATTATCTCCACAACAATCACCATTTGAGATGAGTGGGGCTGAGAGAGCTCCAAGAAGCTGTGACTGACCCAAAGTCCCCCAGCTGGCTTCAAGTGGAAGAGTGGGGAATCAAACCCGGTTCTTCAGATTAGAGTCCCACACTCTTAACCACTACACCAAACTGGCTCTCTCTAAGCACTTTGACTTCAATAGACTTAGAGCCA
Source organism: Eublepharis macularius (assembly GCF_028583425.1). NCBI lineage: Eukaryota > Metazoa > Chordata > Lepidosauria > Squamata > Eublepharidae > Eublepharis > Eublepharis macularius. Next base: position 19,019,131 of record NC_072793.1, on the reverse strand, counting down.
AGCTACAAGTGATGCCTTACACAGGTGGGACACTTGTCAGCTTACCTCAAATTTTGATGGGAAATGTAGGCGTCCTGGTTTTACAGTTTGGCTCTCCATTACAGTTGCAAGACCAGGATGCCTACATTTCCCATCAAAACTTGAGGGAAGCTGACAAGTGTCCAACCTGTGTCAGGCATCACTTGTAGCTTGACTCTTAGAACGGTGTACTGCCATGAGAAAATAGTACATGCCCCACCCTCTTTTTAGGGGTGAGTCAAATATTCAAAAACAATCAGTTTCACTCAAAAGAGAATGTTGCCTGCCAGGTGCCACCATTGGCCATGGCAGTAGGGCAGAGGTCTTGCTGAGGCCAATGGGTCCTGTGGACAGTGCTCATCCGCCTCCTGTGGTTCTTGCATACCATGGACAAAGTGGCTGTTGGGGAGATTGCTTCTTCTATGGGCCATACATTGGATTTTGTTGGCATAACATTCTACAGGATCCAGGGCTGTTCCCACCTAACTAACTTCCACCATGTCCCTGGGCCAGACCCCTCCACAATGGTTCAGGACATTGCACCAGTGGTGTTTCAGGGGGGCAAGGCAGCACCACGCTGGTGCTCAGGCCTATCGTGGTGATGCTGGGGTGCTGTGGCAGTGTACCTCTGTATCTCTGGTTTATGCTGGCATATTTGGGGGGTACACTGGGGTAGTGACGCATCATCTCTCCATCGTCTTACACCCAGGGTTCCGCTGTAAGTCTCTTGAGTAAACTTAACAGACATTGGAGAGGAGGACAGATCCTCTCATGGATCAGAAATTTATTAAATAATAAGAAATAGAGATTAGGAGTAAAAGAATAGAACTTAAAATGGAGGGAAGCAACAGGATTACTGGTACTGGTACTATGTAATTTGTTCAATTAATTGAACAAATAGTTTATATTTTTCTTTTGTTTACAAGCACAAGAGAGTAAATCAGCCAGTAATCTATTCAAGATACTTAAATTCGCTAGCTGCTCTGTTGTTGCATAGTAAGTCACGTATTCTCTCAGAATTGATTCCCTAACTGCAATATAAGAGGATAATAATATTGGGGGTTTTTACTGAGTTGGTGTAAGCTTTTCATTGATAATGTACATAAATCCTGTATTATCATTATTAATTTATTTCCAAAAACGTAAATGAGTGATGCTATCATAATGAGCTTTTTAAAGGACTGAATATTTTATCCCTGCCCCCAACCAAGCAAGAAGTTTAAATTATACTATGAAAATATCTACATGTGTTAATTTAAAAGAGAATGGTTACAAAATGATGTATAGATGATATTTAACACCAAAAAAAATAGCAAATATGAGTAATGCTATGTCAAATAAGTGTTGGAAATGTAAAGAACATGAAGGCTCTTTTTATCATATGTGGTGGACTTGCAATAAGGCAAAGCAATTTTGGTCTAAGATATATGCAGAAATGTTGATAATTATAAAAGGCAATTTGCCAAAAAGTCCTGAACTGGTTTTGCTTGGATTTAATATGGAAAAAATTAATGTAATGGATAGAACACTATTATGGTACATGACGGTAGCAACAAGACTACTATATGTGCAATACTGGAAGCAAGAGGAGGTACCAGAAATTGAAGAATGGATACGAAAGGTGTTGTACATGGTGGAGATGGACAAGCTGACCAGAAAATTAAGGGAGCAAAGCTCAAATGAATTTGTAAAGGATTGGGAAAAATTTAAAGAATTTCTTGAAAATAAGTGGGATGTAAAAGGACAGTTATGGTCTATAGATAATTACTGATGTGTATATGATAATGGAACTAGAATATATGTAAGAACCTTACCTTTGAAAACTGGGAGAAGTAATAGAATAGAGGGAATTTGTTAAGAGATAAAAAGGTTTTAGTGCTGTTGGGGGTCTAAGGAGGGAGGGGGAGGGAGGGGGAGGGAGGGGGAGGGAGGGTCAGAAGTGCTTATATCAAGTGATAATTGTAAAACAATTAGTATGTAGAAGATAAAAGGAAAATAGATGATATATGTAATTTGTAATACTTACTTCAACCTGCCCAATAAAATTTTCTTTTTTTAAAAAAAGTTTAAATTATACCACACATTTAGATTTAAGCATTTTTGCAATCTTCACCCTACGGAACGTTACTTGTGTATTTACTGGATTCCTGTGAGGTAAAAAGCTGCTATTGCCACCTGAACAAGAGAGAAATATGGTATGACTTGCTGAAGAGCAAGCAAGAGGGTTGCACTATATCAGGTAATGGAACTAGAATCTCCTCTGACATGGCATTGCGGGGCCAGCTTAAAGGCAAGGGTTCCAAAGCAGGTGAACAAACACACAAACAACTTTGTTGGAGAAAAAACAGGCCACAACTTTATTGGTTACAGAAGAAAAAGGAGCGTTGGCTGCATAGGGCATGCATTCTAGCATCGGGTGACCCGCCTACCAGCCGATGACCCCTTCACCCCCTCAGCCCGCCTGCTGAAGGGGGGACACTGCGGGATCACAGATGAGGGATCCACACTAGGCGGAAGTCTTTGTGTGGGTCCCCCGTCACCTGGAAGCAGGCATGCCCTGGCAGCCCCCGAGCTGGGCTTGCCGCTGCCATGCCTGGTCCAAGATCCCTTATGGGGATCCCCATCTATGGGGAAATAGTGCCTGCTTCCCCCCAAGGGATTGGTGCCCAACGCCCAAACCACCAACCTCAAGTTGTGACAGTTAAAACCTAGACAAAGAGACTGTTCCAAGGAGTCTCATTTTGCAACAAAAGGTATACACTCATATGTTGGGAACTAACAATGGCAGCTAACCCTATGCAAATACAAGAACCAATCCTGACTTAAATAGAACATTATAACTATTGAAACAGGAAAAAAACTGAACAAGAGCGGAGGGTGGGCGAGGATTGCTGCTCTGGAGCCGACTGAAGGGCTTGCACGCCGGCCCTGGCTAAATAGAACGTGAGAAAACTTCTTCCCTCAGGTCCAGCAACGGCTCCCACTTTCGAACACCCAGCCAGCCTCACCGATTGGCTGGCTGGGTGATCTAAACCGCACAGCTCGATTTAGAGCCACACAAAGCTGAAGCCGGGGCCGGAAAGGGGAAGGAGACGCTCCTGCTCATCCCTTCCCTCGTGAGCCCTGCAAACGCCGGGCCCCGGTAAGTCGGGGCCGGGGGCTTCTGGCCTAATCCCATTCGTCCTATGCATTCCAATCCTGTCAGTGAACACACAAAATTGTGTCAGAAAACAGGCACCAACCTTTACAGTACTGAGTTGTTCATTTATGTTTGTCCCCCCTCCAGCAACTAACAACCATTCATTGCCAGCTGTGTATTTTGATCACTGTGGTTACATTGACTGATGTGTGAGGGCGAACACCTAGAAACAAAATAAGTCAAAACGGCATTTTCGTATCAGCATGACATTTGCTTTTTAAGAATAAAAATACTCTGCATCGTAACATGGGAGAAAGAAGGGAAAATACGAGGAGGTGGGGGTGAGGAGAGAAAGTGAGTAAGAGAGAGAGTGTATGTCAAGCTGGCACCAGGAATATAATTTAGTGTGTAAGTATTTGATTTGATAGAAAACCTGCCTTGATTTTTTTTTTTTAAAATCTTGGTTTCTGACAAGGTTGTAATTCATTGAGAGGAGCGGAGGCCACAGCTTGGGTTTGACGTGCCACTCCAACCTAAGCCCTGGATGGTTTTAGGTGATCCCCTCAGAGGGTAGCATGTTGCAGCTGGCAAAAAAATAAACAAACCTAAGCCCTGTGCTAACAGAAATTTTTTAGATTTATGCCACGAGCCAAGGAAAAACACTGACATGTTTGTGAGCCTCGGTTTGATTTGGCCCTTTCCACACAGAGCAACGGTTTCTTGTTGGAGGAGGCAGAAAGCACAAACTCTGCGGCAGAAAGAGTGGAATGAAAAGAAGAGGAAAGCGAATGAAAAGTAACTGAAGGTTTAATTATGCATAGGCTTGTCTTTCTCTTCCTCTTACCCCCCTTCCCACCAATGCCACAGCTGAGATGAGTTGCTATTGAACTGACCACTGTTTCTTTTACGGATCCCAGGCCATTGCATAGTTCAGATATTTTTAGGCTAAAATTTTAGTTAAATGTTATATCATTAATGGGACAGTTAAGGCACATGTGTGTGAGGGGGTAGGCTTGCCAACTCCTGTTTGGGAAATACTTGAGATTTGGAGGTGGAATTTTGGGGAGGGCGGGGTTTAGGAAGGACAGCGACCTCAGCAGGGTAGAATTCCATAGCTTCCACCCTCCATAGCAGACATTTTCTCCAGGGGAACTGATCTTTGTCTCCTGGAGATTAATTGTAATTCTGGGAGATCTCCAGCCCCCACCTGGAGGTTGGCAAACCTAGTGTGGAGACTATTAAAAGTCAAGGAAATGCAAAACGGAATCATTCAATACCTCTATATTTTTATTTTTCACATGGTTGTTTTTTCGACACCCTGTTTGTCTCGGTTCAAACATACTTACAATTTTTAAAAGTTTAAACTTTAAACTGGTATCATTTAGTACAAGAACAGCTAGCCAGACTAGTACTGTCCTGTTGAATTGAAATGTTTTTAACTAACTAAAAGGGCTTCTTCATGTATCACCTTTCCTTTTACTACAATGTCCTCTATCTTTGTAGTGCTTTTTCTTCATTATGTCACAGTCCAGACAGTTTTTGTTGCCTTAGACAGGGTTTGTTTGCATTATTTTCCAGTTCCGCAATGCGAATCATACTGCATTGTTTATTGGAGGTCTTTGCTGTCTGATTGGATTGCTTTTCATATTTTTAAAACCACCTTAAGTCTCAGAGAGAAACTATAAATGAAGTTGATAGTAGTAATAGCAGGGCTCATTTCAATGGGGAACGCACAGGAATGCAGTTCCAGCAGTTCCCCAAAGAGGTCACGTCAGGTGGCCCTGTCCACTTGACTCTTGGCCATTTTGGGCCCGTTTCGTCCTGGATTGGGGCCAAAACAGCCCAGATCGGGCCTCTGACAGGTGGTGGATCACTCTCCTGTTCAGCAGCAGCCTGATCCTGACCTTCTTGGGCCCCCTTTCAGCCACTTTCACCCCCTTTTTGCCATTTTGGGCCCAATTTTGGCCCTGAATGGCCAGGATTGGGTCCAAAACAGCCAGGATAGGTGATGTCAGGGGGTGTGGCATATGCAAATCAGCTATGCTAATAACACATTTCTGATGATGTCAAGGGGCATGGCATATGCTAATGAGTTATGCTATTGAGTTCCTCCAGCTACGAAATGACCCCTGAGTAATAGTCAGGATATCACTGAACCACTCCTATTTGGTTATGTGACCAATGTAACTGAAGGCAGATATTTTTTCAATACTATTATGCAGAATGGAGGGGAGGGGAAATGCATCCCGATTGCATGCCTAGACAACTGGGTGGGTCAATACTCCTTATCTTCTTGACACACTGACCTGGAAATTTCATTGCTCACCAACACTCTCGAGTAATGCATCTGACGAAGAGAACTGTGGTTCTCGGAAGCTTATGCTACAGTAAAGTTGGTTAGTCTTAAAGGTGCTACTGGACTCTTTTCTATTTTGCTACTACAGACTAACATGGCTAACTCCTCTGGATCTACTCTCTCAAGTAAGAATTTTGAAGAACTGAAGAATTTTGAAATGCATCTGTAGCTTGCACTCTCATATATATTTGCAGAGATGGAGTGAAATGTGTCCTGCAGGAAGCCATGACAATATTTTGAAATATTTTTAATCTTTGTTAGTTTCCATGACAATAAACAAATAGTTGTGTCTGCTGCAAGGAAGAAAAGGGGGGGGGCGCTTTGTCAGCATAACTGCTTTTTATATACAAGTAGAAATTAGTCAATATTCTTCAGAGCTTTAAATAGATTTATAAAACATTTTGTTACCATACCAACAGATGCAGCCTTGCTACTGCCTCAAAACAACACACACGGATTTTTGCAACAGCTTTTGTCCTACAAGCATAGCTACTGAACCATAGCAGCACAAAAAACATGTGTGAGCCTAAACACTTTATCGCAAATCAAACTCATTGAAATCACTGAAACTAGTCATAAGTCAATATGTTTAGGCTCGGTCTGTTAGAATTATTTGACTTTTGCTTTGAATCTCAATATAAGCAATTATCCTTTGACATGAATATCAAGGGCTACCTTTGGCAGGCTTGTTTGGATACATTCTGGGCTTTTGACGGGGCAGCCAGTTTAAAATCTTGGTATAACATGGATCCACTACCACATTATCAATCAATCAGATTTATTTACAGTTAATAACCAGTACAGACTTGTAAAAAAACGTATCATACACAAAATACACCACTTTGTAAAAATAATATATATAAATATATAATTATATAAAAAGTTGGCAATATAAATACAAAAGTGTGGGCTTTCAGGGTTGGAAATAAAAGCAGATGTTACTCCTTTGCACATTCCCTGCGGATTCTACAAGCCGCGGCTAAAAATCTCAAACAAAATGGAGAGAGTGACGGCGTCAAACTGCAAATCAACCAATATAACCATCACCTACTAACTACATGGATTGAATATTACTTGTGATTTGACGTCTTACCTGTGAGGACTATCTTGGGACTCTGTTCCTTTAAATAATTAAAAACTGCATATGAGGATAATTAGGCAATGATTTTTTAGGGAGTGGACACAATCAGTTACTTCGCATACGCCAGTGAGCGAGCCGTAAGTGAGATAGATGTGCTATTTGAATCGCTGTTATGTGAGTATGCGTTTACAGAACTATTGAATGAAAGCCTATTGGATGTTTGTTTAATTTATATTAATTTGTATTTCTCATATATTCTTTACAGTTGTAACTGCTCTGAAGAAGGGGATACCGGAAACGGGACCTCTTGCTAGCTGACCCGTTCAGTTACAATTTAAAAATATCGATTCGAAATCAGCAGTTTACTTTTTGTTGAAAGTTGATTTGAGCAACATGTATGTGCTTTGTACATATTGAAATCTGTATGAAATTGTGTAGAGGCTCCCTTAGCCCTATTCAAAGTGGTTGTGTTTCTGCAAACAATAGGGGATTGGTTTGAAAATATTTCCCCCTCCCCTTGTTGTTTTCATTTGGAATGTGATACATGCCCTAATACGGTTGTTCAATTAGAACTGTTTTGATTGAGTATTTGGAATTTATGCTGTGCGAGTAAATTTTGTAATTTTGCATATAAACGTGTTGAGTATCCTTTTATGTTACAGTAGTTAGTAGGTGACGGTTATATTGGTTGATTTGCGGCTAAAAATCTGGCACTAGCCAACGTGATCTGGGGATCGGCACCTAACAGGAGCTTACTAGTTATCTCTGTGTCAGGGAGGCTCGAAAGCTTCTTCAATGCGGGTTGGATATGTTTTATACGTATTTCCTGGTAGAACTTCCAAGCAAGCATGATGTGCTCAGTTGTTTCTACTTTCCCTGCCTTGCATGGACAAACTCGCTCAGCCATTGAGACCTTCTTATAACGGCCTTCAAGTACTGCAGATGGAAATGTATTACATCGGGCTAATGAGAAAGCCCTACGGTGGGACGGGATCTCCAGGCTTGATAGATAGGAGGCTGGAGAAACCACATATCTTGTTTGCGGGGGGGGGGGGGCTAGGAAATTGGAGACCCTCGCAAGATCCCTCTGTCTTTCAACATCCAATATACGCTGTTTGACCACAGCCCTTACCAGGCATTACAAGGATCCACTCTGCTCTGACAGTAGCTCTCCATAATTTCGTGAAGAAGAAAAAGTGATCTACATGCAGAGCATGTGTCGTCTCACTGACTCACAGCCCTTCTCTTTTGATGCTTTTTAAATCTATGCCTTATACTGTGACAGACTACTGATCAACTTGACCACGGATGCCATGAATGTTGAGATTCCTTCTTTTAGTGCAGGCTTAAAGATGTAGTATACATTTTTAAAAGATATGTAGATCCTGGACTGTCCCCACTGATTTCAATTTTTTTGGAATGATAAAATGGCAAACCCTTTATATGTGGGTGGCAATATAAGCTCTGTACACTAGAGAGTTTTTTAAGGTGAGATAAAGCATTATTTTATCCCACTATACAAAAGGCTAAGCATGTTCCAGAAAACTCACTTCCTACCCTGGTGTCCCTCCAGGGGGCGCTGCTGTGGAGGAAAGCCCAGACAAGGCAACCTGTCCCTCCGAGAGCATGCCACGGTGGGAAGCCCAGGCCAGAATCAGGCATGGAGCAAGCATCAATGCCCACCCTCTCCCTTCACCCAGCTGGGATCAGCAGCAGAGCAGGTGGCAATGCCCATCTGCCACCTTTACTCATCCAGGATCAGTCTGCAGAGCAGGTGGCAATGCCCCCCCCCAACTTTACCCAGCTGAGATCAGGAGTGAAGCAGATGGCAATGCCCTCCCCCTGCCTTTACCCTGTTGGGATCAGGAGTGGAACCAGGTGGCAATGCCCATCCCCTGCCTTCATCCAGCTGAGATCAGGAGCAGAGCAGGTGGCAATGCCTGCTCCCACCTTCACCCAGCTGGGGTCAGATGCAGCTAAGTAGCAGTGAAAACCACACTCGGAGATTAATGCAGATTAGTAAAGACTCTCAAATATGCTATTTGTAAATGAATTAATTAATCTCTAAACATATAAAGTGCCAAGTGCAATCAGAATACATATAGTCAGCTGCATCAATTTCAAAGAACACAGTATCAGAAGATTTCACGCAAGATTAAAATACAATGTATCCAGCAAACTTGGCAAATAATTCCACCTGGAGGACCGTAGTGCACTGAGATTATGCACGTACAAATTGTGTTGTGATGTTATGATAATTGTTTCTGAAGGTAGAATTATTTATTGGCCCCTGAGGAAGTTGTATTCCAATGAAACAAGCCTAAAGATCTCAGCCGGCCACTTGTTGGGCTGGAGATCTCTTTTGGGGTTCATCTCCTTGAGTGTTCATGGCTCCACCTGCAAGAAAGCCAAAAGAGAAAGCATCAATTGTTGTGGAAACTACGTTGGTACACTTACCTGGATATCATCAGTTTGGATTGGAGATTCTTTGGGGTCCCCCTCCTGGAGTTTGCTAGGCTCCACCTGCAAGAAAACATTAAGAGAAAGCTTAAATTCTTGTGGAAACCATGTTGGTAAACTCTTTTGGATACAACCACCAATGTTCATTGATTGATAAAAAAACTTTTTGGAAGTGTCACTGGAGAACTTGCATATACAGTCCACCTTAAATGTTAGAGGACTTGAATATATAGTCTACCTTAAATGTTTTGCAAACGTTTTGACAAATGATTGTCTATAATTTTTCTACTCAGATTGGATACATGGTATTTTAATCTTGTGTGAAATCTTCTGATACTGTGTTCTTTGAAATTGATGCAGCTGACTATATGTATTCTGATAACACTTGGTACTTTATATGCTTAGAGATTAATTAATTCATTTACAAATACCATATGTGAGAGTCTCTACTAATCCCCAAGTGTGGTTTTCACTCTGCTTCTTAGCTTAGTATTGGGGACGCCGCTTCTTTGATTTGCGTTGCTGGGATCGGATGCAGAGTAGGTGGCCATGCCAGCCCCCCTTCACACAGTTGGGATCAGTAGTGGAGCATGTGACAATGCTTGCCTGCTGCCTTCCCCCAGCTGATATCATGTGCAGAGCAGGTGGTGATCCCTGCCCCCTTTGCCCTGCTGGGATCAGGAGCAAAGCAGGAGGCAATGCCCACCCCCCTTCACCTGGCTGGGATCAGGAGTGGAGGAGGAGGCAATGCCCACCCCTGCCATCACCCAGCTGGGATCAGTAGCAGAGAAAGTGGCAATGCCCACTCCCTTCACCCTGCTGGGATCAGGAGTGAAGCAGCAGGCAATGTCTGCTCCCCTTCACCTGGCTGGGATCAGGAGCAGAGTAGGTGGTAATGTCCGTCCACCTTTGCCGGGCCAGGATCAGGACTGGAGCAAGAGGCAATGCCCAGCCCCCTTTCACCCAGTTGAGATCAATTATGGAGGAGGAGTCAATGCCCGCCTTCCCACCCTCCCCTTTCTAGAGCCCATAGTATTTTTCCCACAATGGGATTTTCCTGATTTCTAAAAATTAGATTTGAGATAACTGAGGGCCAAGCTACACATGACGAATGACACTTGAACGGCAAGTGGATTGAGTGGAGAGCAAGTGAACAGGGAAAAATACACTTGCTGTTCAAGTGTCATTCGTCATGTGTAGCTTGGCCCTATGTTGTTAAGAAAATATAAGGCTGAGCCAAAATAGAGCTTGAAGTTTTGGTACGTAGTGGCTTCCTTAACAGTTGTATTTTGAGATTCTACAAACTGTTAATGAAAAAGGAGATAATAATAACTGCACTTATATACCACTCTCTAGACAGATTAGTGCCTCACCCAGAGCGGTGAACAAGTTCGTGTTATTATTATCCCCACAATACAGCTGGGGAGCAGGGGCTGAAAGGAGTGGTTTACCAAAGGCCACCTATTGAACTCATGGCAGTAGTAGTGGGATTTGAACCAGCAGAGTGCTGATTCGCAGCCGAACCACTTAACACTGCGCTACAGCAGCTCTCTAGATAAAACCTAGAGATGCTGAAAATTTGAATACACTATTCTATTTGGAATTACTAAAGGATCTTTGGGAATGATTTTGGACACACATCTATTAAACACTTAATTCAGCTGCTTTGAGAGGAAATGTTATGAAAACTATATCCAGCTGGCATCTGAAATTCTACAGATTTATCTTGCATATACATTCAGGCAGGCAGACATGTTAGTCTATAGCAGTAAGAACAAAATTTGAGTCCAGTAGCACCTTTAAGATCAACAAAAATGTCCATGGTATAAGTTTTTGTGAGCCAAAGCTCACTTCATCAGATACCTGACAACATGAGAAGGGACAGGGGATGAACTCAACCCATTTCCTCAGTTTATCCATGCTTTTGGACAGGGCTGTATTAACCCATGGCTGAGCCCCTAAGCTTTCAGCTATTTCAGGCCCCCTCCGGCACTTCAATCTTTCACCCCACTACAGTTGACCATGTGACAGTGTGGTACAGTAGGTACTAGACTACGGTACATAGCCCTATAACCTTTTTGAGGGTCTCTTGAAGAATAATATTCAAATTAAAATATATATATATATATTTATTGCACGAATAGAACTCTTCAGGGTAGCACATTTTGGGGATATAATTGTTCAATGCTGTAATATTCTGAAGTGAATAAAATTTTTATTATTTATTTAAAATATATAATTTATGGATGATTATTTTAATACAAGAGACAATTTGTTTCGCTTCAATAAGGAAGCAGTTGATTATCTTATTAATAGAAGTTATATATGAGAATCAATTAATTGTCATTTATGTGGGGGTGTGCCTCTGCAAAAAAAATTGACGGGCCCCTAGTCCCTGCGGGGCCCCTAGGCTTCGGCCTAGTCAGCCTTATGAATGATACAGCCCTGCTTTTGGGAGAGGAAGAAGGAACAATTTTACCATCTTGTCGTTTCACACTCCAGCTCCTCCAATGTGCATGGTTAGTCCTCCACATGACCTCGGGAATGATATTTCCATGGGCTGGAAGGGGCCGTAGAAACACAGAGGAACACAAGCAAACTCCATGTTCTGTGCACAGAGAAATGGAATATATGTCAGGAATCTAAAGCACTGGAAGATGCAAACCTAACACAAAAATTCAGGAGTTATACCCACTTTATATGAGTGTTTGTGTGTGTATAAAATTGATGTAAAGAAGTCTTTTCTCATGATTTTTTGGGACACTTCCTGTGAAGAGTTTCTTCATATGAGTATCTAGCCCTATGTGACAGCATTTGTAGATGCTCCCAATTCAACATGACAACAACAATATAAGAACAATTTTAGCTCACAGACTTCCTAAGTAATAGTAGAGTAACAATATGAATCAGTAAAAATAAAAAGAAGTTAATGCCGTAATGTTTCATTAAAGGATTAGTGTCAAACCACAGGAAGGATTCTTTAGTGGTTTGTTAGTGTCTGTGGTTTGACCAAACTAAATATTTTGCCCTAGTTGCTTTACAGATGTGAGTCTTCCATGAGATTCCAACCCGTTTCTTCCCCAAAGGGGCATTGTGATGGAAGAATAAGACCCAGTCAGAGGTGGTAAAATTCTGAAGTGGTAGAGTGTGCTGCACAACTCCAAAGTTCAAGAGACAGTCACATTTTAATGTCTCTTATGTAAAAGCTCCCTGCCAAAAAAAAAAAAAAAACATCAGGGAGAGATGTTCTGCTTAGTGATTTGCATGCTATGCTAATTTTCCACTTAGAGGAAATTATTAATATAGGGGAACTTTGATAAATGTAATCCCTCTCCTGCAATCAGAAGCGGTACAGTCAACTCCTCAGCATTCTACATTTTGTCATATCTCATTCTGTTGCATGTATAAGTCAGGGGTAAGACATGTGGGATTTCAGCGGTTCTGTTCATTGCAGTGCCTAGGCATGAACCTGCATCTAGGACCAGCTTAGTGGAGGCTCCCATCCAGTGAAATTCCCATGGGGTCCAAAGCAGTGACGGTACCTGAATAAGGTCCTAACTAGAGATGGACACGAACCAGGAAAATGATAGTTCATTGAGGTTCATGGTTCATCACATTTCATGAACCACAAAACAGCATGAAATTGCCTGGTTTGTGAACCGGTTCATTCGGTTTGTGAATGCCTCACTTCTGGGGGAGCAGAAGGTCTGCAGAAAGCCCATCCCCCTGTTGCCTAGGAAACTGATTGATTGGCACCAGGCTGTCTGCAGTGACAAACCAAAAAATGAACCAAATCAACTATTCCTGTCTTGGATGCAAGTAGGAATGGGGGAAATGAGCTCCAACGAACTGTCGATTCGTGAACCAAAAAATGGCCCGGTTCGTAACGAACTTTGGTTCTTTTTTTGGTTGATGCCCATCTCTAGTTCTAACAGTTGACCTCAGAGCTTGGGAAGGACCATTAGACTGATCTATTTCTCTTCTATTCCATCTGTATAGTAACATACTACACTCTCAGAAAGTTCAGTGTAGACTGAAACATTGCCTTTCTACCTGGCTGTGTATCCGTGCTTAGAAGAACAATAGTCAATAATGGCTATCTGATTTCCTTTCCAATGAAAAAGGTAATGTAGAGGATGCTGCCTTTGAAAGGGGCTCAGCAATTTCTGTTCAGGAAGGCAGTTTCACTTTACCCTAATGCAATCCAATGTCCTCTACACATTTTATGGGAAACAGTCCATTAGTTTAGCTATCATGTATTGTTTAATAGTAATATAACACTAAATTACTGCTAGCCAAATACCACAGCTACTGTTACAGAGACACATCCTGTAGTTCCAACAATAAACCAGCAGATTAAATGTACCCTTAAACACTTCCAATTTATATATATAAAAGCTGAATGAGTAATCCCTTTCCTGCCTTTCTCTCATATGAAAATGGAGGCAAAGAAGGTTTTTGCACAAGGCCCTTGGGTGAAGGGGGGCACTGACAGTAGAAATTGAGGCTAATTCCTCTTGCCAATGGACTGGTGGGAGGTAGCCTTGGGCAGACTGTTTAAGGCTCACACTGTAATTCCCTATGCCTCTTTTCCACCAGATATTGCCCCCACTCATGTACAGTAAGCTACTTGTGGTCACCTGTTTGGGGCTCAGTAGGCATTTGCCTGCAGGATCAGTTTCTTTTTCACCTAGACCATTTGCAAATCAGCAGTAGATAGAAAATATTCCCTTAGTAAATTGGGTCAGTAGCCTTTTCACTGGTCACAGCTTCTGATGTCAACCCCCCCCCCCAAAAAAAAACTAGGAAGGCACGAGGAGACGAACTATGATGACCTTTAAGTCCTTGATGGAATATCCTGGTAGACTGAAGTGTTCTCCTACTGGTTTCTGGTTTCAATCTACCAGGACATTCCATCAAGGACTTAAAGGTCACCATAGTTCAACAGAAACATTTCAAAAGCAAAATTCAACGGGAAGCTGCTGAATTGGAATTCGTATGTAACTTTGACTCAATCAGACTTGGATTGAATAGAGACTCTGGATGGTTATCTCATTACCAGAAGTAACTGCCTTCAGGCGTTCCATTCAGATTCAGCAATAGAAGGAAGGGGTCACACCCAGCCTGGATTGTGCACTCCACCTCTATCATGACTTTTGCAACTGATTTGCATCTATATGGCCCTCACACCCTGCCGCCTCTCCCCACTCCCTTCACCACCTATATATCTCCAGCCAGTTTCTTCATACCCTCCATGCATCTGACTAAGAGAGCTGTGATTCTCTTTTTTTAAAAAAAAAATTTTTTATTGGATTAGAAATCACTATAATATCCATTTCAATCAATTTCCTGTAAATTTTCCAGTTCTAACCCCCTCCCTTTCCCCCTCCTTTTGTTGACTTCCAACAGTTTTCCAACCCCTTATCCGTTTTTTCCCCCTACTCATTTCAAACTTATTTTATTCTATTAAACATATACTTTCACTCTCTTCTAAGCTTCTCTATTATAACACAGTGCTATCTCTATTCCCTTTCCCACTTAACTTATCAACTAAATATTACATTCCTGGCATATATTCTTTAATAATAACAATCATTTGTCTAATTTTTGTACTCTATATTCTATCTTATTCATTCTTGTCTCGTCAATATGTCCCTTATTCTACATAGCTTTAAGTACTTCTATAAGCATTGTATACATTCACTATAAGTCAATCAATTTAACTTGTACTCTATATGTTGCTCTTTACTTCCTTCTGTCTTATATTCATTCTATTTTAGTTATATAATTTCTCCATTATACAATTATCTGCCAGAAATAAAATTAGTTTCTATCCTTTTAATTCTTATAATAACACCTCTATTACTTAATACTATATATAGTAGTCAAATAAAATATTTGCTTAGAATTTCTCATTTAACTCTCCTCCCCCCGGTAAAGTCACTTCCCTCTTCTTTTGTTATATTTCAGTAATTTTCAAACTGCCACAGTTCTCCTCCCACCTCCCATTTTTTCACCAAATATTGCTTCAACTTTTCCCAATCCATGTTGAACTGTCCTGGATCAAGGTCTCTCAGTTTCCTTGTCATTTTGTCCATTTCCGCCATGTACAGCAATTTGTAAATCCAGTCCTCGATAGTTGGCACTTCTTGTACTTTCCACTTTTGCGCATACAAAAGTCTAGCCGCTGCTGTCATGTAAAATAGCAACGTCCTGTATTGTGCTGGAATATCCTCCATTCCCAAGTTCAGTAGCAGGAGTTCTGGGTTCTTATTAACTTGAAATTGTAAAATCTCACTTATCACTCTTATTATTTCCCCCCAGTACTGCCTAGCTACCTCACAGGTCCACCACATGTGGTACAAAGATCCTTCATGCTTTTTACATTTCCAGCATTTATTAGACATGTTCAAATTCCCTAACGCAATTTTCTTTGGTGTCAAATACCAACGATAAATCATTTTGTAGACGTTCTCTTTAATATTAGTGCATGTCGTGATCTTCAATGTATTTTTCCACAAGTATTCCCACGCCTCCATTGTTATTTCTTTATTAAAGTTTATAGCCCACTTCACCATTTGCACTTTAACTGTCTCATCTTCTGTGTACCATTTTAACAACACTTTATAAGTCTTAGAGATTTCCTTTTTATCCTCTTGTAGAATTACCTCCTCTAATTCCGAATTCTCCATTCTTACCCCTCCTTTCACACAGTCCGAGTTATAAAGATCTCTAATCTGTCTATATTGAAACCAATCGTAACTTGGAGACAACTCGTCTTGCGTCTTTATTCTTAGTTTAGAAAATTCTATTCGTGTTATCTCCTTGTACGTTAAACACTGTTGTTCATTATCGACAGTTCTCGGATCTATTACTTCATAAGGAACCACCCAGGAGGGAATTCCTTCCTGTAGGTAATCTCTATACTTCTTCCAAATTGTGAAGAGGCTTCTCCGAATGTAATGGTGTAAAAACATAGAGTCTGCTTTTACTTTGTCATACCACAGATATGCATGCCATCCAAATATTTTTTTATATCCCTCTAAGGCCAGTAATTTGCGGTTTTTGAGCGTCATCCAGTCTTTCAACCACACCAAACAGATTGCATCGTAGTAGAGTCTTAGATTGGGCAGTTGCATTCCCCCTCTCTCTTAAGAGAGCTGTGATTCTCAAAAGCTTATGCCTCAATAAAGATGGTTAGTTTAAAAGGTGCTACTGGACTTTTTACTACTTATCAGGTCCTGGGCTCAGGGGTAATTTGTACTGGAGAACTGTGACTGAAACTCCCACAAAAACATTATGACTAGACATGGGCATGAACCGCATTACGAACCAAAAAAAACGCACGAACCGCCTGATCGTCTATTCGTGATCCGACGGTTCATGAGGGTCCATGGCCAACAAACCAGTGTTCGTTGGAAGCCCAGTTTGTTGCGTTCGCCCGTGGTTCATGAAGCCTGACAATCAGACACCATTAATTAATTCCCTTGGAAACGGAACTGGGGGAATGCCTGAACTCTGTCTGCACGCCTTCTGTCACCCTGGAAACCCGAATCAAAGCCCAGCTTACCTTGATTGGCAGGTCTTCCTTCCAACCATGGAGCTGCAAATTGGTTACCATTACATGGTTACATGGTTCTGTAGCCATGGGCATGGGCCATGGGCACTCCAATCTCATCCCTGCAAACCCTGATAGGCAGTTCTGATGGCCAACCCCTTGTACACTGGGCCAACGTCAACTGATGGCTCTAATTGTATCGAGTGGGAGTTTTCTGGGGGCCTCGGATTGGAGAGGGTATAACTCGAAGATGCCTATTGCAATCTTGACCAAACTTGGATGTTGGGTGGAGGAGAGCCTGCTAAATACTCCCCGTGAATATGGGCTCTCTAAGTGCAATGGGGGCTGTTCCGACACTCATGAACCGTGAACCAGTTCAGTAATGGGAAATGTTCATTGCAGTTCGTTTGGTTCGTCAGCGGCACCGAACCATGAACTGCAGGTTCGTTAATTTTTTTTTTGGTTCATGCCCATGTCTAATTATGACTGTGAGAAGTGTGAATACTACACATGACTAATCCTGTGTTCTGAGCCAGGGAAGAGTCATACCAAAGGCAGGGATGCCAGCGGAAGGAGATCCTAAAGTTCAGTTCCCTCACTAAGAAAGAATAGAGAAGTTAAATTCCAAAAACCTTTACTATATACGAATAAAGTTATTTATCCAATTAAATGCGACATTCTCTTCATTCTGCATCAAAGTGCAAAGGATACCACCTTGCTTGTTTGTTTTCTGTGCCTTTTATATTGGGAAACGCTGCTGGCATCAGTTTAGTCACCCAGATGAGCTGCAAGTTAAGTTCAGATTGTCTAAAGGAGGAGAAATAGAGGATGAAACTTCTTATTCTGATCTACAGGTCACAAGCTGAGATAACTGTAAATGAAGTTGGACTTCTCAAATATCCATAATGAAAACACACACATTAAAAACCTCTACACGTTTACTAACATATGTCCCTTTGTATTTGGCAAAAGGAAAAAAGTCTCTCCATATATTATTTCTGACTTGATGGTGCTCTTTTAAACTATGCATTTTTTAATCCTTCTGTGTGTTTTAAAGAGTGACTTAAAAGCTTTTTTAGACTAAAAATAACCAGCCTAAAAGAACAAAGAGGACACTTCAAAGTCTCCCCTTTACTAGGATGTGCTTTCAAGCACAACAAAAAAAACAGTTGTGAATGGCTAGTATTGTTATTCAGCGCCTCTTCTGCTAAAACTCAAAAACAATTGCAGGAGAGAAAGGAGAGATTCTTTGCAGGAAGGGGAAGATGCATATTCCTGCAAGACGTTCACTGGGTCAGTGCTGAAATGGATACACGGATTGCTTGGTCAGCACATCTGAAGAATAATAAGACATTTTGTGGCTTAAGTGAGGCAAGATTTTCAACAGCTTTTGCAATTCGTACACATCTTATTTATTTCTTCAACAAAGAACTGAATGGACAGTTGATATAATTCTTCAAAAGAAAATTGTGGTTTTCTTTAGAATATCCTCCTTTCTTTGTTTACTTATTCTTCCTCTAGTTAGATACTGCAAGCGTCTCTTGTATCTTTGCTGACATGGTTTATTTATTTATTTATTCATTTATGTCATTTCTACTTCAATTTTCTCAATTCAAGGCGGATTACACAGAGTGAGATTAGTGCAATCAGTATCAAGGACATTTCCATACACTGTCAAGGACATTTCCATAAACAATGCCACAGGGTAAATAAATACAATTTTACAAAGGTGTAGCATTAGCGAGAATCCAGTACAGAGTTGGGGATCCAAAACAGCTTAAAGCACACAAAAAAATTCAAGGGAAAATTACGACACAAGATTGCAGAAACTGAATTCATTCACAGATTCAAAATAATGCCCCCCCCCCCCCCGGAGCTGAACAGGGGCACAGGATTCTCCTCTGATCACAGTTCTGCATTTCCTCCCCTGCTCTAATCAAGCTAATTAAATTTCACATTGTACCTCCACATCCTGTCTTACTTCTTTGCCATGTCCTTCCCACCTTCTGACTTGGATAAAAAAGACTTAGAGCAGAACCACAAGTGACAAAAGGCACAGATTGGACACTAGTCAGCTTCCCTCAAGTTTTGATGGGAAATGTAGGCATCCTGGTCTTGCAGCTTGGCTCTCTGACT
Organism: Eublepharis macularius; assembly: GCF_028583425.1. Classification (NCBI taxonomy): domain Eukaryota; kingdom Metazoa; phylum Chordata; class Lepidosauria; order Squamata; family Eublepharidae; genus Eublepharis; species Eublepharis macularius. The sequence continues at coordinate 19,000,383 of NC_072793.1, read as the reverse complement.
GCTGTCCAATGGACTTTTCAACTGTCACTTGTCCAACATTCCGCCAAGCTGCCTACATTTCCCATCAAAACTTGAGGGAAGCTGACAAGTGTCCAACCTGTGCCTTTTGTCACTTGTGGTTCTGCTCTTAGAGATCCTGGACTTGAATCTTACTTATCTACTGCAGACCAACATAGCTACCTATCTGAGATTGAGCAAGTCTGCCTCTTCCTTCCTTCCTTCCCTCCCCTCTGAGCATGAGTTTTCTCCCCTTGTAAAAGTAGGCTGTTGCTCAGGGCCAAGCTACAAGTGATGTATGACACTTGAATGCCAAGTGGATTGAGTGGAGAGCAAGGGGAGGGCAAGTGAACAGGGAGGAATACACTTGCCGTTCAAGCGTCATTCGTCACTTGTAGTTTGGCCCTCAATCAGACATAAAGGAACACCCAATAAATAAATGTGCATGGAGACAGACATAGCAAAGACAACTGATTCCCCATCCAGTCATCCAAGGGAGAGAAGGCTCAATAAGCGGCCTGCACTTCAAGGTGGGAGGGCTGTAATGGTTCGATAGCGGAGTGCTGGATCCAAGCATGCACACACCATCTGAGAAGCAATTTGCTAGTCTAGGTTTCAATCCTAAACATGCTTACTTACTAGAGAGTAAATGGGATTATCTGTAAATCTACCAGGAAAATGTATACCTGTCAATATCTTTTAAAAAAAATTCTAATGGAACAACATGGCTGCAAAGACTAGGCCAATTAAAGCTTTCTTTTCTGGCCCTTTCCATTGCAAAATAATGTATGAGCCTCCCAAAGTCAATGTCTCTTGCAAGTGCACTCACAAAAGATAAGATGGCGAGGTGGCTTAACTGTTCTTGCCTCCTTGTAGAACATCTGCAGTTTTTGATGAGTGCTACGTTGCTGAACCTTCTTTTAGCTTCTGCCACAGTCACTGGCAGTGTGCAAGAATCTGTAAGGCTATGCATGCTTCACTGCAAATCAGTTGCCAGCCACAGGTTCAGTCTCTGTACTGAAATCATTTTCATCTTGATTTTGTTCATCTGCTTTTCTAGTTACTGTATTGTCTCACTGTAGAAAGGACATGTTGATTTGAAAAACTGGAGCATAGTTTGGTTTCCTTTAGTTTTCTTTTGTTTCTTTTCTTTTACCTCCTTATGTGTCTGACTGCTTGATTTATATTTATAGCCACAACCAGACATGACAACATGGAGCATGTGTGTTTGTGACTTAGATACATATATTTAGAGCCTGCAAATCCTACTGCTACCACCAGCACTTGTCCTCAGTGTCTTATAGTGGTTTGCTTTGCCCTTCCCACCAGATGTCCCTCCGTCCTGCCTGTCCAAAAGGACCTCTAGGATAGGTAGTTTATGATATGATAGACCCAAGAGGCCCAGCAGTTCAAATTGTTGCTTGAGATTGCTCCTGTAACTGGCTCCAGCAAATCTCACAAGATCTGGAAATAAATTTCTATCAGTATCCTAAGGCGTGATTTACCCTCAATCCCTCCTCGATGTTAATGGGGATTGCAAACTGGGTAGAGTAGCCAGCCTCCCCAGTGGGGGATCCCCGACTCCCAGCCTCACCCCCCTCCTGTTTAAGGTCATCAGGTCCTTTTTACCTCGTGCTGGGAGGGTAGAGACACATGGCACTCACTTCATGCTGTCCACCAGGATCAGCCCTGGGGCCAGTGCGATGACATCACTTCTGGAAGTGACATCACCGTGCCAGCTGTACGAGTGCTCCTGCACTCTGCACAGGGCCAATTCAGCCTGTTTGGGGCCCAAATTGGCCCCGAATGAAGCACGGGAATGCTCCTGTGGCTGGCATGATGATGTCACTTCGGCAGGCAAGGGGGCAAAATCCCTGAAGTTTGCCTGACACCGATGGGCACCTGGAAACATTATCCCCGCTACCTGTCACCTGACTGTTGGGGGTGAGGAGGAGTCTTGGGATCGGGACTAGGTTCTACATCGTGCAGGGAATAATGTCATGCTCAGTACAGACCTACCCACATTTTTTAAAAAGGGGGACCTGATTTGTATCAGGAGACTGCAAAGCAAGATGAATGGGCTTGAAGGCTTCTCCCATACTCTTAAAAAGGCCCCTCCCCTCAGTCCTTTTCTGACTCAAATCCCAATGCACCTGGCAAGTGAGCTCCCAGTGCATTAGTTAGGCCTCCGCTCATTCTTAATCTGAAGTGGAAACTGTTATGACCCTTACTTTCTCTAGGGTAGATTTTGCCTTTAATCTTTCCCTTACACCCTCTGGGTAGATTGCTGCCACTAGGAATATTATATTCCAAGATATTTTATTTAAATTTTCCCTTTAGTAACGTGCCTAAGCATCAGGCTCCTTCGTGGTTCTATGTGGCCCTGAGGATAGGAACGGGATATAACAATGACAGCTACTCTGGGATGTAACAAAAACAAAACAAACTTCTATTTTTTTCCAAGAAGCGTATCAGTTTCATAAAAGTAGTTCTCAATTCTTAAAGTTACTTCATTTAAACTCATTCACACAGAGCTCTTCTAAGGCTTCACACACAGTTAGCCTCTTTCTCTCACTCAATATTTCTCACTGACCTGCTTAAAGTTGCTCAGGCAGCACACAGCTAGCCTCTCTTTTCCTCACTAAACATTTTTCACAGAAATGCTTAAACTGCTCAGGCAGCACACAGCTTGCCTGCTTTCTTCTGACTCAATGTTCTTTCACAAATATACTCAGTTCAGGTTTCCACATAGGTTATTTTTCTCTCAGGGCCAAGCTACACATGACGAATGACACTTGAATGGAAAGTGGATTGAGTGGAGGGCAAGTGAACAGGGAGAAATACACTTGCTGTTCAAGTGTCATTCGTCATGTGTAGCTTGGCCCTCAGTAATGCTTAAACATGCTCAGGCAGCACACAGCTAGCCTCTCTTTCCCTGACTGAATATTTCCCACAGATGTGCTTAAAGTTACTCAGGCTGCACACAGCTAGCCTCTCTTTCCCTAACTGAATATTTCTCTCAGAACTGCTTAAATTTACTCAGGCTGCACACAGCTTGCCTGTTTTCTCTTGACTGAATATTCTTTCTCTCCACTCTTAGTCTAAAACTGCATTCATCAACCAGCCATATCACTCACCCTCTCTTTCACCCCCACTCTTCACCTATCTCACACCAAGCATTTAAAGATACATGCACACATTTACTTGAAATCGTTACAGAAACATTGTGGATTCATTGATATCTCGAATATATGAAGAAGGGAAGATATTCTACTTCAGTAAAGAACCCCTAGGTACAGAAGCCATCAGCTAAGCATGTTGAAAAAGTCCAATGTAATATTAAAACAAAAAACAGAAGCCAGATTCTTTAACAAGCACCTTTAGGTTCTCCACAACCGATATGGAGAAGGAGAAATCGTAACAAATACTTCTCATAATTCTCTTCTTTCTTTTTTTTTTTAAAGGGACCCATTCTGTGGCTAAAATATCCTAAATGTGGACACAATAATGGAATGAATTACGGTAATTGAAGAATCATAAAATTAATGGTTAATCTGCCTGTAATTCTTGAAGCATTTTAGCAATATTTATTTGGCTATGACCTTCTACAGTCTTCACTTGGGTTTCCTCTGACAGCTATTATCTCTGACAAGTTTCCCTTCAACAACAACTTGCTTTTGACCCCATCACACCTGGCAAACAGGCCTAAACATTCCATCTCTGACCCTTCCCCACCGTGGCTGACATTTAAGCAATTATCAGCAATTTATTGACTTTATTTTTGTTAGCACTGAATTATGCAAATAACCTCCTTTTCTGGGTTGCGGAGGCTGACAGCGATGGGTTGCTTGTGGAGGTCCATACGCATTTGGGAGCATGTTTTCTAAATTGACCTCATTTGGGAATGTTTTGCCTTTAGTGGAGTCAGAAATCCATAGATTTCAATGGCCTGAACAGGCAAAACTGATGACTCTACAGTAACCTCCTGTTTAATAGGAACCAGAAAACCTTATGCATTTGGGCATGCCTTTAAAATATATGCTAGAATATGTACACAGTTTAGACAAGAATCAAAATCATAAGAACAAGAAACAGAATGGCAGGTAATGTTAGGAAGGGATAGAGAAATATTCTAATAGGTATATCAACAGTCTTTGCTGCAGCCAAAGTTTCCTTGAGTAGAATACGGTCCTCCCAGCCGGCGGCAAGAGCCCCTATGGCAGGGGCCACCCTTACCTTCTCGGAGAACGAAGAGGCAGCCACGTTTCCCAGTTATCTGGGAATTGTGCAAAGGGGGCAGAGTCGAAAGCCTTATAAGGCTGATCTGTCTCCTCTCAGCATTTTAATTAGGCTCATGCTCGGCCCACCCACCCGCCCTGTGGCAGTTCAGGTTTAGCCAGTTGCTGTTTGCTAGGGCCAGGTAGGAATTTTTTCTCCTTTCCCCACAATTGGCAAATGGGTGGAAGAGTTTTTCACCTACCTTTCACTGCTTACATGGGTGGTGCTGCAATTAACTCTCCTACTGGAAAGTTAGAAGTTGGGTAAAGTAAGTGGGATGGTGAGTGTCCTTGGTATATCCCCATTGGTGGGGAATTGGGGTCTGTCAGGAGCAGCTGGCTGCTTCACAGCCCAGTGGAGAGGACAGACTGCCTGGTGGAGAACCCCTGGACAAGTCAGTTCACCCCCAGGCTTCACAGCTTGGATGGTTGGAGCTTTAAGGGGGGGGGGACCACTTTGCCTGGCCGGCTCGGTCTCAGCCTTGCACATGGATGGCTCACACCTGAGGCAGTAGGGCTCACCCAGACAAGTCAATGCAGAGGTCCAGGGGTGACCCCATGGCTTGACCTGTACTGCTATTTAGGCCCTAGCCATGCTGACAGTATGTTGTGATTTTAATAAAAGTGGCCTGTCACAAACCCTCATCTAACGCAAGCTTGAGCTGACCTTCCTCTACCCTGAGGTAAAATTTCTCTCTATGTCATGTTCTGACTATGTTTCATGTGTGGTCTAACCAAAGAGACTCCATTTTACTCCTGTCAGTGTTTTAAGTGCTTCTTTTGCAGGTGGCAAGCAGCTCAGTAGAAGATATCTTAGAGAAGAAGAATGTTATGACTACAACCTTTCCAGTCTTGGGAAGCTTTCATTTTCTCAGCCTCGGGCCATTTGTTTTGAGAACTGTGGGGGAGGATGGAGCCTGCAGGGGTTTGCTATTCTGTACCTTAGCTTTTGCCTGTCATTCGTAACAATACTCGTGTATCAGCCAAGATCTTTGCATCTTGGATAGTGGACTATAATGGTTGTTTATATTCAATAAATCTTTAGAAACCAATGGACTCATGTCTAATTGCAAGAGGTAGTCTGGATTGCAACTTTTAGTAAGCCACTGTCTGACACTCTAAGCCTATGAAATTAAATAGTGGGCTGGGAAGGCTTTAGTAGCATGGTTGAGATTTAGCTTCAACTTTCTTTCTTGTCCCACCCTTCAGGAACATATAAGTGGCACGGTTACCCAGCCAGGTCCAAGTAGGGGGAAGATCAGGGGTTTGCACTCCCCTTAAACAAAAACTGGAACACAAGGCTTGTGGAGATTCAAAATGAAACAGAAGGTTTATTTACAAGTAGGTAAAATAAGAAGGCATGCAGGCAGGTGTTTAAAACTCAAGTAACTTAGAGGTTTATGAACTGAACACTGCGCTCGTGTGAGGCACAAAACACTTGGTATAGTTCTTAAGTCGCTGGCTTGTATGAGAGATGTTGGTGCTATCAGACTTAAATGTAGTCACAGTAAGCTCTTTCCAAGGTTTGCAGTCCTTCAAGTTAAGTGCTCCTATTTTCACACGCACAGAGAGCATGACTTCCCCTTTTCTGCAGTCCTTAGGGTACTCCACTGAGTCAAACCATTTCAAGATACTGGTCAGGCGTTATAGTTATGCCCCAGCTACAACCCTGTTTCTGTGGCCAAAGAGGAGGCTCCTTTCTGCCCCATTCCTTGGCCCACTACAATTCCCAGATATTTTGTGTCTACACAGAAGTTGTTGCTGTCTTTCCCACTTTAGTCCAAGGACTACAAGTGCTTCATGAACATAATGATTTTTCCTTAAAGGGTACACCTTCCCCTTCCTTCCTCACACAGAGGACTCTCTGGCTGATCCTCTCTGGTCAGAAGCCAGACGCCAACTCTTCAATGTACTCCAACTCTCAATCCCTCCCTCTGGTAGCACCAACTGTCACCTCAACATTCCATCACCAACTGCCATTTCAGGCTAGCCACAAAAGGGGGGGACATGTCAATCATCCTCCCCTCTACACTGCATTTGAAGCTGAGTCCATCACACGGCCCTTTAGTTCCCAAGCCTTGCGTCTGGGGGGCAAAGGCTATCTGTCAGTCAAATATAGTGACTTCTATACAAAGAGCTGGTACCCATGCCCATGTTCATCAACCGATTACAGTACCTAATGCAACTGTCAGAGGCACCACAATTTCATCTCATCTCACCTTAAACACAATACATTTCTTCTATCCTAAGCAGAGGTACACCCCTGTAAGTCCTTTGAACTCTTATGGCTTTTCTTATTTTACTTTTGCAACCGCTTGGGTAATATAAAAAGATGTGGGCCATGTGAGAGGATCCCACACGAGGCACACTTCTCACCAGAAGTTGAAACCATGTAGAGAGGATGGGTTGTTATCTACATGCCATCAAAGGAGCCACCCTGCAGCTTCTCTCATGCAACAAACATTACATACAAAAGGAGTCTTGCATGTGAGACATGAAGGGGTAATAAATTAAGAAGCAAAAAATCAAATGGTCTCTGATTGGCCCATGGACTGTGATCCTAAACACACTTTCTTGGAAGGAAGGAAGGAAGTCCCATCAATATTTCTAAGCAAATATGGTCAGGAATGGATTTGTGGCAAAGGATTAAAATTATAGTAAGGGTGCAGTTAGGAATACTTTGGAACGTATATATTCCTGCTTTTTTACAGTGCAATCTAGGGGTGCATAAGAACCCAACTAGATGCTATGCTTTGAGACATCTTAGAGATGCTCCAGGGGAGCACCTTGGTGGAACTGCACCCTAGCTGAGTGCCAGCATGGCAATTCTACGGAGCAACATTGGCATTTCCCTCTGAACTGGGAAAAGAGCAGACCTAGAGACATGGCAGGGGTTAGTCAGCCCCCTAAGGTACCCCAGCCAACCACAACAAAGTCCACAGGTGCCTATGCATTTGAAAAGGCCAAGTGTCTACCATAGGCATAGCCCTGCTCAAAAACCCCAGAGGAACATAGGATGTTGACTACAGTAGCACTAGCAACTAATCCCCTCCTCCCCAGCAGTAGCCAAACTCCCTCCCCTTCCTCCAATCACAGACCTGCAGTGGCGGCAGAGGAGCCAGCTCCAGGCTGTCCAGCCTCGTGCGTGCTGCTGCCGCCGCCACCGCATCCCTGCCAAAATGATGGATCTCCAAGGCGGCTGAGCTGTCCTGTGCCCCCTTTAGCAGTTTATAGGGGCAAAACACCAACTCCAAGATTTTTGCCTCCTTCTCACCTCTCTCCTTGGGGAGATCAAACCAGAGCCTTGGCCATGCTATTCTGATGTGTTTCCACCAAGCCATTCTTATAAGCAGTGGTCTTTTGCACGATGTGGCTGGTGGAGTGCCTAATGCCAGCTGACATGTCTCGCTTGAACCTACCCTCCTCGTCCACTGGTTAGGATGCTTTTCTTGGGTACAGGGGCTGTGAGTTTGCACCTGACTTTTGTCTTTCATTGTCTTTTATTTTTACTTTTTCAGAGGAAGACAATTGTGGAAGTCAGAGCAAGGATGATTGTATGCAGGCAGCACTTTTAACTTTGTTGTGCGCTATAAAACACAGGCTGATTTTCTTCTGAAATTCTCTGATGCACTCCATTGGCCATCATAAATTTGCAATATGATCTCTAGTGTGTCTTCCTTGAACATCTGCCATTTCCCATTCAATATATTTTAAGAGTGTTTGTTGAAAAATTTTGAGCATCACTTTGCTTGTGTAGGAAACACATCCAGTGGTCCAATGGCCGTTGCAATCTTTGATGTCTTCTTTTTTTCAGAATTGGAATGTATATTGAACATTTACAGTCTATGGGCCATTGTTTTGTTTTCCATATTTGTTTCATAAAGCAGCTCTTTTCTTTATTTAATCCTGATCAGATAACGTATTTCTGTGCTGATCTTTCAGATCTGTTGTTGTTCTCTTTTATTTCTAGTTCTCTTTGTTTCTACGTACGAGTTGCTGAAAAGTTGCATTTAGAATTCTGATTCCATCAGCTTATACTTTTGCTTCTCGTCTTTCTTTAGCAATGTTAAGAGTTTCATCAGTTATCCAGTAAGGATTTTAATTTCTTTTGGCTACAAGAATAGTCATTGCACATTTTTCCTTGATAATATTGCTGGTTTCAACCCACAGTTCTTCTGGTTCATGTTTAGTCGAACTTGATAATGCAAATCTGTTCTTTAAATGGCCTGTAAAATCTTCAATAATGTTATTAGTTTTAGTGTTTTTCTTCATCTTTATTCAGGTATTTAATGTTAACTCTGTACCACAATGTCGACTCTGTACCACAATCAGCTCCTGGTCTTGTTCTAGCAGATAAAATTGAGTTTCTCTATCTTTTGCATCAGATTATGTAATCTATTTGATTTCTGTATTGACCATCAAGTGACAACTATATATACAGTCATCAGTTGGGTTGCCTAAAGCATGAATTTGCAATGAACAAATTGCTGGCTTCACAAAAATCTATGATCCACTTTCCTGTTTCATTTCATAATCCTAATTCAAATTTTCCTATAATATTTCATTCTTTTTGTTTCCTACTTTTGCATTCCAGTCAACTGTGAATATTAGCTCATCTTGTTTAGGTGTATAATCACTTTGTTTAAGTGTATAATCACTCTGCATAAAAGCTTTCTATTTTTCCTGTTCAGCATCTGTAGTTGGGGCATAAACTTGAATGATGGTTATTATAGCCTCATTGCATTATAGCCCTGATTGCTTGTTTTATGTCTCACCTTGCAATTAGATCCAGAGGAGTTAGCCATGTTAGTCTGTAGTAGCAAAATCAAAAAGAGTCCAGTAGCACCTTTAAGACTAACCAATTTTATTGTAGCATAAGCTTTTGAGAATCAAGTTATCTTCGTCAGATGCATGATACAAACTGGGCAAATACAGAAGAGGAGGAGGGAGAGGGGAGAGAAGAGGACATATATCAGAAGGGGACAAGATGCAATTAGCGGGGAGGCAACCAAAACATTCCTTTGCTAGTAAATGTAAACATCTCCTTTTGGTGTGGAGTCAGTTTGCCGTGTTAGTTTGTAGCAGTATAAGCATCCAATTCCTATGTAGTATAAGCCTTCGATAACCACAGCTCTCCCTGCCAGATGCATCTGACAAAGAGAACTGTGGTCCCCAAAAGCCCATACCAGGTGCCACTGGGCTCCCCCAGACCACGCCGCTGTAAAGGAAATCTGTTACCTGTGATAATGTGATAACCATTCATAGTCTCTATTCAGTCCCAGCTTGACAGAGTCAAATTTGCATATGAATTCCAATTCAGCAGCCTCCCGTTGGATTTTGTTTTTGAAAGGTTTCTGTTGAACCACAGCGACCTTTAAGTCTTTGATGGAATGTCCTAGTAGATTGAAGTGTTCTCCCACTGGTTTTTGGAAGTTGGCATTTCTAATGTCAGATTTGTGTCCATTTATTCTTTTGCGTAGAGGTTGGCTGGTTTGTCCAATGTACAGAGCAGAAGGACATTGTTGGCACATGAGGGCATATATCAGATTGGAGGATGAGCAGCTGTAAGAGCCAGAGACAGTGTAGTTGATGCCATTGGGTCCTGTAATTGTATTCCCTGGGTAGATATAGGGGCAGAGCTGGCATCTGGGTCTGTTGCAGGACCTGGTACCTGTGCTGGTGACTCTGCTGGCCAATTCATGATTGTAAGTGAGAAGTCGTTTAAGGTTGGGGGGCTGTCTGTAGGCAAGGAAAGGTCTTCCACCCAGGGCTTCTGAGAGAGAGGTATCATTTTCCAGGATGGGTTGTAGCTCACTGATGATATGTTGGATGGGTTTGAGCTGGGAGCTATAGGTGACAACCAGTGGTGTTCTGTTGTTAGTTCCTTTAGGTTTGTCCTGGAGCAGACTGTTTCTGGGTACTAGTCTGGCCCTGTTGATTTGTTTCTTCACTTCATTTGGTGGGTACTGTAATTAGAGCAACACAATTTCTTCTGAGTTTGTCACTTATTTTATGTTCTGCTGAATAATTTTGTTTCATAGCTGTTGCATCATCCATGTTGTAATTCTTGCTACCGGTTTGGGTGTGAAGAAAGGGGGTGGTGGAAGCCATCTCAGATGGGTTCCAGTCTTGTACTTGGGTGCTATAATCATACTGGAGTAGGTCTGTGGTTGTCAAGTGTGTAAAATCAACAAAAGCAGTCACAAAACTGTGACTCTATTGGCCTGGAAAAGAAAGGAAGCAGCAATTACATGATTTTTTTTCCAGAACTGTATGAGCCCAATGTCTAGAAATGCAATCTATTTTAATCACTGTGCCTAAATACAGATAAATTGAACTGAGTCTGTCATAGTACAGGCCAAAAATGAGTCATTCTGACAAAACTGGGTCACTTGTCTTTGCCTCTGTTTCTTCTAAGCATCAAACATACAAGGAGACAAAAAAATATGGAAATACTGACTCTGTATCACATAATATGTTTGTAAGGTGCAGGGCATTCTAGGTATATCCAAATGAATGTTGTGCCCAAAAGCTGGTGCAAAAATCCAAGCTAGCAACTTTCTCCCCTCCACATGATCTTTTTATATAAAGGATGAATCCGGTGGTACTTGGAGTGGCAGCAATTTTGATATCACCTTGGGCCATTTTCACACAGCTTTAAAACAGCGTGATACTCATGGAAGGCTGCCAGCTTCCTAGAGCAATTTTTGACACCATCCATTTACAAAATGGAGACAGGCAGTGACGATGGCACTTTTATGGCATTTTGTAAATGGATGGTGTCAAAAATTGCAGGAGGAAGCCAACAGCCTTCTGTGAGCATCATGGTATTTTAAAGACGTGTGAAAATGGCCTTGGTTGCAAAACATGTCACTGTGATTATGGGAATATGTCCAGATCTGGTCCATAAAACAGTTTCATTAGGCACTATCAAAATGCAGTCAAGAAGACACCATAAAAATTGGGCTGTAGTTTCACTGGTAAGAAAAGGGAATACATCTACCAAAGTCATGATAGTGTTATTCTAGGTGCTCATTCCTGACCTGATCACCTAGAATCCTGGAGCTGGAATAGTAGTACGCAAATGATCGTAATTTGAAAATGATAGAAAAGTGCAAGAGTCCAGTAGCACCTATAAGACTAACAACCATTGTGGTAAGGTACGAGCTTTCATGAGCCACAGCTCACTTCTTCAGATACAGCTAGAATGTAAGTCCAGTTGTCCATATATCTTGGAGAGTGGAGTGATAGCAGAAGCCGAATGACAATAGGTAGTGAATGACAATGGCAAGCATGATTGAATAGAATTGTCAGTCCCTGGCAGGTAAACCCCTCAAGCCCATCCACAGTGAACACACGTTGGTTCCAGCAGAATCAACTTTATTAGGATCTATGCAGTTCAGGTCTGTTCTCCATCACGGAGCTTGACAGAAGTGACAATTCAAATCAAGCAATCTATGTTATAGTTGGTTTTTCCCGTGCTCCAAATGACAGTTAGGTTTTGGCATGTAAGCCTACAAGAGTTCTGTGGGAACCTGTTCAGTTATGACTTTGTGTTAGGTATACAATGCCTACTTCCCAGCATCTGGGAATAGGAGAGAAAACTGGAATCTAGACACATCAAGGTCACGGCTAGCCGAGAGTCACATATTTCTCTAAGATAACAGGAGAGGCCCTTTCTGGGTCGTAAGAAAGTAACGTCTGCAATATGGTTACGGATGATCAGAGAGAGTTACACATCGATTTAGTAACAATGCAGTAAAGCTTCAGCATATTGTGGTACAAGCAACATAACAAACATACAACCATGGCACGGCTGTACACAGACATGACAAGGATGGGGGGTGCAGAGGGGTAGTGCGTGTAGAGAAATCAGCATTGGTAATGAGACAGGAAGCCTTTGTTTTGATTCAGTCCAGGTGGATGCATTGTCTTGAGCTTCGTTATCAGTTGCAAGTCAGCAGTCTCTGTGAAAATGATAGCAATTTGAGGTTTGTATGGCAGAAAAGCTGGCAAGGAAGCAAGCACATCTTTATGTTGGAAAGGAAGCACATAAAGGAAGCACGTCTTTATGTTCTCCTTTCCAAATAGATAGATCCAGCCACTCTTTTGGAAGGTGAAAAGGTAGATCGTTTTCATTATGCAATCTCCAGTTTTGCTGCTCGGGGATAAAAACACCAATCAAGATTCCTTTTCCCCTGGTAATACTGCTCAGCCCTTCAACCAGGCTATCAGATTAAAGGCAGAACCCACCTCTCTTTGGAAATAAACAAACACAAACACTAAGGAAGGGGTAGCTCCTTCTGAAACTTGCCTTGAGGTAGAATGGCTGCCCTTCTTGCCAAATATCAGGTTTGCTTTTGCTAGGCTTGGCACGTCTCCACCCATGAATATAGAAATTTGAATGCATAATGATTATTGCATGTCAGGCTAGTGGGCATTTGGCTAGCACCGCTCTGCATTTCCCCATCTGCAGCTCCATGAAATGCAAGAAGGGAGATCTGAGACACTGTCGAAAGTGGTAATGGCTTGAAAGGTCTGGGAATAGAACTGGAGTCCCTCCCCAGCCAGCACAGTATTCTTAGGAAATCAGCTAAGAAATGTTTTCCTTGCTCCATTTCCATGTTTACTGGAATACACAACATTGTTACAGTCGATTGCATCAGAAAACATGGAAAGGGTTCTACAAATTGATCTGACCACAGATCTCAAAGGAATTTTGCTCTTTTGTCTCCAAGGAGTTTACTAGCATAAACAATCCAAAATAAATACAAGGTTGTACTTAGCAGACTTGCACTCCTATGGACATGTTGCAGCATGTACTGGTTTTACTTAGAACCCTTTTCTGTATTTTGGGGGCCACCGTTCTGAATAATTTTTGCTCTTCGTCCCAATGCTGCTTTTTGTTTACTGTGCTCTACTGATCTGGACGAGGGACATGTGTGTGTGTGAGAGAGAAAGGACAGTTTTGCCACTTTTATGAGCATGACTCTACTTTTTCAGCATGCACCATTGTTGTATTCTGTCAGTGGACCAGTTATGAAAACTGGATTTGAAACATCTCTGAGACTTGTACACTGAGCTTGACAACTTTTTTTTAAAAAAAAAAATTTATTGTAGAAAAGTTAAAAGAGCAAAAGAAGGAAAGTAAAACATCATAATAAAACAACTACAAAGAGCCAACAGTGGCCTACACATCAATCTACTACAACAAAGTAAATACAGCAAAAAGCATAATAAGCATATTGCTACCCTAGTCAGACGTAAGAGGCAGACACAGGCTTGGGTACTAAGGACTAGACATGGGCACAAACCGCATTACGAACCAAAAAACCCCACAAACCATCTGATCATCTGTTCGTGAACCGGTGGTTCATGAGGGTCCATGGCCAACAAACCAGTGTTCGTTGAAAGCCCGGTTCATTGTGTTCGCCCGCAGTTTGTGAAGCCAGACAGTCAGGCACCATCAATCAATTCCCTTGGAAATGGAGCTGGTGGAATGCCTGAACTCTGTCTGCACTCCTTCTGTCGCCCTGGAAACCCAAATTGAAGCCCAGTTTACCTTAACTGGCAGGTCTTCCTTCCAACCATGGAGCTGCAAATTGGTTACAATTGGTTACATGGGAGAAGACACCCGGGGGGAGGGAGGGGGGAGGGGGTGTTCTGTAACCATGGGCACTCCAATCTCATCCCTGCAAAGCCTGATAGGCAGTTCTGATGGCCAACCCCTTGTACACTGGGCCAACGTCAACTGGTGGCGATAATTGTATTGAATGGGAATTTCCGGGGGGACTCGGATTGGAGAGGGTATAACTCCAAGATCTCTATTACAATCTTGACCAAACTTGGATGCTGGCTGGAGGAGAGCCTGCTAAACACTCCCTGGGAATATGGACTTTCTAAGTCCAACAGGGGCCGTTCTGATGCCCACGAACCACGAACCTCAAACCGGTTTGTCAGCAGGAAATGTTCGTTTCGGTTCGTTAGTTCAGGTTTGTTGGCGGCACTGAACCACGAACTGCTGGTTTATTACATTTTTTTGGTTTGTGCCCATGTCTACTAAGGACTACTTTATTAAAGCAACAACATAACATTCAACAGCGGCAACAAGGAGAGCAAACTAGCGGTACAGATCAAGCCAGCAGTTGCCATGGGACCTCCTCCTTGAACTTGTCTGGGCAAGACCCACTGCCCCAGGTGCGAGCCATCCAATAGAGATGGCTTGAGCCCAGCCAGCCAGGTGAATGGTTCTCCCCATAAAGCTCAAAACACCCCAAACCGTACAGCCTGAGGGAAGGACTTGTCTGGGAAATCCCATCAGGCAGTCTGCCCTCGCAGCTGGGCCATGGAGCCACAGCCGCTCCTGACAGACCCCAATTCCCCACCAGTGGGGATATGCCAGAGGTACTCACCGGCCTGTTCTCATTTCCCAACTCTAACCTGCCACCGATGAGGCCGAGCCTCTGCTTAGGCCTCGACGCCCCACAGGTGGCATAAAGCCTCCATTAACCCCAGCTGCAGTTCAGTTAGAAAAATGTTGTTGCCCTTGTAAGGGCAAGACTTTCTGGCACACACATCTTGGGAGGCAAACTCCCAGCAAAGCAGCCATGTTTGAACAGACTGCCCTGCAGAGGCGCAGGTGCCAGAGGAAGTCAATGCCCTATGGACAAGGTGGCCACTATCCAACCTGTCTCCAGGATTGGGCTTCACTGGTGACACCACCTGCAGCCATAACTGCTGGTGTATGTGGTCCCAGGGTAGGTTGGGGTTCATGGCACCCCGCAAACAGAATTCCTCATCGCACTGCAACTAAGCAGCACTGCTGAAGTCCAAATAGCTCTTGTAGATTATGTCCATATACTGAATGAGTGAGGCTGCCCTCCAAGGCTGTGCCCGAACCAGCACACCTGCATATATAAAGAACCCCGGAAGCCAATTAAACCATGTCCTTTCTACCCATCTACACTTCAGCCTCTCCTTCTCCCTATCATCTAAGTCTTTTTTATCCCTCTTCTCCAGTCCCCTGAAGAGAAAGGTGAAGACATCAACATATTCCCCTTTCAAAATCTTTTCCCGAGTGGCCGGGGTCAAATGATCCCCCAAGGGTAAGGCAGTATCACCAAAGGGGAGAGCTTTAAATGGGATGAACTGATAAGGGGACAGAACTTGAGGCTGCCCATTCCAATGAAAGGCAGGGCCATTGAGCCAAGTTGGCTGCACTGCTGAAGCCTGCTGGGCCAGCGGAATCGCTGAACAACTCTCCTGCCAAGCAGGTTGACTCCACTGGGGCCAGGAGCCCCCAGGGAACTGTGTCGAGGATGGTCCCAACCATGGCCTGCCATAAGGATCCGGCAGCACCTGCTGCCCAGTGGGTAATGCTTGCCAATAGGTGGAGCCAGCATAAGGGGCGGGGGCATGAGTACCTGAGACTGAGCCCGGCCCACACTGACCCCAAGGCAAGGCAGGTGCTGGCCTGCAGCAAGGATGATTTGTTTGTTTGTTTGTTTGTTTGTTTGTTTGTTTGTTTGTTTGTTTGTTTGTTTGTTTGTTTGTTTGTTTGTTTGTTTGTTTGTTTGTTTGTTTGTTTGTTTGTTTGTTTGTTTGTTTGTTTGTTTGTTTGTTTGTTTGTTTGTTTGTTTGATATTTCAATTTATATACCACCCATCCTCAAGGGTTCAGGGCGGTGAACAGTTTAAAAATCAATAAAAACAAGAAAACAACAATACTAAAATCAATATACAAAACAATAATGAAATAAATTAACCAAGTGCAATGGTGGGGAGAACCTCCCCCCCAAAAAAGGTGGGAGGCCAACATGGCACCGCCACCTTCAACCACCGAACACCTGGCAGAACAGCTCTGTCTTACAGGCCCAGCGGAACGATAATATGTCCCACTGGGCCCGGGTCTCCATTGACAGAGCGTTCCACCAGGCTGGGGCCAGGACTGAAAAGACCCTGGCCCTGGTTGAAGCGAGGTGGGCTTCCTTAGGGCTGGGGACTACCAGTAAACATTTATCCACTGATTGAAGTGGTCTCCGGGGAACATACAGGGAGAGGCGGTCCTGAAGATATGCTGGTCCCAACCCACTCAGGGCTTTAAAGGTAAGAACCAATACCTGATTCGGAATTCAACTGGAAGCCAGTGCAGCTGGTGCAGGACAGGTGTGATATGTGACTGGTAGGATATACCAGTCAGGACCTGCGCCGCTGCATTCTGGACCAGTTGTAGTTTCCGGATCAGGCCCAGGGGTAGCCCGGCGTAGAGTGAGTTACTTATCATTGCCCTCCGGGGTATCCACCGCTGCAGCCACCGGCAAAGCCGGTTGGCAGGGTTAGACTACCTAACAGGGAGAGGTCTGTCCGGGCTGGTAGTGGTAGAACTCAGCTGGGGAATGCTAGTGAATAGTGCGATCCAAAGCAATTATACCCTTTCTAAGTCCATTCAGGTCAATGGGCTTTGACAGAAGTAACTCAGTTTAGGGTCAGAGGAGTTAGCCATGTTAGTCTGTAGCAGCAAAATCAAAAAGAGTCCAGTAGCACCTTTAAGACTAACCAATTTTATTGTAGCATAAGCTTTTGAGAATCAAGTTCTCTTCGTCAGATGCCTGATCAAAACTGGGCAGATACAGAAGAGGAGGGGGGAAGAGAGAGAGAGAGGAAAGAAGGGGACATATATCACAAGGGGGCAGAATGCAATTAGCGTGGAGGCAATCAAAACATTCCTTTGCTTGGAAATGTAAACATCTCCTTTTGGTGTGCAGTCAGTTTGCCGTATTAGTTTGTAGCAGTGAAAGTATCCAATTCCTATGTAGTATAAGCCTTCGATAACCACAGCTCTCCCTGCCAGCTGCATCAGTTTTTTTTCGGTTTAGGGTGACTCTTTATTTGGGTTATCAGTGTTATCACTGAGAAGACTAAATCTTAAACCTAGTTCATTTGTACAGCGGTAAATAACATATTTAGATTGCTTCCTCAGCCATGTCCTGACATGTCTACAACTTTCTCTTTTAGAAAAGGCTGTTAACTCAATTGTGCCTCTGTTATTCCTGGCAAACCTGGAAGCTACTAACTCCTGCATCTTTTGCCGTTCTGCTATATGAGCCAAGTTTGGTACAGGTTCTGTTCTTTTGATCTCAGCCACCGAGCAAACTGTAGTCATGGCCAAGGGAAATGGCCAAGGGAATCTCCCTATTGGTCTTGTGATCTTTGGCTCTTTACTGAAGTTCTAATGCTTATCATTCTTTTGTCCTGTTTGGGCGTGTCAGAAGCTGGAGCTGCTGGGCTCAAGCCCTGAATCCGGGCACCTTCGTAAGATATCTTTCTGGTCTCAGTACTGGGATAGGAGGAGGGAGGGGATTAGACTCCCTCTGTATCCTCTCTCTCCCATGATGGGTCATTCCATTGCCTAGCAGAGAAAGCTTGGACACTTCCTCCTTGGTCTTGTGCTGATGCTCCTTTTAAAGGAATCACTGGAGCCCCACCTATCTAGGAAGTTATAGGAAAATCCCCTGAGAGCAACTATTTCTATAGGACTTCAGATGGAAGTGCGGCTTTACCCTAGGGTTCCCAGGTGCCCACCAGCAGCAGGTAAACTCCCAGGGATTTTCATCTGATCCGGTGATCACCCAGCAATTGGCAGGAGGTGGCAAGCTCCTAGAGTTTGCCCGCCACTGGCAGGCACTTCAGGAAAGTGTGCTGTGCATGTGCTCCCAACAGGCATAGCGACGTAACTTTTAGAATTGACTTCACACCAGCCACACCAGCATTCTCGTGCTTTGTTTGGGGCTGAATTGGGCCCCAAAGGTGCCAAATAGACATGGGCATGAACAGCATTATGAACGGAAAAAAACCATGAACAGCCCATTCGTCCATTCGCGAACAAGCCGTTCGTGAGGCTCCATTCCAAACAAACAAGCGGTCGTTGCAATCCTCCGTTGCCTTCGTCAGCCGTTTGTCAATCCAGAAAGTCTGGGGCCTTTCAGTCAATTCCCCAGGCAACGGCAGGGACTGAACTCTGTCTGAACTCCTTCTGGCTTTCCTTCTGGCTTTAACCTTTCTAAGTACTTCAAGCAGAAAGTCCTGTTTTTGCTACTGTGAAGAGAAAATGACAGCCAATGGGGAGACCTGTGGATCATGCCTTGCCCGGGGTGCAATCTCTTTGAAACATGGGGAGTCTTTGGAGGAGAGTGAGGACTATGTCCCCTGCAAATTTGGTGGGTATTGGACATTGGGAAGGTCAGTTTGTAACCCCTCAAATTAGTGGTCTTCCAATAGGCAGTGCCATTTTTGCCACTGTGAACAGAAAATGACAGCAAAGGGGAGGGACACATGGATCATGCCTTTCCCGGGGTGCAATCTCTCTGAAACTTGGGGGGGGGGGCTTCAGAGGACAGTGAGGACCATGTCCTCTGCAAGTTTGGTGGGTATTGGACATTGAGAAGGTCAATTTGTAACCCCTCAAATTAGCTTCCACCAGAGAGTCTTGTTTTTGCCACTGTGAAGAGAAAATGACAACAAGGGGAATGACCTGTGGATCATGCCTTTCCTGGGGTGCAATCTCTCTGAAACTTGGGGGGTCTTCAAAGGACAGTGAGGACTACATCCCCTGCAATTTTTCTGGGCATTGGACATTGGGAAGGTCAGTTTGTGGGGTGTCTAAAGGGCCTTGTCTCTTGCACGCGGCAGGAAAAGGCCCTTTAAACTATCAGCTGGCAGGCGGCGGGGGAAATTCCCCCTGCCACTTGCCAGCTGATAGTTTAAAGGGATCTTTAAGGAGCCACTAACAAGGAACAACAAACATGTTTGTGAACATGGTCATTTTCGTTACTGTTTGTTGTTTGTTGTTCGTGGATGGCAATGAACAATGAACAGCTTATTTGGTTTTTTTTTCTGTTCGTTCCCATGTCTAGTGCCAAATCGGCCCTGTGCCGATCCTCGTGGATGGCACAAGGTGAGTGCCAGGTGTCCCTACCCTCCCAGTGGGAGGTGAGGTAGACCTGGGAACCCGACTTTATCCCTTGCTAGGGAATTCCCATAGTTGTATTCTGGGCCTACTGACCAGCTACAAGACAACAGGGAACCCCCGGGGAATAGAACAACTCAAAATACAGAAATCTGGGGGACTAAAACAGTAAACGATCAATATCAATTGGCGCCAGTCTGATTTGAGAATTAAATGGGCATTAAAATACACCCCTATGGCGGGCTCTATAAATAAAATCATTAAGAAGCACTGGCACTTAGTAAGCGGCATCGCCGGTTGCGAAACTTACCCGACAATAGGTTTTAGACGCACCAGGAGCTTAAAAGACATTCTTGTAAGATCAGAATACCAGCAGTTGGCTCCTGTGCGTTCCTTGCCAGAGGGACACTCCCCTTGTGGAGATTGCTCCGTATGCCATCTGATGGTTAAACTGGATATTCTCTTACCATCAAAGAGAGGTCCCTCCCCTTCTTTTTCTACTTGTAGGTCTTCCAATGTGGTTTACATCATACAATGCAGTTGCCGCCTCAATTATGTTGGGAGCACTACCCGACAATTACGAGTCCGCATACAGGAGCACCTCTCACGCATTAGAAATAACACCAGAGAGGCTTCTCTAGTAGAGCATTTTTTGTCCAGTCATACCAATGTTAATGAATTGCATGTCTCTGTTTTGGAGGTGTTAGATACACACCCCAACATGGACCAGACAAAAAAACTATTACAATTAGAAACCAAATGGATCTTCATGTTAAGAAGTTTAACACAAGGCAGCTTGAATCTCTCCATCGACTATTCTTGTTTCTTGGGACAAGGGTAAAAAAAATTTTTTTTCCTCTCGAGATGTCTGTACAGATCGTTGTCTTTGTATTTGCCCACATATTCGGAAAGAAGAGACGGACACAAGGCTTGGGTGAAACAGGGCCTTTTATTGACCAATTCAACATGAAAACTTGAACTAGGACTTAACTAACGGCAAGGGTGAAACTAGCGGTACAGTTCGAGCAAGGGGGTCGCTGTGACCAGCTCCTCGTACTGCATGGGCGAGCACCCCCTGCCCCAGGCGCAAGCCATCCATTGCATGGCTATAACCCAGCCGACCAGGCTAATGGTTCCCCCCTTTAAAGCGCCATACACCCCAGCCGTAAGGCCCGAGGTAATGCCTTTTCCGGGGGGTCCCAAGGGCAGTCTGCCCTCTCAGCTGGCAACCGTAAGGCCCGCCAGCCGATCCGAGACAGACCCCCATTCCCCACCAATGGGGATGTGCCACCGGGTGCTCACCAGCCCGCTCTGCCTACCCCAGCTAACCTGCCACCGTTAGGGCCAAGCCTCAGCTTAGGCCCTAACGCCCCACATCTCCTGCAGGGCCAACCTCAACCCTTGCCGCAAATCCGTAAGAAAGATATCATTACCTTTAAAGGACAGGTGAACACCATCCCCCCTAAAGAGGTCGGCGTACGTGTCCCTAATTTGAGGATGGGGCAAATAAACCCCCAGGCCCTCACCCAAAGCCTTAAACATGGCCTTATTGGCCTTACGCCTAGCACGTTCAACAGCATCATGATCCAAAGCCTCCCTCCATACCCGCCGTGGAAGGATGGCCGACCAGATAATAAGAACGCCAGGCCACCGGCTCAGGATAAACCGAAGGTCAGCTTGCGCTTGCAGCGTAAGAGCCTTCCCCTTGACCCAACCTAAGTCATTACCCCCCAAATGTATAACTAAAAAATGAGGCGGAGGGGCAGATCTTCCCTCAAACAAGAGAGGCAACAGGCCCGGCCAACGTAGGCCCCGACGGCCCTGCCACTCGATCTGGGCCCAACGGCTGAGGCCAAGCTGGGATCCGAGGTGGGTCCTCTTGGCCTGATGGGCGGCCCAGAAGACCATGCTGTGCCCGCAGATGAGGATCCGACACCTCCCACGGCGAACCACAGCACCTAAAAGAAAGAACAGTCAATACAGCTCACTTCGGGGCAGGCAGAGGGCGGACATACCCCCGGTAAGCCGCCGAACGCCACCGCCCCACCCTGCGAATAGCAGCATCGGGGTAACCCATGGCAGCGGCGGTAGAAGCCGCCCCAATTCTAAAAGAATGGGTACCGAACTTGAAGCCCTCCAGGCCCAACTTAGCCAAGGCCCGCCCAGTGACAGACCAGAACTGATACCTGGTAAGAGGGGACTGATCGCAATGGCGAAAGAGAAGACCCTCGCCCTCTCCCCTCTTCTCGATATACGCCCTCAAGCCCCTAACCGGGCACAACTCGGCGTCAGCGCAAGAGCCCAACCAAACAGTCGACCCTTTACGATGCTGGTCAGTCTTGGACGACCGGATCCTTAAGGAGACTTTCTCTCCCACAAACCGCACATCCTGAAGTAGCAGCGCCCGCTGAGAGAGGTCCAAGCGAGACTGAGCCACCAATTCACCGACCCTGAGGGCCCCAAAGAAGGCCGTAAGTGCCGCTGCGTGGAAGAGCGCCGCTTCATAGCCCGATAGGCAAACCGACTGCCAGGCGCCCACCAAGCCCTTCAGTATGGCTGGCGAAATAGGTTGCCTGGCATCCTGCTGCACACCAGCCTCCCGGGACCAGCCCTCAAGCATCTTACGAATCCTGAAGTCGCCGGTCATCTCCGGAACTCCCCTAGCCTTACTAATAAAGGCCAGGGCAGCCAAGAGCCCCCGAATGGACCTAACGGATAGGCCGCCAGCCCGTCTCGCAACACAAAATTGCAGAAGGTGCTCAGCTGGAATGGGCCAGCTCTGCTCCAAACCAGCCTCAAGACGGAAGCTCATGAACTGACGCACAGCGCGATCATACGCTCTCCTGGTGCTGGGTGCGATGGCTAGACGGATGGCTCTGTGCACTTCGTCCCTCCAAGACTCCACAACTCCACAGGCATCAGAGATGGCGAGGGATCTGCGCCGGGTGCAAGCAGGCGAAAGCGCTCCATCTGCTGGCGAGACAGAGCGTCCGCCACCCCGTTGTCAATACCAGGGACGTGCCTAGCCCTAAACAAAATGTTCAGGCGAAGGCAGCGGAGCGTGAATGGCCTGACCAACCCCATGACCCTGGGAGACCTGGCAGAGAGGGAATTGATCACGTGCACCACTGCCATGTTGTCACACCAAAAGTGGACAACATGGTTGGCGAGCTCATCCCCCCATAACCAAAGCGCAACCAGGATTGGAAAAAACTCCAAAAACGTGAGATCCCTGGTGACACCAGTAGTGCGCCAACCAGCTGGCCAAGGCTCTGCGCACCAGTGTCCCCTAAAAAAGACACCGAAGCCCCAAGCCCCGGAAGCATCCGAAGCCACCCGCAATTCGGCCTCCAGAAGCAATTCCTCACGCCATAAGGTCACTCCATTGAATGAGGCAAGAAAGTCTTCCCACACTCGAAGGTCCTCCCTAACACCTAGAGACAACCTAACCTTATGGTGGGGCAGACGCAGTCCTGCCATGACCTCGCACAGGCGTCGCAAAAAGGCGCGACCAGGTGCCACAGCTTTACAAGCGAAATTCAGGTGACCCACGAGCTGTTGCAGCTCACGCAGCGTAACCTTGTGTTTACCACGCATGGCTAGCAACCGCTCACGCAAATCAGCCACTTTGGCTGCTGGGAGACGAAAGGTCTGTGCCACTGTGTCGATCTCGATTCCTAGGTAAGTCAACACCTGTGTGGGCCCCTCGGTCTTCTCGTGCGCCAGCGGAACACCCAGTTCCTCTGCCAACGCCATAAAACCTGCCAATAGACGGGCACATTGGCCAGACCCCCGGGGCCCACAAAAAATAAAATCATCAAGGTAGTGGGCGGAGTCACGGCTTCGCAGCCTCTGACGCAAGGCCCACTCCAAAAAGGAACTAAACTTCTCAAAGGCCGCACAAGACACAGAGCAACCCATTGGGAGCGCCCTGTCCATGTAAATCTGGCCATCAAAGGAGAACCCCAACAACTCAAAGTCCCCCGGGTGGACAGGGAGAAGGCGAAATGCTGACTTTATGTCGCATTTCGCCATTTCCGCACCCCAACCATTCCTCTTAACCATACTAACCGCCTCGTCAAATGACGTATACCGGACGGAACACAAATGCTCCGGAATGGCGTCATTAACTGAATCCCCCTTGGGAAAAGACAAGTGATGTATCAGCCGATACTCACCCGCTGCCTTCTTAGGCACAACTCCCAGGGGGGAAACCCTCAAATTGGGCACCGGAGGGGTGGCAAATGGGCCCAAGACGCGCCCTTCCGTGCATTCCTTGCCTATCTTACGCCTAACTACGTCCTCCAAACCCTTAACTGAACGCAAATTTTGAGACATGAAAGGGGCCCGAGGGCCCTGAAACGGAATTTTAAAACCATAAGTGAAACCGTCTAACAAAAACCGTGCAGAAACTTGATCAGGATAATACCGCAAAGCCTCAGCCAGAACCCTCAGCTTTATGGGAGAAGGACCCTTTGTCAGGAGCAGCTTGCCCGGAGCCGCCTCCTGGGCGCCTGTACCCGCCACCCCGAGGCTTGGGGCGGGGACAGGCCGGAAATGAATGGGGGCCCCTACATCGTGGGCACTCATGCTTAAACCCGCACCCTTTTCTGGAACACACGCCCTGATAGGCAAAGTCCCAACAAAGCAGCCGGGGCTGAACCGACTGCCCCGCTGAGGCGCGGGTACCAGAGGTTGAGGCAGGCCTATGCAACAAATGCCCACTGTCAGCCCTATCGCCCAAATTGGGCTTGGCAGGGGCCATCAACTGCAGCCAAAGCTGCTGATGTATACGATCCCACGGCAAGGTAGGATCAGAAGCTGCACGCATACGGAACTCTTCGTCGTACTGCATCCAAGCAGCACCCACGAAGTCCGTATATCCCCTGTATATAATGTCAATATATTGAAACAGGGGGGCAGCCCTTTGAGGCTGCGCACGAGCAATAACCCCGGCGTAGATCAACATACCCGGCAGCCAATTGGACCAGGACCGGTCCACCTTACGCCTCTTCATCCTCTCCTTATCGCGTTCATCCATGTCTTCCTTATCCTTCTTTTCCAGTTCCCGGAAAAGAAGGGTAAAGACGTCGACGAACTCACCACGCAATATCCTGTCCCTGGTGGCAGGAGTCAGGTGGTCTCCCAAAGGGAGGGCCGCGTCCCCAAACGGCATGGCCCGGTAGGGCAACGACCCCAAGGCAGTGGGCTGATAATAAGGAACCCCTAGGTAGGGAGGCCAGAAAGCTGCCGGTTGCCCAAACGGTTGTGTGCTACCCCCCACAGCGGCTGAAGAAACAGGCGTGGCGGGGACGGAAGCGGGCGTAAGAGGGACCGGACCAGGTCCCCCCAGCCCTTGCTGAACTGGAGCAGGCGCGAGACCCCAAGGCTGCCATGGCCCAACACCAACAGGTTGCAGCTGCCCAGGGATTCCTGACCAAGCTGGATGACTAGAATAAGAAGAATGTGGCAACTGAGATCCCCAGCTGGCGGGACCACATGATGTCCCTATAGGCCCCCAGGGCCATGTCTGCGATGTCTGTGGCGAAGCGGACTTACCCTCAGGCTCCGCCTGTTCCACGGCCACCGCTACATGAGGAACCTCCGACACCTCGGCTGTGTCATCCTCTGCCCGTGCCGAAGGTCCAGCTCGGTCCATGTCCTCCTGAAGCGCACCCGCATCGCTCAGCTCACCACCTGTAGAACTTTCCAGAACAGAAAGACGCGTGAGGACGTCTCGCTGAAAAGTGGCCCGAGAAACCTTCTTAGAAGCTCTACCGGCCCTACTGGGAACTACTTGACCGGAAGACACCCCCTTGGCCCGTTCCAATACAGCCAACTTGGCCAAAATCTCTTGCCTGAGCGACCCTGAATCCTCCTCATCAGAGGACGATGCAGGGTGAGGCCCACTAACCCTAGGGCGCTTAGCAGGCTGCTTGCCTTTGCTGTTGCCTATCCCTTTCTTAGGAGGCATGATGACGAGTGGGGGGGGGGATTGCCCAACAACACACCAGGCAGGAGGCGCCAACCAAAACCACCTGGAACACCAGGGCCAGCAATCCAAACCGTGCCCTAAGGTCACGGCTGCCAAAAATCCTAGCCCAAGCGACCAGATCCTACCAGCTCACTCTCCCCCAAAGCAATCTCTCTCTCTCTCTCCCCCTCACTCTCCCTTTTACCTTTTTATTTTTTTTTTATTTATTTTTTTTTAAATTAAATTATTATTATTAGTATGGGCCAAATCACTTATGAGAGAGAGAGGTAAAGGCTACCCAGGGGCTCAGAGCCTCAGCAACAACACCCCCCTTTAGGCCAGATACCGAACCCCACAAAAAAGGGGGGACGGGGGGCAAGCGGAAGGGTGACAACAAGACCCCTCGGAGGGCGCAACGTTAGGAGGCAAGGCGACGCTGACCCACAGCAGCGGCGCGAGAAGAAGCGCGGCGTAAACGGCCTTAACCGCCAGCCAAAAACAAGGGGGGGGCTGGGAGGGCGAAGGCCGACTCCCGGCCCGAAAGCGACACCCGGCGGGGGGGGGGGTGAGGGGCACACAACCACCCTACCGCCCCCGCTCGCCAAGATCTTTGTGCCCAAGCAAAAAAGAGGGGGGGGGGGCTGGAGCAACGAGCGCTCAAGCCCCAAGCCCAAAATCACAGTTCGCAGCCTCCTTCCGACGCAAGGAGGCAAGCTGCAGGAAGGCCTCCTCGTCCCGAGTCAATCCAAACGTGCGGCCCCAGCCAAGCAGCAGACACGGCCGCACGTCCTCTCCCGACCCGATCAAGCCCGCAACTGCACGGAGGGGGAAGGCGGGCAGAGCCAATAACGGCTCTAAAGCCCCGCCCCCGACAGGCACCCGGATGCCCGGGAAAGCCAGCCGCTCTCCCTGCGTGCATGAGGGCAAATCCAGGCACCCGGGTAAGCGCGCGCGCGCGCACGCTCCGGGCGTGCCTTTATGTTATATTGATCCTCTTTGGATCCATAGATTTTCAGCGAGTATTTTTCATGCGTTGCTCTTTGCATATGTACATATTTTATGACAATATTTTATTATTGTGATTTTGTTTGTAACTCTGTCTTGTACTGCGATATTAATTGCTCTTTAGGTAGTCCCGATCCCCTTAAGGACCTAGCAGCTCTTAATTGCCTTAATGATGTGACCCAAGGTATGTTATTTTAAATATGGGGTGTGTCTTTGATCAGTTGTATCTGTCGGCTTCATTGTGTTTCCAACTGAGTGTGGTGTGAGGAGAGACGCTTGCGGATTGTAAGTAAAATGACTACTCATTACACTAGATAATAAGGTATATGAAGTAATTTATTGGAGTATTTATTTTTATATGATAATTTTTACCACAGTCCATCAAAACTAGCCCAAGAAGAAGTAACAACGAAACGGGGACTGAAAATTGCGAGCAGAAGCCCGTCGGCTAGGTGTGTCCTTTGGCACGTCCAATCCCACCTACTGACCAGCTGGCAACAAGCCCAAATATTAGGTATGGCTTTGTAAAAGAGCCACAAAGCTTTACTGGTGCTGCTAGCCTTTAGAACACTGTTGCTGTTCCACGGTTAGCAAGCTTCTTCTTGGGGCATAGCACCCTATTGGATTCACAGGGTGGCAGATAGTAACCCCCCCATCCAGCAGCTTTAGTAAATGAGGAGTGAACTCCCTAACCCTGGATACATCACAAGAAGAGTACATAATGTCAGGTTCTGTCTTGGGAGTCGTCTTGTGAGGTGCCGGCCCACCTGACCTTGAGATGGGGATGCCATTGTTCCCGCTCTGTGGATGGAGTGGGGGTCTACATCACCCTCACTCCCCCTCATTCCCCTTGTAGGCCTGCTCCACCTGACAGAGTCTTGGTTGCCTTCCCTCCCTCCTCGCCTTCTGCAGCCCCCAGACTCCTGTCTCTTTCTCTCCGTCATCTTCCATCCTTTTCCTCCTCTCAGCTTCTCTTGTTTTCCCTCCTCAACTACACCATCCTCCTATACAACAACCCATCATGCCCTGTGGGTGGATTCTCCTTACCTCCTTTCCCCTATTCCAATCTCCACCTGCCAGTCATGCCTTCGATGTCTCAGGCAGCTACACCTGAGTTTTCTCTGCTGGCTGCCTTGATCAGCCACTGTTGTGCTTTCCTGGCTGGCTGCCAAGGTTTCCCTGCTGATTGCCTCAGATCACCACACCTGGGATGGCTTTGCTCCCAGCTTTTCCTGGTCCTTTCTAATCACCTCTAGCTGGCCTGGAGGCTGGGGTGCAGTCCTGAGCTGTCTTTGCTGGGGCTTTTCCTCCCCTGCCAGTAAGGTTGCTTGCTGGCTGACTGTTCTTGCTTTCTGAGCCTTCTCCCTTGGGGCTGTTCCCTCCCCGGTGGTCCTCACTCTCCTAGCCTGACCCTTGGGCCTTCCCCTGGATGGTGGGGCTAGCTGGCTTCCACCTGCCCTGCCTGACTCTCTGGGGCTTGGATACTTCTCTACCCTCCTGAGACTGAGGTGTCTCTCTTTCTCCTTCTGTTGTCAGCCTGGTCTGGTCCTATGTGTCCATTGGTGTGTCTGGGTAGCAGTCCCCCAGCTGACTCCCATCCCCTTCTTCTGGCAAGTCCGGAGGCTGGGCGCCAGACTCTGGACACATAATCTCAGCTCTGTTGCTATGTTTATCAAACAGAGGAGCGGTTCACTATTCCATTTGAGCCTAAATTCTCACTAGGATGATCTGAATGTAGGGAAGCTGCCTTCCTTCCGTTGCCTGTCATTCCTATGTTAAAGGCTCAGATTCTATACCTGCCCCAATTTTCATTACCTCAGTGAGTGGAAGTCTAGGTAGGAGATTTCAACAGCCCAAATCAGATCACTGATCTCTGAGAATTTCTTAGTGTGGAATGCTAATGTGTGCTTAGTTAAAGCCCTATAAAGCTTGGGATCAGCATACCTTAAGAATCTCCTTCTCCTATAGGAACCTACCCATTTACTCCATGTCCTCAGAGGCCCCGTTTTGAGTACCCCCACCATCTGAGTTTAGAAAAGGCCTTCTTATGGTCAGAACACACGAGAGAAACTTCATGTGAAGAGCACTTGATTGGTCCCACAATCATTGCTGGGAATGGTAGTCTAACCCCACCCCCTTCAAGTGAAGTGGATTTTCTTGCAAAGAACAGCTGCTCAACTGAAGAGATTGTCTTTCAAAGTGAGACTGATTCTCTTTCAAAAATCCAATCAGCTGATTTTCCTTTGGCTCAGAGATGGAGGTGGGGTGGGGGGAATCCGAGCAGCGATTTCCTGCTGGGAGAAGAATGGGAGGGTCTGGATTTCTCTCACACTCGCAAAACATTTTGGCTTTTTTCCTGTCTCTTGTTACATCATTCCCCATCCCCCACCCTCATCCCAAGTTCTCAGAGGATTTTTGAAAGTGTGTGTGTGTATGTGTGTGAAGCTCCCCCTTCCCTCACCAGCTGAGAATCACGTTGAGCAGATGGGCTTTTTTAACTACAATTCCCAGGGATCATTGCAAGATCTGACAATTGCCCATGAATATTGTGTGTTTTGACCCTCAGTCATGGCATCAACACTTTGGACCTTCCTCTCCAAGGAGATTCATCTGTCTCCCTCTATTGCTGTCTTCTACCAGTGAGTAAAGACTTTTTTTGTTTTGTTTGGCATACCTGCAATAAACTCTTACTGCCCTTCTCCCTGGGTGGGGTTTATTTTTGTATTTTTGTGTTGTTTGTGTGTGTGTATGTTTACTGAATTGTTTTTTTTACACTATTTTCAATATTGATTTAAATTCAGATTTTTTTTTTTAGTGTTTTAATATACACTACCTTGAGGATCCTATTTTGGGTAGAAAGGAAACATATAAATGTTTTAAACAAACAAATAAATAGTATCTTCTGAAGTAGAAAATCTTGAGCAATCATATCTTTTTATTAATTGCAGAGGTCTTAATTGACAATCTGAGGACTCGTTGTTAGGAAAAATATGGAATCCCTGTGCACCTGCTATTGTCCTCAGTGAATGAGATGAGAATATACTGGACAATGGTAACAACAGCATGGCTTTTATATGCTCAGAAATGGAAGTGCAAGGATCTACCTTCATTGGAAGATCGGATTGGAAAGATGATGGACTTAGCTGAGATGGCCAAACTTACAGTGTTAATCAGAGACAAAACACTCTCTATATTCATGGCAAATTGGAAACCCTTTATGGACTATCAATGAGAGATGAAAAATGAATTAATAATTTGTGGTTTTGATTTTTAGGAATAAGGATCTGGGATATCAAGAAGATGGGATATAGAAAAAAGATATTAATTAGACCACAAGCTGATTGATACTAAAGGAGGAAGTGTTGTAGGTGAAAAACTTATGCTTTTTACTGTTTTTTTTTACTTTGCATGCAGGCCACTGTTGGCTCTTGATAGTGGCATTTTTGTTATGTTTAATTTTCCTTCTTCGTTCTATCTTTTAACTTTTCACAATAAAAATTAAAAAAAAAATAACCACAAAAAAAGAGAGAGATTATTCAGGACAGTACACAGAGTTGCCGGTCCCCAGGTGGGGGCAGTGGATCCCCGACTCTCAGCCTAGGCCCCACCACTATTCACCTGACCAGTGGTGGGGAAAGGCACAGAAACAGGCCTCTCAAGGTGCATTCCCAACATGGCGCAATGATGTCACTTCTGGCAGTGACATCATGGCTCAGGCCCTGGGACCGCTCCTAAGCTTTGTGCTGGGCGAGTTTGGGCTTTAAACGAGATGATTCTTTAACAACTGGCCCCACACAAAGCACAGGAGCACTCCTGGGGCCTGTGCAATGATGTCATTCCCAGAATGACATCACCGTGCTGCGCTGAGCGCATGCGCATGCAAGGAGATTCGAAAGGCGAGTACTGGATCCCCCTGGCAACCCTAACAGTGTATGACCCTACCCAATCACTGCTGGCTATTGACTTTTTTTGTTTTGGAAATGGCCAGACACTTGCTTTCTTGATCCAATGTCATTGAACTGGCAGGCTGATTCCTCCAATGTTCCGACATGTTCTCAATCTCCCCCCCCCTCTCTCTCTCTCTCTCTCTCTCTCTTTCTTTCTTTCTTTCTTTCTTTCTTTCTTTCTTTCTTTCTTTCTTTCTTTCTTTCTTTCTTTCTTTCTTTCTTTCTTTCTCTCTCTCTCTCTCTCTCTCTCACACACACACACAGACACACACACACACAGAAAGAGTGCATTGTTTCTGTTTATTAAGGTATGGTTGCCAACCTCTATGGCGTGACTGGAGATCTCCTAGAATTACAACTGTTCTCCAGGCAATATATATTAGTTTCTTTGGAGAGAATTGCTACTTTGGAATGGAGATTCTATAGCATTATATCCTGTTGGGTTCCTTCCCTTCCCCAAATCCTGCCCTTCCCGGGCTCCACCCCACAAATGTCCTGGAATCTCCCAGTCCAGAGCCAGCAAATTAATGCTACACCAAATTACCATTTCAGGATAATGCTACGGGGTTTCGTAAAGTTGACATAATTTAGAGCCTTAGCATATCATCCAGCCCTGCTGAAAGAGGTGAACTATCCTAGCTCAAGCAGTGTGGTTAAGTTATACTCTCTTTTCTTTTACAATTTGGTTAGTCTAGGCATTGATTAAATGGCATGGGTAAGGCCAAAGAGGAATTCCACCCACACACATCTGGTTATCCAGTTCATCAGTTCTCAAGTACTGGGCATTAATCCATGGCTATGAACAGCTGTTAGAGAGAAGGCTGGAGAGGCTGGCTGCTTATGTGATCAGGAGTGTGGCTGCATCCAATGTTTCTCTAAGAGGATGAAGGTTCAGCAGACTGAGCAGGACTGGGGTTTGGCAGAGAGCTTCTAACTGTTCCTGGAGGCTGGCACAGAAGAATAATTACAAAACGTAACATATATAAAAATAACTTGATTTGCTTCCACCCTGTACGCAGTGCCACAGGTTGTCTGGTCAGCCGTTTGGATTAACTTTTTCACCTAAACTAGAACATAGTGTTTTCTTATTTTTCTCTTTCTTCCCCCCTATTATAATTTAGAAAACAGTAATGGATCTTTAGGCAGTTTGTCAGTTCATAATTGAGGCCTACTAGGCAAATAAAAATATCCATGTCTCAGCTCATTTTTTTTTAAGGAGGAGGAAGAGGAGAAGGAAGAAGAAACAAAATAGCTATCTTCTAGGCCAAGCCGTCTACCCAACACCTCCCTTCTACTTTCTCGCCCTCCTCTTTCAGGAAGAGTGTTATATTGCTGTTAACATCAGAGTGAAAGCATTTTAAGAGGCCAAAATGTAAACTTTTTCTGCGCTGAAGGAACTTAAAGGAAGTTGCAAGGAGCAAGGAAAGGGGAATCAAACATACACATTGCAACTTGCAGAATGGTTGTGGCAAATTTTACATTGTGATGAAAGAGCAAAAGAGACTTTTTGAACATTAATACCCCGAGGTTCTCAAGGAAATAACAAAATGATAGCTCACAATCCATCATCCCATCTCTTACATTAATTGACTTCCTGCAATAAAGCAATTAGGCTTTTTTAAAAAAACAGCTTAGTTAAATCCCTGCTGTTTGTGTTAAATGCTTCAACTTTTACACTCTGAGTGGTTGCCTGGCTGTTCAGTACTTATCTGTCCAAAATGATCTAATCCTCCTAATATCAGCTAATGAGTTTAAAATGGGTCCTGATATAAATTTGGAGCTAGTATTTCTTTTAGGTCGAGCGAAGGGTTCATTTAAACAGTGCACTGTGAATTGGGGTGTATGTATGGATGCCTGTTATCAGGGAGATCAGAATTAGAGCTGCCAAGGGACCCAGAGGGTAAAGCAGGGGTGCAGGGGGCTGGGGGACAGCAGGGTACCTACCTCCCATGGATAGTGGGTATAGTGTGCGCACGCCCCCGCACCTCCCCATTGCACCAGAAAATGACATCATTTTCCAGTGCAATGGAGGAATCACAGTGCGTGTTGAAGCTCTGCTTCAGTGCACACTGCGACTCCTCCATTGCACTGGAAAATGGAGAAATTGCCGTGCATGCTGAAGTGGAGCTCAGTTTAAAAAAATGCCTCCAAAGGAGCGGTTTTCACAGAGTTTGGTTTCAGGCGCACAGTGATTCCTCCATCACCGTGCAATGCCGGGGGGAGGGCTCAAGATCACATGCATGCACTTTTCCTCATTCCCATGCCTTTTCCTCCTCACCGGCCAGGTGAGTGGGGCCAGGCAGGTGAGAGTGGGGACTCCCCTGTCCCCGATGGGGGGAATGGCAAGCCTACCTGGAATTCAAGGGCCCAGCATGGAGGTGGAATCATATTGGTATGCAGGACTTTGGTGCCATGGATGGTGGATCCCTAAGCATTCCAAACCTTTCCTACTCTCCTAGTTTTCCAGCAAGAATGCAGAACAGAGTTCTTCTGGAGAGTTTTTGGGGCAGCTTGAGTCTGGGAATATCTTGCTAATGGGAACTTAAGGTGTTTTTACATTGGTTTTTAATGTTTTTATATCTAACTGTGAAGAACTGAACTTGAAAGTTGGTTTCCTAAGTGCAGCAATCGGAGAGGAGGGAGTAGCCTGTCACTCAAGCTCTCCAGTCCAAGCAAGAGTTAACTCTTTCCTTCCCAGCTCTCTGATTGATGCACTTAGGAAACCTGCTTTCAAGTGCAGTTGACAGGCCTCCCTTTCACTTCCCCACCATGAGACAGATTTTCCCACCAAAATTCAGTTTGCCTGCTTTTGCTGAGCAGCCCCAAGTAGTATGGCTTGTCTATTTGTTTCACCCTGACAGTCAGATATATTTTTGGCTTTTAGCCCAGCCTAGAAATTTGTTGGGGGGGGAGGGGGGAAGCAGGAGCCATCTTCTTCTGTGTATGAAATGGCTGAATAATGTTCTAAATAAGCAGAAACTTTATTGTACAAGCAGGGATAGAATAAGAGTAGTCAGGGAATGAAAATGCTGAGGTAAAATTTTGTTGATAGTACAGAATACACTTTGAGTAAGAGGCAAAATACTTTCCTTGAAGCAAAATACTTTCCTTGAAGCAGTGAGAGGTGTTTTTCTTAATACTTTAGTTAGAGCAACGTTTCTTCATAGAGTTTCCTATGACAACTCAGGTTTCCTGAAGTTAGTTTAAAACTTTTCCCTTCACAACAGATTCAGGGTCCTCCTCAGAGCCAACCCCCCCTTTAGAAACTGGGCAGGAATTAATCTTCTTCTTCCAAGAAGATATAGCCCTTCTTCTTTTGGCTTGAAAGAGAGTCTAGCTTACTACCCAATCACTCTTGCCAAAACATATTCCCAGATCTATGGTGTCTGTCAAGTGGGCTTCAGCTTCTGCTGACACTTATACTAAGAATTCTTCAATAGAATCCTTCTTCAGGACAGTGATGTTACAGTTAAGGCAAACATTTCCACTTCTCTCACTCCAGAGGGAAACCTGTCTGACCTTCCCCATCAGACTCACTTGCAAACTTTCTCTGAACAATCCTGTAAGAAATCAACTGCCAGCCCTTCAGGTGGGTTAACTGACCAATCAGAAAGAAAAGAGCAACCTGTCAGGCTAGCTCTCCATTCCAAGCAAGAGTTAACTTTTCCCCTCCCAGCTCTCTGATTGCTGCAGTTAGGAAACTTGCTTTCAAGTGCAGTTGTTCACACTAACGTTTTAATATTTGTTTTCTCAAATTGCTTTTATACTATTTTTACCCACCTTGGGTTCGGAGATACTCAGGAGAACGGCAGGCATATAAACTGTTTAAGTAAATAAATGAATAAATGAATTTGTAATATTTTCCATAGTAAAACAGTAACATACTGCAGAAGGTGCTGAAAGGATGGAGAAATGGCTGGTAGAGAGATGGAAGTAGTGACTGATTTTACTTTAATGACCCTCAGCCCTACATCCCAATTTACATTGTTGCATGCCATTGCAGATCTTCAGACCAATTGGCTTCTGAGGGCATCTCTAGAGGATACACCCTCTGAGAGTTAATGCAAGTGAATAGAATTCCACGTGCTTACTCTCTGAGCCCCGTGGCGCAGAGTGGTAAGCTGCAGTACTGCAGCCCAAGCTCTGCTCACGACCTGAGTTCGATCCTGGAGGAAGCTGGGTTCAGATAGCCGGCTCAAGGTTGACTCAGCCTTCCATCCTTCTGAGATCAAGAAAACATCGTGATGTGACGTCCCCCCATGGGTCAGTAATGACTCGGTGCTTGCACATGGGACTACCTTTACCTTTTTACTCTCTGGTAAGATGTTCACTTGCTCCTGCAGTCACACTTGTATCATACCAATCAATGAACTTCCATGGGTTTGAGTGCCAGTCCTCCTCCTTTTTTTAAAGATTGCATCCCATTAGCCTCTCTCTCCCTTCTCCTTTACTGTTGTGCACATCAATCCATTCAAATGCTCTGTTATTTCCTTTTTTAATCTCTCTATTCAAGTTTTTGTTTGAAACAGTAACTAAAAACATTTTCACAATCCAGGGTTCTCTGTTTAAAGATTACATTTTGGGGGCAGGGTAGGTGTGGAAGAAGGGGATTTTTTTTAAAGAAGGGAGAAAAAACCCCAAAGCAAAATGGTTGTAAAGAAATTATTTCAAAGTGCCTTGCTTGGTCTTGCAGTTCCCACTCCCTCTATCCCTATTGCATCTAAATCTTTCCCCATCTCCTTTGCAAAGATAGATCTCTCTCAATCTCAGAAAGAGGCATTGGCAATATTTTGGAAGGATGCTTTTTTTCTCCTTTTGCTGGGAATGTGGGGCAGATACCCCCCCCCCACATTTCCTCTTTCCTCCCCTACCCAGATGCCCCTGCCCCACTTCTCTCCTCTCCTTTTTGGCTCTTTTACAAGTTCAATCTGTCAACTGTCTCAGAGCCAAGCTAGAAGTGATGAATTACATAGTGATCCAATCAATCGAGTAGAGCACAAGTGGAGCGCAAGTGAACAGGGAGGAATACACATGAGGGCCAAGCTATAAGTGGTGAATGACACTTGAACGGCAAGTGAACAGACTCACGTGTATTCCTCCTTGTTCAGTTGCACTCCAGTTGCCCTCCACTCATTCACTTGCACTCCACTTGCCTTCCACTTGGGCAAGTGGAGTGCAAGTGAATAGGGAGGAATATACTTGTGTCTGTTCACTTGCCATTCAAGTGTAATTCAGCACTTCTAGCTTGGCCCTCAGGCTGATGCTATTGTGATCTGAATAGCATTTTTTTTAAAAATGGATGCTCTATACCAACGAATGTATCATTGTCTGAGAGCCAAGCTACATGTGACGAATTACACTTGCCTGGCAAGTGAACAGACTTGTGTGTATTCCTCCCTGTGCAAGTGAATGGCAAGTGAACAGGGAGGAATACACGCGAGTCTGTTCACTTGCCAGGCAAGTGTCATTCGTCACATGTAGCTTGGCTCTGAGTGACACAGCGAAGTACAGCCTTACATCTGGAGCATCAAGTGGATGGGGGAGACAAATGCAGTGCTGCAGAACAAGCAGACGAGTGAACCTGCAGCTACACATTCAAATTAAAGTCAGGCGACACTTGCATGAGCTCATGGAGGATGTATCATCTAGAGGCGCCCTGACGGCTAAATCCAGATCACTCAACATAGAATGATTCCACACACATTAGATAATGCACTTCCAATCCTCTTTGTAGATCATTTGGAATGGATTTTTTTGTGTGCGGAACAAAAAATCCACCTCAAACGACTGATAAAGTGCATTGAAAGTGCATTATCCAATGTGTGCAGAATCAGCCATAGAATGATAGCTGCTGTCAGTGTAGATTCCAAATAACTAAAGTTGTCAGACATTGCTTAAAACAGGAAACTAGAAAAGATTACATGAAATGCCCAGGAAACGTAGCTACGCCACACCAGTTTACAAATCACCAAGAGACTAACAAAGAGATCAGCAAAGTAGAACGAATGGTTGTGAAACCATTAGATGTAAAACTTGAGTTTAATCATTGGTATCTTGTTTACAAGGCATGTAAGCTACTGGAACTGTTTAGTAAAGTTCTGTTCCAGAATTGGTATTTCTTATCTTTGTGAGAGTTTATTTTAGTAATCTGGAAGCATCAGTCTTCGAGGGGGAAAGACTAAGAGTTTATTTATGCTGCACTGTACCACAATTCAAATATGTGTAATGTTGGTTTCCAGGCCTTGTACCATATTTGTATCTAACCATCTATGCCTTTAACCACTACTGAATTAGAAGCAACCTCTGTGTTTATACTTTGCTGGGCTATCCCCCGCCACAAAAGGTTGCTTCCAGGCTTTATGGACATTCTCTTCTTTCACTGCTTCCCCTCAGGGGTGTGTGGAAGGAATAGCTATGATTTCCCCCCCTCATTTTAAAATATAATCCTCCAGATTGGGGGGAGAAAACCCATAATGGAACATTGTCACAATATTGTGGCCAGCAAGGTTTCATTCATTTACACAACTGTGCAAGAAAAAGCTAACAAAAACAATTCAGAAATGTGAACCAGGTGAAAAATAGATTGCGTAGAGTCCCTTTTTGTGAGGGAATGGAGAAAGGCAATCCATGGGGAAAGCAAAACAGGTCACAACGAAAGCACAATTATGTCCAGTGGCAACAAAATCAGTAGAGTAATACCTGGCAGAAGGTAAAACAAAATTTCACGAAGATATGTACCGTCAAATTATCTAATTTAACAGGGACAATCCTTACTTTTGAACACATACCACTGTCTTTATTTTGACCTATTAAAATTTTGTCAGCATGAGTAGGGGCATGCATTCAGATGTACTCGAACTAAAATAAACCTGAAATTGTCACGTCTGTGCTTCATCCATGCCATTGTTCTATGCTGACCTGTTATTCTGAACCAGTGTTTAATGCTGTAGCTTGATGTCATATTGCCAATGACATAACTGCTTTGCTTTCACAGGCTTACTGAAGCTGCAGATGTCTTATCTAACGGCTCTGGGAGCTCTCGGTGCTTCTGACCTTGTACACTGCTCGCTCCCATGAATTACTGTGTTTCAACTTTAATCTCCTGCTTTCTCAGGGCCAAGCTACACATGACGAATGACACTTGAACAGCAAGTGTATTTCGCCCTGTTCACTTGCCCTCCACTCAATCCACTTGCTGTTCAAGTGTCATTCGTCATGTGTAGCTTGGCCCACAGTGTCTAGACTTGATAGTTAAAATATGTGAGAAGTTCTTAGGACGGGTTCACGCCAAAAGTTATGTTTTACTTATGGGACGGGGAAAAGGAGTAATTGTGTTCTTTAAGAAGAATGGTTTTCCCACAGGTTGCCATTCCTGTCAACCTGTTTTCACTGCTTAGTTGCGTACCTTGCTTCTGATTAATCCTATGGACATATCTGTGGAAGTGATCTGATTCCTGAATAAAACCTTTTAACCAAGAGCCTGGATTCTTGCTGTAATGGTACAGGGGTCTGTCTGCCATAGCCTGTCATCCATAGCCTGACAGAAATTACCTGTTCCAGGTAAGTTTGGGGTCAGGTGAAATGACTTAGAACTCTCCTGAAATATTGGCAGTAATGAAAATTCATCTGCAATTTTGAAAGCGTTTTGAGGTTTCAGGGGATGTAGGAGTATGGCTGGAAACACAGAACCTAGCCTCGAAAACACCTGGCAACTAAGGGAAGAGAGAAATGAATTAACGGTTGATGGTCAGGTAGTCCTGGAATCTACCCATGCCCCTTTATACTTTAAAAAAGAGAGGACCAGACTTCCCCTGGGCTTAGCATGGCAGCATTGCCCCACTGGAAGCTTCTCTCTTCCAGTGTCAGAGGCAGGTGACCCGCTTTCAGCTGGAAAATGGAAGGAGGGGCTGGGGGCCTGTCGCAGCAGCCATTTCCTCCCCTGCCATGGGTTGCTTTTTATTTTTTTTTAAAAACCAGTGATTAAATAGTATTATATTGATATAGCAACATAGCAATATGTATACCAGGTTCTCTGAACTCTCAGCTTTCACTTCTATAAAAAAAGCAAGTCTCTAGCACCTTCATTTGTAGAGGAAGGAGCTACGGACTACTTTTCATTGATCCCCCCCGCCAAGACCTCTAATCTTCCGCTCATGCTGTTCCAAGGGTCCCCTGTTTCTCAGTATAGGGTGGCACTTGGGACTGCAGCTGTAGGTGAGAAATTTCCTGCGGAGCCAAGCCTCTGGAAACGTATGCTTTACTTAATCCAGATTCTGTTACTGCTCTGACTTTTTATTATTATTCCTCTCTGGCAGTTGGCCCTTCGTTCTGAAAATACTTGTTTGGACCTCATTTTTCAATGGCTTCTTAAGGCCCATTTCTTGCCTCTTGTTGCTTTTTACCTCATGTATTTGTTGCCTGCCACCATTCTATTAACCTCTCGCCGGAGCTTTAAGGGAATACAGAAAACCTCATTCAGATGAAAGGTGAATTCTGGTGCCTACCAATAGAGCCCAAAGACTCATGGAAAGGATATGAGGTTTAATTAGGTTTCCAAGCTGCCAGACGCTCAGCTTTTGCATTATTTTTAGCCCGGCAAAGTAGAGCATGCTTGGTTACCTGCCATTGTGTTTCATGCCAGCATCCAATCTAATTTTTTTCAATGGTAGAGAATTTGATACCGCATCACAGGGCAAGGAAAAAATATATACTCAGAAACAATAAATAGACAAAACATTGTTCACAAGGAAAGCTATCCAAATATCCAAAGGCTTCAGTCCAATACAGTCTAGCTCTTTTGCTTTCAGACATTGTATAAATCCTCTCAGATCTGGGAAAGTGATACAAAAAGAAAGGTTCACTAGCCAAAGTTAATATTTGATCGAAAATGGTGAGTCATATAAATTGGGATTTCCTCTCCGAGTCACTTATTATTGGAATATCGTTCACCTCTTGATCAGATTTGATAGCCCAGGTAAAGAAGAGGTTTTTTTGTTGTTTCTGTTGGCATTAATCTTTCCTGCACAATGGCTGACTGGTCCTTTATAGGTAAGAGCAGACTATGAAGCACCATATAGAGAGGAAAGAGCCAAAATGAGTGCCTGGGAATTAATGTTACATTAATTGTAAACGTGAAGCTTCTCTAATGCTCCAGTTGTAGCAGTGCAATCCTATACAGAGTTACTCCAGCCTAAAAACCCATTGAATTCAATGCATAGAATTACATTGGCAGATTATTACATCAAAAAAGTGCCCCCATGCGATCAATAGAAATTAAGCAGAATTTTAAAAAAATGGGGCTTGGATGTGCAAAAATTGGCTGGATAGTGCTACTGTCTGAAAAAACAAAGCTCACTTTTTAGAGAAGATGGAATCACAGTTTTCTTCATATTCCAGTTTGGTGTAGTGGTTAAGAGCAGCAGGACTCTAATCTGGAGAACCAGGGCCGTTTCCAGACGGCTTACCTGCCTCCGGAACGTTGCGCCATCTTGCGGGGAAAACACGAAATATCGCGTTTTCTCGCACAAGTTTTGCGCGACGTCGCGTGACGTTGCACAAAACTCGCGAGAGAAAACGCGATATCTTGCGTTTTCCCCGCAAGATGGCGCAACGTTCCGGAGGCAGGTAAGTCGTCTGGAAATGGCCCAGGTTTGATTCCCCACTCCTCCACTTGAAGCCAGCTGAGTGACCGTGGGTCAGTCACAGCTCTCTCAGAGCTCTCTCAACCCCACCTACCTCATAGGGTGATTGTTGGGATAATAATAGCATACTTTGTAAACCAATCTGAGTAGATGTTAAGTTGACCTGAAGGGTGGTATATTAATCGAATGCTATTATTATGTTATTCCATAAGAAATCTTAGTTTACATTTGCTCTAGTTTTTTTCAGTAGAACTTCATTACTTGCCATTTTTCTCCTCTTTTTCTTTAATTAATCACAGGGGTCCATTGTTCTAAGAACTCTGGAGTTTGACTTCATATAGCAATCTGATGTCACTGACCCTGTGTATTTCTCCAAAATGTTGTAAAGCATTTATAGGCCAAAACATTGTTCCTTGTTATCATTATATCAATGGGTAATAGAGAGTTTTGAAAATGTATCAAGGGATATGATTTGAACAGTTTGGACAGACATAGGCAAGCCATCTATGATTCTATCACAGGACAAAGCCTGGGAAAGAATAATTCCATTCTCTTCTGTTTGAAGCCAATGCCAAAGCCCCCAGAGATCTCAATAGCACAAGACTAAAGTTACTGAAAAACACAAGAAAAGAGCAAGAGTCCAGTAGCACCTATAAGACTAACATTTGTGCTAGGGTATGAGCTTTCATGAGTCACAGCTCACTTCTTCAAGATGGGTAGCTGTGTCTGTAGCCATAGAAAAGAGCAAGAGTCCTGTAGCACCTAGAAGACTAACAAAATTTGTGGTAGAGTATGAGCTTTCATGAGTCACTGCTCACTTCTTCAAAATGGGTAGCTGTGTTTGTCTGTAGCAGTACAAAAGAGCAAGAATCCAGTCGCACCGATAAGACTGACAAAACTTGTGGTAGGGGATGAGCTTTCATGAGCCACAGCTCAGAAAGCTCATCCCCTACCACACCTTTCGTTAGTCTTATAGATGCTACTGGACTTTTGCTATTTCGATTGCTACAGACAAACTAACATGGCTACCCATCTTGGAAAAAAACAAGACAGCCTGCCTATGATGCAGGGTGTCTTGGGTTTGTCAGTAACTTTGCAATGAAGGTGAGCATCCTTAGCCCGACAGTGGGCATGTGAAGCAATGGGCTGTTGTGCACATGTTAACCTGGGTTGAAGGTATCATTCAGGAGCACTGGACTGTACATATAGGGCAGTGAACAGTTCATCACTAACACTGCTGAGTAGAGATGGGCACGAAAAGCAATACGAACAAAGAAAAGCCACAAACATCCCAATCTGCTGTTCACAGACTAGCTGTTCATAAGGCCCCATTCTAAACAAACAGGTGGTCGTTGCAAGTCCCGTTCGTTGTTGTTCGTCAAGCCAGACAGTCTGGCACCTGCAATCAATTCCCTTGGCAACGTAGGCAGAGATTGTCTGAACTCTGTCTGAACTCCTGCTGTTGCCCTGGAAACTCCAATCTAAGCCCAATTTAGCTTAATAGGCAGGTTTTCCTTACAAGTGTGGAGCTCCAAATTTGTTACAAGGGAGCAAAGACCAGGGGGGAGGGGGGCTCCCAGCTCTGACTTTGCAGACAGTGGAGAGGAGAGACAATTGCTGTTGGCATTTTGATAGAGAGAGTGCATTGGAGCTTGAGTTTTCTTTGTGTGTGGTAGGATAGGGATCTACCTCTTCAAGTTCCATGGCTGCTGCCAGGCTCTGGGCCAAGCTATTCTTTATTATTGGTACCTTTCCTGCTGCCTACTCAGGTAGGGGTTCTGGGAGTGGTGCGGTAGGAATCTACTCCATTAAGTTCCAGGGCTGCTGCCAGGCTCTAGCACCAAGCTATTATTTATTATTAGTACCTTTCCTGCTGCCTGCTCAGGTAAGGTTTCTGGGAGTGGTGCAGTAGGGATTTACTCCTTTAGGTTCCAGAGCTGCTGCTAGGCTCTGGGGCCAAGCTATTATTTATTATTGGTACCTTTCCTGCTGCCTGCTCAGGTAAGGTTTCTGGGAGTGGTGCAGTAGGGATTTACTCCTTTAGGTTCCAGAGCTGCTGCTAGGCTCTGGGGCCAAGCTATTATTTATTATTCGTACCTTTTCTGGTGTCTGCTCAGGTCAGGTTTCTGGGAGTGGTGCAGTAGGGATATTGACTTGGATGATGGCTGGAGGAGAGCCTGTTGGCCCCCGCGAACAGCCAACCACGAACATGTTCATGAACAGGGCTGGTTGTTCATGAGTCTCTGTTCATGGATGGCAATGAACAATGAACATCATGTTCATTTTTTTTCCTGTTTGTGTCCATCTCTAGTGCTGAGGGAGTTCAGAGGAGGGAAGGAAGGAGATAGGGGGTCTGGATGTAGTGATATTCCTCTTCTCGCTACAACCAAACAGGTGATTGGTACTGTTACCAAAGGTTGGATTGAGGCTGCGTAAATGTATCCCTGGTTTCAGGATGGGACTACTGAAAAAATGTACAGGTAGCATTGGTTACACCTCAAGCAACATGATAAAAATGCAAATAAGCACCAGGCCAAATAAATTCCGCTGGACTGAAGCTAAGCTTTCAACTAGGGGATTTGGAATGATCTCTCCCCGATAAAATCTTACAAGACAATGCTGAATTGTGAAAAACATTATATTTAACTATGTGAAAATAATATTCTGTTTATTAATTGCCGGTAATTTTTTAAAAAATGGATTTTTTTTCTGACACAAAATGTCTCTCATTGGTATAAAAACAGCTCAGTTAAGCTGCTTTTAAAATATATATTTGGTTTATGTTATTTTCATTCCTATAAATAACTTAAACAATCATCTTGGGAGTATCCACACTTTGAGACTTGTTGACAATCAACTTGAGCAGCAACGTAACACAAAGTGTTGCATAGTTTATGGATGAACAGTATCCTCTTGAATAAATGTTCTTTTGCTTTCCTTATTATTATTTAGGGCAACTTTATCAGAAAAGTTCTGAACTTTTGGTCTTACTAACCTAGAAAGTGTGTGGGACAGCTAGAACTCTTTTAAAAAATAATAATAATGGTAAAGCAAGGAAGGGCCCAGTGTTTATTGCCCTTGAGCTTTGTGTGGTCAGTCGACAAGTTGGTGACAGACCTGCGTTTATGAATTCATCAGAACATTAAATGCCACAATAACATTATCCTATTGGACCTTAGGGGCAGTCGAGGTGGAGTATGCATTTAAATAAATGAAACAAAAATAAACAAGCCAATAATCCACTGATTAACATATTGCCAAGAACAAACAAAAAAAAAACCTTTTAGCAGAAACATTTACCTCATGGCAAAGCTGTGGTCAACCACATTGTGGTGTTCCAGAGATGTCATTTGTTTATTCATGGACATTGTCCAGATATCCTTCTAAACTGATGTGGTAGTATTGTGGCAGTTTGTTACAAATGAACCTTACTTCAGAGGACTACAAATGAGAAATATGGACCTATGGTAGTGTCACAATATATTCATAATGATGGTTACAAGGAAGAAGGGATTGGGCAAGCATCCATAAATATTTTAGGCACACCATAAGATGAAATAGCATCCAGTGTGGTTTGCCAAAATCTAGATGTGATATATGTGAAAATATCTCCGTTCCATAAAAGATGGCAAATTTGGTTGAGATTCACAGTTGTAAATTGATTGATTTGCAACACTACCTCGTATATTCTCCTTAGCGTTGCTGTATGTATTCTTTTCCAAAGTTCACCCAACCAAATGACTTTGTTCATTTCCTTCTCAAACTTACAAGACTGACATGCAAAATAAAAGGAAGTCTATGATCTCTCGTTGCATTCAAATGCCTTGAATGGCTTCAGTGAAGTAGGGACAGTGATCTCATGTCTCTAATAGCACTAGAATGAGTCTAAGATATTTCCTTGGATAGCTTTCTCAGAATTTCCCATTTGGAATCCAAAATAGCCCACATTTCTTCCCCAACTGAAGTTATTCTCTTGAGGTTACTTAGAAGACGTTTTGCTGGTCACAATTTCACAAATGGTAAATGTCTGAGGTACCATCTAGATTTTTCTCTTGCACTCATATATATGCTGCAATAATCTCTTCAAATGCCATAGATTAGGGATGTATATTTTGGAATTCCCAAGATGAAGATAAACATGAAAATCACTGTTCCTTGTTGTTACCACGAGTTTCCGGAATGGTCACACAAATCCAGGATTCCTAGGCGTTATTTCCCCACCCTTCCAAACCCCTGTGTAGTTTCTTTATGTGTTTGGATGCTACTATCAGCAGCAGCAGGCGTCTTGTATTCCTTTGATTTTCTGAATTTCCCAGGCAAGGCCTGGCAAAATTGCAGTTCTGGATCACTCCTTCTCTTTTCTTTGTGGGGTCAGAGTCCTTTTCTCTTTGCAAGTACAATGACAAGGGGCACCTTGTTCAGGGTTCCATAGAATTGGAAACCTTGGTCCAATTTGCTTGAAACTTGGTGGTTCATTATTAGACAGGCAGCGCTACGTGCACGGCAATTTGGGTGACTTTTGGTTGAAAAACAGCCACTCCAGCCCTCCTCCCAATTGCCCCATGGGGAAAAAGTCTCCCTCCCTTCTTCCACATTTTGTGAAAAGAGCCAAACATGAAGGAAGGATGGCAAATGTGAAGTTTGCAGCAGGAAGGTAATTTTTTTCCTCAGTCGAGTCTCTGTAAGAGTTAGGAGTATGAAATGAATGCAAATAGATCTTTCGTTCTTTCGTTCTTTCGTTCTTTCATGTCAGTGATCAGCTGGCATTGCCCCCCCGAGTCAAAATGAGAGGCAGACAAGGTGCTTGGGTATAAAAATATGGGCCACTTTATTAAATAACATAAACTTGGCAAGGGATCTAACTAGCAGTGCAGGACAAGCTCAGGAGTCTCATTGGACCTCGCCTTGACCAGTGTGGGCGATCCCCTGCTGCCCCGGGAGTGAGCCCTCCAAAGGATGGCTGGTACCCGGTGGCCTGGCAAGTAGTTCACCTTTAAAGCTCCATTCCCCACTGCCGTGAAGCCCGTGGGGTGGACTTCTCCAGGAGTCCCACTGGGCAGTCTGCCCTCGCAACTGGCTGCCATGAAACCCACCAGCTGCTCCTGACAGACCCCCAATTCCCCTAAGGGAATGCGCCAAGGGGGTCATCGTCCTGCTCAAATCCCATCCTATCC
The DNA here is from genome assembly GCF_028583425.1 of Eublepharis macularius. Classification (NCBI taxonomy): domain Eukaryota; kingdom Metazoa; phylum Chordata; class Lepidosauria; order Squamata; family Eublepharidae; genus Eublepharis; species Eublepharis macularius. The sequence goes on along the minus strand of NC_072793.1, from coordinate 18,955,404 downwards.
TGCCAGTGACCAATGACTTACAGCTCCACCCTCTAAACAATGAACCCCCTACAGTGCAAGGTAGGCGAAAAAACTCCCGGCCATGTTGCCAATAAGGACAGGGGCAAAAAATTCCTACCAGGCCCTGGTAAACAGTGACCGGCTAATCCTGCACTGAAATGGGGAGGGTGAGCGGGCTGAGCCAGGAAGAAGACTGAGGCCTGAGGGGCAGAGCGGGCCTTTTATGCCCTTTTATTCTCCCCCCAGGAATATTCCCGGATGCCCGGGAAAGGCATGCAATCCGGGCATGCAATCCATGGCCCCCGCCCAGAGCAGCTTTGCTGCCGGCCAGGAGGGCCACCTTCTCCTGCAAGTCTGATGCATGACTGTCATTTCCTTTCCTCTGTAGGAATCAATAGGAAGAACTGTGCCTGCACCGAGAGACACCTAATTCTGGGGTCTGTAAAAATGAACCTCTTTGTTCAATCTGCTTGAAACTTCAGGGACTTTATATTAAAGGGAGAAATAAATTCTTCACATGGATTTGAATCCTGAACTGGTAATGTACTACCTCCAAATTAGCAATCGTGGTGAAAGCTCAGCCCCTCCTCCCGGCTCAGAAATTATAATCATACTACAACACACGGGTCTTTGGATGGCCCTGTAAGAGAGCCAGTTATGGCAACTATCTTAGACCCATGGAAGTTCTGGCCTCTGGAGATTCTTCAAAGTCTGAGCCTGTGCATGTTCCAGAAATGCTGTAAGCTACTCTTGCTGTACCAATTTTTAACGGCTGGAGTTAAGTAGACTTAGGACAATTTTAGTTCAATGTAGTAACATTATTCTGTTATTTAGTAGGTGTTTTATTTCACATTTTTTGTTGCTTTGGAGCGTTGTTGCTTGCTTCAAGCTGTTGGGAACAATAGGTTAGAAATATAAACAAACTTAAAACCCATTAAGATCCCATCATTTTATGATTAAATTATTGTAAATTATTATATTGTTATTATTGTTGTTCTTATCATGTTATTTTACAACTACATTATTATAAATTACTATTATGTTATTAAGTGGGTAGCTGTGTTTGCCTGCAATAGAATAGCAGGTTTTGAGTCCGGAGACCAACTAGATTTGCAGGGTGTAAGTTTTCAAGAGTTGGAGCTCCATTCTTCAGGTGTCTGAAAAAGGGAGCGCCAGCTCTTGAAAGCTTACACCCTGAAAATCTTGTTGGTCTCTAAGGTGCCATTGAACTCAAATCCTGTTATTATATTATTCTAACCCATGCCCATATGCACATTGGGTAACATATAATTTAATTGTTTTATGATACAAAGTATTAATAAGTGTTAAGACCTTAATTGTGCTTTTAAGTATGGTAAACTTTTCTCTGGATCGGTTTCATTATAATTTCCTGAAGTTGCCATCACATATCATTCACTCTCAACACTCTGGTAAATCCCTCCCCCCAGATCCAAAATTACAATGATTTTGATGGTTGTTGTGGGTTTTCCGGGCTGTATTGCCGTGGTCTTGGCATTGTAGTTCCTGACGTTTCGCCAGCAGCTGTGGCTGGCATCTCTCTCTCACACACACTGAGAGATCTCTGTCTTTTGGTGCTACACCTCTGAAGATGCCAGCCACAGCTGCTGGCGAAACGTCAGGAACTACAATGCCAAGACCACGGCAATACAGCCCAGAAAACCCACAACAACCATCGTTCTCCAGCCGTGAAAGCCTTCGACAATACAATGATTTTCTTTCTCAGAGCACATACCTGGCAGGCATAGGATACCAGCTACTGGTACTACAACACTGCCTAAAAAGAGAACCAAGCTACATTTTAAAAATCCCATCATATAATATTTGTGTCTCATCCTACTCTCTGCTAAATATGGAGGGACTTGTTTGCTGTCCTTTAAACTGAATCACTGTTGCCTTTTCGAATGCTGGCATACAGCTGTTGCATGTGGAGATTTCCCCAGTCTTTTTGGTGGCTCCAACTTACAGTCTCTGCACACATGAAGAGATCTTCTTTGTTGAATGACAAAGGAAGTCCTAACAGGTGTGCAATTGGATCTCCATATTTACAGGACTTTACAGGACCTAGATGGAGCCCCGTGGCACAGAGCAGTAAACTGCAGTACTGCAGCCCAAGCTCTGCTCATGACCTGGGTTCGATCCCGGCAGAAGCTGGGTTCAGGTAGCCGGCTCAAGGTTGATCCAGCCTTCCATCCTTCTGAGGTCGGTAAAATGAGTACCCAGTTTCCTGGGGGTAAAGTGTAGATGACTGAGGGGAAGGCAATGGCAAACCACCCCGTAAAAAGTCTGCCAAGAAAACGTCCTGATGCGACATCCCCCCATGGGTCAGTAATGACTCGGTGCTTGCACAGGGGACTAACTTTACCTTTACCTCACAGGACCTAGGGTTGACAGAATTTGCCCAGAAGTTTCTCTTCCTTCACCCTCACCATGTAATTACAACTGAAATAGGTATTATTTGAAAAAAGGTGCATGTCTGGTTTTATCTGAGGATGGAATTTGCAGAGAATTAGTCATATTGGGTTGGATCCCATGTACCCATGAATGGAGTTACTTTGTGGAAAAGATTGTTACTATTTCTCCTTCCCATTGCCTCTCCCATTAAAGCTGTTCCTGAGGGTAGGTGACCCTTGAGAATGACGTGGAATGTGGTACTTTGAGTATTTACCAGAACAGGAAATTGGAGCTCTTGCATGAACTCCTGCATGCTCACATTGACTTTTACACTTACCACAATTTCTCTTTGTTATCAAATATACAATAATGTTTATTACCTATTTTCATCATAATTATCAATCTTTCATAATGACGTTTCTCAATTGGATTAACTCAAGCTTGGCGGAATGGAGGGCAATCTAAACTCCCCTCTGTCTGGAGATCAGGGGGCATGGCCACCGGCCATGTGACCATTTTTAAGAGGTGCCAGAACTCCGTTCCACCGCATTCCTGCTGAAAAAAAGCCCTGATTATTATAAATATTACTTTAAATTTAAAGCATTATAAACCATTTTAAATTGTTTTTTTAGAGTTTTAATGTTTGCCACTATGGGAACCCTATTTTGGGTAGAAAGGCAACACAAAATTTTTTAAGTCAATTAAGTATTTTTCCCCAATATAATATATTTTATGTATTTATGTATTTATTTATTTATTTATTTATTTATTTATTTATTTATTTATTTATTTAATCACATTTCTAGACCGCTCTCCCCATCAGACAGGCTCAGGGCTGTTTAATAACAGTTTAAAACAATAAAAACATTATAAAAACATTAAAACATTATATAATAAACAATTAAAATTGGCGGGTATAAAATATTAAAATACAGCATTTCCCCTTACATTTTCCCAAACCTTCTCAACAGCGGCAAAATTTAATGCAACTTTTTGGATATGTACATTACCCATTTTCTAACTGAGGATAAATAAAGGGTGGGTAGAGGTAGAAGACAGTACGTTTCTTTTTAGCAAGAAGAAAATAAAAAAATACATTCAAAAAGGGCTCCTTTAAATCCTCCAGCGCATTTGTTCAGACATTTAAAGGCACTGTGTGTTTTATCCCCACAGGTAGGCATGGGTTGTTTTTAATGAGCAGTTCAGGATGAAGCTATAAAAATAACTCCATAAAAACGGCAACTGTGTTAGATACTTGACAGCTAAAAATGTTTTAAGAGGCAAATGGTGTATACAAGCAAAGCCATAGAACTTGTTGCCCAGTGAAGGCATTATTAGTACATTTATGGTGCAATCCAAAGCAGAGTGACCCCCTTTTTAAGTCTATTGAAGTCAGTGAGTTAAGAAGAGTGTTACTCTGCTTAGGACTGCATTGACAGACACTTATGCATACACATTTATTACACTCCCGTGCCACCAGTTGCTCATATTTCTGTCTGCCCAGGAGTTGCATGTTTTCAAAATCCAGTTATAAACCACGTGAACATCATGTATTTAAAAGACTTCCTCAGTACTAAAATCGTAAGATTCCTGAGCAGTTCAGATGGTCTTCTGTGCTTTGGACTACCTAAAGTATCAGTAACATTATGGCCAAATGACGCATTATGTTGGAAATCTGGGACCAGATCTCACAATGTATTTTATAGCCATGGGGATCTTGATTTGGACAGATGCCGTACTCTAGACACCGTGTTGCTTTTCCTGATCAAAACTTTACCCCTTTACTAAGTTGCAGTTAGCTCAGTACGGAGATAAGACAGGCACGCAGGCTTTGCCAAGATTCATTGCAGCCCCAGGGTCTAATTTCAGTTGGGGGAATAATGCGGGGAAAATCCTCCATGCTTAACACTACAGCCCCAATCTGAATCACATGCCCTCATTTGTATTTTAGGGTCAAGAACATGTCAGGAGATGATTATGATCTCCAACCTAATGTTGTGCTTGGATTTTGTGATGTGGGAATCTTGCTATTTTTCACAACCCGAACCAATTTCAACTGTTACCTTCAATTCTAGAAAAACAAGGATAATTGTTTATGATTTGGTTAAATGGCTTACTGCATACATAAACAAATCCTTAATGTGTCTTTTATATTTCAAAATTCATCTCCTACAAATGTAATGCAATGAAGAATGTTCTCATTTTTAAAAAAGATCAGTAATTGCTATAGCGCTACAACACTATAGCACTATAGTAACAACCAATGGCCTTGAAGGAACAGGTCTGTAGTTTGGGAATGTTCTTGGTTTGCTGCTATAAAACCAAGTGGTATCTGAGGCCAGGAGTGCCTTCTACCAGCTTCAACTGATCAGCCAGCTATGGCCTTTCCTGGGCAAAAAAGATCTGGCCATTGTAATGCATGCCCTGATTACATCTCAATTAGATTACTGCAATGCGCTCCACATGGGGCTTCCCTTAAAAAGGTTTGAAAACTTCAATTGGTGCAGAATGCTGCATTCAGGATTTTGGCTGGTCTGGGTTGTAGGTACCATAACACTTCAGCCTTGGCCCATCTACACTGGATTGCAATTTATTTCTGGGCATAATTCAAAGCACTAGAGTTGATCTTTAAAACAGAGTTGTCAGGTCTATCCCAGCAACCAGTGGGGGCTGGGAGGGACTTAGTCATGAGGGGGCTCGCCGGTGATGTCCTCAGGTTGCCATGGATGTGAACCTGGAAATGACATCAAGGGAATGCCAGGGACACTCTGGTATTTGGGCAAAACTCTGTGGATAAACTGGTATCATGCTGCTGTCACTTCTGGGCAGATGGGAGTGACATCAGCACTTCAGGATGATGCTGTTGTCCCCTCTTCCTGATTTCCCGCCATTTTTCCTCTGCTGGCCAGATAAGTTGTGGAAGGAAGTGCCCACTGATAGTGGGGGATCCCCACCCTAATTGCAGTGGTGGTGGATCCAGAGGAGTTAGCCGTGTTCGCCTGTAGTAGCAAAACAGAAAAGAGTCCAGTAGCACCTTTAAGACTAACCAACTTTACTGTAGCATAAGCTTTTGAGAATCACAGTTCTCTTCATCAGATGCATGGAGGGTAAGAAGAAACTGGTCAGATATATAGGTGGAGAGGGGAGGGGGGAGTAGATGCAATCAGTAGCTTCTGATAATGGGATCAGTTTGCTTCTGATAATGAAATCAGTTACTTCTGATAATGAGATAACCATTCATCGTCTCTATTCAATCCAAGCCTGACTGAGTCAAATTTACATATGAATTCCAATTCAGCAGCTTCCCGTTGGATTCTGTTTTTGAAAGGCTTCTGTTGAGCTACAATGACCTTTAAGTCCTTGATGGAATGTCCTGGTAGATTGAAGTGTTCTCCCACTGGTTTCTGGATGTTGCCATTTCTAATGTCAGATTTGTGTCCATTTATTCTTTTGCGTAGAGGTTGGCTGGTTTGTCCAATGTACAGAGCAGATGGACATTGTAGGCACATGAGGGCATATATGGTGGTAAGCCTATTTTAAAGACTTACATGGCTTGAGACCAGCACACCTGATGGACTGCCTCCTCTCTTGTGAACCTATCCAGTCACTACAATCATCTTGTGAGGCCCTGATTCAGGTGCCCCTTCCTTCTGGGATTAGGTGGGCTGCACTCAGGAGAGGGCCTTCGCAGTTGTGGTACTGAGGTTTTGGAATTCTCTCCCCAGAGAGACTTGCCTCTCCCCATCTGTCTCTATCTTCTGCTAGTGAGTGAAGACTTTTGTTTTGTTTTGTCTGGCATCCCCCCAGGTTTTTGTTTGGTTTTAATGTTTTTAACAAATTTTGAAATTATGTATGTTTTTAATCTGTTAGGTGTCATGGTGTCCCCCATGACGCCTAAGAGAGGCAGGGTAGAAATGTGGGTGTTTGCTGTGTGCCCATGAACCCAGTTAATAGTCTCATTTTTTTTTTATGTTCACTTCTCAAATAGATGCTGCTGTCTGTGCAGGCACAAAAAGCAGGCCATGTAATCAATCCAATGCTGTTCATGCAAAGGATGCATCTGACTAACTGCACGAGCAAAAGTCTTCATGCTTTCCCAAAACTGGGCCGATTCCAGATGGGCACAAATAGAGTGAGTGCTTTCGCTTTTTCAGTGACCTCACTCGTAAAAACCTGCAATTTCCCATCCCGGCTTACCTGCGGTCCATGGCGCTTGGTTGCACTCTATAAGCGGACGGTGTGAACGCGGTATTGCGGGTTTGCACACTTCTGGACGCTTCGTCGCCGTGGAGAGGCCCTCCCCTTTCCCTCCTTCCTTTGCCGGCCGGCCGGCAACAATATTCCCTTATTTTTTTAAAAAAAACCGGGCGCCATTTGCGCAGTCGCACGTTTGCGCACATCAAACTGCGCACAAATGCACAAAAGTGCACAAAAGTCGACGCTGCGTATTTGCATACCTGTGCGTTTGCGCATTTGCGCAAAACACAATTTTTTTTAAAAAAAAAACTGAAATGCCAACCAATGAAGGCCCCCGACGTCAACTGTGACGGAGAAGAAACAACCAATCCCGGGAAAGCCTGCCTGGCCAACAGGAGGTGTTTGGGCAAGCTGAGTGGCTGGGCGGTGTGTGGCCAGACAGGCCCATCTCTTGCTGGGTTGAGGTGAGGCAGGGGAGGCACATCCTGTCCCTCACCACAGTAAGGCCAGGCTAGGCAAGGATGGACTAGTCCCTCACTGTGGTGAGCCCTCCTTCCCTGTGCCTCCAGCTCACACCAACTCCTCTCTTTGCTCTGTAATGGTCCTGGTCTTGGGCTGGCCCCTGAGGCAGCCCTCCCAGGCTATTGGCCCACCAAGACTTTTCCCAGTGGCCTTAATGGCATTCATCCAAACTGGATTTCCTGCAGGTGCCACCCTGTACATCAGCAAAATTGATAGCAGCCTGTACAGAGGCTTTCTCTGTGGTGGCCCCTACCCTGAGGAATGGCTTGCCTGAGGAGGTCAGGAGAGCCCCCACTTGCCTGGCTTTCTGCATACAATATAAAATTGAATTATTCAAAAGGACTTTTTTGCACAGATAGGAAGGCTGTATTGTAGAGGGGGTCTCAAAGAGTTAGGGACCACCGACTTCCCCACTATGTTGCCTTATGTCCTATCTGTTGCTTTCAGTATGTGCTCCTATGTACTACCTGTTGCTTTAAGTATGATCCTACCGAGTAGTTCTATATTGTCTAACGTCAGTCAAAGAATTGCTTATGCACTGTTTCAGCATTTCCTCAACTCTATATTGGATTTTTGCTAACGCTATGTCTCTGTAAATTTGTATTTATTTACCCCACAGCATTGTTTATTGAAATGTCCTTGATATTAATTGCACTAATCTCATACTAGGTAATCCGCCTTGAGTCTCAGTGAGAAAAGTGGACTATAAATGACATAAACAAACAAATAAAATCAAGGCGCTGCAGTTGAGTGTAATCGAGGGGATTCAGACAAGGTAAGTTCATCCGGCCATCATATTCATGTTGAAATGTTCAGCATGCCTAGCAGTAATGAATTCTAAAAGTTTGTCAGGTATTGTAAGAAGACCTCTACATTAACAAGAAGGTGTTTTGATTTTTGTCAATAACATGTTAGAAAGTCAAACTTACCGTGTTTGCAATGTCTGTTTTCTATTGCATTGGAAAATAGCACCATAATATATGGTGGACGTGTATACGAGCCTCCGGTTTTGGGCAGCAAATAAGGGAAATTATATTAATCGGATTGGAAGTACATATCCCTCAGAAACCAGAGATATTACTGCTGAACTATCTACCTAATTTATTTAGAGATCAGCAAATAATTGCCCTACATATGATTACAGTGGCCAGATTGTTTTTTGCCAGACAATGGAAACAAAAGAATTTACCAAGTGATAATATTGTTCAAGTGAAAGAGAAAACCTGGAAAAGAGCCACAAGTACAAGATTCAAGTTACAAGTGGGAAGTACCTAAAGGACTACGCTTTTAGCTTTAAGCTACAAGAGTTTCCTAGGGGACTGAATTTATGGTTAAAATGTAAAGTTAAAGGAATAAATTAATAATGTAAGATAAATGAACAAATAATGTAAATTACATGTTTGGTTATTGAAAATGAAGGAGATCTATACCTTAGTGAAATTAACTGCATATCAGAAAAATAAAGATATTTGCAGTATAGATCTTTTATGGTCAGAAGCTATACAAAGAATAGAACTAGCAATTTTGTAACTGGAAGAGGTATCGATAGTGTGAGCCAGTGATGTGTGATTTTGTGTATTGGTGGAGATGGGACAGGAGGTTTGGGATCAGTGATAGGATTGGAAGATATCAGTGTTTTTATCTGTATCCTGTATTCCATTTTGAGTATGTATGTTGGTCCTTCGTGTATGTTTATAGTTTGTTAATTTTTTTAAAGGAAAATAGCATCATAGATACAATTCATTGGTTTATTTAGATGGCATATGCCCTAGGGTTGTCACAGGCAAGTCAGACATTTTTTGGAACCACATACATTCCAACTGTACATGCATCTTTGTGACGGCAGGATTCATCATGTTAGTGCATATTTAGAACTTCTTGGATTAATCTACAGTTCCCAGTTGGAAGTGCAAGACGGGCAAAGTATTTGTGATCCAGTTTATATCATAGAATGAGCATGAATTTCCTTGGCTTCTGGAGGCAGGAAAGTGAAAAAAAGACAATGCTGGAGCACTAGGAAGTCAAGCCATGCAACCCCCTGGCCATCACCACGCACTTCTGCCTCCCTGCCTCAGTAAATTACGAATTACTAAATTGCTATTTAAATCATTATCACTAAATCACAATAGAAAAGAGTAGAGTCCAGTAGCACCTTTAAGACTAACTTTATTGTAGCATAAGCTTTCAAGAACTACAGCTGTCTTCGTCAAACGAATCTGACAAAGAGAACTGTGGTTCTCAAAAGCTTATGCTACAATTGAGTTGGTTAGTCTTAAAGGTGCTACAGGACTCTACTCTTTTCGATTTTGCGACTACAGACTAACACAGCTAACTCCTCTGGATAAATTACAATAAATTACCATTTTTTTTTCTCTTGGCTGTACTGGATGGCTAGGAACAGGGCTTTTTTTCTGGGGAAAGAGGTGGGGGAACTTAGTGGGTTGCCCTCGGAGAAAATGGTCACATGGCTGGTGGCCCCACCCCCTGATCTCCAGACAGAGGGGAGTTTAGATTGCCCGCTGAGCGGCACAGAGGGCAATCTAAACTCCCCTCTGTCTGGAGATCAGGGGGCGGGGCCACCAGCCATGTGACCATTTTCAAGAGGTTCTGGAACTCCATTCCCTCGCGTTCCCCCTGAAAAAAAGCCCTGGCTAGGAATAATCATGGGGAAGAAGTATGAGAATGCACACGCACAAAAATTTGATATACAATTAGAACAGGTTGGGTGGACAATTCAAAAAGTGGCTTTCCAAGCATTCATGGGTACTGGTTATAATTTTGAACAGACGGCAAATTGAGTAGAGATGTGTTTGGACATCACTTGAAGAAATATGAGTTGTAGGAGCAGGCTAACTATCTACCCCTTTTTGTATTCATGCTGTAACATATTTGGTGGTTTAGTGGCAACCCCTAATCACTGAAATATACTGCTATGGTTTTCTGGATAAGAAAGAAGCTTGAATGGCCTCCACAGTGGCTTTCCAACCTGCTACATGCCAATCCATCTGTAAGGGAAAGCTTAATGTTGCTTTTTTTCCTTCTTTATAAAACCATTTTCTCTCCTCAGAGTATAAAAATTTGTGTCACTTTATTCCTCACCTTCCAAAAAAGGATTACCTTTAAAGGTCCAACAGGATTGCTTGAAGGAATAAAAATATGGGCTGCAAGCCTAAAATAAACTCTCTCATTAGCAAGTGCCATTGATTTTAAGAGTAATTACTCATGAGTAGTTATATTTAAGGCTTTGGACCTTGGCTGATGCATAGGTTTTGTTCCAGTTGGGCAATTTTAGCTTTAATAAATAAGATGTTATGTAGGTAGGGTGGTCAGGCCTGTTTGGAAGAAAAACATTGGACAGGCGCGACTCAGCGTTCCCTGGCTTTTTAACAGCTATGAACTGCTTGATATTCTTGGCTCAGTTCAGTTATTATTATTATTTTTTCCCTTTTAAAAAATACGAAGCAATGGGCTGCTTCCCAAGACACACTCAGGTGGGGCTGCCTCTCGCTCCTGCCTTTCCCTCGGGGCACCTCATTTCATTTTGAGACGCCTCCCCAGTGACACACTCCATAAAACTCGGAGAGCTACTCTGTCTGTCCACCTAAACTGGCTACAGACAGTACAACCCACCTTCTGACAGAGATTTTGTTTCTGGAAATGGTACACAGGAGCAAAGTGGGAATAAGTGCTTTGAGGAAGGGAAGGGGGAGCAACGTCCACCATTAGAGTTGGTAGTAATAGCAAAGACATAGGGCGCCGCACACACCGTTGAAGAAGCAAGCTTGACAACAGAAACAGCTCAATGTTAAACTTAGGCTGTAATGCTAAGAACACTTGCCTGGGAGTAAGCCCCATTTAAGAAAATGGGGTTTACTTCAGAGTAGTCTTGCTTAGCATTGTTCCTGATGTCATCTTTGGCCAGGTACAGATAGCAGAAAGATTTACTCTGCAGCGGCATTCTCTGCTTTCAGTGCCACAAAATGTGGCAATAGTGACAAAGTGCATTAGTGTTTGGCTGTGTCACGTGGTACTTTGTTTTCAGGGAGCAATAAGAGACAAAAATGTGGCTGAGAAGCAGCCCTACAGCCAGGAAGTGTTGGCAATTGAAAACAATAACGTGTACAAGTCACAATTCTTGTAGAGTTCTCTCAGCCTCACCCACCTCACAGGGTGATTGTTGTGGGGATAATAATAACATACTTCGTAAACTGTGTGGGTGTTAAGTTGTCCTGAAGGGCGGTATATAAACCAAATGTTGTTATTATTACTGTATTATATACACCTCAGTGTGTGTGTGTGTGTGCATATACCTGTATACCGGCATACTTGTGTGTCTGTATACACCTGTGGGATAACATCAGAAGTTATAAATGTAGAAAACTTCAGGATGGCTTGAAAAGGCACAAGTAGTGGACTTATACCAGAACTTCTAACTACAATATACTCAATAGCCCGAAGGTGCCAAAGCAGTAATCACTAAACTTGTCTTAAAGCAGCTGTAGATAGAACCCTTTAGCCTTCTTCCACTTCAGAGATAGTGACTGGGGATAACGGGAGTCTTCTTCCACAGCCCAATTACTTCACTTACCTCAAATTTAACAATAATGTGAGAACTCAGGCTGGTTTGGAGCTTATAAGAAGCCCTTCTAAATTGAAATATCTAGTAGATATTCCTTGCCTAATAAGCAGTCTTTATATATAATATTTATCATTATTTCCTTCTCAGTAAATATTTTGCTGCTGTAAGTTTGGATCAAGCCAGAAGTTATCAGGTACTAATTCCTTTCATCTAACCTGATGCAGGTACCTAGTAACAATTGTTTTCCTATCTACATTGTCTTTATTCTGCTAGAGAAGTTGCAAGGTCATAAATAGAAATGGGCACAAACAGAAAAAAAATGAACATGGTGTTGGTTGGTTGTTGCCATCCATGAACAATGAACACTGATGAACATGACCTGTTCACGAACATGTTCGTTGTTCATGGGGGCCAGCAGGCCCTCCTCCAGCCATCAAGATCCCTACCACATTGCTCCCATAAACCCTACCTGAGCAGACAGCAGGAAATGTACCAATAATAAATAATAGCTTGGCCCCAGAGCCTGACAGCAGCCCTGGAACCTGAAGGGGTAGATCCGTACTGCACCACTCCCAGAAACCTTACCTGAGCAGGCAGCAGGAAAGGTACCAGTAATAAATAATCGCTTGGCCCAGAGCCTGGCAGCAGCCCTGGAACTTGAAGAGGTAGATCTCGATCCCACCACACACAAAGAAAATTCAAGCTCCAATGCACTCTCCCTGTCTGTCTCTCAAAATGCCAACAGCAACTGTCTCTCCCTCACTGTCTGCAAAACCAGAGCTGGGAGCCCCCTCCCCCCTGCTCTTTGCTTCCTTGTAACAAATTTGGAGTTCCATACTTCAAAGGAAGGCCTGCCTATCAAGCTAAATTGGGCTTAGATTGGGGTTTCCAGGTCCACAGCAGGAGTTCAGATAGAGTTCAGGCAGTCCCTGCCTCCGGTTGCCAAGGGAATTGCAGGTGCCAGACTGACTGGCTTGACGAACAGCAACGAATAGCAACGAACAAGGCTTGCAATGACCACCTGTTCATTTAGAATGGGGCCTCACAAACAACTTGTTCACAAACAGCTGATTGGGCTGTTCTTGGTTTTTTTTAGTTCGTATTGCTGTTCATGCCCATCTCTAGTCATAAACACTGAGACAATCTACTGGGAGCAGAGAGGACCTCCTTACATAGTTTTGCTGTAGGGGCAATACAGAATAATCACCAAGTTTAAAAGTACAATCCTACAGACAAGCTATAAATCGGTGGGGATATCAGCTTAGCCCCATGACTGTGTAACGGAGACACACACTTGTATAAAATGGGAATCTTCCAAAGTATCTAGAAACCAGTGATATATCAGGGGAGGACTTTCATTTTGTTAGATCCTGCTAATGGTGCTAAGAGGACCTTCTCCACTTGCATCCCCCAACAGATGAACTGTGATTTATATCTTGCTTATATTCTAAAGATGGATGAATATTCCCATTTTTGTTTCTTACAGTTTCCATATTTGCCATTATGAACCCATTTGGGCTGCCATTTTTTTGATGCTATTATTGATGATTTCTTTGTTTTATACATTATAATGTAATTTATAGTAAATGCGCAAGGTATATATATATTATGACAGTTTATTGACACAAATAATATTGATTGCATTGAGAAAATTTGGTGCAAGCAAACAGAAAATGGTATAGAAATAAAGATTCAAGATGTTAATGCTCAAATATAATCTGGAAAGAAACCAGATATTTTAATGAAATCAGCAAGATTGCAAAATCCAGTAGCACCCATAATCAGATCTGACTTGTTTGCATGCCAGTACTGGATCTTCCCTTTGCTCCTTTTTGTTTCAATGGTTTTGGGTTATTTTGTTCTGAAGTTGCTGACACAGTGCTTGAAGAAATATAGCTTTTACTTGAATGCTTGCTCTTTCCCCTTCTTGAATAATAACATCCTGATGGAGGTGAATGATTGCTTGAGTCCAGAAAGTGGTTACTTTCTCTTTAAGAGAAGGAGTAATTCCTTATCTGCACTCAAAGGATCTCCTGTAGATAACCAGCCTAAAACAACAGACCTGTGTCCTGCCAGATATGGTTTATGGAGCCAGTGAATTAACCATCGTATCAGGTTATTTTGCAGTAAAATTGCTATTCAGAATCTGAACACATGAACACACATGAAACTGTTTAGGGATCCCATTCCACCGGTGGAGGTGGGGGGATCCCCTGCTCTCAGCCTCTGCCCCCCTGCCTCCTCTTACTTGGCTGGCAGGAGACAAAAGTGTGGGAACAAGCGTGGGGATGCCACTTCCTCATTGCTCTGGGAATGACATCAGTCCCAGTGTGACACAGAAGCGATGAGTTGGATACAGAACCAATTTGATGAATTGAGACCAATTTTTATCAAATTGGTTCCATGTGCGACCCGTCGCTTCCACATTGCTCTTGAAATGATGTCATTCCCGGTGTAACGAGGGAGTGCCCTTGAGTGCTCTGCACGCAGTGAAGTAGTTCTCCTGGCATGCCCTCCAAATCCCCCCACCCCCAGTTTCAAGACCTGGCAATCCTAAAACTGCCTTATACTGAATCGGACCATTGGTGCATCTAGGTCAGTATGATATACTCAGACCAGCTTCAGCTGTTCTAGGTCATATCATCTACTCCCTAATCTCTTAAATTGGAGATACCCCATGTCCATTCCAAGGATTTCAGAATAGTGTACATAGTTGTCCCCTCCTCTATTTTAGCCTCTTAAGAACTCTATAAGATCAGCAAGACCGAGAGACAGCAACTGGCCCAGGTAAGATGTCAAGGCTGAGATAGCATTTAAACTGAGGTCTCCCATATCTTTTTGTGGGGCCAGCTCTAAGGCTTTGGGTAGTGGGCAGGAATAAATATGCACGATACGTTGTGTGGAATAAAATTAGACCACAACTTTATTGGTTACACTGTTAGGAGTATTGGCTCAGTGTAGGCCGCAGATCCCTGCATTGGCTGACCTGCCTGCCAGCCGATGACCCCTCACCATTCAGCCCGCCTGCTGAAAGGGAAAACCATGGGATGACAGTTAGTGGGAACCAACGGGCAGCAGCCTCTGAGTGGTTCCCCCGCCACCTGGAAACAGGCATGCTCTGGTAGCCCCCCGAGCTGGGCTTGCTCCTGTCCATGCCTGTTCCAAGATCCCTTATGGGGATCCCCATCTATGGGGAAACAGTGTGCGCAGGCCCTGTTTCCCCGCAAGGGGATCTGTGCCCAACGTCAAAAATCGCCACATAGGGCCAAGCTACACATGACGAATGACACTTGAACGGCAAGTGGATTGAGTGGAGGGCAAGTGAACAGGGAGAAATACACTTGCTGTTCAAGTGTCATTCGTCATGTGTAGCTTGGCCCACAGAGATACCATAAATCATGTTATAGTAATACCAAACATGGATAACAATACTTACCCAATGAACTCACCATAACCCAAAGTTGTGACTAAATGTACATAGTTTAACTCCCTGTGCCGAACTTAAATTAACATTACGTAATAACACGAAATAGCCTTTGAAAACATTAATTGAAGCGGTGGGTGGGAGGGATCGTTGTTGAGAGTTGAGCCCAACTGCCTCATGCTCTTGGCTGGCTCCCTTTTAAATAGAAGGGAGCCAGACCTGAGAGAAAACTAGGTCTCTAGGTCTCCCTTTCACCCAGCCTGCCTTTCTGATTGGCTGACTGGGTTTAAATCTCGCAACTTTCCCGTGCACTCTAATCGTTAACACCAGACTGGTATAGTGTGATCTTGTTGAATCTGTCCCTGGTCTTTTTATCCTGAGCCAAGGATGTGTGCTTAGATTCATACCTTGTAAGTGTGATACTAACGTCTCCTGCAAAGAGTTAATGCCGAAATTCCAGAAAAGGTCTGTGGTATATATCTTCTGGAGCCTAGTACAGCGCAAAATATCAGAGAACGCAATGCTAATGTCAACAGGTTCTTTTTCCCAGCAAGTACTTGGCACCCCAGTTGTTCCAGGGCACATCCCTTGCAATCCATTGCCAAGCACAACCTTTTATGCCTCTTTCCTAGGAGCGCTTTTACCAAACATTCCACAAACTGTGATTATAGAGGGTTCCCTTCTTTTAACATCCAAATGTACTCCATGTTTTATCTAGGGAGTGACTCTTGCCTTGAAATGAGAAATAAGAACGGTAAGGTTAGTATATAAAACCTGGCATACGCTTCAAGTATCAGCATTTTAAAACTGCTGTTTTCTTTATGAAATGGGCTCTTTTGCACAATAGAAATACACTTCGACCCTTCTGCCTTTATTGATGTTATTTTAAGAAAGAATCCCTATTATCAGAGTTCTTTTTGTGGAAATTACTGATCATGTTTTAAGAGATAAACCATCACAAATAATATGCATATCTGTCCTTAAATCTTCAGTTCTGAAAAGGCAAAGATAATATGCACTTCTGGCCCATTTTAAGTATGACCTTTGGGCTGGGGTAGGGGGTGGGGAAGCGACTTCATGTGCTGCTCCAAGCAGCTAGTTGGTTGCTGTTATAAGGATGGTTTTAGATTTCTTTTTTTTATTTCAAAATTTTCAATAACAATAACAATAAAAGGGATGATATTCATTAAACACAAATATGATAGTTACAGAAGATCTTAATTTTAGGATTGCTTATGGCAAGATTTACAATGATTTTCAATTTCTCATCGCTGATGTGCTAAACTGAAAATCCCCATTCTGATTTCCCTGCAGTCTTGTGTGTATTGAACTGGTCTTTATTTTCATCCCTTTTTTCTATCCTCACTGCTTTTTCTTCATATGAATGGTTCAGCATTATGTGTGTGTCTGTTAGTTAGCAGTATGCATGATCTGCACGTTATAAATATAAATGATGTGCTCTGTAAACTGAGCAAAAGTGTCACTTTTAAAAATGATCTTCAGTCCATGTACAGTGCTGTCCTAAGCAGTCTCTAGGGTTGCCAGCCTCCAGGTGATAAAGAAGAACAAAGGGGCCAGCCCCGGTTACAACAAGCAAAACAAAAGAGGAACCTTCCACCAGAGGCTAATTAGTCACGAATGCGGCATATACAGGCTTATAATAATTCTCAAAGAATATAACAAGGCAGGTACACCAATGGTATGTCTAACAAAACATGAGCTTTATCTCTTAATTACAAAATTCAGTCTTTTGCAACATAAACTTAATCTCTTTGTACAACGATGTTGTCTCATGCATAAATTGCAAAATCAAAAGGAGAGTTCCCCCAAGGGAGGGGGGACCAGGAGGGTTGAAGCAAACCGAGAGTGTCCATTAATAAATACTTATAAGGGCGCACAGTCCCAATTCTTATGGACCATCCCTCGTGTGTGCAGACGTGTAGTTTCAGGTTAGCCCGAAGAGACGTTGTTGGCCAGATGATGCAGTCAACTTTTCGTTCAAAACTTCCTCAGGGGCAACCGTCTGGACTACTGTACAAAATAAATCATATACACCTAACAATCTTTCCTTCATTTATCACACAACAGATTTTCCAAAAGCACTTCTCACATAACTGGAATAGCAGCAGACTCTTACCCATACGTGCAAGCTTTAGGCTTTTCAGCCTGCTCCCAATTCCAACGCCAATGCTATCTGACGTACTCCAAGAGGGGCTGATCTACCTAAATGTGAATCTCATCTAACAAAACTGTAAAAGCTGTGTCCAAACCACCCCTGTAAGGTTAATCCAAACAAAGAGATTAAGTTTATGTTGCAAAAGACTGAACTTTGTAATTAAGAGATAAAGCTCATGTTTTGTTAGACATACCATTGGTGTACCTGCCTTGTTATATTCTTTGAGAATTATTATAAGCCTGTATATGCCACATTTGTGACTAATTAGCCTCTGGTGGAAGCCTCCAGGTGATGGCTGGAGATCTCCTGGAATTACAACTGATCTCCAGGTGACAGAGATCAGTTCCCCTGGAGAAAATGGCTGCTTTGGAGGATGGACTCTGTGGCTTTATATCATTCTGTGGCCCCTCCCCTCCCCAAATCCTGCCCTCTCTGGGCTCCACCCCCCAAATCTCCAGGAATTTCCCAGCCTGGACCTGGCAAGCCAAAGTCTTGTAACCCTCTACATTAACTGAAATCAATGGACAAGCAATATGACAATGTTTTATGTTCGAGCAAATGTCTGAATAACTGAATGTTCTGTTCTGGCATCTTTTGCCTTAGCTGGTAGCAAAAGAATGTAATTAGGAAGCTTGGCCATAATTTTGCAAGCAGATTTTGCAAGACTTTAGATCAGCGCTAATTCACAATACGCTATTAGAACTGATGTGCAAAATTTGCAGGAGCTGTTCTTTTTTTTCTTTTTTGATACCTGCAACGTTCAGCTTCACGCCGAGACAATATATCTAAACTGCTTTGGAAATCAGAAACTGCTGGAAAACAACACCAAACAGAACAAAGCTACGGTCTGGAGATCAGCTCTCAGGGTAAGAGATCGCCCTTAAAATCAGATGTCTCCTGCTAGCAAAAGTGTGAGATTGGGCAGGTCTACAAGTTGTTGTCCTGAAACACAAAACACTGCTTTTTGATTTATTGTGTGCTAATGAATGAAAGGACTGCAAACAGAGACAAGCAAAAGAGGAGCTGAAAACGTAAGGAGAAAAGAAATGGATTAGATAATATATTAGCGACAAATATTTGGACAACCAAGTGAGGTCTATATTATCTTACATCCACTCTAAACTAGAAAGATAGTTGAACAATACTGTCTTGTAATTAAATATGCTGGGATCTGAACAGAGAAATAAATAATTTGAGGCTCCCTCTTTGTGAACTGTATAAGCCCATCCGGTCCTTCACTTTTTGCTTTACAGGAAATGGCTCCTGCTCTCATTTTACTGGGAATTAAGTTTATCACCAGCTTAAGTCAAGGTGTGGGAGGGAGAGGAACTGAGAGAGAGAGAGAGAGAGAGAGAGAGAGAGAGAGAGAGAGAGAGAGAGAGATTCTACCAAGAACTATTATAAAACGTCTTCATTTTCATAAGTTATTAAATTCTCCTCTTGTCAGGCCCTTTAACGCAGTCGATATTTTTAGTGAAATGCTAGGGACATTTTTCACTTGAGTTCTTTTCTTATTCTACTGGCTTGTTAATAGTCCTGGGAAATAAAGAAACCCCCAAACCTCCAGTTTGGCAATTTAAACCAATTTGTGCTTTGGAAAATATAAACTATGTTGATCAAATGGACAATCATTGTGAAGGAAATACTCTTTCTGAGGGCCAAGCTACAAGTGACGAATGACACTTGAACAGCAAGTGGATTGAGTGGAGTGCAAGTGAACAGGGAGAAATACACTTGCCGTTCAAGTGTCATTCGTCACTTGTAGCTTCGCCCTCAGAGTAGTCTGTGTATTAGGATTGCCAGGTCCCCTTACCCGCCCAACAGGGGAAGGGGGACTCAGTGCTTACCTTCCTGATGCTTGCGGACTCTCTTCATGTGTGTGTAGGCCCACAACAGTGCAATGTCACTTCCAGGAAGTGATGTCATCACTCAAGGCTGGGGAGCACATGCATGCTTCACTGTGGGCTGATTTGACCCCATTTGGGGCCAAAGTCAGTGTTTATATACCACTCTTCTAGACAGATTAGTACCTCGCCCAGAGCAGTGAACAAGTATTGCCCCCCCACCCCAATTTGGAATGAAGAGACAGACACAAAGCTTGGGTATAAATCTCAGCCATTTATTGACTAACATTAAATTTAATAACAGCAAGGACATCTCTAGCAGTACAGTGCCAAGGGATCACCCTGGACCTCCTCCCCAACCTGTCCAGGTGAGTCATCCACTGCCCCATGTGCAAACCATCCATGCATATGGCTGTAACCTGGCCGACCAGGCGAATGGTTCCCCCATTAAAGCTCCAAGCACCCCAAGCCGAGAAGCCTGAGGGAAGGACTTATACAGGCAGTCTGCCCTCTCAGCTGGCAGCTGTAAAGCCCACCAGCTAATCCCTCACAGACCCCCAATTCCCCACCAATGGGTAGGTGCCACCAGGTGCTCACCGGCTCGCTCTGTCTACCCAAATCTAACCTGCCACAGACCTAGGTAACAGCTCTACCACTCCAAATAGCATTCCCACAGGACAATACAAAGTAGGAGAAAAACACCTCTTCCCTGAGCCAACTTGGGAAAAGGAAAAAAATCCTACCTGGCTCTGGTAACCAGCAACCAGCTAATCCTGTACTGCCATAGGGTTCGGTGAGTAGGCCGAACTTTCAAAGCTGACTGAGCCCAATGGAGGTGGAGCCACCCTTTATAGGGCCAGACCCTGCCTCCCAAAGACCCGGAAGCCTGGGAATGCAGGGCTACCTCTCCCTCCGTGCACTGAGGCAAAAGCGGACCCCAACCCAAGCACATTTCACATGCAGCCAGGTGTGCTGTCGTATCCCCACAATACAGCTGGTGAGCTGGGGCTGAGAGGAGTGGCTTACCCAAGGCCACCTACTGAGCTCATGGCAGTAGTGGGATTTGAACCAGTAGAGAGCTGATTTGCAGCCGAACCACTTAACCACTGTGCAGATCTAGGTCACATAAAATAGCTTACTTCAATTAGGAAAACACTTCCCTTTAACCCTCTACCACCAAGAGCTACTTACTATGATTGCTGCCGGCCTCTTGAAATATGTAATTATCATACTTTAACTGTGTTTAGTATATGTCCAGTTTTTCCATTGCACAACTTGCTAATGAAAAGCTTAAAAGACTCCTAAATATATTAGCACCAGTGATAGTAAAACCGAGAAAAGAAATTTCAGTCAAAGCTCTTGGTTCACAGGGCATTGGGTTTCTTGCAGTAAACCAATTACTCTTTTAATGAAGAACTGTTTTTAAATGATCACTATCTATTTGTTACTTGTCTAGCTTCTGAATTTTGAGTATTGTTATGAGCATAGCAGTAACTTATAACCAGGGATTTTACCTCTTGAAAGTAATCACATGTCCAGTGACCCCGCCCCTTTCCTTCCCAATCAGCCCAAGTGTTGCTGCTTTCAAAGCCAGCAGGTTTTTTCCACTGACAGGAGGGAGATTCCCCTCCCATCAGCTGAAAAAGCTGTTTTAAAATGCCAGCAGTTTTTCCAGCTGAGGGAAGAGGAAGGAGGGATCCCCTCCTCCTCCAATCAGCTGAAAAGAGTAGGGGCATTTGAAAGCAGCAACATATTTATTGCCAGGCAAGAAAACTGTTACTGCTTTCAAAGCCTGCAGCTTTTTTCAACTGATGGGAGGGGAATTCCCCTCCCATCAGCTGAGAAGAGGATGGCTTTTGAAAGCAACACTTTTGTTGTCATTTGCAAACTGCAAGACAAGTGCTGCTTTGAACTTCAGTGTACTCCATAAAGATTCCTAAATCATTAAGGAGCATACTGAAGTGTTTAAATACCCGATTCTTGAAGTGGCTTGCTGCTTGCCGCTTGAGAGTTTCACCACCTCTTTTCCCAGAAAAAAAGCACTGTTATAACTAGTACTAGTTGAAACTTTGTTTTCACCCTTCTTTTTATTTACATAGATTTCTAACTGATATTTTAGCTGACACAAAGCCATTTTTTGGTTGGTTCTCTCCCACACCACAACCATAATGTCTGAAGCTCCATGGGTTGCCTGATTCATGGTAGTTGCAAAGGTTCTGATGGAAAAGGGGAGATATTGGCCTGGAAAGTATCCACATGAACTGGCTGATATACATGATGTAAAGCTTCAGACATTAACAGTTTTGCAGTATGGTGGACTATCATTAGGAAACCACAGCATAAACCTTTGAATTGAGCGGGGCTGGCCTAAATGTGTTTTAACTGAACTGTCCTGTTTTGAGTTAAATTATTTAATATGTTTATTTTATATTCTTAGTGTTTTATATTTGTATGTTTTACTTTTGCTGTACACCGCCCTGAGTCCTTCGGGAGATGGGCGGTATAAAAATTCAATTAAAGTAAAGTAAAGTAAAGACATTTGTGTGCTTTAGGACACCATTGGATAGTTGAATAATAATTATATAATTTGTACTACTGTGATAAAAAATAATAATAACCATTATTTTCATATTAAGTGATACAAACAGGGTGATGCCCCATGATACCTGTACAGATAAAAGAAGAAAATAAAATTCAGGTGAGAAGGAGGCAGCGATTACAAGCAAAAAAATTCTGTGGCTTGGATCCAAAGAACTACACTGCTGGTTCTACACACCCAAAGGAGCATGGAATGTCTCCTGCCACGTGACAGGAGATGCTCTGAAACAAAGATGAGATTCACAATCAGTTTGTATGGGGTGCCTGCTATTTAAAGGGGCAAAGTCAAAAATCTACCTGGGCCATTTCCACACAGCTTACCTTGTTCCGTAAAACAGTGAAATCTCGCGATAGGACGCTGTTATCACGTCTTCTTGCGCTATAACAGCATCTTCTCGCGTGATTTCGTGCGAGATTTTGCTGTTTTCCAGAACAAGGTAAGCCGTGTGGAAATGGCCCTGGATATGCCAAATGTCCAAAGCAGCTTTGAATGGCAGCCATAAAATCACAGAGCTGATCAGAACCAAAAAAACTAATGGGGCCGATCCTCTGCCAAAAAACAGGACCATATTCATGATATTATCTGGACCACAAAGGGCTACAAAACAAGTACACCACAGAAAGTTGGTGGGATTAAACTGTTCCAGGTAACTCACAGATGTAATCTGGGGCATAGGTTGTGAGGGAAAGAAAAATGAACAGCAAATAAACAAATTGATCAATAAATACAGGGTTGCTAGCTGGGATAAGATTTTCCCTGACCTCAGATGCTGAAATCAGTCACAATAAATGGGTTTAAGATTTCACAATAGAAATGTTTATTACAGAGTGATTCCAGGTTTCCCAGTGCAAGTGACCAGAGGAATGGAGAAAAAACTAGATGAAAATCTTTTACAGTAGTCTGAAGGATTGCCACCTGTCTGGCTTGGATCAGTTTGACCAATTTCTGCTTAGATCCTATTTATGCTGAGTTTTTAAAATATCATATGGTAGAAGAGTGTTGATTTCTAAGAATTAAAAGAAAAGATTGTGGGGGAAATGCTATGAACATTTTAACAAATTAGACATTTTTTTAAAAAGTGAGTGAAATTTACCCGCACAGCGGCAATCGAACCAAAGCTTCTGACGACTCTTCTTCTATCTGTTTTTCCAGAAAACAAAAAAAGAATCATTCAGTTTGCATCTTTGTTCACTGGAAAACATTCAGACCCATTCCACTCAATGGATTTTAAAAACTGAAAAGGAACACAATGTAAAGTGGTTTATGTTCCGATCAGAAACCCCCATTCATTGTTCTTCACAATGGTTTTGACATGGGTAATCAAGTGAAAGGGAAGACCAACTTCCAGCATAAAAAGACGGATCAGTCTTCAGAACTGCCTTTCGCACACAGATAACATTCATATTTGTAACACTTCATTTTGCAGAATATGAGCCCCAGGAGAGCTGCATGAGAAGGCTTGAGGGAACAGAACACCTCAGTGTGCAACATGTAAAAAGAAATTTCTCAGTTTTGCCTCTGTCAGCGAAGGTAGTGTTAAGAGAGCCACTGGGTTTGTTGAGCTCATTTGAAATTAATCAGGAAATGTAGGGATTCTGAGTTATTCAATCAGCCATCTTTTTTAAGTGAGTTAGAGGAGTTAAGACCATGAATATGCAAACTGGAAATGATTACCGGATTGGATTTCACTTTAAAAAATGGAATAAAAACAGCCTGCAGACCTCACCTTGCCAGGCCATGTCTCTGAGTTACAACACCTAGTGCCTGTCCGGCTGTGATAATTTCACTTCATTAAATTCTAGATATAAATAGAAGAGTATTTTTTCTGTGCACCACCTTTGCTCGGCATGGTTGGAAAACACAGGGGTTATTGATTCACTGGCACGACATCTACGGGGAACACAGGAGACGTAAGAGCAAAGCAAAACCTGCTCTCTGTACCTGTTTGCTCAGGCAGCCAAAGACAATTCATTTCTGTCAAACGCATGCCAGGTCTCCCCACCACCTTTTTTTTTTGCAATTTTTTGCCATTAAAAAAACCCAGTGTAAGAATAAAGGCAGTAGCTTACATATGAGGCTCCACAGAAGTAAGCAACACCCTATTGCTGACTTAGCCGGAATAAGAGACAGACCCAGGCTTGGAGATAAATGGCCGTTTATTAATATAACACAATGCAAACTGCATAACTACGGCAAGGGCCAACTATGCGGTACAGGCCAAGCCATGGGGTCACACCTGACCACCTACTTGGCCTGTCTGGGCGAGCCCCAAAGCCCCGGGTGTAGGCCATCCATTGAATAGCTGCAACCTGGCCAGCCAGGCCAATGGATCCCCCCACCAAGCTCCTAACGGCCCAGCCGTACAGCATGAGGTAAGGACTTGTACCTGGGGATCCCCGCAGGCATCTGCCTGTGCTGTGGTAGCCGTCACAAGCATACCGCACTGATGGCAGACCCTGTTCCCCCATGTTTGGAGGAAATGCCAGTGGGTGCTCACCGGCCCGCTCCCTATTCCTCAAAATCTCCTGCCAGGGGAACCTAAACGGCACCACCCAGGCCAAAACCTTCAACCTCTGCCAGCAGTGCAAGGTAGGCGGAAAAAAACCCGAACCAAAAGCCAATCAGGAAACAAGGGCAAAAAATTCCTACCTGGCTCTGGAAACAGCAGCTGGCTAATCCTGCACCATGACAGGGCGAGGTGGGTGGGCCGAGCGAAAGCGCAGCACTGAGGGGCTGGAAGAGCGGAGCAGCCTACAAGATGCAAGCTCTGCCCTCCAGCCCAAATGCCCGTATGCCCGGGAAGGGGTCTGTCTCCTCCCCAGGCAAGCCAGCAAAACATGGCCCCCGGCTTATGCAGCATTGCTGCAGCTGGGTGTGCCAAATTATAATCTATGTATTTAACCCACAAAAGTATAAGCAAATACAAAATGTGGTTCTTTCAGAATTATTGATTAAGCATGTGAACTAAGAAAATGTTCATCATAATTTCTGATCCAGACTTTGAGGGTTAGAATTTTCACTATGGTTGCTTATTTCTGGATAAGATATTACTGATCTGGTAGTCAAATCTGTGTAGTTTTTCTTTGGGACCATTATTTTCAAAGAGTCTGGGCAGCTGTTTATAAAGATAATGACACTAAATCTGCACAGAACACAATCCTCGCTCTAATCTAAAGACCCCTTACATTTCAAGCAGATTGAACAAAAGGGGGAATCGATTTTATAGATCCCTAAAGTAGGATCCTTTGTGCACAATTGCTCTTCTCTCCCTACTAATTCCTAAAATGGTGGTGGTAGCCTAGCAGGAGAGATCTCTGTTTACGAATTAATAGTTTCAGAATTATCCATTAAAGAGGATAAAAATTCTAAACTATTTTAAAAGATTAAATTATCAAGTAAAATACAGGAATGAAATCAGCATCACCAGACACATTTTCAAATATTTAGAGAGCATTTGGTTTGTAACAGGAATTCGCACAGAAGAACTTCGGAGAAATATTTCTGGAGAAAATCACAATTTCAGCCATCATAGTTACAGATCCAAGATCAACAACTTACATAAAATACAGGATAGGTTAGAAAACTATTTCTTTTCTATATATACTGGACCAGCAAGAAGAAGTGTATTTATTTATGGAATTTTTCTCTATAAAATAGCAAGCAAAGGGTTGGATGTAATAATCCATCAGTAGAAGGTACCGAAGTTGTGGATCGTTTCTGTGTTTCTCTTCTCACAGTTCTCTCCAATCTCAGGAAAGTTGATTCCTGGAGCATGGGACCAGCCATGGCTTTTACAATTGTATTATGTTGTGCTGATTTTATTGTTGTTTCTCCCAGTTATCTTGGAGAAAAAGGGGCATCAGTGTTTTAAATGAATAAGTAATATCAATAGCCATATGGATTAAAAGGCTACCATGGAGGAAGGAAGAAGGTGGCAACCTCACCTGCTCTACCTTCTCCATCAGCAGGACTTAAAAATAAGAATACAAATTTTAAAAGAATAAAAAGCCATACAATCCAAAAGCTAAAAATCTAAAGCCAACAGTAGCAGCAGAACAACTACAAAATGTCATAATATAAGTGATAAAACAGCATAAATTTCTGCAAAAAGCAATGATAAAATCAATAATCAAGATTAAAATTAGCAATAAAATCACATAAATCAGTAGAAACGTGGATAAGGCTCATGTTAGGTAACCATTTCCCCAAATGCTCAAGTAGGGCTCCTATGGAGAGTAATTCCAAAGTCCAGGACTACTGCTAATTAAGCATGCCTACTAACCTCATCTGAGTTAGTACAGTAGGGGCACTTTTTCCTGAAGTATTTCCAAAGAAAATATGGGAGAATCCATACTTGTCGGTTGTCTCCGTTACCAAATTGTTCTTAAAGAGAGAAGAACCATGACTTGGTAGCCATAAAGCAGTGTCTGTTAAGGCATATGGGGAGGGGGGTGGGAATGATGGTTTCTGTATTTCCATAAAGTCTCCAACCTCTCTGCTGTTCATCTTCCTCCTTTTCCTCCTCTTCCTCCAGACAACTTGTTTCCGAATTCAAAATGCATGAATTGAAAACTTTTGCTAGTTCGATATATCTATGAGCAACAAGCACTTGTTCCTACGTTTTGGTTCAGAGGGCCAAATTCATACAATTCTTCCCCCTCCAAAAATGGTGGTTGTGGGGAAATTGCACACATGTGCTTTTCCATGTACATACCTCTGCAAGGAAGGCCCACATCACATTATTTTCCATGTGGAGTAAAGGGGAGGGGTGTGTACCACATGAAAAAGTTAGCCAGCATGTTAAATATCCAAGCCAGGGCTAAGCGTTTTAGTCTAAATTTTAGATCTCAAATCATCTCCTCGTCTACAGGAATTCTAGGAAAGTACAGCTAGCTCTGATAATCATTCTGGATGTTTTCTTTCTGAACTGCTTTCCCAACAGTGCAACATAGATCTAGGACTGCTGTGTATGTTCAGAGAACATTTTCACTGCAAACTATTTTATTCCTCCCCTCTGTTACTTTACGACAATCTGGCCCAGAAATACAATATGCACAGCTTTTCTCCTGGATCACTGATAAATGGTTTCACCATTCTTTGATGGTTGGGGAAAAAAGCAGCTACAGAAATAACATCTTAATATATTCCAGATTAGGCTGCATGCTATATTTGTAATAAAGACTTGCGTCCAACGTTGGTTGGCAGATTGCTCTTATGAACAATTATCCAAATAGCTATTAGGATATGATTGCACTCATTTCCAGGCAGTGCAGAATTGCCGAGCTTGGCTGGTGGCTGGGTTTTGGTTTGACTTTTGGAGAAAGCCACAAGAATTTGTCAGTCATCTTGGCTGTCGGGGAGGCTCCTTGTCTTCAGGCTACCCTTTTTCCTCTTACAGTTAAAAAGACAAAGATGTTTCTGGTTTGGTTTCGATCGCTGAGTGATTTTTTTTTAAAAAGCCCTGCCACTAATTTTTCTTATTACTTGTTCTACTTACCAATCAATCAGTCAATCAACCAACACCTTTATTGGCATAAAAACAGTGCTAATCTACAGTCATGATGATGATGATGATGATGATGATGATGATCTACAGTCAGAGATAAACACAAAAAAACCCTAATAAATAAAAAAACAAGAGCATAAAACAGACAAATAAAATAATGGCCAACGATAAAAATGAATAAGTGACCAACAGTTAAGACACAATAGTGTGCTTGGACTTAGTTTTGTAAACTTCTGCTAAAAATTTTGCGACACGTGTAGTAATTTGGGGATTACATGGGGGGGTAGCGAAAAGGTGATTGTTTGGTGTAGTGGTTAAGAGCGTGGGACTCTAATCTGGAGAGCCGGGTTTGATTCCCCACTCCTCCACTTGAAGCCAGCTGGGTGACCTTGGGTCAGTCACCGCTCTCTGGAGCTCTCTCAGCCCCACCCACCTCACAGGGCGATTGTTGTGAGGATAATAACGACATACTTTGTAAACCACTCTGAGTGGGCATTAAGTTGTCCTGAAGGGCGGTATATAAATCGAACATTGTTGTTGTTGTTATTATCGTGTGAGAACAACATTCTCAAGGAAAAAGTCAAAAATGAGAAGGATGAACATGTTGTGACTTTTCGCTGGGGGGATTAGATGAGCTCTTGTGCATCTCATCCCCATACAGACCCGGACATGATTTTATGCTTCCTATCCATGCATCTGGCCCCATGCACAACTCATATCCTCCAACATTACATAGATAAAAACATGAAGACCTTTTGAATGCCTGTATTTTCAGATTCAAAAGCAGCACCTGAGTGCCCCCTCTGGAATGATGCATTGCTGAGGCTGTATTCTGTCCTCCGTAGCAGCTTTCCTTACTGGCCACTCTCCATTAGGGTTGCCAACCTCCAGGTGGGGCGTGAAGATTTCCCAGAATTAAAGCTGATCTCCAGGTGACAGAGATCAGTTCCCTTGCAGAAAACAGCTGCTTTGGAGGGTGGATTCTGTGGCATCAAATCTCTGCTGTGCTCTTTCCTCTCCCCGAACTTTGCCCTCCTAAGTTTCCCCCTTCAAATTTCCAGGAGTTTTCCAACATGGAGTTCGCAACCCTATTCTTCATTGATTTAAAAATCAAGAGGGTGATTTTTCATTTGTTTAAGTATACATTAGAAAATTGAGGGCCAAAACAGGACTCCCCTCCCTTAGGGCACGGGTACACCTTGCAGTTTTAAAATACTGGAAAAGGATCAAATTCTCGAGTTTTGACTCCTTAAGTTGCCAATCAGTAAATTACTTACTATCCAAAGACCCCACACGGCCTGGCTTTCTATCCACCATTTGCCAGAGGTATACCATCCCGGATGACCTGTTAGGGGTCTCAGCCAACAACCTCCCTCTTAAGGAGTGGCTCTACAAGTCAGATGCAGTGATGGATCAGCTATCAATATCAAAATCTAAGGCAGCTCCTTGGTATAAACTAATAAAATCTGACCATTTAAGATCTCCCTACCTAGCCAGTATTTCTCATTATAACCTCAGAGTGTCTTTCACTGCTCTGCGGTTTCAGATGATGCAAACAGCTCTTTTGGCAGGGCGTTATTCTCACACCCCTATGGAACATCGCACCTGCATTTGTGGATTACCTACAGTGGAGAACCTTTCCTACTACCTACTTTATTGTCCATTATATAGTGTACCCAGAGCTAAATTCTTGGCCAGAATCCTATCAGTCACAAACACATATTCTGAAATCGAGAAGATTGTGTTTTTGTTATCTGACACTGATAATCATGTGTCCTACAGAGTCTCTCAGTTCGCACTCGCAGCCAAAAAGATAAGATCTAAGGTGGTACTGAATGAGGCTGCTTCATGATCCCTGGGATAGTTTGGCATACTGTATTGTTTTAATTAATGGTAGTAACTTATATAAACTGTGATAAGGGACTTAATTGTTTATTAGTCAATGTTTGGTGAATTGTGACGGCCTATGGCTATAGACAATAAACTCTTTTGATCTTGATCTACATTAGAAAATCCTGATTGTCTGACAAGATAATATCACGGTTCAAAATATATGACAACGTCTGTAGTATGTGAAATAGCAGGTTCTGTGCAACATGGTGAATGGATGTGTTCACCACTTCAGAACCCAGAAGAATGACAATGTCGGCAGTTCACTATAACAGGTTTTTAACTAAACATTCTCAGAGGGCAAAGGTAGGCGCAAAAGAAGGACACTGGCCATTTCCACACTTCTTACCAGCCTCCGAAACGCTGCACAAAACACCTGGAAGATAGCGTCTTCTCGCACAAAATCACACCAGGAAGACACGATGTTGCACAAAACTCCCGGATGATAGCATCTTTCTGGCGCGATTTCGCACGAGAAGACGCTATCTTCCGGGTGTTTTGCTCAGCGTTCCGGAGGCTGGTAAGAAGTGTGGAAACGGCCACTGATTTGCAAAACACAGGTAACACAAATAAGATCTGTCCTTGGTAAAGAGCAACCATAAGAGCATGTTTAATTCTCACATGCCACATGGCATATTTTTGCATGGATGATCTCTCAGATTTCCGTAGTGTTTCTGTGATAGAAATCATAGTGAAATGTTTCTGAAAAACTCAATCAATTTCCTAATTTTCATATTTGATTTGGAATAAACTTTGCTAACTCTGAAGAACCTCTAGTTCTCTAAATTCTTGGTACACTGCCCCTGTAGTCTCTCACTGTGTCTGATTAACCAGATGTTGTCGATATTCCCCAGGCCAACTGGATAAAATGAACCTGAACCTGAATGTAAATTTGTTTTACAAAAAAAAGGTCATTACTTTGCAATGGAAAAAGAAGCACCAGAATTTTCCTCATGTAGGGAAAATTCCTGACACAGGAATCTAGATATTCCATCTTACGCAGTCCTATCAAGTAGATGTTGTTAACAAATGCCTTTTTTGGTTATTAGAGACAATACTAAGGTGTTTTGTTTTTAGTAAAACTCTAGCTGGGCCCACCTTGGAAGACTTTTCCAGGGGACTGAATAATGGGGAGTGTTCTGTGTGGAAATTAGCTTTGTTGGCCGTGTTCCAAAACAATGACTACACCTAGAATGGCTGAGGCATATTCTACCAATGGAGCATAAAATTGCTTCAAGGCTAATAGCGGTAACACCTTGCCGAAGAAAACACTGTAATTAGCAATAAAGCAGCACTTGTGCCCAACGGACCTCTTGTACACCCCGGTCGGATATCTTGTTCAGCCAGTCACATATTAACAGAACCCTTGCATGCGTGTCTGGCAAGGAGGGGAGCTGCTTGCGCACCGAGATAATCCCCATGTAGCATGTTAATGATGAATGTGCTACAGTTGGCATAAAGTACATCACCCAGCAGGGGCAGGCCTCTAGATCATTCCAGTTCCCAACGTATCTACCTGCCTACATTCTACCAAACACCACATTTATATTTTTAGCATTTTTATTCTCTTGGAAAAATATATAAACTCTGCTGCGAGAAAGTGTGTTTAAACAAATGAAATGGAGCTAGCAGGTGTACAAAAAGTTCTAAAACACTTCCTGTGGACAGCCTTTTTTTAAAGAAGTAAATTTAAACTTTTCCATTGGTGGAGGGGAAAAAAACCCGAATGTGTACAACGTAAATGTCATTTTCCCTACCTCACAGTCGGACCCATTTTGAGTTTTTCAAATACATCAGGTGTCAGGATTCATCGTGTTTTTGGCAATGTTATTTCTTCTAGTCTCACGAGTTAACACTCAAGAGAATACACGGGGAAATGGCACAGACAGACACCATCAATATTAAACTTAGTGGACATCATCTCCGTATTGTGTAGATTGCTGTTGAACCTCCAATGGTACTAGTACATAGTCTCAGATGTAGTAGACTTCAAGAGAGAAAATTCATTAGTAGAGATGTCGGAATGCAGGTGATCTTTCTTAATAGCATGGAAGAGTCATTTTACACAGTTGCCTCAACGCTTCTTTGGAAGTAAGCTTTGTTTAACACAATTCGGCCACACCTGCAGGCAGCTTAGCTGCTCAAGCAGGGGGCTGTACATTGGCTCCCTGGAAGGAGGGAGAGCAGAGAGCTGTTCCCCGGGCATCCAGGCCTTTGCCGGGGGCAGAGCCAGCAGCCTCGTTCGGCGGCTCCGCCTGCCCGGCTTCAGTCGCATTCAACGCTTGGCCCAGCGTCCTCACACTGTTTTGGTGCAGGATTAGCCGGTTGCTGTCTTCAGAGCCAGGTAGGAATTTCCCCCCTTTTCCCCAGATTTATCAGGGGAGAGGGTTTTTGTTTTGTTTTTTTTGCCTACCTTGCACCAGGACTTGAGTGAGGGAATTGGCTTGGGGTGGTGCCTGTTAGTGGTGTCACTGGCGGGATAGAGTTTGGTGTGAGGCAGTGGGCCAGTGAGCACCCTTGGCACTTCCCTATTGGTAGGGAAGAGGGGTCTTCTAGGAGCGGCTGGTACTGCTTGTGATGGCTGCCAGTGCACTTGGGCAGACTGCCTGGGGGAACCTCACGTGAAAGTCCTTCCCTCACTGCTGTATGGCTGAGGCTTAGGAGCTTGAAAGCGAGGGACCAATTTGCCTGGCTGGCCGGGTTTCCTAGCCATCCCCAGGGATGGCTCGCACCCGGGGTTTCGGGGCTCGTCCAGGCAGGTCAAAGCAGAGGTCCAGGGGTGACCCCATGGCTTGACCTGTACCACTTTTCCCTTGCCACAGTTATGGGTTAATGTTTAATGCTGAGGTTAATTTAATAAAATGGCCCTTAGATCCAACACCTGTGTCCATCTCTTCATTCCAACTGGGGAGGCAATAGGTCTTATTTCTGATTAAATATGCAGAGAATTATGCATCTAATTACACATCTCATTAGTGAAATCTAAATTAGGTGTAAGAAAATTTTCCCACTTAGTGGGGACTTAGTCACACTACCTGTACATGAATTGGTACCAAAATGACATGTATTGAACAGGTGCCATTGAGTACACCTTTATAACACACATTTGAAATGTGATGACTGTATCTAAATGCTGTACATTTTTGTTACGATTGTTACATTCTTATTATGTATTTTAAATTAAAATCCAATGACCCAGTGGCTTTGGACATCAACCTTATTTTATTTTTCAACAATAGTACAATATACATGTTGCTTCATTATACAAATGTGAATCTTCTTTGTGTTTACAAGCCATAACCCTTACTTATACACCAATAATATTGTACTCATATATACCATCAGTTGTATAGTTTTAATTAGGTTTAATTGTCCTGTACTATAAAGTAAAAAATGATGTTTTGAGATAGGAGAGAGGGCAGGGAAGAGAGAACCAAAGAAAGAAAGAGAACATGTTTAATGTGCTCTATTTATCCACATACATCTAAACTATGTAAAATATTTGCATAATTCACTAAACTTTACCTCTACTGTTTCTATAAATACTGTCAGTCCAATAATAAACCTGTTTGTAACTTTTATGAATGCCCTGCTCTAATGTCTACTTCTCCTCCCTTGGTAACTTGCAGTTGACTATGGGCCAAGCTACAAGTGACGAATGACACTTGAATGGCAAATGAATAGACTCACATCTATTCCTCCCGGTTCACTTGTGCTCCACTTGCACTCCACTCGAACACTATGTGATCGAGTGGAGTGCAAGTGCAGCACAAGTGAACAGGGAGGAATGCATGTGAGTCTGTTCACTTGCCGTTCGAGTGTCATTCGTCACTTGTAGCTCAGCTCTATGATAAATGAGTTTTCTTTGGATGAATTAGTCTACCCCCTTATTTGAAGTGAATTTTTCTATTGGGAAGAACAAATTGGGTAACGGATAAGAGATCCACATCAACCATCCCAAGGGCTCCGCATTCCTGCTAGCAGATGACATAAAGGGGACACCAAGATCCAGGGAGGGAAAATAACGGATACCCAAGACATTCTTCTGTGTAACATTTTGTAATGATTTGTAGGGAAAATATTTAAGGCACAGCCGAGTGATATATTAAAGATTGCTGACATGTTCAGACAAATTGAAAGCACTTTAAAACAAACTGGGTGAAAATGCTTGGCTTCAAGCCGGCGTCATTTCTCCAAGTCTCGTCTTATTTCCAGGAGAATGTGGTTTGAGAGTCCCGGCCTGCTGCTGGCATTCCAGTTCAGCCTTTGCCTGCCACAGCTAGATTGAGTTTGCTGTTTCTGGATCCGAGAACTGAACAGGATGCTGGTGCCTCAGGTAGGAGATGTTTTAACAGAAAGGAAGCAATCCCCCCTACTCCAAAACCTCCTTCCTTTCCAGAACAAGAATTTCATAGCCAAGACTTGGCAAATCTGCAGCACTGGCAGCTTTGTCAGATGGGCATGAAGTAGGCTTGTATGATGTCTCTCTCCACAGCTCATAGGCTAACATGGTGGGAAAAATCAAAGGAATCCAGGCAGCCAAAGTCTAATGGTGACTGATATTTGAGAAGTACCAGCTGAATATTCTCGGTAAACCAAGAAGGAGAAAAGTTCCTTGCACAGGAAGACAAAAGCAGTGTTGCATAACAGTTCTTTCATCTGGACCTTAGCAATAAATTCTTTAATAACCCAAGAATATGAAAGCAGGATACAAAAAAGTAGGTGTGGCTTAGTAGTTTGGTGGAGAGCCAGTTTGGTGTAGCGGTTAAGAGCGGCAGGGCTCTAATCTGGAGAGCCAGGTTTGATTCCCCACTCCTCCACTTGAAGCCAGCTGGGTGACCTTGGGTCAGTCACAGCTCTCTCAGAGATCTCTCAGCCCCACCCACCTCGCAGGGTGTTTTGTTTAGTAACATACTTTGTAAACTGCTCTGAATGGGCATTAAGTTGTCCTGAAAGGCGGTATATAAATCGAATGTTGTTGTTGTTGTTGTTGTTGTTGTTAGTTGGAGAGGTGGATGTGGGCCTGGAACAACTGGATTTGAATCCACTCTTTGCCGTGGAAGCTTGGCAATGCCAGGAGACTTTGAGCCCACCACAATCCCTCGGCCTGACCTACCTCAGAGCTAAGTTACAAGAATGAATTAGAAGAGGACATGCACATGAAGGGAGTCGCAATGTTAGCCGGGAAGCCAAGTTTTAACAGCCAGATCAGAAGGCTTTGTTAATTTCCCTTCTCTACAGAGCCAGTAAAAATCGCTCCTCAGAGGGTTTATTTCCTCTTCACCTCCCGAAGGCTCTGTCAGTTTCATCTCCCCTTCTAGGAGTCAAAGAGGAAATAAACGAATCCTCTGAGGAGTGATCTTTGCTGGCTCTGTAGAGAGGGGAAATTGACAGAGGCTTCCGATCTGTCTTTTAAAACTCAGCTTCTCAGCTAACATTGCGACTCCCCTAATGTGAATGTCTTCATGTAATTTGTCTCTTGTAGATTAGCTCTCAGTGTTATAGTAATGAGATCAAAGTGCATGGGGAGGGTGGGGGAGAAAATTATATGAAGCCACTTGGGGAGAAAAGTGAGATATAATTTTAGAAAATAAAAAAGCAATGATGGATCCTACTAAGGGTCTCTCCTATTTCCAACAGCAGCCAGCAGATGCTATGGGGAATTCCCGAAGCAGCTCATAAAGGTGTTGTTATCAGAGGCATATGAATTTCCCCTTTGCTATAATGTGTTAGCTGACTCACAAGTAGAGGTGGGCATGATCCAAAAAAAATTACCAATCAAGCTGATCGGGGATCGGCACCAGCAATGACCCCAAATCACCGATCCACACCGGTTATCTCCTGTTTCCAATCCGTGGATCGGGGAGGCCAAAGTGGAGGGGTGCCACGCTGTTCCCAGCTATGTGGGAAGGTGGGTGGTGGCAGCGACTGCTGGGTCTGGCGGGCACAGGGAGGTGGTGATGGGCCACCTCCCCTCAGGGGAGGGGATGTTCACTCACTCATACACACACACACACACACATACACACACACACTTAGAGCAGAGGGGGGAGTTTTTAACCCGGCGATGAGCCGCCTCCCCTCAGGGAGGGGACGTTCACACACACACACACACACACACACACACACACACACACACACACACACACACACACACACACTTAGAGCAGGGGGGGAAGTTTTTAACCCGTCCCTGCCTCTCCAAATAGATAGAGACACCCCATCAACATGTTTCAGCCAGCTTTTAAAAAAAGCAGGGACAGAATCCTGTATTCCTCCCCACCCAATTTTAAAAGCAAGCAGCCAGTCTTCCGAAAGTTTTCCCACAAAATACGGTGTTTTAAAAGCAGGTTAAAAACAGAGATTGACAGACAGAAAAACAGCCATTCCTCCTGCAAAGCCCCGTTTTTTTAAAAGCAAAAAACATTTGGAGTGCCCATGGCTACAGAACACCCCCTTCCCCCTCCCTCCCCTGGCTGTCTTCTCCCAATTGGTGAGTGCGTTGCTGCTCCATGGTTGGAAAGAAGCCCTGCTGATCAAGGCAAGCTGGGCTTCCATTCGGGTTTCCAGGGTGACAGAAGGAGGGCAAACTCAGCTCAGGCATTCCCCTGGCTCCGCTGCCAGGGAAATAGATTACTGGCACCAGAGTGACTGGATGTCCAATCAGATACCGATCACCCCGATGAACCCCCCCCCCCCCCGAATGCTGGATCGGTCGCCGTGGACGGTACCGATCCGCCGGGTCCCGATCCCGCAAACGCCATTATCGTGGGTATTTTTCTATCATAATGACGATCATGCTCATCTCTACTCACAAATGCATTTCTAGTCCTGTATATACAAGCATGTTTGGCCATAATACCTTCTAAAAAATAAGGAGGCAAATCTAAATTCAAAGATATCATTTTTATTGGCTAGATGAGACAGATGAAGATCAGACAAGAGGCAATTTTAAACGTAATGCAAGGGAAAAAGTTCATATAAGCAGCAGCAGCAACAAATCCAACAAGTCCAGGTCAACAGACACTTGCTATTATGGAAAAGAAGCTGACTGTGCCTTCTGTGGGGTACACAAAAAATGTATCCCAAACATAGTGAAGCAAACAGATTATGGGGAGGGAGAGGAGAAAGTGGGCCGTTAAACCAAGAATTTAGCTGGGATAGGTTTGGGCACGGAAAAGTGAGGTTGGAAAAGATACCAGACTGGAAGCAAGAGAAATTTTAAGGCAGAGACGAAGAGTGAGTAGGTGGGACAGTAGAATAAACACTAGGAGAATATCCGCCAAAATAAGGCTTTTAGTGGGAAAAGATAAGAGATTAGATGGAAACAGAACCAGCTAGAGAGTAGGAGGGAAAGAGGAGATGCAGCCAACCCTAAGACCCTTCTGAGAGAGAAGGGAAGAAAGAACAGAGTCCTAGAAGGCTTTGGTTCAGAAGGACGCAAGCATGAACAGCTGTTGAAAGTCAGCCAGACAGGAAGAAGGAGATTAGGGATTGGTTGGGAGCAAAGTATGCGTCAAAGGGAGGGGAGGAGAAGATGGGGAGGTCAAGGGGGTTAAAAAGGTAATACTTTGCCTGATCTTGAATTATGAACTGTCTTGTTGACCAGGTTCAACAATGTAGCAATGAGGATGGGAGTTTGTTAGGAGAAACCTTATCTACAGGGAGGGAGAATTGAAAGCCCACCCTTTAACCTTAGTTTGAGGAGCGCAAATGGTTTAGAGGAGGAGAAGGAATTGCACCACTAAGAACTTCTCTTGGATTACTTGACAGTAGGTACTGGAGATGACCCTTATTTTGTTATTTACAATGCAAACCTAAGTACTGTCACACCCTTCTAGATCCAATGAATTCAAGGAGTTCAGAAGGGTGAAAGTCTGTTTAGGATTGCACTATCAATCCAGGAAGGGACATTCATGTCCTACCTGATGCCTACAGAATTTTTCAAAACACATCTACAGACCTTCTGGTGTCATTTGGAAATTTAATTTTTTCGAACAGGCCTTCAAGAAAATTTGATGTTTATGCCTAGGGTTGCCATTCGTTGAATTTTTAACGGAAGTATTATTTTAATTGATCCTTTGTTCTATATTTTATTCTCAGTGAAGTGCTGATTGCACATCAGCATACGGTCCCACAGGACCAGGTTCCTTTCGGATAGCAGAACAGCCTGTTGAAGAGTTGGCTGTGGATACAGGGTAGGGGCAACTCAAAAATCCCTAACCTCAACTGAAACTAACTGTGATATATTTAGTCTGAGAAGGTCATTACTAGAGATGGGCACGAACAGCAATATAAACTAAAAAAAAAGCCACGAACAGCCCAATCAGCTGTTCGTGAACAAGCTGTTTGTGAGGCCCCATTCTAAACGAACAGGTGGTTGTTGCAAGCCTAGTTCATTGCTGTTAGTCAAGCCAGACAATCTGGCACCTGCAATCAATTCCCTTGGCAACCGGAGGCAGGGACTGCCTGAACTCTGACTGAACTCCTGCTGTTGACGTGGAAACCCCAATCTAAGCCCAATTTAGCTTGATAGACAGGTCTTCCTTTCAAGTGTGGAGCTCCAAATTTGTTACAAGGAAGCAAAGAGCAGGGGGGAGGGGGGCTCCCAGCTCTGGTTTTGCAGACAGTGGAGAGGGAGAGACAGTTGCTGTTGGCATTTTGAGAGAGACAGGGAGAGTGCATTGGAGCTTGAATTTTCTTTGTGTGTGTTTTTTTTTAAATTTTTTTATTGGATGGGTTCACAAACATACACAAAATTCATTAACATTTTCTACCCCATAACATTTTCCCCATCCTTCCCCCCCCCCCTTTCTGGTGACTCCCAGCAGTTTTCCATACCCAACTTAATCTAAAAAGTATATCATATAAATTCTTAAAGTCTATAATGTATATCTATATTATACATACTAATCAAATCTCTTTACTTATCTTAACTATCTACACTTACTATATTACTTATCTTAATTAAAATATAAAAATTATATAAGTATATAATAAGTACATATACTAACTAAAAAAAGATACATATATATGTGTAACATACTATTCCTTAAATACCTATTTTCTATATTTCACATATACGCCCTATAACCTATTCAACCTTATTACTCAAATTTATACTCCCCTGTAAATATACTATCTCACTCTCAACTTTTTAATACTATAATACTATAACTCCATACTAATCCAATAAGATACAATAAAATATACCCCTTTTTGACCTTAAGTAAGTTTCTATCTCCCCTTTAATTCTCCAAAGACCACAGTTTCCCCTTCATGTCCCACTTTTTCTCCACATATTTCTTGAATTTTTCCCAGCTTAATGTATAGTCCAATTCTTCTTGTTCTTTCAATTTCCTTGTTAATTTGTCCATTTCTGCCATATTCAAAACTTTCAGAATCCAATCTTCCATAGATGGTATCTCCTGAGTCTTCCACAACTGTGCATAACACATTCTGGCCACCGTGATCATATAAAACACCATAACTCTGTCCATTTTATCAAAATCTTCTAGGTTCATACATAATAACAGCAATTCCGGGGTTTTATTTATATTCCTTTGTAAAATATCTGACATAACTTTTACTATATCCCCCCAGAACTGCTTAGCCTTATCACAAGTCCACCACATATGATAGAATGAACCTTCATGCTGTTTACATTTCCAACATTTATCAGACATCTGGCTATTACCATTGGCCAACTTCTTCGGTGTTAAATACCATCTATACAACATTTTATATACATTTTCACGCACAGTGGTACATGCTGAGATTTTAACTACATTTTTCCACGCCTTTTCCCAAGCTTCCACTGAAATTTCCCTATTACAATTTATTGCCCATTTGACCATCTGAACTTTAACGACCTCCTCCTCTGTAAACCATTTCAGTAATATCTTATATATTTTAGAAATTATTTTCTTCCCCCCCTGAAGCAAACAGTTCTCAATCTCAGAATTTTGTAATCTAAAACCATTTTTCCAAATTTTCTTTGTGTGTGGTGGGATAGGGATCTACCTCTTCCAGTTCCAGGGCTGCTGCACGGCTCTGGGGCCAAGCTCTTACTTATTATTGGTACCTTTCCTGCGGCCTGCTCAGGTAGGGTTTCTGAGAGTCATGCAGTAGAGATCTACCCCTTCAGGTTCCAGGGCTGCTGCCAGGCTCTGGGCCAAGCTATTATTTATTATTGGTACCTTTCCTGCTGCCTGCTCAGGTAGGATTTCTGAGAGTGGTGTGGTAGAGATCTACCCCTTCAAGTTCCAGGGCTGCTGCCAGGCTCTGGGCCAAGCTATTATTTATTATTGGTCCATTTCCTGCTATCTGCTCAGGTAGGGTTTCTGGGAGCAATGTGGTAGGGATCTTGATGGCTGGAGGAGAGCCTGCTGGCCCCCACGAACAACAAACATGTTTGTGAACAGGTCATGTTCGTCAATGTTTGTTGTTCATTGTTCGTGGATGGCAACGAACAACGAACACCATGTTCATTTTTTTCTATTCGTGCCCATGTCTAGTCATTACCCATCTTGAAGGTTCTCAAAGTTAAAAGACCAACCATTACCCACCTTGAAGGTTCTCAAAGTGAAAAAACCAACCACACAGATATTCCCATCCAATATAATGAACACTTGAGGAAGGAGAGTTAAAAGAACTGTAGAGTCCAGTAGCACCTTGAAGACTAACCAACTTTATTGTAGCATAAGCTTTTGAGAACCACAGTTCTCTTCATCAGATGCATGCAGTCTTAAAAGTGCTACTGGATTCTTTACTATTTTGCCACTACAGACTAACACAGCTAACTCCTCTGAATTAAAAGAACTGTGCACTTCATCTCACTGGATTTCATATGAATGGGGCCCAATTGCATTAAGGAAAGTGACCAGTTATTTTTCATATAACATCCTCTTAAAATGCAAAGAACTCAGTGGCAGATCTCAGATTGGTCAACATAAAATTTTCATTGGCTGAATCCCAAATGAGGGACATGAAACCAGCTCCTTCCACCAATGTTATGCTTCGTTTCCATCAGAGCTGTCCATGGAATATTAGATATTCTGGTGGTTATTTAATAAGGCAATGAAGACAAGGAGCCCTTTAAGGCAAGAGTAAAACAATCTCTATTTTCTCTTCAGGAGGTTTTTTGGCAACTAGGAAAAGATGGGAAGGAGGGAGGTTTTTTTAAAAAAAAAATGCACAAGAAACAAAAGGTAGGGCAGTCTGTTGAAGCCTATAGGTATAATTAGGTTTTAGTTTTAGCCCTTTAGGAACCCCAATGAAGTTTACAGCATCCCAGCTTGCATGCATCTTAAGTAGACGCTCATGTAACTTGAAGGCAACTGTGAAAAAAAAGTTTATCCATTTCATTGTAAAAGGTTATGGGGTCAGATTTGAGTCTCATTTGCACTTCTATAAACCTCAAGTCGCTTCAAAAACCTAAATAATCCCATGTTCTTGCAAGGAATTATGAACTGAACAGCAAAACGTGTTCCACAAAGACTTTTAAAACTTTAATTTAAAAAAATATATTCCAGATTGAGGTCAGACTAATAATCCCCATACACTTTATTCTGCCAACAGTACTTACCCAGAAGGAAAGGAAAGCAGATTGCAACACATTTGCTGAAAGAAGCATTTTTTTCTCAGCTGTAATTAACCAAAATGGAAATGTATAATGTCTGAAACTTGCAGGAATTTCTGTTGTCTGCTCTGCTGTCATCACAAGATCAGGATACTTTTCTAGAGCAGATGTGCTTGCTTCCCAGGCAAAAGAGGGAGGTGGGTAAAAAGGGAATGCACCAGAGCATAACTAACTTACGGAACTCCTTGCCACCAGGTGTGGAGATGGCCGGCTCTTGAGTAGCGCTCAGTGGAGACCAAATGAAGGATAGATTTGTGAGCTTGTACTGCTAAATAAAACCTCTTTGCACAGAGAAGTCTCTGAATCCGGAAGTCCTCAGTTCGAATTTGCCTCTGCCATGAAGCGTCACAGATAGACTCTCCTTCCCCCCTTCCATCTATACTATGTACGTGTCTGCCAGAGAATCGCAACGGACTTATGGCGACCCCACCCCACCCCCAGCAAGGGGCATTCCAGGCATGAGATGAGCAGAGGTGGTTCGCCTTCTGCATAGCAAGCCAGGTCTTCCTTGGTGATCTCCCATCCAATACGTTTAATTGCACACCAAATTCCCATTCCAAAGAACAGAATTTCGCTGTATGGTACCCGTCTGAAACATTTGGCATTATTGCACAGTTGTTAGTTTTACATTGCATTCACATCTAGTTGCCACATTATTTCTTTTTTTAAAAAAATAATTTTATTGAAATTGTAAAATCTAGAACAGTGAAATAGCAATAAATAGCAATAACAATAACATTAGTAATAATATTATTTCAACGGATCAATTTCTCAAAGCCCTGCACATATCCACAACATTAGGAGCAGAGATTTCAGATTCTTTCTCACTGTAAGTTAGACAGAGAATACAATTTTATACAATTGAAATAAAAATTAGTTAAAATAATATTCTACTTTCTTAATCCTTGACCACTAAATACCAGCCACTACTGAGAACTTATATATTGTACTTGAGATCTAAGGGAAACAAGATACCTCAAATATTAGCCATATTGCATTCAAACATAGTTCAGAAATGGTCTTCCAAAACTATGCTCTTTGCAGATTTTAATGACTTCAATGGGATGTATTATAAAATAAGATGATGTCTCTATGCCAGTCAGCAACCGTTTATTGGCATTCAATAAAACAATAAAACAATTTACGACGAGCAGGACAGGAACCAAAAGAACAGCAAAATGAGGTCTCTATGCCGTACAGGGTCTATGTCTTTATAGTTTAATACAAGAAACAATACAGTGCTGTCTAACAGATACGTGAATTTTCCAGTTTTGCCATTCAGACTTTACAATAAGGAATTTTGAAGCCAAATATTATGATACACTACCGTGAAATACTATCATATACCATTGGAATGTCTTCTGGGAACCCTGGCTTCTTTGGGGTTCCTCATTGTGAAGAACATGTGTAAAACAGCTTGTA
The DNA here is from genome assembly GCF_028583425.1 of Eublepharis macularius. NCBI lineage: Eukaryota > Metazoa > Chordata > Lepidosauria > Squamata > Eublepharidae > Eublepharis > Eublepharis macularius. The sequence goes on along the minus strand of NC_072793.1, from coordinate 18,913,192 downwards.
TTTGTCTACGATGTACAATCATAGACAAAATTCAAATATGTTCTAGGACAGGTGAGGCCAAACTTGCTTAATGCAAGAGCCACATAGAATAAACTTCAGATATTTGAGAGCCGCAAGACATGATGCATTGAAGTGACTTCAGAGGAAGAGGCAGGTGACATCACAGGAAGGGGTGGGGGTATTGTGCAGTATGTGGGAAGTGACATCATTGGAAGATGATGGAGCTTGGGAAGAGCCATCACTTGACCTTTGACTTGGAAGTGACATCACAAAATTGGTGTCACATCCTTGCTAGGCACTACCCCAAAGTCTCCTGGCTCCACCCCCAAAGTCCCCAGGTATTTTCCGAGTTGGACCTGGCAACCTCAATATTTTTATTGAAAATATGAAAGACGTGGAAGGAAGGAAGGAGGGAGGGAGGGAGGACAAGGGGAGGGAAAGACATGAAAAGAAAGGGAGGGAGGGAAATAAACTAAAATAAAATAAACTTTATGGACATGGTGATGCTCAGAGACCTTTGGGAGCTGCATGATATGTATAGAAGAGCTGCATGCAGCTCCTGATCCATAGTTTTGCTTCCCCTGTTCTAGGATTTATTGATGTGCAGAGGTATATTTGCTGTTGTTTGTTATTTGTTGGAGATTGGTTTTACAGCTGATTTCAGTTTGTTTTTCACTGCTTTAATCAAGGTATTTATTTACTGTGCTGTGAACTGCTGTGGGCTTGACTGTATAAATATGTTAAATAAATAAAGAGAAACAAGATACAATCTCAATTTATGCTGAGACCCAATGCTGCACCATGTAATCTGAGCATAACACACGGCTAAGAAGATGACCCAGAATCCTCTAGGATTTGTGTATTACAAGGAGAGTATCATGGAAAGAGACTGGAAAGAAGCAATAAGCTGTGAAAAGCTAACTATAAATACCTTATATGTTCCAAATTATAAAACAATTTTTCTAGCAAAAATATTTATATCAAAATTCATTAATAAAGTGCATAATTAACATTTTAAAAAGTGCTTCAATGTCTAAAGTGTAAAATATCGGTATCCAAATTCTGTCTCTATTTGGTTAAATTCCAGAATAAAAAAGAATAGCCATACAGTCTCCTGCTCTTTTTATGATTTTAACTATTTTAATGTCAATGTTTTAAATATTAGAATTCCTGCAGTTCCCAGAGAACTATATACATTTTAAGATAAATTTTAAATATTAAATGTATTTTTATGCCCTTTACATTTTTACGCTGGATTTAATTATTGATTGATTGATAAGGATAAGGATGTATTGTCGTTGTTATGGTCTCTGACCGCAAATAAATTCATTTGTTCTTTCCCCAGGTGCAATCTCTCTGAAACTTGGGGGGTCTTCAGAGGACAGTGAGAACTATGTCCCCTGCAAATTTGGTGGGGATCGAAGTATCTTCCAGCAGACTCCAGTTTTTGCCACTGTGAAGAGAACATGACATGAAAGGGGGAGATGCATGGATCATGCCTTTCCCGGGATGCAATCTCTCTGAAACTTGTTGGGTTTTTAGAGGACAGTGAGGACTATGTCCCCTGCAAATGCAGTACTCCAGCTTCCACATAGTGTCTTGAGCCGGGGACCGTACTTTGCCCCCTCAGAAGGAGGAAGAGGCAGAGGCATCTCCCAGGCATACGGGGATTTGGCTGGGGGTGAAGACAGAGCCTTCAGAAGGCGGCTCTGCCCTCCCAGCTGGCAGTTGCTCTGCATGGTCAGCCCACCCACCTCACCCCGTAGTAGTGCAGGATTAGCCGGCTGCTGTTTCCAGAGCCAGGTAGGAATTTTTTCTCCTGTCCATATACTGGCAAAGTGGGAGAGGTGGTTTTTCGCCTACCTTGCACTGCAGGCAGTGGCTTGAGGTAATTGGCAATGGTGGTGCATCGTTGTAAGTCACTGGCAGGAGAGAGTTTGGGGATAGGGAGTGGGCCGGTGAGCACCCCTTGGCAATTCCCCATTGGTGGGGAAATGGGGTCTACCAGGAGCGGATGGTATGCTTGTGACAGTTACCACCACCTGGAGACTGCCTGCAGTGAACCCCATGTGCAAGTCCTTCCCTCATGCTGTATGGCTGATGCTTTAGGAGATTGAAAGGGGGAACCATTTTGCCTGGCTGGCCGTGGAAAAGCCATTACATGGTATGGGGCTTGCCCAGATAGGTCAAGGCAGTGGTCCAGGGGTGACCCCGTGGCTTGACCTGTACCGCTAGTTTGCCCTTGCCGTATTTAATGGTTGATGCTATATTAATAAAATGGCCCTTTAGTTCCAAATCCTGTGTCTGCCTCTTCATTCCAATGGGGGGGGGGCAACTAAGCTTACTCTGGAATTTCTGGTGAAGTACCTTGTCAAAAGTCCCTGGAAAGTTCAAATATATAAATATTGACTGGGTTGCCATTATCTATGTGCTTGTTCATTTTCTCAAAGAACTCCAAAAGGTTGGTAAGGCAAGACTTCCCCTATCAGAAGCCATATTTATACTCCCTGAGTGGGCTTTGTTCCTCTATGTGCCTAATAAATAATTCTATCTTTGACTACAATTTCTACTAGAGGTATGCAACCCCCCCCCCCCGGTAAAACTGGTTGCTCTGGATCTGGACTTCAAGGTTACTAAAAAATTCAATATCCCTGATATCTGGATCAGATTCTCTAATCCAGTTAGAAAATCTCAAATTTATCCAGGCACTATTCCCTAAGGTGGAAACTATATCCATATGGGGGAAACTATCCAGGGGGCTGGGGGCATTTTCAAGGAAACTCCGGCAACATTGCAGGGAAACTACTCCATCCTGTCCACTAAAGATTCCCCAAGTTTCAGAAGATTGAAGAAGCTGCCTCCAGCCACTCTCCGTTGTTTCCTATGGGGGAAACTTTTCCAATGCTTTCCAGGAAAAGGGGAACCTTACGCAAAGGCAACCCCTGGGGGGAAATGAATCACAAATGCAAGTCCCACTCCCAATGCAAGCTGAACCAAGACAGCCCAAGAGAACCAAAGTGAAGCAAGGGAACCCATGTCAAACCAGAGAATCCTCCCAAATTGAGGAAGGTGGTGGAGTTCTTTATTTTATTTTATTTATTTCAGATTTCTATTCCACCCTCCCCGTGAGCGGGCTCAGGGCGGATAACAACATATTAAAAATACAATTAAAAATTCATGTTCATTAAAAACAACACATTTAAAACAGGAGGGTAGACAGCCTTCACAGGGAGAGTTAAGATTTATACACCCCTTTTTTCCAGGCCAGCAGAGGCCCAGCCTCAGCCATATGCCTGGCAGAACAACTCTGTCTTGTAGGCCCGGCAAAAAGATAGTAGATCCTGCTGGGCCCTGATTTCAGCAGACAGAGCGTTCCACCAGGTGGGAGCCAGGACCGAAAAGGCCCTGACTCTAGCCAAGGCTAGGCAGGCCTCCTTGGGGCCAAGGGCCACCAACAGCTGTTTGTCCCCTGATTGGAGTGTCCTCTGGGGAATATATGAGGAGAGACGGTCCCATAGATACGCTGCTCCCAGTCCGCACAGGGCCTTATAGGTCAATACTAGAACCTTGAATCTGATCCGAGTTGAGGCTTCCTGGATTTGCAAGCTTTAAAAGGTGGGTTGTGGCAACCTGAAGGGTTCTTTTGGAGCTTGGGTTGGTGGGGAGGAGAAGGAGGAAATGCCAGTATGCTCCCCAACCCCTGAGGGAGAAAGAGGTGGCAGGGAATTAGGAGTGCCCTTCATTTCTTCTCCTCCACTGCTCCTTCTGCTGTGGCTGTCTGCTTTTTGGAACTTGAGCAGGGGTGGAGGGGCAGCGTAAAAATCCACTTTGCCTTCTGCTGCCTCCTGTCCCCCTCCAGCCTTGCGCTGCTGTTCTATTGTGCCACAGAGCTTGTCTACTTGCCTGTGACAGAATAATCTGGCCATTCAAAGACTGATTTCCAGGATGCAAACTGGAATTCTCAAACGTGAACTGTCATAGGTGGATTATGCTGGATCGACATAGATCTAGCTATTTAGGTTCACAAATCCCAGATCACACACCTCTAATTTCTACTCATTTACCTGGAACAGATGTTAGGCTAATTGGCCTGTGATTTTGTGGTTCCCTTCTGGACCCTTTTTTAAAAAATTGTGCAAAGAAAGTTGTAATGATTGGTGTAAAAAAATCTGGTGTAATTGACGTTAAGAAACAAGTAATGAAGCTCTGTGAATCTGGCTGTTGATTTCCCGTAGAAAACTATTTAATATCCCTGTAGCAGAAAAAAAGCAGGTGGGAATATCAAGTTCAAGTTCAAGTTCGATTTATTGTATATAGCCCTTGACTGTTACAAGTTTACAGTATCCTCAGCCGGGAGGGATACAAATTATATACAAGCTGTAGATCAGCAGATGCACAAAAAACACTACGTAGAACCGGAAATTAGTTTTAAAATATGACTACAAATTCAATTCAATAGGGATAATAAAAAGAACAATTATCTAGGTAACCTCCCTTCACATTGCCACCTTGGAGCATACATAGGTGGGAATATCTGAATCTTTATGGAGATAGATCAAGATGGGTCGCCATGTCAGTTTGTCTGTAGCAGTGGAAAAAGGCAAGTGTCAGATACACCCCTGTATATCTGCCATGATTGTTTCTATGCATAATGCTATGATCCTCTGAGAATGTGTAAAGGAATCTTAATTGCTACTTAGCAGCTAGTTGCTTATCTTGCAGGTGTTTTACTTTTGTTTTCCCGGCTGGCTTAAAAACATGGCCTTGGAGTGCCGGCTGGAGCCAGTCCTCCCTGAGAACTGTGATGACCTCATTCCTCCCTGTTCCCTTCTCCCCCCCAGTCCTGGACCCTTCACGCCAAAACCTTAATGGTCTCCCATTCCCAGGGGTGGGAATGTTCCCCTATAATTAACACTGCTCACTCACATTTCGTCACTTCTGCCAATGACCCTGATACTGACATGTCTCTAATAAAGCAACGTTAACTTTTACACACGAGTGTCTGAAGTGAAGTGCTTGGGGGACTCATCTGGCAAGACCTGACAGCAAGAGTCCAGCAGCACCTATCAGACTAACAAAATTAGTGGCAAGGGGTGAGCTTTCATCAGCTAACTGGTATCTGAAGAAGTGACCTGCAGCTCAAGGAAGCTCATACCCTACCACTAATTTTGTTAGTCTTATAGGTGCTACTGGACTCTTGCTCTTTTCCACTGAATCTTTATATGAGAGACGGAGGGATTAATGAAAACTGAATTGGCCCACTATGGCCCGAACCGGAACATAGAGATAATGTATTGCTAAGCTGAATGCATATTATACAAGTGATGCCTGACACCAGTTGGACACTTGTCAGCTTCCCTCAAGTTTTGATGGGAAATGTAGGCATCCTGGTCTTGCAGCTTGGCTCTCCGACTGCTCTCCAATGGACTTTTCAACTGTCACTTGTCCAACATTCTGCCAAGCTGCCTACATTTCCCATCAAAACTTGAGGGAAGCTGACAAGTGTCCAACCTGTGTCAGGCGTCACTTGTAGCTTGGCCCTGAGTTACATGGAATGTTAGGTGGACTGCTGGTAAATTGAGGATGACTTTGGATCTTCAATGGGACTTTGGCATGGCTCAGTGGTGGAACATCTGTTTGGCATCTCCAGTTAAAAGAATTCGGTAACAGGCAATATGAAAGATCTTTCCCTAAGACCCTGGAGAGCCACTGTCAGGCTACGGATGACAGGATATGGTAGACAGGTCCTTGTACCATTGCAACAAGAAGTCCAAACTCTTGATTAAATGGTTTTATTCAGAAATCCAATCTTTTCCGTATATATTTCCATAGAGTTACTCAGAGGCAAAAAAGCATCTCAGTAGAACATGCTTCCTTGACAGGAACAGAGACTTGAGGAAAGTACAACTCTAAATAGCCACTCATTTCCCCCCTCCCAGCTAGACCACAGGTTGGCGCGGGAAAGGGTCTGGGAATGCACGAGAGTAAACTGTAACATTTCAGACAGTGCGAGGTCACTTCTGTGAGCTTCAAAGAAAGAACAGATAAGACAGCTGTGTTCCCAGGCTGCTAGAGGGAGAAATGAAAGTGAGGGTTAGAGCATTTGCAAAATGAAATCAAGGTACAGCATTAGCAATGGTTCAATACATAGAACAATGGCATGGATGTAGGGGTACAGACATGACAGCCACAGTCAGTCTGAGCAGTATTGACCTTGATGGACCAGTGGTCTGATTCCTTATAAGAAAGCTTCATTTGTTCATGTGCTGGCTGTTCTAGAGAAGGAGAGGAAGAGGAACCACTGTGATATTTGAAGAATTTGTTACACAACTGCACATTGCCAATGGGTCCCATTACATATCATCCAAACCATGAAGGTGCCCAGGGAACTAAACTCATCCACTACCACAAATGTTGTTAGTCTTATGGGTGCTACTGGACTCTTGCTCTTTTCTACTGCTACAGACAAACACAGCTACCCATCCTGAAGAAGTGAGCTGTGGCTCAAGAAAGCTCATACACTGCCACAAATGTTGTTAGTCTTCTAAGTACTACTGGACTCTTGCTATTTTCTACTGCTACAGACAAACACAGCTACCCATCATGAGGAAGTGAGCTGTGGCTCACGAAAGCTCATACCCTGCCACAAATGTTGTTAGTCTTCTAAGTACTACTGGACTCTTGCTCTTTTCTACTGCTACAGACAAACACAGCTACCCATCCTGAAGAAGTGAGCTGTGGCTCACGAAAGCTCATACCCTGCCACAAATGTTGTTGGTCTTCTAAGTACTACTGGACTCTTGCTCTTTTCTACTGCTACAGACAAACACAGCTACCCATCCTGAAGAAGTGAGCTGTGGCTCACGAAAGCTCATACCCTGTCACAAATGTTGTTAGTCTTCTAAGTACTACTGGACTCTTGCTATTTTCTACTGCTACAGACAAACACAGCTACCCATCCTAAAGAAATGAGCTGTGGCTCACAAAAGCTCATACCCTGCCACAAATGTTGTTAGTCTTCTAAGTACTACTGGACTCTTGCTATTTTCTACTGCTACAGACAAACACAGCTACCCATCCTGAAGAAATGAGCTGTGGCTCACAAAAGCTCATACCCTGCCACAAATGTTGTTAGTCTTCTAAGTACTACTGGACTCTTGCTCTTTTCTACTGCTACCGATAGATTAACAGGGCTACCCATCATGATGGCATCTCATCTTTCTAAGGTCTGCATTGCTATGAAACACTGGACATGACAGATCCTTTTTCTGTGTAGGAAGCTGAAATTTAGATTGTTTTTTTAATTGTAGTCTACTTTAAAAAAAACATTTCATTCAAACAGAATCATTTAATCTTTATTTATTTATTTTTGATTTTTATTCCGCCCTCCCCACATTTCCAGCAGTCTCAGGGTGGATTACAAAATACATAAAGGTTAAAATATATGAAACAGTTATTATAGTTAACAATTCTAAAAACATCCAATTTACACAGTTAAAATACAATTATCCATCCAAAGTGCTATGGAGCAATGTATGAATTCTTCCCTCCTGCATCTCTCTATCTCCTAGTTAGGAATAAGTGACTGTTAAATTTGTAGATGTGTGAAACCACAATATAACCCCCCGTTCTACCATTAAAATCTGCTCAGTCCGTAAGTGGGAAGAAGAGGGGGAACGCATGTGGAATCAGCCATGAGATTACATGCCATGCGTTTCCTTCCCAGCAAAGATTATTTCATCTCTTAAAAAAAGACTTATTTTTATTTTACTGTTATGGGAAAATTGAAGAGGCGTCAAACGTTACTGCCCCTTAAACTCCTGTATAATCACAGCGTAATTTATATTAACAAAAAGAGTTCATATGCTGAGAACCGCAGTCGTTGTCACAACGTTAATGAAGTGAGCATGAGGCACTGAGGGGTGGGATACATGCTAGGCACAGAATTGAGGAAGGGAAATGGCCTTGGCAACCTCTGAACAGAATGGAAGTGCAGGGTCTGGGAGGAGAGTGGCTTTAACGTCTCTTGTTTAAGCCGGTTGGCTGGACTCCAAGGTTTGAACTATACTGAGCTGTTCGCCAGAGTTACAAACTCGGAGAATTACACCGCATGTATTAGCATACAAATGAACATGCAGGCTTCCATGTGATATGCTCACAGACAAACTGTTTCCATGCACCCTTGGATTTAAGATGCTTAATCTCTGCTTCTCAGAGCAGCACACAAAATAAATGGGCATTAATACAATTCAAACAGATAATTCTCAGCATAGATAAAGCCAAACTACATATAAGCCTTTGGGTGTACAAAGAACACTGGCAAACCACTCACTAGGTACTGCTGTCCATGTCATGTAAGGTAAGAGAAAGACAATATGTATTTTCCAGAAAAGAAGAGTACCATAGTTTCCATTTGTCTGGAAACAACCAAGCTCTTGGCCATTTCCACACGGCTTACCTTGTTCCGGAAAACAACGAAATCTCCCACGAAATCTTGCGAGAAGATGCTGTTATCGCGCAAAATCGTGCAAGAAGACGCTGTTATCGTGCAAGGAGATGCTGTCTTCCATGATAACAGCATCTTCTCGCGAGATTTCGTGCGAGATTTTGCTGTTTTCTGGAACAAGGTAAGCCATTTGGAAACGGCCTTTGTCTGAAATCCAGACCGATTATCTGCAAACTAGTAATGAATAATCAGTCCTTGAGCTCAGCTTGTCAGCAACATTTGCAAAGGTGAGACAAAAAGGTTTGAATCTAATTGAGTATTCTAAAATGGACCACCAATATTTTGTGCATGTACAGCCTCACACTGCAGCTTGGGAACTCTGAATTGTATCCAGCAATGTGCAACTGAAAACATAAACTCATTTTATTTTTATTTAAAATTTAGTAACATTCCACTTGTGCAAGGTAGTGTACAACACCTAGTGCTTTCCTCCATTTATATATATATATATATATATATATATATATATATATATATATATATATATATATATATATATATATATATATATATATATATAAATGTAACATTTATTGAAGAGATTTTAAAAGGAAAAGATGTAGTGCAATAAATAAAGTAAAAAATGCATACAACTGTGTATTTTTCTACTGAAGGAACTCTTTGTAGACCACACTGGTGGTTTCCCCCTCAGGTGCTAGGATCACCAGGCTGCTGGGTGAGCTCACTCTGGAGCAGGCCACGTAGAACTGCCCATGTGAGAAGCAGTCCTCCCTCAAGTCAATTCCTGCCACCTTCAGTATCTGCCCCTGGGACTTGATGATCGTCATAGCAAAGCAGACTTTGAGGGGGAACTGCAGTCTCTTGAATGCTAAGGGGTTCTCTGATGGTATGAGTGGTATGCGTGGTATGAACACCGACTCCCCCCGAGCACTACCGGTGAACAATGTGGCCTTGATGACGTTCCTCTGGAGGGCTTTCACTCGCAGTCTGGTTCCATTGCAGGGTTTGGGAGGGTTGAGGTTCCAGAGCAGCAACGCTGGAGCCCCCACTTTGAGGAGAAGCTTGTGGTCTGGGAAGCCAGGAGGGTTGAGCGTGTTGAGGAACTCCATGGGTTAGTGGACCATGTCATCCATTTGCACCACTGAGTCCACAAATCTGTACTCCATTTCTGCCCCTTTGAGAGGGTTGTGTTGCATTAATGATGGCAGCCTTGTTCTTGAGGGTCAGAATGGCATGCTTCCACAGCCAGTCCATGGACTTCTCCGTGATAGTGGCGATATCAGGGTATATGGTGGCTGTTAGGTCCAGGCCTGCAGGGATGGTCACCTTTCCCTTGGACTCGGGATACTCTCCATCACCTATTTTTAGTAGGAGTTCAGAGAATTCCCCAGTAGACCCCTTGCCTTTCAAGTGGACCCTCATGTTCTTTCTTGGTGAAGGTTTCCTGATGAGGGGCAACAGATATGACGCCTTGACACAAACGGTAACCTCGTCAGCTCAAGTTCCCCTTGGGACTACTGGCAAAGTCTGTCAGAAGTCTCCAGCCAGCAGCACAGTGACTCCCTCCATCACTCTCTCATTGCCCCTGACATCTTTGAGAATTATGCTCAGTGCCTCAAAACACCCCTTGTGCACCATGGTGCTCTCATCCCAAACAATGAGCTTACACTTCTGCAGCACTTGGGCCTGTTGCTTTGTTTTGAGATGCTGAACAGGGGTGTTTCTGCATGGATGAGGTTAAGAGGCAGCTTGAAAGTAGTGAAGGATCATAGGCCATGCCTGAATGAGCATTGACCTTCCATGGAAGTGAGTGTTTCTCTGCTCTGCCACTCTGTGCACCTCAGAGTGATCTTGCTGTACTTGGCCACTGCTGTTCGGTGCACCACAGGAATATGATGCATATATTTCTTTTCTGCATCTCTAAGTTGCTTCCTCCTTTTAGCATTGGTGTATTTGCACGATGTCTGCCAGGAGGCTTCTTGGGAGCAGTAAGAAATGATGGCTGTGAGAGTTGAGGTGGAGTTTGACTGAGGGACGGGTGGTGTGGTGGGCACTTCGGCATGTTCATGTGAGAGGTTCACATTGAAATGGCCCCTAGAAAGGTCATACACTATCTCCCCATGAACATTTTAAAACTCAGTTGCCAGACTGACTTTTATATCAAATCCCTATTCAGGTGTCTTGTACTGTCTTTCTTCAACTGTCTGCAGTTTCCTTGACCCAATTTTACCTCCGAACGCAGAGTTCCACAGCTGACCAGTCAGAGAGAGGAGAGTGCAAGCAGTCAGTCCCCACAGTAGGGTTGCCAGGTTCAGGTTGGGAAATTCCTGGAGATTTGGGGGTTGGAGCCTGGATAGATTGGGGTTTGGGGAGGGGAAGGGGCCTCAGAATGGTATAATACCATAGAATCCACTCTCCAAAGCAGCCATTTCTTCCAGGGGAACTGATCTCTGTCACCTGGAGATCAGTTTTAATTCCGGGAGACGTCCAGCCACCCCCTGGAGGCTGGCAACCCTACACCACAGGGAAACTGGCAACCCTAGTGAACTTTTAGGGGAAGAGTGGGAGGTGCATTTTACCTCAGGACACATTCAATGACTCCCTTAGCAACTGTTTAGAATGCTGGGCTGAGCCCCAATCAGGCCGCATATGCAAATAACCTTGAAAGGCTGACCCAATCAGAGAAGAGTGGCCAAGCTGGCAGTTGGGTGTGTGGGGAAGGGGAAGCAGGCTTCAGCCAGCCAGCCACACAGGGAAGCTGTATCCCTATGGGAAAACACTTTTAATCCCTTTTGAGAGAGAGAGAGAGAGAGAGTGTCTGGAAACTGGTTGCACATTATCTTACACAAGTAGGGTTACAAGTTTGATTTAGCACAAGGGGCTGCCACAGTCTTTGCCATGCATTTCCATTTGCACAAGAGCTCTAGCACATGCAGAAATGTTGTGCTGCATCCAGTCTTATGTGGCACAAATCCAGAATAAAGCTGCACAGCCTCTCTTCCCTACCCATCTAATCCATGAATAAAAAAAATGGGACAATAGTTGTAAAGGAGGTGCATTGGTTGCTTGGCTTGCCTATTTTACATGCCTAATTTATGATCCTCATAGGATCTTGTCATATGACGTCTTTCAAGCCCATATAAGCAAAGGGAAACATTTGGCATGTGTGAGTGAAAAAAGATACATGAACACTGAAATGGTCAATGCATTAAAGATCTGAATGTGGAGACAGTCTGGTGGCAATAACTTTGTTCAGCCTTTCCTGGATTTATTTAAGCACTTTCAGGGTGGATTGTAGGACCAATGTGAGAGCGTGCAATCTGAACCACCTTTCAGTGTGGTGGTAGTAAAACAGGAAGCTGACATATGGATTTGGCCTAACACATCATAGTTGCAACTTAAGTCCTCAAGCCTTTCAATGTGGACTGGCTTAAATTGACTGCAGAATAAGGGGATTTCCAGACTGTAGCCAATTTACTGTGCCTTTAATAATGGGAATGCGGGGAGAAGACTCAATAGTCCTTCAGAGTTACGTTTAGTTGATTGAAGACTGCAAAAGCCGTGGCAATAAAATTGCTAACACCCTGTTCTTAGGGTGAATACTCCCATTCGTTATAAAACTAATAACAACGTGGATATTTCAGTTGCACCACAGTTAACCCCCATCTTGTCCTTATTGTGTTGTGGTTAAACATTGCAATCACCATGAATCATGAGTTTCAAATCATGACACTTCCTTTCTAAAACATCAGGGAGAAAAGGAAACCCAAACTGGCTAAGTCTCACAATGTTCTGTTTCCATTAGCATGTTTCAATTGGAAACGTGACTTCAGATGTTTGGAATTATCATTTGCCTTTTGATGAACAGTATATGTATTTTTTCTGACAAGCCATTTCTACGGGGGCTTCACAGCTGTGACACATTATATTTGAGAAAAGCCCCAGGTAGTGCATATTTTACATCTTCAGAACTAAAGTTCTATGGCAGGTATTAAATGTGGTGAGGAATATAATTTTCTCTTGCAAGTAATAATGATTATTTTCACAGAAGTTCATATTTGACATAAAACGATGAAATATCAATTTGAATTAAATAGACTGTATTAAAACAATACTTTGATATAATGTACATAGTTAAAATACTCCATGGCAACTTTGCTCATCCGAACAGGTGCCTCTCTGCACATCTGCAAAATCGACAGCAGCCCATACACGGGCTTTCTCTGTGGAATGGCCTGCCTGAAGTCAGGAGTACAGATGGGCATGAACCGAAATATGAACCAAAATTAAGCATGAACCAGGACAGTTCATGGTTTGCGAACCACAGTTCATCAGATCCCATTTCTGATGAACCGCCATGAACTTTTAGGCTGGTTCATTTGGTTCATTTTTTGGTTCGTGACTGCAGACAGCCTGGTGCCAATCAATCAGTTTCCTAGGCAACAGGGGATGGACTTCCTACAGACCTTCTGCTGACCCAGAAGTGACCTTCTGCTGGACCGGAAGTGACCTTCTGCTGGACTGGAAGTGATGATCTTCTGACCTGAATGTGACGTTTTCACGAACTAAACGAACCAGTTCACAAACCAGGGGCAGGTTCATGAAAGTTCGTGGTTCGTGGTTCATGAAATTTGACGAACCATGAACCACATGGTTTGTTTTTTTCCCAGTTCGTGCCCATCTCTAGTCAGGAGTGCTCCCATTGTCCTGGCTTTCCACAAACAATGCAAAACCAAATTATTCAAAAAGGTTTTTACTCAAATAGGAGGGATGTGTGGTAGGGAGGGGATCACAGATGATCTGCTAATGAGTTAGGATGGAACCAGACACTTCACCACTATGTTGAATTGGATTCCTACTAATGCTATGTCTTTGTGAACTTGCATCTATTTATCCTATGGCATTGTTTATGGAAATTTTCCTGATTTTGACTGTACTAATCTCTGTGTCATTGACTCTCAGTGAGAAATCTATCTATCTATCTATCTATCTATCTATCTATCTATCTATCTATCTATCTATCTATCTATCTATCTATCTATCTATCTATCTATCTATCTATCTATCTATCTATCTATCTATCTACCTACCTACCTACCTACCTACCTACCTACCTACCTACCTACATAAAAGTTTGTCATAAGTGCTGTGTACATATGAGTAGACTCTGGCTGGATACTAACCTTGAACATCCAAGATTACAAAGAAAGAAAAACACAGTCAGTGTTTTTGAAGGACTATTGGTCATTCTGATTTATAAATGGCTATTATGCAATTGATTTATTGAAGTGTTGTTTGATGGTTGTAGATATTTATTGTATAGATATTATGTATTACCTGTGTTTTGTACTATTTATTTAAAGCTTGCAGCATTTTCTACATTGTTTATAAAAATGTTCTAAAAATTTTCTCCCAAAAATTTAAAAAAAAATTTATATTGTGTGGGGAATTTTTTCTAGAAATGACTGTGCTCGTTTCAAAACTTTGGCTAATCTATTGAACTCCAGATTATCCAAGTAGTTGATAAGATCATCTTAAGAGCCAATTTGGTGTAGTGGTTAAGAGCGCGGGACTCTCATCTGGAGAGCCAGGTTTGATTCCCCACTCCTCCACATATTTATTAACATAATTTATAGTCCACCTTTCTCACTGAGACTCAAGGCAGATTACACAGTGTGAGCTTGTACACTTTGTTTCAAGGATACTTCAGTAAACAATGTAATGAATATTACATTGAGAGCCAGTGGGGATTATGGAGGGAGTAGCAAAAAGGTGATTGTTTCGTGTAGTGGTTAAGAGCAGGGGACTCTAATCTGGAGAGTCAGGTTTGATTCCCCACTCCTCCTCTTGAAGCCAGCTGGGTAACCTTGGGCTAGTCACACAGCTGTCCTGAGCTCTCTCAGCCCCACCCACCTCACAGGGTGATTGTTGTGGGGATAATAATAACATACTTTGTAAACCACTCTAAGTGGGTGTTAAGATGTCCTGAAGGGCGGTATATAAATCGAATGTTGTTGTTGTTGTTGTTGTCGTCATCGTCATCATTCCCAGACATCTTTTTGACCTAGTGGAGTCCAGGAGTCCTCAGGAGTTGGGGGAAAGAAATAGGGTAGGCAGTCAGCGCGAGTGTAAATGGAAAAAAAATAATCAGAGTGAGCATGGATTGGTACACACCTTCATGCCTATACAGAGATGGTGATGGAAGCAAAAACATTCCTTTCTCCACAACTGTCACATTTGAACCAAAGGCAGAAAAAAAGAAAAATCAGGTGCAAGGTATTCAAGTATTTTGGTTCCTATACATTTCGCTTTAAGCTTCCTCAGGGAATCTTGTATGGAGCCTTTCAAGTTCCACTTTAAACAACGGAATGGATCAGGTAGAGCTGCCAACAATGGAAGGAATAAGATAAAGGCAGATCTACCTGATCCATTCCATTGTTTAAGGTGGAACTTGAAAGGCTCCATAGAAGATCCCCTGATGAAGCTTAAAGAAAAACACATAGGGACCAAAATACCTTAATAAATCCTTTCACCTTGCACCTGGATTTTCTTTTTTTTTTCTGCCTTCTGGTGAAGCCATTGCTTCTTCAATATTTGAACCAAAGTCATTCAGCAGGGCTCTTTTTACAAGTAAGTGGTCTTCTTCATCTAAACTATCAGAAAGATAATATAGAGGACTGACACAATGTGACTTGTTTCCAAGGTTTTTCCAGATCAAGAGAGTAATCTTTAAGTAGGTATACTCAGAATTCGTTCTATTATACAGCCCAAAACACTTGCATATGTTCTGCAATTCATCAGGACATTCTAGAGTTATGGCTGCCTGGATGAATTTCAGTGCCCCTGTCCTGAAGATGTTAGGTAGTGGTTTCATGTTGATCAAGAAGGTATGTAATTCAGCAGATTGTGCATTTGCGGATGTGCAACAGAACGGGAGGTTTTAGCGGCAAATGCTTTCTTCTATACAGAAGCCATATCTCATTTATGGCACCCTGCAAACCTCAGGGCACACAAATCAGGGAGAACAGATGACCTTGAACAGCTCAGACAAACATTTGACTCTAGGTTACAGCTGACTGGAATCCTGAGGTCTTGCTGGCATGAGTCCAGTGCAAAAACAGCTCCAACCACCCCATATTTTATAACATTGTAAAGCCCATATTGTTTGAAACATGTCAACGTATTTTTTTTTTAACACACAACTTGGCAGCTTCCCAAAACCATCTCAAATGGTCCAAAGCTATCAGCAGCCACCCACCTTCCTGTCCATTACCATCTGATTAATGGCATTCCACCACTGGGGTCCACCATTAAGAATATCTATGCTGTGGGACTTCTACCTAAATAAGAACGCTGAGACTTGTAAATTGTCTGTATGGCTTGCAGCTGTGTTTTATATAAAGCTGTCTTTTTTAAAAATACTGCTTTGAGCTTGCAGAAAGAGATGTAATTTGTATCTCTTGTTCAGGACAGAGGGGACATCAGCATGCATTTTTTTAAAAAAAATCTTTATTTAGATGATATGAATAATCAAAAAAGAATTTGTAAAAGTGTAACAATATATCTGTGAAATATATTGATTTATTCACACCATTTTTTTTAAATCCGTGCACTTTTGATAAGTTTCATCTTCCATATTGTTTGCATGTTTTCGATGGGTGATTTTTTTTCATAATGCATTTTCTGGTTCTTATTTTGGAATATCGATGGGTGCTTTTTTTCATAAAGCAAGTCCTTGTGGAGAAACAGCAATGTATCCTTTAAATACGTATTTGCTAATGGAATGTTTCTGTGCTATAATAAAATCAGCAATACACCCGATTTAAAGGATTGTATGAACTGGCTTTTTTATCCTGAATAACCAGTTGTGTAGAGCTGCTGTCCATATATTACTGTCATCTGTAAGGCCTCTGCATAAGATGAGCAAAAGTAAGCTCTACATGATGAATTTGTGAAGTTGAAGAAAATGCAAGTGGTCTTATTTTACAGTAAATTGCTGCACACATTATGACCATGATCACCAAATCAGTTAGAAGCCAGGCCTCCTGTTGGGCAAAGAGGTGGTAGCAGCATCCAGTTGTGTATTCCATAGACTTGCTAGGTCCCCATACCCTCCCTTGTGCCTTCCGTGTGTGTATTTTTGCACTCGTGCACTCCCAGTGCTTGCATGATGACATCACTTATGAAAATGCTGTCAGGCTGGCTGTGGCTCATTCCCCACTTTGCTAGCGAAGCCAGCCCCCTGTCCGACTGCTTCAAGAAGGATCAGCCAACCACCATCCGCTGGACTCTCCGCAATGAATGGGTGTTTGAGGTCCTCCGCCAGGCATTGTCCCAATCCCCAGTTCTCCACAATCCCGACTTCACCCAACCCTTCATCATACACACCGATGCCTCAAATGTGGGACTGAGGGCTGTCCTGTCACAGGAGGGTACTCTTTATTAGCAGGAAACTATAGCCAGCAAAAGTCAAGTATGCCACTGTAGAAAAGGAGGCCCTAGCGGTGAAGTGGGCAGTCAGGGCCTTACAATTTTACCTCACCAATAATTACTTTACCTTAGTGACGGACCACGCCCCCCTCCTCTGGATGACCTGGATGAAAGATCATAATGCTTGCATACTAAAGATGGCATCTCTCCTTACTTGCCCCCAAACGAAGCACGGGAACACTCCTGTGGCTGGCACAATGACATCACTTCCAGAAATGGCATTGTCGTGTCTGCTGGGAGTGTGCATATTGCACGTTTCCCATGGTGCCTGCCAGTGGTAGATGATCTCTGAGCAGCCTAAAACATCCCACCGGTTGCCGGTGACCAGCAGGCAAGCAGGTAAATTAATAGGAGATTGTCTGCTACTGACGGGCACCTGGGATCCGTAGCATTTTACCAGCTTCAGTTGATTAGCCAGCTACAGCCATAGAAAGATCTTAGCCCTGTGGTACATGCCCTGCGGTACATCTAGATTAGATTATTGCAATGCATTCTGCATGGGGCTGCCTCTCTCAGCTAGACCGATTCTGATGTATCACTGAATAGTGAGAGGTCCTCAATCCTCCCAGGAAAGGTTACCTCCTTCCTCCTCCCAGCACTCAGAGATACATGCAAAACCAGAGTTCTCATCCAGAATGATAAATCCGGGATAGTTGCTGTTTTGCTATAATGGAGCTAACATTTAAAAGCACAATATTATAGCTAAGTGTGGTATTGATAGGGTCACCAAGAGCCAGGGCTTTTTTTCAGCAGGAACACGGTGGAATAGAGTTCCGGCACCTCTTGAAAATGGTCACATGGCCGGTGGCCCCTCCCCCTGATCTCCAGACAGAGGGAGTTTAGATTGTCCTCCATGCTGCTGGAGCAGTATGGAGGGCAATCTAAACTCCCCTCTGTCTGGAGAGCAGGGGGCGGGGCCACCAGCCATGTGACCATTTTCGCCAAGGTTTTTAAACCTTAAAAAACTTCCCCCTTGTTCCAGCTGACCCAAAGTGATGTCATTGTGCGGTCCTGGGAGCATGTGCACACTTTATGCACATGTATGTGGTACCAGGGGCACCACCTCCCACCAAGAGTTGCCCCCTGTGCTGGCAACCCACTGAGTTCCACCACCTCTTTTCCCAGAAAAAAAGCCCTGCTGAGAGCATAACTCTGCCTGGAAGAAGAACCAGAAGGGCAACAGCCCACAGATGTCTGATGTCCTGTTCTGCTCTCCCAAACACATCCCCCATCAGCAAGTAAGAAAGGCCAAACAACTACACATATACAGTTGACACAGATATCAGTTCTGACCTGGATCTGGGCAGGACAAGCAAGCCCAGAGATTGGTTACCAATAGAATAGATGGGCAAATGGAACTGAAAACTGTGGAAAATGGCACACAAGTCAACAATTCCACAATTGTTGGAATTGTCCTGATGATGATGATGATGATGATGATGGGTACAGAACAACAAACAAACAGTGCTATCCTATGCAAAGTTATTCCAGTGAGTTTAGACTGGAGTGACTCTGCATAGGACTGCATGATAAGTGACCTTTTATTCCTTTTAGGATTGTTAACTCTAAGTTGAGAAATTCCTGGTGATTTGGGGGTGGGTCTAGGGGGCAGAGTTTGGGGTGTGGAGAGGACTTAGCAAGGATGTGATGCCATAGAGTTCACCCTCCAAAGGTGCCCGGGGAACTAATCTCTGCAGTCTGGAGATTAGCTGTAAGTCCAGAACTCCAGGCCCCCTGGACATTGCAGCCCTAGTTCCTGTCCAGATCTCCGTGTTTTATGCTCATTTCTATAATCTGCATACTTTGCTCTTCCAAGAAAATTGCTCCTTTTCACTTAACTCAATGCACTGTCGAAGGCCAACAGAAAACTTCTCTTTCTTTGTTTAGCACATTAACTGTGGGCCTATCTATCTATTTAAAACATTTTAGCTGTCTTTCTCCCTTACACACTGAAGATGGAGTACAGCAGACATAAAAACACATTAAAACCTAGATATGTATAAAAGCTATTAACAATAGTAAAATTAATCAAATGCATTTCTAAATAAATCTGCCTTCAGCTGCCTCCTACAGTTCAAGAGTGAGGGGGCCAGGCTCACTTCCCTGGAGAGGTTGTTCCACAATTATGGGTCTTCCAGCAAAAAGAACATCTCTTGGGTACCCACCAGACAAGCTTCTTTGGTTGTCGGGATAGTCAGGAGGGCCTCTGCCTGGGATCTTAACTCTCAGGCAGGACCGTACAAGAGAAAGTGGTCTTTCAGATATTCTGGTCCCAAGTAGAGATGAGCATGAACAGGAAAAACAAACAAACATGATGTTTGTTGTTCATTGCCATCCACAAACAGGGACTCATGAACAACCACGAACATGGTCCTGGCCATGAACATGGTAGTGGTTGGCTGTTCGTGGAGGCCAGTAGGTTCTCCTCCAGCCATCATCGAAGTCAAGATCTCTACTGCACCACTCCCAGAAACCTGACCTGAGCAGGCACCAGGAAAGGTACCAATAATAAATAATAGCTTGGCCCCAGAGCCTGGCAGCAGCCCTGGAACTGGTAGGGGTAGAGCCCTACTGCACTACTCCCAGAAACCTGACCTGAGCAGGCAGCAGGAAAGGTACTAATAATAAATAATAGCTTAGCCCAGAGCCTGGCAGCAGCCCTGGAACTTGAAGGGGTAGATCCCAACCGCACCACTCCCAGAAATCCTGAGCAGGCAGCAGGAAAAGTACCAATAATAAATAATAGCTTGGCCCAGAGCCTGGCAGCACCCTATCCCACCACACACAAAGAAAATTCAAGCTCCAATGCACTCTCTCTTTCAAAATGGCAACAGCAACTCTCTCTCCACTGTCTGCAAAGTCAGAGCTGGGAGCCCTCCTCTCCCCTGCTCTTTGCTCCCTTATTGTAATAAATTTGGAGCTCCACACTTGAAAGGAAGACCTGCCTATCAAGCTAAATTGGGCTTAGATTGGGGTTTCCAGGGCAACAGCAGGAGTTCAGATAGAGTTCAGACAATCCCTGCCTAAGTTGCCAAGGGAATTGATTGCAGGTGCCAGACTTTCTGGCTTGATGAACAGCAACGAACAGCAACGAACGAGGCTTGCAACGACCACCTGTTCGTTTAGAATGGGCCTCATGAACAGCTTGTTTGCAAACAGCAGATTGTGCTGTTCATGGCTTTTTTTAGTTCGTATTGCTGTTCGTGCCCATCTCTAGTCCCAAGCCATGTAGGGCTTTAAAGGTGAGAACCAACACCTTGAATTGGACTCAGGAGCAGATTGGCAGTAGCGATTCCAGGTCCCCCAGTGGAGGAATGGGGTCTCTCCTCTCCTTTCCTGCCACCACTCACCTGGGAAAGGCATAGGAATGGGCCTCCCAGGCACGCTCCCAGGGCACTATGGTGACATCACTCCTGGGATTGATGTCATTGTGCCACCCTGGAAGACCTCCCACAGTTTTGTCTTTTTTTTAAATGAGAAATTTTTATTTTATTAGTAAGATTAAAAGCCCAATAAAAAAGGCAAAGATATAAAAAAGTAAAGAAAAAAGAATACAAAAAGAGGAAGAAAGACAAAGATTAGAAATAATAAAGAACAATGATACATACTTCATTTTCCATTTTTCTCTACACCTGTCATATTTTAACAAACATTATACTTTTAGATTTGATATCTCCGAAATTTACCTTTTCCAATACTGCCCCCCTTCTATTTATTTTTTTCCAAATTTATCTTCTTAAAGATCAAATCCACAGATCATCAGTTCATTTTTCCTTGTCTCATGCAGAAAATCAATAAGGGGTTTCCAGTTAACCATAAAAATAGACCATGTTTTATCTCTAATCAGAACTGTAAGTTTAGCTAATTCCATCATTTTCATAATCTAGTCCTCAATTGAAGGCAATACTGTACTTTTCCATTTTTGCACATATAAAAGGCTTGCCACCATGGTCATATATAGAAATAAAATACCATGTTGTTTTTCCAACTGTTTATCCATTAATCCCAACAAAAAAGCATCCCAAACTTTTCAGTGGGCCAATTTGGGCTCCAAACAGGCCAAAATCAGCCCTCTGTGAAGTAGAGGAGCACTCTCACCCTGTGCGATGACATCATGTCCCGGAAGTCACCGCAGGGCTTTTTTTTCAGCTGGAACGCGGTGGAATGGAGTTCTGGAACCTCTTGAAAATGGTCACATGGCTGGTGGCCCTGCCCCCTGATCTCCAGATAGAGGAGAGTTTAGATTGCCCTCCACACCGCTGGAGTGGCACAGAGGGCAATCTAAACTCCCCTCTGTCTGGAGATCAGGGGGTGGGGCCGCCAGCCATGTGACCATTTTCTCCAAGGGCAACCCACTGAGTTCCACCACCTCTTTTCCCAGAAAAAAAGCCCCGCAGAAGTGATGTCATTGCATGCCCCCCCCCCCCGGAAGCACACCCGCGAAGATGTCTACAAAGGTGAGTGCCAGGTCCCTCTGTCCCGCTGGGAGGGTAAGAGGGCCTGGCAACCCTAAATGGCAGCCAATGTGGTACTGTAATATCGGGGTCACATGCTCCTGGTTTACTAGCAGTGTAGCCACACCATTCTGCATTCTTTGCAGCTTCTGAACACTCTTCAAGGGTAGCCCCAAATAGAACACATTGCAGTAGTCAAGCTGGAACTAAGGCATGGATCACTGTGGCTAGATCTGACTGACCCAGGAATGGGCACATTGATTCACCAACCACAGCAATCACTTGTTTTACTATGGCAACTGCTGTGTCAAGCTGTAATCCCATGTAAGAATTTCTCCAATCTAAGCCTATTTATTTTAGTGGAGTCAAACTTGAGTAACTCTATATAGGCTTGCATTGTTGTATGCTGCTTTTCCATACTAATCATTGTGCAAAGCAACTCATGAATCAGGAACCTATAAATGACAGTCTTCTGTAGCCATCTGTCACCATCAGTTCATTGCAAGCAAATGAATTGGTTTAATCATCCATCATAATTTAAGTTTCCGATATAAATGTACATTGTATATATCTATACAGATAATTAGATTTTCAGGTTTCTATACCATGGAATTTTAAAAATGACTTCTATGAAATGTTACAGTCACAGTTTTATGTTGTACTGACTCATCTTCCTCAAAGATCATTTTTTTCTTTTAATTTCTTTTAAATGCTTAATCCAAGAAACTCTGACTAAGTCAGTTTTGCCACGTCCCAAGTGTAGCAGGAATTCCTCACAGTTTTTGATGAAAATAGAGGCCAGTAATTTACCTCAGAAATAGCAAGAAATGGCTGTTCCTAGGCTGATGCACTGCTCGGTGACGAACTTGGCAGGACCTGCCCAAACAAAATGCTCCCTGGCGCATGAAGTTGATGCCATTTTCGTAAACAGAACTGGTGCCAGCAGGGCATGGTTTCAGCATCTTCTGGCATGGGAGACACAGCTAGGCAGAGGCGGCGGAGGCGCTCTGTTCACAAACCATATTTCATAAAAGCAGTCTGGCAATCTGTTGGCACGTTTTAGTTTGACAAACCAGCACTGTGTATCAACTTGGTTTTCTACAGAAGCGTCTTCGTTTTCCCCTCAGCGGAACATGTGGTCATTTAAGTTACAAAAAACCTATAAGAGATAATACTTAGAGTTAAAAGCAGAAATACTATACACTTGTCTGTAGGTTAGGCTAACATAAAAGGTGGGAAAACTCAGAGTTACGAAGACTATGATTTTTTTACTATTATTAGAGTAGTGAAGCATTGTCAAGATATGGAATGCACAAAACTGCTTGGCAAACTTTTGCAGGTGAGTGCTGAGTGGCGGAGATGAGTGGGGAGGGGGCACGGTGACACAAACACACGGACACAGTGCTGGAGGTAAAGAAGGCCACAACTTTATTGAGATTACAGCTCAAGGTACAAAGGCGTGCATAGGGCACAGATCCGAGCATCGGCTGACCTGCCTTCCAAGCCAATGACCCACACGTCCCCTCAGACACCTGCTGAGGGGGGGGACCATGGGATGACAGTCAGTGGGGTGCCAGGTGGGTATACACCCCTGTGTGAAATATCCCCTGCCACCTGGGAGTGAGGTGGACTGACAGCCCCTGACTGGGCATGCACCGGCCATTCCTCCCTCCTCAGACCCCTTATGGGGATCCCCATAATAGGGAAACTGAGCCTGAGGGCCCTGTTACCCCCAAAAAAGATCAGTGCCCAATGCCCAATACGCAGCCTACTAACCCCAAAGCTGTGACGAAAGGAAGAGCTGGGCAGGATGCCACCACGGGCCAAGTGCTGAGGGGCGGGGCCAGCTTTGTAGACCAGGGGCCTGCACCGGATGAGCCTGGGCATGCTTCCCCCAGCCCCTGGTAATTCCTCCACCCCCTCCACAAAATGGCAGCCACCACACTGTCTCCCCGCCCACCTCCCCCTCATCGTCCGCAACCTGGCCCTAGGAGCCATTGTTTGTGTTTTAAAGATATGCTCACAATATCCACGTGCACGTGGCCACGTACAGACAAGTACCCGCTCCTCTTCCTTCTGCTCACCCTTTCTCCGGTTTCCAAGCCGTGAACTTCTTTTGGAGAAAGATTAACCGGACTTGTGGAAGGAAGCTCTTTAAATAGAGGATAAGCTCCAAAGAAGAGCCTGCCTTTCCTGAACATTATTCTTCCCAAACTTCCCTTGTGTGAATTCTTGACGGAGTTTTCTTGGCCTCAAACTGAATTGGAACTGGAAATGATCATTCCTCATCCACCCAGTAGGAAGTCATACTGGAGAAGTTTGTGGAGAGTAATTTTTTTAGGATGTCATTTGCCACAGCGGGTTGCACCTCCCCTCCAACAGAAAGACTTGGGAGAGGCTTGGCTAATCCGCTAGGTAGCAGCAGTCAAATCCGTCAGCCATTTTGAGTAGATCAAGCACTTTTGATTTGAGGCAGACTGACAGGCCAACCCTTGCAGGGGAATTAGAGAGACAAGGGGAGGGGCAATGGCAGAGCATCTGCTTGGCGTGCAGAAGGTCTGAGGCTGAATCCCCGGCATCTCCAGTGAAAAGTTCAGGTGGTAGGACATGGGAAAGACCTCTGCCTGAGACCTTGAAGAGCTGCTGACTATCTCAGGAGACAATAATGGCCCTGGTGGACCGAAGGTCTGACTCAGTACAAAGTAGGTTCACAAGTGAAGACTTAGGGCCAAGCTACAAGTGACGAATGACACTTGAACAGCAAGTGTATTTCTCCCTGTTCACTTGCCCTCCACTCAATCCACTTGCCATTCAAGTGTCATTTGTCACTTGTAGCTTGGCCCTTATACATTCTTCTTCACCACCACCAAGTTCAAAGCATGTAAAGAAAACACCTCTTGAAAGCTGATACATTTTCACTTGGGTGTATTGGATGATGTATGTAGGACAATGTCTGCTGTGAAAAAGAAATGTGGTCCCATGCATGCCAAATAATTTGCAATAGAATTTAGAGCAATTGCCTCAATGAAAGGCAAACTTTTTGTCAAGCAGTCAAAAAGCACTGCTCACAATTTGCAATCCCATTGTAAAAGGAATGATCTTGCGTTACTTAGCTCTAGCAACACTGTTGCAACACGAACCTGTCCTTTACTGATAGAAACCCTCTAGCTTTGACATATATTGCAAGAGTCTTTGGGAGGATTAACACCCTAAATGAATGATAACATGCTTTTCCAGTTGCATTCTGTGTTTGAGGAGTGATTCTCGCCGCCTGCTAAATAAAAGGTGACAGTTTTATGATGGGAGATTGGAAGGGGAGAGGGAATAGAACCTAGATCAAATCTAGGTAATGGGGAAAGGTCCACTGATTCCCTCACCTTATTTTGAAGGTCCCCCTTCATCTTATTTTGAAGGTCCACCCCTGCTGTCCTAAACAGTATTTTTAATTGCAATTCTCACCTTTATTTACACTGCATATTCCTTACTGTTGCTCATTATAGAGTCTTCCTGACATTTCACAGGAACTAAATAAAAAAAGCCTATAGCCAAACCTTCCTCCTAAATTCAGTACTCTTTCCTGATGTTTATAATACAGATATTACGTCTCTAGTGGCTACTTTTAATAGCCTTAAGGAAGGCTGATGAATAAAACAACTACACTGAAGCTGTGATAAATTAATTGCCCCATTTTATGTGACCAAGAGGACTAACTAGAGGACTCCAAATGAAATGCAAGTGTGACTATACTTCATGGTCCATGATTTAAAAAGACAGAAAGGGAGGAAGAAAAAAGTGAAAGAGTACAAAGAAAAACAGAATGCTTTTGGAAGATGTTATAAATAAATATTTAGGAGAACACATTTTCCTTAAAACACCGTGCTTAATTGACACTAGCATCTAATGCCATCTGGCTTAAACCCCAGTGTTGCCTTTTATGCTAAAACATTAGAGAGATGTAAAGGAGAAAGTTAATCTGACTACATACCACTGTCGAAATTGACTGGGGAAGGCAATGGCAAACCACCCCATAAAAATTCTGCTGAGAAAACGTCATGATGCGAAGTCCCCCATGGGTCAGTAACGACTCAGTGCTTGCATAGGGGACTACCTTTACCTTTAAGCATTCAAGTACGAGCAAATGTGTTTCGATTCTTGTACATACAACTATCATCTATCTGTCTGTCTATCTTATAATTCATTGTCAATATTGGCATCAGGAATGGATCCCCCCCCCCCAGCTTGCATTAAGTGAAAGTCTAAAGTAAACCAACAGAGAGAATCACGGAAAAAATCACAGAAGAAGAAAAGCAGAGTGCCGTGACAAACTAACTAGGCCATAAGAGTATAAAGAACCTTAAAGCCACTAAAGCAACACCAATTTCAAATATATTATGTCAGTTTCAAATATATAATACATAAATATACAATAGACTGCCGGACAATAAGGTCACGTACAAGCATCCATTCATATTACAAAGTGCAAAGTGCTATACAAATAGTACAAAGTGGCCAATGCAATAAAGTGACAGTGCCTTGAGTTACAGGAATTCAAAGTAATTTTACAGAATTTTTGAATTTTTTAAAAAAATGCAAGAATGCTAATAGCAATACAATAATATGGAAATATCCATCAATCCAACATAGTTGTTGAGGGAGTAACGGCAATGGGGGCACTACTAGTTCCGTCCCATTTCTGTAATCCTTCTTCTCGGCAGTTATTGCAATAGGAAATCAGAATTCAAAAAGTGAAGAACATTCCCATTCCATCTCAAGCTTGCTTGTATGTGACCTTATTGTTATTATCTGGGTGACTTTTAGTAGCCTTTAAGTTACTGTCCGGCAGTCTATTGTATATTTATGTATTATATATTTGAAACTGACACAATATATTTGAAATTAGTGTTGCTTTAGTAGCTTTAAGGTTCTTTATATTCTTATGGCTTAGTTAGTTTGTCACAGATCCAGAGGAGTTAGCCGTGTTCGTCTGTAGTAGCAAAATCAAAAGGAGTCCAGTAGCACCTTCAAGACTAACCAACTTTATTGTAGCATAAGCTTTCGAGAATCACAGTTCTCTTTGTCAGATGCAATCACTGATGAAGAGAACTGTGATTCTCGAAAGCTTATGCTACAATAAAGTTGGTTAGCCTTAAAGGTGCTACTGGACTCTTTTTGATTTAGTTTGTCACGGCGCTCTGCTTTTCTTCTTAAGCGAAAGTCTAAGCAGAGAGTAAAAAGACAGGTGATAATCCATTGGTATTTGCTATGTTCTGTCACGTCACGAGTTCCACTCCCTTTCACCCCTACTGGAGATAATGGTACATTCTAGGAGTGCCCCTGAAGAGGAAATAGTTCTTTCAAGTACCGAGCGCTTGTTTGACAATGCCGAGTTTGTTTGCCAGGGAACAAGTCCGACTTGTCTGAGGCAATTATGCCCATAAAAAAAAACACAGGAAGAACTACAGCTTGCCTGGAGGACTCATCCTTAGACAGGAGAGTGAAATCTATTGCTCGTAATCATTTTCAAATCACTTAGTTTGTTGTTTTTAATTCTAGTAAAGTTGGAGTGCAGGATCATTAAAGGGTCTGGCATGTGTTCATAAACTCGGCCTTTTTTTAAAAAAAGTTGTTTTTTCTTTGTTGAGCATGGCCTTCTCTTTCTGCTGCTGCTTTCCCTGTGCCACAGAGTCTTCGAGTGAGGTAAGAAAATAAAGTGTTGTGCAGCAAGGAAAGAAAGCAAAAATATGCGCACTTCAGCTCTTTTGCCATCAAAGGTAGCTGGGGCAGCTTGGTTCAGCACCCAAAGGTCAATATGTCTATATGATTTTCAGCCTCGCTTCAGATCTGAGAAATGGCAGATTTAGAAGAATGCCATGCACCTTGTAAATAGTCCACTAGGACAAGACAGAGAGAAATGTAGATTCCTATGTTTACTGCATGTGACGGGCCCTGGCTATGTTGGACTCTTTGGGACCTTTTCTTTTGTAGATCAACACACTACACAAAAGTTGTGTTGTAGATCAACACAACTAGCAGCAGTGGTGATACTAGTAGCTTAAAAGTTTGGCATCAGAATAATGTACCATATGCATAGTTAAAAGAAAGAATAAAACAAAATGGCAAGAAGGGGTTATTGATTAATACACAAGTTTGGTATTGTGATATCATATGCCAGGGGTCCCCAACCTTGACGAGCCTTTACGTACCTTAGGAATTCTGTTAGAGGGCGGAGGGTACAACCAAACATGGTTGTGGCAGGAGGCAATGCTAACCACAAATAGTCAGGGAGTGATGTTATGCATAACTCTAATAGTAAAACTTAAACATTTAAGGCAGAAACTCTTATGTAACAGGGTGCTTTTTAAAATGAATATATTGTTCAAAAACATTTTTCTTGCCCTCACACAGCTTACCTTCTGTCACACAGTGAGGATCCTTGTGTTGTTGTGGCAGCTGCATAAGTAATGTTTTTTTTAAAATCTACTCAGCCAATCAGATCTCCAGTTGCCAATCAGAAGCCCTTCTGGGCAAAGGCTCCACCTAGCCCCACCCACATTCTAAAATCACTTGGTGGTTGCCAGGAAAGCTGTCAGCAAGCTCTGTGGTGCCCTAGGGCACTGGGGATGCTGGTTGGTAAGCACATACTGGTGGTCCCTGACCCCAGGGAGGCTCGACTGACCTCAACCAGGGCCAGGGCCTTTTCGGTCCTGGCCCCAACCTGGTGGAACTCTCTGCCTGAGGACACCCAGGCCTGCCAAGATCTTGTCTCCGTCAGGTGGGCCTGTAAGATGGAGATGTTCCACCAGGTGTATGGTTGAGTTTTCCACCAAATGAGCCTCTCTCCTGGTCTCCTCTATGTCTGTGGGGGTATTGACCATCTACCCCCCATATATGAGCGACCATGCATGGTTAAGCCACACCTCCACCTCTGTCAGATGTTACATGGTTTTTATACGGTGAGCAGGTGTTTTATTAGAAAGCTGTGTTAATTGATTGTGATTTTATCTTGTATATTTTATCTTCTGTTGTAACCCTGCTTTGAGCCCGCTTGCGGGGAGGGCGGGATATAAATAGAATAAATAATTAATAATAATAATATGCTATGGGAGGTTGTGCTGGTAATGATGAAGCTTCCGTGACTGGACAAATGGACCTGATATCAGAGAAGAGCAGGTCAGGCAGAACAATTAACGCCTGCCATGGATGGACATGTTGGGATCAGACACTCTTTGACTGTACATAATGGGACAAGCAGAGGAAAAGAGGATCTAGACCGCTCAATGGTCTTTGCTACCATCAACCATTTTTTTGAACTACCTGAGTGGCAGGCTTGGGTCCAAATACCTGAAAAACTGTCTTCATTGATATTCGGGGTGCCAATTTCCAAGTGAGGTCTAGAGATCTCTCAGAATTGCAACTGATCTACACTCTGAAAGATCAGTTCCTGTAGTATTCATCAGTCTGTTCCATTTTTAAGATTCGTTCTAGGGCACTAGAATCTGGAGTAGCACCATCCCAGGTTTTACTCTCGTCTCTGGTTAGCTAGAGTTGCTAGGTCCAGGACTTCCCTGGCCTGGAGTGCCTGCGCACAAGCAAAATGCATGCACGAGCCTGGGTCTGCACAAGAACATCACTTCCAGGAAGTGATGTCATTCCTCATGGCATCGTACCATCCCAGGAGCACTCCCACACTCTGCAGCAAGCCAATTTGGGCCCATTTGGCACCACTCCCAGGAATGATGTCGTCATGCTGTCCTAGGAGCATGCCCAGGAGGCAAATTCTCCCACCTTTCCCCCCCACCAGCTAGGTGAGTGGTGGCAAGGGGCGGAGGGTGGGACTGGGAGATCCCCCGCCCACGCTGGAGGACCTGGGATCCCTAGGCTAAGCTGGCTAGAAAAACTTCTGTGAAGGACTCTGTTAGGCCTTGTTTTTCCTTATTCATTTCTCCTAAACAGGCTTCTCACCCCCCATCACCCCTGTCCAGGGTGAGGGGACTCCTTCCTCTGCCTGCCATCCCCCAGCCCCGCTCTCCTGGCTGGTGAAGAGGAGTGGAGACATGCATGTGTGTTCTCCTGCGCTCCCCGTTGTGCCATTTCCGCAGGCCCTCTGAAGAACTCTGTTATGCTGTTTTAATTGAAAGCTGCCTTGAGCAGGACTCTGAAGGGGCAGGAATATCCTAAATAGTATTTAGAAATATTTTAAACAAATAAATATCCCAGTTTAAAAACATAAAATGTTTTTGAATGATTGAATATATAATTGTTGAGATAGCACTCAATCTTGCATCACGAGATTGCTTGATGCTATTTAGAAAAGGTTTTAATATAGGTTTTATGATACTTAGACCTATCAAAGACAGCGTTCATACTTTTCACGTTTGATTTGAAATTACCAAGCCAAACCTCAACCTGCAGACTCTACCAGACCAACGATAGTCAATACCAAAATTAAAAACTTAACAAGTCTATAGATTTTAAAAGGTCCAAGATTGCTGTGTGTCCATAGTTTGTATCTCATACAGCATTCTGTTTCTTCCATTTGAATTTTTGTTTTAATTTTAGGTAAGTCCTGTTTCCCCTTTTAAGGAGATTTGAAGCAAAACCTCTATGCGGAAGCAACTTGGGTGTATCTGAGGATAGTTTATTGTGAATGTGGGCTCTGTTTGAATAGTAGGAACATATTCACACATGTGCCAGATTAGACATGATGATAGCTTCTTTTAAAATGAAAGTGTTGCATTTTAAAAAACAGAAGTATTAAGTTTGGGTTTCTATATTGCTGCATATGTGCAACGCTTGGTTCCCATCCCGATGGCAGAAATGAAATCCAGCAATGCCAACAGCTTTACTTACAGGAAGATACCATCAAACCCCAATGGCTCTCCGTCTCTGCATATGCAGTGCCTCTGTTCCTGAGGACCTTCTACATTACACTTTATTTTGTCCCATGTATGCAGAGGTTAGAGCTGAATTTTTTGCTAACTTTTTAGTGGGGTGTAACTTTACCTCTGATATTGACAAATTAGTTTTTTTGTTATCTGATACTGATTCATTTGTCACTAGCAGAGTATCCCTGTTTGCCTTCGCTGCAAAAAGATTAGGGCCAAGATTGTTTCCTCAGAAACCTAACTTTTCTCATAACTATCTGAAATTTATTAAGGTCCCATTTTAATTGTTTTATTTTTATTATTTTAATAACTGTATTTTATGCTTGTAAGATAGATTTCTATTTTTACTGTTCTTATCTTTGTATTGTGACGGCCTTTGGCCATATACAATTAAACCTACTACTACTACTACTACTACTACTACTACTACTACTACTACTACTACTATAGTGATAAGGGAAAGGCAATTTGCATTTTTATTATTTATTTTATTTATTTACTTCATTTGTAACCTGCCTTTCTTCTGAAGCCAAAGTGGCTTCCAGCGTTCTCCTCTGCTCCATTTTATTCTCACAACAACCCTGTGAGGTAGGTTAGGCTGTGTGTGTGTGACTGGCCCAAAGTCACCCAGTGAGCTTCCATAGCAGAGTGGGGAATAGAATCCAAGTCTACAATAGACATGGGCACAAACCACAAAACCCCCAAACCATGCAGGGACTGAACTGAACTTAGCAGCAGCAGGGAAAGGAGCACTTGATCATTTAAAGGGCCCTTTCCTGCTGCTTGCAAGAGGCAGGTCCCTTTAAACTATCAGCTGGCAGGCGGCGGGGGGGATCCCCCCACTGCCTGCCAGCTGATAGTTTAAAGGGTCCCCCCCTACTACCTGCCAGCTGAGAGTTTAAAGGGACCTGCCACTTGAGTGTGGCAGGAAACGTTTAAATGGCCATTTCCCTGGGGAAATGGCCATTTAAACCACCCCTTTCCCTGCCGCTGGGAAAGGGGCATCACCCTTTGATACGAACCAAACAGAACCAGTAGACCAGTTCCGTGGAAGTTTGTGGAAACAGCTTCCACGAACCACTGGTTCGCAACCCACGAACCGGGCTGGTTCATGGGGTTTTTTTGGTTCGTATTCTGGTTCGTGCCCATCTCTAGTCTCCAACACTCTAACCACTACACCCCACTAGCTGGGAGTGTGGCTTTATATTCAGAGGCCTCTTGTTTTCTTATTGGTCCGCATACTCTAGGGCTGATACTTGCCATTATTGAAAATAGGTTCTGCTCCAAGAATCTTTAGTCTCAAAATACTTTTTAAGAGATGATTGTCATTTTTCAGCAATTGCATTGCCATCCTCGAACCTGAGGAACAGTTTTACAATTATTTTTTTTAGAAAATCAATTTTTGAAATGTTTTAGAAAATTCAATCTTGCACAAATGATAACTCCTTATTTAAGCCATAAACATCTTGTACTGTTCACAGAGGGAGCCCCTCAATGCAAAGCATACAAGACAACATTATGAGCACACTAGACAAGGTAAGATTCTGAATCTTCTTTGATTATTGCATTTCTCTTTGTTTTATCAATGATCCTGAGGATAATTATTCAGCTCAAAAAGAGCTGCACTAACTACACTCTTTCAATCGCTAAGTAGGCCATTTTGATCTAGACTCTTTTCAAATCAAATCAAAGGTTAATTACAGCCGCAAGACCAGCTAAGTTAAGTACAGATAAAAAGAGCAGCTTTTTAAATACTTAAAATGGATAAATACATAAAAGCAGGACTTTTTTCAGCTGGAACACGGTGGAACAGACTTCCAGAACCTCTTGAAAATGGTTACATGGCTGGTGGCCCCATCCCCTGATCTCCAGACAGAGGGGACTTTAGATTGCCCTCCATGCGGAGGGCAATCTCAACTCCCCTCTGTCTGGAGATCAGGGGGCGGGGCCACCAGCCATGTGACCATTTTCGCTGAGTGCGATTTAAACTTTTAAAAACTCCCTCCTTGTTCCAGCTGACCCAAAGTGATGTCATTGGCCCTGGGAGCATGCGTGCACTTTGCACGCGCACATGTGGTACCCGGGGCACCATCTCCCGCCAAGAGTTGCCCCCTGTGCTGGCAACCCACTGAGTTCCACCACCTATATATATCCAACAGTAAAACTCACTTCATTAATTCACTTCCCAGCAATTGATGTTTCCTTCGTCAAGTGATTCCGCTTCCTGAGTGCTGTCACACAGAATTTTGCAACTGCGTAAGATACAGTTCTCTGGTTATCCTCTAAAAGATATACCCAAAGGGTTTCAGGACTGAAATCCATATAATACTGTAATGGTTAAAATGTATAGAGTAGTGGAATAATTAATTGTACCCTTTCTTCTTGATAGAATTCTCAGTGCAAAAGTGTGTGTGTGATATTTTCGACCACTTGATTTGAACAGGGACAACAGTGCTGCTGCAAAGGCAGGCAAGAGAATCTCCCATACAAAACTGCAGAGGGGAATGCATCACATCATGCTCTAGACTCTTTTCTAAAATAACAAATACATCACGGCTTTCCCCTGCCTCCAGGAACAGATGCCAGGAAGTGTCTCCTTGGTGCCTGCAGGGAACACTCATTTAGAACCCCCGTAGTGACCAATGTGGATAGTAGAAAAAAATTACACTGTGTACTCACAGAAAAAAAATAGAGTAAACAGAATCAGAAAGACTCCCATCCTGAGCCAAGGGACCTAGCTAGAACACTGCGATGCACTATAAATTAAATGTATCTTAGAAACAACTTGCTGCTAGGTATAAGCCCCATTGAATATAGTGAGACACAATATGCAAAGATGCTTTTTATTTATTTTATTTATATTTCAATTTATATACCGCCCATCCCCAGGGGCTCTGGGCGGTGAACAGTTAAAATCGATAAAAACAAGAACTAAAATCAATATACAAACAATAAAACAAATTAACAAAGTGCAGTGGTGGGGAGAACCCTCCCCCACCCCAAAGGTGGGAGGCCGACATGGCACCGCCCCCTTCAATCACCGAATGCCTGGTGGAACAGCTCTGTCTTACAGGCCCGGCAGAACGATAATATGTCCCGCTGGGTCCGGGTTTCCATTGACAGAGCATTCCACCAGGCTGGGGCCAGGACTGAAAAGGCCCTGGCCCTGGTTGAAGCAAGGCGGGCTTCCTTAGGGCCGGGGACCACAAGTAAATATTTATTCACTGATCGAAGCGATCTCCAGGGAATGTACAGGGAGAGGCGGTCCCGAAGATATGTCAGTCCCAACCCGATCAGGGCTTTAAAGGTAAGAACCAACACTTAATCAGAGAAGGTCAATAGGGGACATGTAAAAATCCATCTTATCTTCCATGGGGAAGAGACAGGTGATAGTAGTCCTCAGATGATGGTGCCTTTCCGCACCTGCACTTAACTCTGAAAAACAACTGGGTGTGCAGCAAAAAAAAAAAAATCAGTATAATTTGGATCCGGATATCAGGAATTCCATAAATATTTGGTATGCCTGATGTCTGGGTCAGATTCTCTATTCGGATTTGGTTTTATTAGAGAATTCTGTATATATTTGGCTATTATGGCAAACCACCTCTGATAGTCTCTTGCCATGAAAACCCCATCAGTGGGTGCCATAAGTCAACTCTGACTTGACGGCACCATGCACATACATTATTCTCTATAGAGAAAACTCTCCTATGGGCTGGGAGGGGGCATTTTTCAAGCAAACTTTACAACACTTTCAGGAAACCTTCTTCTTCTTGTCCACTCAAGGACCTCCAGGTTTCGGGAAAACTTGACGTAAGGGACCAATTCTATGGGCCCCTGAAAAAGCTGCCCCCAGGCACTCTCCATTGTTTCCTATGGGGGGAAAAACAGCCCAAGAAATTCTAGGGCAAAGAAACTTTGAGCAAAGGCAACTCCTATTCCCAGTGCAAGCTGAACCAACAGAGGCCAACAGAGCTAAACTAAAGAACAAGAATCAACATTAAATCAGAGACAAGGCAGAATAGAACAAACAGGACTGCAATGTAATTTCTCCCATTGAGATTAAATCTTAGTGAATATAGTATAGAACCCAACTGAAGCAAAGGAACCAACATCAAACCCCAGAATCCTACCAGAACCAATGCCAAATCAGAGCATCTCACCAGAACTGAAGCAAGGGGCACTGTTTCAATTAAATGAAAAAATAGAAAAGAGTCCAGTAGCACCTTTAACACTAACCAACTTTACTGTAGCGTAAGCTTATGCTACAGTAAGATCGTAAACTTATGCTACAGTAAAGTTGGTTAGTCTTAAAGGTGCTACTGCACTCTTTTCTATTTTGCTACTACAGACTAACACGGCTAACTCCTCTGGATCTAATTAAATAAACAGCAAGCAAACAAGCAACTGTTTAAGCAAAACAAGAGGACTCTTAATAATATATAAAGAAAGACTAGCAAGCTTTCTGCTTATGCATCACTGCAGTGAAGCCTAGGTTTATTAATATTTTAAAAGGTAGTTTACTGAAGGTTTTCTACCTTTGCAGTTTGAATCTCTCTATATTAGAAAACTTAGCTGTAGTGAAAGTCCAGGTGTTCTGCATCAAATGCAATAGAGATTATAAATATATCAATTTCTGAACTGTGTCATAGAGAATATGACCTGGGGTGGTGGTGGTGGAGGATTTTTCGACAAGTCTTAAAGTAGTCCCATGGTTGCAGAAGTCAAAACAAAAATACTTTTAGGGAATTAATACTCCCCCAAATAACAGAAACAATGCCTGCATATTTACAAAAAGATAGCCCATTGAATTCTTAATTGCTGTTATGGGTTTCTAGGCAACTACAACAATAGTAACGAGACTTGTAAGGCTTGACTTCTATAAAAAAAAGCTGGGCAGGGGGCAGGAGCAGACTTGGAGGCTGAAACAGCCCTGCGAAAGGTCATGCCCACCCTCTGCTATCATGTCCCATGTAGAGATCATCACGAAATGGAAAAAACCTGAACCATGTGGTTCGTCAAATGTCATGAACCACGAACCATGAACTTTCACGAACCTGCTCCTGGTTCGTTAACTGGTTCATTTGGTTCATGAAAACGTCACATCCAGGTCAGAAAATCCTCACTTCCGGGTCAGCAGAAGGTCACTTCTGGGCCAGCAGAAGTTCAATTCTGGGTTAGAAGAAGGTCTGCAGGAAGTCCATCCCCTGTTGCCTAGGAAACTGATTGATTGGCACCAGGCTGTCTGCAGTGACGAACCAAAAAATGAACCAAATGAACCAGCCTAAAAGTTCGTAGTGGTTCATCAGAAATGGGATCTGACAAACCGTGGTTCACGAACCATGAATTGGCCTGGTTCATGCTTAATTTTGGTTCGTATTTCAATTCATGCCCATCTCTAGTCCTGTGGTGGAGGACCCGTGGTGATTACTGGAAACTCATTACCAACACCACCCACAGCCATCAGCCTGGTCCAACTTGGTGAAAATCAATAGACAGCCAGGCTCAGCCCCCACACAGCTCTGCCAGATTTTCCTGGGGAGAAGCTGCCTGGACTAGGAAAGGATGGAAAGCTGAAGACTGATATAGGAGCAGGTAAAGATAGGTTGGCTGGTTGGAGGAGAGAAGGAAGCAGGCCTTGCAGTGGTGGCACCACTGTGCGCAGTGCTGAAGACCGTCACACAACACGCATCTGCCCAGAAGTTGAGCCTACTGTCCAACTGGGACTGGCCCTGTGTTCGTGAACACCATGCAATTCAGCCAGACTTTTCCCCAGGAAAGGCTGTTACGGGGAGAGCTGAGGTCAGGGAGGGGGGCATATAAAGGTAGGTTGTATGAGCCCACTTGCGGGGAGGGCAGAATACAAATATGAAATAAATAAATAAATGGTGGATGGGAAGGGGGAAAGGAAGTTGGAAAGGGGGGAGGCTATCATACAGCCAGGAAAGGAAAAGAGGAAATGGTGGGGTAGGGGGATAAAGGGAAAATGAAATGCCCTCCGGAAGTATTTTTGAGTCCCGCACTTGTTCAGATTTATATTATCGTATCAGAAAACAGGATTAGAATATCTATCTTACTCCGAAAGAGAGAAGAATCAAATGTTTCTCCTTTGTCTAATAAGAGAAACGCTGAAAGTCTTCCTTTTTCAGAAACACAATACCTTTGAATGTTCTCAGAATTAGTTTGGTAGAGGAGGTGCGTACTGGGACCGTGCTTTGTACAGACAAATCTGACTAAATTTTTCCTTTATTCATTTTTATTTTTCTTACTTCTCTCTCTCTTTAAAAAAACCTCTCTGACATCTGCTGGAAATACTACCAGCAAATGGGTCAAGAATTCCGTGGCTTGCAATTAGGTTCTGCAGCATTGAAAAATAAACTCCAATCTAAACTGTGTTGTCATGGAACCACTAGTCTGATTTTCAGTTGGATAGTGCTAATTAGGGCTCCTATACTTATTCTGATGAAACTGCTTTCCGGATATGATGGCTGTGATTTTTCAAACCTGACTTAAGGGATTTAGCGTGCCAGTTCGCATTAAAATCAATAGGCACAGAAGTTTCTCGGGATGTTCTTGAAAACCTCAACCTACATAGTCCTTGCAGAAGAAGAACGTAAGAACAGCCCCACTTGATCAAACAAATTCATTCATTTATTTTATTTAAAACTTTTTTATGCCACCTCTCCAGCCAAATAGGGTCCTCAAGGTGGCAATAAAACCCTCATTTGAACATTAAAACAAATAGCTTCTTCAATTCAGCATCTCAGACAGAAGCTAGAATCAGATTCAAAGTTCTTATTAGGTACTATAAGTGTACACCGTTCCTTATCAGGCATTCTCTCTGGCTATTTTCACGTAAAAAGCATGACAAACCACATTGCCCCCCTTCCAGTGGAAATAAAAGGCAGACAAAGTGCTTGGGTATAAACTCTGGGCCACTTTATTAATTTCAACATAAACTGGGAATACAGCTAGGGATCTACCTAGTGGTACAGGTCAAGCCCTGGGGCTACACTGGACCTCCGCCTAGACCTGCCAGGGCAAGCCCCCACTGCCCCAGGGGTGAGCCCTCCCAAGTATGACTGGTACCCGGTGGCTAGGCAAATAGTTCCCCTTTAAAGCTCCAACCCTCTACTGCTGAGGAGCCCGGGGGGGGGGACTTGTCAGTCCCTGCCAGGTAAACCCCTCAAGCCCATCCACAGTGAACACACATTGGTTCCAGCAGAATCAACTTTATTAGGATCTATGCAGTTCAGGTCTGTTCTCCATCACGGAGCTTGACAGAAGTGACAATTCAAATCAAGCAATCTATGTTATAGTTGATTTTTCCCGCACTCCAAATGACAGTTAGGTTTTGGCACGCAAGCCTACAAGAGTTCTGTGGGAACCTGTTCAGTTATGACTTTGTATTAGGTATACAAAGCTTACCTCCCAGCATCTGGGAACAGGAGAGAAAACTGGAATCTAGACACATCAAGGTCACGGCTAGCCGAGACTCGCATATGTCTCTAAGATAACAGGAGAGGCCTTTTCTGGGTCCTAAGGAAGTAACGTCTGCAATATGGTTACAGATGATCAGAGAGAGTTACACATCAATTTAATAATAATGCAGTATAGCTTAAGCATATTGTGGTATAAGCAATATAACAAACATGCAACCATGGCGTGGCTGTACACAGACATGACACTTGTCCAGGGATCCCACCAAGCAGTCTACCCTCACAACTGGCTGCCATGAAGTCTGCCAGCCACTCCTGACAGACCCCAATTACCCACCAAGGGGGTCACCGTCCCACTCATTTCCCATCCTATCCTGTCAGTGACTAACTATATACAGCATCACCATAACAGTCAATCAACCCTGCAGTTCAAAGGAGGTGAAAAATCCCCCTTCTTGTGTGCCAGTAGGGGAAGGAGGAAAAAAATCCTACCTGGCCCTGGAAAACAGCAACTGGCTAATCCTGCACTGCCATGGGGAGGGTGGGTGGGCCAAGCAAAAGAGAAGACTGTGTATTAGGGAGGCGGAGCAGGCCTATATTCCCTTTGCTCCACCCCCCCAAACTAATCCCCAGATGCTCAGGAGAAGCTGCTGCCTTCCTTCATCCACGGCAGCAAAGTTGGCCCCCAGCCCAAGCAGCTTGTTCTGCCAGCCAAGAGGGCCGTATTGTATCAGCAACCCCCAAATGAAGATATGAGACAACATTATATGGGTAAAACAAAACTTGTTTTTATTAAATGGAGGGTCTGCATCATCACCTTTTAAGTGTGAGTTGTAATTAAGACAGCACTCTGGCAACCACCATTTGGGCAATACCAGTGTTACCCCTGTCCTTGTTTTGCCTTGCCTGAATATTAACTATGCCATGAGGTGCCAAGCCTCATCTCTCTCTCTCCTAACATGCTCCACAAACTAAGGTTTAATAGATGCTGCTCAGCACCAAGGATGTTCTCACCACAATTCACCTTGCCTCTCCAGTGAATGATGGAATGTTTCAGGAACAGCCCTTCATACTGAGATACCTACGACTGCTTGCTGATTAATCTATCCCAACTGATGGCCTAACCAAACACAATACAAGGTTTATCTATAACACCACACCCCAAGAATGAAAGTGGGAAAAAATAATAACATGCAATTTATATTCCACCCTTCAGGACAAATTAATGCCCGCTCAGAGCGGTTTACAAAGTATGTTATTATTATCCCCACAACTATCACCCTGTGAGGTAGGTGGGGCTAAGAGAGCTCCGAGAAGCTGTGACGGACCCAAGGTCACCCAGCTGGCTTCAAGTGAAGGAGTGGGGAATCAAACCCGGTTCTCCAGATTACAGTCCTGCCGCTCTTCCCCATTACACCAAACTGGCCCTCCTGAGCTATTCCTGAGTCGATTATAGGTCCTCAACAGCAAATTTTAAATCCCATACTGCTGCAAATAGAAGGGTGAGTTTTCCAACAGCACACCATAACAAATGCCTGCATGAAAAAGTAGAGCCTATTTATAAGCTTCTCTTTGAAGCCCCTCCCACCCCCATTCATGCTACATTTGAGTTAGGGGGTCTGGACCAATGACATCCATTGCTCAAGCCGAACTTTGAATTGATTTCTCAGTGCATATTTATTTATTCATTCATTTACTAAAACATTTTTACCCTGCCTTTCCTGGTAGTTCCATAGTGCTTTTATCTTTTTGAACTTTACTTAGCCTCTAGTGCCATTTCATTTTTAGGAAGATGTGGTCTTCTGCTTTTCTCCTACTTAATTTTGGGCTAGGATATAAGCCATATATATATACCTATTTACAGGGCTTTTTTTCAACTGGAACACGGTGGAACAGAGTTCCGGAACCTCTTGAAAGTGGTCACATGGCTGGTGGCCCCGCCCCCTGATCTCCAGACAGAGGAGAGTTTAGATTGCCCTCCGTGCCACCAGCCATGTGACCATTTTCTCCGAGGGCAACCCAATGAGTTCCACCACCTCTTTTCCCAGAAAAAAAGCCCTGCTTATTTAAGAGTGGGACAAAAGGAATTCTAAGTTACCCCCAGATACACGCTACGAGAGGCTTTCCAACCCCAGCGAACAACCTCGCCGGTTTTGAAGGGAAAATCTGCCTCACAGTGAGGGAGTGAGTACGGCTAGTATGTAGCTAGCCATGAATAACATGCAGAAGGCTCCATATTTAATCACTGGCATCTCCAGCTAAAAATGTGAAGTAGTAGATGATGCAAAAGACCTTGGTCTAAGACTCTGGAGAGATGCTACCAGTAGACAGTACTGACTCTTCATGAACCAATGGTCTGATTTGAAATACAACAGCTTCCTGTATTCCTTGCTCACTATCAGTGCTGAGATCCACGGAAACCAATATAAGGTTGGTCCAACACCACAAATACAAATATGCAGCTTTAACAAATGGCTATATTATTGGCAGACTCTGATTCAGGAATAACTCACTCTGTGACGAAATTTCTGACAATGATGATCTCTGCAAAATGTCAAAGGAGCGGATCGTGTTAACTATAAATGGAAGTGGGTATATTCATTGGATTTGCACATATGCTCTCGGTTATAACAAATTTACAAGTTTAGTGATTTTAGTATTAGAATAATTTTTATTCTATTAGATTTTATCTACCCTTTTACCATCTATTTTATGCTATGTATATTTTATTGGGATATTTTATCTTGAATGTTTTACTCTATTTTGGATTGGATGTTTTATCAATTCTATGGTGTTTTAAATCTCAATTGATGTGATTATGCAATTCAGCTTAAGACCTATGGTCAGTCGAGCTTGTAAAACTGGTGGTCCCTGGCCCCAGGGAGGTTCGATTAGCCTCAACCAGGGCCAGGGCCTTTTTGGTCCTGGCCCTGACCTGGTGGAACTCTCTGTCTGAGGACACCCAAGCCCACCAAGATCTTGTCTCCTTCAGGCGGGCCTGTAAGACAGAGATGTTCCTCCAGGCATATGATTGAGGCCATCAGGGGCTGATTCTGCACACGTTGGATAATGCACTTTCAATGCGCTTTATCAATCGTTTGAGGTGGATTTTTTGTTTTGCACACAACAAAATCCGTTCCAAATGATCTATAAAGAGGATTGGAAGTGCATTATCCAACGTGTGCGGAATCACTCAGGGTTTCCACCAAATGAGCCACTCTCCCGGTCTCCTCTATGTCTGTAGGGGGTATTGACCATCTACTCCCCATATATGAGCAACCACGCATGGTTAAGCCGCACTTCCACCTCCGTCAGATATTATATGTTTTTTATACAGTGAGCAGGTGTTTTATTAGAAAGCTGTGTTAATTTATTGTGATTTTATCTTGTATATTTTATCTTATATTGTGACCTGCCCTGAGCCCGCTTGTGTGGAGAGCGGGATATTAACATTAACATTAACATTAACATTAACATTAACATTAACATTAACATCATCATCATCATCATCATCATTATTAATGATAATGATAATGATAATGATAATGATAATGATAATGATAATGATAATGATAATGATAATGATAATGATAATGATAATGATAAAGGGACAAATGGCTCTAAAAGGATAAAATGTTAGATTTTCAAATAGATTTTTTTTTTTTTAGTGAGACAGCCAAGGCCCCTTTTCTGTGTGGAAGAACTTGTATTTGTCTCATTCTCAGAGTGCATTTATTCTTATTTGGTGCCAGTTTGGTGTAGTGGTTAAGAGTGGTGGGACTCTAATCTGGATAACTGGGTTTGATTCCCCGCTCCTCCACTTGAAGCCAGCCGGGTGACTCTGGGTCAGTCACAGCTCTTTCAGAGCTCTCTTAGCCCCACCCACCTCACAGGGTGATTGTTGTGGTGATAAGAATGACATACTTTGTAAACCACTCTGAGTGGATGTTAAGTTGTCCTGAAGAGTGGTGTATAAATTGAATGTTGCTGCTGCTGCTGTTGTTATTTACCAATTCTCAGTATTTCAGACATTGACTCAATGGCCTTGTGATTTCTGCTTTTCTCTTTTCCTAATTTTTACTAACAGGCAGGTTGCTGTGTGCTTTTGTCTTTCCATCTTTCTAGATCTCAACAGCAAAGGAGAGGCTGTCTCCTTTAAATGGGTCAATGTGTCTGAGATAGATACAAGGTTTGCTGACATTGCCAAGACTTTCAACAAGAAGCAAGAGGATTATTGGGCTATCCAGGCTGCCATCCAGGGCCTGAAACAGTCTCATTCCTGTTCACCAGCGAGTAGCCTTTCTGTGTGCATAGAGAAAATACAGCAGGAAAACAGTAAGTTGATGTGGGAAGCAAAGCCAAAGCAGATCTACTACTAAAATAGAGAAATTTTAAACCATCAGTTTAGCTCTAGATGTCTATGTATGCATATGTTTGCAAGAATCTATGCGGTCTTGTTTATTTATTTATTTTATTTATTTATGTTATTTATAGTCTGCCTTTCTCATGGAGACTCAAGGCAGAATACAGTGTGACATTAGTACAGTCAATATCAGGAACATTTCCATAAAAAAATCCCATAGGGTAAATAGATACAAGTTCACAAAGACGTAGCATTAGAAGGAATCCAATACAACATATTGGGGACGTCTATAGTTCCCTAACTCATTAGTGGATCCTCTGAGATCCCCTCCCTATAAAACAGAGTTCCTGAGGAGAGTGGGTGTCCTGACCTCCTGAGGCAGGCCGTTCCACAGGGAGGGGGCCACCACAGAGAAAGCCCATGTACGGGCTGCTGTTGATTTCGCCCATGTGCAGGGTGACACCTGAAGGAGACCCTGTTCAGATGAGTGAAGCTGCCATGGAGGAACATAGGGAAGGAGGCAGTCCCATAAGTATGCCGGACCAAGACCATGAAGAATTTTATATGTGACAACCAATACCTTGAACTGAGCATGGTAACTGATAGGTAGCCAATGGAGGGACTGCAGGATGGGAATGACGTTCATGCTCCTGCTCGCTCCTGATAACAGTTGAGCCACAGTGTTTTGCAC
The DNA here is from genome assembly GCF_028583425.1 of Eublepharis macularius. Lineage (NCBI taxonomy): Eukaryota > Metazoa > Chordata > Lepidosauria > Squamata > Eublepharidae > Eublepharis > Eublepharis macularius. The sequence continues at coordinate 18,870,403 of NC_072793.1, read as the reverse complement.
CAATTTGAGTCTCCTGGTTAGTTTAGATGGGAATCTATGAAGGAGCAGACAGCAGGATCTGTCTCTAGATAAACACTGTTACTGTCTTCAGTTATTCATGAATGACAAAGAATTGTATAGGTTATATTGGCCTTTGCAGTTGTAGATACACAAACTCATAGCCTATACAGATAGGAGGGAATTTTGATTCCCAGTGGCTGAGACCACCAGAAGCAGGAAACAGGTTTAAGTCCTGAGATGCCCCTCCTTACATTCATCCATATAAGTGAGAAGTTGCTGTATATACTCTATGCAGAAGCGGATGTATTGCATTTTCAGGCAGCATGAAAGCATTTTCAGGCAGCTATGAAAACAAATCATTCTCTCCACCGGATACTGGGTTACCAGGTACCAATGAAAAAGATTCCGCAGTTAAGAAAGGATTGGCACTGTGCCCCTTTAGAGTCCCTGCAATGTTTGTTTGTTTGTTTGTTTGTTTGTTCGTTCGTTCGTTCGTTCGTTCGTTCGTTCGTTCGTTCGTTCGTTCGTCGTTCGTCCGTTCATTCGTTCATTCATAGGTATGTATGTATGTATGTATGTATGTATGTATGTATGTATGTATTTATTTATTTTCGATTTATATTCCACCCTCCCCACATTTGCAGTAGGTTCAGGGCAGATTACAGATATATATGATATATATGCCTACTCCACCTATAATCACAAGTTCATTTTGCTGTTTGGTTGATCTGAGCACAATTTAGCTGCCTGATACGGAATCAAGCCATAATTCATTCAAGTTCACTATTGTGGATTATGTCTGGCAGCAGAGTTCCAAGGTCTCATATAGAGGTCTATCACATTACATATTATCTGAGCCTTTTGGGGGGGGAGGGGGGAAATTAGGAAATATATGCAAAACATGCTGTTGTATTGAGACCACCTCTGGGAACTGCAGGTCATCTCACGGGCAATTACAATCATTGGAAGATCTCTCCCTAACCCACTTTCTCCCATCCAGGATACTGTAAACTCTTAGCTTGAGCAGACCAGTTTCTTAATCTGCCATTGTTTTCCTTTTTCCGCTACTTTGCTGACATCAAGCTGCTCTTCAGAGTTTATGCGTCCTAGAACATTTGGTTGTTATCACACTGCATGTGCATGGGGGAGAGGGTGTGTGCCTAAGTTTGCAAAGTAATATCTTTCTGCATAGCATGGGCGCCTTACCGTAGATCTAAGAAAGTACTGATCTTACCCATTAGTGCTCCTGCATGAACTTTTTTTACTTTACTTTGTGTAAATAACTCCCTACCATTCATGTTACACTAGAGTTCAAATCTGTCCACCACCCTTCAAAAATATCCTGCATATCCTGCAAACATGGAACCCCCTGGGGATAATGTGTCTCAGGGCACCGCACAACATAGTTGCTTTGCATACACATATATGCACGCACCAGGCATATCTTTATGAAGGGCATACTTAAAACAATTGGTACTTTATCAATACAATACACAAGACAATGTGGAGTATGGAGAGTGCCCTCAAGTCATAGCTGACTTACGTGACCTCTGGTGGGGTTTTCATGGCAAGAGGTGGTTTGCTACTGCCTGCCTCTCCAATCCTGGTCTTTGGTGGAGGTCACCCACCCACTTACTAACCAAAGCTGACTATGTTTAGCTTCTGCATAGAGATGGGCATAAAACGAACCATGAACCAAAATTCGTGACAGAACGGCTGGTTCATAGGCAAAGAAACACACGGTTCATGGGGGTCATGTTTTTACGAACCAAACAACTTTTTCCTACCATTCTGTGGCCGGTTCGGGAAGCCAGACGCTTTGGCGCCATTCAATACATTGCCCAGGCAACAGTGGCCAGTCTTTTGGTTGCCCCCAATCTGAGGCCTCCACGCTTGATTGTCAGCTGTCCCTGCCAACTAGAGAGCTCCCATTCTGGTCCAGCCAGCCAGGAAAAGAGGGGGAGGGTTAGAATCTCTAAGGTAACTGAGGAGATGGGCCCTCAGTAACCATGGTAACACCAATCTCTTCCCCCCAAACCATGTTAGGCAGGTCTTTCTGCCAACCAGAATGCTCCTGATTTGCTCAATGTGGGCATTTTATATAAAAGGGAAATCTCTGTGCCTCATGGTTTCAGTTTCTGCAGAGAGGGAGAGGAGGGCTTGCTGGAACTAGGCTTTTGAGAGAGATTGCGTGGGATCTTTGGCCTGCACTTGTTGCTGGAAAAGGGACTGAAAGCCTTTTCTTTTTTCTTGCCTTTTCTTATGGTGGAGGTGTTTGGGAAAGGGTGTTTTTTTCCTCTCCCCCTTGCCCCCCGCCTAGGCTTAGCTTTTCACCTTCCATTCTAGGCTCCCATGAACCAGTTTGCGAACTGGGTCAAGTTCAGCAAAGTTTGTGGTTCATGGTTTGTGAAACTGGATGAACTACGAATCACACAGTTTCAATTTTTTCCGGTTCATGCCCATGTCTGCTTCTAAGATCTGATGAGATCAGGCTTACCTGGGCTATCCAGGTCAGGGCACACAAGACATTATTTTTAATTATTTTTTTTCTTCGATTGCAGTTGGTTCAAATCTGGATGTTTTTCTTTAGGATAAAGTCTTCACCTAGTATAAGACACTTCCTTCTATCAGGTTCAAATAGAGAGAACTTGCTTTTCCTGGCATGGTCTCATGGTTTGCTTCATTGAAGTATGACTTAAATTTCTTGTGAATGTTGTTCACATTTGCTGTTCTCTGATAGCAATAAAAACTGGGGAGCCAACATGGCAGATGTGATTTCTAACAATACCATCTTTAAGAGGTTTGGATGAGGCCCAGATATACTAGTGCAGACGTACAAAATCTGCAATTGTGGCTGCTGTTACAGTGTGCCGTGTTAGCCACTGCTAAAGTTTAGCGCTGGGGCAGCACCATGGGTGGAAATCCAGCATCTCCCTTTCATGATGGGATTAATTCAGCTTCCTGGTTTTCCGCCTCCGAAAAATCAAGATGCGAAGGTTTTAGATTTTCTTTTTTCTGTTGGATAGCCTCCTGCCTGGGTTGCACACTACAGTGGAATGCACTATCCAGCGAGCCCTTGTATTCTTTCCCCACTCCTTAGATTTTGCCTTCCTGTGTATTTCTTCTTCACGTGCCTTTAAACCCAATCCTTCCTATGTAATGCCAGCCTTCCCAAACTGATGCCAAAAACCCAACAAAGCGCTCTTCAGAAAGAAGAGCCAAGCATTTGAGAAACCAACAATAAGACAGACAAGAGGGCAATGTGAAAGGAGATTAGATCAGAATTCGTTAGAGGGACTTATCCAATACCTGATAGTTTTGTGTTGAATGAGTAACAGGAAAAAGCCATAGGATTATGGGTCAGATTTACTCAAGTGGCTTCCCCGAAGAGCATGCCAGTGGGGCTGCACCAGGGATTTATTTCTTCCAAGCAAGTGGCATGGATAATCTTGGCTTAATATTGTCAAATGACTCTATTACATCACACAGGAGACGCATATATGTATGTGTACAACTCTCGCTGATAAGCAAAGTGGAAATAATGAGATTTCAAGGCATTGTGATAGCTTTGATAGCTAGCTTCTCGTAGCTTTGTTGCTTCAAGGGTTTAGCTTTGTTAGGATGAAAACAATTAGCCCCCTCTCTTGGACTCGCACCAACAGGAGCTTAATCACTGCTTTGACTTACAGATGATTGTGGTGTGCAGGTGCATATGGAGGGATACAGGTTTTGGCTGACTGCAAAGAAGACAGAGGTTCCTGAGAAACTGGAACAGGCTGTGCGGCAGGTGGGGGAGCTGAACCGTGCCACCATAGGAGTCATCAGTACAGAAATACAACTCCAGGAAATGATATGCTCAGTGCTCCGGAGGCAGGATACGATGATGGAGAAAGCAAGAGAGGCAAACCCCGAGTACCTTGATTGGATCCGGATACAAGGAAACCTGAGAGAAAATATCGAGAAAATAAGTCTGGTCAAACAGCACTCAAAGAAATATGTGGACGAAGCCAATAATGTGCTGAGGGAAATGTCCAAATCAGCAAACTTGACCTTGTAAAAGCAGTTGAGAATGATGTGACCTATCCCTGTCCCTTTCATAAAACAAAAATCAATTAAGGGACTTGTGGTGGAAAATCTCTTTGGGTAATTTTGATATCGTGGCTGTATGGAAATTAAAACTGATGCCAAGAGTTTGGGGAGAAGAAGTTGATATACTAACTTCAGCAAAACATCAAAAAGAAAATCCCAAAGTGTTGCCATTGCCTACAAAACCACAATAGATCTACACTTGATAGCTTCATTGTTCAGGAAGTGGCAAGAATTAAGCATCACCAGTCAAAGATAGGGCGCAATTACCCTTTTGGATCACATCTGCCTTTAGCGATTCATACATGCACTGGCGAGGCAGCTTTCAAACCTGTTTTCTAATTGGCTGGTCTAAATTGACAAGAGATAACCAGTCTAATTTGTCCTATTTCACTGGGCCAACATGAAAACTCCACCTTTTAGAACTGTTGTTTTGGAAGAGAGGCTTTTGCTTATGGGTGGGTGGAGGCTGTCATCACTCAACCACGGAGTAGAGATAAGCAGATTTCCCCACTTCCATTCCTTCATCGTTCCAGAAATGTGTCTGTGCTGTGCTCCATTCCCTATTCCCATTTTAAATAGGAGGATTCCTAAGATTAATTGTGGAATTGCAGCCACATACTTCATTACAGCGTCCAGTTTGCATCATTTCCCCTTCTGCATTAACAAAGACGGTTGGTTGACATAGCATGGGAGCCCCTTGTTAGGAATGAAGGGGTGATCTCCCAAACAAATCACTCCTCTCCGTTTAGGCTCTGATACGACAGGCCACTCATTTGCCCGGGAACAATGGTTCTCCTGTTCTGTAGCTGAAGCAAATGGAATTTAATTGAACATCTGCACTCCGTTGCAGAAGTTTAACTCTTATCACATGATTTACACTATAACTACTACTAAGATACACCCGTAAGTGCGAGACTGCTTGATAATAGTTAGCATGAGAAGTTCACTAACAAAATAAGTTATGTTTTGTCAAAGGATCTTCCTTGTCCTGTATATATCTGCTCACTAGATGCTGTGAGTTGTTCCATGATCTTCTTTACATCAAAGGTGGCTGGGTTGGGTGAGCTCTCGTTTGTCTGCTGCGATGTCTCTTGTTTTATTAGACACCTTCTTGGATGAGATCTACAGAATAACTTCCATCCTAGCACGACAAGGCAAAATTTGTTAGGAGAGCTTTGGAATGACAATTTTAAGGTGGCGATTATTCTGGTTTATGGTGTTAAAGCCTGGGTTGATCATTGAAGTCTGTATTGCCTTACATTTGTTTGTATATAATTTGGTGTGTGTGTGTGTGTGTCCTGTTTCTAAAATAGTGCGGTGAGCTGCTTGGAGAAACAAGATACAGATTTTTCTATAACAATGAATAAACGTATACAGACAATATTGATTGCTGGCCTAGAAGAAAACTTTTCCTTATATTTGTTCCCTGCATCTCTAAGGCACCAGCGTATGGGTTAAACTAATATCAATCTGCCCATTTCTAAATACTTCTCTTCCCTTTCAATATGGGATGCCACTAATGGGCAGCTTCTGTTGATTGCCAGCATTTGAGCTACCCTGCATTGTCTCCAAACGCAGCATTGCTGATGGCCTTACTGATCCTTGCCTGCAAACAAATCTATGTGGCAAGATGCCTCCTCCCCTTATCCGAGGATTCAGCTGGCACTGTTCAGTATGGAGGGTGCTCCACCCAGCCCTCAGACTACAAACCCATTGAGCAGCTGCTTGGAGAAACCTCCTCATTACATACCACAGGATACTTGGGCCGTTTCCCCACTGCTTACCTTGTTCCAGAAAACAGCGAAATCCCGTGCGAAATCTTGTGAGAAGATGCTGTTATTGTGCGAAATTGCATGAGAAGGCATGATGACAGCGTCTTTTCGTGAGGTTTCGCATGAGATTTCGCTGTTTTCCGGAACAAGGTAAGCAGTGTGGAAATGGCCATGCATATGATCCTGGCCTGTGCATGGGGAGCCAAGCTATTCCCACCATCTTGAGTTACAGCCTAACCAATTCCTAAGGACCGGGCCTAGCTCTAAAAGTAACAACAACAACCACATTCAATTTATATACTGCCCTTCAGGACAACTTTACACCCACTCAGAGAAGTTTACAAAGTATATTATTTTGATCCCCACAACAACCACCCTGCGCAGTGAGTGGGGCTGAGAGAGCTCTGAGAGAGCTGTGACTGGCCCAAGGTCACCCAGCTGGCTTCAAGTGGAGGAGTGGGGAATCAAACCCAGTTCTCCAGATTAGAGTTCCTCCGCTCTTAACCACTACATGAAACTGGCTCTCAAACTCTCAATGCAGCCAAACAACTAAGGGCAGGGAAAAGTTCTCTTTCCAAGCCAATCTAAACAGAACCCTCAGTGTTTCTGCTTGCCCCCTATGGCAACCAGCTACACCCATGTTGCTGCTGCTGAGGCAAAAATGTTTTGGAGGTGGAGCTTCCTTAAATATCTGCTCCCTGCCATCCTCCCATTGGCTGTGGCACAAAATACCTACCATTTCTATGCGGTGGGAGATAGACTTATGTTCTTATTCATTTTGTAAATAAGGTTGCCTGGAGCCCCTAGATAACCACTGTACGTTGGGAGGGGGAATGAGGGGGCATGGGTACTGACCCTACCTATTTCACAAGTGTGCTCTTGCATGTTGCATGATGATGTCACTTCTAGTTACTCCAGAAATGATGTTATCACATTTGGGGCCAATTCTTAATATATACTGGAAAGCCATTAAGAACTGGCCCCATATATGGCAGTGTGTATATATATATACATACATACATACATACATACATACATACATACATACATACATACATACATACATACATATACACTGCCATATATGGGGCCAGTTCTTAATGCTTTTCCAGTTACTCCAGAAGTGATGTTATCACATTTGGGGCCAGTTCTTAATACATATACATATACATATACATATACATATACGTATACGTATACGTATACGTATACGTATACGTATACGTGTGTAGATAGATAGATAGATAGATAGATAGATAGATAGATAGATAGATAGATAGATAGATAGATAGATAGATCCAGAGGAGTTAGCCGTGTTAGTCTGTAGTAGCAAAATAGAAAAGAGTCCAGTAGCACCTTTAAGACTAATCAACTTTACTGTAGCATAAGCTTTCGAAAATCACAGTTCTCTTCATCAGATGCATGGGGATGAAGAAGAGAACTGTGATTCTCGAAAGCTTATGCTACAGTAAAGTTGATTTGCCTTAAAGGTGCTTTTGGACTCTTACACACACACACACACACACACACACTGCCCTATATATATACTGCCATATATGGGGCCAATTCTTAATATATATACTGCCCTATATATGTACTGCCGTATTAGTGTTGCTTCCAGTGTAACTGGAAGTGATGTCATCTCATGGCACAAGGGCGTGTGCACATATAGCCATTTGCCTGGGCTGGTTGCTGATACCAGGAATTTCTGAGTGGCCTACCTCCTACTGGAGATGACCAATGACCACCAGGAAGAGAGGCAAGTTGCTGGAGGTTTGCCCACCACCAGTGGGCACCTGGCAAGCCTAGCTGAACACGAAGTTATTATGCATTCAAATTATTTTCTTCTAAACAGTTTGAATTAGGATAGCTTCATTAGGTACAAGATGGAAATGACTTCAAATTAACTTCACACGGTACTGTCAGGTTCTGGCAGTTAGATTCCCATTGTATTCCACTGCACCAGTGTATGAGTTAAAGTTACTTTATTAGAGATCCAGCAGTATCCACATACACAGACAAGGCATTGGCAGAAATGGTGTGTAAAGGTTTGGAGGGGTTAGTTATAGGGCAAGTTCCCGCCTGTAGAATATGGACAGTTAGGATTCTGGCGCGAAAGAGCCAGGAAGGGGAGGGGAAGGAGTTTTGAGATAGGACCAAAGGAGAACTGGAGGAGAGAAGCAAAAATGAAGTCATTTCAGTTCCCAGGTGCAAGCTGGCTCTCCAGGACACATTCTCCACCGGCTGTGAAAACGAAAGTAGACACCACAGTAGGCACTTGTAAGATAAGCAACTCCCAGCCAAACAGGCCCCTGATAGGCAACTTCATATACTCTCAGAGGACAAGTACAGAGCACAGAATACAGAAAAATACTCATGGCAAATATGTAGACAGACATATATGACTGGTAGCTGTTTCACACTGTGAATAGTTTAATGTGTACTCATTCCCCATAGGAATCAGACCTCAGTACGTGGTTTGATTTCATGCTGTTGCAAGCTGCCGTAAGGAATAGTTGGTGGTAGAGACCAACCATACATATGGAAACTGACTGACATCAAGTATAGAACTTGTGTCAAACCCTCCAAATATGCATACCCAGTCCAGCGATTGGGCGTGAATGCAATGCAGTTAGTGGAAAGCCTTATAGAATATAAGGGCCAGTTCACACAAACAAATGTTATTTATTTCTTGCATGTGTTAGTATACCACAGTACAAAAGACTATAGAGAAAGCTTCATGTGAAGAGGCTGCTTAAACAGAGTCAGCTGCACTCATTTAGTGGCTGCCCTTCTGTGTTTAAAAGCCACATAGGAAGCTGTGTAGCTGGGTGGGTACGCACAACAGTATTTGCACATGAATACAATGCATGTAAGGCTTTAAGGCTATTAATCTTTCATGTCAAAGAGTTTTTTACATAGCCAAATAAGGCCATAATTGCACACAGATGCACCACAGTTCTCATAATCATTATGTGTTTGACTCAGTCCACTGCATTCCGACATTTTAAAATGTACAGTATATAGCAGATACAGTATATATACAGCAGAATGCCTTGGCATTCCCATTCTGTTTTTTTAAAGATACAGAATATGAAACAGTGTAATGGTTAAAACGGTTCTGAATATATTTTAATTTGGTCTCAACACTATGGGGTTTTGTTCTGTATTATACTGTGTTGTGTTGTAATTTTCCTATTTTTTTGTTATTTTTGGAATTTTAGTACGTGGAATAGTATGTGTTGTTTTACATCGTTACGACCTATGGTCAATACAATACAATAAACAATGTCTTACTTAATGACAGAATACTCTTCTACACTAAAGGAGCATTATTGTCCTAAGGGCTGCTTCCTGTATTTGATAATGCTTGGCAAGAAATGGCTGGAGCATGGCTGAAAATATGTATCATAGAATGACCCTGATTTATTTCCCTGTTTTGATCACACCTTTTCCTGCAATCCAGAAATTGTTGAAGATTCAATGCATCTGGCGCTTGTCATACATGCATTGCTTGTTTCATAGATTTAAAAGGGAGGGAAGTATGCAAGAGATCTGGGTACGAAACTCAAATTCTCCATGTCAAGCAGGTCTTAGATGATTTTAAAGGAATCTTCAAGTATCTCTACTCAGGGGTCATTTTGCAGAAAAAGAGCTAGAGGAACTCATTAGCATAACTCATTAGCGTAATTCATTAGTATATGCCACGCCCCTTGACATCACCAGAAGTGTGTCATTAGCATGACTGATTTGCATGTGCCACACCCCCTGACATCACCTATGCTGGCTGTTTTGGACCCAATCCTGGCCATTTAAGGCCGAAATTGGGCCCAAAATGGTAAAAGGGGGCTGAAAATGGCTGAAAAGGGGCCTAAAATGGTCAGGATCAGGCCGCTGCTGAGCAGGAGAGTGATCCACCATCCATCAGAGGCCTGATCTGTGCCGTTTTGGCCACAATCCAGGCCGAAATGAGCCCAAAATGGCCAAACATAGGTGGGCAGGGCCACCTGACATGTGACCTCTTTGGGGAACTGCTGGAACTGCATTCCTGTGCATTCCCCCTCAAAATGAGCCTTGTCTCTACTTAAAATACTTATGAGCTCTTCTTATGCCGAATTTCTGTCTGAGCTTTCGGGATTCATATTACTGGAAACCTACAGAATCTGGATTCCTCCAGAGCTCTATTTCTGAAATGCAAACATAAAATGAAATCCAAACAAAAATTAATCTTTTCTAAATAATATATCTATATATTTTTTTAAAAAGTTTTACATTGCCAAAGAGTACAACTGTGGTCTTGTGCAATGTAATGCTCACCAAAAGTAATGCCTTCCAAATGAACATTTATTTTTAAAACATTTGAGCACACAAAGGGGTTGCTTACATGCTTCTGCAAGATAAAACAAGAAAATACTCAAAACCAGCCTTGTAATTGCTTTAAAATAAAAGAGGGTGGCTCACTAGGAGTCAATTTTCACTGATATTTTTGTGTTGCATAAGAATGCTGATGCTCTGCTGCAGTAAGACAATTATTAATAATTAGACATTTTTGAGAGAAGCTGTGTATTTATCTAATGTTTATCTAAAATGTTTTTTCAACTATCCAATTCTCCAATCTCACTGGAAGACAAAGAGAATTACACAGCCTAGCAACCAGCAGGAAAGAGATGGTGGTGGGAGACGGATATGGGAGAAGGCCATGACACCAGTCCTTTCTAGGAATTTCAATCATTGTTAAATACGGACGTGTATGTCTCCAGTATCCAAGCCACAGCAGCTGTATCTTCTCCTGCGTGTGGCCACTCACTTCAACTACAGTTTAAATCACGTCCTCATCACGTCCTCAAGTTGAAGTTAAACTGTAGTTGAAGTGAGTGGCCACACGCAGGAGAAGATACAGCTGCTGTGGCTTGGATACTGGAGACATACACGTCCGTATTTAACAATGATTGAAACACTTATGCTGTGAGAATATAACAGGTCAGTTCCATTTGGGGGAGTGTAAAACACTTATGTGATGTTTACTGTATATTAATATATTAATATAGGAATGTTGTTTTTTACAGTAATAAACCACGCCCCTGACGAAGGGGACGAAATCTGTTTGTAGTCGGCCCCAGATTGGGCGTGGCTAATTTTGTTCATTGTACTCTCAAATTGAATTACATGAGAAGACTGTGGGAAGATTTTGTTTATTGTACTCTCTAATTGAATTTACATAAGAAGACTTTGTGAAGACTTTGCGAAGACTTATCTGCACATCGTGATAAAGGATCACACACAGATGATAGACATTCTGGACATCTTTATTGTTTGTATATGAACAGATTGTACAATTTTCCTTGCAATTGATATTGAAAATACTTTCACATAATTACGCAAGTAGTGAATGATTTTTTTTGGGTTCCCGCGAGATAAATTTCTCTCCCTTTTCTGTCGGTATATTTAGTGGGAACAGCCTCCGTTTTTTTCTTCCAAACCTGCAACTAGAACAAGACATTATGGAGCTATGGAGTATTGAGGAAATCTGTTCAGCACTGGTTTTCAGACCCAAGACGATTGCAAAAGGAGGATAGCTGTTTTCACACGTGCCCTGGGAGATTGCGGAAACTCATGGCACGAAGTGTCTTCCTAGCATGATCTCCCGGCAAAATCCCCTTTAATGGCTCGATGATGTCAGAAAAAGGACCATTAAACAGGATCATGTCAGGAAATTGCACTAGGAAGATGCTTTTATGCCGTGAGTTTCACGCCATCTTCCAGGTGAGAGGCTGTGTGAAAATGGCCGATATGAAAATATATTCAACTTGGAGAAAGGCCATGGCTCAATGATAGAGCATTTCTTTTGCATGCAGAAGTTGCCAGATTTGATTGTGAACATCTCTGTTTTAAGGATTAGGTAGTAATTGATGTGAAAGACCTCCACCTGAGACCCCAGAGAGCTGCTGCCTGTCTGAGTAGATAATATTGTTGGTGATGGACCAATGGTCTGACAGAATATAAGGTAGCTTCATGTGTTCTTGTCCCCAGGCGTGTATATACAAAGACAGTATATAGGAAAGTCATACATTTGGGGGCAGCAAAACAAGATGAACAAGTTAGATGATGTTGCATAATTAGCCTGAGAATGAAAAGAAACAAAACTATCCTGAAATCACAGCTTTCCTACTTTATTCCACCGTTACAAGAACACTTTTGGCTGCAGAACATTGACATCCATTAATTCACTGGAGTAACGTGGAGTTACCTCAGAAGCAGGGGACCGGGGGGGGGGTGCATGTTGCAAGTCAAGCTCGGGGATCCAGGTTCCTTGCACGTGCAAACTTCCTGAAGGACCCAATGATGTCACTTCCGGTTGAAAACTGGAAACAACAGGGTCTTAGTGGGGCCAAATTGGCCCCAAACATAGCATTTTTGCTGAGTATTTTAGTGGGTCCTAGCCTGCCTCTCCCTCCCCCTACTGGCAAGGTGATTGGACCCAGGGAGTAAAAGGTGGTGGCAGGGGGTTAGCATCTCTAATGGATCCACTTTGGGAGCCAGTTTGGTGTAGTGGTTAAGAACAGCAGGACTCTAATCTGGAGAGCCAGGTTTTATTCCCCACTCCTCCGCTTGAAACCAGCTGGGTAACCTTGGGTCAGTCACAGCTCTTCCAGAGCTCTCTCAGCCCCACCCACCTCACACGGTGTTTTGTTGAGGGGATAATAATGGCATACGTTATAAACTGCTCTGAGTGGCCATTAAGTTGTCCTGAAGGGCGGTATATAAATTGAATGTTGTTGTTGTTGTTAGAGAGCTTGGGGGGAAACGGGAGCCAAAGCCTCAAAACAGACGCCTTTAAGTGTATGTGTAGAGCATAAGAACTGAAGTCTGTGCATGTTTTGAATTTTACCTCAGAAATTTTCAACCCCTAACTTCACCTGACCTTTCCCTTCTAATGTAAATAAAATACTTATTTTTGGAATTTTAAAAATGCCTCTGGTGCCATTTCTGTGGTTTAAAGATGAGGGAACATCTAAGAGCCAAACTACAAGTGACGCCTGACACTAGTTGGGCACTTGTCAACTTCCCTCCAGTTTTGGCGGGAAATGTAGGCAGCTTGGCAGAATGTTGGACAAGTGACAGTTGAAAAGTCCATTGGACAGCAGTTGGAGAGCCAAGCTGCAAGACCAGGATGCCTACATTTCCCATCAAAACTTGAGGGAAGCTGACAAGTATCCAACTAGTATCAGGCGTCACTTGTAAATTGGCTGTAATAGTGGTATAGTAGCCAGAGTGTCAGGCCACTGGGATACCAAGGTTTGAAAGCCTGGTTTGACGTGGAAGTTTGCTTTGTAACCTTGGACCCGTTACACTAATTCAACCTAACCAATCTCACAGGACCACTCTGAGGATAAAATAGAGGAGAGGCGAACAATGAGAACTCCTTTGGGTTCCCATTGGAGAGAAAGGCAAGGTACAAATGAAGCACACACACGTACACATTCCTATGGCAATTTTAAATATTTTACACGTGTATAGATATATTTTAAAATCCCCAGTGTCTTCAGTTTCTATCGAAACTGATTCCCAAAAGCTATTTTGTTTACAGTTCTCTGAGTAAAAAAATGGACTCATACAACTGGGTCCTGTCATGTTGTTGTTGTTGTGGGTCCTGTCGTGACAATGTGGAATTAGCTGAAAAACAAAACATTTCCATTTTTAGAAAAGAAAAAAAATGAAATAAATTCTGTATTTTGTAAAGTGTTGGGGAGGTGTTGATAAGAGTCCTGGTAAAATCTGATTTCTCTGGAGCAAAACTTAACCCCGTGTTCTACCTTCAATATTGATGTCCCTTATCCTAGAAGAGAAGAGGTAATATCCTGTATCAGGTATACTTTTAATAATATTCTCTCTGAAATTGTTTCTTTTTACATCAAGTATACAATGCAGTCAACCTTGAAGTATTCTGGAGGAAAAGTGTCCTTTTTTTAAAAAAAATTGACCACGTCAATCATCTTTGGGTGTGCATCACTTACTTTCTTTAGACTTGCTGCATACATTAATGTTCTTGTGATAACCTCGTTGACCTGATACTTAATTGGTAGAACTGAAGGCCCCAGAGCTGTCCAGACCTTCTTGAAAATGAATATTACATAGATATTTTTGGAGTTGTTATTGGCATCAGTAAAGACCACCTGCTTTCTAGACCCCACTTGGTCTAATTAATCACCCCCAAGGCAATTTTTCTACAATTTAAATGGTACTAAGAAGTAGAACCTTCACTTTACATTCTCAGCCCTCCTTTTCAAATCATAAGCGTTTCTGGCCTAACCCCTTTACTGACTAACTGTGCAGGGTAGACATCTGTCCACCCAGCAGCTCACAGGCCAGCAGCTTATTACTTGGCAGGTTTGCTGAGCCAAAGCCCATAAAGCATAGCACGCTGGAACAGTTTCCCATGTACACGGCCAAGAAACAAGTCGCATGTGACATACTCCGCCCCTTCATTGTGACTGTGGTGTTAAGTCTTCCAGAAAAGGAAATGTTTACGAGACTGGGAAAACAATAAAGGAAGAATCATTTGAAAAGATATTCCATATAGTTTAGTGGAGGTTTTTTGGGGGGAAAGCTGAAAAGGTTTTAGCCCAGTTCTCCAAAGAAGTGTCTCTCCCCTAATGCCATTTTGCTTCCTCACATTTGATACTCTGTGGAAATAGGTCAAGTACCCACAGGAACAATTAAAATGATTTAACAGTCTTTTAAAGGGAATCATATGAGAGAAGTTGAGAATCTGTAATAAAACATTCAGCATGCTCATCAGACTACAGTTCCCAGGATTCTTTGGGAAACATCATGAGTCTATTTAGTTGGTCTAAAACTGATACAGCCTTGTTAGTTAGTCCTCAGAATTGCCAACGTCCAGAAGCATAGGAGGTGAGGAAAGGAAACTCCTCCACTTCCCCTCCAAATTCCTTAAATTATTATTTGGAATTTGCATGGTAATTTTTGACCCTGAGACCTTTCTAGTCCTATTCAGTTAGGGGAAGCTGGCAGGCTACATCTGTGGTAGAAAAAGTCACTCTGGAGTCTGAGAATACGTCATAATCCAGAAACCTTCTAAAGCTCTGGGGGACTGTTCACCTGAGGCTGCAAAGCCAACATTCAAAGATTTCCTCAAATTTGTCCTGACAAAAAATCCCCGATACAGCATAGGTTGTGGTGGGGATCTTCAAGTATGTGTGGGCAGGGAAAGAGGCATTATTCTAACCGGGGCTTTTTTTCAGCTGGAACACGGTGGAATGGAGTTCCAGAACCTCTTGAAAATGGTCACATGGCTTGTGGCCCCGCCCCCTGATCTCCAGACAGAGGGGAGTTTAGATTGCCCTGTGCACCGCGGAGATCAGGGGGTGGGGCCACCATCCATGTGACCATTTTCACCAAGGGTGATTTAAACTTTTAAAAACTTCCCCCTTGTTCTAGCTGACCCAAAGTGATGTCATTGTGTGGTCCTGAGTTTCACCACTGAGTTCCACCACCTCTTTTCTCATAAAAAAGCCCTGATTCTAACCCTGCTGAGAGAATAGTGAATCACCATAATGACCTTTGAAGTTCTCTAGGACCTTGCCCAACTCTTGTGTCTTTATTTCCCAATGCCAGTGACTTTCACCAGTCTATCACCTTCAGTCACCTGTGATTCCCTGCTCTTTTAATAGGTTCCACATAGTTTGCTGTCTCTTAAGCTCTGAACTTCCTTCCAAAACTCCTCTTTCTCCCCCTTGGACTCCCTCTTCATAGTTTTCACGTCCACACATAATTTTTATTTTCTATCCAACACAAGGAGGAAAATGGACCTATCTCATGCTGTAGTTATCAATAGCAGCATCCCCATTATTATTTATTGTGTCCATGATGTGAAGATTCAAGATACCAGCATGCAAAACATGATGTTACTGGCGGCTGATCTGCACATTCCTCCTTTCCAATTTTAGTGTGTGTTGCCTTCTTGTGGTAGCTTTCTATATCAGCCATAACTGGGGGCAACCAAATTTAGCATCAAGAGAGTCGCTTCCCCACTGTCCTACCTACACAGCCAATGAGCAATTGGCCTGGGTAAATTTCCCTTCATATTCAAAGGCTGCAGGGTGGTTGCCAATTCCCTGTGCCTCAAAACCAAAGGGGGCACCTCCAGAAACAGTAAACTAGACCCACAGAATACTCAAGCAGAATACTACAATACCCAACTACTCTTATAAATTTTAAGAAAATTTTATGATTTTTTATCAAAGTGCAAAGTGCTAATAGTGTGCAATCTCAAATATTTACAAAAATAGTTACAAAAATAGTAAGTCACTTTAAATTCCAATACATCAATAAACCAGTGCAGTCAATAAATAACACAATCAATAATTAACACAATCAATAATCCAACTGGTGAAGAGTCCTATATTAATAAATATTCCTTCAATTTTGTCAACAGATGTTATTTTCATAAGAGTGACCATCAGAACTTTTTTCCAGGAAAATAGGTAGTGGAACTCAGTGGGTTGCCCTTGGAGAAAATGGTCACATGGCTGATGGCCCTGCCCCCTGATCTCCAGACAGAGGGGAGTTAGATTGCCCTCTGCATGGTGCGGAGGGCAATCTAAACTCCCCTCTGTCTGGAGATCAGGGGGTGGGGCCACCAACCATGTGACCATTTTCAAGAGGTTCTGGAACTCCGTTCCACCGAGTTCCAGCTGAAAAAAAGCCCTGACCATCAATCTTATTGAGAAGAATCTTATTGGAGCTGAACTGTTTGAAGAAAAGTTAATTATTGATTGTGTTATTTATTGACTGTGCTGGTTTATTGATGTATTGGAATTTAAAGTGACTTACTATTTTTGTAACAGTTTTTGTAAATATTTGAGATTGCACACTGTTAGCACTTTGCACTTTGATAAAAATGTCTTAAAATTTATAGTAGTAGTTGGGTATTGTAGTATTCTGTGCTTCAGCACAATTCCTGCCATCTCCAGCTATGGCCTAACCAATCCCCAGGACCAGACCTATTAACTGAAACATGCTATCCTGTAAACAATGTAGAGGAGGCAAAAAGGAACTTTCCTGGAGAATTTGAAGGGAGCTATGCTTGGTCACACAAGGTAACCACTATTCCACATTCTATGTATCAGCATGGATCGCTGGTCGTCTGCCATGGCAAAGCTGTTTTAAACAGCCATGCCATGATTCCCACTTGTTGGCTGGTCTGCACGAGGAAACTGTCTAATCCTGCTGTTAAGCAGCCCATTAGAAAAACAGAGGCAAAACATCTCTCCACATCCATTATGGCTGGAGGAATGGACGTTCATATATGGTTGTTGTGGGTTTTCCGGGCTGTATTGCCGTGGTCTTGGCATTGTAGTTCCTGACGTTTCACCAGCAGCTGTGGCTGGCATCTTCAGAGATCACTCAGTCTTTTGGTGCTACACCTCTGAAGATGCCAGCCACAGCTGCTGGCGAAACGTCAGGAACTACAATGCCAAGACCACGGCAATACAGCCCAGAAAACCCACAACAACCATCGTTCTCCGGCCGTGAAAGCCTTCGACAATACATCGACTTTCATATATTTCACATCATCTATAATCTTATTTTATTTATTTGATTTGATTTATACCCCGCCCTCCCCACAAATGGGGTCAGGGCGGCTAACACCCTTCATAAAACACTGAATCAATCAAAACCATAAAATCCATAATAATCTTTAAAAGTCATTAAAATAGTTTAGATGCAGGCTATTTAAATAAATATTTGGGAGTCCGTATATGGGCGTAGCAGATGGCCGAGGGCAGCCCCCGAAAAAGTAATCCTCACCATACCTGTCCATCTTTAGCCAAAATATCGGTGGAGAATAGCTAGCCACTTCCTCTTGCTTTTAGAATGATCTTAAAATGGTGGCAGTTCCTAACCTGGATACTGCCACTTATATCCCCCCAGCAAAAGAGAGAGTCACGAGAAAGACAGTAACCAAAACAAAAATTGTGACAAACTAACTAGCAAACCAATAAAGAATATTCAAACCAACCAATTGTTAACAATATTTCAACATATATTTTGTGAATGATATTCAGTGTAGCCAGTTAAGCACACACACACAACAACCTTGCCAGGGCTGCTGCAATGGCACGTCCTTGACTGGACTGCTTTCCCCTCGTTGACATCCATGCAGATTTTTTCATGTAATTTTATGATAGTTGGGGAGGCACATTGTGCTCTATGAACTGTATATACTGTAGCATTTGCACTTTACCAATGTGATGGATTGTATAAATGTTAATATTGGCACTATGCACTTTATGTGACCCCCCCCCCCCCATTTGAATTCAATTGACTGTACTGCGAATTGCAGCAGCCGTGGCAAGGTTGTTGTTGTGTGTGTGCTTAACTGGTTACACTGAATATCATTCATAAAATGTATGTTGAAATATTGTAACAATTGGTTGGTTTGAATATTCTTTTTTGGTTTGCTAGTTAGTTTGTCACGATTTTTGTTTTGGTTACTGACTTTTATATCCCCAACAGAAATGACAATGACAATGAACGGTGACTTGTTTTCACAGCATTAAACAGTCTATCACTTATCTTTCTATCCATTGTATTTTTATCCTGCCCTTATTCCAAGGAGCTAGAGGTGGCTTATCTCTCTCTCTTTTTCCTTTTTTTAATCTTGACAACAACCAAGTGAAGGAGAGTAGCCTGAGAAAGGCAGACAGGTCCAATGAGCCTCCTGGCAGAGACTCGAACTTGGAGCTTCCAAGGCTCCGTCTGACATTATAAACACTAAACCTCATTGGGAAAATGCAGTCAAGGGGTGTCTGTTTGGTATATAAACCAAATGGGATTCTGAGGGGGTGGGTTGCTAAGTCTCTCCACCGAGATGACTGAGAAACAATAATACAAAAAGAGCTGCCAGAGCAGGGAAAAGGCTACAGCTAAGTGATATATTTCAGGCCTGCGACTCAAGCACGGTGTACGTTACTCTCGCCGCTGCTGACTGTTTATTATGTTTGTCTGGTTGCCCTGGGAACCAGCTCATGCCGTTTCACTCATTTTATAACGTTCCTGTAAATGTTAGGTAGGGCCGGGATTTATTATGCACTGTCAACACCTCAAATGGAACGGCTGCTGAGCTCCACTTACTTGGCAAGGTGCGGTTCTCCAGCCCCTTTTTTTTCAAAAAGTTGTCGTTCCCATCCAGATTGCTAGGTGTGGAAGCCAGTGTCTATGTATGTTTCTGTTTGCATGTGTACATCTCTCCAGCAATAAATACACCCAGTGAGTTTCTCAGAGGACTCTTTTGCCTGAGGAGAATTGATGTAGGACTGGTAGGCTATTTGTGTCAGAGGAACAACTGAGTTAGCAAGAAACTCAGCTGACTGCTGTTGAGAGGAATTTCTGACTCATGTTATTTGTGAGAGGTAAAATTTTAGGGGACAGAGGTGGGGGCCTGTTTACTGTGCGTGTTTCTCATCCCTAAGCTGTATGACCCCATCGTCACCAACCCAAAGGCCTCCGTTGCTTCAGGAGATGAGTAATGAAAAATTATGAAGGCTGGAACGTGCTGGTTTGCCTTTCCTTCATCTGTTCCAAGCATGACAGAGCATATTTGACTGCAAATTAGCTGGCATAAGGCACACAGAGAGCTTCTTTGGGAAAATGAGACAATTGAGCTGGTATAAATAAAGAGCCAGCATAAATAAATGGTAACAGGGTGAGATCTATGCCACGATGAATTCATATGGGGATTTGCCAGACGCAGAGCCAGAAGCTATCTTTATTTGCATTCTTTGAAGATCGTAACTGTAACAATTTGTGGTGTCTGATATCAGACAGACAAGCTCTGTCTATCAGGGTAATTTTATGTATAGTTGTTCCAGTATAAGCTCTTTGGCATCATTGTAAATATGCCTGTGACATTTTTCTTCACAAATATAAATACGTTTAGTAACATCTACCAAGGGGTCATTTTGGAGAAAAAGAGCTGGAGGAACTCATTAGCATAACTCATTAGCATAAGTCATTAATATATGCCACATCCCTTGCCATCACTGGAAGTGTGTCATTAGCATGACTGATTTGCATGTGCCACACCCCCTGACATCACCTATCCTGGCTGTTTTGGACCCAATCCTAGCCACTCAAGGATGAAATTGGGCCCAAAATGGCAAAAAGGGGCTGAAAATGGCAGAAAAGGGGCCCAGAATGGTCAGGATCGGGCCGCTGCTGAGTGGGAGAGTGATCCACCACCCGTCAGAGGTCCAATCCAGGCCGTTTCAGCCCCAATCCAGGCTGAAACGGGCCCAAAATGGCCGAGAGTCAGGTGGGCGGGGCCACCATGTGACCTCTTTGGGGAATTGCTGGAACTGCGTTCCTGCATTTCCCCCCTCGAAATGAGTCCTGCATCTACCTTTTGGCATAGTTTTCTTTGGGGGGGGGGTTAATTGTTTTGCTGGGTGGGGACAGGTAGTCTATCAGTTCCATATTACCTGTACAGTCTATGGGAACACCCAGGTAGGATAAAGGATCCATGCTGATGCCTGCATTTATACTACCAACTATACAAGAAAATAATTGCCCACATTGTAACTTATGTCTACAAATTTATTCCTAATTATATACACGTATATGAATCAATTAATGAATATCATAGGAAGGAAACCACATGCAAGAAAACAACAAGTCAGAAATTACATTTGCTCAGGTGTCTATTGTCTTCTCTACATTAATAACAATAAAGTGCTGTGTGCTCAAAGTGCTTCTTATCATTCCAATTGCACATATGAATAAAGTGCAAATGCTCATTAGCACCATACAAACACCAGTCCTTGTAATGCCATTCAATCTTCAAGACACCCGATATTCCAACCATGTGGTAATACTGAGAGCAGAACCACAAGTGACAAAAGGCACAGATTGGACATTTGTCAGCTTCCCTCAAGTTTTGATGGGAAATGTAGGCAGCTTGGCGGAATGTTGGACAAGTGACAGTTGAAAAGTCTATTGGACAGCAGTCAGAGAGCGAAGCTGCGAGACCAGGATGCCTATATTTCCCATCAAAACTTGAGGGAAGCTGACAAGTGTCCAATCTGTGCCTTTTGTCACTTGTGGTTCTGCTCAGAGTCAATGAAACATAACAGTGGACTGTAGAATTCACAGAATGAAAGGTCCTTGGTTATCCCTTGTGTAATAAATCAGTTCTTCTGTGATAATAACTCCTGTAACGGGTGGTCTAGATCCTTATCACGCCCGTTTCAAAATTCTCTTTTTCAAAGACTACAGTCAATACAAATTCTTCAATCATCTCTTCAATAGCCACCAATACAATCATTTCCTGTGTCACAGACTTCCATACTACCAGGCAGTTATCCATAAAAAAAGCTTCATTAAAAGGTAGTTGTAGAAGTGTCATGTGCTCCACAAGGCAACCGTGACATAATGTTTTAATATAGTTAAAGAACAAATCAACAGATGTCCAACATATTTTTTAAAAAGCATCAGTGCTGTGACATGTAGCCAGGCAGATGCTTTGAAGGTGGCTTTAGCTACAGCACCAGCTGAGGACCCTGCAGAAGAGGTGCCCATGTCCAAGGATCAACTGTATGCAGCGCACTGAAGTTCCAGTGCAGCAGAGACCCAGGAAGCTGACACGCCCAGCGCTGAGGAATCAGCACCGGTGGAACTACCTGCTGCAGTAACTTCATCAGCAGAGTTCCAGCACGCTCAATTGAGTGATGACACCGTTCAGCATCTTCGGGAAGAAGTGGACAAGTCTTCCAAGGACATTCCAAGTGAATGTAAGTCTAGATTTATGTGGAAGGGAGGGTTATTATACTGGGAATTCCTTCCAAAAAGCTGTAAGGAGGGATGGGAGACCATGAGCCAGCTTGTAGTGGACCTGCCTTTTAGAGAAAAACTTTTGGCCTTAGCCCTTGATACTCCCTTCTCAGGGCATCAGGGAATTGCCTGCACTAAACAGAGACTTATGCACAATTTTTTCTGGCCTAATATTGCCCAGAAAGGATCAGTGGGTTGCCCTTGGAGAAAATGGTCACATGGCTGGTGGCCCCGCCCCCTGATCTCCAGACAGAGGGGGGGTTAGCAGCGTGGAGGTCAATCTAAACTCCCCTCTGCCTGGAGATCAGGGGGCGGGGCCACCAGCCATGTGACCATTTTCAAGAGGTTCCAGAACTCTGTTCCACTGCGTTCCTGCTGGAAAAAAGCCCTAGTTGGTAGTAATAGTACAGGGATATTTGCCAAAGACCTTGAGGCATCTGAAGATGAAGGGAGATTGTCCAAAGCTAGCTGATCACTGGGATGGAGATCAGTAGACTCTCTGGGTGCTCAGCAGCATACATCAGCCAAATGCTTAGGTGCTTTACAGAATACAGGGAGAGGAGGTGAGCCTCAAAACCTCTTGATGCAGTTTTCTCTGCAGGCTGGAAGTAGTTTTCTCTGCCGGGTGATGTTGCTCACACGAGTGTCAGTAGCCAACAGTGCTGCATCTGGCAATACCCTCACTAAAAAGTAAACATATACAGATAATTAATAAACCTATTATGAGATTGATTGATTGATTGGTTGGTTGGTTGATTCATTCATTCATTGATATAACCATAACTGGTAACTCAGGCCTTCGTTGCAGGGAATGGGAGCAATTAATGATACAGGAGTCTTATCCCTCTTTGCACTCAACAACCTTAGCAATGTTCTAGTGCTGCACCAGGCAACCTTTGGGCAGGTTGCTCATTTCCAGGTTCAAATCCCTCCTGAATCAGGAAACTAACTTGTTCTGTTTTAGAAAAATCTCTATCTCTCAGCCCTTGTTTTGTGACCAGAATGCAACATAACCCACTTTGAGCTCTTGGAACAAATTGACCAATATGGGAAGTGCCTTAATTATTTGTATACTTGTGTGGGTGTGGATGTGTGTGAGTGTGTGCGCACATGCGTGTGTGTATGCATGTGTGGTTTTTGAGGTGTGGAGAGTGATGTCAAGTCACAGCTGACTTATGCTGACCCCTGGTAGGGTTTTCAGGGCAAGTGACTAACAGAGGTGGTTTGCCATTGCCTGCCTCAGCAACTCTGGTCTTCGCTGGAGATCTCCCATCCAATTACTGACCAAGGCTGATTCTGTTTAGCTTCTGAGATCTGACAAGATCAGGCTCACCTGGGTTATTCAGGCCAGGGTGTATGTTGTTTTTATAATGTGGATTATAGGAATTAATGCTGCCACACTAGACAGTGACTTCTGCTGCTCTGTCTATTGTGTAAAACGGTGTATGTTCAGCCAGGTTTGTTGAACATACATCCTTTTACACCTAGTTATGTCAAATGTATTTGTGTGTGTGTGTTATGTGCCGTCAAGTTGCTTCCAACCCATGGCGAGCCTATGACTGACAGACCTTGAAAACATCCTATCATTAACAGACTTGCTCAAATCCTGCAAACTGGAGGACGTGGCTTCTTTGATTGAGTCAAGCCATCTCGTTTTAGGTCTTCCTCTTTTCCTACAGCCTGCCACATTTCTTAGCATTATTGACTTTTCTAGAGAATCTTATCTTCTCGTGATGTGACTAAAGTACAATAGTTTTGATCATTTTAGCTTCTAGGGAGAATTCAGGCTTGAGTTGATCTAGAACCCATTTATTTTTCTTTTTGGCTGTCCATGGTATCCGCAAAATTCTCCTCCAGCACCACATTTCAAATGAATTAATCTTCTTCCAAATGAATCAATTTCTCTTACCATGAAACCGCTATGATGATGTCAGATATAGGACAATTATTGTTTTATCAGAAATCAGTTTTGTTGGAGAAAAATTAGCATCTTAAAACATATTATTACCATTTATTTGTAGGTGAGCTTCTTTTGAAAATTGGTCTACCCTTCCAGTCTGTAAGGCAGCCACTGTGGCAAAACCGTGTCAGCAAAATCTACAGCTGCTCTTTTTAATTGCCTTCTAATTTGCCTTTCTGGAGCTGGCTAATTTGAACAGTTCACCTTGAGACTCCTGTGAGGTCTCCGCTGCTAATTGATTTTTGTCTTGTTTAATCAAAGCCGCAAGAAGCAGGCCTCGTTTATGCTGACTGTTTTCTAAGCTGAGTTTTTGGCATGGATGAAAGAATGGAAAGAAAACACACACAGAGGGGTGGGGGGAGTCACCCAGGCACTTGTTGGCCAAAATCTGATTAAAACTGCAAGAAGCCAAGGCTCCGCGCTGAAAGGTGAGATTCCACCGTATATTATATAAATATATCACTTTATGACCCACGGAATGTGTTATGGGGAGACCTCAAATGACTTTGCAGAGTATCGATGTATTATACGCATGAAACATTTGAAAAAGCAAACTTTCAGGCTTGTACCAGTATTTTAAAATGTGGGCTGCAGACATTTTTCTTTCTTTCTTGTGCCTGGTGTCAAGATAAGATTTAATAGAAAAATAATAAAACGTTCTTCATGTACATAAGGGAGGAAAGGGATAAATCACAGAAAGGGCTATTTCAATTTTTCTTCAAAAAACCCAGTATAGTTGATGTAGTTATAATTTAGGGGGACCCTCTGTTATTCTAGTTTCATAAGTTGTATTTATTAATATTTGGTAGACGTAGGAATAGGAATTGTACACATTTTGTATCTGCTATACCCACAACCCAAGCCTATAGGTGCTGTTTAACTATAGCAGCCAAAAACTCAGACTTGGCTGTTTACTCTATCTTCTCTTGCCAGACAGCTTTCTCCCCTAGTTGTCTGGCACAACTCCAGTACAGACAGTTAGAGATGTCCTGCCCCATCCATCTCATTTCTAGCATATAGTGGACGCCAGCAGCTGTGCTTACCTAGCTTTCCAGTCTTTTCTCTTTTGGGGCAGTTGCTCAGACCTCAGCATCAGAACGAAGTGAAACATTCAAGACCGATAGCTTGATACCAGCAGCCTTGTTGCCATTGCAGTGCATTAGGCTGCGTGTAGGGGTCAGGGGTGGGCCAGACAATTATTGTACAGGGAAAGGTTCTAGTGGACCCAGGGCTCATTTCGAGGGGGAACGCACAGGAACGCAGTTCCGGCAGTTCCCCAAAGAGGTCACATGTCAGGTGGCCCCACCCACCTGACTCTCGGCCCGTTTCAGCCTGGTTTGGGGCTGAAACAGCCCAGATCGGGGCTCTGATGGGTGGTGGATCACCCTCCTGCTTATCAGCAGGCCGATCCTGAACATTTTGGGCCCCCTTTCAGCCATTTCCAGCCCAATTTCGGCCCTGAATGCCCAGGATTGGGTCCAAAACAGCCAAAAGAGGTGGTCAGGGGGTGTGGCATATGCAAATCAGTTACACTAATGACACGCTTCCGGTGATGGCAGGAGATGTGGCATAGGCTAATGAGTTATGCTAATATACGAAATGACCCCTGAGTGGACCATTGCCTTGATGGACTTCCAGCATTCTGTAGGTATTTTAGATCTATAACTAGTGGGCTCTTCTGCCCTCTGGCGTACAGTACTAGCTGTTAGTCGGATGCATCCATGAAACTGTGCATTGTTTCCAGAAACTGTAGATGAAATCAATATGATAAGTACTTTCCGCCAATCACTAAATATTTGTAGGGTCAGGCTAGAGGCTAATATTGCTCATTCCCTTGACAGTTTCCAAGTTCTACTCTCCATGATCAAGATGCCTAAAAAAGAACAAATTTTTAAAAGCTAGAAATGGGCCATAAGTTCAGAAAGATTTATAGGCCCATTTAAAAATATTTATCATTTTAAATGCAGCTGCGTTGCCGACATCCACAGATAGACTGGTAAACTACTTAGAAACCAAAAGACACATTACATAAAACAATATATTCAGATAGGTTTAAAGAGCTTTTGTCATGCATGGCCTAACTTTGAAACATATTTTACAAAATCCCCATTTATTTTCCTTCTAGTTTTTCTCTTTACTTCCTTTCTCATCATTTCTACTCAGCAAAGCACTTGTGTAAATAGAGGTATTCCCGGTTCCAAAGAATGACCTCCTAAGTACTGTAGTGACATTGAAATTCACTGGAACAGCACCGGCTGTCAGTTGCTACTTTGTATCATTACCATTATTCTTATGACATTGTGGAAGAGGTAAAGAACAAATAATATGGATATAGGATGTAGAGGGATAGATCCCTCCCCATGTAGAATACAGAGGAGAACTTTTGCCAAATATTCCCCCGAATCTCACCTCTCCTCCAGTGCGCGGAACTAATCCTTGTGATTATATCTTCAGGCAAATCAAAGTGATTGTCAGCTAATCAAAGTACATGGAGCACCACGGGATGGGAGGTGTAAGTAAGCTTCAATTTAAAAGGGGCAAGAAAAAATTGTTTCCTCGGTTATGGGCTTGGAGTCTTTGGTTAACATCATCAGATTATCCAGGATTTTTAAGGTAAACTGTATAGGCTTTAGAAAAGAGCAAGAGTCCAGTAGCACTTGTAAGACTAACAATATTTGTGGTAGGGTATGAGTTTTCGTGAGCCACAGCTCACTTCTTCAGATACAGCTAGAATGCGAGTCCATCCGTTCTTATATCTTGGAGAGTGGAGTGATTACAGGAGCCGAATGCTAATAGCTGGTGAATGGAAATAGCATCCGTGATTGAATAGGGTGGGGTATGCAGAGGGGTAGTGGGTGTGGAGAAATCAGCATTCATAATGATAATGAGTAGAGATGGGCACGAACCAGAATATGAACCAAAATTAAGTATGAACCAGACCGGTTCGTGGTTTGTGAACCATAGTTCATCAGATCCCAATTCTGACGATCCGCCACGAACTTTTAGGCTGGTTCGTTTGGTTCATTTTTTGGTTCGTCATTGCAGACAGCTTAGTGCCAATCAATCAGTTTCCTAGGCAACAGGGGATGGACTTCCTGCAGACCTTCTGCTGACCCGGAAGTGACCTTCTGCTGACCCAGAAGTGACAGTTTTCTGACCTGGATGTGACGTTTTCATGAACCGAATGAACTGGTTCGTGAATCAGGGGCAGGTTCATGAAAGTTCATGGTTCGTGGTTCGTGAAATTTGACGAACCACGAACCACATGGTTCAGTTTTTTTTCGGTTCGTGCCCATCTCTAATAATGAGACAGGAAACCTAGAAATCGATTAAGTCCAGGTGGATGCATTGTCTTGAGCTTCATTATCAATTGCAATTCGGCAACTGCTATAGGTTTTGTGAGACTTTATGTTTAGGTGATAAATAAGCACCCTGGTAAAAGCCAGAAGCAGCAAATCTACCCAGGAAGTTTCTGAGACCTCAGAAGTGTACTGTGAAAGTGAAACGTACACTTTTGAGGGAACTTGTGTTTTGGTGACCTGACCTGATGTATGTTTTCTGAGGAAAGGAAACAAGAATTTCTCAGTGTTTATCTACTGTAAATGGGCCCAGTTACAAAGTATTCAATCTCGTGAGAAACGTTGTCACTGCTGGAACTCAGTGGGGAGTCACTTTACCCTTCTAAGCAGAAACATTTCACACCTAACACTCACTCTGTTGAATACCTTGCAGCTTTCTGTTAAATAAAAACGTGTTGTTTTGCTTTTACCTGGGTTTTATTTGTCCAGTCAAATAGATCAAAAAAGGAAAGCAAATTTACTTCATAAATATAGCCAATATTGTTATAACAGGATCAGAATAAGAGACCTCCCCAATTGCTGCCATATAGGGCCTGTACGTTTGTTCTCCTTTGCTCTATCCTAAATAAAGTTTATTTGCAATTTAAAGGAACAATGTCAGCTATGTAGCTGCATCACCTCTGGGGACGGACATGATGTATGGTCGCTCTAGGCATCGCAGTGTTTTTGTCAGTTCCTAGAGCTACCCTAGTAAAGAGTCCAGTAGCACTTTTAAGACTAACCAACTTTATTGTAGCATAAGCTTTCGAGAACCACAGCTCTCTTCATCAGATGCATCTGAGGTGCAGTTCTCAAATACTATGTAGATGTTTTTGAAGGACTGGGTCAATTTCCTGGCACTATTTATTTGAACACAGCAATACCTCCAGTTGTCTATGGGTGTAGGAAGATCTTCTGCGTTGTACTGGAAAAAATTAAAGGCCACAATTCAACAACTGGAAATGCAGGGCATCATCACAAAGATGACTAAGTCCAGTCCTTGGGTCAACAGCAGAGATGGGCATGAACTGAAATACAAACCAAAGTTTATCACAAACTGGACTGGTTTTTGGTTCACTAACCAACAGTTCGTCTAGGGTTGCCAGCCTCCAGGTAATAGCTGGAGATCTCCTGGAATTACAACTGGTCTCCAGGCCACAGAGATCAGCTCACCTGGAGAAAATGGCTACTTTTAGGGGTGGAGTCTATGGAATTATGCCATGCCAATGTCCTTTCACTCTCCACGTTTCACCCCTCCCCCCCAGATCTCCAGGAATGTCCCAACTTGGAGCTGGCAACCCTAAGTTCATCAGAGATCATTTCTGATGAACCATGACAAACCACTATGATTTTTAGAGCGGTTCATCTGGTTTGTTTTTGGGTTCATCACTGCAGACAGCTTGGTGCTAATTAATCTGTTACCTAGGCAACAGGGCGGATGGACTTTCTGTAGACCTTCTGCAGCCCCAGAAGTGACAAAAGAATCACAAATGCTTTGGTAACATTAAAGGTATCCGCATCACTGCAGCAACAAGGAAGAATGTAGTGCCATCCTGAAAGGTGTTCTCAGCAGAGCATGACAAAAAGGTGCAAAATTGAATAAGGTCAACATCCAGTTCTTTGTAGAAGGTAGCAAGTACCTGGGCCAGGGCCTTTTTTTCAGATGGAATGTGGTGGAACTGAGTTCCAGAACCTCTTGGAAATGGACACATGGCCGGTGGCCCCGCCCCCTGATCTCCAGATGGAGAGAAGTTTAGATTGCCCTCCATGCCACTGAGTGGCACAGAAGGCAATCTAAACTCCAAGGGTGATTTAAACTCTTAAAAACTCCCCCCTTGTTCCAGCTGACCCAAAGTGATGTCATTAGTTCTGGTAGCATGTGCGCACTTTGCGCATGCACATGTGGTACCAGGGGCACCACCTCCCACCAAGAGTTGCCCCCTGTGCTGACAACCCACTGAGTTCCACCACCTCTTTTCCCAGAAAAAAAATCCCTGACCTGGGCTATGTTTGTACTGAAGATGGTATAAGGCCTGATGAAGTCAAGTGGAGGATATCTATCAGATGCTCCCACCCAAGGACAAGAAAGACCTTCAGAGCCTCCTTGGGGCTATACAGTACCTGGTACGATATATTCCAGATTAATCAAGTCTGGCTGCACCCCGGAATGCCCTGTTAAGAAATGATGCTCTCTGGAAATCAGGACATGAGCAGCAGAAAGCCTTGGATAACCTCAAGCAGGCCACTACAGCTGCTTCTGTACCCTGATATTTTGATCTAAAAAAACAGCTGTGGGTCTACAAAGGATGTTTCTACAGCTTTAAAAATAGGACATCTAGATTGTTTACACTGAGGAAACAAATAGACAGGGCCAGACTAGTACCCAGAAACAGTCTGCTCCAGGACAAACCTAAAGGAACTAACAACAGAACACCACTGGTTGTCACCTATAGTTCCCAGTTCAAACCCATCCAACGTATCATCAGTGATCTACAACCCATCCTTGAAAATGATGCCTCTCTCACACAAGCCCTGGGTGGAAGACCTCTCCTTGCCTACAGACAGCCCCCCAACCTTAAATGACTTCTCACTTACAACCATGAATCGGCTAGCAGAGTCACCAGCACAGGCACCAGGCCCTGCAACAGACCCAGATGCCAGCTCTGCCCCTATATCTACCCAGGAAATACAATTACAGGACCCAATGGCGTCAACTACACTATCTCTGGCTCTTACAGCTGCTCATCTTCTAATGTGATATATGCCATCATGTGCCAACAATGTCCATCTGCTCTATACATTGGACAAACCAGCCAACCCCTGCACAAAAGAATACATGGACACAAATCTGACATTAAAAATGGCAATATCCAGAAACCAATGGGAGAATACTTCAATCTACCAGGACATTCCATCAAGGACTTAAAGGTCGCTGTAGTTCAACAGAAGCCTTTCAAAAACAGAATCCAAGGGGAAGCTGCTGAATTGGAATTCATATGTAAATTTTACTCAGTCAGGCTGGGATTGAATAGAGACTATGAATGGTTATCTCATTATCAGAAGTAACTGATTTCATTATCAGAAGCTACTGTTTGCATCTACTCCCCCCTCCCCTCTCCACCTATATATCTGACCAGTTTCTTCATACCCTCCATGCATCTGACGAAGAGAACTGTGATTCTCGAAAGCTTATGCTACAGTAAAGTTGGTTAGTCTTAAAGGTGCTACTGGACTCTTTAGTAAGGGCAGTGACATACTAGTGACAGGCATACTTTTTCAGAGCTACTACAGCTTCTCCGCCCTGTGCTTCACATCCTATCCATGAGGAAAAAGTGATTTACAGTCTTTTGGACATAGAATCCTTTGGAACAAAGCAGGACACCATAATGACTATCGGGGTTAGGAGACCTCCCTGTAGGCTCATGCTTGACACCCAGTCATGTTGTACTGAGCAACATTGGAAAAGAGTATAGCAACCATTTGAACAGCCATAAATAAGTCACTGTGGAACCGATCATTGAAAAATCAGCTGCCTGATTGTGATCGATGATTAGGATTTCGTCTGAACCAGCTGGTGTTTAAGCATCCCAGCCACATTGCCAGCCATGTTCTAATGCGAATTGATAGGTCAATATTTTTCCGCTTATTGCAAGAATGCACAAATGCAGCTTTCCTCACCAAGGCCTAGAATTAATTATTCTGTGGCAGCCTCATGTGGCAACAAGCCCAGTCTACTCCAAGAACCAAAAACAGTAGCATCAAAGTTCCTCATTTTAGTTCTTGGGACAGTCAGGAAATAACAAGCACATGTCTTTTGCTCTTTTTTATTTATATATGTATATATGGCTTAGTTCTTTCTGAAGTGGTAAAGCTGTATCAGGACTGTACCACTACATATGGGGATTCTCATGACTTCACACCAAAAAAAGCTCTGAATGTGATTCCTGCCGCCCTCCCCCCCCACACACACACACCATCAAGCAATAATAATAAAAACTGTGCTTATATACCACTCTTCTAGACAGGTTAGTGCCCTGTGCAGAGAGGTAAACAAAGTCAGTGGTATCATTATCCCCACAATAACAACATTCGATTTATATACCGGCCTTCAAGACAACTTAATGCCCACTCAGAGCAGTTTACAAAGTATGTAATTATTATCCCCACAACAATAATCACCCTGTGAGGTGGGTGGGGCTGAGAGAGCTCTGGAAGAGCTGTGTCTGACCCAAGATCAGCCAGCTAGCTGGCTTCAAGTGGAGGAATGGGGAATCAAACCCGGCTCTTCAGATTAGAGTCCCGCACTCTTAACTAGAGATGGGCATGAACAGCAATACAAACTAAAAAAAAAGCCACAAACAGCCCAATCAGCTGTTTCTGTACAAGCTGTTCGTGAGGCCCTATTCTAAACAAACAGGTGGTCATTGCAAGCCTCGTTCATTGCTGTTAGTCAAGCCAGACAGTCTGGCACCTGCAATCAATTCCTTTGGCAGCTTAGACAGGGATTGTCTGAACTCTCTCTGAACTCCTGCTGTTGCCCTGGAAACCCCAATCTAAGCCCAATTTAGCTTGATAGGCGGGTCTTCCTTTCCATTGTGGAGCTCCAAATTTGTTACAAGGAAGCAAAGAGAAGGGGGGAGGGGGCTCCCAGCTCTGGTTTTGCAGACAGTGGAGAGGGAGAGACAGTTGTTGTTGGCATTTTGAGAGAGAGACAGGGAAAGTACATTAGAGCTTGAATTTTCTTTGTGTGCGGTGGGATAGGAATCTATCCCTTCAAGTTCCGGGGCTGCTGCCAGGCTCTGGGCCAAGCTATTCTTTATTACTGATACCTTTCCTGCTGCCTGCTCAGGTCAGGTTTCTGGGAGTAGTGAGGTAGAGATCTACCCCTTCAGGTTCCAGGGCCGCTGCCAGGCTCTGGGGCCAAGCTATTATTTATTATTGGTGCATTTCCTGCTGCCTGCTCATGTAGAGTTTCTGGGAGTGGTGTAGTAGGGATCTTGATGGCTGGAGCAGAGCCTGCTGGCCCCCACGAACAACGAACAACAAACATGTTTGTGAACAGGACGTGTTTGTCAATGTTTGTTGTTCGATGTTCCTGGATGACAATGAACAACAAACACCATGTTTGGGTTTTTTTTTTCTGTTCGTGCCCATGTCTACTCTTAACAACTACACCAAATTGGCTCTACTGGCTCTTAACCACTATACCAAACAATATAGCTGGGGAGCAGGGACTGAGCTCATGGCAGTAGTGGGGTTTGAAGCAAGAGAGGCTGATTTGTAGGCCAGGCCCTTAAGCACTGTGCTTAAGGGCCTGGGCTTCAGCATCCCTGCAAAGATATAGATTTACTACCTATCAGTAATGGCCTTACAGTGCAATCCTAAGCCGAGTTACACACACTTCTAAGTTCATTGAAGTTCAGGTCTTAGATGGATATAACTCTGTATTAGATTGCATAGTTAGTCACTTATATTGGAAACAGGAGCAAACGGCTGATTTGTGCCATTACTGTTTGGGAAAGTTGTTGTTTGAAATGTTATAGCCCTACACACCCCTACCCTCATCTCAGTTATGGCATCATCTTGCTTACAATCTTTAGGGATGAGATGAGTTTGAAACGTTGGTGAGAGGTGAGATAAAAAAGTGTAGTTGGAAAAACATCAAAGTAAAAAAGAAAACTCCCATCTATGAACGCTTTGGTTGTGTCTCTGAACTGACATGACGACCTTTCAGTTTATATAACCTATGAGTCTTTTCCAGGGACAGCATGGAATAAAGGATAGTTCTAGCCAATGCGCTGTAGGTGGGCCACCTTACTTACGGGTTTAGCTGACAGAGCAATTCCTTTCAATGCCTAGGATGAAAAACATGCAGTCTCTTATTCGGGATACTGAACCCCAACGGCTTCCCCTAGTTCAGACAATGCAAAAACTCACAGAAGCCTATCTAGTGTACATCCAACACAGTATGTCAGCCCTACGTAATCATCTTTCATTAAGCCTGCCCAGTGAAATAGAAAATGACTTAGTATTAGCACTCACGAAAAGCTGCAGAATCTAGCTACAGTGTTTTGGAGGGTACAGATTAGTCTTGCAGCTGTAACCGCTTAGAAACTTGCATTTCCCCAGTTGGTGTGTTTCATCTCCTTGCCATTATTTCATTTCTCTTTCTTATTTCATAACCGTGAGCTCTTTTATTCTCAAGACAAACTTACATGAAGCAATAAAACAAAATAAAAGTAGGCCCTCAGATGGTGTTTATAGCATCTTTCCTACCGATAAACAAGGATGAGAGGTAGGCATCTGACCTTACTTTTCTTTGCTGTGTCATTTAAATCCAAGTATTTATCTTTTCTTAAAGGTCTGAGTGACAGTGTGTATCAATATGGATATGAAAGCTACCCAATAAGCACTCTTCCGTAAAGATTATCTTGAAAAGAAATGCAACAATGTCAAAATAAATTGGAACAGTAGGAGAGGATTACAAATCCCTCTGCTTGGAAAATCTGTGACCCTGACAACCGTCTTATAAATTTCTAGTTAATTTCTGGTTAAAAGCCATGTTTTTGTCTCCTTCTTCTTGTTTTATTCTGCCATATTTTATCTTTTTTATGATATGGGAGCATATTTTATGAAGTCACAGTCTATTGCATAATCTCACCTACATCAATGTTTAATTTTTACTTGACAGGGTTCTTCTATACAAATTGTTAAAAATCAAACATAATGGAAAGTCTGTTACTCACATAAAGCTGTCTGTTGCTAATAGTCTTATAAAATCAGATTTAAATCAGATTTCTACTGTCTGGTAAATTCAGTGTTCAAACCCCAATGTGTTTTCTATAAAACGTTGAATTTCTGGAGTGTTAATTAAAATACTATTTTTGTTTCTGTACAAACTAGTTTCATATAAGATAAAAGAAATTAAAATTTGAAACCTCTTAGTTTCAGATAAGGATTGATACACTAACAAATGTCATTAATTCTAAAGTGTATGCCATGCTGTCAGTTTTAAATTGTATTCCCACAGGATATGACAAAATATGCTTCCAGGTTTTAAAAAAACCAGACAAGACAGAGAAATGTATTCTGAAATCAAAATGTCTGATATTAAAAGAGGGAACATGACTCACATTGAGGGGTTCCAGCATTCAGGTAGGGGCAGGGGATTCCCCAATCCTCATTCTCTGCCTCCCCCCCCCCCTTGCACAAGCTCTCATCTGGCTCAGGAACAAGTCTGTGACTGCTGAGGCATAGTCCTGTGTGCTCCTAATCACTCCTGCATTGTGCTGAGAATGGCGCCATTCGCAGCATGACATGAAAGCAACCTGGTCACTCCCAGGGCCAATTCAGTCAAAACTAGCCCCAAACACTACATTTTAGGTCAATTTTGACTAAACGGCTCCCAGTGCAACCCGTTGCTTCTGCATCATGCCGGAATGATCAAACACCAACACAGGGCTGCCTCCGGATCACAACTGCTGAAGACGGACAAAGAAACAACCAGAGGTATACTCTAGAGAACGCACGGTATTACCAGCATAAAGTTTGGGGCAACTGCGTTGAAACACGTACACCAGGTTGTTCGTTCTACAGAGAAGTCCCGACTATATAAAGCTTTGTTGGTTTGCGGGTTAACAATATGTGTTGTCACCTATGTGTTATGTCAGTCTGTGTTCTGGCTCAAATGACTCACACGACACCCGTGGGTTAGAAAATTGCCACAGCTTTATTGATTACAGCTTGATGGAGCATTGGCCCGCCATCTGGGCACGGATCCCCGTTGGCATCGGAGGGCCATCCTGCCGACCGATGCATCTTCCGCCAGTCCCGTGCTGGCCCAACACAGCAAGTGTCGTCCCCCACCAGCACATGCCAGGTGGTCTTCTCCTTCCAATCCGTTGGGGTGAGCAGACCCCTGACCCACTCATCCTATTGGGATCCGGCCCAATACCTGCCAAACCCATAAAGTTGTGACAGTCCTCACTCCCTTCCATCGAAGCGGAGGGTGGGTGGGAAATGTGCTGCTCCTGCTGAAGTCCTGGGAGGAATGGCGCCGACCACAATGCTGACCGGATGTGGGCTGGGCGCTCCTCCCCATCCTGGCTGACACTGCCTCCACTGCATCCTTCACGGCAGTGACAACCCAGCCCGCCGGTGAGTCAGCGAGCTTCCCTTACTGGAATAGACAAATCTTGTTGCACATTTCATGGATTGTGATGTAGTATTTATGGTGTATTATATTTATTGAACATTTACTGATTAACATTATGCACTTGAGCACTGTGCACTTTATATTTAAAATACAGTAAAATTATTCTTACTTAGAGAAGGAGAATTATTGGGATTACTCTAGTGTATACCTCCCGTTGTTTCTTTGCAAGTCTTCATGCCGGAATGATGTCATTCTCAGTGCAACGTGGGAGCAATCCAGAGCATGCAGGAGCTCTCTTTGCATGTGCAGAAAGTAAGACCGCACCAGCAGCCTCCACTGACCCCCAATCCCCTGATATAGACCCTGAGGGACCCGGCAACCCTACTGATATTACAAGCACCGATAGTATGTGCTCTGCTTTGGTTGCCAGTGGAGTACTGGATCAGATTCAAGGTTCTGGTATTGATCTATAAGGCCCTATGCAGACTGGGGCCAGCGTATCTGCAGGACTGTCTCTCCCCATATATTCCCCGGAAGACTCTCCAGTCAGGAGAAAGATGCAGAGGAGTTAGCCGTGTTAATCTGTGGTAGCAAAATCAAAAAGAGTCCAGTAGCACCTTTAAGACTAACCAATTTTATTGTAGCATAAGCTTTCGAGAATCAAGTTCTCTTCGTCAGATGCCTGATACAGAGACTGGTCAAACACAGAAGAGCAGGAGAGGGAAGAGGCAATTAGGGGGGGAGGGGGAGGGAGCAATCAAAACATTCCTTTGCTAGTATATGTAAACATCTCCTTTTGGTGTGTGTATCAGTTGGCTTCAAAGGAGTTTGCCCTGTTAGTTTGTAGCAGCCAAACAGCTAGACCATCCAATTCCAATGCAGTATGGGCCTTCGATAACCACAGCTCTCCCTGCCAGATGCATCTGACAAAGAGATCTGTGGTTCCCGAAAGCCCACGCCAGGTGCCACTGAGCTCCCCCAGACCCCACCTCTGTAAAGGAAATCTGTTACCTGTGATAATGTGATAACCATTCATAGTCCCTATTCAGTCCCAGCTTGACAGAGTCAAATTTGCATATGAATTCCAGTTCAGCAGCCTCCCGTTGGATTTTGTTTTTGAAAGGTTTCTGTTGAACTACTGTGACCTTTAAGTCTTTGATGGAATGTCCTGGTAGATTGAAGTGTTCTCCCACACAGCTATTAGTGGCCCCTGGTCCCAAGGAGGCCTGCCTGGCCATGACAAGATCCAGGGCTTTCTTGGTCCTGGCTCCTACCTGGTGGAACACTCTGTCTACTGAGACCAGGGCCCGAGGGGATTTATTGTCTTTCCACCAGGCTTGCAAGACAGAATTGTTCCACCAGGCACATGGCTAAGGTTGGACCTTCATTGGCTTGGGGGGGGGGAGGAAGAAAATTTACACTTGAGCACCTTGTCCAAGGATGGAATTTTAGTCACTAGGTGGTAGTTAGTGTTGTCAGATGGTCCCCCCACAACTGGATGGGAGCCCTGCATTTACTTTTGATTTTTCTTCACATGTGCATAAAGTGCATGTGCACTCTCATCCCCAGTGTGATGATATGATCACTTCTGTGATGTCCCCCACTGGTGAGTAAGAGGCCAGATGTGTGGGTGCGCAGGCTGGCTGACTGTTCTCTGGGTGTTTGGCAGGCTGAGCATTCACGTGAGCAGGCGGGTGCATGCCACCCAGTGGGCAGGGCAGGCAGGCATACAGGTTGGCTGCTCCCCAGGCATGCAGAAGGGCAAGCAGGCAAGCAGGCCAGCCATTCCCTGGGTGTGCAGCTTGTTTGCCTCCCCAGATGCGCCTCGGGCATGTGCACACAATTGTCCAGTTTTTTAACTTTGTTTTCCCCAGACGGTCTGGCCAAAAACCGGACTGTCCAGAGGAAAAGCGGACGCCTAGCAACTGAAGTGGTAGCTATGTGGACCATTTGGGTGCAGGGATACCTTCTACAGGCAGGGTCCCACAACCATCTCTTTCAAAGGCAGTTGGAAACAGACCCTCCCACAAAGTGGTATTTGTTATCTCCTGGACCCATTCAACCAACCCAGCCTATCACTATTCTATTAGCCAT
Source organism: Eublepharis macularius (assembly GCF_028583425.1). NCBI lineage: Eukaryota > Metazoa > Chordata > Lepidosauria > Squamata > Eublepharidae > Eublepharis > Eublepharis macularius. The sequence continues at coordinate 18,833,143 of NC_072793.1, read as the reverse complement.
GAGGGGTGAGGGTTAAAGCGAGATGTGATAGAACACACACTTCTAAGAAACTTGTTCACTTCATCTGGCCGCACTAACTGAAAGCTGTCCATACGATTAGGACAAGACTGCAATTCAATGGCATCCTGAGATTGAACAAAACGAACAGTAGCATCTTAGTGTAGTAGCGTTGTAGTGTACGTGAGCAATTTTATCTGCAAAATGCATTGCAAAGGAGTCACAGAAAGCTTGTATATTTCCAAGGTCAACATCCTGGAATAAGAGCCCCTTCATAAATCTGGAAATGCTCCAACAGATAGCATTTGTGCATTGTATTTTTGTTTGTAAATAGAACACAGTTACTGGACTTTATAGAGTAATACTTGCTTTAAAGAGATTTCCTATAAAGCTGTTACACTGAGCATTCTTTATCCTGGGCATAATTTTTGTAATAAAATGTGGAGGAGGGAGCAGGCAGTGGCTCTGTAGCATGACTGGCTCATCTGGAAGACTGAAAAAGTGATAGTGCTGAAAGTAGAAAAGCCACCTTTCAACTACACTGGAGACTGAAAACAGGCCTCAGTCCGCAGCAGGAATTGGAAGCCTTGACTGAGAAAGGATCTCTCCCAGGAGTAGAGATGGGCATGAACCAGAAAAAAAAAAAAAACGTGGTTCTGCAAATTTCATGAACCACGAACTTTCACGAACCTGCCCCCCTGGTTCACAACCTGGTTTGTTTGGTTCATGAAAATGTCACATCCAGGTCAGAAAATCATCACTTCCGGGTCAGCAGAAGGTCACTTCTGGGCCAGCAGAAGGATCTGATGAACTGTTGGTTCAGGAACCACGAACCGGCCTGGTTCGTCATGAATTTTGGTTCATATTTTGGTTCATGCCCATCTCTACCCAGGAGAAACCTTTGACATAGAAGGGGGCCTAAGGGTTTCCAATGCCTGGAGATTGGGGAGAGACTTCAGCATGGCATAATGCCATAGAGGCCACCCTCCAAAGCAGCTGTTTTCTCCAGAGGAACTGATCCCTGGAGATCAGTTGTAATTCCAGGACAGCTCCAGACCTCACCTGGAGGTTACAATTAGAGAGATGTTACCACGGGTAACAGCTTGCCAAATAGTAGGGTGCCACCCTCCTGTGGTTTTCAATCACAAGCACAATCAACAGTATAAGTCATACATTCCAATCAGTGCATGAAGAATGTGCAAAAGCTATGAGAGTACGATAAATACAATAAATAACCTACCTAAAAATACAGTCTAAATATATCAGTTATTACAACCTAATACAACAATCACACCATCCAAGATACAGTACCTAAGCAAATACAAAGTCCCGCCAGTTACGTGAAGAGCTGGTTTTAAAGTGCTGAGGTAAAATGTTTTTTCTTTCCTTCTGCAGGTCGAGAAGATTATGAAAGCTGCAGTGTCATCCCTGACATCAAGTAAGTAGTTCGTCTCTTACTTTCCCAGAATAACTAATGTCCTTTGTATTTTATAGGTGTCTGGAGACTGGGAAGTGCTGCAGTTCTTTGATTATCCCAACAGGCCCATTTCGCTTGAGCTTTCTCAAGGCCAACTCAAACTGCAGTAAACATGTTTAATTCTTCAAATAAAGAGGTCTTTCTCCAAAGTTCAAGAGGACAATTATATGACTTATACTGTTGATTTTGCTTGTGACTAGAAGTGGACACAGTCTGGAAAACAGACCTAAATTTGACATGGTCCGACCCGGTTTGTAGTTCGTGGAACTCACCTTTTTCACGAACTTTGGTCCATTTGGGTTGGTCCATCAGTCTGTGGTCTGTGAGTCCAGCCATCCTGGCTCTGATATATAAATTTCCTAGGCAATGGAGGGGATGTCTGCAGACCTCCTGCAGACCTTAAAAACTTGATAGGCAGCTCTGCCGGAGAGGTCCCATTCTGCTCTCTGTGAGCAAGGAGGAAGAATTAATTCCCTAGGCAACGTGGGGGCTGGATGTTCTGCAGCCATGGGAACACCAATCTTAGCCCTCAAAACCTTGATAGGCAGCTCTGCCTGCCAACCAGAGAGCTCCCATTCAGCTCTGTGTGAGCAAAGAGCAAGAATTAATTCCCTAGGCAATGGCTGGGAAGGTGTCTCTGTGGTGAGTAAGGGGGCTCTTCCCCCATCCTTTTCTGTTTGATTTTGCCTCATTGCAACTTTTTGGTGATGCAAGCCAATGCAAGTCAATTGGCATTTGCAATTCCTAGTATCTACTGAAAGTTTCCTGGGGATAGCTGATTTGGGGGTCTATGACTTGGACATCTGAAATGCAATCTTGGCCAAACTTAGAGAGTGGCTTGAGGAGAGCCTTCTGAAGTCCTGCTGTGAATTTTGCATCTCTGAGTGCAATAGGGGCAGTTCTAGGGCCCCCAGAAATGACAGACCACAGACCAATAAACCAATCTGTGAACGGGGCTGGTCCATGAAAAGTTCGTGGTCCATGGTTCATGAAAATCTATGGACTGCAAGCCAGTGATCCATGGCATGTTTCCGGTCCATGCCCACCTCTACTTATGACTGAAAAACACAGAAGCGTGACACTCTACTATTCAGCAGCCCACCTGGACTACCCAAAGAGGCTTCCTGGGGTACTCGACCACAGGAGCCTAACAGAGGTAGTCAGGTGGTGGTGGTTACCTTCTGCCATATATTGCCACATACATTACTCATAGATGAGAAATGGCAATGCTATGACACATTGCAATTAGAACCACTGTTATCATAGAAATGTGTCATTTAGTTGTTTTCAAGAACATAAACACAGCATTACAGGAGATGTTCCTTGATACAATTGAGCAGATTCAGAGCTGCAGTGTAAACAAAGCCTCAGCTCCTGCCTAGCAGGCAGGCCCATGAGGCCCATCTTGCTATGGAACCAGCTCTCCCAAATCCAGCAAAATATTGGTAAGCTATGGACCTGGATAACCCAAGTGAGCCTGATCTTATCAGCTCTCAGAAGCTAAGCAGGGTCAGCTAATTGGATGGGAGACTTCCAACAAAGACCAGGGTTGCAGAGGCAGGCAATGGCAAACCACCTCTGATAGTCTCTTGCCATGAAAACCCCACCAGGGGTTGCCATAAGTCAACATTGACTTGAGGGCACTCTCTACCACCACTATGGATATGCTTTACACAGGAATGCCAATTGGAACAATGATCTTTGAGAGGAATATTGGCTAACTATTCTGGTTTGATGACATCCTTGTTCAGCATATCTGCTATATCATTCTCTATCCTTGCTGTCTTTCTAGCTCCCCCAAAGAAATGAAATCAGAAAACAAGGATTTCAGAATAATAGTCAGATCAGGTTTCTGATGGCTCCTGAGTGTCCAATATTTCTTTTGGATTTACTATATTTACAAATTGGCATGGCTTGGGTTGAATCTTGATTAGTTCATTTTTGACTGCACATCCCTACACTGTTCAGAGTGTCTATGAAATGTGTGGAAGTAGAACATGGTGCATACTATCCTGTTCCCTTGTATGCATGTTCAGCTGACATGTATATAAGTATCCAAACAGGACTCATTTTTAGCCAAAATTTGTAGCTTAGCTATGATACGGTGTAGCAAAGAAAGTAAAATAAGTGTGCCATTAGTGTGAACAATTCAGCAATGTCGAAATTTAAAAATAAAATAGAGATCCCCCCCTTTTATTTTCTTAATCTGAGAGTCATAAATAAGATCTCCTAATGTTATTTTAATGAAGTTTCTACACTACTTCACTCTAGTGTTCACTGTTTTAAAAAGTAGCAATTATATGATAACTGTAGGCAACATGGACTGTGTCTCATTACCGTTCATTTTGGAGGTGCCAAAACTATGTAGGACGCCGTCGTTATTATGGCTTAAAGTTGGCTAAGGTCACTCTGGTTCATCTGTTTTATACATTGGTAGCCTTCTCCTTATTACTTGCCAAACAAACCTTTTTATTTTTGCACACGTTTATGTTGATTTTGTGGTTTCTGAAATTGGATTCTGGCTCCTACAGGCCTATGTTTCCACAGCAACTACAGGCCTTATCTGCTACTGCTGTTTGGCAGACAGACAACAAGGCCTTTCAGTTTATTTCTCTCTCTCTCTCTCTTATTTTTAATGTACTTTTTCTTCTTCGTTTTTTTTATTTTTACTTTTCCTCACGCATGTCATTTAAAAATCACATAATTAATTGAGTACATCCTGTGCCACATAGGGTTGCTATGGCTTTGAAGCCCCAACAGAACATTTTATAGAGCCGTGGGTGCCATTTTTTTTCAAAACACAGCACCTGGCGCCAGTACGAAAGCTTGTGGAATTTAGCATATCCTACTCCAGGTATGATAAAGAAATCTTGGCACTCTGTTTATTTTTACTAATTTCCTTTCCAAACTGTCCTTTCAATACATACAAAGGACCCAGGGAGTACGAGTTTGTTATTTTCTATCCTAGTTAACTTCCCCCCACCCGACCCTACACTCCTGTTACCCAACCAGCTTAAACTGCTTCTTCATTTGTGGAAAGTTTTTCTTTCTTTTTTTCCCCCTGTGAAGTGTGGTCTGATTTAGCATCATGTAGCTTGGAGCTGTTACTGATCTAGCAGGAGCAGCAGCAAGCGGAAAAACCAACCCAAAAAAAAAATCATTGACAGGCTCCATTAAACGTTAAGAACAATAAATGATCTCATCACCTTCTTAAATACAGAGAGATGGAGGGGAAAAATACAATCCTTTACTTCAGTGAGCGAATGAGTCTGTTGGGACAGGTATAGTGGAAGACATTTCTAATGGCACCACTGAGGAAGAGCTATTCCACTGAGGTGAAAACTGTTGTGTCTGTCTCTCAGCAGATATTTTTAAAAGGATATTTATTAGATGGAAGGAATAAAGAGAGATGAAGAAGAATACAGAAAGGATAGAGACTTGGATAGCCATGTGAAGTATATAAAGGATGGATTACGTTTCTAATCCTATGTTATATTGACTGTTCTACAGGGTTTTTTTTGAAGTCAGGGCACAAATAGCAAAATTATCATGTGTTGGCATAAGACCCAGATGTTACGGACATCGGCCATTTTACCACCATCAAACTCTGTAGGTCAGACATTTGAAAAAAAAAAAACAACTCTTGTAGACTCTAGTACTTCAGCGCTAACTGTAAAACCTCAGATCTTCACTGGTTTTAAAGCTGAACTACATAAATATATGTGGGAGAATACATGTTTCATTTCAAGTTTGTGCTCCATTAAAAGCTTTCCATAATCATATAGCATAAACTATCCATTAAGAGTCGCCAGATCTCTGGCAACCCATTTTCTTACCACTGCTCCTTCACGTAGCAGGAGAATTTTTTTTTTAAAAAAAATCTCCAGTGTTGCATATGACATGATGTCACTTCCAGAAAAAACAACCAATTGATATCATATTACTCTAGAAGTCACCAGGAACGCAATGATTTTACCATAGAGTTTCTGAAGATTCCTAGAGCAACTTGAGGCTGCTTCTGGTTTCCCCCAGAAATGATGTCATGTTGTGCACCCTGCTGGCATCTCTTATTATCCATCTCCCATGCACCCCATCTCCCACCAGGTACCATCCATTTTTGGCAACCCTATTATTAATTAAGGATTTAAAATACTCCTCAGGGTTCTAAAAATATGGAATAGAAGGAGTCTCTGGAATAGAAGGAGGTTTCCAATCTAAACAGACATGATACAAAAGGTGAAGGGGGGGGAGAATATATAAATGCCAATTAACACATAGTCCATCATGCAGTGTAGATGAGTTTTTCCAGGGTTCATTTCATAGAAAAAGAGCTGCAGGAACTCACTAACATAACTCATTAGCATATGCCATGGCTCTTGACATCACTGGAAGTGTATCATTAGCATAACCGATTTGCATATGCCACACCCCCTGACATCACCAGGAGTGTGTCAGAAGGCAACACCCACCCCTCAAGTTCCACCCCAAAAATAGGACTTTACTTCTTACTGTTTTTACAACCTAAGTCATAAACAGCAACCCCCATCCCACAGGAGGAGAACCAAAAAAATTAGTTATTGTGTAACTTAACGACAGCTGCCAAAAGTTTCTGCAAATTTCAATACAATAGGACTACAGTTACAGACTGGAACATAATACCACCCCCCAAAGGCTCCTAAAACATACCAATGGGGGGAGATAATAGCAACACTCACCACCACAAACCAACACTCAGCACCACAGCTTGCAGGCCGGGAGGACAGGCCGCGCAGGGCCAGCTCCAGAGGCCACCGCAGGCTGCCCGCCACCTCAACCGGCTTGCAGGTGGGGAGCACGGGCCACGCAGGCCACAGAGGTGCTGGCTGGCCGTGGGGATGGCTCTGGAGGCCGCCGTGGGCCACGGGCCGCTTTGACCAGCTTGCAGGCCAGGAGGACGGGCTGCGCAGGCCGCAGCAGTGCTGGCTAGCTGCAGTGCTGGCTCCAAAGGCCGCCACGGGCCATGCGCTGCCTTGACCAGCTTGCAGGCTGGGAGGACAGGCCGCAAAGCCCGCAGCGGTGCCAGCTGGCCATGGGGCCTGCTCCAGAGGCTGCTATGGGCCATGCACCGCCTTGACACTGCTGCTGCTGCTGCTGCTGCCACCACTGCCTGCTGCTAAAGACACAGGCAGCACAGGGAGGAAAAGGAATCACGTGGGTGGGGCCACCACCCATGTGATCTCTTTTCAGAGGTTCCAGAATGACGTTCCAGTGTGTTCCCCCTCAAAATGAGCCCTGAGTCTTTCTGCTAAATGTATAGCCAGCCAATCTCTTCCTGAAGCAAGTGTAACCCATTTTATGTTGTAGCACACAATGTGTCTTCAGCAGACTTTCTTGATTAGATAGAAAACATCTTGAGGGAGGGAGAGAGGGAGAGAAAGAGATGTAGATCTAGATTCAAAAGAAAAGGTGATTAGCTAGAGTCAATCTTGATAGAAAATAATTGGATAGCTGATATGGTTGCCAGGTTCCCTTACCCTCCCTGTGGGAGGAGGGGGGCTTGGCACTCACCTTGTTTCTTTTCCTCGTGTGTACGCTTTGCCCTTGTGTACTCCTGGCACAGCACAATGACATCATTCAGAAGTGACTTCCAGAACTGACGTCATTCCACAAGTCCTGGGAGCACTCTGGTGCTTCTGCCGGGGTGTTTGGTGTCCAAATTAGCCTACTGGAGCACACTTGGGGTCTGCACGATGACATCACTCATGAAAATGATATCATTGTGCCGTGACATGAGTGCTCCTGGGAGACCTGTTCCCCCACATTTTCCCCCCACAGGCCAGGTGAGTGTTAGTGGGGGACAGGAGGCTGGGAGTGGGGTATCTCCTGCCCCCACTATGGGACCTAGCAGCCCTAGATAGCTGTGATCTACTTACTCTGTGTCATAGAGTAAGAGCCGCTTTAAACAGTTGGAAACGGGGAGGAAAAAAGAAAGCATAAAAGTGCTAACTTCCTGTTTCCATGCCAACCTGTAATATCTGAAGTGGAACTTCCTTTTCTACCCAGAGATGTACGAGGTCATAATGTGGGGATAATATAAACAGCCAATCATAATGGCGCAATGTGAAAAGTTCTCCTCCAGAAGTTAGAGGGCAAGTATTAAAACAGGAAGCAAGGCAATTGTGCTTCTTATTGTCCCAGTATCTCCAAACATGTACAGATGCTCTAAGAGCAAACAATTTTTTAAAAAAAATCAGGGAGGACTTTTGGATCAAGAGATGCAAGACAGAGGATGCTCAACAAGCCCCACCCCCAAATCTCCTCTTTATTGAAGAATCTAAAAGTGATAATTAATTATGGTATACGCAATGCACCTTCAGACAAAATGAACACGGTTAGTAGAGCCCCAAGAGTCTATTAATTTAATCTTCAAAACAATTTGTGTTCCTTATCACAGAACTGTATCCCAAACTGAAACAACTATTATACTGTTTCATTATTACCACATTTGTTTTGGGATAATGGTTTGGAAATGTTTGTGAATTTTGTCTATTATTTGAAAGAAAAAGTGCTCTTTTTCCCCTTTTCTTTTTGGACCACCTCTTTTCTAGTTCTTATACTATGTTGATGCTTGTCCTTTCCTCAGTTCGTTTTCTTTTTACATAAAGCAACATTTCAGTAGACAGAATATGTGGAGTCAATAAACTCAAAAATGCAGTTTACATGCTGATGAAATGTGGCAATGTTGCCTTTATTTTCGTGCCCATTTGTTAAAAAGAAAAAAACATTAAATGATGGATATATTCATAAAATTAAGAGTACTAAGGCCATGCTTATTTGGAAATGCGAATATGTATTTTGGCTTTTAGAACACGACAAAGATTAATTCTTTGAAAAACAAAAATATCTATTTTGAATTGTCATTTCATATTAAAGTGGGAATTGAAGTGCCATTGAACGGCCAACTGTTAATTCAAAATGGCTTAAATGCTGACATTGGGTGGGTACTGCATCCCTTGTATGAACAGTAGATGGTGACGCCTGCAACCGATGGAAGTGAGCTGGGTGCCTTGTAAATGGCTGGCAAAGTGCTCTGCTCTCTGCTTCCTATGAAAGGCACTATTCATGTCAAAGGAAGGGATTTTAAAGGGGGAAAGAAATAAGGTATTGGGTTTGGATGATAGTGAATGCCAAATCTGCACTTTTTCAGCAATTAGGACTGGTCAGGTTAGCCCGTTTCTCTTTAGCATTCTGGTGGGATGAGGTTATGAAGGCATTTTAATGCCTTCCCGTCCCTAGAATAACTACCCTCTGGGACAGTTCTGTGATATTTGTAAAATGGGCGAACTCTGCCATGTAAGGATATTCACAGTGCAATCCTCAATGCTATCACACACTTTTAAGTAGTTTAGGCATTGGGCTCGGATACTTTTGGGGGGAAACGGGGCCTGCAAGTCCAATTTCCCCAGGAAGGGGGTTCCTTTAAGGGATCTTGGGAGTGAGGTGTGGCTGGTGCATACCCAACTCAGGGGCTTTTGGAGTGTCCTCACTTCCAAGTGGCAGGGGATCCACACAGGGGAGTACACCCACATGGTATCCCACTAGATGCCATCCCGTAGTTGCCCCCCTCTGCAGGCGGGCTGAGGGGTCATGGTGGGTTATCAGCTGGCAGGTAGTCCGCTAATGTTTGGATCCAACCCCTGTGCACCGCCAATGCTCCACAAGCTGTGAACCAGTTGTGGCATTTTTAAACTCCAGCTGATGTTTATTTATGACATTTATAGTCTGCCTTTCTCACTGAGGGCAAAGCTACAAGTGACGAATGACACTTGAACAGCAAGTGTATTTATCCCTGTTCACTTGCCCTCCACTTGCACTTCCCTCAATCCACTTGCCGTTCAAGTGTCATTCGTCACTTGTAGCTTGGCCCTATGATTCAAGGTGGATTACACAGTGTGAGATTAGTACACTCAGTATCAGGAACATTTCCATAAACAATGGCTATCTCATTACCAAAAGTAAGTGCCTTCAGGCATTCCATTCAGATTCAGCAATGGGGGGAAGGGGGTCACACCCAGACTGGATTGTGCACATGAAAAGTCTTTCATGACTTTTGCAACTGGTTTATATTACATGGCCTTCACTCCCTGCACCCTCTCGCCCCTCCCCTCTCGCCCCTCCCCTCACCATCTATATATTTCTGGCTAGTTTCCTCATACCTTCCATGCATTTGATGAAGAAAGCTGTGGTTCTTGAAAGCTTATGCTTCAATAAGTTGGTTGGTCTTAAAGGTGCTACTGGACTCTTTTACTAGTTTGCAACTACAGACTAACATGGCAATAGGGTAAATAGATAAAAGTTCAAAAACATAGCATTAGTAGGAATCCAATACAACAGAGTGGTGAAATCTATGGTTCCTAATTTATCATCTGAGATCCCTTCTTCCCAATACAGCTCTCCTATCTGAGTAAAAAGCCTTTTTAGTACTTTTCTGGATCCCCCCCCCCCATTTTGGTGGCTGTCCACCTGCGGGGCAGGGAACTGGTCAACTACTCTGTCCACTTTTGATGAGACAATCTAGTGGTAGTTTATGTGGTCAGCTCTCTGACTTCCAGATACTCTAGGGTGATGAGGCTGGTCAGGGCCTTCACACTATTATGCCTCTGGTGGAACATTTCATTTAAAGCCAAACATGTTCCTGGGATTAATAATGGTGTGGCGGATGCTTTGTCTCACCAACAGATGGAGCGTTTTTGGCAACTTGCCCCAGAAGCCAACTGGCAGCCAGCACAGATGCCCTAGGAGTTGTGGCAACTTGGGAGGCCGAAGCGTACAGGGCTATCCAGCTAGCCATCACCCCAAGCACAAGACAGGCATATGACCATGATATGACAATTTAGAGGGTTTAGAAGGGATGTTGGCTTGCAGCAGTTTTGTCCCATCCCAGCTGAATACCACATGCAATTTTGTGTGAGGTAAAAGGGTTGTAGATTGGCAGTAACGTCCATAAGGGGACAGTTGGCTGCCCTAGCTTTTGTCAGTAAGGTTTGGGGGTTTCCCAAGGCCATAGGTGATTTCTGGGTCAGGAAAATGCTGGAAGGATGGACGCATGAATCTTTGGTTCATCCTGACCCTATGGAGCCTATCTCCCTGGCGGTGCGTAAAAGGCTTAGCACCACCTGGGGTGATATTTGCAGCTCCAGCTATGAGGCTAGGTTATTTCATGTGGCTGTGTTGCTAGCTGGCATTCTTCTTTAGGAGAAAAGACAGAAGTTATGCCTTCAGCAATGGGAATCTGTCTAAAAGGAAAACAGATGTAATGGTATGTATAAGGAAGGAGTCTTTAGACACAACCTGCCATTTATTTTGACAAAAGAAGCACAATGGAGGGGTGTGTGAAAAAGCTTTAAGTAATGAAGCTACATTTTATAAGAATATCTAAATGAAGAAAACAAAACCATTTCTTCATTTTCCGTGACAGATACAAGGAGGTTAAACCAGAGTTTTCCCCCTTCCAAGGCCGTTTCCACACATCTTACCTGCCTGCGGAACATCTCGCAAAATACCCAGAAGACAGTATCTTCTCGCGCGAAATCATTTATTTATTTATTTATTTATTTATTTATTTATTTATTTATTTATTTATTTATTTATTTATTTATTTATTTATTTATTTATTTATTGGATTTTTAGCCCACCCTCCCCACAAGCAGGCTCAGGGCGGGTCACAATCATAAATCAGATACAATAAGTAAAACCAATAAAATAACATCTCGTGGATATCCACATTCCAAATGGGACACCCTTCCCCCTTTCCCTGCCCACCATACACAAGGGAAGAAAAGGGTGTAGGTGTGGGTTCTTTACGCTTCTGACATGTCCCTATATATGTCTTACCCATTTTTTCAATATCTTTTGAGGTGATATAACATCGGTCAAACATCTTATACCGATTTTCTCTTAATGTTTGACTTGCAGTGAATTTTACATCTTTCATCCATAAATTTTCCCACTCTTGGAATGTTATCTCTTCTCTGAAATTCTGAATCCATTTCAACATACACATTTTCACTTGTTCTGTTTCTGTAGCATATGGGAGTAAAATTTACAGATTCGCCCCAAGATATGATCTTTCCACTGGGTAATTATCTTTTTAAAATCAGTTAAATTTCATACGTACATTCTTATAGAACTCACTGCCACAAGCTGTGATGGTCTGTGACTTTCATGGCTTGAGAAGGCCAGGGGACCAGGCTGATTCCTGTAGGAAGGGCCATCAAGGGCTAATAACCATGATGGCTAAATGGAATCTCCATGTTCAGAGGCAGTATACCTCCAAATGCTAGTTGCTGAGGGGTATGATGGGAAGGATTTGGCCTCCATGTCCCTCTTGTGGGGGGCATCTAGCCGGTCACATGAGAGATATCTGGTTGGACATTGTGGGTAGAAGTTGCTGCACTACATATTGTGATCCAGCAGGGCTCTTCTGAGGGTTTCATTCATTGGGCTTACTCCCAAGTATGTGTGTGTAGGACCATAATCGTAGGCCACGGGTAAGTGTCCCAGACATACAAACCACTTTCTCATATGGTGATGATAACAGATTCCTCTTCAAGAGCTGTATTCTCTGCAACACCCAGGCTGATTCCACACATGTTAGATAATGCGCTTCCAATCCTCTTTAGAGATCATTTGGAACTGAATTTTTCAAGTGTGAAACAAAAAATCCACTTCCAAACAATAGCTAAAGTGCATTGAAAGTGCATTATCCAACGTGTGCGGAATCATCCCCAGTGAGAAATCATGCCAGGAAGATGCAATTTCGTGCACAACTCCCGGATAACAGCATCTTCCTGGCACAATGTCCCGCAAGAAGATGCTGTCTTCTGGGTCTTTCTGGAATGTTTTCTGGAATTGTAATCAATATGAAACATGATTTTTAAAATGTCACCCGCCAAGCTAACTCACTGATACGTTTAGTGTTTTTTCTGGTTTGATGAGCAACCTCTTCTCCAGTTCTTTCTATTTTGACCGTTTATCTGATTTAAAAACAAGCTATATTTTCCAATCTGTTCCTCAATAAAACTACAGAATACCGAGAAATCCCAATATCAAAATTCAGAAACTGATTTTTCTGCAATTTAGCTTTCATGGCTATTAATTTTGTGAGTCTGATTCTATTTTTTTTTAATCCACTGGAAAGTGTGGACTTGGCTTGTTATTAGATAGTCACTTAGTTACGGATATAGCGTTGGTTCCAAAGATTTCCTTCTACTAGAGAGGAAGACATTGAAGGAAGACTTCTGTCAAAGGAAGACTCTCATAGTTACTCTACACGTTATTTCTTTTACGAGTTCTCCATGGAGCCCACTCATGCTCTGCACAGACACACATCACCTCGGGGATTGGCATCTATTAAAAAAAAAAACAGCATGCAAATCGGCTCAGAAAGCTGCCGCCTGGGAAAGAAAAACTCCTGCTTTTCTCCTAAGCTTTTTTCCCCAGTGCAAAAACAATGCGAGGAAGGAGGTTTTTCTCCTTTCTGCTGCCACAAGTACGCACAATACCTCCACGTGGAGCAGCAAAAATGGGGAAGTATCTCCCCTCTGCACTGTTTTTGCACAAGGGAAAAAAAGCTTGGGAGAAAGGCCGGAGCTTGCCCTCCCCTGGTGGCTGCTTTCTGACCGTGTATATTTTTTATTACACTGGCTTGAGATGAAATAGAACTAAGCCTTCAAAAAGAAGATATGTTAAGTTAACAAAAGTGCTACCTTAGGCAGAGTTGGCTACATCCTTTCAAGTCCATTAAAGTCAATAGGCTTAAAAGGGAGTAACGGCGCTTAGAATGGTGCTGCACATCACATCCACTTCTTGAAAGAGTTCGTTGGAACACATCATCTCCACATACTACCATGCACATTCTATTAGCACATGGGTCACCCACCACTTACATGTCAGCATGTGAACTGTTAGCATTTATATGTACCTGAAGTTACATGCTATCAGTGCCTCTATGGCTATACTCATGTTCCTCCAGGAACACTAAAAAACATCTACCATTCCCATTGAAGCGACCTCCCACTCCTAAATAATTTGAAGTAGGTTTCCTCATAACAGAGTTTTGCTAAATTTGGCAAATGGCAATGGTTCTTTTAGGATTTGGAAGCAGTAAGTGCACAAGGTGGGGTTTGTTGTAACCAAAAAGGGACGGTATCAAATATAAGCAAACAAAAAACAATGCTTTAACCCATCAGCAACTTAACATAAGCAAAAAAGGAGATAATGTGTAAACATCAGATCAGTAAACAAACTGCCATGTATACTTGCCTGCATATATGCCAGTAATGTGTTTTGTAGTTTGTGCTGATCATAAATGTTTGCTGAGGTTATGTTCTGTGCACTGTACTAATCATCTGAGAGTGCGTAAACTGCTAACATAAAATGTACAAGAGAGCCAGTGGGGGTTCTCTGTTATCTGTTGAAGGTATTTACTTTCACTTTTTCAGCAAGTGTCCTTGGATGCAAGCTGCGGGCGGGAAGTTTCCCTATAATTAACACTACCCCGTTTTGAATAGTCACTTCTACCAATGCATTCATATAGATCACTTGGACTGTATAGATCTCTAATAAAAGTTAATTCAGCCAATGCACCTGATTGCTTGCTGTGAGGGACTTGGGGATGTACTTGCCAAGGAGTGACACAAACATGCAGCCAGTTCAGCATAACAAAGGGATACAACCTCACAGGAACCAAAGACTGGGTGAACAAACAGCCCTTCCCTAGAACTGGAGAGAGAGGAAAGGGGAAGGTGCTCTATCCAAAGGCAAAATCTTCTGAAATTAAACCTGATGCTAACAATTAATATACACATAGACAAGGTTATAAAATTTCATGTGGGTTGTGGGTAGAGATGGGCACAAAGAGCAATATGAACAAAAAGAAGCTACAAACAGCCCAATGTGCTGTGCACGAACAAGCTGTTCGTGAGGCCCCATTCTAAATGAACAGGTGGTCATTGCAAGCCTCGTTCATTGCTGTTCATCAAGCCAGACAGCCTGGCGCCTGCAATCAATTCCCTTGGCAACTTAGGCAGGGATTGTCTGAACTTTGTCTGAACTCCTGCTGTTGCCCTGGAAACCCCAATCTAAGCCCAATTTAGCTTGATAGGTCTTCCTTTCAAGTGTGGAGCTCCAAATTTGTTACAACCAGGGAGCAAAGAACAGGGGGAGGGGGGCTCCCAGCTCTGACTTTGCAGATAGTGGAGAGACAGTTGCTGTTGGCATTTTGATAGAGTGCATTGGAGCTTGAATTTTCTTTCTGTGTGGTGGGATAGGGATCTACCCCTTCAAGTTCCAGGGCTGCTGCCAGGCTCTGGGCCAAGCTATTATTTATTATTGGTACCTTTCCTGGTACCTGCTCAGGTCAGGTTTCTGGGAGTGGTGCAGTAGGGATCTTGACCAAACTTGGATGATGGCTGGAGGAGAGCCTGCTGGCCCCCACGGAGAGCCAACCACAAATATGTTCGTGTTTGTTCGTGGTTGTTCGCGAGTCCCTGTTCGTTGATGGCAATGAACAACGAACATCATGTTCTTTTTTTTTTTTCAGTTCGTGCCCATCTCTAGTTGTGGTTAAATGCCTGGTTCTCCATTCATTCCTCTGAAGCTTTACCTGGTCAGTTCCAATGGTCAGGTCATGCGTACATGCAAAACACAGAACTTGCTGTTCAGACGCAACCGTAGCCACTTTATCAGGAGAATCTCTGCACAGTTGGGAGGCTGAAAAGGCCCAGTGCCCCTTCAAGGTAAATCTTGGTTGGTAAAACTGAATAGATGGTGGAATTTGGAGTACTTCTACTTTGGGGATATCAACTAGTGCTGATTTTTTTAAAAGTCTTGAGTTATTCCTATTACAAAAATGTAATTTTCATTCTTTAAATGGAAATGTCACATATTGGCCGTTTTCAGACATCTCGGCATAGCACTAAACTCACCGAACGAGGGCTTCTTCACGGCATGATTTCTGACATCATTGCGCCATGATAACAGAATTGTGTGAAAGCCGTTTTTAAAAAACTCTTTAAAATCTTAGGAGGGGCAAATTAGTCCTTTAGGCCAGTATTTACTGAAACAGAACAAACCAATGTAACTGAAATAATTTCTTTCAAATTCTACAAAATAGAATGAAAAATGCCTCACATTAAACAGCAGAGGAAAAGGAATTCCATTTCCCAAAGTCTTACCAGTAGACATCCAACAAATTTTTGCCCTCTGGATGTTTGAAGAAATAATTTTAAAATGTTTCATTTATATTTTATACTTCCCATATGTGGTGAATAATTGAAATACTTCCCCTTCAACTGAGAAGAAAAATCAAAAGTTGACTTCCTTTATTTTAAAAAGGTATGTGTGTGCGTGTTTATTTAGTATAAATCCAAAGGAAATATCTGCAATTCTGATATATTGCTGCCCTTTCCTTTTTTGCTCAAGAAAATTTCTGTTGTGATGCCTATGAAGCAAACACTTGGAAATTATTAAAGAGCTGCAGTATTGCTTCTTTTTCTGTTCTCCTGTGACTATTCCTTTTTGCAAAATAGTAAAGAGTCCAGTAGCACTTTTAAGACTAACTAACTTTATTGTAGCATAAGCTTTCGAGAACCACAGCTCTCTTCATGAAGAGAGCTGCGGTTCTCGAAAGCTTATGCTACAATAAAGTTGGTTAGTCTTAAAGGTGCTATCGGACTCTTTACTATTTTGCAACTATAGACCAACACAGCTAACTCCTCTGGATCCATTCCTTTTCACTATTTCCATCGTTTTTAATGGTTATATTGTAAATGGCCAAATGTTCTTTGTTGCTGCCTTGCATCATTGGGATTGGATTCAAAATGGTACAGTAATCCTCCCTCCCGCCATGTATTCAATTCCTTTATTCAAAACATTTTATCTTGTCTTTGGAAAATTTTCTCAAAGTGACTAAAATCAATTAAAACATATCAAAAACAGGTTAAGAGAAATAACCCTGAAAGCTGATGGGTTTAATAGGTAGAATATTCAAGTTAGATCTAAAGATTTTCCCTTCCCATCTCAGGTGCACTGCATGGACTAAGAGCAGAACCACAAGTGACAAAAGGCACAGGTTGGACACTTGTCAGCTTCCCTCAAGTTTTGATGGGAAATGTAGGCAGCTTGGCAGAATGCTGGACAAGTGACAGTTGCAAAGTCCATTGGGCAGCAGTCGGAGAGCCAAGCTGCAAGACCAGGACGCCTACATTTCCCATCAAAACTTGAGGGAAGCTGACAAGTGTCCAATCTGTGCCTTTTGTCACTTGTGGTTCTGCTCTATGGCAAGCCACAGGGTCATTAGCTTCTAGGCTTCTCATCCTCCAGGTGATGTTTGCTCTGGGATTTGCAAGCCATCTCCTGACTACTGAGACCAGTTCCCCTGGAGCTGTCTGTCGGCTTCATTGTGCTTTCAACTGAGTGTGGTGTGAGGAGAGACGCCTGCGGAGTTCCATTAAAACTAGCCCTAGAAGAAGAAACACCGAAACAGGAACGGAAAATTGCACAGAAGCCCGTCGGCTAGCAGTGCCTTAGGGCCTGTCCTATCCTATCTGTGGACCTATGGACTAATGGACTGATTTCCAGCTCAAGCAGGACGCTTTTCTCCCACCTCTGCGTACTCTCTGTCCACCAGTTGAGACTATATATTGAATTGTTGTGACTAATTATTTATTGACAGACTACCCCTGAATGCTTGTAACTCATGCACTTTGTATTGATTCTGTATACACTTGCACTTTAGCACTTTGCACATGTAAATATATATATATATTAATTGTTCTTGATAGTTTACTGTTATAGTTCCCCAGATTCTTGTCCTCTTTTCCTGGGGGTGCTCTTTTTGTTCTCTAGCTTCCCCTGAAGGAAATGGCAGTGTTGGAGGTGGACTGTACGGCATCATGTCCTTATTGAGATCCCTCCACTTCCTAAACTCTGCCCTCCTTAGTATCCACCCGCAAATCTCCAGGATTTTCCCAATCTGGAGTTGGCAAACATAGTAGCTTCCATGCTGCAGTATACAACTTGCAGTCAAGCTGCTGCCTTTGGTAGGGTTGGCTTTGTGCTGTTAAAATAGTTGAGACAATTTTCCTGCTGTCAGATAAATCTATTGGGTAGGCAGACATGATGGACTTGGAAAAATGCATTGTCCTGTTATATGGGTGTTAAAGGGAGCAAGCAGCAAATACAAGATGGATGCTGACAGAGGTGAGTCCATGGTGGTACAAAAACATGATCAGTAGGAACAACAGGGAGACAGTGCAACACGTCCCTTTTGTTTCTATCCTGCTTACTAGCACAGAGTCCAGAAGTGCCTCTCCAAAAGACTGGAAGCAGACAGATATGCATGTTACAGGCTCAAGTGGATTCTATTGCAATGTAAGAATTGAAAGGTGAAGAGAAACTGGGCAACAAATCCATAGCTGAAATCTCAGGATGAAATCTCTGGCAATTGGCACGGGGTAGGGGGCTAGCCAGCAATGGTTTATCCATAGAGTTTTGCCCAAATGCTAGAACATCCCTGGTATTTCGCAGATGTCTCTGCCAGATGCATGGAGAGTGACCTCAGTGTATTTGGATGCTGCTGACATCCCCCCTGCTCCCTATTAGAGATGGGCAAGAACCACAAAAAAAATGAACCATGAGGTTCATGGTTCATGGGTTATCACGAACTAGGAACCACGAACTGGCATGAACTGGGGCAAGTTTACGAACCAGTTCGTGGTTTGTGGAGTTTAAATGCCCCTTTCCGGCCGCTTAGCAGCAGCATTTAACAGTTTAAAAGGCCCTTTCCTGCCTTGCAAGTGGCAGGTCCCTTTAAAAGATCAGCTGGCAGGCAGCGGGGGGGATCTTCCCCTCGCCGCCTGCCAGCTGATTGTTTAAAGGGACCTGCTGCTTGCAAACCACCGGAAAAGTTTATATGGCCATTTCCATGGGAAAATGGCAATTTAAACTGCCCCTTTATGACCCAAATGAACCAGTAGACCAGTTTGTGGAAGTTTGTGGAAATGAGCTTCCACAAACCACTGGTTCGCGAACCACGAACTGGCCTGGTTCGTGTGTTTTTTGGGTCGTAATTCGATTCATGCCCATCTCTATTCCCTACCATTCCCCCTCCCAGCCAGCTTGGGTGGCAGTGGGAAGCATCCAATGGTGGTGGTGGTAGTAGTAGGCATCTCCCATAGCCATCAGGAAAATGGGAACCCTAAAGTGAACAGCCTGGATGGGGGACAATGGTGTCTTCCCTAAAACTTGGCCATGGTCTCTGATAGATGCTTCAGGCTAACACCTCTTTAGATCAAGATGGGTAGCTGTGTTAGTCTGTCTGTAGCAGTAGAAAAGAGCAAGAGTCCAGTAGCACCTATAAGACTAACAAAGTTTGTGGTAGGGTAGGAGCTTTCGTGAGCCACAGTTCACTTCTTCAGATACAGCTAGAATGTTAGTCCATCGTCCTTATATCTTGGAGAGTGGAGTGACTGCAGAAGCCGAATTAGCCCATGAATTACAATGGCAGATGTGATTGGATAGGGTGGGGTATGCAGAGGGGTGAGTGGTGGGTGTGGAGAAATCCGCATTGGTAGTGAGACAGGAAGCCTTTGTCTCAATTCAATCCAGGTGGATGCATTGTCTTGAGCTTCATTATCAGTTGCAATTCAATAGTCTCTCTTTCTAATCTCCCTTTGAAATTCCTCTTTTAGGTCAGCCACTGAATGTTCTGGAAGGTTAAAATCTTCCCCCATTTGTTTTTGAATGTTTTGGTTTCTGACGTCAGGCTTATGTCCTTTGTCGGGTGTCCATTAACTCTTTAGAGGATGTTCAGCAGTAATGTTTTTATAAAATTCAAATAGGTAGAACTTGAAGAGCTTCATGTGTTTTAGGGCTGTTTGTACATGGAGGCTTTACCTCTTTTCTAATGTCAGTAAAAGCAGTGATGATACTATGCACCATGACTTCTGCCTGACTGTGTAGGACAATTCTGACCCAACCTGTGTCTTCTTCAGTTTTACTCCATAGTCTTTTCTCACTGTCCCCTTTCAATTTATGCCCTACTTCTGAGAGTCTTTTTTCTGTGTTACCTTGAAAACATTTGGCTTGTTCCATGTGGCATTGTTCCAAGAGGGAGTGGCTTTCCATTATCTGCTTCCATCTGAACAGCCATTGTGCATAATGGCACCATGAATTTGAACTGGTAAATGCCACTGCTTCACAGGGCTTGCCTTGAGCCAGTTTATACCCAGGCTCATGAATAATTCCTCAGTAATTGAAATCATCAGGTTTTGTTCTCCCTTGCATGTGTTTTATAATTTGAATTCCCGTATGGATTACATTATTGAGAAAGGTTATGATCCAAGCATCCTTCCCTCTCCCCTACGCAACTCATTTATACTTTGGGGCTGATAGGACTCCAAACAGCATCAGGTCTTTGTTTTCTCTGCAAATACAGGGCTACAAAGTTTCAACAAGTCAGGCCCTGTGCACAAAACATCAAGAGATTGATGGCAAACCACATTGTTTTCCCCCTCGGTGTAACAGCCCACAATTATAACTGCGTCTGTCAAAACACTAGCTTGTTTTGTCCAAGGCACTGGAGAGAAGAACTGACGTGAACATACTACTGGAATTTATTCATTTCTGTCCATCTCACAATAACAGATAGGAACATTTTTTCTAATACTAATATTGCCTACTCACACATGTAAAAGAACGCAGTTCAGTGAATACTGCTCAGAATTATGATAAAGATCATACTGGGATCAGAATAAACAAAATTCAGAGAAATTTGTGTTTGAATCTCCAAGTATTTCTCAAATAAAAATACTAGTCATGAGGCAGTCTAATTCAGATTGAATCTGGTTGGGGAAGGAGGGACACCTCTTGCGATCTTCCTAATTCAAACTGACCCCTCACGCACACTGTAATTGGCCCCCAAAAGAAAAAAAATGGACTGCCAACTTTTTTTTTAATGGCTAAGTATGGTATAGCGGAGTCTAGATAAGGTGGCTGATATTCACATTCTTAAAATGCTGTTTTTTAAAAAAGGTCACAGACCTCAGTTTTGAGCCTGAAGGTATCACGAGAAAATACTGGACTGCCCATAATATTCAGACATAGGTTTGCCAATCTTCAGATGGGGCCTAGAGATCTCCCAGAGTTACAACGGATGTCCATTTTACAGAGATCAGTTCCCCTGGAGAAAATGGTTGCTTTGGAAAATGGGCTCTATGGCATTATACCCAGCTGTGGGCATGGGAGCATGCCCCCCTTGCCTGGGGGGCATGTCACACTGCCTGGGGGGGCAGGGGTACGCCCCCCACTGGCCAAGTAAATGGGCACAGAGGGGAGAAGGATAAGGGCAGGGAATCCCCTGCCCCAGGTGGGGGGATGACAACCCTCGTTCTAAGCCAGCTATTACTTGTGGCTCTCTTGCTTTACAGACTAGGTCTACTCAACCTGCACTTAACGACTCTGTGAGGTCTCATTCTCTGTTCTTTGTTCATACATTCTTCCACCAACCTATGGTGTGCGGTGTCCCACAGGGGGCAATACTCTCTCCTTTGCTGTTTAACATCTATATGTGCCCCCTTGCCCAGTTGGTGTGGAACTTTGGACTTGGGTGTCATCAATATGCAAATGACACCCAGTTATACCTGATGATGGACAGCCAGCCGGGCTCAGCCCTGGATGTCCTGGAGCGTGCCTTTGATGTCATGACTGGTTGGTTGAAAGAGTCGACTGAAATTAAATCTTACGAAGATCGAGGTCCTGTATTTGAGTTGCAGGGAGTTAGGTGCTGGACTCTGACTTCTGACCTTCGACGGGGTGCTGCTTATGCCAGTGTCATCAGTTAGGAGTTTCGGGGTGATTCTGGATGCCTCCTTGAAAATGGAGGCTCAGGTCACAGTAGTTGCCAGGTCCTCTTTCTTCCATCTGAGATGGACCAGGCAGCTTGTCCCGTACCTCACAGTCAGCGACTTAACTACAGTGATCCAAGCAATGGTCATCTCTAGGCTGGACTACTGTAACTCACTCTATGTGGGTCTTCCCTTGAGCCTGACCCGGAAACTGCAGCTGGTTCAAATTGCAGCAGCGTATGTTATTGTAGGAGCGTCAACTGGAGCGCATATAACACCTATATTGTGCCAGCTGCATTGGCTGCCAGTGGAGTACCGGATCAGGTTCAAGGTTTTGGTACTAACCTATAAAGCCCTATGTGGACTGGGACCAGCTTATGTACAAGACTACCTCTCCTCATATGTGCCCCAGAGGACGCTCCGATCGAGAGAGAAACATCTATTGGTGGTCCCTGGCCCCAAGGAGGCCAGCCTGACCTCAACCAGAGCCAGGGCTTTCTCAGCCCTAGCTCCAGCCTGGTGGAATTCTCTGTCCACTGAGACCAGGGCCTGGCAGGATGTGTTATCATTTTGCCAGGCCTGTAAGACAGAGGTGTTCCACCAGGCATATGGGTGAGGTCAAGCTTGGCCTCCACCGGCTGAAAAATGGAGAAAAATGGAGAAGAATAAAATCTGAACCCCTCCCTACTAAGGTTGTCCACCACCTTATTGTGTCGAGTTGTGTCTGCTGCTATTGATTGCTGCCATTTGAATATATATTATATTATATTATATTATATTATATTATATTATATTATATTATATTATATTATATTATATTATATTATATTATATTATATTATATTATATTATATTATATTATATTATATTATATTATATTATATTATCCCCCTTATCCCACGCTGGCTCAAAGTGCCAAGGGGGTGGCAACGTATGACTTACCATCCGTGGCCGTCGTATGGCTAAGTGTGTTGGGTTGGGGAAAGTGATGGTGAACTACCCTGTAATAACTTCACTGCGAGACTCTGCGGATCTCTCTCGACGCGCTATAGGACAGAAAGGTCTGGAGGGAGGCAATCTACAGAGTAGCCGAGGGTCGGACACGACTGTGTGGCTTGGCTTGGCTTGGCTTGGCTTGGCTTGGCTTGGCTTGGCTTGGCTTGGCTTGGCTTGGCTTGGCTTGGCTTGGCTCGGATCGGATCGGATCGGATCGGATCGGATCGGATCGGATCGGATCGGATCGGATCGGATCGGATCGGATCGGATATTATATTATATTATATTATATTATATTATATTATATTATATTATATTATATTATATTATATTATATTATATTATATTATATTATATTATTATCAATCTATTATGATTTTAACTGTATAAATTAACTCTAATGTGTTTTAATATGCTGTACTCCACCCTGAGCCCTTCGTGGGAAGGACGGAATAGAAATCTAAATATATAAATGCATACATGGATGTGCAAAAGTGTCTTCTTTTTAGGTCAGAATTTCACCAGAGCTATAATGGGAGACCTCCAAATAGCATTTCATTATTTTAAAAAGGAAGCAAGCTGGGTTGTTCCCCATCTGTTTTGGACCACTTGTTATTTCTCAGGAGCAGCTATAGCTTTGGCTACTGTTACATATAACACACACACATTCATACACAAATATAGTGCTTATAGTGCTTATAGTGCTTTCCCACAATTTAATCTTGAGTATGCCCTGACCTGGATAGCCCAGGTGAGCCTGATCTCATTAGAGCTCAGGAGCTAAGCAAGGTCAACCTTGATTAATATTTAGATGGAAGAACTCCAATGAAGACCAGGGTTGCAGAGGCAGTTAATGGCAAACCATCTCAGTTAGTCTCTTGCCTGGAAAACCCCAGCTGGGGTTGCCATAAGTCAACTCTGACTTGATGACATGCTCTACCCCAATATACCAATGAAAAGTTCTTCAATCTTTGCAGTGCATATTATCTCTGCTCTACTAAAATCCCTTTGCTCATCTCACATGAAACTTCCAAGGATCACAGAGCAGAACCACAAGTGACAAAAGGCACAGATTGGACACTTGTCTGCTTCCCTCAAGTTTTGATGGGAAACGTAGGCATCCTGGTCTCGCAGCTTCGCTCTCTGACTGCTGTCCAATGGATTTCTCAACTGTCACTTGACCAACATTCTGCCAAGCTGCCTACATTTCCCATCAAAACTTGAGGGAAGCTGACAAGTGTCCAACCTGTGCCTTTTGTCACTTGTGGTTCTGCTCACAGTTAGCAAAGCTGAAGAGGTGGCATCTTCTCCAATGTTTGGTGTAGTGGTTAAGAGTGCTGGGACTCTAATCTGAAGAGCCGGATTTGATTCCCCACTCCTCCACTTGAAGCCAGCTGGGTGACCTTGGGTCAGTCACAGCTCTCTCAGAGCTCTCTCAGCCCCACCCACCTCACAGGGTGTTTTGTTGTGGGGATAATAATGACATATTTTGTAAACTGCTCTGAGCGGGTGTTAATTTGTCCTGAAGGGAGGTATATAAACCGAAAGTTATTATTATGTGCCACCACTCCCATAATGCATATATTGTATTGATGTATGAGATGCAGCCCTAAAGAAGTGGCAATCTCTTCAAAGTAGCAGTAGCATGTTTTATAAGATTAGAAAGTAGCCAAATGGGCAGATACCCTAGGAGATAATTGCTCATGATAGAAGATGCTGTCATTTATTTATTTATTTATTTATTTATTTATTTATTTATTTATTTATTTATTTATTTATTTATTTATTTATTTTATTTGACTTATATCCCGCCCTCCCCACGAATGGGCTCAGGGCTGCTCACATCATCATTAAAACACAATAAATAGTCAACTTTAAAAACAGATTTAAAAACTTATATTAAAATACTCTGGCGCCATTGTACAGAGGCTACTTTGGATACTAATAAAAGACCTGCATAGGTCATAGCTGTGGGTAAAATGCATAGCTGAGGGCAGTCATAGAAGAGGTAGTGATCTTAGCTAGGATAAGGGGGGACACCTGCTGGTCCTCAACCAAAGGCCTGGCAGAACATCTCCATTTTACAGGCCCTGTGGAACTGTAAATAAGTCCTGCAGGGCCCAGATCTCCTGTGGAAGAGTATTCCACCAGGCTGGGGCCAGGGCAGAAGAAGCTCTGGCCCTGGTGGAGGCCAGCCAGATGTTCCTTGGGGTGGGAACCACCAGGAGTTGTTTATCTGCGGAGCGTAGCACCGTACAAAGGAAGTAATGGGAGAGGTGGTCCTGCGGGTATGCCAGTCCCAGTCCAGCATACCAGCAGGATATCAGAACGTTGGATCAGAACTTTGATCCATCAACCATGGTAGACAGCAAGGCAAATCAAGACCCTCATATAAGGATATGAGCATC
Organism: Eublepharis macularius; assembly: GCF_028583425.1. NCBI lineage: Eukaryota > Metazoa > Chordata > Lepidosauria > Squamata > Eublepharidae > Eublepharis > Eublepharis macularius. The sequence continues at coordinate 18,808,379 of NC_072793.1, read as the reverse complement.
AACAGTTTGTGTCCTTATCTACATATTTTGGGAAGTAAGAGACACAATTGCATCCACTTAGTCCTCTACCCCTGAGATCCAATAAATGAGAATGGTAGGCCATTGCTAAACTCTTTGGGGAGACTGATCCATGTTTCTTGATGCCTATTTAAAAAATTAGAACCCAGTTCCCAGCGTTAAGCTGCTGGGGTTTTCTTTGAACTAACTTCACAGATGAAACAGATAGAAGCAGAAACCTGCTGCAGGGAACTTAAAAAGGTCACCATCATGGTTATTATTTTAATGTATAGTCAGTCGTATCGCAGCCGTTTAATCTGCGGGACCATTTGCAAGGTGGCCTGGGAGGGTCTCTAGTCAAGATGACAGGCTCAAGCTGTGACTGAGTGGAGACTGCTGAGTTGGGAAAGCAAGGTGAAAAGGGGGGAAGAGACGACATCTTATTTCTTTTTCATAAAACGGAAAGAAAGCAATAAAGCAAAAGGCATTTCCTACAGGTAGCTATTAAATCATTGAGCAGGCAGCCCCCTTGAGAGACACCAGCCCTTCTTTCCTTCCCAGAATGGGCTTTTTATGATCATTTCTCATGTAACGCTCAGTGTCTTCACTTGAGTCTCTCTGGGTTTTTAACCCAGGTTCATGCCACAGTTGCTTTGGAGATGGGCCTTCACCCGTGCATCACTTTCAAAGAATTTTGAATGGGTCTCTCGTGACACGGACGGAGGTTTCTGTTTTTCTCGTGATAATGTGCTAATGGTCTGAGACCCAGAATACGTTCTCTCTGCACACCGTCATTTGTCAAACTCACTACATGATGCTAGAAATGAGGTGGAGGAAAAGGGGGAAGACAAGGGAGGGTGTACTTGGCCCTGCTTTTCTTTTCTATCCCCCTGAGAGGTTCTCTTAATCTCTAAAACATCTGATTGGACATCTGAAAAATACGTAGTGGCATTTTCTAAAATCTTTCACATTTATACAAGACCATGGAGCATCTTTTTATAAAGGATACAGAATCAGATTTCTTTAAAAATAACTGTATCACTTTGGGATTGGGAAAAGTACTGTGAAGTTTGCTAAGCTGCCAGGTCCCCTCCCCCCACCCAATTATGTCACGCTTTGGACTGAACATATTTAATGGGAAATGCCAGGCACATTTGTGCGATTTCCTTTAATTCCCGAAGGCCATGATAAAGGTTACTAGTCCTGAGTGAGGAAAAAAGTTTTGCACAATAAAAACTGTGTTCAGATGTTCACTGAAATATTAAGTGTGAAACATACTGTAAACTCTAATATTAAAAAACCGGGAAGGGGGGATTAAAGTGAATGTTGTTATAAGTGAGTTTGGTATAGTGGATAAGAGCATGGGACTCTAATCTGGAGTACCAGGTTTGATTCCCCACTCCTCCACTTGAAGCCAGCTGGGTGACCTTGGGTCAGTCACAGCTTTTCAGAGCTCTCTCAGCCCCATCCACCTCACAGGGTGACTGTTGTGGGGGTAACAATCACCTCACAGGGGGATTGTTGTTGTGGGGATAATAATGACATACTTTGTAAACCGTTCTGAGTGAGCGTTAAGTTCTCCTGAAGGGCGGTATATAAATCGAATGTTGTTATTATTATTAATTCAGTTTAAAAACACGTAACACACACTGCCTGGTACAAAGCAGCACTCTCCGGCCCACTATATTTTCCGCCATCATCCAACCTCTAGTTTGCAACACATAATTTGATTTAACAGTGAATAGGTGAGCTTTGCAACATTTGTTGGCAACTTCTGAATGTTCATAATGAGTGAAAGAAGGCAACAAGTATCCAAGTGAACTAAACCCAGCAGTTTCACTTCGCCTTTCTTACATTTTGTCATTTGATATGGGGCCATGTTATACCTTTAAAAATATGATATTTGATGTCAATTGGTCTCTCCACACCAATGAGGCTGAGTTCCTAACTTTAAATTATTTAACAGGCACCAGCACACTTTAAAAAAAATCCAAAAACATACTGATATCTAGCTTTATTCGAAATCATGGCATGAAATCAAACTCTTTTCTATGATTACTCCCTGTGTATGAGCCATTCCTGGCAGCACTCTCATGTTCTGGCGTCCTCCTTCAGCGGCCTGAAGTCCAATTAGACTTCACCTCAGGTAACTCTTCAAAAGAAAATTCTAATAATTTTAATTTGATGGGCGACATGTCAGGGAAAATACTAACAACCTCAAATCCGGTATTAACCTGTGGTGGAAAACAGGCCAGGGGGTATTTCCACCAGAGAGCCTGGAAACTCTTCAATAGATGGGGGAGAGGGGAGGAGGCCAGGCAGAGAAGAGCTGAAGTAAAGCAGAGATCTGTCCCTGCCAAAGTCTGCTTCTAACCAAATATTCATGGATTAGGTTTTGGATTTCAGAACATGGGCTGATAATTAGCTACACTTACTGTCAGGACTGGCAAGAAATTGATACAGAGAATTTTCAACGTTTTAATGTTCATTAGGACTGAGGTTTTAACTCCAGCGATATCTTCACTGGAATGATTGCAATGAGTAGTTTATTCAGCCTTCTCTGTGCTGATATGCTTTACATGCTTCAGAATTGTGCGAGTTGGGTCATTATAATCTCCTGTTTAGAGACGAGGAACAGACAATGAGAGATAAACAGCACAATCCTCAGAGTTACTCTAGTCGAAACCCATTGAAATCAATGGGCTGAGACTGGAGTAACTTTGCTTAGGATAGTAAAGAGCCCAGTAGCTCCTTTAAGACTAACCAACTTCATTGTAGCATAAGCTTTCAAGAACCACAGCTTGCTTTGTCAGATGCAGGGAGGGTATGAAGAGATATATAGGTGGTGAGGGGAGGAGGGAGAGGATGCAGGGAGTGAGGGGCATATAAATCATGAGGGAGGTGGTGTCCAATCCAGGTTGGGTTTGCCCCCTTCACTCCATTGCTGAATACGAATGGAATGCCTGAAGGCAGATACTTCTGGTAATGAGATAACCATTCATAGTCTCTATTCAATCCAAGTCTGACCGAGTCAAATTTACATACGAATTCCAATTCAGCAGCTTCCCATTGGATTTTGTTTTTGAAATACTTCTGTTGCACTATGGTGACCTTTAAGTCCTTGATGGAATGTCCCGGTAGATGGTTCTCCTACTGGTTTTCTGATATTGCCATTTTTGACGTCAGTGTTGTGTCTATTCATTCTTTCGGGCAGAGGTAGGCTGATGTGTCTACAGAGCAGATGGCATTGTTGGCACATGAGGGCATAGGATTGCACTCAGAGAGCTTTCTTAAGTTCATCAAGGAAAAAATCTTTGAATCCAGAAAGCGTAAGACTGGGAGCATCACAGATACCCAATGGCATAGGCTAGCTTCTGGGTTCACTGCCTGGCTCCTGGTTTAACCAGGGCCAATTCCACACCAAGGGTTCCCTGATTTCAGACACCAAATTCATGCTTTTTCTTCCATTTGCAAATCAAGTGCCACCCAATTTCCTCTTCTGAACACTCCTTTCAAAACTACAAACCCCCAATTTTCTTGCCTTTATGCTATTGGACCAATGTTTTCCTTGGTCTGGAGGGGAAAGCACAGCTGGTACCTGAATGTGAATAATGCCCCTTTCTGTCCGTTCTGGACAATAAGCTCACCCACTTCCTCCAGTAACACAACAGAAAGCCTTTTTAATAGTGTGTGTGTTGGGGGGGGGGGGTAAGGTTGACCAATATCATGGCACTGCCCTTCCATAACAACTTTACAAAGCATATTAAATTCTACCCACAGAGCTATGTAGATCCTTTCTGCATTCAAAGATTTCCTCTGCATTCTCCTTGACCTTAGGAAAGCTCCTTATCGCTCACTGCCTTCTCTTTATCTGTAAAAGGTGAATTATAATGGTCTGACTCACACAACTATGTGACCATGTACTGTGATCCTGGGGTATGTGTATATGCGGGTGTGTGCCTTTGCTTGGCTTTATTACTTATTAATTGTTTTAAACAGGGATTTTTTTCCTGGGAAAAGTGGTGGTGGGACTCAGTGGTGGGACTCAGGACCACACAGTGACGTCACTTTGGGTCAGCTGGAACAAGGGGGGAATTTTTTAAAGCTTAAATTTCCCTTAGCAAAAATGGTCACATGGCCGGTGGCCCCGCCCCCTGATCTCCAGACAGAGGGGAGTTTAGATTGCCCTCCATGCCCCTGGAGATTAGGGGGCGGGGCCACCGGCCATGTGACCATTTTCAAGAGGTGCCGGAACTCTGTTCCACTGTGTTCCTGCTGAAAAAAAGCCCTGGTTTTAAAACCTGTTTTACATCACAGCACTGTGCCATTTTGTCAGGAAAATGTGCTATTTCAACATTATCCTTTCCTTACTCTCACAGGGTGAAAGCAATGTGGGAAGCTATTCATTAGTAAAAGCAAGGGGAAGTGCTCTTATCCCGATGCCTATTGCACAGAGATGTGAGACACTTTTACCCCAGCTGTCTCATCTGTTGGATTATCATAGGAAAGAGCCATTGTAAAATCCCTGAAGACCTCCCTCCATTACCTCAAGCAGTAAAACCATGTGATTCCTCTTTGAAACACATAAAGGGAACCCCCACTTACAGTGTGATGCGTGTGGGGGGGGAAACAGAAAGCAGGGTGCAGGTGGGTGAGTATAGATACCTGGAAAAAAACTTTTTCCTACTACCAAGTTACTCCTCCCTCCTTCTCCTCCATTTCCCACCTCCAGAAGTTGGGATGGAGTTGGAAGGAGCCAATAGCAAAGGCATCTAATTTGCATTTAACAGTGAAAACTCTGTGAGTTCAGGGAGGGAGGAAGCCAGCATATTCATATAAAGTTATTTATATTATGGAAATTTCTTTAGATGTCATGAGGCCAGTCCTATTTATAACCCCACATCAGGAAGCAGGGGGGAAATTGACCCTTACACAAGTCTGTTTGTGGAAAACTAAAAAGATTACTATTCAGCCCCTAACAGCAACTAGCAAATCCCATATTTCTCCACAATGGGCTCACTCTTTATATTTGATAATTCTGCCTAACAGTGCCCTCCTAAACAGAGGCTGTTTTCACAGATCTTAACCATCGTGCAAAATCGCACAAAACTCATGGAATGATAGAGTCTTCATGGCACAATTTCCCATCATGACTCTGTTTCATGGCGCAATAACATCAGATATCGCGCCACGAAATGGAATCCTGACGGGAAACCGCACCATGAAGACGCTGTTGTTCCATGAGTTTTGTATGTATTTGCATGGCAGTTGAAACCTGAGAAAATGCCCAGAGTTACGCCATGGACTTCAGTGAACTCGAAAGGGTTAACTCCGCTTAAAACTGCACAGTAAATTTGGAGTAACTAGGGCATGAAACAGTACTGTGACTAACCAAGACTTAACCGTGTAGCCACTGTTAAGTTTCGTTCACTGAGGAATATTCTTTTTGTATTTTTAAAACACACCAAGTATAATGTAACATGTGATTCTAGAGACTAGGAGTTACGGGGTTGCCTTTCTCTCTTACTTTTACATTACTGCTTCTGACATCAATAGTCACCTTCCCTCAAGCATAAAGGATATGCACACATTTTTGACTGCAGGGTATTTGCACAAGAGAAAACGGGAAGGAAGGAGCATAGACATGTTTTAACTTTCTGACAAATAGTTTTGATGATCGCGGACTCCAGCACCAGTAAAAAGAGAGAGGACAGAAAAATAGTTCCCAGTGGCAAAAGCCAGGTTCTCCTCTAACAGCGGGATGAGTGAAGGCATCAAAGGAACCCAAACTTAGCTACTGTGAGAATAACTGCAAATAATGGAAGACATGCAGATAGGAAAAGGAGTATATTATTTCCCATGTGCAAACCTGTCAGCTATAGAGAGGCACAGATTTATGGTTTCTTTTCTCTCGCTCTCTCTTTCTCTGCATCCTGGTCTAGACTTACAAAAGTCTGAAAATGTTTCATTTACATGAGTTTTAAAGTCTTGTTTGGATAAAATTCACCATTCTTTGCTTTCATTAACATTTCTCCAATAATAGGGGCATTCCACATGCCACAAAGATCTCATGCTTGTTAGTGGACAACATGGCGACTTTGCATCAGAGGTTCAGTGCAACTTTTGTGCCGCTCAGACTCTCATGTACACTTTTCTCCTTGTGACTGTAGTGAATGAAGAGAAGCAGCGTCAGCTCCCGCTCCCAACTTCACTTTTTCAAACCACCCCATGGAACTGCCTTGGGCTCCCTTTATTGTGTTCATGGGCAAGCCATAGTGGTGGAGTAAACTGCTTACCTAGCCCTTGCCCAAGAACAGAATGTTGGCCCTCTTAGAGCTAAACTACAAGAGACAAATGACATGAGGATGTGCACGTGAAAGGAGTCGCATTGTTAGCCAGGAAGCTGAGTTTTCAAAGACAGATCGGAAGGCTCTATCAATTTCCCGTCTCTACAGAGCCAGCAAAGATTGCTCCTCAGAGGGTTGGTTCATTTCCTGTTCCTCTCCTAGAAGGGGAGGTGAAACTGACAGAGCCTTCCTGAGGCAAAGAGGAAATTAACAAACCCTCTGCTGGCTCTGTAGAGATGGGAAATTGACAAAGCCTTCCGATCTCTTTTAAAACTCAGCTTCCCAGCTAACATTACAACTCCCTTCAAGTGAGCGTACTCATGTCATTTGTCTCTTGTAGCTTAGCTCTTAGTCTGTAACTATTGTGATCATTCGGGTTCAGAAACCCCTTTTTCAGGAGGGGTCCCACACCACTTCTTTCAAAGAAGTTGGAGCTATGACTTTTGGTAAATTGGGGTGTTTATTACCACCCTGGCTGTCAGTTCTAGAGATGGCAGTCCGTGACAGATAGATCCCCAAACCCCTCACAGCAAGTACTCCAGGGTCATGGTTGAAAAGGTTTTATTACAGAGATCCATTAAGCTCACAGGTCCTTCCAAAGATGAATAGGAAATTGGCAGGAATGAGAACACAAGCATATACACTTTGATATAAGGAGCAGGATTCCCCCTCCCCTGGGGCAGTTAGCAAAAAGGCATGAAAGTCCCAATTCCCATGAGAAACACAATAGCTTTGTCTGGCCAGAGAAAGCCAGAAGATTACAAGGTGTTAACCTTGTAATTAAGATTACAAAGTGTTAATCTTGGTGTTTAAAGCCCTTCATGGATTGGGACCTGCATACCTGCGGGACCGCCTCTTCCATTACGTCCCCTGCAGGGTGTTGTGCTCTGCAGACAAGCAACTCCTGGTGGTCCCTGGCCCGAAGGACATCTGTCTGGCCTCAACCAGGGCCAGGGCTTTTCCTGCCCTGGCCCCGGCCTGGTGGAATGCTCTCCCGCTGGAGATCCGGGCCCTGCGGGACCTGTTACAGTTCCGCAGGGCCTGTAAAACAGAGATGTTCCGCCAGGCCTTTGGCTGAGTGCCAGCGGGTGTCCTCCTCCTTCCATCTAAGACCACCACTTTTCTGGGGCTGCCCTCGGCCATCTGCTATGCCCGTATACAGACTTCCAATATTTGTTTAAATAGCTTGCTCCTGGACTATTTTAATGACTTTTAAAAAATTATTATTGATTTTATGTTTTTGTGAATTTTAATGTATTTTTTGAATGTCGTTAGCCGCCCTGAGCCCATCTGTGGGGAGGGCAGGGTATAAATCGAATAAAAATAAAAATAAAGAAAGAATTCCACTCCCTCTGTCTCTTGCGAAGAGTTACAAGGTCAGTAGCAGGCTTCAGAGATAACAGTCTCAACATTAGTACTTTCATTTTTAGGCAAGCTCGAGATGACATGAATATAATGTTACAGTACATGAGCATATTAAGAGCGCATAAAGGTACACGGTATGATCAAATCAATACGGGGAACAGAGAACATATGAATTTTATGCAGATATGACACTGGCTCAACCAGCCAACCCTGGCTAGATACTGTTGATAAACTGAACTGCAAGTGGCAAGTTTTCAGGCATATGCACATATTCATCTGGAGATCATTGTCTGCAGCTCACCAGACTGAGGGGACTTAAGCACAGTTTCATCACATTTCAACTGTTGCACGGTAATCTCTGTTTACCACGCCTAAGCTGTAATTGGATAGCATTTGTATATACTTTGAGAACATATTGGCTAAGGAGAAGAAAAATGGGGAGGAGGTGAAAAAGTAAGATCCTGCCAGCAGTAATTGAGGTCTGTTTTCTCCTCTTCCCGCAGGTATTTAGCCTGGGCAGGGACCAAGATACGAACCCTTTGGTGTTTGGGGTCCCTCCGGGAAGAAAAGGGCCTAAAGGGGCTTAATAAAATAAGTTACATTCAGGGCTCATTTTGAGGGGGAACGCTCAGGAACGCAGTTCCAGCAGTTCCCCCAAAAGGTCACATGACAAGTGGCCCCACCCACCTGACTCAGCCATTTTGGCCCCATTTTGGCCTGGATTTGGCCTTGTTTCAGCCTGGATTGGGGCCGAAGTGGCCCGTATCGGGCCTCTGATGGGTGGTGGATCACTCTCCCGCTCAGCAGTGGCCCGATCCTGACCATTTTGGACCCCTTTTCGGCCATTTTCAGCCCCTTTTTGCCATTTCGGGCCCAATTTCAGCCCTGAATGGCCAGGATTGGGTCCAAAACAGCCAGGATAGGTGATGTCAGGGGGCGTGGCATATGCAAATCAGTTATACTAATGACACACTTCCGACGATGGCAAGGGTGTGGCATATGCTAATGAGTTATGCTGATGAGTTACGCTTACGAGTTCCTGCAGCTCTTTTTCTATGAAATGACCCCTGGTTACATTCATAATATACACGTAGCCAGTAAGTTCACTGAAAGAAAGGTATTCAAAGTGAAACATTCCTGGCAATTTGGGGATAGAGCCAGGGTTTATGGAGAAGAGGGACCATGGCAAGTTATAATGCCATAGAGTCCACCTTCCAAAGCAGCCTTTTCGCCAAGGAATCTGACTTCTGCTGTCTGGAGATTAGTTGTAATTCTAGATTTCCAGGTCTCACCTGGAGATTGGCAACCATAATTCATCTGATAATACTTCCACATTGCATGCATTGTGAGCTCTCAGGTCAGCTGCTTCTTCCCACATTTCATAGTGGCCCTCAGCAGCTTGGGAAAGGAGGCGTTCCAGCCCTGCTTGATGACATCACTTCAGTGACATCATCTCACAGGGGCACCCCTCCTCACCAAGGCCTGCCTTCCCACTCACCTCCCCACTGCCTGCAGCACTGCTGGGGTGCCCAGCAGCACTGGTGAAGGGACAGGAAGGTGAGCAGTGAGGCAGCTCACTTCCCCGCTTGCCTCCCTGCTTCCCTGCCTGCTGCACAACTGGGGCATCCGGCAATGCCGGTGAAGGGACGGGAAGGTGAGTGGCGAGGTGGCTCGTCTCCCCGCTTGCTTCCCTGCTTCCCCACCTGCCACGCTGCCAGGGTGCCTGGCAGTGCCGGCAAAAGGACAAGAAGGCAAGCGAGGAGACAGCCTGCTTCCCCACTTGTCTCCCCGCTGTCTGCCGCACTGGTGGGGCACCTGGCAGCTCCAGTGAAGGGATGGGGAGGTGAGCAGGGAGGTAGCCCAGCTCTCTGCTTGCCTCCCCATTCGCTTCCCCCCTTGTGGCACTGCCGGAGCGCCTGGCTCGCTGGGCATTGAGGCAGGCAGCAGTGGCAAAGGGGTGCTCCTGGGGGGGCTGTGGACCAGGCACCCCCTCAAATTTTGCACCCGGGGCAGCCTCCCCCCTGCCCCCCTGCATGCTACACCTCTCGTGGCCCTGCTTATCTATGGAAACAGTCGTTGATTTACATGTCTATATTCCTTTGCCTACAGCCCCTCCTGCTACAACTGGCATCCCTTCCCTGTTGCATGGGAGAAGCAGCGACAGTCCCCTTCTCATCTCTTGCCCTTCTCCCAGCATTTCTAGTTGCAGGTCTACATTGACAGGGCAATAAGCCAATGCCTCAGATCAACAATACTCTCTCTAGTATACTCTCACTTTTGTTTTACAAGCAGAGAGCAGGGGTACCAGCACCCCCTTCATAAGCACTTCCTTTCCCAGTAGGCTCCCTTTAGCCTTTTCTATCCCTCTTCTAATGTGTTTTATGTTGGCTTATGAAGCCTCTGTTAATAAGAACCTTGTGAAACATGCACCCTCCCCGGTGCTAATAGGCATCATATCCCACCTGTGTTTTTGTACTGCTCCACATCTGGTCCTTCCTCACTTGTCATGGCCTGTGCTCTTCTTTCCTGCCCTGCACTTCATGATTACTTCCATGACAACACTAGGAATTGAAACATCTGCATTGTTTTCCACTGCAGTAAAAATGTTGGTGAGTAGAGCCGGCCTGGAGGGAAAAAAGCCCCCTCCCACTCTTTAATAGCTGAATAGGATGTTATTTACTTCCATGGCATGAAAAGCCTCAGTTGCCCATTTCTACATAGAGATGGGCATGAACAGAAAAAACCTTGAACATGATGTTCGTTGCCATACATGAACAGGGACTCAAGAACAACCATGACCATGGCCCTGTTCACAAATATGTTCGTGGTTGGCTGTTCGTGGGGGCCAGCAGGCTCTCCTCCAGTCATCATTTGAGTTTGGTCAAGATCCCTACTGCATCACTTTGAGAAACCTGACCTGAGCAGGCACCAGGAAAGGTACCAATAATAAATAATAGTTTTGTCCCACAGCCTGGCAGCAGCCCTGGAACTTGAAGGGGTAGATCCCTATCCCACCACACACAAAGAAAATTCAAGCTCCAATGCAGTCTCTCTATCAAAATGCCAACAGCAATTGTCTTTCCCTCTCCACTGTCTGCAAACTAAGCCAGAGCTGGGAATCCCCCTCCCACCTGCTCTTTGCTCCCTTGTTGCAACGAATTTGGAGCTCCACACTTGAAAGGAAGACCTGCCTATCAAGCTAAATTGGGCTTAGATTGGGGTTTCCAGGGCAACAGCAGGAGTTCAGACAGAGTTCAGACAATCCCTGCCTAAGTTGCCAAGGGAATCGATTGCAGGCGCCAGACTGTCTGGCTTGACGAACAGCAATGAACGAGGCTTTCAGTGCCCACCTGTTCGTTTAGAATGGGGCCTCACAAACAACTTGTTTGCAAACAGCAGATTGGGCTGTTCGTGGCCTTTTTTTTTGTTCGAATTGCTGTTCGTGCCCATCTCTATTTCTACACATCAAGACTTTATGAAAAGATCCCCCCCCCTTCCAGGCCAGTTGGCAACTCAAACCACAGGGGTCTCTGGAAGGGGGCCGATTCGTCTTATACTGGCTCCTAGATCCAACTTCCTCTGTCTTCAGATCTATTATAGGAACAGATCATTTTTTTCTCCAAGCTGTTGGCAACCTTAAGCTGAGACCACCAACTCTCAAGGGAGTATCTCTACCTCTTTGCCTTGTTTCTAAAGATCCCAGAACCATGTCCAGCGTCAGCAAGATCTGTCAAGTACCTTGGTACTCTTGAGTCAGTAGGATTCATCACAGCCCTGCTGGATCACTTGCCTTCACCACTGCGCATGGCCTTTTAAAACAGCAACAGTCCTTTCTGGTAGGAAGCGGAAGGACACACACCAACAGAGTTACAAACTGGACTAAAGAAAAAAAAAAGCCCTGCCCCTTTAACAAAGTCTTGATGTGTGGAAATGGGCAGTCAAATCATTTCATGTCTCCAGGCCAGATTGCAACCTTACCTCCAGGAAATTCTGGAAGGACCTCCTGAACTCAGTCCCGACCCAGCTTCCTCTGTCTTCAGATCTTCATACCCTTTCTCAGATACAGTAGGGTCAAAGCCCCAGTCGACAACAAATGCTTTATTTAATTTGATTTATCATCTAAAGGGCCCGGAATAAAATTAATCCGGTGCAGTGACTGACATCCTAAATAAATGATAAGCTCTGCAAGAGAAAAGTCACAGCAGGTTATACCTCAGCTTGCAACCTGGGCAGAGGAGACATTTGGGTCCAAAAAGAATGCAGAGAGCTGAAACATCACTGTGGAGAATCCACATGCTTTTATATATATATATATATTCATTAATCATCCAGCTAATTTGTTTTCACACAGGAGCGCTGACAGCAAACGAATGTTATTATAGCAAGAGCACAGTGCCTGATCCAGACTATTATGGCACTAGCACTGATGAAAACGGCTGCTCCATGTGTGCTTTCTGTGCACCGTTCTTTGTCCAACTATAATTGTAAATATGTCTCCCCCCCACACCATTTCACATCTGCTGAAAGAAATAGACCTACCATATGTGGCTGGAAAGAAGATAAAAACGCTGCTGCTTATCTCAGAAACACGAACTGAAATTTGGCCAAGGCTTTCCTAACTAAACAGGGTTGAAGTGACAGCTTTATACATCTGTTAAGGTTTCTTCTATCCTGAGTTGCTTTGTATCCTTTCAGTATGTCATAAGTTCCATTGGACCACCACTAGCATCACTACTGGTTTGATTAAGACTTTCAGGGCCAGTTTACTCTATAAAATGTGGTGATAGTTTAACTGGGCTTCTTAATAGAGAACAAAATGTGCTGATAGCTGGGCCTCTTCTTCCAGGTTACTGCTGCAAAATATTTCAGTGACCAAGCCAATAGAAATAAAATGAAGAGCACCTTGGACATATAATTGGGCAAAAGCATCAATGAAATACACACAGAGATGTGTAGGTGGTTTACAGAATGAAGCTGTTCATAGACTTAAAGAATTAACGGTAAAGGTGCATGTACCAAGTTATTACTGACCCATGGGGGGACATCACATTGTCCGGTGGGGGCAGCCACACCAGACTTGGGGGGGGCACCTGCCCCCACAACCACCCCCGACACAGGAGAATGCCTCAGGGACCCCGGGGCAGCTCTTATCAGCTCACTCCGGGTGCAATGCTCCCGGGAGTCTGGAGATGCAGCCGAATGCCACCGCCAGCCCGCCACACCACCAGCCAGCTGTTCTGCGATGGATGGACCCATGTGAGCAGCAAGTGGTGGGGCTGCCACTGTGCAAGCCCTCCTCACCCTCAGCTTTGGGCCCAGCCCGACCGGGCTGCACCCAGTCACTACCGGGTCCAGGGCCAGCAACCACGCAGGGGAGGGCAAGGGGCATGCCAGCCAGGATGGCGGCCACCGGGGAGGAGGGTGGAGTATTGAAGAAGGGGGCGGAGAGGGGCAGGAGTGAAAGGCAGGATCAGGAAGGCATCAGGGGATCCCCATTGGGGGGGCGAATAGGAGAGGGCACCAGAGTGGGTGGAGGGGCTAGAGGTGGAGGAGCCAATCAGGGAAGGGGAGCACAGATTGGGGAAGACAGGGAGAAGAGAAGGGGAATAGAGTATAAAAGGAAGCCTCTCAATGAAGCTGAGGAGGAAGTGGTTGACATGGCCTGGGAGGAAGGAGAAGCACATGCAGCCGGGGGAAGGGAAGGACACTGGTGCTGCAACGACCTTCCTCTCTACCCATTCTGAGGCCGAGAGAGGCTACCCACCCCATGGCAGGGGAAGGCGGTGAGGCAGAAGGCAAGGACACAAAGGAGCCACGGACCCGACGTGGAGGGCAGCTGACGCAGTGGGAGCCCACACACATGATGACATTTTCTTGGTAGACTTTTGTTATGGGGTGGTTTGCCATTGCCTTCCCCAGTCATCTACATTTTATTCCCAGGAAACTGGGTACTCATTTTACCAGCCTCGGAAGGATGAAAGGCTGAGTCAACCTCAAGCCAGCTACCTGAACCCGACTTCCGCCAGGATCGAACTTAGGTTGTGAGCAGAGCTTGGGCTGCAGTACTGCAGCTCACCACTCTGTGCCATGGGGCTCTACTTAAAGAATTGCATAAGTAAAAATTGAAAGCTATCTCCTTCTCTATATACTAAATTATGATTTAGACAGCTCACGGGACAACATCTTCAACTATTTGATGGCAGCTGAAGTGACAGAGAATAAGTCCTTCACTAATGGAGACTTGTCCCCCAAAAGCCAAACACAGCCAACAAGCTACTTTTCTTGGGGGGTGGGGGTGGAGGTGGGGTTTGCACCCACAATGCTATAGCTAAAAAATAAATAGGGTTGCCAGCTCCCCAGTAGAGGTGGGGGATCTCCTGCCTCCAGTTGCTGCCCCCCCTCACCTGGCTGAAGGCGGGGAATGTGGCAAGGGAGGCAGAGAATGCAGTAAATGTCATGCGTGTGATCAACAGAGCTTGAAACAACAACAACAACAACAACAACAATAGTAATAACTGTGCTTATATACCACTCTTCTAGACAGATTAGTGCCCCATCCAGAGCAACGAACAGGTTGGTTAGCCAGTTTGGTGTAGTGGTTAAGAGTGCAGGACTCTAATCCAGAGAACTGGGTTTGATTCCCCGCTCCTCCACTTGAAGCCAGCTGGGTGACCTTGGGTCAGTCACAGCTTCTAGTAGCTCTCTCAGCCCCACCCACCTCAAAGGGTGTTTTGTTGTGGGCATAATAACGGCAAACCACTCTGAGTGGGCATTAAGTTGGCTTGAAGGGCGGTATATAAATTGAATGTTATTATTATTAGTGTTGTTATTATCCTTACAATACAGCTGGGCAGCTGAGGCTGAGAGGAGTGGTTTAAAAGGCCACTTACTGAGCTCATGGCAGTAGTGGGATTCAAACCAGTAGAGTGCTGATTCGCAGCCGAACCACTTAACTTCACAACAGTCTCTGAGACACCATCACTTTTGCTTTCAACCTGAAGTTATTTGATTTCAAGGCCCACAAAGTGCACACGCGCTTTGAATGTGCACATGGAGGAAAAACCAGTGCACCTCCTCCTGCCTGGCACTACACCCATTCCCTGGAATTATGGCTGGGAAACCTGACACTCCTGGTCTTGAAAGGTTTCCTTTCTCCTTGCTGCCTCAGGGGAAAGGATAGTAGGAAGTTGGGAGGGGATTTGCTTGAGTGATGGGTGGAGCTCCTACCACTTACTGTGAGCCTGACAATATTAGGTGCACAGGAAGATGTGGAGCTCCCAACAGGCTTGAGATTAAAGCAAGTTAATTTGAGGCTGATCACAAATTAGTTCATTCTAGCAGAGTGGTAAACTGCAGTACTGAAGCCCAAGCTCTGCTCATGACCTGAGTTCGATCCTGGCGGAAGCCGGGTTCAAGTAGCCGGCTCAAGGTTGACAGAGAGCAGAACTACAAGTGACAAAAGGCACAGATTGGACACTTGTCAGCTTCCCTCAAGTTTTGATGGGAAATGTAGGCAGCTTGGCGGAATGTTCGACAAGTGACAGTTGAAAAGTCCATTGGACAGCAGTCAGAGAGCTAAGCTGCAAGACCAGGACGCCTACATTTCCCATCAAAACTTGAGGGAAGATGACAAGTGTCCAATCTGTGCCTTTTGTCACTTGTAGTTCCGCTCTCAGCCTTCCATCCTTCTGAGGTCGGTAAAATGAGTACCCATTTTCCTGGGGGTAAAGTGCAGATGACTGGGGAAGGCAATGGCAAACCACCCCATAAAAAGTCTGCCAAGAAAATGTCAGGATGTGGCATCCCCCCATGGGTCAGTAATGACGCGGTGCTTGCACAGGGTTACCCTTACCTAGAAAGTACATTCTAGATTGAGTAGGGAAGCTCATCTATCACGAGTAATTCTCAAATCATATTGTTATGTTGAGAAGCAGGCACATATTTCTGGTTTCCCCATTCTCTAGAAGACCCATTGTGGGCTTTTTACTGTAGAAGTGCATCGAAATTTTGTGCATGAATTCACATCCCTGTTTTATAAGCAATTAAAATTCTCATTTGTGAGCAATAGCATGGATCCAGCACAGCATTTCCATTGACCAAAGGATTTCCTCTTGTGGAGCATGACTTTTTTACCTCCTGCTTCATCCCCAAATGCACACACACACACCCATACTGCTCCAAGGACAGCGTTCGGGAAGGCATTTGGCCCTGCCTGTGTTCCCTGTGGATTTCTCTGATATGGCTTGTTGTATTTGCAGAAAATGGGACAGTAAACAAGATTATTTACTTTTTATATATTATGGAATCAAGAAAGCCCTGAGTAAATTGTCAGAAAGAAGAAATAATATATGTTGAAAGAACTATGGGGAACAATCCTTTCCAATGGTTATAGCTGCCCACAGTTCTGCTTGGAAGGTGCCCCTGTCAGTTAAAGTATCCACTAAGTCTCTCTAACTTCCTGTGCCCTCATAATATCATGGAAGTGTGAGAAGTGGACAGAAAGATGCCATAATAAAATCATTTATGCAGATTTCTGGTGATTATATATTATATAATATGTATTCTTTAAATCATGGCAAACCACTTCTGTTAGTCTCTTGCCTAGAAAACCCCAGCAGACGTTGCCATAAGTTGGGTATGACTTGACAGCACTTTCTACCACCTCCACTATTTATATATTAAATATTCAAGTCATTCCGTTCAGATTTTGATTATCTAATTTCCAAAGGCAAATCCTTATACTGCAATTTCTTTCTGTTGTAGACACTGTGTGGAAGCTTTTACCACCCAGATAATCCCTGGTTTTGGAGAGCCTTTCCACTTGACATTCTTAACCTTGAATATATAAGAGCAAATATAATATTAACAAGAAGCCAGAACAAGCTGGGTTTGACTGAGGGACGAAAGGGACTCAATTCCTGCCAAATCTGGGTGGGTTTCCACTAAAGCTGTAGATTTTTCAGCCCAGCCCTAATAATTTTTCTGGCACTACATATTAAACTACCACACCTTTAATGATCTTAATTTCCTTATTTTTGACAGTATTCCCATTTCCAGTGAATCACTATTTGCTTTTTGCCCACCTCATTCTGCAGCAACTCAGTGGTCAAGCAACTAGATTTAACCTTTTCTATCCCTTATATCTTGTTTGGGATGCACAGTAGAGGCAAAGTCCAGACGGGTATCCATGTACATTTGTGGCAGCAAAATAAACTGAGGGGAGGGGGGTCCAGTGGTGCCTTCAAAGATTAACAAAAAAAATGCATTGTTAAAACAAGATGACACAAGGAAGAAAAACACAGAGAAACATTTTGCTCAGCAATGGAGTCATTGAATATTGGAACAAGAAGTTCCTTATGAAAGTAGCAAAAAGAGAAATATTGCATCTGGTCTAATTTCTGGATTTTGCTCCATGAGTACGGGTTTGTAGAAAGGAAGGTAGGATACTAATAATTTTTTTTGTATATTATCCAACCGAATGTAGAAAAGAGCAAGAGTCCAGTAGCACCTATATGACTAACAACTTTTGTGGGAGGGTATGAGCTTTCGTGAGTCACAGCTCACTTCAGATACCAACTGAATATGTATTGTTTAAATTCGATTTGCAGTGTTTGAATGTACTTTTTGTAGATTTATAATAAAAAGGGTTATCAAAATTTATTCCAATGAAAGTTTTCATGAGCCTTAGCTCACTTCATCAGATGCATAGGAAAGTAACATGATAGGGTTAATATAAAGCAATTTGTCCTGTTTAGTGGGGAAGAAAAGTTCTTTAATCTTCTCTTTTCAAGTAAAATGGCATGCAGATAAGAAAAGATGGAACTGCAATATAGAGTGGGATGCCAATACTTTATTTGAACCAAAGTTATAAAATCCAGCATGCAATACTATATTAAGTACTATTGAAGAAGACATCAGCTGTGAACACTGGCAAGATGCATTTATCTGTGTAAACGGAACCACAGTTGGATCCCAATAAATCTAAGTCCATGAGAGCGATCTCCCAAGCACAGGGCCATATTAACCCATGGCCGGGCCTCTAGGCTTTTAGGTATTTTGGGCCCCCTCTGGAACTTCAGTCTTTCACCCCACTACAGCTGACAGCCTGACCCTGGTACGATAGGTACTAGACTGCTGTACATAGCCCTATATCCATTTTGAGGGTCTCCTGAAGAATATATACGTGGAGTATATATATGGAAAAATATTTATGTACACAAGAGATGGGCACGAACTGGGAAAATTCTGAACCATGCAGTTCGTGGTTCATCACATTTCACAAAACACGAACCATGAACTTTCACGAACTTGCTCTGGTTCATGAACCAGTTCGTTCAGTTCATGAAAACGTCACTTCCAGGTCAGCAGAAGGTCTGCAGAGAGCCCCTCCCCCCTGTTGTCTAGGAAACTGATTTATCACCGCCAGGCTGTCTGCAGAGACAAACCAAAATACAAATCAAATGGACTGGGCTAAAATTTGTCATGGTTCATGAGAAATGAGCTCCCACGAACCACTGGTTTGCGAACCATGAACTGACCCAGTTCATGATGAACTTTGGTTTATATTTCAGTTTGTGCATGCCTCTAGTGTACACATATTGCTATGGCACAGAGTGTAAAGCGCATTTAACCATTGGAGCCCTAGGGCACAGGTAACAGTATCTCAGCAAAAAAAATTGACAGACCCCTAGTCTCTTCAGGGCCCCTAGGCATCAGCCTAGTCAACCTTATGAAGAATATGGCCCTGCCCAAGCAATTTGAAAACTTTTCTCTCTCTTTTTGCTATCTGTGGCTGTGGGGCGTGAATAATCGGCCACATTCACATTGACATACGATTGGGATATGCAGGTCTCCTGATCTAACATGATAACATTTTTTAAAAACTTTAAATACAGGTGCAGTTTCAGCCTGACCAGTATGGACTGACAAAGTGCCATTATGGTCTCTCAAGACTACCGTTCATTTACATTTTGCCTACCGTTCATTTACATTTTGCTAATTTGGGTTTTACAGCTGTTTCTCTCTTTGTTCAATGGGTTGTCTGTTCACCTGCGGTGGCTGCTGCATTCCTGAATAGATCCTTAATTATTAGGTCCAGAGGAGTTAGCCATGTTAGTCTGTAGTTGCAAAATAGTAGAGTCCAGTAGGACCTTTAAAACTAACCAATTTTATTTAACCATAAGCTTTCGAGAACCAAAGCTCTCATCGTCAGATGCATCTGATGAAGAGAGCTGTGGTTCTTGAAAGCTTATGCTACAGTAAAGTTGGTTAGTCTAAAAGGTGCTAACAACAACAACAACGTCAACGGCGATGACAACAATGACAACAACAATAATAACAATAATAACAACAATAACAGCAACATTCAATTTATATACTGCCCTTCAGGACAACTTAATGCCCACTAAGAGCAGTTTACAAAATATGTTATTATTATCCCCACAACAATCACCCTGTGAGGCGGGTGGGGCTGAGAGAGCTCCAGAGAACTGTGACTAGCCCAAGGTCACCCAGCTGGCTTCAAGTGGAGCAGTGGGGAATCAAACCCAGCTCTCCAGATTACAGTCCCACGCTCTTAACTACTACACCAAACTGGCTCAAACTGGCTGCTGGACTCAAACCAAACTGGCTCGAACTGGCTACTGGACTCTTAATTTTTATGGATGACTATGAAATCCTATTATATCATATTTTTCAATTGAACAAGGGCCAACTCACCACTCTTTGGATTGCTCATCTGATCAAATTCCAATCTATAGAACTTTCAACAAGCAGTCCAAGGAGGTTGACACCTTTTGTTTTAACTGTGTTGTGGATGCAACACATGGACACATGAAGCTGCCTTATACTGAATCAGACCATCAAGGTCTGTATTGTCTACTCAGATTGGTGGCAGCTCTCAAGGATCTCAGGTAAAATTTCACATCATTTACTACCAGATCCTTTTGACTGGAGAACTGGGGATTGAACCTGGGACCTTTTGCATGCCAAGCAAATGATCTACCACTGAGCCACAGCCCTACCTCCTGAAAGCAAAGCAAGAAAAATAGAAGACCCTTCAATATTTGTGCTGCAAAACAAAGTTAAGGCAAGACAACTTTTTACTAACAAAGGGCTAGTTTTCTACTTAGCTGTACATTGCAACACGAACTCATTTCATCAAAGTGGACACTACTGGACTTTTAAAGATTCCCTAGGAAATGGGGAGGAATACTTTACTCCCTGAATTGTCTGAGGAAGGTGCCTAAAACTTTATATTAATCTAACACTGGTGTTTGATCCTGGATTAAGTATCTTTTTAATTATTAAGCAAAAAACAAATAAACAAAAACCCCGAGACATTTTGTTTTAATAGGAGTTAAGTAACTTGTTTCTTTAAAAAAAAACATTAATCTTGCCAGGGTTGGGCGAATATGACTATTTCAGAACATATCTTTTTCTACATATTCTATTCCTTTGAAATGAAGGTCATCTAAACTGGTGTTTCTCCTGAAAATATCTAGGGAACGTGCGGCAGACACTGCTGATTTAGGAACAGCCAGTGGTAAGCTGGAGATACTGAAGAGCAAAAAAAAAAAAGGTCTTAATAAATGGTAGCAGTGCACCCAGTGTTGCCTGGAACCCCCTCCCCTGCCAGAATCTGCACATGGACTTTATATATGGACTGTGCATAACTTGGTACTGGGGCCAATATGATGCATGAAGAAGGGAGCATCATGGGACTGGCAGGGCAACCCCCTGATCAGCACCCACAAGCCACCCTCTCTGCAAACACTCTGGAGTGCCCACACTGCACCCACATAAATGGGCCTGCTCGCCAAGATGCCAGCCCCTGCTGAGATTCCTGCAGGAACCAGGACTAGCAGTGAAAGAGAGAAAAGCCACTTTCCCAGAGACAGTTTTAAAAGGACAACTATTTTTCCTGTGGAAGCCATGGCATGCCTGTGTCTCAGATGGGCCTCTTGATATGGAGATGCCAGACACAAAAGGTGCTTCCAGATCTCCTGGTAATCCCTCAATCGAGATAATCACTTCCACCCACCAAGCAAGGGATGATCATAAAATGCAGATCACTTTTCATCCGCTCTTCCCCTGTGTCCTTCCTTCCCTCTGGAAGTGTCGCCATGGACCATCACAAAAATCAGTCACCCCTCGCCCTCTCTTCCTCCTGACCCTTTTGTCACAAACACAAGCATTAGGCTCTAAAGTACTCCGTCCGGATCTCCTTTATCCCACCTGAGTGGCACGTTATTTCATTTTGTTAAATTTCCTGAGAACCATTTGACAGGACGTAAGCCCACCCCAGGTCTAGCCTAGGGGCTGAAATTGACGATATAAGGGAGATGCTCAAACTCCCCAGGGCTCCTCCTACCCCACCCCACTTAGTGCCTTGCTGGCATCTCACTCGGCATTCTGCCCTTTGCTGCTGGATCTCTGCTCTCGCCAGAACAGGTATGTATTGCCCACCAACGATATTCCTGCAAATGCAACCCACCTTTATTTCCTAACCTTGTGGGGAATGTATATGTGACTCTTGTACTCTGTATTCTCCAGATTATTATGTAAAGCCTTTGATTCATTGAAATATTAGTCTCCTCTCTCATTGGGCGTGTCTCAGGAGCTCTGACCCTGGTATACATAGGCCTTGATCCTTTAAGAACTGTCTGCTTATTAATTCCCCATTCTGAAGGCAGTTTGGCTAACACCAGTTTCAGTTTAACTGTTGTCAAGTATGAGGCTTTTTGATACAAAGGAATATGAGCCTGGCGTTTTTATGAATGAGAATGAGAAGCAAGAATGGAAAATGGAGACGTTGTAGAAATGTCTGTACCACCTAAGGCTGCAGGTGGAGAATGCCATTTTGAATACCTTCTCATACTAAAAAAAAAAATCTTTAATATGAGAAGGAAATGTACTAGTCCAGTTTGTTCCATCGTGTGCTATTTTTCTATATTGGGGAAATATGTAATAAAATAAATGTGCGAGGCTCCTCCCTCACCAGCACCCCCACCTGATGTCCTGCCATCCTGGCAACTCCCCAGGCAGGTGTCCTCTGGCCTCACATTGTCAGGGAAGGGGTTACACCACCTTGTTCCTTCTCCTGCCCTGGGAGTGCTGCTCTGTTCTAGCCGCCTCTCACTGCAATTCCTCCTCGGCCATCACAGGAATCTGATCTCCCTTGTCCCACCTCCCTGGATCTTCTCTCAGTCCTCACCCAGCTTCCCTGAGTGGCCCTTCTCCCCATCTATCAGATGGAAGGGCTGGGTAGACTCTGCAGTCTCCCAGCCCCACCCACTCCATCCCAGCTAGGGTTGTCAAGTCCAGGAGATCTGGCACTCACCTTTGTTGATGTCTTTGTCCTTGTAAAAGCGGCATGCATGCTCTCCCTGGCTGTGCAATGGCATCACTTCCAGGAAGTGATGTCATCATGCAGGGCATTGTGTTGCCACTGGGAATGCTCCTGCACTCTGCAGCAGACTGATTTTGGCCCTTTGGGGGCCATATAGGGCCCATATGGGCCAATTTAGGCCCACTGTGAAGTGTAGGAGCTCACCAAGCCCAGGGCCCTTCCAGTAGCACTTCTGTGCTCTAATGGGCAGAATTGGGCCCATTTGGGGCTAAAATTGGCTCACTGTGGAGCACGGGAACACTGTTGGGAGGGCTCTGGAGAGTTCCTGTGCTTCACAGCAGCCCTATTTAGGCCCCAAACAGGCCTGATTTGGCCACAAGTGGATTGAATTGCCCGCTACAGAGTGAAGATGCGCATTCCAGCAGGTAAACAGTGGCAGGGGGTGGAGGATGGGAGTGGGGGATCCCCCACCCCCAGCAGGGGACTGGTAACCCTAAATTCCCAGCCCAGGACAGGGCATTTGCTGTGTTCTCTGCCTGGCTTTCCCCTGCTGCTTCTGGAGCCTCTCCAGTGGTTCCCATGGCAGCTTGGGCCTATGCCTGCCTGGCTCATGCTGCCAGCAATCTCCTGTGAGCCTGGCTGAGGATGAGCTGGCTGGGCGACTGCAGGAGAAGGGTGAGTCAGCTAGGTGGCTGCAGGCTGTTCTCCAGGGCATCAGCTGTTGTCAGGGCTTTTTTTCTGGGAAAAGAGGTGGTAGAACTCAGTGGGTTGCCCTCAGAGAAAATGGTCACATGACATTGCCCCGCCCCCTGATCTCCAGACAGAGAGGAATTTAGATTGCCCTCTGTGCCACCAGCCCCCTGTCTGGAGATCAGGGGGTGGGGCCACCAGCCATGTGACCATTTTTAAGAGGTTCCGGAACTCCATTCCATCGCATTCTAGCTGAAAAAAAGCCCTGGCTGTTGCTGTCCTAATGGCGAAGGTGGCCAGGGGCTCCGTAGAGGCACCTGCAGCTGAGGTACTGACAGAGGCTGTGCTGCAGGGCCTGAGGACAGTGCCTGTCGCTGCTAGGCTGGTGGAGGGGTGGTGGTGGTCACGAGGACAGTGTCGCCAGACAAAATTTAAAAATATGATTTGCCTACCTGCAGTCCAAAATGGAACAATCCATTCTACCACCACCATCTCCTTCTCCACAGAATGGGAGCTGAGCATGCGATTCTCAGCACCGACTGAATGAATTGTTTTTGCCAACTGGCTCCCCGTTCTCCCCTTTAAAATGATACGTTGAAGAATTTTGTCTATGTTCTTTGTCTGTTTTGAGTTGTATGGGATGTGTCTGCTGTGTTGTGTGACACCTAAGGGAAGAAGAATTTGTATCAAGATTAGGGTTGATAAAAGAAGAATGGAATCTTCTCTGGTCATTGTGAGCTAGATGAGGAGAGATGGAAAGAGTTGCCAAGAACATGAGAGTGCTTATGGGTGCTTTTCCTGTGAGGTTTCAAACAGTCATTGTCCAATTATAATGTTAACTTGAATGGAGGAGGAATTCTGCCGCTCTAAAGGTTTCTGTGATGTATACATGATGTAGTGATGCGTGCTACTGTTGTGTTTTCTCCTTTAACATCCCAGGGCGAGTCTTATTTCTTTTTCCTCACACAGTAGAACCTTTCAGATGTTAGGACGTTGTGCTCCAGTATGAGCACAAATGTAAAAATATCATGCTCTGGGTAAACATACCCCTTATTAATTTGATTAAAATATTACATTTTTCAAGCACTGACAAGGTTAATGATCTTAATGGCCACTGCTGTTTACATACCAGTGTCGTGAGTGATTATTAGTGATGTTATTCCAAATCTGAGGCCTGCTACTTGTCCTCTTGACCCCTTTCCAATGCACCTTTTCGTGCCTTGTCAGTGATATTAGGCTATCAATAGTTTCTATTCTAAATATCTTGCTGACTGTCGGCTGTGTTTTTCCTGTCTTTAAGACAGCAGTTGTTTTCCCTCACCTTGGGGAGCAAATTTCCCTTGGAGCCTGAAGTCTTTGGAAATTGCAGGCCTATTTCCAATTTAAGCTCCTTCCTCTGGCTACGGTTTCACAATGGGAGGTGGCTGCAGGCAGCTCTGGGGCTGTTTATCAAAATTGTCTCCGTTCATGAGAAACGTCAGCCTGAGTTGCATTTCTATCATAACACTGTGACTCGGCTTCTCAGGAGTCTAAAATTCTCCTCAAAACTTCAAATTTGGCTTGTCTTCTATTCTTTTTGTATTTTATGTGAGCGTAGTTGGTGACTTTTTTAAGGCACAGAAGGGCTTTCGTACTTGTCTTGATACAGCTTCAGCCTCCTTAGAGCTGTGCACTGCCTGTTACCAATTAGAACACTTTGTCACAATCCAGCACATATTTAAAGTGATTGAAATAAATACTATTCAACTTCAGGGGACTTACAAGAGTTTAACACTGATTGTACTAGGATTGTGTTATTCACTATGCCTAACTCTGTACTAGTGGAGGGTACAAACCAAATTACAAACCAAAGTTTGTCATGAATCGGCAGTTCATGGGAGCTCATTTCTCACGAACCGTGATGAATTTTTGCCTAGTACATTTGCTTCATATTTCGGTTCATCATTGCAGACAGCCTGGTGCTGATCAATCAGTTTCCTAGGCAATGGGGGGATGCACTCTCCGCAGACCTTCTGCTGACCCGGAAGTGACGTTTTCACGAACTGAACAAACCAGTTCATGAACCAGGGCAAGTTCGTGAAAGTTTATGGTTTGTGATTTGTGAACCATGATGAACCACAAACCAAACAAAGCACCATTTTTTTTGGTTCATGCCCACTTCTACTCTGTACTCAATTACTGGAAGAAGCCATAGGCCAGTGGCAGAATATACACAATCCATAGCTTCCATGTGCATTAGGGCTGCCAGGCAGCAGCAGGAGAACTAAACAAAAGTGAGGTCAGCTGTTACCTTGTTACCAGAAAGCCATGTCACAACACAGCCAACATCACTCCTCCCCCCAATTCCCCCACCCCCAACCATCCCAGGTGGACTCAGCCTAGAAACCCTAATGTGTATTCTGATGACAACTAATTTAAGATGGAAACAAAAATGCCTCACTTGAGTCATAACTGATCCTAAATGAAGAATTAACAATAGTCAGAATTCTTCAAAGTTGACAAATATCCTGGTGCTTATCTATCTTACTTCGAGTTAAGGAAGTTCAGAGAGTGATGGGGGGTGGGGGCGTGATTCAGCAAGTACATTTTGCAGTCATATGACTCATAAACAGATCCTGCTGACGAACAAAACTGCAGGGATAGATCTGTCATTCCAAAATGGTAGTTACAGTTGCACCCTTGGCTCCTTGGTTTTGAGAATGCATTGAATCAATTCTATATAAGCAATGGCCCATGCTTGCTTGCTATTCTCTTATTCTCTTACTGCACCAGTTTGGTGGAGTGGTTAAGAGCGTGGGACTCTAATCTTGCGAACCGGGTTTGACTCTCCACTCCTCCACTTGAAGCCAGCTGGGTGACCTTGGTTCAGGCACAGCTCTTTCAGAGCTCTCTCAGCCCCACCCACCTCACAGGGTGATTGCTGTTGTGGGGATAATAATAACATAATTTGTAAACTCCTCTGAGTGGGTGTTAAGTCATCCTGAAGGGCGGTATATAAATCAAATGTTGTTGTTGTTATTTTGGGACTATGCCTCTTAGGCACAGGAGAAAATATCTTGCTCGAACATGAAACAGAGATATGGTAGTCTGGTAAAGGCAGGAATAGATATGGCATCGATGCTACTTAGGTTTGCCAACCTCCAGGTGGGGTCTGGAGATCTCCAGGAATTTCAAGTGATCTCCAGATACAAAGATGAGTTCCCCTGGAGAAAGTGGCAGCTTTGGAGGGTAGAATCTGTGGCATGATATCCCTGATGAGCTTCCTCCCTTCCCCAGACTCCATCCTCCCCTGGCTCTGCCCCCAAATCTTCAGGCATTTCCAAACCCAGACTTGGCAAGCCTGATGTTATCAGATCATAGGCAGTGCTGCTGCCACCAATGTGCCCTGCAATCAGTGCCAATAATAGAAGAGACAGAGGGAAAGTGACTGGGGTAGAATCAAAACAACAAAATGCCCACAAAATGTAGCAAAACTTGCTCTTTTCCTTGCAAGCTCCTTTGCCAATTTATATGGCGTCTCTCAAGAGATCTGCTCAAGTAAAACCTGATAAAATCATTAAAAAGCATAAACACAATTAAAATGCTCCTAAATGGTAAATATCATCACCGAATGCAGCAAAACTTGTTATTTTCCTTGCAAGCTCCTTTGCCAATTTATATGCCATCTCTCCAGGGATCTGCTCAAGCAAAACCTGATAAAATCATTATTAAAAAGCATAAGCATAATTAAAATTAACAAACCATAGCACCCACTATTAAAAATCCATCCATTAAAAAATTCATCCTTCTCTCCTTGTTATTTGGGGGAAAGCAACAGAGAACAGTGTAATGTTAGAGGAATTCTGTGATGCTGATTTATGAAAGGTTTCCCTCCCTACAGAAGGATTCCTCTTTGAGTGAAAGCCGAGACCTGCAACTGGACGGCTTCTACAGAAACCATCTTATGGCTCTACAATCAGGTGTTTGTCTTGTCATCACAAAACTTGAGTGTGGCAATCAGAGCATTAAAAACAGACCAGTTGGGGAACTGCTATGTTGGGGTGGGAATAAATTGGGAATGTCTCCTAATATTGCAAGGTTACTAGGATCTTGAGATAGATAAGCAGTTTCTGGCTTACTCGGTCCTCCTAACCCTCTGATATCTAGTGCTGTAGCACAATCTCCCTATAATACTGACTTCAAGGCTAGTTGAAGAGGATGGTGCAGCTCAGAAGAGTATCATTTTAACTCCATACTTCATGCCCTTCCCCCTTTCTTATCCTGCTTCTCCCTGTAACTGAAACTCATCTACCCTCTTTGTTCTGTACTTTACAAAGACCAATAAGCATGCTTAGATCTTCCTTCACAGCTTAGGGTCCTCATACTTATTGAACCTCAGCTTCCATTATACTCCTCCATACCAGCTACCCTCTTGAGACAAGCCATATGGTTGAGGTGCCCTCTTAGGATTTCCAGTACGGCAACAGTTACATTACAGGTGTTCTCTTTGGTAGGCTCAAACCTTTGGAATGGCTACCCAGAGTGAGTACAGAGGGTGTTTTTACTTCAGGCATTCAAGAATGTGTGTAGGATGGTTTTATTTTAGAGGGCTCTTGGTGGCGGGTAAATGGTTTTGGCAGATCTGGCTATATCCTATACTTTCCTTCTTCCTTCCCTCCCTTCCTTTTATCTCCATCGGAGACCCAAGTCAGCTTACAACATCATTCTCTCTGCCTTCATTTTATCCTTACAACTTCCCAGTGAGGTAGATTAAGCTACGTTTTTAACTCAAGGTCATGCAGAACTCAAGGTCATGCAGGGAGGCACTCCCCCAATCAGAGCTAAACTAAACAAGACAAATTACACAAAGACACTCAAGTGAAGGGAGACGCAATGTTAGCTGGGAAGTGTAGTTTGAATTTCACCCCTCTCTCTACAGAGCCGGAAAAGATTGCTCCTCAGAAAGTTTGTTAATTTCACCTCTCTACCAAGCCAGCAAAGATCGCTCCTCAGAGGGTTTGTGAATTTTCTTTTTGCCTCCCCAAGTCTCTGTCCATTATTAACAAACCCTCTGAGGAACAATCTTTTTTGACAATTTTCCATAGTTTCAAATAGATTGGAATGGCACGAGGCAAGAAGCCCTCTATGAAGATGTAGTTCTTCATTTATGGAGGAGTTTTGACTGGAGTGCTTTGGCTGAAGTTCCTTCATCGAACTCTCATTAGGAAAATTAGCTCTCTTAAGATGTCATAAGGTGGACAGCCGAAGAAAGCAACATGTCCTTTCAGAAGTCACTTTGAACGTCCTGGCAATGGACTCCAAGACCTAAGATGGCTTTAGGACACATAGGGCCAAGCTACGAGTGACGAATGACACTTGAACAGCAAGTGAACAGACTCACGTGTATTCCTCCCTGTTCACTTGCACTCCACTTGCGCTCCACTCGATCACGTGGAGCGCAAGTGGAGCGCAAGTGAACAGGGAGGAATACATGTGAGTCTGTTCACTTGCCGTTTGAATGTCATTCGTCCCTTGTAGGTTGGCTCATAGACTCCAGAAACATTAGGACTGTGTTCTTCTGAAAAGACCTTCCTGTAATATTCTGTTAGATAATGCTGACATATTCTGTTAGATAATTGCTGGTAATGCAAAAGCATTACTAGCAATCTGTAGCCACATTAGTCTGACAAGCCAGTAGATTATTTTACGCCTACTTTTTGTTTTAGTTGAAACCCATCCCACAGAATGGGAGGCCGAGAGGAAGGTGGGCGACTTGGTTGGACTTTTACATTTTTTTAAAATAGGGTAGTTTAGCTGAACATGCACTTCGCAGGATTGCTGGTGTTAATTAGAATTGCCAAACCCCAAATAACTTGCAAAATATAATGAAGCCAGACCTACACAAGGAATATAGTCTGGATAAGAAGATCAGCAGTACACATGGCAAACAGAGTGTGCCTTCCCGAAAGAATTAACCCTGAATAGTGTGCAGATTTGGTATTTGGAAACATGAATTCATCTCCAGGAGCTTCAAAACTCTTGTCCAAGCTATTCTTGCTGAGATCACTCTCCTAAGAACTTCTTTCCAGTTCCACTTTCTTCCTATCCTCTACTTTCCTCAGCTTCATATTTATGCCTCCAATTATCCTCCCAGATTGCTATTTTCCCACATCAGGTTGCCAACTCTGGCCTGGGAAATTCCTGGAGATTTTTGGATAGTGCCTGTAGAGGTAGGAATTTGGAGACGGATTTCACCTACATATTTATGATATACCATTGAATCAGCCTTCTGAAGCTGTTATTTTCTCCAGGGGAACCGATTTCTGTAGTCTGGAGATCAGTGGTCATTCAGGAAGATGGCACGTGGAGATTGGTAGCCCTAGCTCAGTAAACTAATGTCTCTATCCTTCTTTTGCAAAATAGAAGAGTCCAGTAGCACCTTTAAGACTAACCAACTTTACTGTAGCATAAGCTTTTGAGAAACACAGTTCTCTTCATCAGATGCAGTTGGTTAGTCTTAAAGGTGCTACTGGACTCTTTTCTATTTTGCTACTACAGACTAACTCAGCTAACTCATCTGGATCTTCTTCTTTTGGTGTCCTGGATCCTCTACATTGGCTTTCCCAGCACTGCATACGTTCTTTTCAACTTTCTTCTTCATTACACACTTGGTCAGTTCAGAGCCTTCAATAGCACAGTCAGGGGGGGAAAGCAAAGCCATCTTCTCATTGTGTGCAAGTGTTCTTTGTTTCCATAACTTTCCATTGCAGAGAGAGACTTAAATGAATAACCGGCTTATATGTGATTAAAAATATTGGCACCTGAGGAGGACATCAAGCTGTCACAGACAGTTCAGAAACCAAAATAATTTTACTTTTGAAAGTGGCAACTTGGATATGCAAGAGTTACACACACACACAGCAATCAGGACAGATTTCGTTTTTTGTCTCGACATTTGTACAAAGTAGGGAAAGAAAGCTCTTTGGCTCCCTCTACAGGAAAAGTTCATTCACTGAAGGTTAGCAATTGTTTCCAGGGTAATTTGCATATGGTTGTTCAGAGCACATTCTATGAAATGTTCCAAGATGAAGAGAGGAATCATACAATGAACGTGTACATTTTGCAAAAGAACTTAACATAACATGTAACTGCAGATAAACAAAAATAATGGACAACGGGGATGGTAAAGCGGGGATGTTTAATTGGAAAGAGGTGATAACATAAGTAAGTGAACTATCTAAAAATTACACTAAAATACAGTAAGAGAAGGTTCTCTGTATTTAAAGTTTTAGAAGAGTGGGTAGGAAGAAACTTGCTACTCCATTAAGACATATTTATATATTATGATGGATTTTTATCATACGTCCTTTTAACAACAACTAACCTCTGAGGACAGAGGAAGAATTGGTGGGTTTGTTGCAAATTTACTTCTAACATTTCTGCCAGTTCTTTGAAACATTTAGCAAAAGCAACTGAAATAAGATTCAGTGGCATCAGGCCTGAATAAAAGTGCATCTCATTTGTAACTTACCCAGATATCATACTTCTGAAGACATACTGTTCCGAGATCCAACACAATGTGGTGCTTAGCATGTCGGACTGGACCTCGGACACCCAGATGCAAATCTCCACTCTACCACAGAAACTTTCCGGATATCCTGGACCATTCACTCACTCTCAGCCTAACCCGTCTCACAGGATTGATGCGGTGAGGACTCAATGGAGCACAGGAAAATAATGTTGAATGCTGTCGGGGTGCCCAGTAAGGGGGGAAAAAGCAGAGTATAAATATAAATACAACTGTTATTAGAAGAGAGTAGAATCTACCATTGCAGAATTTCAGGCAGGTGAGTTGCTTGCTGCGACTGAGGGTATAATCATATATCTAATAGCTGGGGGCCCATGGTGTGCAAATATATAAACCCACAAGCCAGCAGGACTTGGCCATAAAAGAGATGTTTCTGCAATTTCGGTGCAGGGTTCGGTGCAGAAAATCCTCAAATCCCAACAAAAAGATAGGGGGGGGGTTACATTTATTTTATTTATTTATTTTTGATTTTTATTCTACCCTCCCCACATTTCCAGCAGGCTCAGGGCAGATTACAAAATACATAAAGGTTACAATATGTAAAACAGTTGTTATAATTAACAATTCTAAAAACATCCAATGTCTACAGTTAAAATACAATTATAAATATCAACATAGTGGCACAGAATTCCACTGATCAAATTTAAAACAACTTCAGAGCACCTCTGCATTAAAGAGTTTTTAAAAATGGGGGTGTTGGTGGCGGGGAGGGCCCAATCCCTCATCAACCGGCCAGGGGGGCTCCGCCTAGCACCGCCCATATGCCTGGCGGAACAGCTCCGTCTTGCAGGCCCGGCGAAAGGATAACAAATCTTGCTGTGCATGCACAGTCCAGAGGAGGAGTGGACAGCCGTGAGAAATCACATGACTCATCCAGAGATACGAATACCCAGGTCAAGAGTGGAGCAGTGCCATCCCCGGAGGGGCGGGGCTTGCCCGGGACAGTGGCTGCTTCAAAAACTGGTGGTTGAGCGGCTTCTGGGGCCGGAGAGTGTGCCTCACCTCTCCCTGCCCTGCCCACTGTGGCCCCTCACATCACTGGTGTGAGCCCCCAAAGGTAACAAACAGGGAATGGTGTTGAGGGGGGGGGGGAGGAACATGCAAGGCTGTTGAGGGGGGAGGAAAGAAGAAGAGGGAAGGGTATTTGAGAGAGGAGAGGAACAGCCAAGCGCTTGGAAGGGGAAATCTACCCTGGAATTTTTCTCCCCCCATGCTTGTTCTTTCAGAATACTGTGCACACTATGAAAAAAACCCAAATAATTCCTCTCAGATGGTTGTTGGGGGTTTTCCGGGCTGTATTGCCGTGGTCTTGGCATTGTAGTTCCTGACGTTTCGCCAGCAGCTGTGGCTGGCATCTTCAGAGGTATAGCACCAAAAGAGTTTGCTACACCTCTGAAGATGCCAGCCACAGCTGCTGGCGAAACGTCAGGAACTACAATGCCAAGACCACGGCAATACAGCCCGGAAAACCCCCAACAACCATCGTTCTCCGGCCGTGAAAGCCTTCGACAATACATCAATTCCTCTCAGCCTTTAGAATAAAGCCATATTTACTTTTAAAGAAAGAAATAAACCCGATTTTTCTGAGATCCTATAGCAATGCCACAGGCCATATTTTTTCACAATTGCTGAAGCTGTCCTTTTATGTCTTCCGCACTGTCTTGAAGTGTGTTTTATTTGTAAATTTACAAGCAGGCACCTACTGCGTGCACCAGGCAGCCACTAGTTCAACTGACTCCAAAAGCCCCCCCCCTCCATTCTAAGTAGCTCCATCTAGAACTCTCTGCCTGCCACATCCAGTACTGGAGTAGTAATGCTACCTTCAGATTGGTTCTGCACCCGTCTCTCTAGTTAGACACGCCACCTGTCCAAACTCTGATACACTACTTTCCAAACAGACAAATACAGTACAGCACACAGTTCCAATATCTTGAGCTGGTACAGGTTTTAGTAGTTCAACTCACTCATGGCTACAGGTGACAAGCCATTGGGTGAGAGACAAAGGGTCATGCCCAGTCAAAATACTTGTAACAGGAAGAAGATTCCCCATCTTATTTAGATACAAGTAGGGGACCCACAATGATTTGTGGGGGGCATCTAACCCTCTCCCTCCGATTTTCTCTTTCCCTTTCTGAACATCCCCATCGTCTCTTCCCTCTTCCCAATTCCTTCTCTCCTACCCATCTACCAGCCAAGCTATGGCTGAGTTTTACTATGTCCGTTGCTAGGCTGGGCCCCGTTTCACAGAGGAAACCTTGTAAGGACTTGCTGGGGGCATCTCACTTTCCCCGTATCCCACTCCCCACACTATTTCCTCTTTCCCTCCTCCTGGCAGCCCCCATATCCTCAAATTTCCTTGCTTCCTTCTCTTCTCTCTCTCTCTCTCTACCTACCAACCTACCTTTTATCTTCCCCCGATCTTCAGCTCTACTAGCTGTCTTTATTCATTTATTCCATGTATACTCTAGCTTTCTTCACAATGGGACTCAAAGCAGCATGCATCATTCTTCTCTGCTCCATTTTATGCTCACGAATCACGATAACCCTGTTAGGTAAGTAAGGATGAGAGTGTATGACTAGCCCAAAGTCACCCTCTGAGCTTTCATAGCAGATTGGGGTTTTAAACCTGGGTATCCCATATTCTTGTGTGAAACTCTAATACTACACTGGCTTTCATGGAGTGGCTGCTATTGAACAGTAGAAAGCAGCTAGGCCTGAGTCATCATGACAGTCAGGTGATAGCAAGTCGTTCAGTGGCTGCTGCTAGACCTCGCCTTGAGGAGTTCTCTCTCAAAAGTCAGAACAGCCCTGGTAAGGGGTTTGCCCCCTCCCACTTCCCCCTTGCTCTCTCTGCCTTTTCCTTACAGAAACCAAGGCTGGAAGGCTAGCAATAAAAATGTGGTTGCCTAGCAATGGCCACTGGGGACATTGATTTCTTAAAGTGACAGGTGCTGCTTCTATCATTGAGGGGGTTGACTCCCCAATTAAAAAAAAAAGATTTCAGATTTTCCCCCTTCAAATCTGGGCTTTTCTCAGGTTTGTAGAAAGATCTGTTTGTCCATGGTCCCAGTCTCTGACTTTAAGTATCCGCATATGGGGTCATGTTGAGAATTAGATATGTTGATTTACACCCTACTGTTCTCCTCAAAGGAAACCTAGAGTGGCTTAGAACCTCATTCTCCCCTCTTTCTGTTTTTATCCTCATAACAACCTTGCAAGGCAGGTTAGGCTAGGAAAGACTGGGTCATGTATGTTAGCATACCTGCCATGATTGTATTCTGCATTTTATAATGGTCACTGCTGTTTTGTTCTGTTTGCCTGAATTATATGCTGTAACTCTGTGTGATCATCTGAGAGTGTCTTACCTTCTGATATTAATTGCAGGAGAGAATCCTCCATTATCTGTCGAAAATATGAACTTTCACTTTTTCCAGCAAGTGTCCTTGGAAAGAGCTGCTAGCAGCAAACACTGTAACTTTCCCAGAGACTAGAATATTTCCTTTGTACTTCATGTAGTCTAAACTAATCTGTTCCCATGCAGCCTCTTTGGGGTTTCGTGCCAGAATGTCAACGGACCTAGGAGGGTGGGAAGTTTCCCCTATAATTTGTTATGCCTTTGTTTGAATTGTCACTTCTGCCAATTGCCACCTGTACTGTATGGATCTCAATAAAGCTGCTTCAACTGGAACACCTGCATGTTAACTGTGGAGGACTTGAGGGACCCAACTGCCAGGGACTGACAGACTGACCGGCCAGTATTCAGTCAGCAAGCTTCTAAAACAAGAGGGGGACATTTAACCTGTGCCTCCCAGATCCTAGTCCACTTCACTAACCACTACACCATACTTCTCTCAGAAATATTTTTGAATCAGCACTTTGAGGAAACTTTTAAAAAACGGATTAACAGATTTTCCCTTCTATTCCTGGACTGCTGTATGGATTCAACGTGTCCCGAGTGCCTTCCCTTTGACTTTTGGCTTGCTACACCAAAACTATACTCTGGAGTACTGAGAAGGCCCTGGTATTCTACAGCCTTAGATTCCATTTTGGCCAAGGAACACTTCTAGGAGATAAAAGTAGAATAAATGCTGAGTTGCTCTGAGGTGATGATGAAGTTGTGATTGTGAAGCCTACAAAAAATGTATTGAGTCAATTACACATGTTCTTTTGCATTGTCATTTGTACACTGGTATACGTCAAACATATTTAAAATCTGTTTTAGCTAGTATGATGGATTGCTCTGACTCGCTCAAAGTCTATAGACTGTTGAACGATTCCTTTCCTGACATCACCGAGAAGGTGGACAAGTTTCTCCATTCTGCTTCGAAGTTGCGTCAAAGGATATCACGGAAATAAGCTATAAATGTATTTATGTATTTGTAATGTAGTATCCTTTTAACCTTGTTTTCTTTTTTCGCAAGTGGATAACTTGAATTGTTGCTATATGCCAATAAATCCATTTCCTGTCGCCAATGGCAACTAGTCCTTAAATAATGCCCAAAGAGGTAATCTAAACCCCTCCTTTTAAACCACATGACCAAATTAGAATGATATGTAAGGACTTTGAAACCAATGGGCTAGTTATAGCAGTAGTCTCTGGCAAGATAGAAAAGAGCAAGTCACTTGATTCATGAAAGGTCATATAGTATCATAAATGTTGTTAGTCTTATTGGTGCTACTGGGCTCTTGCTCTTTTCTGCTGCTCCAGACAGACAAACACAGCTACACATCTTGATCTCTCTCTGGCAAGGGATATGTTAGAGCCTAGACTGGAGAGAGGTTTGGGTCTAGGGAAGAGATAGGGCCAGTTGGAGAAAAGGTTTGTCTCGAATGGAGGGGAGAAATAAGAGTACCTTGGCAGAGCAGAGATGGGCCAAAGGAAAGGAATAGGGTAAGTGACTAGGAGGCAGTAAGAAGACGCTTGGAGAAGAGATGTCCGAGGCAAGGAACAAGGGAAGAAGTGGAACAAGTTTGGATTATATGTGGCTTGATTTAAAGTGACATTTGTGATGTCCTGGTGCAGAAGGTTGGTGGTGGAGGATAACTTGGGGTAAGCTGCTCTATATTCTGGATGCACATCTTACAGGGGCATCTGTTTAGTCACTGTGGGAACCGGATGTTGGACTGACTGGATGGATGACTGCCCTTCTTATATTTGTATATCCCTGAACTGTGCGGGCAGAGGGCTGTGTAGAAAATTCAGCAATATAGAACAGAACACTGGAAAATTTCTAATGCATCAGTTTCATTTTTGAAGTAAACCCAGCTAATTTGAAAATACAGACATTTGAGAAATCCAGTCTAGCAAATTGGATGAGGAAAATTTCTGATGCATAATGGAAAGTGCCATCAAAATATGTGGGTCAAGGGCCTCAAATTTACTTTGTGTTGCACTCTCAAAGATAATTTTTACAAAATGATGTATTGGTGGTTTATGTCTCCAGGCAAAATTGCAAAAATGGCTAAAGGTGTCTCAAATAAATGTTGGAAATGTGAACAACAAGAAGGGACATTTAATCATCTTTGGCGAACTTGCAACAAAGTGAAAAAAATGTCGGTTACAAGTACATATGTTAACGCAGAAAATATTAAAAGTTAATTTACAGATTAAGCCAGAGTTCTATTTGTTGGGAATTATGGATAACAAATTGGAAAAAGAGTATGGTATTCTAATTTTATATATGGTAACAGTGGCATGGCTTTTATATGCTCAAAAATGGAAGTTCAGGTATCGACCTTCATTAAAAGATTGGACTGGGAAGATGATGGACTTAGTTGAGCTGGCCAAACTCACATCATTATCATTATCATTATCATTATCATTATCATTATCATTATCATTATCATTATCATTATCATTATCATTATCAATTATTATTCATTTGCCATGAATATGGAAAGTGGTTTGTCTCTAATTAATGCCCAGAGGCCCCGAGGATGGGCGGTTTTTTTGATGATGATGATGATTAATAATAATAATAATAATTAATAATTTATTATTATTATTATTGATGATAACAACGATGACGACGACAACGATGATGATGATGATGATGATGATGATGATGATGATGATGATGATAAACCGCCCATCCTCAGGGGCTCTGAGCATTAATTAGAGACATAAGAACATAAGCAAAGCCTTGTTGGATCAGGCCAGTGGCCCATCCAGTCCAACATTCTGTCACACACAGTGGCTAGAAATCCAGTGCCATCTAAAGGACTGTCAATGAGGCCAGGACACCAGATGCCCTCCCACTGCCTTCCTTCCAGCACCAAGACAACAGAGCACCACCTCCCCACAAAGAGAATACCATCTATCTCCTGTGGCTAATAGCCACTGATGGACCTCTGCTCCATATATTTGTCCAGTCCCCTCTTGAAGCTGGCAATGCTTGTAGCTGCCACCACCTCCTGTGGCAACGAATTCCATGTGTTTATCACCCTTTGTGTAAAGTAGTATTTTCTTCTATCTGTTCTAACCCGACTGCTCAATAATTTCATAGAGTGCCCACGAGTTCTTGTATTGTGAGAAAGGGAGAAAAACACATCTTTCTCTACCTTCTCTAACCCGTGCATTATCTTGTAAACCTCTATCATGTCTCCCCTCAGTCGTCTTTTCTCCAGGCTAAAGAGCCCCAAGCGCCTCAATCTTTCCTCATAGGGAAAGTGTTCCAACCCTTTAATCATTTTAGTTGCCCTTCTCTGTACTTTTTCCAGTGCTATGATATCTTTTTTAAGGTGTGGCGACCAGAACTGTACACAGTACTCCAAATGAGGCCTCACCATCGATTTATACAGAGGCATTATGATACCGGCTGATTTGTTTTCAATCCCTTTCCTAATAACCCCTAGCATAGCATTAGCTTTTTTTATGGCAGTCGCACACTGTGCTGACGTTTTTAGTGAGTTATCTATCATGACTCCAAGATCTCTCTCTTGGTCAGTCTCCGCCAGTTCAGACCCCATCAACTTGTATTTATATTTTGGATTTTTGGTTCCAATGTGCATTACTTTGCACTTGGCTACATTGAACCTCATTTGCCACATGGATGCCCACTCTTCTAGCCTCGACAGATCCCTTTGGAGTGCCTCACAATCCTCTCTGGCTTTCACCACCCTGAACAATTTCGTGTCATCTGCAAATTTAGCCACTTCACTGCTTAATCCCAATTCCAAATCATTAATAAACAAGTTAAAAAGCATTGGACCCAATACCGACCCCTGTGGCACCCCACTGCTCACCACCCTCCACTGTGAGAAGTGCCCGTTTATACTCACTCTCTGTTTCCTATTAATTAGCCAGTTTTCGATCCACAAGAGGACTTGGCCCTTTATCCCATAGCTACTGAACTTACTTAGGAGCCTTTGATGAGGAACTTTGTCAAAAGCTTTCTGGAAGTCAAGATAAACAATATCTATCAAGTCTCCCTTGTCCACTTGTTTGTTCACTCCCTCAAAGAACTCTAACAGATTGGTGAGACAAGATCTTCCCTTACAGAACCCATGCTGAGTTTTCCTCATCAGCTTTTGGTCATCAATGTGCCCACTAATTTTATTTTTGATAATAGTTTCCACCAACTTACCCGGTATTGACGTCAGGCTGACTGGCCTGTAATTTCCCGGATCTCCCCTGGAACCTTTTTTAAAGATGGGGACAACATTAGCTACCTTCCAGTCCTCAGGAACAGATGCAGAGTTTAATGACAGACAAAACACTTTCCATATTCATGGCAAATTGGAAACCTTTTATGGACTATCTGCGAGAGACCAAGAAAAATGAAGTAATGATTTGTGGGTTTGTTTTTTAAGAACAAAGTTTTGAGATACCAAGAAGATGAGGCACAGAAAGAAGATGCTAATGAGACTCCAAGCTGATTGATAATAAAGGAGGAAGCAAAAGGTAAAGGTAGTCCCCTGTGCAAGCACCGAGTCATTACTAACCCATGGGGGGATGTCGCATCACGATGTTTTCTTGGCCGACTTTTTGCGGGGTGGTTTGCCATTGCCTTCCCCAGTCATCTACACTTTACCTCCAGGAAACTGGGTACTCATTTTACCGACCTCAGAAGGATTGAAGGCTGAGTCAACCTTAAGACAGCTACCTGAACCCAGCTTCCTCTGGGGTCAAACTCAGGTCGTGAGCAGAGCTTGGGTTGCAGTACTGTCACTTACCACTCTGCGCCACAGGGAGGAAGAGTTGTAGGCAAAAACCTGTAATGGATTAATAATATTGCCTATTATGTTTTTTACTGTCTTTACTTTGTAGACTGATTTGTAGGCCATTCTTAGCTCTTTGTAGTTGTCTTTTTTGTTATGTCTTACTTTGTCTCTTTTGCTCTATCTTTTAACTTTTCCAAAATAAAAATAAAAAATATTTTTTTAAAAAAGTGCCATCAAGTTGCAACTGACTTATAGCAACTCTGTAGGGTTTTCAAGGCAAGAGATGTTCAGAGGTGGTTTGCCATTGCCTGCCTCTGCACAGCAACCTTTGACCTTCCTTGGTGATCTCCCATCCAAGTGATCTCCCAACCAGGGCCACCCCTGCTTAGGTTCCAAGATCTGAGAAGATCAGGCTAGCCTAGGTCATCCAGGCCAGGGCTTCAGAAAGCAAAGATGCAGGATATATTGTCGAAGGCTTTCACGGCCAGAGAACGATGGTTGTTGTGGATTTTCCAGGCTGTATTGCCGTGGTCTTGGCATTGTAGTTCCTGATGTTTCACCGGCAGCTGTGACTGGCATCTTCAGAGGTGTAGCACCGAAAGACAGAGATATCTCAGTGTCAAACAGTTGGTTTCGTAGCACCGAAAGACAGAGATTTCCCAGTTGGGTGTGTAGCACCAAAAGCACCAAAAGACAGACATCTCTCAGTTGGTTGTGTAGCACCGAAAGACAGAGATCTCTCAGTTGGTTGTGTAGCACCAAAAGCGCCGAAAGACAGAGATCTCTCAGTTGTAGCACCGAAAGACAGAGATCTCTCAGTTGTAGCACTGAAAGACAGAGATCTCTCAGTTGGTTGTGTAGCACCAAAAGCACCGAAAGACAGAGATCTCTCAGTTGGTTGTGTAGCACCAAAAGCCAGAGATCTCTCAGTTTGACACTGAGAGATCTCTTTCTTTTGATGCTACACCTCTGAAGGTGCCAGTCACAGCTGCTGGCGAAACATCAGGAACTACAATGCCAAGACCACGGCGATACAGCCCGGAAAATCCACAACAACCAAAGATGCAGGATGTTAGATGATTTAAAAAAAAAATAATCCCAAGTCCTTGGGAACTGTTGTGGGGACTTTGTACATGTGGAGGAACACAGACAAAGTTAGTGCACAGAAAGAGCTGTGAAGCCATTATGTTCAAGTGGTACATGTGAACACGCCTTGAGAGGGAGTCAGGAGAGTCACTCATGTCCCGCTTTAGAGCAGAAATCAGATTGCATTCATTGCAACCATTCATTCCAATCTGAAGTGAATGTTGCCTTTGAATTTGAAAAATCGTTTGTTTCAGCCTCCCTCTCCAAATGTTGCTCCTCCCAGCTCCAGCACAAACCATTGTGAAATGTTTACTGGGCCGTGATTGTAAAGGCTCAGTGTTTCCTATATAGAGCAAAATGAATTTCTGACCCTGCCCAGCACATTCTAAGGCTTCTTTGTGGCTATTAAATGCTGGAAGAAAAACCACAAATTACCATTGGAAGGGGATTGGGGCTTAAGTCCTGGCTCCAGTGGCTCTCTACTCCACCCTCCAAAAAAATAAATAAATCTACTGCATCTGTATATACAAACACCCCAGGTGAGGTAAGATCTTGAATAAATACACTCCATATAAAATTGGCCCCAAGAAAAAAAGGAAGGTTTGCACTTAAATGGAAAACAAATTCCATAATACCTCTTTCTTATTGGTGACACCAGTTCTTGCCCCCTTCTGTAAATACAATCTACCTGGTAAAGTATATCAAATTCATTGTTAAGGACAGATCACAACAACATTTGATTTATATACTGCCCTTCAGGACAACTTAACACCCACTCAGAGTGGCTTACAAAGTATATAATTATTATCTCCACAACATTACATACAAAAGTATGTAATTATTATCCCCTGTGAGGTGGGTGGGGCTGAGAGAGCTCTGGAAGAGCTGTGACTCACCCAAGGTCACCCAACTGGCTTCAAGTGGACAAGTGGGGAATCAAACCTGGTTCACCAGATTAGAGTCCTGCTACTCTTAACCACTACAATCAATTGGGTCTCTGCCTTGACCCTCTACATCAGTACCCTCATATCCTACAAAGAACACCCAATCATGAATGCATCATTCTATGAACATGAGGTCTGATGTGGAGACAATTTCATAGTTGCCATGGTGTTGATGAAGTCCTAAGCTACCACAACAATATAGTATGGATGCTGATGTCTTCCAGAACCTTAGGACTAGGGAGGGATATTAAATATCAACACCAACTCAGTCACAGTTCAGGCAAGAAATCTGGTGCGCAGTAGGATGGGTGGCACACACCAACCACATCTCTGATTGGTTTTATAAGCCCATTACTAGACAGACACTCAAAACCTGGTGACTTCAGGCTGGATGTCTAGTGAGTGAGACAGCATCTTCCTAGACAACAATAATTCCATTAGCCCTGTTTGTGTTCCAAGAAACCTTTAGCAACCTATGTTTAATGCATCCTAATTCAGCATCTTCATATAGGTTCAGATCCTGGTTAACAGCTGTTTCCCCAT
Source organism: Eublepharis macularius (assembly GCF_028583425.1). Lineage (NCBI taxonomy): Eukaryota > Metazoa > Chordata > Lepidosauria > Squamata > Eublepharidae > Eublepharis > Eublepharis macularius. The sequence continues at coordinate 18,767,327 of NC_072793.1, read as the reverse complement.
TCACTGATCTGGGATTCATCAACAAGACTTTTATACCGATTGGTTTGCACACGTGACACCCATGTTTCTCTTTGACTGAGAACGGGGTCAGAAAACAGACACATTCACAATTGTTCACACGCCCTTCTCCTGAAGTCACATATGTTTGGAGAGAAATGTGAGGTGTAAATGAAGTAAATATAAATATGAATGAATATTTTGTGTGCATGTGTAAGTGGTTGCTACTGCCATAGCAGGATGTAACTCTTCTCAGGACTAGAGATGGGCACAAACCTGAATATGAACCAAAAAAACCCACGAACCAGCCCAATTTGTGGTTCGTGAACCAGTGGTTCGTGGAAGCTCGTTTCCATGAACTTCCACGAATAGGTCTACTGGTTCATTTGGTTCATTTTAAAGGACAATGCCCCTTTCCATGCAGCTGCAAAGCAGCAGGGCAAGGGGCAGTTTAAATGGCCATTTCCCTGCAGCTTGGAGCGGAGGGGAAATGGCCATTTAAAGTGGCATGTCCCTTTAAACTATCAGCTGGCAGGCGGTGGGGTGACCCTGCCGCTTGCAAACAGCAGGAAAAAGTCCTTTAAACTATCAAATGCCCCTTTCCCTGCCACTGCTAAGCAGACAGAAAGGGGCATTTAAACCCCATGAACCATGGACCACAAACTGGTTCGTGAACCTGCCCCAGCTTGTGGGGAGTTCGTGGTTCCTGCTTCGTGAAAACACCACAAACCATGAACCACACGTTTTTTTTTTTTTTTTGTGATTCATGCCCATGTCTACTCAGGATAGCACTATTAAACAAAGCAAACAAATACAAAAACCTTGATAATTGGGATACTCTATGTAGCCTCTGAGGTAGAATCTATTAGAATTTGGGACAATAACTATTATGATTGGCAATGCCAGATTAACACCCTGGGAGGCCCTGGCCTCACAGAAAACACTCTAGCCTGGCGACCTAGTCCTAAAATCCTTGGGATTCAGGCTGAGAAGAACTTGTCCCCCTTTATGAAGACACTGACATGCAGAGAAGCAGTAACCATCGTCCAGGAAGAGGCAAGATATCCTTTTTGGATATTCTACTTTAGGGCTGTAAAGGCAGAAGATGTGCTCCTGTTTATGCTTGGATAAAGAGAACAGTGGAAAGCATGCTGAGTCAAGCACATGGAGTTTTCTTTAAGGGCAAACCCATGCAGAGTGCATTGCGATAATCTGCCCTCATAGTAACCACAGCATGGATCCACTATATCTTGTGACAATGAATTTCACACATTAAATATGTATTGTGCAAAGACATACTTCCTACTGAGGAAATATTTTCTTGCTAATATAGATGGCATTATTACTACGGACTCATTCATTCACGTCTTATTTATTTATAATCTATTTAAAATATGTATAGGTAAAGGTAGTCCCCTGTGTAAGCACTGAGTCATTACTGACCCATGGGGGGACGTCACACCACGTCGTTTTCTTGGCAGACTTTTTACGGGGTGGTTTGCCATTGCCTTCCCCAGTCATCTACACTTTACCCCCAGGAAACTGGGTAGTTCGATCCTGGCAGAAGCTGGGTTCAGGTAGCCGGCTCAACATTGACCCAGCCTTCCATCCTTCTGAGGTCGGTAAAATGAGTACCCAGTTTCCTGGGGGTAAAGTGTAGATGACTGGAGAAGGCAATGGCAAACCACCCCGTAACAAAGTCTGCCAAGAAAACATCGTGATGCAACGTCCCCCCATGGGTCAGTAATGACTCAGTGCTTGCACAGGGGACTACTTTTACCTTTACCTAAGAACAATATAAAACAATTTAATAAAGCATTAAAAGCAAGACTAAAAACAACTTATGCACCAAACAGCAGGGCATTCCCCCTTCCTTTCCCCGGTTCAGACTGCTTCCACATGAGGACTATTCCCTGTTGTGGTGGACTCACTGCTGTTGTAAATGCACAGGAGTTTCCAGTGGCAATGGAGCACCCACACATGCCTGTTAACTGATTTCCCCTTCCTATCTCCTTGTGCTTACAATTTTTCCCACCCTTGCACTGTCATATGACACTTTTGCTAATTTATTTTTAAAATCAGTAGAAGGTATATTGTTATAGCGATGTAACTGTGACTGATTTTTTAAAAAATCAGCTACAGCCTGAGAACTGTAGCAGAACAAATCCTCTGTGTGGACAGTTTCCTTAACCTTTTCCCCATGTTTTAGAGGAACTTTAGACACTGAAATGAAGAAATATTCCCCTCTCCTGTACAACATTATCTTGAGACAAGAAAAGGTTAGGGTGGGTATTGCCCTAATCCTGTATATTAACAAAAGAAGAAATCGTGATGTTCTAACGAATAAATTCTTAAACACTAATTACAAAAGTATTTCGTCATTATTTCATATACAAAGTGCCAGTCAATGTAAACCACCACACAGTCTTCTTAACCAGACCTAAACACAGTGCTAGTGCCTTATTTACAAAGACGAAGTTAACCACGAGCGATGTAACAAAACCATGAATTCACAATTGCTTCATTCAGCCAGTCCATGAAGTCTTTAGCCCAGTGTAGGTCCGAAGGTACAGGTGAAAAAGACCATCTAACGGGTTGACCGGTTCGTTTGTATTCTCCCGTAAGAGTATCCCGTTTCCGTGTCTTTGTCAAAAATGGTTAGTATACCGACATGAATTCCATCATTTTAGAGACCCCCATTCAATAAACCCTTTCACAAATATTGGAAGCTGCTCCTGAAGAAGGCTGAGTGCAGACAAGAATCAAAGCCGTAAATCTCCCGTACAACATTACCTTGAGACAAGAAACGGTTCGGGTGGGTATTGCCCTTATCCTGTATATGCCTCATACTCGTATTAGTTTTTCTGTGGTGCAGGTACTGATCTAATGGGGCCCACCAGCCTGAAATTATGCTTCAATTCAGACTTGTTTCTGTGAAAAATCAGCATTTCCTATTGGATTGATTGGAATATAACTGCTCCACAAGTCTTAGGTGTTTGGTTGCAATGAGGGTAACTTTGGCCAGCTCTGTAGCCATAAGTGTGAAAGCACCCCTTAGATCTCTCAGCTTTTGACAGAGAGAACTGAACTAGTAAAGAAGATTAATCAGGTGCGACTGCGTTAGCGTGAGACAAGGAGAAAGGGTTCCTTTGACACCAGTAGGTTGGGTGGAAGAGTGAGGTGGGGTTGATTTTATTTTATTAAGCGCAGCCTGCCGCATAATACCCCAAACTCTGTCTAGAAATAAATAACTTCATGAATCTGGGAGGAGGGAGAAAATAAATAATGAAAGTTGCACATTCTCAGGAAATACTAAGGCATCAAGTAATGAACACTCTGCAACAGCAGCCTTGAAAATTTAGGGTCTCCTTTTATTCTGCAGATTGTTAGAATTTGTATAAGCAATAGTAGGAGGAAGTTTAAAGTAATAACCTAAATGCCATCATTATAACATCATCATAAGTGCTCGGGTTATGAAACACTTTCATATAATTGCAGCATTTTATTATTTTTCTGGCAAACATTTAGCTAATATTTACAAAGTATTTTGTTAATCTCACAAGAGGTGTTTTTTTTTTGACATTTCCCAGAAGATTGAATGTGGTTTTTGTATCTTACAAAAACTGCCTAAAAAAAAAATGGATACCAAATCTAAAAAATTAACACTTCTCCCCTCCAAAGATGCATATATTATCATGAAGGGTTCAGCCAGAGATATCAGAACTTTCAGGGTTCAGCCAGATATATCAGAACTTTCTTTTTCAGCTACACACATGGCTGACCAAGCCACTTAAAAATGGCTTTCCTGCAACAACAAAAACTTCAGCAAGGGCTCTGACAGCCAAGCTACAAGTGACGCCTGACACAGGTTGGACATGTGTCAGCTTCCCTCAAGTTTTGATGGGAAATGTAGGCATCCTGGTCTTGCGGCTGTAATGGAGAGCCAAGCTGTAAAACCAGGACGCCTACATTTCCCATCAAAACTTGAGGGAAGTTGACAAGTGTCCAACCTGTGTCAGGCGTCACTTGTAGCTTGGCTCTCAGGAAAAAGGCAACTGTTCCTTAGGTTGGAATCAGGAGCAGTTGGGAGATTTTAGTCTGGTAGGTCAGATACTGGAGCTCCAGGACATAGCCAAGTGATCCCTTCCCCCCTCAGGAAGGGTAGGGGTTCGGACTCACTTTCTTCTTCTACCTCCCATCATCTCCTGTTCTCCCTGGCCTCCTAGCTGAGCACCTGCAGCCCCATCCCATTACATGATGAAATAGAGAAAAGACCAACTAGATTTCCAGGCAGTCAAAGCTCCCTTCTGAAAGCTCATACCCTGGAATTAAGAGCCAATCTACAAGTGATGTCTTACACAGGTTGGACACTTGTCAGCTTCCCTCAAGTTTTGATGGGAAATGTAGACATCCTGGTTTTACAGCTTGGCTCTCCATTCCAGCTGCAAGACCAGGATGCCTACATTTCCCATCAAAACTTGAGGGAAGCCGACAAGTGTCCAACCTGTGTCAGGTGTCACTTGTAGCTTGGCTCTGAGTGTAACAAAGATGCCCACAGGTCAATTGAATTGCAGGCACTGAGTTGGATCCAGTGTTGAAGGCATTGATGATCGCAGATCTTTCTCACTTTCCCCTCCCTTTATCAATCCCTTCGGACCCTGGGAAACTTGATTCCTAGGGATGCTAAGAGGTATAAAGCCTGCACTGAAGAGTGAGAGTAGGACAAAATCAGTTTCTTCCATCTTGCATTCATGGTGCTTCAGCTTATGGCGCTTAATACACACGGGTCCCACCACTCTAGGAATCAAGTATCCTGGATTTGATTTCAGTCTTTTTATTCTTTTGTATTTCTATTATGTTGGGGAAGTCCATATCCTTCCCACCTATTTTCTTTTTTTTTTTTATAAATTTTTTATTTTTCATAACTACAAAACACTACACCAGACTATCACAAGGAAAGGGAAGAGGGAAGGGACAAAGGGGAGTGGAAAAAGAAAAAGGGGGGGGAATGAACTACAAACACTAAACACTACACTTCAATGTTTCCCTTCATACTGTCATAATACAAAAATAGCTCCATAGAATAATGATGGAGTGGTTAATCATACAGAGAATAAACATTTCAAATTCTGATTAAACTTTCCTCCCCCTTCTGGGTCCCGGACGCAATTCTCTCTGTGCAACTGCTGTTGCAATGCTCTCCTCTTCCCCCCCCCCCTCCGGCTCCTCCTTTTCTTCGTTCTTGGTGCAGCAGAATTCTGGGTTTGTATTCTCAAAATCCTTTAGTTGATCTTCTGATAATATCTTATAGGCCTGATCTTTATATCTGAACCATATTCCTTCCGGGAATAACCATTTGTACTTTATTCCATGGTCCCTCAGAAGAGCTGCAAACTTTTTATATTTAAAATGCCGTTTCCGGACTAGAAATGGAACGTCCTTCAAAATCTTGACTTTCAAACCCATAAAGTCCAAATCCGCATTGTATGAGTTATATAGGATGGTGTCCCAAATCTTTTTAGTTGAAAAGTCAATAATGATCTCACGAGGCAACTGTCGCTTTGTTGCATATTTTGAAGAAGCCCGACGGACCTCCAAAATGGCGCTTTTAACCTCTTCTTTAGTCGTCCTCGCGGGTGTCGCCAGTAGTTCCGAGACCAAATCCCACAGATCCTCATTTTCCTCCTCTTTCACGTTTTGGAGACGCAAAATTGTCTGCGTTCGTTCCACTTGTAGCCCGATCAGTTGGTTCTCCACCAACTTCAACTCCTTTTTTGTAGCCTTCACAAGTGACGCACTTTCCAGAGCAGACTTTTCTGCCCCCCCCGCTGCTGCCTTAATGGTTTTCACCTCGCTTTCAATTAAGCCCACCCTTTGATCAGTTTCGTTCAGCTTGTCAACAAAGGGTTTTATAGCTTCCACCACCGCCCTGCGCACCAATTCTTCGAGCGACTCCCCTTTCTGCAAGGTGGCCGAGATTGACTTACCGAGAGCGGGACTTTGCTTCTTTGCTGCCATTTTGGGGGGGGGCGCCAACAAAATTCTGGAACTCCACGAAGGGGAAGAGCGAGTCTTCTTCAGATCAACCTCTCCTTCACAAACGCTTGTAGAACAGAAGGGATTCGCTTGTTTACAGGCTTCCGCCTGTTTCTTATACTTGCCGTTTCTCGTTGCCCGGCGGCACTCGAGGCGCCGCGCACATCTGCCGGCCTCCATAGGGACAAACGGGCAATTCCCTCCCCGCATTGATTTCGGGGAGTTCTTCCCGCCGCGTCCCGGACCCTGGCTCCCTCCCTGGGAGTCCTGGGGGCTAATCCTTGCAGATCAGCCGCCCGGTCAGGGTGCCCGGTCGTTTCCTCCCGGACCAGCCGAGAGGAGCGTCCGGCATGGCTGAGAAAACGAAACCGACTCCCAAGTATCCTGGATTTGGAAGGGTCTGCTGAGGAGGAGATAGCAAGAAAGAGATCTTTTCTTGCACCAATGGATTTCAGGTGCCAACTCGTCATCTCTAAATAATCTGACCATCCGGCAGTTTTAGGAAACTATAAGGGTCAGTGGCAGTTCAGCTCAGTAAGATAAATACTAGTTATAATTAGATATGGGCACGAACCAGAAAAACAAAACATGGTTCGTGGAGTTTGCACGAACCATGAACTGGCATGGAACTGGCCCAGTTAAGAACCAGTTCATGGTTCATGGTTCATGGGGTGTAACTGCCCCTTTTTGGCAGGGAAAGGGGCTTTTAATTGTTTAAAGGGCCCTTTCCTGCTGCTTGTAAGAGGCAGGACCCTTTAAACTATCAGCTGTCTGGCGACAGGGGGGATCCCCCCCTTGCTGACTGCCAGCTGATAGTTTAAAGGGCCCTTTCCTGCTGCTTGCAAGCGATGGGGCCCTTTAAATGGCCCAACCCTAGCCCCCACCCCACCAGCCCCAGCCCCAGCCCCTCATCCCCTAAGCCCCAGCCCCTCACTTACATTCCCTCTGAAACTGGGGTGGTGGAGGCCTCCTTCACTGCCTGTGCAGCAGAGGAGAAGGCCAAAAATGCCCTTTCTGCCCCCTGGCAGCCGCGGCTGTCATTTGAGGGTGGAAAGGCTGTTTTCTGCTTCCTCTGCTGTCCCGTGCACCCACAGGGCAGAGGAGGAGGCCAAAAAGAGCCCTCCCACTCCTCAAATGGCAGCTGTGACTGCCATTTGAAGAGCAGGACAGCCCTTTTCCACCTCCTCTGCTGCCGCTCGGGCCTGCAGGGCAGTGGAGGAGGCCTCCACCACCCCAGCATCCAATGGAAGGAAAGCGGGGGACTGGGGCTGGGGGTTTGGGGCTGGGGTTTGGGGCTGGGGGCTGGGCTGTTTAAAGGGCCCTGCCGCTTGCAAGCGGCAGGTCCCTTTAAACTATCAGCTGGCAGTTGGCAAGGGGCGGATCCCCCCTGCCTCCTGCCAGCTGATAGTTTAAAGGGCCCTGCCGCTTGCAAGTGGCAAGAAAAGTTTAAATAGCCATTTCCCCCGGGGAAATGGCCATTTAAACTGGCCCTTTAACACAAACCAAATGAATCAGTAATCCAGTTTGTGGAAGTTCATGGAAACCAGCTTCTACGAACCCTGGTTCACGAACCCCGAACCAGGCTGGTGTGGGTTTTTTTGGTCCGTATTTAGGTTCATGCCCGTCTCTAGTTATAATCCTTTTTTCTTCTTTACTAAAGATCCCGTATTGCCTAGTGTTACTGATAACGTGGTCTTGGGTTTCTCCCAACACCAGATCTTTGAACTGGAGATGCTAGGGACTGAATCTGTGAGTTTAGCCTGCAAGGCATGTGCTCAGCACTGAGCTGCAGTCCCTTTCTTGCTTAATGTGTAACAGCAGAACATATGGAACAATGCTGGATCAAGCCATTGATCAATACCAGTTTTGCTAAAATTTGGTAAAATTTGGATTTGAAATGGGGGTGGGGGAGGCACAAATACCATTATCCCAAATGGTCATAGATCCAGGGGTTAACCATGTTAGTCTGTAGTTGCAAAAATAGTAAAGAGTCCAATAGTACCTTTAGGACTAACCAACTTCATTGTAGCGTAAGCTTTCAAGAACCACAGCTCTTCAGAGGCTGATGAAAATAGCACCAAAATTGCAGGGTAAAAAGTTCTCTCTCTCCCAAAGACCCCTTCTCCCCAAGTTTTAAGGGGACAAGTTGTCCCCAGCCATCCTACTTTCCATCGGAGCTGTGGTTCTCGAAAGCTTGTGCTACAATAACATTGGTTAGTCTTAAAGGTGCTACTGCACCCTTTACTATTATCCCAAATGGTGATCCATCTTGCCCCTGGGACTGCCTCTTTCCCTTATGTTCCACCATGACAGCTTCACTCATCTGAACAGGATTTTTCACTGGTGCCACCTTTCACATAGGCAAAATCAACAGCTGCTCATTCAGGAGCAATTCTCTGCAGTGGCCCCACCCCACTAACCATAACCATAACCACAACAACGGCAACGGCAACGGCAACAACAGTAACAGTAACAGTAACAGTAACAGTAACAGTAACAGTAACAGTAACAGTAACAGTAACAGTAACAGTAACAGTAACAGTAACAGTAACAGTAACAGTAACAGTAACAGTAACATTTGGTTGATACTTAGGTCTTTGGTGGAAACTTATATCATCTTAGCAAGGCCAATCAATAATAACATGTGACCTCTACTTATTGTTGATTATGTTTTGGATAATTCAAATAACAACAACAACAACAACAACTGTGCTTATATACCACTCTTCTAGACAGATTAGTGTCTCACCCAGAGCAGTGAACAAGTGAGTGTTATTATTATCCCCACAATACAACTGGGGCTGAGAGGAGTGGCTTACCCAAGGCCACCTACTGAGCTCATGGCAGAAGTGGGATTCAAACCAGTAGAGTGCTGATTCACAGCTGAACCACTTAACCACTGTGCTACAGCTGCACTTTATGGAATGGCCTCCCTGAAGAGATCAGGAAAGCCCCCACTCAGATGCATGAGTAAAGGTATAGGGCAGACTTTACTACTCTGTACGATTTGTTGAGGTAAGTATGATCCTACTGAAGCATTTCTATGTTGTTTAAAATATCAGTCTTAAAATTGATGGTGCTCTGCTGTAGCAATTCTTTGACTAAGTATTGGATTCTTGCTAATTTTAAATCTTTGCAAGTTTGCATTTATATACCCTATTGCACTGTTTGTTGAAATGTCTTTGAAATTGTACTGACTCACACTGTGTAATCTACCTTGAATCTCAATGAGAAAGGAGGACTATAAATAACATAACAAACCCTGATTCAGATTCCCCACCCCCGGATTTCTGAAATTATGGGTCATTGTTTCCTATGGGGCAATAAGGGATCTTTCTGGGAGTCTGAAGTGGGCTGGCTTGGGGAGAAAATAGCACCAAAATTGCAGGGTAAAAAGTTCTCTCTCTCTCTCCCAAAGACCCCTTCTCCCCAAGTTTTAAGGCAATTGGACAAAGAGGTCCAATTTTAAAGACCCATGGACAAGGTGTCCCCAGCCATTCTACTTTCCATTCAGTACAATCCTAAGCAGAGTTACTCCAGTCTAAGTGCCTTGATTTCATTGATTGTTTCCTACGGGGGGGGGGGGGAATCCCATGCGTCCTCCAAGGCAATGCCAAATAGCAACAGAGAAGAACTCTTTCCCCACTGGAAAAACAAAGCTTAGCTGCACCACAGAACAGAGCATCTTCTTCCCAAAGTAGCAAACCTGGTCAGAACAGAGCTCCCTGACCAATCTGTAGAGCCTTGGAGAAAATGGCCAAACAGGCCAAGGTAATGCCTAGTCTGAGTGCTACCACCCACCCTCACTATTGTGCTGTAAGAGATTTGATGGCAAAAGGACAGCAAGGTCCAAACTGAACTATATTTATATTCTCAACAACCCTTTGCTGAGATGAAGGAGCTTAGGATAATAGCCTTCTTTCGGGAACAATAAAAAATCATGTTCCGTTTGGACCTCTTGCAATGTGGGATGCTACGCACTGAGCACTTTTGACAGTCAAACTGTCTGAGTTCGAAGGTGTTGAATAGATGTGAGTTTTGCAGAATGGCCATGAGAACATGTTGGGACAGGTTTTCAAATCCCCCCCCCCCAAATGGAATATGCACCAAAACAATGCTGATCCAAACACATCAGCAGACTCAACCAACACTCAAGTGAAGATTTTTTTTAAAAAAACAGCATTTATTTATTTATTTATTTATTTATTTATTTATTTATTTATTTATTTATTTATTTATTTATTTATTTATTTATTTATTTATTTATATGATTTGTGATTGCTTTCTCTGTTTATGGCTTCATCCAAGAAAGTGAACCACCATTTTGACTGCATTTTCTGCTGACATGGCACCAGGCTTTTTTAAAATAAAAAATAAAAAATCAGTAATCGTTATTGCAAGCAGTGTATTAATATTCGACTGACATACTGCCACAATTTCCCTGAATTTTCCCAAATTTTCATTTTTTAGAAAGTAAGTCACTGTCCCTTTTTCTTGCAGCATATTCTTACAAAGCAGGTGCCGAACATTTCCCCCAACTCCTAACTCTACAAGAAAAAGGGCTAGAGACTTTTTAAAATGAAAGCTGTGATTTTAGAAATCATGGCAATAGATAGTTAGAACATTGGTGCACACATTTGCAGTAGCCATTCCCAATGTGAAAAAAAAAATCCTCTAGAAGCCTTCCTTCTTGTGGCAGAGGAGGCTGTAGCTGCAGGAAAAGCTTTTATCACTGCTGTTAGGAAGGATGAAACCACAAACAGTTGAATCCATCACTGAAAAAACCTGTTACAAATGGGGAATGGAACAAGATCTAAACTGGTGGCTGTTTGAGCTTCTAATATATTTTCTACAACTAGGGATAGCTGGAGCGTTTCCATGAATGGATCAATTTTGGCTCACCCAGAATGATTTTCTCACCTCCCCTGTCTTGTTGCAGCCTGAAATCCCCCTGAAATGCTCTTTGTGAGGGATAAGAGCTTCCAAGAATAGCAATTTAGGCTGCAGTGAGGAGGCAAGAAATTCATGATCTGTGGGCAAAAACCAGGCTTGCCAGTTTCCCAGTACAGCACTGGCCCCGGTGTTCTGGAAGTGGAATAATTGCACTGGGGAGTGAGGACACAAATTGACGCCCTGAAAAACAGAAGTCCCTGCCTCCCCCCGCCTCCTATTGGTTGCCAGGCCAAGCAAAAATCGTCTGTTCATGAAAAGATTCCAGAGGATCCAAGTCTAAGCCTATATTAAAAGCAGCAGCAGCAACAACAACAACACTTTAGTATCTGTATCTTTTTTAAAAATCCCTCTATGCATAAGCACAGGAATATTTAAAAATAAGTGAGGGGTTTTTTTTAAAGAGATTTTTTAAAGTATGAAGGCATCTTGAGTTATATGTCTGCAATGATTTATACATTCAAAAAGCTCAGGAATGCCCTATAGCACTTTTAACACTCAGTGCTTTCCATTCGTGTATGCTCTGCACAGTGACAGATTTTATGCACTTTTTCTTCCGTAGAAAAGAGCTGTAAAATCTTACACATATGACATTTCATGTGTTGCAGTTTAAGTTAATCCCCAAGTCTGTGAGCAGCATCAGTAACATTGTGTTGGAGTCCACCATTTCTCTTCGTTTAGAGCAAAGACTTTGTCCAGTGCAAAAGCCCTCTTGCAACAAATGTTCTTCCTCCAGAGAGAGATTACTAAACTAAGAGGCAGGATCCTCTGTAGAATCTGTTCTATTTTTTAAAAAATAGTGTTATGTGTATGGATAAAGAAAAGTTCAAAAGTACATTAATTTTGATGGATTCTTGAAGCTGCTTTACAAGTACATTCATCAAATATCTAGTCTGAGAAAATAATGTAAACAGCGTCAGAGAGAAGTGTGTAAAATTTTCTGTGTGGGTTGTGTGTGTGTGTGTGTGTGTGTGTGTGTGAGAGAGAGAGAGAGAGAGAGAGGTATTTATGGGTATAATTAATTTTTAAAGATAAAAATAAGATACTTCCTTTACTATGCTATGTCTCCTCTCCCACACTGCAAGTGGGAGTTTGTGTGTGATAACAGCAGAAATACACATGCAATAAATTTTGAGTGCTTGAATATTTGAATCGTCTTCATTTCCTTTCTGTTCTTTTAGTATGTATTGGAAAAATAATGAGAAATAATCCTTAGGTAATTGAGTTCCAAAGCAAAATGTTTCTTTAAAAGTTCATTTTTTAAAAAAATTCAAAAAAGACCGATACACACACTTTACTAGCCAGTCATTTTCTGGGAAATGCCATTATTGTTTTCAGCCAAACTTTATTTTTTTTCTTGTAATAATCAATTCTAACACAGATTTATGGATTAGTTCAACTAATTAATCAGTATTCGCATAACACTGTTTTCTTCATTCACTTCTGAGTGTCGTTAACACAATATTATAATGAATCCATTTCCACACCTGTTGTATCACGAATGAATTTGTGTAGGTCAGGAATACGAAGAATAATTTCAGGTGTTAAATCATCTTGCAACAAAAATAATTGGTAAAATATTCAAGCGTTTCATTTACATACAAATGCCATTTTAATTGCCTAAAACAAAAGTTTTAAATCCAAACAAAACTAAAAAAGATATTTTGTTCGAAACCATTCGTTTTAAAAAAGAGGAGAGACCAGCTTTTAATTCAGCAGCAACAGCTTTTCATGAGGAGCATGGAGAGACTTTTGGTTCGGCATGAAAACCTGGTACGCGAATATTTGGACTGGTTTTATTGGAGAATTATGCAGGGCCCATTTCAGGATTAGAGATTTTCCAAGCAGAGAATCTTAGAAGCCACAAAGGATTAAAGAAGCACATTCTCTTTGCGGATAGCCAGGGCCATATTTTGACCTGGAGTCAGATGGTGTCACTGTATGGCAAGATGGATTGGAAACTCAATTTTTGAGGCTTCTCTGTCCCCCTATAAGTTATATTTATTCCAGTTTTCAATTCTTATGCAGTTTGTGTCCATTAATTTTGTGAGACTTTTACAATTATCCTCACTGAAAGTCACTGTTGTTAGAATTTTGTACATTTCTCTTTTTTCTTTAGGTTCAACAAAAGTAGAAGCCGTTTGCAAAATATCAGATTGCCTCAAACAGCTCAACCACAAAAATGAAAGAAAAATTACGAGGTATTTTTGTTTATAGGCTGTTTAGATGGGAGTTCGTTTTGTTTTCATATTAATTACAATTATGAAACACCCCATTTTGTAATTATTGTAATTAATTATTGAAATTGATTAATAAAATGCACACCTAATACCCAGCAGTACACTCTGAGGGCCAAGCTACACATGACGAATGACACTTGAACAGCAAGTGTATTTCTCTCTGTTCACTTGCCCTCCACTCAATCCACTTGCCGTTCAAGTGTCATTCGTCATGTGTAGCTTGGCCCTGAGTGTCTGATAAGTGCATTCTATGAAGAAAATTGTATGAAGTGGGTGATGGGAAGGAAAATCAGTAAAAAGTAGGGAATAATCCTAATAAGTCCATTGCATCCATGCTCCTGATTCATTGCAATAATATAGACAGATGAAATCTGAATTGATCGTCCAAGACCAATATCTTTAGGGCTACTGTGGAAAGCACACTGACAGATTAGCTCATTGGGCTGTAAAAGTTTTCAAAAAGGCAACTCTCCATTACAAATTTTTAGGAAAGAGACTTAAAAAACTCCAGCAAGACTCATAACTTCATTGTATAAATCTAGAAAGAACAACTTTAGCATATTGTCTGCAGTTCTGGCCCACCTTTCAAAAGACATTACATAGTTGTAAAAGACATAGAAAAGGGCAAATAAAATGGTTGGGGTCAAAACATGTTCCTTTCCTAGAAAGATGTACGGTAGCAGGTTTGGCAGGCAAACATACAATGATCACCTACCATGACTGGTTGAATGCTGAGGGCCAAACTAGATGTGACAATGGCCATGGGTCTGACCCATGAATGCTGTCACCCTTTTAAAGGAATTTTTAAAAAATGTCATGGGTGACAGGCTCAGGAGCTCTTTCTTTCCCCACCCCTCAACCCCATGCATTTTGAAGTGCTGAGATGGCTACAAGGGATGGGGTGCATCTGTTTTGGCACTTAAAAAGCCATTTTAAAATGGCGTCTGTGACGGACTCAACTTCAGATGCTGAGATTTCCAGTAAGTGAACTATGATTGACATGTTTCCTTCCCCCCACCCAAATGGGGCTAGCCTGAAATGGCAGTTGGGGATGGACTGTTGGGGAGGCAGTCAGTTGGAGTTGGAGGGAAAACAAGGGAGTGAAAGGAGAGTTGGAGCCTGGCTTTAGACCAGAGAGGGTCAGCCAGAGAATCCTCTGTGAGAGGAAATAATGTTTGTGAAGCACTGTTAGTCCTAGGACTAAAGTGGAGAAAATCAGCACTAACTCCTGCTTGGACTCAAGAGATCTGGGAATTATAGTGGGCCAAGGAAGTGGGTAGAAAGGAGTCTCCTCTTCAGTGCCAGGAATAGGGCTATAGCTCATAACTATAATGCCTGCCCAGTATCTAGGAAGGGTTTGTCTCAGTGGAGCACCATTAAGTCTGGAGAGGAGGGCAAGTTGTGGTGTGTTTGTGTTGGAGTATATAAAGTGTAACATCTGTGAAGCAGTGTCAACCTCTGAAAGAAGCCAGCAACCTAGTGTTATACCCAGTGTTTTGTGCCTCACACCAGTGAAGTCCCTGTATGAAAACCTTTCTGTTACGTCAGTTCAAACATCTGCCTACCTGCCTTTTGACTTTAACCTACGGTAAATAAACCTTCAGTTACGTTTTGAACCTCCCCAAGCCTTATGTGCCAGTCTCTGCTAAAGGGAAGTGCAAACCCCTGAACTGTCCCCTACTAAGACTTGGCTGGGTAACCATTTTTAATAATCCTTAAGGGTGGGACAAGAAGGAACGTTGAAGCTTAACATCAACCACACTACCAGAGGCTTCCCAGCCCAGTATACAGCTTCATGGGCTTAAAGAGGAGAAGTTTTACCTCAGGGTAGGGGAAGGGCAGCCTATGCCTGAGTTGGATGTGGGTTTGTGACAGCATCATTGTCCCCAAGCCTTGGATTTTCCCACCTCTTTGTGATCAGCTCTGAGCAGCTATCATGCTGCTCAGAGAGCAGCCAGTTTGGTGTAGTGGTTAAGATCGCAGGACTATAATCTGTGGAATTGGGTTTGATTCCCCACTCCTCCACTTGAAGCCCCCTGGGTGACCTTGGGTCAGCTCTCTCAGAGCTCTCTCAGCCCCACCCACCTCACAGGGTGTTTTGTTGTGGGGATAATAATGACATACTTTGTAAACCACTCTGAGTGGGCATTAAGTTGTCCTGAAGGGTGGTATATAAATCAAATGTTGTTGTTGTTGTTATTCATGCAACAGCAGCAGCAGAGGGGGGAGCTGCTGAGCAGCAGCAGGTCTGATGGGAGGTGCCAGGGGGGCCTCCCAAACGGCAGCAGGGAGAGTACCCAAAACAGGGCCAGGCCCCTTGTTGGCAAAAGAACACCTCATTGAGTGGTTGGGTTTCTGTGAGCAGTCAATGGGATTTGTTACAATTTTAAAAAGGCCTGGTCTTGGATTGGTTAGGCTCTAACAAGGTTGGCAAGAGTCGGAGAGGAATGTAACCTGCTTTGGGCCTCACTGGGAAGAACTACAGGATACAAATGAAGTAAATAAATAGATAGTGTGGCTTACTAGCACAGAAGTAATGACAATTGATGAGCATGTTGAAGCACCTAAAGATGAAGGGCTGTTTTCATAATCATTTCCTGAGAGTACTAGGCACTCTACAGCATTTCCATGTGTTTGTGTGGCTGAGAGAGCTCCGGAGAGCTGTGACTGACCCAAGGTCACTCAGCTGGCTTCAAGTGGAGGAGTGGGAAATCAAACCCGGTTCTCCAGATTAAAGTCCCGCCGCTCTTAACCACCACACCAAACTGGCAACTAAATAAATACTTAATATTATGCAGATCTGCCATCAATAACAACCCATGTTTGGTGTTTAATGGCTTCAATTTGGGGTCTGGGAAGTACAGAGTGATGTGAACCCTCTCATCTCCCAGACTGGCATTGTTTGTGTGTGTGTGCATGCGTGCGTGCCAAACAGAAAACCAAATCAAAGCACATGACCTGCAACTGGTGTGGTACGCGTTATACAGTGGAACAGGACCAAGGTTGACATGAAGGTTATGAATTCCTGAGCTGCTCTCATCAAAGGTATCTCAGGCATGAATACTGAGATCCCTAATGATTTCAACGTCATTTCTAAAACCACATTGTCAGGGTGGACACTGCGCTAGAATGCCTGTTATTGTTAAAGATCTCCATACTATGATAAGAAATAAAGAACAGGCATTCTAGCTATCTATCTAAGCTAGGATAGAGAAAAAGAGACTGAGAGCACATTTGGCCATCATGGAGATTAGAAAGTAGGAAGAGAAGGAAGCAAGCAAGCAAGCCGAAGAAAAGAAGTTCTTGAGTATGGAAATCTGAGTAAATAAAGACAACAGCAGAACAGACAAAAGGATCAAGAGGAAACTGACTAGCTCTACTGTCTCCTCTGGAGTAGTGGTGTGCTTAGTGCAAAGTAGGGTTGCCAGGCCCCCTCAACCTCCCAGCGGGGGATTGGGGCCTGGAGCATACCTGTGGGGCCAGGAAGGGAGGTCATCACGCGGCCCCTGGGAGCGTGCTCACGCTCTGCAGGGGCCCGGATTGGGGATGCTGCGGAGCATGGAAGTGCACCTGTTTAGTCCCAGAGTGCCTATCTGGGCTGAAATGGGCATGTTCTGGGCCGCTGTGGAGGGCAGGAGCACTCCTGCACTCTGCAGCAGCCCCAATCCTGGCCTGATCTGGGCCAAAATAGGCCCAATCCAGGCAGCTGCAGCACACGGAAGGTGTGCTCCCCCCACTGGCCAGGTAAATGGGGGTGGGGTGTGGGGGGGCAGGGTATCCTCCACCCCTAGTAAGGGTCTGGCATCCCTAGTGCAAAGAGACATTGCACAGTCCTTCACTTCCAACAAATGATTCAACTGGTTGTAGAGGTTGAATTACCGAAGGAATTACCTTTTCATCTAGGATTGCTGACTTTAATTTGGGAAACTCCTGGATATTTGGGGAGAGGGGAGCCTGGAAATGGTGGGTCTGGGGAGGGGAGGGACCTCAACAGGGTACAATTCTATAAAGTCCAGCCGTAGAGAGCCAGTATGGTGTAATGGTTAGAGTGATGAACTAGATTCTGGGAGAACCAGGTTCAAATCCCAACTCTGCCACGCAAGTTCACTGGGTGGCCTTAGAACAGTTAAATTCTCTCAGCCAAAACCAACCTTACAGGGTTGTTGTGAGAATAAAATGCAGGAGAGAATTATGTAAGCCTTGGGTCTCTGTTGTGAACAAATGTGGGGTATAAATGAAATAAAATAAATAAACCATGCTTTCCTGTCAAAATGGGAGGTAGGTAAATTCATCATAAGCAGCCATCCTATAAGTGAAGAACAAAAATCCAGAATAAAAAGTGCCTTATAGAGTCAGAATGGTATTTTTCTCCTTTTCTGTTTTAAAAAGCTAAGAGGATAGTTAAATTCAGAGGAAGGAAACTGTTTTTAATCCCTTATTTTTATCTGGCCCATGTCCCATTAAGTAAAATAAATGGAAGGTTTGGATTTGAGCACCATCACACTCTTTCCAGTTTATGTTGAAAGCTGCAAATATCGGGCTATTTTAAATGATAATAAATCAGCCTGGATCCTAAAGCATATTTATTATGTTTGGAATTAGCAATAATAAAACTAAAGCCTTTTAAGCAATATTCAGAGAAGGATTTAATGGAAATAAAATGAACCTCAACAGTCTGATTCTGGGCTTAATGTATTGTCATTTTCTGGACTTGAGGCACTTCAAAAATGATTTGACTTGAAAAGTTGTAATTATTTTCTTCAAGTGCAAATTGGCATTTACGACAGGGTAGAGTAGGGGAAACAGGATTTATACAACCTTAGTGATCTCATTTTACTACTGCTGCGCTCTCTCCCTCTCTCCGTAGAAGAGACATCCTTTTCCATGGATACAGCCTGTGCCTTTTGCTTTCTCAGAGTTTTTCCTCTCCAAAGCAATTCATCAATGAAAAAACTGTGTGCACTCTGTGACTAAAGCAACATTTACATTTTTCATACCACAACTATATAGTCATGTTTGTGATATGATGGTCACAAAAGGCTCCCCATGAAATCTGTGTTCTCACTGCATTGCTTCCTAGTGGATGCAACCTTATCTTTTATGAATGATTCCACAGGAGGACTCATAGCTGGGTGTCGTTACTATTTACAATGAAGTTAGAGTGATACAACAATATCATGCTTTGCCCCAGCACCTGAAGTGAAGGCTCAGGAAAGTTGACACACTAGATTTATCTAGTCGATAAACTGGAATTATTTATGGCTGATCTGCATCCTTAAACATAGAGCCAGAGGAGTTAGCTGTGTCTGTCTGTAGTTGCAAGAGAGTAAAGAGTCCAGTAGCACCTTTAAGACTAACCAACTTTATTGCAGCATAAGCTTTCAAGAAACACAGCTCTCTTTGTCAGAAGCATGCATCTTAAAGGTGCTACTGGACTCTTTACTATTTTGCGTCCTTAAACAATTACCTAACTTTAGTATGAGTTAATCCTAAAAGGTAATCTACCAGTGTTTGAACAATCCCACCCTAATTATAACATTAACCAGTTCCACCATCATCTTGGCTGAGCGGCTCACCAACAAAGGAATTATCTTCCTAACTAGGGTTGCCAACTGGGAAACTCCTAGAGATTATGGGGGTGGAGCCTGAGGAGAATGACCTTGGGGGAGGAAGAGACCTCAGTAGGATACAGTGCCATAGAGCCCAGCCGTTTACTCCAGGGGAATTGATCTCTGTTGTCTGGAGATCAATCAGTAGCTTCTGATTGCATCACACCAGCCAACCTCTGCACAAAATAATATATGGACACAAATCTGACATTAAAAATGGCAACATCCAGACACCAGTGGGAGAACACTTCAATCTACCAGGACATTCCATCAAGGACTTAAAGGTCACCATAGTTCAGCAGAAACCTTTCAAAAACAGAATCCAACAAGAAGCTGCTGAATTGGAATTCATATGTAAATTTGACTCAGTCAGACTTGGATTGAATAGAGACTATGAATGGTTATCTCATTGTCAGAAGTAACTGATCCCATTATCAGAAGCTACTGATTGCATCTACTCCCCCCTCCCCTCACCACCTATATATATCTGACCAGTTTCTTCATACTCTCCATGCATCTGATGAAGAGAACTGTGATTCTCGAAAGCTTATGCTACAATAAAGTTGGTTAGTCTTAAAGGTGCTACTGGATTATTATTAGTGTTGTTACTATCCCTACAATACAACTGGGGAGCTGAGGCTGAGAGGAGTGGTTTAAAAGGCCACCTACTGAGCTCATGGCAGTAGTGGGATTCGAACCAGTAGAGTGCTGATTTGCAGCTGAACCACTTAACTACACAACAGTCTCTGAGACACCATCACTTTTGGTTTCAACCTGAAGTTATTTAATTTCACTCTTTTCTATATTAAAATATGACAAACTCTGTGTAGAGCAAATATCCAGCACAAGATGTCAGAGTTGGTGTCCCTTGTTCTATTACAGCTTTGTAGAAATGGATTCCCCTTCCACCCCCCACCCTTGATTTCTTCTCCAGGATGTGCTTTGCACATACGCATCTGGTGAGAAGTTCAGCCATTTATTTTTCCTCTCGGTAGGCACACTTGGAACAGTAGGTGGCCAATGCTTGTTTAAAATAAAGCTAGGAGGGAGCTTTGTTCTTTATGGACTCAAGAAGAGAACATCTGCTCCGTACTGCAAAGAATAAAAAATATAGTCAATCCCTCTTTTTTCTCCCCTCGTCAACTTGAATGCTTTTGTTCTATGAGATGAAAGGAAGGCATACAAGAGGAATGGACTCTTCAAAGAAAAAGATGGGAAGATATGCTTGCTTCAAAGAGATAAATTATGAATGCTCCGAGTACTAGTACCAAATGAAGCCCTGATTTCCTTGTTTGTTACTATAAAATATGAATACAACAGGGCCAGTTTAAGGTGTTTTGTACCTCCAAGAAATTTACTCCCATTACTTCTTTCCATGCTGCCATCTAGCCTGAGTGAAGCACCTGCAGAAATGCTAGAGGGGCTCAGTGTAGACCTGGCCAGTGGAGGCATGACCCAAGGAGTTGAAAGTTAATGGATCCTGCACCACCAATGGCCAGGAGAAAGCCAAACCCCAACAGTTCATTGTTCCCTTCTCATTATGCCACACAAGCAGTTGAATGGCTTGATAGGCAATTGGCCCTGTTGACTGTCTAGAACAGGGGTCCTCAGCCTTATTGAGGCAGTAGGTTCTTTTGGAATTTTGAGTTAGTGGGCACCAGGGTTCATTTCGAAAGGGAACACACAGGAACGCAGTTCCAGCAGTTCCCCAAAGAGGTCACATGTCAGGTGGCCCCGCCCACCTGACTCTCGGCCATTTTGGGCCCGTTAAAGCCTGGATTGGGGCTGAAACGGCCCAGATCGGGCCTCTGACGGGTGGTGGATCACTCTCCCACTCATCAGTGGCCCGATCCTGACCATTTTGGGCCCATTTTCAGCCATTTTCAGCCCCTTTTTGCCATTCTGAATGGCCAGGATTGGGTCCAAAACAGCCAGAATACGTGATGTCTGGGGGTGTGGCATATGCAAATCTACTAATGACACACTTCCAGCGATAGCAAGAGGCGTGGCACATGCTAATGAGGCATGCTAATGAGGCATGCTAATGAGTTCCTCCAGCTCTTTTTCTACAAAATGACCCCTGGTGGACACCACCATAAGTTGGGTGCCATGGGAGGTAGGACCGATCACAAAATAGCTGCTGTGAGGACCAATTACAAAGTGTTGGGAGGTTTCAACCTAAGCATCCTTGTACATTGGGGGCAACTGTTTTTGAAATGACCAATCCCAGAAGGTGATTTCTCCCAGGGTCTTCTCAAGTGCTTCCTGCTCCAGCAATTTAAAGGAATCCCAGTATCAGCTCTTTGATTTGAGGAAGAAGCCTTTTAGGGGAGAAGCAAGAGGGCACCAGGAAATGCATTGGTAGATACCACTTGGGAAAGTTCTGATGATTATTAAAGCAAAACCTGCATTACCTACAGGAATTTTATGCTGAACAGCTGTACTGGCCATTTTGGGCTCAGCATGGATATTATTTATAGTAAATACTTCAAATCAGTGGTGGCAGCTAATGACTAAACTGTTGTCATGGGGCTGAGTGAAAGTGAGGACTCCTCCAGAGGAGAGGAGCCTCATGTACTGACTCAGCAGAAGCCAGCATTCAGGAAGAGCAGCTGGAGGCTGATCAGAGTCCAGAACCAGCAGCTGAGGCAGAGCCACCGACACCCTCCAGTCCCAGCCCCTCAGGGGAAGCTCCGCCAGGGACTTTTAGCCCTCCAGAGTTACCCACACCCAGAGAGTGCCGCAGTCAACGGCAATGCATGGAGATGCAGGAAAGACGGTGCATTGTTCGCCTCTGGGGCCAACGCCAGCTGCTTGGGGATAGCGACGATGAGTAGCGTCAGGATAGCTCCCAAGCTGCTGGCTGCAAACTGCATATGACTATAAAAGCCAGCCAAAGGGAACTGTTGGGTGTGGAAGCAACAAGTTGGATTCCTGCTCTTGCTGCAACCACTTCCTTGAACCTTGCCTTGTTCCTATGACCTTCAGACTGTGCCCTGACTCTGCCTGCATGTAACCCTTGAACTTGCTGGTAACTGACCTCGGACCTCCAGACTCTGCTTTTTGGATCCAGCCACAGCACTCTGTACTAACTGTAGCTTTTGGACAGTCTACAATGGCAGCCCAAGGAAGAGCACATTGCAGTACTCTAATCTGGCTGTTACCAAGGCATGCACCACAATGGCAAGATCTTTCCTTTCCAGGAAGGGTGCAGCTGGCTCAGCAGCCAGAGTTGGTGGCCATCACTGCCACTTGTACATCCAACAGGAGACCCCAATCCAGCAGCATCCCCAAGCTACAAATTTGCTTCTTTGGGGGAGTGCAACCCGTCCAGAACAGGCGATCTCACAATTCCTGGGTCAAACCTTCATGCCACCAGTAGCAGCTCCATTTTGTCAGGGTTATGCTGCAATCCTGTGAATGATACGATACATTCTTCTTCCGGATAACAGAGAAATTAGAATCTGTTGCTACAAAACTGAAAGATTTCCTCCCATTCTTGATTGAGGGATCAATAAAGTCCCTCACGTTCCTTTCCAACCAACCTAATTGCAGTGCAGAGCAAAATCACCAAGGAAAATGAATCTAACATATGTGATATATTTAAAACATTGTGTAACAGCCATTCTGTTGCTTGGCATAATTCAATGCACTATATATCTTTCCAAGGTAGATTAAGGGTGCAAGCCACAGCATATCACCGATCGTTACAATACTTCCTAATGCTTCTAAATTATGTAATGACTTTTAAAATGGCTACAGAGGCAGTGGAGCTTAGTAAAGAACTCGACTCACTGGAGGGGTGGGAGCAGGCTAAGCTCAAATACTAATGTAGATTAATGATCTGTAAAATGTCGTTTTTAAAATGGAAGTTTTTTCCAGCTAGAGGAGGGTAATAATGAGGTCCTCCCTATTACCAAGTTAGCCAAGTTTCAGACAGAAAAGAGGGCCTCTGCTGCAATGCCAAACGATGAGATTCACAGCTGTGAGTAAATCAAGTGACTGTGCCACGACAGTCTACATTTTTACACTGTCTGCATCAAATTAGGAGCTGCTTTTGACCCCCCCCCCCTCCTTTTTCCAAATAAGGAAGACGACAAGCTTGCGTGGAGGGCATTCTGGGAGACTGGGCCAGTTTGGTGTCGTGGTTAAGAGCAACAGGACACTAATCCAGAAAACCAAGTTTAATTCCCCACTCTTCCACTTGAAGCCAGCTGGGTGACCTTGGGTCAGTCACAGCTCTCTCAGAGTTCTCTCAACCCCACCCATCTCACAGGGTGATTGTTGGTGCGGGGATAATAGGAACATAATTTGTAAACTGCTCGGAGTGGACATTAAGTTGTCCTGAAGGGCGGTATATAAATCGAACGTGATGATGATGATGATGATGATGATGATGATGATGATGATGATGATGATGGGCTGCCCACCAATCAGGGACAAGGAGTAAGCAAGTCTTACAAGTTTACTTCTTCCCTGTATCTGCACTTGCTGTTTGGAGCCGCCCACCCACCTATCCCGATATTTTGACATCGTGGGAATAGCTGTTGGTTTTGGTGCCAAACAGAAGTTTTTGGGGCTCTTTCAGATTGACCAAGAAAGGGTTCTTATTTGTCTGCTTTGCCGCTTTGCTCAGAGGGGGTGAGTCTGTACTGGCCATTTTGGGCTCAGCATGGATATTATTTATAGTAAATACTTCAAATCAGTGGTGGCAGCTAATGACTAAACTGTTGTCATGGGGCTGAGTGAAAGTGAGGACTCCTCCAGAGGAGAGGAGCCTCATGTACTGACTCAGCAGAAGCCAGCATTCAGGAAGAGCAGCTGGAGGCTGATCAGAGTCCAGAACCAGCAGCTGAGGCAGAGCCACCGACACCCTCCAGTCCCAGCCCCTCAGGGGAAGCTCCGCCAGGGACTTTTAGCCCTCCAGAGTTACCCACACCCAGAGAGTGCCGCAGTCAACGGCAATGCATGGAGATGCAGGAAAGACGGTGCATTGTTCGCCTCTGGGGCCAACGCCAGCTGCTTGGGGATAGCGACGATGAGTAGCGTCAGGATAGCTCCCAAGCTGCTGGCTGCAAACTGCATATGACTATAAAAGCCAGCCAAAGGGAACTGTTGGGTGTGGAAGCAACAAGTTGGATTCCTGCTCTTGCTGCAACCACTTCCTTGAACCTTGCCTTGTTCCTATGACCTTCAGACTGTGCCCTGACTCTGCCTGCATGTAACCCTTGAACTTGCTGGTAACTGACCTCGGACCTCCAGACTCTGCTTTTTGGATCCAGCCACAGCACTCTGTACTAACTGTAGCTTTTGGACAGTCTACAATGGCAGCCCAAGGAAGAGCACATTGCAGTACTCTAATCTGGCTGTTACCAAGGCATGCACCACAATGGCAAGATCTTTCCTTTCCAGGAAGGGTGCAGCTGGCTCAGCAGCCAGAGTTGGTGGCCATCACTGCCACTTGTACATCCAACAGGAGACCCCAATCCAGCAGCATCCCCAAGCTACAAATTTGCTTCTTTGGGGGAGTGCAACCCGTCCAGAACAGGCGATCTCACAATTCCTGGGTCAAACCTTCATGCCACCAGTAGCAGCTCCATTTTGTCAGGGTTATGCTGCAATCCTGTGAATGATACGATACATTCTTCTTCCGGATAACAGAGAAATTAGAATCTGTTGCTACAAAACTGAAAGATTTCCTCCCATTCTTGATTGAGGGATCAATAAAGTCCCTCACGTTCCTTTCCAACCAACCTAATTGCAGTGCAGAGCAAAATCACCAAGGAAAATGAATCTAACATATGTGATATATTTAAAACATTGTGTAACAGCCATTCTGTTGCTTGGCATAATTCAATGCACTATATATCTTTCCAAGGTAGATTAAGGGTGCAAGCCACAGCATATCACCGATCGTTACAATACTTCCTAATGCTTCTAAATTATGTAATGACTTTTAAAATGGCTACAGAGGCAGTGGAGCTTAGTAAAGAACTCGACTCACTGGAGGGGTGGGAGCAGGCTAAGCTCAAATACTAATGTAGATTAATGATCTGTAAAATGTCGTTTTTAAAATGGAAGTTTTTTCCAGCTAGAGGAGGGTAATAATGAGGTCCTCCCTATTACCAAGTTAGCCAAGTTTCAGACAGAAAAGAGGGCCTCTGCTGCAATGCCAAACGATGAGATTCACAGCTGTGAGTAAATCAAGTGACTGTGCCACGACAGTCTACATTTTTACACTGTCTGCATCAAATTAGGAGCTGCTTTTGACCCCCCCCCCTCCTTTTTCCAAATAAGGAAGACGACAAGCTTGCGTGGAGGGCATTCTGGGAGACTGGGCCAGTTTGGTGTCGTGGTTAAGAGCAACAGGACACTAATCCAGAAAACCAAGTTTAATTCCCCACTCTTCCACTTGAAGCCAGCTGGGTGACCTTGGGTCAGTCACAGCTCTCTCAGAGTTCTCTCAACCCCACCCATCTCACAGGGTGATTGTTGGTGCGGGGATAATAGGAACATAATTTGTAAACTGCTCGGAGTGGACATTAAGTTGTCCTGAAGGGCGGTATATAAATCGAACGTGATGATGATGATGATGATGATGATGATGATGATGATGATGATGATGATGGGCTGCCCACCAATCAGGGACAAGGAGTAAGCAAGTCTTACAAGTTTACTTCTTCCCTGTATCTGCACTTGCTGTTTGGAGCCGCCCACCCACCTATCCCGATATTTTGACATCGTGGGAATAGCTGTTGGTTTTGGTGCCAAACAGAAGTTTTTGGGGCTCTTTCAGATTGACCAAGAAAGGGTTCTTATTTGTCTGCTTTGCCGCTTTGCTCAGAGGGGGTGTTATAATAAGGCCTGGTTAAGACTGGTTAGGTCCTACTGGGATTGGCTGGAACAGTGTGGGCTTTTGCTATAGACTGTCATGTATGTCTGTACCCATTCATCCATGCCAATTTTGATTCTAATCCTGATGCTTAGTCCAGTTATTGTAAACATGATCTTGGTGTAACTCAATTTCCTTTTCTTAGTGTTCTAACTGCTTCTCAGGCTTTCACAGGTGGTTATCTGTTGGACTCCAATGTTTATGACCTTGTATTTCCTCTCAGACTATGATATGTCTTTCTTCCTAGCAACACATCGTGAAATTACAAGTATGTAAAATGTTCTCACAAAGAAAGAGTGGGAAAAGATTGTTTAGAATTGGGAGAGGGAGGAAAAAGTTAACTAGAAAAGAGATGTAGCTTTCACATGTTGTCATTCCTGTCAATCTCTAGTCGAGCTGCTTAGACACTTGACTTACTCCTAAGTAGACCTATGGACCTGAATTTGGAAATGATCTGATTTCTGAATAAAATCCATTTGACTAAGTACATGTGTCTTACTGCAAATGGGACAGAGATCTGTCGGCTACATCCCGTCCCGCATAGCCTGACATAGAGAACACCCTGAGGAATCTTATAATGGGGGAAGGCTTCCTGAACCAACCACTGATGGCTTACTAGTCACAGATGCTGGCAGCAGGGTCCCCTTGGGTCTGGGGCTTCACCAGTCAAGCCCTAGTGTTTTCCAGTATGAGCAGAGGGTGGTAGAGTAACCGCCTCTCTTGACATGCAGGCCTGGAAAAGCAAATGGTGTATTAAGGCTACTTCATACTTGGAGCCAGGGTGGAATTGCCCATTAGTAGAGGCATGCATCTGGCAGCTCAGTAGGTAGGTGCCCTCACTGAGGACTGGGTATTAATAACGCTTAGATCAGTTAAGTAACTAAATAAAGAAATCCTTCCAGTTGAACCCAAGTTGGTTGTGTGGTGTCAGGGGCGCCTTTCACCAACTCTGGCTAGTGATCCATCTGAGACCCTTCCTGGGAAAGAAAGATCTTGCCACTGTGGTACGAGGCCTGGGTAATCTGAAGATTAGATTACACCAATGTACTCAACATGTTACCCAAATGGGTGTGTGTGTGTGTGTCTCCTTGTCAGTTGAGGGAATTAACATCCAAGGAGATGCAGCAAGAGAAGGGTAACTGAGATTTCCACCAAAACATACCAGGATTGTTCCCTTAGAGAATGCTCAAATGAATAGCCGGATTTTCTACAGGAAGAAATAACAGAGAAATAAAAAGCAAACGTACAGAAAAACAACATAGCACACAGAAAGAAAACAGTGAGGAAAAGGAAAGAAGGCTGTTTCAGAGAGGGTGATAGTTACCAGTCTTGAAGGAGGAGGTCCATGGAGGAGCAGCAAAATGAATAGCGCTTCACAGAAGGGGAAGACAGGGCTCAGACATAATCTGAGGGTCCCCGGATGGGTCCCGGAACTCACACACACAGCACATGACTGGAGGGAGCCCAATTATAATGCAAAATGTATCCTGGGGCAAACTGACATCTTGCCTCAAAGATAATGGCTTCATGGCTTATCTGGAGGTTTGGACAATAAGTTAGGAGAGGCTAAGAGTTGCCTCTACCTGAGGTACACAAAAGCAAGTACAGAAGGGCATTGTTGAGATTAAGCAGGAACTCCTGGAAGACTTGTTGGTTTCACTTAAGTGCTTCTCCAGGGCATGGAGCGGAAGCTAATCAATCTGACCCACCTCCTTGTAATTTTCCAACTCCCGCTGGGGCTGGCATCTGTTCTGCCTTGCCAGGCAGTGTTTTGTGCTTATAGCACATGAGGAGGGGTTTATGATACTTCAAATCCATAAACTGCCCTTTTCCAGAAAGGGTATGATTGCTAACATACAGGAGGCTGCCACTGAATGCATTCTGGAAGCCGCAGTTGGTACAGAATGCTGTGGCTAGATCACTGACTAGAGTGGGTCCTAAGGACTGTATTACTCCAGTCTTCTTGAATCTGCACTAGCTCCAGTATGCTTCTGGGCCCAATCCAAGATGTCGTACATGGCTTGTGGCCAGCATACCTGAATAACCACCTACTCCCATCTGAGCCTACCTGTTCACCCTGGTCACCTCTGGAGGCCCTATTTTGGATGCCCCTGCCATCAGAGGCTACAGAGGTGACAACTTGAGAATGGGGCCTTTTCTGCCATGATGCTCAAACTTTAGAACTCCCTTTTCAGGGTGATTCGTCTGCCTCCCTCTATAGTTGCCTTTTGCCACACGCACACACACACATATGTATATACACATACATACATACATGCATGTATATATATATGCACACACACACATACATATACATATACACATATATACACACACATGTATATGAATATGAATATGAATATGAATATGAATATGTGTACATATACATATATACATGTATACACACACACATATATATGCATGTATATATGTATATACATATATATCTCCCAGCTGAGCCTGATCTTGTCAGATCTCAGAAGCTAAGCAGGGTCAGCCTTGGTTAGTAATTGGATAGGAGACCTCCAACGAAGACCAGGGTTGCAGAGGCAGGCAATGGCAAACCCCTCTGTTAGTCTCTTGCCATGAAAACCCCATCAAGGATTGCCATAACTCTGACTTGAGGGCACCACACACATATATAATTATATTAAATTACACACACACACACACACACATATACACACATGCACACACATTCTTTTTAAATATTGAAATGTTTTAATATTTTAATGTTTGCTGACTTGGGGACCCTATTGGGGTTGAAAGGCAGCATAATGTTTTGAGTAAATAAATAAATAGTATACTTGCAAGAAAACTGACAAATTGAATGACTTGACAATACGTTATTTCAGAAACTATTAAGAAAGGTCCATGCACGGGAGACTATAACTTAAGAGTTCTGCGTTCCTTGCTGGGCATTTTCCATGCTGCAGTTGTCAACAGGGGTGGGTAGCAGATGACTGAACAGCAGGCAGCAGGAAGGAAGTGGGTAGCAGGGACCTCAGCAACAGGAGGTTCTCTGGACCATGGACAGCTCCAAGGGCAGCAGACAACTTGCTCCAATAAAATGTGGAGCTTAACAAGGTGCATACAACTTGGTGCAGGCACCAGCGTCTTACTATAAGACCTACCCCTCCTTATGAAACATGATCCAGATCCCGTAATTAGGATCACTTAAAAGCAGCTTTTTATGGGGTGTGATTGTGAATTGGATCAGTACTAGGCCCTGTAACTGAGGGGTTAACACTTTCCCTTGCACCATTTCCTAGCTTCCACTCCCACCCTCTCTGCTGCTATTGGCCTCTGGGGGGAAACATGCACATATGGGTACATATATGTTTCCAGTAGTACATAAATGTTTCCAGTATATGTTAGTGGGGCAGATACAAGACTTAAGAGAGCTGTATCAATTGAAGTCCTGCATTCTTAAGGCATCTTGTAGCTTTTACGCAGGCATGTTGACACCTCAGACAAGGATTTACATGGGAATGTGTAGACAACTGGTGCCTGAGTCTATAAGCAATGACTATGGCATCATCTGTAGAGGTGGTGGTGGTTTGAACTGTGAAATGATAGCATAGTCATAGGGAAAAACCCTGTGTTGAACACCACCAACTCTGGAGGTGTGCACCTGGTTTTAGATATTAAGGATTCAGAAAGACAGACAGAACCTTTATTGGCATAACCGTAACAGTGTCGAAAACAGGCAACAAAAAAACAGGGAGTCTAAGCAGGGAAACAGTTAATTATTAAACATTCTACACACACTTCTGATATTAAGGATTCTATGGCTATATTGTCAGCACTTAAAATAATAACTTGCTGAGGTAAGAGTGGTAATCCTAGAGCTAAACTACAAGAGATGAATTACACGTGGATGTACACATGAAGGTAGTTGCAATGTTAGCTGGGAAGCTGAGTTTTAAAAGACAGATCGGAAAGCTCTGTCAATTTCCCCTCTCTACAGACCCAGGGAGATCCCTCCTCAGAGGGTCTGTCAGTTTCCGCTTTGCCTCCTGTCAGTTTCACCTCTCCTTCTAGCAGGCAAAGAGGAAATAAAACTCAGCTTCCCAGCTAACATTGCGACTTCCTTCATGTGAGCATCTTTGTCTAATTCGTCTCTTGTAGTTTAGCTCACAGAATCTACTGGGTAATCAATAATTCAATGCATGAAGCAAGCACTCATTTATAGATCTGTTACTTCTGTCTTCAGGCACAATGCCACTTCAGAGACTGATAAACCATCTAATTGACTTCCCCCATGCTATGAAGGGTTTTTCGGTTGTGATCGCTTCAGTGACAATGCTGTTAGCCTCTGGATATATCTTTTGTCTTTGCTATAAAACACCATAGCTAAAATGCACCCTCATCATTTCTTCATCAGCCTTTGCCTTGTTCTCTGAAGAAAGGGAGACCATGAAGTTGCAGGGATGATTCAGAGTGTGGGATGAGCTGTTGAAGTTTAATAGCAAGGTGTATAAGCAAGGAACCCCCTAAATCTCAGCTAAACCAGGAATTAATTTACAGTGCAATCCTATGCAGCGTTACTGCAGTCTAAGCCCATTTATTTCAATGGGTTTAGGCTGGAGTAACACTGCATAGGATTGCACTGTTTGTATCCTTAAATAAGCCAAAATCTCTCATTATAAGCTTCTCATCTGTTATAAACTCATAATTCTGATCGACCTTAAGAGGTTGTTGTGCGGATGGTTGAGATGATCATTGGCCTAAATAAAAGGTGCATGTATGTTGCAGCTTCAGTATATGCTAAAGTGTGCCATGAAAATATTTTTCTTTTTTAAAAATAATTTTAATTTTATTAATAAGATTAAAAACCCAATAAAGTGGCAGAGAAAAGAAAGATTAAAGAAAAAGGAATAAAAAGAGAGAGGAAAAAAGAGAAAAAGAAATTAACGAAAGTTAAAGAAAGGAAAAACAAAGAAAAAACATACATATTACATTTTCCATTTTTCTCTACAACTGCTATTATATCTTTATACACATTATACTTGTAGTTTTAATATCTCCAAAATGTACCTTTTCAATATTGCCCCCTTCTATTTATTCTCCCAAGTTTATCTTCTTAGAAATCAAATCTACAAATCATCAATTCATTTTTTTCTCATCTCACGCAGAAAGTTAATAAAGGGTTTCCAATTAACCATGAAAATAGACAGTGTTTTATCTCCGATCAAAGCTGTAAGTTAAGCCATGTCCACTAACTCCATCATTTTCACAATCCAGTCATTCTTTGAAGGTAATACTGTGCTTTTCCATTTTTGCACATTTAAAAGCCTAGACATTGTTGTTATATATAGAAATAAGATACCATGTTTATTTTCCAACTTGCCCCATTAGTCCCAACTAGAGATGGGCATGAACTGAAATACGAACCAAAATTCATGATGAACCATGCCAGTTCGTGGTTTGTAAACCAGTGGTTTGTCAGATCCCATTTCTGATGAACTGCCACAAACTTTAGGCTGGTTCGTTTGGTTCATTTTCAGTTCATCACTGCAGACAGCCTGGCGCTGATCAATCAGTTTCCTAGACAACAGGAGGTGGACTTCCTGCAGACCTTCTGCTGACCTGGAAGTGATCTTCTACTGACCTGGAAGTGGTGGTTTGCTAGCACGATAGTGACATTTTCTGGAACCAAAACAAACCAATTAATGAACCGGGGCAGGTTTGTGAAAGTTCATGGTTCGTGGTTTGTGAAATGTGACGAACCACAAACTACATGGTTCATTTTTTTCCTGGTTCGTGCCTATTTGTAGTCCCAACAAAAAGGCTCCTGGTGTAGCTAGGCAGTACTGGGGGGAAATAATAAGAGAAATGAGTGAAATTTTACAATTTCAAATAAATAAGAACCCAGAACTCCTGCTACTAAACTTGGGAATGGAGGGAATTCCAGCCCATCATAGGACGTTGATATTTTATATGACAGCAGCAGCCAGACTTTTGTATGCGCAAAAATGGAAAGTACAAGAAGTGCCAACTATTGAAGATTGGATCCACAAATTGCTGTACATGGCAGAAATGGACAAGATGACAAGAAAACTGAGAAATCTGGACTCAGGGCAGTTTAACACAGATTGGGAGAAGCTGAAACAATATCTGGAGAAGAAATGGGAGGTGGGAGGAAAACTGTGGCAGTTTGAGAACTACTGAAGTATAATAAAATGTAGAGGGGGGTGACTTTACCGGGGGGGGGGAAGAGATAAATGTGAATTTATAAGCAGTTAGATTAACAGATTGATATATATATAGATATATATAGATTAATAGATAGAATATTGATAGAAAATAATTAATGATAAGGTTTAAATATAAGGGTTGAGTAACCAACAATATTTTCTTTCTTGGATAAGATTTTTATAATGCACCAAACTGAATGTACAGAAGAGTCAAATTGATTGACTATGTGATGAGCTATATAGAATTACCATAAAAAGATACAATGAGTAATTTATAGAGAATAAGTCAAATTGTTTGATTTAAACGTAAGATTTTTATGGTTTATGATATATAGGTTTATGACATATAGAAATATTTAAAATTGGAAAATGGGATAAATTGTTTATCCAAGATGGAAACAAGGACTTACAGTTTGGGTATATAACAAGAAAAGTAGTTAAGGATGTACTGCTTAGTATAATGGAGAATGTATATTTGTTTTAGATAGAGGAATTTAATAGAAGTAAGGGAAAAGGGACAAAGGGTGGGAAAGCTGTTGGAAGTCAGCAAAAGGGGGGGAAAGGGAGGGGGTTAGAAACGAAAAATTTGGGGAAAATTGAATGTAATGTAAATATAATGGATTCTAACCCAATAAAAAAATTTTCAAAAAAAAAAAGGCTCCTGGTTTAAATTGTATATTGATCTCCATGAAAATATATTTTTCATTTATTACATGCTTAAGCTGCAAAATACATGAGCTGTCCTTTTCAGACCGGATTTATGATTGTGTGTACAGAGATTATGAGTAGCATTCTCTAACAGTACATAGTATTAGAATACCAGAGCCATGAGCCAGAAAAGGACATATCTGCACATCAGTCTCCTGAAGTGTCTGAGTTGCCTTCAAGGGAAGAACTATGTAGAGTGCATTACAGTAGTCTAGTCTTGATGTTACCATGGTATGCATCCCGGTGACCAGATTGGCTGTGTCAAGGAAGAGGACCAAATGCCCTTTGTGCTAGACTGAGTTTGTATGGGCATAGAGAGTTAAGAAATCCCCTGATGTTTCAAAGCATGCTGAATGCCACATGCACAGCATGCTGATTTGAAAGTGCAAAGTGGCCCAGTATGAGTGCAAAGTGCTATGATTATGAATATATTTAGGAGAACTGTTGCTGGATTTGACCAAGAAAATCATAGATTTCTTTGCATGCAGAAATGGGGCTAGGCTGGCCCTGTAGCTAGGGTCTAGAGGCCTAACAGAATAACCTTGGAGAGAGACACGAAACAGGAATAACAAAGTTATATGGCCTTGTGTAGATCAGAAGAGCCATCTAAGCCTATATAATAATGACTGCTCTTACATACCACTATTCTAGGAATATTGGTGCCCCACTCCAATTGGTGAACAATGTTATTATTATCCCCACAATGCAGCTGGGGAGCTGGGGCTTAAGCGAGTAGCTTACTCAAAGCCACCTTTGGAATTCATAGCAGTAGCGGGATTCAAACTTGCAGAGTGCTGATTCACAGCTCAACCAATACAATGTGTTGAGGCCCAGAGGCAGAAAGCATCTAAAAATGACAACTTCACAGAGGCTGGAGATTCCATTCAAGGATGGGTGTCTTGGTGGAGGGCCAAAAACTATTCATATGTATGAGAAATTTAATTTAATTTAATTTATTAGATTTATATTCCGCCCTCCCCACACCAGCAGGCTCAGGGCGGATTACAATTTACATACATTTAAAATACATCTAACAATTACACAGTGTAAAATTATAAATATATAAACATCCTGACATTTAAAATACATACATACATGCATACATGCATACATACATACATACATACATACACACATACATACATACACACATACACATACACATACACATACACATACACATACACATACACATATACATATACATATACATATACATATACATATACATATACATATACATATACATATGTGTGTGTGTGTGTATATGTGTGTGTGTGTGTGTGTATACACATACATGTATACTCAGCGGCATAATAAAATGCACTATATGCATACACAAGGCACCTCCCTTTCACCTTCACCAGAGCTTTTACAGTGGAGCTCAACAGAAACTTGAAAATGCTAATTTTCCATAGACTTCGTTATGATAAAATATAACAAGGATGAACTAATTATTTTTATGTATTTTAAGATGTTTCAAATATAAATAACCTTGTCTGGAGTTTACAGTTGTAAGATAATAACAGAGGGCCAAGCTACAAGTGACAAATGACACTTGAACAGCAAGTGCATTTCTCCCTGTTCACTTGCCCTCCACTCAATCCACTTGCTGTTCAAGTGTCATTCCTCACTTGTAGCTTGGCCCTTAGTCAAGAGTATATGCCCTTTGAAGTGGGACAGACAACTGTCATTGGAAGAAGGTTCTGAAACTCTTTAAATATGAGAAGCTGAATTGATCAAGGGCTCCTTCCCAGAAGGTGCTCGTTGCCTATGTCCTTCTTTATCTTTGAGTAAAGATACTTCTTTGGACTCATGTAATTGCTCTCCTTAATGGTCTTTGAAGTTATAATGGATGATACAATTTTTCTGTTGATTGAGTTGATATTAAGCATGCTAAATAATCATGTTGTAATAATAGAATGGAAGCAGAGATTCTGCAATAGTATTATTTGTGTACTATACCTGTTAATGATCCTAAAACGTTATTTGTGGTGTGTATCTGCCAGGAGTTAAATAATTTGACACTGAAAAGCTAACTAGTTACTTAGGGCTTCTTAAGGGCATGCCTATATCTGAATCAGCTGATATGTAAAAAGGAGGGAGAAACCCCGGGGAGGCAAACTGGCAATTGTATAGTAGCGGAAGTCTTTAAAGTACCCTCAATTACTTCAACAATGAATAACAATGAAAAACAGTCATGTGAAACACTTTAACAGCCGTTAATTGAACTGTATCAACAACTTTAGACAACCAAAATGTAGCAGCGATCGCGACTCAATATACACAATTGAAATACAAGTAAGTTACTAGTCCTTACAGAACTTAGAGTTCAATGAGTTCTTATTTAATTTTTCTCTTGTTCCTTCTTCCAAATGTGTGAGAGCGGTTCTACTCCAACTTCAAACTCAGCAACTTCATTCATATTCCACTGTAATGTTGCAATACAATGATGATGTATTCCAACCTCATGTAGGATGTGTGATTTTTCACAACTGATTGAAGTCAGAGTAGGGGAGAGCCTGGACAGCCTCTTGATAGCCTAACAGGCGTTTGCCAGAATTCTCTTCCCATTTAATATTGGTCACTTTTTCAAAGGCATAACATTAAACAATCATATGTGGTCATTTCTCATCCAGTTACCATATGTAGTTTTCGACGGACATTACAGGTATCCCTTGTTGTTTGGTTTTCTATATCTGAATCAGCCCTGAGTCTTCCAGAACAAAAGCCACATTTAAAAAACAACCTAGCACTATCTTAGATTATCCTTACTGGTATTATTTATTTATTTATTCATTTATTTCATTACATTTCTAGACCGCCCTCCCCGTCAGACGAGCTCTAGCATAATATACTAGAGGAATATTTTTTTAAAAAAACTCAATACTGTATAGATGACCACTTCTTGAATATTTTGGAAGCCCTTTTCTAAAACCTTTTGGTTTTATAGGGTTTAATATAGAAGAAGAGATAATTGAATGAGTGGCAAGTTTATTCTTCATTGCCTATTTCAAGACAGTGGCAAATTTTAAAGTATGTGATGAAGGGGAGATTTCTTCAGAAAGAAAGAAAGTTTCCATGGCTGAGTATATGTTTTTGGTTTAATAGGGAAGAACTCCATGGCAGTGTGTTGTTTTAGTGGTTAGTGTGTGACATAAAGTGTTCAAAGTGTCTGGCTGTTTACTGGAATCCCACCACCCGAGAACTGGCAGTTGAATGCAAGATTACTCATCTGTGTTAACTCTTTGAGTAAACATTTTCCTGTCAAAGTGTAAGGCCGGATTGCCCATTCCCTGACAAAACCTTGTGTTCAAAAATAAACAGCCTGTATGTTTGAATTATGGGTTTATTTTTTAAAGACATATTTAGATGAAGGGCAGTGCTTAGCAGAACATGCATTTTCCAAACTGTGCCTGCTCTCTTTCTGCGAGGAGATAGATCACCTTGAAAGGATGGCTAGAAGTCCAAAGGGTGTGAACACTGAAAGCAAAGATGATGGATGCAGTATTGGGCTGACGGAAGATTATGATATTCTGGTCGACTGCGAGACTACAGCCCGGAAAACCCACAACAACCATTGTGAGACTTCTTGCTCAGATCCACTCTCTCACTCACAGTGCCTTGGAACAGAGGGGACTGAACTGTTCTTCACTCCCTTTATTTCATTACCTACAACATTTTATATGTATGTATTGATGTATCAGGTTTTGAGTCTTTCACCAGGTATGGTTTGTTTGTTTAGATATTTATATCCCATTTTCCTCCCCAATGGAGCCCAAAGAGACTTACCGCATTCCCTCTTCCATTTAGCCTCACAATAACTACCCTGGTTGGTAGTTTGTTTGTTTTTTAAAATTTTTATTGCAGTTAAACCATTACAACATACAAACGTACACATATAAACTGAAACATTAACCA
This sequence comes from Eublepharis macularius, assembly GCF_028583425.1. NCBI lineage: Eukaryota > Metazoa > Chordata > Lepidosauria > Squamata > Eublepharidae > Eublepharis > Eublepharis macularius. Next base: position 18,730,774 of record NC_072793.1, on the reverse strand, counting down.
GTACAAAACTATTTTGATACAGGAGGGAATTAAGCACATACAATTAAAACTATGTAGTTCAACAAAACTTATAAGCTATAATGTAAAACTTCTAGAGAGAGTAATTGTTTGAAGTATTTTTGATCTAGGCTGGATATTATTTTTTATCAACATATTCAAAAAATGGAAGCCATTTTTCCATGAACTTGGAATCTGCAGGAAACTGTTCAGCTATGTAAAGGTCATTATGGGTTTTTTTCCATTATGAAGTGATTCCATACTTTTTCAAGCCATGAATCTACAGAGGGTGCATTATCTTTCTTCCAGACCAGCACTATCTCATTCTTTGCTACTACGAAAAGGGTTGCAATCAATTCTTTTCTAATCATAGGTATAGCTAAGTCTTCCCACTGATCTAAAAAAATGATTTTGGGATCCAGAGGGGCTTCATATCCTGTAATTGTTCTGATTGATTCAATCACTTTCTCCCAATAACTTTTTATAAAAGGGCAGCCCCACCAATAATGGGCAAACGTGCCTGTCTCTCCACAGTTTTTCCAGCATTTTGGGGAAGCTGATGGATATATATAGGATAGTCTCTTAGGCGTAAGATACCACTTGTGAATAATCTTAAATGTTTGCAGCTTAGTTAGGGTAACATTTGACATGGACATCTTATTCCATGTCTCAAGTGATTGATCTACATTGCAATCTTTGGCCCAGCTGGATTGACAAAGAATTTGCTTTTTGTTCAGTGTGTTCAGTAATGTAGTGTAAAGTATGGAAATCATTCCTTTTTTTTGAACTGTATAAGATCGTAATATCATTTCAAATTCCGTCAGGGGAGTTTTCATCCCTGGTTGGTAGTTAAGGTAAGAAATAGTGACTAGTCACAGGTCACCAGCAAGCTTCATTCAGAAATACAAAGTCCTGAAGGCTTACCCCTTCCTGCCACCCTTTTGCACACACAGTCTTTCTCTCTCTCTCTCACACACACACACACACACACACACACACACAAACACACACACACTTGTTTTTAACTGGATACATGCTCATGTCATGTATCATGGAGTAGTTGTTCTCCCACATATATCCTCAAGGAATAGTGTATGAATGCACTGTGCGTTCAGTCAGTCACATATGAAATGTCATACTGGGCACTGAATTAATATTTTGTTGAATATTACTGTCAAAAAACAAAATAAAACAAAAACAGAGTGAGGCACAAAATTCCAGAAGAATAAAAACTTCAGCATGCAGATAATCAGAGAAATAGCGGTGAAATGGAGCAATTGGCTCATTCCTGTCTTTTAAAAGGGATTTAAAATGGAACGACTTACCACAGTTCACAGACAAGCTGGGCTGTGAAAGGTGATTGATGTGTGACTCTCTCTAGAATCAAGTTTTTTTCCAGAATATTCATATCACTTTAGTCCATATTGCAATTCAGTACCACATACATAGAAAAGATTGTGGCATTGGATTGGGGAGTGGGGGAAGGCCATCTGAAAATTGCTTAAAAGTTGCTAGTACACAAGGTACTAGTTTGTACACTAGTTCACTTGTCCACAAATACCTGCATTATTCATGTGTAACACATTGAGTGCCCACATGGAAAGAATAACTCTCTTCCAATTCACAAAACTTCCCTGGCTGATCACCTGGACACAATTGTTACAAGTCATGAGGTAGGTGGATACTGGAACACCTGGATTTTATGTATATATGTGGTGGTAGAGAGTACCCTCAAGTCATAGCTGACTTATGGCAACCCTTGGTGGGGTTTTCATGGCAAGAGACCAATAGGTTTTGCCATTGCCTGCCTCTGCAACCCTGGTCTTCGTTAGAGGTCTCCCATCCAATTACTGACCAAGGCTGACCCTGCTTAGCTTCTGAGATCTGACGAGCTCAAGCTCACCTGGGCTATCCAGGTCAGGGTGTGTAGGTCTGTATTTATTTATGTTATTTAGAATCCACCTTTTTCACCGAGACTTCAGGCAAGTTTCATAGTGCAAGTTAATATGATATCTGAAAAACACACAGAAATCTGATGCGGCGCAGAAACAATGCTGAAGCCAAGCATAAGCAATTAAAACAAGAAATGCTCAACAATGCAGAAATTATTTAGCAGGGTGCTTACTTACATCACAGACAACCAGTATACAGTATCATAGTCTACAGTGCCTACCCTTTTACCTAGATGCTTTGGTAAAAGGGTAGGCACTGTAGAATATACTACTGTATACTGACTGTCTTATCTGACAGGCCATTCCATCAGATGGTGCCACAACAGAAAATGCAGGTGTATGGGAAGCTGTTGATTTTGCCCATTTGCAAGCTGGCGTCTGCAGAAGCTGCCATGGCAGAGCCTAGGGAAGAGGTGGTCCTCTAATTCTAAGAACATGGTTTCAGCAAGAAGTCAGTCAGTACCATACACCACAATGAGCTGTGGTTGACTTATGTTATTTATGGATCATTAGAGGTACCCCATCAGATTATGCTGAGACATGGACTAAGTCATTTTGCCATTTATTTTTACAGTGGAAGTTTGAGATATTTTTCTTCAGGGAATGCTAAAGTGATATTAAAATTATTGTCACTAGTAGCATTCTAATGATGCAAATCTAAGGCTGTAATACTAGGCGCATGAGTTTAGAAGAAGAGCACAAAGATGAGCTTACTTCTTGGTAAACATGCCTAGGCTACAAGTTAGGCAACCTGAATAAGAAATCGAGATCTGAGAGAGAAGTAGGAGTATGTATTCCAATAATAACCAATAAAACATCACCTAAACTGATCCTGCTCATTATTAAATAATAATAATAATAAATAAATAATAATAAATAATAAATCCTAACAGGAAACTTAAGTTCAAGGTCCTGGTACTGACCTATAAGGCCCTGCACAGACTGGGACCAGCGTACCTGAGGGATCGCCTCTCCCCATATATTCCCCAGAGGACCCTCTGATCAGGAGGAAAGCAATTGTTATCAGTCCCTGGCTCCAAGGAGGCCCACCTGGCCTCTGCTAGAGCCAGAGCTTTCTCAGTCCTGGCTCAAACCTGGTGGAACATTCTGTCTGCCGAGACCAGGGCCCGGCAGGATCTACTATCATTCCGCCAGGCCTGTAAGACAGAGTTGTTCCGCCAGGCTCATGGCTGAGGTTGGGCCTCCGCTGGCTGGAGGATACAACACGGGGATACTCCCCGTGAAAGCTGCCCAATACTATTTTTTAAGCTGTTTTTTAAGCTGTTTTTAAGGTGCTGCTATATTCAGTTGTACTGTTGTATTATTTGTTATTAATTGTATTGCTGCCATCGGGAAAAAGAGTGCTGCTATTTTTGTATGATATTTTTGTATGATATTTTGAATGTTTTAATATGGAATGTTTTAAATGTTTTTAATGTTGTTATCCACCCTGAGCCTGCTCGCGGGGAGAGCAGAATACAAATATGAAATAAATAAATAAATAAATAAAGTACATTTTATAATAATGAGGGAACATTGCTAAACCTCCATATACTCTGTGCTGCTTCACTGATGCTCTTTCTGTTTCACTTCTACATGAAATAAGGCAGTGATGAGGAAACAGGTGCAAGAGAGAAGAGAGAGCGACTCTCTCAGTATGCGCTGGAGAAGGGCATCACCCACCCAGAAGAGGATATTGCCCCCCTAGTCAGAATGAGAGACAGACACCAAACTTTGGGTTTAAAAACGGGCTGCTTTATTAAAAGGACAACAGCAAACAACTGTGGCAAGGGCATAACTAGCGGTACAGGTCAGGCCCTGGGCTCACTTCTGGACCCCGCCCTGTCCTGTCGGGGCGAGCACCCGCTGCCCCAGGTGCGAGCCATCCATCAAATGGCTGGGACCCGGCCTGGCCAGGCTGAGTGGTTCACCCCTGTAAAGCTCCCCCACCCGGCCGTACGGCAGCGAGGGGAGACTGGCTTGTCCAGGGGTTCCTCACCCAGGGTGTCTGACCTTGCAGCTGGGCCATACGGCAGCCAGCCGCTCCTGAAAGACCCCAATTCCCCACCAATGGGGAGGTGCCAAGGGTGCTCACCGGCCTGCTACAGATTTTCCCTAACTGAAATCCTGCTCCCGGGATATAACTCAGACCCCCCAACCCAAGTAACCCCACCTGTCTCCCAGTGCGAGGTAGGTGAAAAAACTCCCCTCCCAATGCCAATCTGGGAAAGGGAGATAAAAAATTCCTACCTGGCCCCATCATTGGCGACCGGCTAGTCCCGCACTGAAATAGGGTGAGGAGGGTGGGCCGAGCTCGAGGCCAGACTGAGCTTTGGAGGGGCGGAGTGGCAGACAAATGCCGCAAAGCTCGCCCCCCAGCAGCTAAGCCCATATGAAGGGCTACACCCACTGCCTCCATCCTTCCAGGGAGGCAAATGGCTGCCACCAGCCTAAGTGGCTTAAGCCACTGGCTGGGATGGCAGGATTCCCAGCACACCAGATCAACCCAGTTGGTTTATTTTAAATAGCTCTTCCATTTTCATTCCAGGGCTTTAGGAGAGCTTGTTCATGTGGGGGGGGGGGGGAGTGAGGAAGATCTTGCTGACATGCTTGTAGGAAGCTAGCAGCAGCTGATTTCCATGCTCTTCTCTCCTTGTATATATTAAACCATGAGACTTTATGTCTACATCTACATCTCTCTACATGAGATGAATCAAGAGAAAGGAGATGCAATGTTAGCTAGGAAGCCTAGTATTAAAAGACGGATCAGAAGCCTTTGTCAATCTCCCCTCTTTACAGAACTGGCAAAGAAGATTGCTGCTCAGAGAGTTCATTTATTTCCTCTTCACCTCCTCCAAGGATCTGTCAGTCTCACCTCCCCTTCTGGGAGGCGGAGAAGAAATAAACAAATCCTCTGAGCAGCCATCTTCTTTGGCAGTTCTGTAGAGAGGGGGGATTGACCAAGCCTTCCAATCTGTCTTTTAAAACTCTGCTTCCCAGCTATCATTGCATCGCCCTTCATTCAAGTATCCTTGTGTAATTCGTCTCATGTAGAGAGACTCTACGTCTGTCTATGTTTCTACCTCTGAGCAATTGCCTGCCTGTTAAGGGTAAAACTTTGCTTGCACATGCTGGCAGGCAGACAGGACCGCACAGACTGTGGAGAGAGAAAGAACAGTAGAAGCTCATTTGCCATGATAGGTAGATCTTGCACGAGACAGCAGAGTTTGCTTGCACTAAGTGGCAACCAAGGTAATGGAGGAAAAATGGATAGACAATAGAGGCATAGGCTTTGCTGCATATTAGGTAGCTCATTAGCTTTGCAGACTGGGAAAGTTAGAATAAGAGGCTAAAGCTTTACTCCTCCCTGATGCCCCAATAGAGAACGTACATCAATGTAAGAGACAAGTTATGAGGTCTCTTTGATTGAGGACCTCTGATATCTCAGGATCTCTAATTTCACATAAAACCTCTAAGGAACCATGCCTATGCCCCAGTGCAACACCTTCCCTTAGTTTTAACAGTGCTCGTGCTGGAGAAATCCCTAATGATAGACATATAGGTGCTAGCAAAATGGCCACTGCTCAGGTAGTTTAGATAACCAATATGGAGCCACATGGACCAGTTATTTCTGACAGCGTGCCATCTGTCTCAGCCAAAATGAAAGGAAAATTACCTGCTGGCTCAATGTGCTGAAATGACCTTTTATAAAAAGCTAGTATTTTTACCAGGACTCCCAAGAGCTAAGCCTTTTTTAAAATATACCTATTAGGCTAATGAGTCCATTAAGCTACCATGTCAAAAAAGCATTCACCATTTTTTCCTAAAACAAGCAGGTCTCCACTTTATTAAAAAAAAAAAAAGTTACGGAGCGACATAATTTTTCAAGTTTATTAGCTGTCTGGCCAGTACTTTGCTTAGAAATGGCTGTGCGGATGTAAAAGTAAATCTGCCAACAGAACTTTGTTTGGGGGTGGGCGGTGGGGAGGAGTGCCGGATGGAAGGGGAGACTTTTGCTGCTGATAAAATGTAGTTGTCACCTTGCCAAAACATAGCATGGTCTCATAGGGTATACCTGTACAGTAATGATGACTCACGCACTTAATTGTTCTTAATCTAACCTTTAGATTAAGAGACTAACTTATACCACACACAAGGCACTGTAACCAAACCCTAATGGTCCTTGTTTTTCCTAACATAAGGAGACCCCTGCTGGATTAGACCAGTGGTCCATCTAGTCTAGACTCCAATATCATACAGCCCTGGAAAGTCAACAAACATGACACATCAAGACATCCCCTTGATGCTTTCTCCTGACATAAGAATTCACCGGTATACTGCTTCTGAACATGGCACTTGTATCTACTACCCATTGATGAGACCTATCCTCCGTAGACCTGTTAATGCCTCTTTGAAAACTATCTATGAGCGGGACCACAAGTGACGCCTGACACAGGTTGGACACTTGCCAGCTTCCCTCAAGTTTTGATGGGAATTGTAGGCAGCTCGGCGGAATGTTGGACAAGTGACAGTTGAAAAGTCCATTGGACAGCAGTCAGAGAGCCAAGCTGCAAGACCAGGATGCCTACATTTCCCATCAAAACTTGAGGGAAGCTGACTAGTGTACAACCTGTGTCAGGCGTCACTTGTGGTCCCGCTCTATGCTTGTCACGGCCATCACTACATCCACAGGCCATGAATTCTACTGTGTAGTTCACTGAGTAAAGAAGTATTTTGTCCTCAGTATGGCTGTCCTCAGCCTCTTGTCCATTAATTTCATTGAGTGCCCCTAAGTTCTAGTATTATAGATAGGAAAAAAGGTCTCTTCCTTCATTTTCTCCATTTCCCTCCCATTGTATTTTTTCTAAACTGAAAAGTCCCAGACTCTTCAGCCTTTCCTCCTAGGGAAGTTGCTTCAGCCCCTTTTAAAGATACAGCAACCAGAATGGTACGCAGTATTCAAAGAAAGGCTTCGTACAAGAGCATTAAAATATTGGCTATTTTATTTTCAATCCCTTTACTAATAATTCCTAGCATGGAAATTACTTTTTTCACTGCTGCTACACACTGAGGGCCAAGCTACAAGTGACAAATGACACAGGTTGAACACTTGTCAGCTTCCCTTAAGTTTTGATGGGAAGTATAGGCATCCTGGTCTTGCAGCTTGGCTCTCCGACTGTTGTCCAATGGACTTTTCAACTGTCACTTGTCCAACATTCCACCAAGCTGCCTACATTTCCCATCAAAACTTGAGGGAAGCTGACAAGTGTCGAACCTGTGTCATTCGACTCTTGTAGTTTGGCCCTGAGTTGACATTGCCATTGAGCAATCTGCTGCAATCCCAACATCTCTTTTTGTTTCAGGGTCTACCAGGTCAGAACTTATCATCATATATTTTGAGACAGGTTTTTTGTTCGAGTGTGTATTGCTTTACACTGAAACATGGAACTGGATCAACTAGGAAAACCTCTCATTGAGAGCAATCCTTAGCAATTCTATTCAGGAGTAAGTCCTATGTTATTCAATGTGGCTTACTTCCCGTAAAGTGTCTTCAGGATTACAGTCTATATTTTATATGTGTGTGTGTGTGCGTATGTGTATGTATATAAAAAAAAGGAGCTTCAGGATACATCCCAGTTTTTACATGTTGGATTTAAAGGAGAACACTTTGCATCTGACGAAGAGAACTGTGATTCTCAAAAGCTTCTGCTACAATAAAGTTAGTTAGTCTTAAAGGTGCTTACTGGACTCTTTTCACTTTGCAGTCAGATTCAGATATTCCCTTTTCCCCCAAATGATTTAATAACAACAACAACATTTGATTCCTTCAGGATGACTTAACACTCACTCAGAGCGGTTTACAAAGTATGTTATTATTATCCCCACAACAATAATCTCCCTGTGAGGTGGGTGGGGCTGAGAGAGCTCTGGAAGAGCTGTGACTGGCCCAAGGTCACCCAGCTGCCTTCAAGTGGAGAAGTGGGGGAATCAAATTCGGTTCTCCAGATTAGAGTCTTGCCACTCTTAACCACTACACCAAACTGGCCAAAATGGCCAATCCACCAGGTGACCTCACTCTCTCCCAGCCTCACAGAATTATTGTAAAGGGTAAAACAAGGCAGGGGGATCCATGTATGTCATTTAGACTGCCTTGGAGGAAGGGCAGAATAACAACAAATACTTCCTTTAATAACAACAACAACATTTGATTCCTTCAGGATAACTTAACACTCACTCAGAGCGGTTTACAAAGTATGTCATTATTATCCCCACAACAACAATCACCCTGGGAGGTGGGTGGGGCTGAGAGAGCTCCAGAGAGCCGTGACTCATCCAAGGTCACCCAGCTGGCTTCAAGTGAAGGAGTGGGGAATCAAACCCGGTTCTCCAGATTAGAGTCCCACATTCTTAACCACTACACCAAACTGCATAATGAATTATGACACAATTATTGACATAGTTTACACACCTGGAGACATTAAAATCAATTGGAAATGCACTTATTACAAATAGTAAGTATTAGGCAAGCAACACACAAATGTCAACTACTGATCAAAATTTGTCAGAACACACAAGCAGTGATTTTGGAGAGAAACCTAAGGGGGTCATCATGGCTCCTCAAACATAAAAGAGCCCCCAAAGAATTGAATATTGACAGGCTCGAGCAGCCCTCCCCATGAGAACGAAACAGCCCTTTGTAGATTGGCAGAGGCGTATCGGATCAGGAGGTGGCTGGACATCACTCAGCACACCCTCTACATCTAATTTCTTCTTTTCTGGGTCTGTATACAATTGAAAATCACAAATATTTTTCTGGGGGGAAAAATCTCAGCATTGTTCCAAAATGGGGTTTTCAGATTGACCAGCAGCTCAGCTGAAGATAACAGGCACAGAAATAATTGTTGAGCGTTCTGTATTTGCACAGCTGGAGAACGTCATGTCTCATTGGCACAGATGGCATTTCCTGCTATCCCAGCTTACTAAATACAACTTCATTTGAGTGGAGATATTTTAAGGCCAATTGGGCTGCGTAAAGTGGTTTTTAGCTTGATTTAAAGACTAGAAGCTACAGCTGATCCTTTCCTGACTCAAATGGAAATGAAGGCTCATGAAACCCCAAGTTATTAATCACTGTGGATTAGAAAAATCCAAGGTCTCCATTAATCTCTCTGTCCAATTCTGTTATCTTCTGAGATTTTCCTGTCATTTCCTTTAAGACTTTCCTTGTAAATTTTGCATTTTGAGCTGTAAGAAAGCCATTAGAGGATGGCAAGAGGCCTGTACTTTTCTTGTAATGAATTCTCAAGTTACCTTAGTTTTTCCTATGCCAAACAAGTGGAAGCCACACACACAATTTTGTACTGGCGGCTACGCGAAGCAGGCCTTCTTCAGCATAGTCCCTTAATTTTAATACATTCCCTCTGACAAGTTGCTGAAGGGCTGTGTGTTTTGACCCATGCTGTTATTCTGGGTTAGAGTGGAGGAGGGAAGGATTAAAAATAGCTAAAACACACTTATTGTGGCACTGTGGAATATACTGAGCCTGCTAGACTCAAATGATATAGAGCATATTTTGGGTTCTGATTCTGAAGATTATTTAGTGGAAAATGAACAAGCAATGCATTAGTCATTGTTTCTATAGCACTTTGCAATTTTTATCTCTCATTTAACACTCCCCTACACACATAGAACCCCCCTGGGAGGCAGGTTAGGCTGAGAAATCATGAGTCCAGTTGGCAGGACCACCCATTGAGCTTTGTGGTTGAACAGAGCTTTGAAAAGAAATGTCCCATACATAAACTCAGCATCCTCAGTAGTATGAATTAGACCACACCGTGCCCTTTTTAAACTCATGAATATACAATTTATATGAATTTGTGTAAAATTATTTATGGGACCTATGTTGTACAGTGGGTAGACAAGTAGCCCCATGGCACAGAGTGATAAGCTGCAGTACTGCAGTCCAAGCTCTGCTCACAACCTGAGTTCGATCCTGGTGGAAGCCGGGTTCAAGTAGCCGGCTTAAGGTTGACTCAGCCTTCCATCCTTCCGAGGTTGGTAAAATGAAGACTCGGTTTGCTGGGGGCAAAGTATAGATGACTGGGGAAGGCAATGGCAAACCACCCCATAACAAAAAGTCTGCCAAGAAAACGTCGTGATGCAACGTCCCCCCATGGGTCAGGAATGACGCGGTGCTTGCACAGGGGATTACCTTTACCTTTACCTATGAATGTGTGTGAAATTATTTATGGGACCTATGTTGTATAGTGGTTAGACAAGTAGACTAAGACTGGGGAGATTCAGGTTCAACTCAGCCTAACCTACCTCATAGGGCTGTTATGAGGATCAAACAGAGCAGGGGAAGTCCACATATGCCACTTTGAACTCCTCAGAGGAAGGGTAGGTCTGTTAATCCCCCAGTGGAGGGGGGGATTCATCCTCCCTGAGCACCCATTGGAAATTGTCTTTTTAAAAAATGGTGGTGGCAGAAGCATGACAAATGTCAGGGAGTAGCTTTAAGAATTGCAGGAAACTGTATGGTCATGCTCCCACCACCACCCAACCACCATGTCCCCACCTCCAACCATTCCACCGGTTGCTAGGCTTAGCCTGGCAACCCTAAGGAAGGATGAGATTAAAAGGCAATAGATATATTTGGATTTTTATTCTGCCAAATCCTAAATATTACGATCAAGTTAAAATAAAGGTAAGCATATAAACAACGTGCATAATAGAATCACCCTCAACCAATCCCTTCCTCCTTTCCTTATCTATTGCCATCTGCTCCTGCCCTTATGTTGTTCAGTTTGCAATTGAGAGTCCTTGTCCTGATCTAACTCCACAAGACACCTCACAATAACTATGTAACGATAGAGTTTTTAAAAGAATAATAAAATAGCAATCAGAACACAATAATTAGGCTAGAACAATTTTCCTGACATGCTAGTTTTCTGTTCATAGGAAATTTGTTTGTATGGGAAAACAAACAATGGTGTGATCGCCCTGCAGTTTGAAGTAGTACAGCCAATCTCAGAGCCAAGCTACAAGTGACGCCTGACACAGGTTGGAAACTTGTCAGCTTTCCTCAGGTTTTGATGGGAAATGTAGGCATCCTGGTCTTACAGCTTGGCTCTCCATTTAATTGAAGTTTACAGAAACCCCCCCCCCCCACACACACACCCAGTGGAGGGGAAGGGGGGTGCCCGCCGAGAGCCCAATGCCTGCACTCCCTTCTCGACTACATGTTCTCCCTCCCATAGACTGCTGCTCTGTAAATTTCAATTAAATGGAGTGCCAGGCTGCAAGACCAGGATGCCTACATTTCCCATCAAAACTTGAGGGAAGCTGACAAGTGTCCGACCTGTGTCAGGCATCACTTGTAACTTGGCTCTCAGAGCGGGACCACAAGTGACGCCTGACACAGGTTGGACACTAGTCAGCTTCCCTCAAGTTTTGATGGGAAATGTAGGTGTCCTGGTCTTGCAGCTTGGCTCGCCGACTGTGGTCCAATGGACTTTTCAACTGTCACTTGTCCAACATTCCACCAAGCTGCCTACATTTCCCGCCAAAACTTGAGGGAAGCTGACAAGTGTCCAACCTGTGTCAGGCGTCATTTGTGGTCCCGCTCTCAGTGAAACAGCAGCCTGTATTGCCCCTTCCATTCTATATACTTTCTGAAATGAGGCATGTTTTTATTTTAGGATATGTTTTATTTTATTTACGCCATTTATAGTCCGCCTTTCTCACTGAGACTCAAGGTGGATTACACAGTACGAGGTTGATACCATCAGTATCAAGTAAGTACATTTCAATACACTACCATAAGGTAAACATATACAAGTTTAAAGACATAGCATTAGCAAGAATCCAAGACATAGTAGAGATACTGAAGCAAAACATAATCAATTCTAGGACTAACACTGGACAGCATGGAGCGATGGTTGTACATAGGAGTACTTATTTAAAGCAGCAGATAATATATGAGGCAAAAATGGTGATGAAGTCTATGATCCCCAACTTGTTAGTGAAGCACCTGAGACCCCATCCCTACAATGCAACCCTCCCATTTGAGTAAAAAGCCTTTTTGAATAGTTCGGTTTTGCATCGTGGGTACTAGGAAGTGAGAAGAATTTTTGAAGGTATCTTTAAACAATGTAAGGAGGCACTCAAAGCCATAAGGCTGTGAAGCTCACACCTCAGACAATTTCCAGCAAACCTTGAACTGAACTACAATGGCCAAGGCAGATATACAAAATCCTTCTAAAATTGTTGCTAGTTGTATTAAATCTGCTTTTGCTTCCCTCAAGTTTCCTCAAGTGTTTCGCCTGAGGAAATTTCACAAATTCAGTTAATGTTGTTAGCAAAATCTGGTATTATGGAACCTGCCAAGAAGGTTCCATAATACTGAGAACTGGAAAAGAAAAGACATCACAGCCTAAACATAAGAAACCAACAGGAAAAGCAAACAAAGCCAAAAGAATGAAATAAAAAAAACATGAATACAATTTTCAAAAGCCGGAATTAAATGCACCTACAAGGTATTCCTCAGTAGCAGAAAAAATAATAAAGCTGGAAAACCACAGGATATCTACCTCATTCCCATTCCACCACATCCCAGTTATCAACTTCCAACAAATCAATAGCAAGATTAGCATTTGGTATCAGACCTGCAGTTTCTAATGAAGATAGCTTCAGGTGAGTAGTTGGTCTGCAGCAGACAAGCAAGGCTTGAGCCCAGTGGCATTTTAAAGACCAACAAGATTTCCAGGGTATAAGGTTTCAGAGTCCAGCTCCCTTCTTCAGGAAAGTAACAGCAAACAAATGGAAGGTTAACAATGCCATCCTAAACAGAGTTACACCCTTTATGCTCAATGGATTTAGCAGGGTCTGGCTGTACGTAGAATGGCAGTAGATCAAGATGGGTAGCCATTAGAAGTGGGCACAGACTGAAAAATAGACCAAAATTAACACAGAGCAGTCCAATTCAGCGTTCACAAACCAGCGAGTCATGGATGCCCATTTTTCACGGATGCCACGACTTTTGGCTGGTCCATTGGGTCGTGAATCCAGACATCTTGTAAACGGGCCCTTTAACCCCCCCCCCCTTGCCCCAGCTGCCTAATTGAGCCTGCCAGCCACCTGGATCAACAGACCCCCTCTGCACCACTCACGAGTGGCACAGAGGTCCCTTCAAACTCTCCCTTGCTCCAGCTGACTAGTGGGACCTTCCAGCCAGCTGGAGCAAAGGAGTGCCCTCTGTGCCCCTTGCAAGCAGTGTGGAGGGTCTTTTAAACCTCCCCCGCAGCTCTGGGGATAAGGTGAGCATGCAGCCCAGATTATTCATGGCCTGGCTCCCCACCATGACACCCAAGGCGGCTGCAGGGCAAGTGCAGGCACCTGCAGCCAGGTCGTGGCCCCAGCTCCTGACCCCTGTTCAGCCCGGGAGGGCAAGGCGGCTGCGGACCATGGACTGAACCAGTCCATGAACCGAGGCGGGTCCGTGAAAAGTTCATGGTCCGCGGTCCGTGAAATACAATGGACCCTGGACTGATGGCCCATGTTTTTCCCCCCAGTTTGTGTCTAGTAGCCATATTAGTGTGTCTGTAGCAGTTAAAAAGAGCAATAGTCCAGTAGCACCTATAAGACTAATAAAATGTGTGGTATGAGCTTTCATGAGCCACAACTAGCTTCTTCAGATACCAACATGGCTCTGAAGAAGTGAGCTGTGCCTCACAAAAGATCATACCCTACCACAACCTTTGTTAGTTTTATAGGCGCTGCTAGACTCTTGCTCTTTAGGATGGACGTGTAACTGTCCCAAAAGCCTACATTTACTGAATAATTTATCAGAACACTGCCAGTATGCTTTTCATTATATAGCTTAAAGCCTAGAGATTTTAACCCTTATTTTGGTACTAAAGATAGGAATTCAGAGAGGAGCCCTGGAAGGGCCTGAAAGAACCACATATCTCTTTTCAGTTACAGCTCTAACTTATTTAAAAGGACAATAAAAAGGATCCGTCCTTTCTTTGCTTCGAGGTATTCGGTCAAAAAGATTGGAGGTTGACCGTAGTTCTAGGCAGTAGGATGCCCCCCTGGAACAAGCTTTCTGATAGAAGTTTTCTTCTGCTGTCCTATTGTGAGAGCCTGCTGAGCAAGACATCTTTTAATATTACCTCTAATAGGCACAAGAGGCCCAGTTAATTAAATCCCATGCATCTAAGACAGACTTTTATAGCCTAAAGGAATGACGTGTCTTTATGCGCTGGTGAACCTTAGTGTGACATTCATGCAAAAAAAAAGTCCACAGAGAGAATTTTAAGGTACAGTGTAAAACAGAGTTGTTCACGAGAGCTTTCCTATAAAAGTAATAGGGCTATACTATAATAGAATAGTTCAGGAAGGCACTTTATAAAGGGAAATGTATTGTTGATTATTGCGTATAGAACATATGATCAATTTGTTACTCATATATTACACTGTTGTTGTTTTATTGTTTTCTACAAATGTAATTTATTATCCTTCCACCGGGCCTGTAAGACAGAGATGTTCCACCAGGCATATAGCAGAGGCTAGGCTGGGCCCCCTCCGGCCATACTTGACTTGACTTAAAAAAATCTGTCCTCCACCCTATATATATCTATAGATATGGATATATGGGTCATGTCTGAAATGAAGTAACTCTTCCATTGTCATCTGAGGAGAAGTTTTTATTGTATGTAGTGTCTTAAATTTTATTGTAACGTTTTTGTCTGCTTTTATGTGTTTTTGTGTAAATTAAAATGTTGTGCTCTGCCCTGAGCCCGCTCGGTGGGGAGGGCGGACTAAAAATCTAATAAATAAATAAATAAATATTAAATACCTTTTTTGTTATTATATCCACCCTTTTTATCATGCTTAATATGTTATCCTCATTCAGATTTAAGTAATCCAAGTCCCGGTACATTGCTCTTCATATCAATTTATCGATCTGCACCATGCTTATCAGAGATCTTTTTGAATGGACTGTAATGGACTTCCATTGCTTTAAGTGTCAGTGAGAAAGATGGACAGTAAAACAAACAAATACATTTCGTCTCCACTCCCTTTTTCTTTTCCTTAGGGAAATCTTGGGTGGATTCATTTGAAGAAGGAAACGGAAAGAAAATGCAAGCTGGAAAAAAAAATGGTCCCCAACTTTGTCTGGCTGAGAAAGGGAATAAAATGACTGAAGCTCTAAGGTGACTCTGCGATACACACTCCAATATTGATAACATCATTAAAGCGACGAGCTCCTTGGGCTGTTAATCACTCAATTAGACTCTAATTATCATTGCCGTGGCATCAAAGGGCCTCCTGCTGGAAAGAGAAGGTTGCAGGCATTCAGCCTGATAGCTGATCCCTTCCACAAACATAATGCCTCAATGAGCCTTGGTGGAGTTATCAGCATGACGTGGACAGCATGGGAGACTGAGGCGTAGCCCTCTGGGGGTTTTCAGCAGCCTTGTTCGACTAGATCAAAGGCACGGAAACAGCTGATTCCAGACTGGCTGGTGTCTGTTTGGTGTTTCCTCCATTAGAGGAAGATGCAGTCCTCTTTTATTGATTACTCATTCCCCAAATGAAAGCTGTGGCCTGGGGGAGGGGTAAGCAGGGGGAACTGCCAACTTCGAAGGCACTCAGTGAAGAGATATGGATAATCTGGTCCTTTCATTGACATCAGCAGATAGGTGTATGCTGGACAAAGGAAGTCTGTGATTCTAGAAGGCTGGGTCCAAAATCTTTGCTGTGAAATATTCCACTAAAAAAGGGGGGGCACTAAGAACCCAGGCTGACCTTTGCAGGTCAGGTCTCTCTAATTAAACAAGGCCACTTCAGTTCTGCAAATTAGCTTTGTGGCGAAAGGTCATTCCGCTTGCATTGATCTGTATAGCAGAACAATTTCGCGAAATCTTTCAAAGTTCCTTGATAGGATCTTTAAGACTCCAGCCCCATGCTCATACCTGAAGTTATTCCAATGAACTCAGTAGGAGTTACTTCTGAGTAAACATGCAGTCTGCACCAGTATTTATTATCATTAGAAGAAACATAATCAATAAGGAACCAAAGGAAAAACGGTGAGACTTCTGGAACATATGGTCTAGAGACATCGTCGCAACTCAGACATCACAAAAAATGATGATTTAGTTTAATAAACTCCAGTTAACGTGAGCCAGTACGCTAAGCTTGTGATCCCAAGATCACTTTTCTATTGAATAAACATGAGTAGGATTCTGAATAGACCTGCGTAGAATGCGACAGTAACTAGGGTTGGTTAGGGTCTCTCAACCTAGAATTCGAAATCATGTTTTGAAATTGATTTCTATACCACTGTGGTCTCAATTATGGTTTAACATAATGTGTGAACACAGACATCCAGGCTTAATTTTGGCTTGTTCTTTAGCACTACCTCCCTTGGCTATAGAGGAAAGGCAAATGTTTGTTGAAGCCAACCAAGGTTTGAGCAGTCATCGGCAAGCTAAATCCTGGTTTTGCAAACCTTCCCACTGTATAAAAGGCAAGCGGTATTGGCAATGACTCACTTTTTATCCTCGCACAGGTGCATTCCTGATGACTGGTCTCGAGGCCGCTGCGAAGCCCCTGCTTGCCACCGGGAGAGGGCTTGTTGAATCCGTTTTCTAGAGCCTGTTGTATTTTTTCACACAACGGGCATTGTTGCTAGCAGTATAATAAACCGTACTGTGTGTTATGCCTTTTTTGAGTCATTGTTGCAAAGTGAGAGCATTTTGGAGGGCTAGGGTATGACTTAAAGCAGGATCTCTGACAGAGGAATGCAAGGATAATAAATGTGCTGCTGATACACTGAGTACAACAGAATACGCAGAATTCTTTCTTTTAAAAAACCAATTCATTGGCAAGAGGAAGAGGGGAGAAGGTGACAGCCACAGAGGAGGCATTCTCACCAGAAGTGTACCACTGTTACATGCATCACGGATGATCGGGGTGCATCAAATTATGATAACAAAGATCAGAGCAGAACCCCACATGTAGCAATACATTTTATTATGACAATAAGTGGGAGAAAGTGCTTCCAAATTAGAAGATACAAGAGCTAAGCATCTCTTTGAGAGCTTCTCCCTACAATACAGCCCTCCTATCTGAGTAAAAAACCTGTTTGAATAATTCGGTTTTGCATCGTTTGCAAAAAGCCAGGTAGGTGGGGGCTCTCCTGACCTCCTGAGGCAGGCCGTTCCACAGGGTAGGCGCCACCACAGACAATGTACACGTACAGGCAGCTGTTGATTTCACCCATGTGCAGGGTGGCACCTGCAGGAGACCCTGTTCAGATGCTTTCGAGAATCACAGTTCTCTTCGTCAGATGCATGGAGGGCAAGAAGAAACTGGTCAGATATAGAGGAGGAGAGGGGAGGGAGGAGTAGATGCATCTACTCCTCCCTCCCCTCTCCTCCTCTATATCTGACCAGTTTCTTCTTGCCCTCCATGCATCTGACGAAGAGAACTGTGATTCTCGAAAGCTTATGCTACAATAAAGTGGGTTAATCTTAAAGGTGCTACTGGACTCTTTTTGATTTTGCTACTACAGACTAACAAGGCTAACTCCTCTGGATCCCTGTTCAGATGAGCGAAGTTGCCATGGAGGGACATAGGGAAGGAGGTGGTCCCAATGGTGTGCTGGATCAAGGCCATGAAAAGCTTTGTTTGTGATAACCAACCTTGAACTGAGCACAGTAAACTGATAGGTAGCCAGTGGAGTGACTGCAGGATGGGAATGATGTTCAAGCTCCTGCTCACTCCTCATAACAGTTGAGCCACAGTGTTTTGCTCCAATTGGAGTCTCCTAGTTAGCTTAGATGGAAGATCTCTGTATAGTGCATTTCAATAGTCAAGTCTTGATGTTACCATAGCATGGGTATGAATGCATGGGTGTTCAGTGTCCTTTTGCATATTCCTGGTCTTTCCTCATCTAAATAACAGCTTTTCAACTAGAACTTAAGTGCCAAAACCCAATTGGTGCGTCACTGACAGC
Source organism: Eublepharis macularius (assembly GCF_028583425.1). NCBI lineage: Eukaryota > Metazoa > Chordata > Lepidosauria > Squamata > Eublepharidae > Eublepharis > Eublepharis macularius. The sequence continues at coordinate 18,712,798 of NC_072793.1, read as the reverse complement.
ACAAGAAAAACCAGACCCACACCCACATATTTGATGTTCAGCACAGGCCAAGGAAAAAACTGCTACGTGACTAGAAAATAACTCACCCTGAGCTTCACAAAATATTGTGGCTTGGATACCGTGCAGAACTTTTTTTTTTAATCTGACATTTTTGCACTCTGATTAATTCTTCCTTGGCAAATCTATTTGCTTAGTTTATGCAGCCAAGCCTGTCAGAACCTATTGTTTAGCCTTCTGAACTTTACCCCCATTTAACATATTAAAAAGGGACATCCTTCCCAATCCTAACAGTCTTTCTGTAGGAGTCATAATGAGACATCCGGGGGGGGGGGGGTGATTTGGGACCCATCTCAAAATGGATTTTTAAAAGCACTTGGTTATGCAGAATGTGCCATTTCAACCCAAAGATGAGGTATCTTCTCCCTCCAAACTGCTTGCTTAATTCCAAGACTATTAGACACAGGCAAGTGTGCAAACACCAGATACGATTATCAGTTTCTGAATAGTAAAGAGTCCAGTGGCACCTTTATGACTAACCAACTTTATTGTAGCATGAGCTTTCGAGAACCGCAGCTCTCTTCATCAGATGCATCTGTGGCATAAGCTTTCAAGAACCACAGCTCTCTTCAGCAGATGCATCTGTAGCATAAGCTTTCGAGAACCATAGCTCTCTTCATCAAAAGCCACCCCACCTGCAGTGACAATTTCAGCACTTGAAAATGCATAGGCTTGGAGGGGAGCAAAAGTGCCTGAGCCTGCCCCATACAACCTTTTTAAATGCCTTAAATGGAGACAGCATTCATGAGTCAGACCCATGGCCTTTGTCGCTTCTAGTCTGGCGCTCAGCATTCAGCCAGTCATGGTAGTTGAGCACAGTCTGCTTGCCTGCCAAGCCTACTTCCTGAAAGTTTTGCAGCTTCCTTCAATCTTTCTAGGAAAGGAACATGTTTCTACCCTTTTCTATGTCTTTTGCAACTATGTCATACCTTTTGAAAGGTGGTGGCCGGAACTGCAGATATTCTCCCTCAATTTATACAATGAAGTTATGAATCTTGCTGGACTCTTTCTTAAAGATTTGTAGTGGAGAGTTGGGGCAAATCCACATTACTCATTCTAAGTCGCATGTTCCCCACATTCCCCACGCAATCCCGAGTGCCGGTCACATTACCTCATTAAACAGACGCATTTCATTCGCATTTCTCCCGAATATGTGGTCACAGGTTTTCAATGGGAGTTTCACGGTGGCCGTGAACGGGCCAATGCACAATTTACGCAGTTTTTTAAAAAACCACCCCCCTTCCTGTCTCTCCAGACATTCCGAGAGTTCCTATTGGCTGATTCAACTTGCAAGTGCTCCGTAGTCTGCAAAAGACTGTTTTTGACTTCATAGCATTGGATTTATTGATTATGCTGTTTCTGAATCAAATCTGGTACTTTGAAAAATCATTTTGGGGTGAATCCATCCTCAGAACGGACTCGCAAAACTGTTTTTTATTTTTTTTTATTTTATATTACTGTAATATCGAAATTACGAAATATCGAAATAATGACACGCCAAGGAAGTGAAACTTCAGTAAAATTCAGGCACTGAACTGTCCTGCATAGAAAATGCCCACGAAAGCTTCCCACATGCTTCCAAATTTCCAAAAAAGAAACGGGAGAGAGCCATCAGTGCTGTCAGTGGGGGAAAGAGAGGCATCATTATCTTCAATTATGTTTCTTTATAAGGCAAGATCGAAATAACGGAAAAGTGCGCTCAAAAAATTTTTAAAAAATGGGCGGGAAAAAAAGGTCCTGCCCAAAAAAGCGGTTTTCGAGCGGCCGTGTGACCAGAGGGACGCGCGAGAAAGACGGATTGGAAGCAGGAATGTGAACGAAGAGGAAAAAATCGCGGATTGGAGGCAAACGGAAGATATCCGATAATCATGCGGGTAATGGGTGAATGTGGATTTGACCTTGCCTTTACTTTTTACTGTTACAGCCCAATGAGCTAATGTTGTCAGTGTGCTTTCCTCTGTAACCCTAATGATTTTGGTCCTGGATGGTCCAGCCAATTCAGATTTCATCTGTATATATTATTGCAATGAATCATGAGCCTGGATGCCATAGACATATCAGGATTATTCCTTACTTTTTACTGATTTTCCTTCCCATCCCTCACTCCATACCTTCTCCTTCTTAAAATGCTTATCAAACACGCAGAGCATACTGTTGTGCATGAGACTTGTGCATTTTGTTTATTGATTTCAATAATTAAATATAATTATGAAAATGGGGTGTTTTATACAGGGGTTTTTTTCTGGGAAAAGAGGTGGTGGAACTCAGTGGGTTGCCAGCACAGGACCACACAATGATGTCACTTTGGGTCATCTGGAACAAGGGGGGAGTTTTTTTAAGTTTAAATCACCCTTGGCGAAAACGGTCACATGGCTGATGGCCCCGCCCCCTGATCTCCAGACAGAGGGGAGTTTAGATTGCCCTCCGCACTGCTGCAGTGCGGAGGGCAATCTAAACTCCCCTCTGTCTGGAGATCAGGGGGCGGGACCACCAGCCATGTGACTGTTTTCAAGAGGTGCCGGAACTCCATTCCACCACGTTCCAGCTGAAAAAAAGCCATGGTTTTATAATTACTGTAATTAATTTGAAAGTAAAACAAATCCCACCACTAATGAACCAAAACAAAAATACCCCAGGGTTTTTCTTTATTTTTCTTCAAAAGGTTTCCATTCTGTCTCCCCAATATTTTCCTAATAAGGGCATGAAGCTGCATTCCTTAGGGAGAGGTGCGGGGTGGTGGGGAGCCTTTGGGTCTTCTTAACTGATTGTAAGCCACTAAGCTTATAATTGCATGTGTGAAGTACTTCAATGCTGCAGCATAAAGTGTGGGAGTTTGGATTGGATAAGAGTTGGCTTCACATACTGCCACTTGCATGTTCCTATCTAAGTGGGAGAGAGGTCTTTTGCAGGTTTTATGTACTGAATAGGGTGTTGTCTGGGGACACAGGGCCTGCCCCCCCCCAGACTCACCTTGGCTGGTGGATGCTTCCGCCACAGGAAGGATCCCCATCGTGGTGCTGTAGGATGACTGCTCATGGCTGGAGGAAGTGTGGGATGCCGAGGAGGCAGCAGAAGCCATTGAGAAGGGAGCAGGAGCAGATGCAGCTGACAGAGAGGGCTGCGAAGACTGCCACCATGCCGCTGGGCCCAGGCCATGTCAGGAATAGGCAGCGGGCAGCAATTCGAACAAGCCGGGCTCCAGGCACTGTGGTCACTCCACAGCATCCTGGAATGCCGCCCTGTCCCAGATGGAACCAGTAGTGGCCTCACCTGGAAGCAACAGATGCAACCTGGACTGTAATGTGTATCCAGGAACAGTGCTGCTTCAGGCCACCAGGCCACACCAGCTGGAGGGAGCCAGCCAGCCCCACCCTGCAGGGTGGTCTAAAGGAGCTGAGGAGGGACCAGGAATGGAGAGGATCCTAGGGAAGATCAGGACAGGTCCCCGGCCCCAGCGGTCAACCTAGGATGAGGAAGGGCCCTCGGAGATAGGTCAGAGCCTGGGGGAGGGGCAGAGAATCCCTCTAGAGCAGGCCTGTACAGCCAACCCTGAGGATGTATAGTTTGCTCCACACTGGGTGGACGCTTAAACCTCTCTCTTTAATTATGATAGGTTGCTGGTAGCTTTTAGCTATCCATTCCACTTTCGACTAAGGTATCACCTGGGTAGAATAGGTGAGTTCTGGAAGTGATGATAAATATTTCACAAACATAAGCAATGACCCTCCCACACCCTGACCCACATTCGACTACCCCCTGCATGTGAAGAGCTGTGGTGTGCGCATTCATTCCCAATGCACCAAATAGCATAATTAGTGGGAACGTTTAGTGAAGCCACACCAAAGTTTGTAATTATAGATTTGCAGTGCAATCCTAAGCAGAGTTACTCCAGTCTGAGTCCCTTGATTTCAATGGGCTTAGACTGGAGTAACTGTTTAAGACTGCATTATTAGTTTCTCAACGTCAGAATCTGTTCATCCTTGCCTTTATTTCAAGGTGAAAGCTCTGGTCCAAAGAGTTCTGCCCAACTTGAATCATAATAATACGATCCAAAAAAGAACGCTTCCCTGCTGATACCGTTCCTTTGCCTTCTCGTTTTCAAGCAACAGTGACTATGTTACAGCAACATTCCAGGAACAAGGGGACCTGGGTACGTCAGGCATTATTTATTTATTTATTTATTTATTTATTTATTTACGATTTGTATTCCGCTCTCCCCGCGAGCAGGCTCAGGGCGGATAACAACATATTAAAAATACAATTTAAAAATTCATGTACATTAAAACAACACATTTAAAACAGGATGGTGGACAGCCTTCACAGGGAGGGTTAAGATTTATACACCCCTTTTTTCAGGTAGGCAGAGGCCCAGCTTCAGCCATGTGGAACAACTCTGTCTTGCAGGCCCGGCGAAAAGATAGTAGGTCCTTCCGGGCCCTGATTTCAGCAGACAGAGCGTTCCACCAGGTGGGAGCCAGGACCAAAAAGGCCCTGGCTCTAGTCGAGGCTAGGTGGGCCTCCTTGGGGCCAGGGACCACCAACAGCTGTTTGTCCCCTGATCAGAGTGTCCTCCAGAGAATATATGGGGAGAGATGGTCCCATAGATACGCTGGTCCCAGTCCACACAGGGCCTTATAGGTCAATACCAGAAAAGCTATTTCCAAGATTGTTGGTTCTGGGCTGTTAGGGAGGGCAGCAGGAAAGATGTCTCACTGGGAGGACTCTGAAGAAATCACAGATGTTATTGCCACAGCAGCAAGGGACAGATAGATAGAAAGGGTAAGAAGGTGATGAGGCAGAGGAGGGCAGGGCAGAGATCATGGGAGGGGGGTGAAGGAAGAGATTTGGACCATGTCATGCTTCTGACATCATCATAATCACCCGAAATGCAGAATTAGACTAGAAACAATGGTTTTCTTTCTTTCTTTCTTTCTTTCTTTCTTTCTTTCTTTCTTTCTTTCTTTCTTTCTTTCTTTCTTTCTTTCTTTCTTTCTTTCTTTCTTTCTTTCTTTCTTTCTTTGTTCAGTTTCCCACACCTGATTCTTAATCAAGCTCTCTCGCCGTGCATGTGTTCTTCCCACAATAGAAGTATTCAAAACCTGTGAAAGTGAGAAACAAAAAAACCTTCCATCTTATTACTAGTTTTATACATATTTTGTTGAATTCCTATATGACAAACTGTATTGTTTCTGGAAAAACACAGGCCTATATTTTTTAAGCAGAATAACATATGCTGTTCAATACCATAGAGACACCAACAGTATGTCAGATTGCTTTATGTTTCAATATTTGGCATTTAATACCAATTTTCACACACTTAGCTTTCAACCCAGGGTCCTCATATGGCTAGCATCAGAAATGACTGATATCCAGATTATAACTCTTAATTACTTGTGATAAAACCCTGCGTGCCAACAGGGTGCTTAAATCTTTAACAGTGAAGAATATGTTCTCAGGGCTGAAGATGTATGAAAATTTATGGTGTCACTGTTTGGTTTTCCAAACTTGCTTGTTTCTGATGGATACTGCTGTGATGATATATGACAGTAACATGGGGCTTCAATTACACATTAAAGCAGCAAGTCATTTAGCGATTCATCATTAGAATTGCTGTTGCCTGTAATGGTCTGAGAAGTTTTTAACAAGCCAAGAGGTGGGCAGACATAGAAACAGACAGGCAAACAAAGATTCTTTCCAGATTTCGATCTCCTATCCCTTCCCTCCCCCGCCCAACTCCGAATTCCTTCAGTCATGCTTTTCAGCACAGAATAACCTTACAAGATTTTTTTTCTTTGTGCTTCAGTGGAATGTAATAAGTAGAAGGGTTCTTCTTGTCAGAAATAATAACTGACAATACTTTCCCATCGAACATTTCTACATTTTTAATCTGGATTTTTTAAATACAAAAGTTGGTGAAGAGGAGACAGCCCCCCCCCCTTTCCTTAACAGATTAAAAATTAATGCTAGCAATGAGGGGAGCTAGTATTATTTTCAGTTTTTCGTAATTTCTGATTTCTCCCTTCATTCTAACCCATTTAAAAAAAATATTTTGGACATTTCAGTTTTTCAGGTTACTTCTTGAGACTCAGTTTGGTGTAGTAGTTAAGAGCGTGGGACTCTAATCTAGAGAGCCGGGTTTGATTCCCCACTCCTCCGTTTGAAGCCAGCTGGGTGACCTTGGGTCAGTCACAGCTCTCTCAGAGCTCTCTCAGCCCCACCCACCTCACAGGGTGTTTTCTTGTGGGAATGATAATGGCATACTTTGTAAACCGCTCTGAGTGGGCATTAAGTTGTCCTGAAGGGCGGTATATAAATCAAATGTTGTTGTTGTTGTTGTTATTGTAGTCTGTGCTTATCCTGAAGGTTCAGGGGATAACAACATTTTAGGAAAATTTCCCTATTCCCAGCTGACTTAACCCTGAGGTTTGAAAGCTGCCCCAGCCCTAACAGATGTCAGCATTTCCAAAATGCTTGTGCTTGAACTTGGTTAAATTTGTAGTTCAGTACTTAACTGAAGAAGGAGACTGCCAGTACCTCAGCTTTCTTTGTGACCTTTCTGTATGAACCTGCCCCGTAGATTGTATCATTACACTCAGAAATGGATCTGAGAGCCCTTAATGGGGCATTAGGAGATAGAAACAGTATGGTTTTTATTCCATTGAATAAGTTCATGTTTCTCTTTTTGGTTAGAAGGCAGTCACTGAGGCCAAAAATTGGTACTTGTATTGCAAAAGACTTTACTAAATTAAGTAGCAGCTTTGTGGAGGGGGCAATTTAGACTTGGAAAATAAGATGAGGAAATGGGTGAACCCTCCATGCCTCCCATGCCACAACCCAGTTTTAGAAGATGAGAGCTTAATGCTGTCCCTTTCAGGTTTCAGAGGGGGACAAACCAGAGTTAGAAAGATAGACAGGTCAGGGCATCTATTTACTGTTTACTGCTCTATCCTTTGATGTGCTATTCGCAGGACTTCCTCCTTGTGACATCCTTCTCTTCCTGGCTTTGTCCCATTTCTCTTCCTTCTCTCCATCTTGTAGCCCTGGATTCAGGACTTGTCCTGCCATCCATGTCCATCCTTAGATAGGTAGATATAGAGCTATCTCTCCAACTTTCCTATCAGAGTATGGAGTTCCTATAATAAGGAACTCTTATTTCCTTTCTAAATATAAACCAAGTGTAAGTTTGTTATTTTCTTTCACACACTCACGCCAGCTAGCACACAAGCTCTAACCACCCATCACGCTTACTCTGCAGTCAGTATTAAAGGCCCAACTAAGGATTCCTTTAAATAGGTTTCTGGGTCCAGTAGTCTCCCTCTTTTAATACCCAGATCCATTTTTCATCTCCTCATAGCCATTTTTAAGAAGAAAAAGGTAAAATTGGCATTTCTCATCATGAATGTTGAGTGCTCAGGTTACAATATAAACTAGAAGATCAGTGCAGTAGTAGAAGGGGTTGTTACCTCTGCCTTCTCAAACTATTCTTCCACTGATAATTGCCCCTTCTCATTATAACAACAACAACAACAATAATGATAATAACATTCAATTTATATACCACCTTTCAGGACAACTTAATGCCCACTCAGAGTGGTTTTCAAAGTATGTTATTATTATCCCCACAACAAACACCCTGTGAGGTGGGTGGGGCTGAGAGAGCTCTGGAAGAGCTGTGGCTGACCCAAGGTCACCCAGCTGACTTCAAGCGGAGGAGTGGGGAATCAAACCCAGCTCTCCAGATTAGAGTTCTGTGCTCTTAACCACTATACCAAACTGGCTTATGCCTAAATCTCTTACCAGAGAGGAGAAAGGAACTGGGAGGGCAGTTTCCAAAACAAAAAATGTTAAGAAGCATCCCTAAACCAATACCCCATGCTCAGCTTTCACTTTAAACTGAGGCTTTTTTAGAGTATTATTATTATTAATAATTATTCACTACACTGGACCTTCATTGACAAGGAGGCATCCAAGACTATGTCCAGACCCCTTGCCACCTGCACTAGAGAAGCAGTGCCCTGTCAAGGGCTGGGAGTTGGATCCCAGGACCTAAGACCCCATGGCCCAGGCACAGGACCTTCATCTTCATGGGATTCAGCTTCTGCCTGCTCTGTTTAAGCATCCAGTCATGGTCTCCAGATCTCTGGCCAGATTATCTGGAGCAGAGTCTGGTTGGCTGTCCATCAGCAGAAAAAGCTGGGTGTCATCAATGTACTGGTGACAGCCCAACCTGAAACTTCACACCAGCTGGACAAGAGGGTGCATATAGATGTTAAGTAACATAAGGGAGAGTATTGCCCCTGCAGCATACCATACACTAAAGGGTGGTGGGGCGATAGCTGCTCCCCTAATGCCACCCTCTGTCTCCGACCATGGAGAAAGGAAATTAGCCACTGCAAGGCAGTTCCATGGATCCCTACATTCGTGAGGCGATGGACCAACAAATCATGGTTGACCATGTCAAACGCTCTTGTGAGATCTAGCAGTATCAGCAGGACAGGACAGAGGAGTCATCCAGGAAAGCCTGCAGTTGCTCCACCACCACCCACTCAATCACCTTGCCCAGGAACAGAAGGTGCAGAACTGGGTGTTAACTGGTGGGGTCCAGAAATGGCTTTTTCAGGAAAGGCTGCACCACCGCTTTCTTCAACTCTCCAGGGAACTCCATGGAGCTTAAGGAGAGATTGATAATGTCCTCCAAGGAGTTCCAAAGCCCATCAGCATTGGCCTTCACCAGCACAATGGGAAAGGATCTAGAGGACGGATGGTGGGTCTAACCACTCGCTAGATCTTGTCGAGCTTGTCTGGAAAGAGCAGGCTGAAGTGATCTAATATAGGTCCAGAAGATGGCTAAGGGGCCTTGAGTTCCCTTACTGTCTCAACTGTGGTTGGCAAGTCATGACAGAGAGACAGGATTTTGCCTGCAAAATGGCTTCCAAAAACCTCACAGCTAACATTTAAATTATTAATGTGGGTTTGTGGGCTTTGGGCCATTTAAAGGGCCCTGCCACTTGCAAGAGGCAGGAAAGGGCCCTTTAAACTATCAGCTGGCAGGCGGCGGGGAGGATCCCCCCCTGCCGCATGCCAGTTGATAGTTTAAAGGGATCTGCTGCTTGCAAACGGCAGGAAAGGGCCCTTTAAACTATCAAATGTCCCTTTCCCTGCCACTGCTAAGCAGCCGGAAAGGGACATTTAAACCCCACGAACCATGAACTGGTTCGTGAACTTGCTCCAGTTCATGGGGGTTCATGGTTCCTGGTTCGTGAAAACTCCATGAACCACGAACCCCATGGTTCATTTTTTTGGGGTGGTTCATGCCCATGTCTAATCTAGACAAGTGTCCAAGATTGCTACAATGGAGGGCTCATATAGTCTTTCAGTTAGCTACAGCAGTCTGCGGTCAAGGGAAGTGGTTCTGAAGTTAATCTATCGCTGGTTTCTTGGTACAAAGTCAAAAACTGTTCATAGATCAATAAAAGCAATATATGGGGAACTGTTTGAGAGGAAATATTTTTCTGTCAGATGGTAGAGAATTGCTCATTGGTCCAGAGTAGAGCGGCCATGTATAAACCCTGCTTGCTCGGGGCCAATAACATATTCTTATTGAATCAGAGTTCATGTTTCTTTTGTGTGTGTGTTAAAATTTTCTTTATCTAAACTATAAACTACACGCCACAACACAATAAACAACAAACACAGAGAACAAGAAAAAAAAACATATTTACATGTTTCTGATGCAAATATGAAGCATATCATTTCTCCAGCACTGACAAAAGACTGATCGGTCAGTAATTAGCTAGATTGTTTGTAAATTAGTACGATGATGGCTTGATATCAGGATCTGGGCATTTTGCCTGAGTTGTTAGTTGATATAACAATAGGTCCCAAAAATTAGACCCACCATCCAGTGTTAGAATGAAGGAATTTGGGTGTAACCAAATCAGGCCCAAGGGCTTTCCCTGGCTTTAATTTCTTGATTAAAATTTTTTATCTCCTGAGGCGATACTCTGGGCCAAGCTGGGAGCAGAGACTCTTCATTCATTGGAAGACTGTCGAACAGGCTGATGTAATATTCTTCCCAAACAGCTGGAGGAAAGCATAGATCCATCCCCTTCCTTCCTCTCATAGCACCAGAGACCAAGGACCAAAATTTTTTTGTTATTCTTTTAAGAGGCAAGAATTAAAGAGTTTCATCCCCCTTTTTCGTACTTTTTGTCTCTGACCACTTGCTTGAATTTCCTTTTAAGCTGGTTCAACTCGATGTATATTCGGGAACTGTAAGTTCTCCTCAGTTAATGGTGAACTTGAGTTATTTGTCATTTGAGACATCGGCTCTTTTTATCAAACCAGTTATTACTGCCTGGCAAAAGTTGTTTCTTGTTCACCTTGTGGTCTCTAGAAAGGATTGGTTTCAATAGTCGCACAAACTTGTCCAGCATTTCCCGAAGGAATTCCAAAAGAGCTTCCTGGTGTATAATAAATTTCAAAGATCTAAGGAATCTAAAAAGGCAGCCACTTTTCCTTCCACCTCTGCATTTCATTGGACTGGTCTGTGTGTGCTTGGGCCCCGCGGAGGGATAAACCCATCAAGAAAAGTATAACTGGCAGGTCATCACTGCTGAGATAAGGCCCCCACCTGTAAGTCTTTATTGTTTGTAGTGTTTTTATTGTTTGTAGTGTTTTTATTGTTTGTAGTGTTTTTATTATTTGTAGTGTTTTAAATTTTATTGTTAACGTTTTATCTGCTTTTATGTGTTTTTTATGTAAATTAAAATGTTGTGCTCCGCCCTGAGACCACTCAGCGGGGAGGGTGGACTAAAAATCTAATGTAATAAATAAAAAATAAAATAAATAAATTAACCGCAAACATGAATAGTGCAGGGGAAATAAGAAAATAATCAGGCTATACCCTTCAATGGTAGAAAACTGTATAGTATCTGAATTTATCCACTAGCCTTCTACCGTTGAGCACTACCAGATCATGTTCCAATATTAAATTCAGCATCCTCAGTCCTGACTGGTTGATTTTACTGCCCTTAGAGCTTCTCTCATAGAAAAAAGGGTAACTTATCTCCAAGGGATCTAGATTTTTCAAGGGGATGAATCCAAATAAATAAATAAATAAATAAATATTTGAGGGGTTTTTTTTAAACTCCACTAAACTGTCACTCAGATACATCCATAAACATGTTTCTGTCTCCAATTAAACAAAATTTTATTAATAAAAAGCATACAATAAATTACAAAATAGCATAGATTAACAAGTAACAATTGGTACTAAAACACAACCAATAACCAAATAACAATACTATATACAATGTAAAGTAACAGTGATAAGGCTTAAATTCTAAGAAGGACAGTACAGCAATTCAAAAATAGATTTGTGAAACTTTGATACAGCCCAGATATTATTGTTCTCCAGATATTCAAAGAACCATGGCTGCTTCCACATATATTGGATAATGCACTTTCAATGCTCTTTAGTGATCATTTGGAACTGGATTTTCATGTGTAAAACAAAAGACCCACTTCCAAAGGATCGCTGAAGTGCATTGAAAGTGCGTTATCCAACGTGTGTGGAAACGGCCCATTTCTCCTGAAAATTAGTGCTTTTGGGAAAGTGCTCGGCTTGATAAATTTTGTCACTCGATTTTTCCGTAATGAAAAATAATAATAATAAAGACTTCAAGATGTCAATTTCACCAGAAAATGGGTCATTTGATTTTGAAAACCCAAGGAGTATAGATACATAGATCTGAGGCTTCAGGTGGATGGCTTATAAACCTCGGAATTCATGTCCCAAGGCTGGCAAGTTAGGGACGGGTCATGGGTCAGTGGCAGAGCTTCAGCCTTGCAGAAGATCCTAGTTCTCTCTCTGGCATCCCCACTTTTAAAAGATCGGGTAATGGGACTTCTACCCAAGACCCTAGAGAGCCACGGCCACTCAGAGTAGAAAATACCAATCTTTTCATAAAGATCTTTTCTTATAAAACAGCTTTATGCGTTGCTATGATGTCACGGCAATGATGATCAGAAGACACACGAGAGATCTGCAGCTAGGGGCTATTATAACAGCAGAGCAATTGCAGCAGAACAATAATAAATTATTATTTATTATTATTTATTACATTTCTAACCTGCCCTTCCCGCAAGTGGGCTCAGGGCGAGGTATAGCAGTTATAAAAATATAATACAAACATTAAAACAATTCATAAAACAATAGTTCATCATAAAATCAACAAACAGATAATGACTGTCCCAAGACGGGGTCAATTCCAGATTCCTGCCCATCAACATACAGGGGGAGGGAAGCGGACAGATAATAAAGAAAGCAGCGAACAGGGAAAACCACAGAAGCATGCAGGGGTGGGGTGGGGATTTAGTGATGCTCAAAGACAATTGGATTTATGAGCACTGACTTAACTAGAATCAAGCTGCCATGTCATCAATTGCTCTATTGGATAATTTCGAGATCATTCCTGTACAATTCCATTAGTACTTTCTCTCCTACTTGACAGTGCTGGAAACGAGAAGTGAAGGGCGTGCCTGTGATGATTTCTTAGAAATCCGTTTTACAGCACAACATCAGTAACCTGTTTGCTTTGGAATCCCCCCCCCCCTGAACCTGGGCAAGGCAGGTTGACTGCTGTCCTGCAGTTATTTTTGATTCAAGATCTACTACCATTTACCTTTCATTTAAAAAACAAAAACAAAACAAAACGCCCTAGATTTTAATTGAACAGGCTGCTATGCTCAGGGTAAACCCAAACAGGTCGGCTTGATGTTTTGCTTTCTCAAATCCTAAGAGTACGTGCTCCTAAACCAACATGGACATTTTTCTTGGTCAAAAGATCCAGTGTGTGCTAATCCTATCATATACACTCTCACTCAATCACTCACCATTCGTTTCCCCCTAAAGAAACATTGGGGAAGCCAGAAAGCTAAGAATTTAATCAAGTGAACTCCTTGGGCTTTTTGCTCACATATCAAATGCTGAAATTGCTGTCATCATATTCGTAAAATAAAAAGTTTGTTTCGCTGTGCTTATCTGTAGAATTAGATTACTAAATTGCTTCGGAGAAAACACCGCCCCCCCTCTCCCCGGGTTCAGTACTGAAGCATTAAAGGAGCAAATTAATAATTGTATAAAATAGTTATTCAGAAATGAAGAAACTGATTCATATTAAATCATTTCTATTAAAAAATGGTATTCCTCCCATGAGCATTGTATCAAAATGCTTCATTGTCTCCTAATTCATTTATTTATGGCAGAATCCATAAACGACTCGATGGAAGTTGCAGAGGTTGTCAAAACTTCTTAAAAATTTGGCACAATAAAATCAATAAAACTCTCCAGCACATTTGTCTAAAAATGACAGACACCATACTCACAGAGGAAAACCTGCTTATGAAAAGGCACATCTTAGCCTACCAGTGGAAGCAAGCTAAGAAGCAGGTCTGTCAAGCTTCTTCAGAAAGAAAGAAGAGATGGGACAGGAGTTCTGGAGTTTCTTTAACAAATTTCTATGGTTTATACTGTCACAAATTTCATCTTACTCCATTAGATACAACAAGTGGGCTCCTAGTTCTAGTCCATGAAAATTTATGCCCAGGGCTTTTTTAAAGCAGGAACACGGTGGAACGGAGTTCCGGAACCGCTTAAAAACGGTCACATGGCTGGTGGCCCCACCCCCTGATCTCCAGACAGAGGGGAGTTTAGATTGCCCTCTGCACTGCTGGAGCAACGCGGAGGGCAATCTAAACTCCCCTCTATCTGGAGATCAAGGGGGGGGGGCACCAGCCATGTGACCATTTTCTCCCAGGGCAACCCACTGAGTTCCACCACCTCTTTTCGCAGAAAAAAAGCCCTGTTTATGCCACAATAAAAATGTGTTAGTCTTAAGGGGTTTGCTGCAACAAACTAACATGGCTAACTCTGCCATTTAAGCCTCCAAGAGACAGATCATGTTCGCAATGAATAGATTTATTTGCCATTGAAAAAGCAAGGAACTCCACTAACAGTTTCTTTCATAGTGCTGATCTATATTACAATCTTATGGCAGTTTTATACCATTCGAATTAACGATTATGTCGTCCTGTAAATAATCATGCTTGGACTTAAGAAGCTTTGCTTCCCTCACAGAACTACAATTCCCAGAATTCCTTACAGCCAGAGCCAGTTCCCAGAGCCAGTTTGGTATAGTGGTTAGGAGCACAGGACTCTTATCTGGAGAGCTGGGCTTGATTCCCCACTCCTCCACTTGCAGCCAGCTGGGTGACCTTGGTTCAGTCACAGCTCTCTCAGAGCTCTCTCAGCCCCACCCACCTCACAGGGTGGTTGTTGTGGATATAATAATAACATACTTTATAAACCGTTCTAAGTGGGCATTAAGTTGTCCTGAAGGGCGGTACATAAATTGAATGTTGTTGTTGTTGTTGTTCGTTGTTGTTAGGAAGAAGAATTTATTGCTAGTCTTTGGGCTGGAGATAAAGAATCAACATGCCTAATACAATATATCTTTGCAATTATTATGCTGCACTGCATTTGTACAAATTGCTTATATATAAATAGAAATTGAAGTTCAAGATTATAAAAGCAGTCAGCGTCTAATTTGGAATTGTAACTCATGTCTTCATCATAGCCTAATATCTTTTCACATGGCAGTTGCTTCTTCATTGCATGTGTGATGAGTTTGTTATGTCACCAGGAAGAAAAAAAAATGTTTCTCCCCCCCTCCCTCTTGTGCAGTCCAATTTATGTTCAATTTGCAGACTTTCAACATAGCAGCCTCACAGTTCATAAAATCAAACTCAGCCAGAGCTAAGTTTTCTGAGTAATGGATTTAGGATCACTCAAGGTGTTACCAGCAGTTCATGATAGGTAACTTTCTTGCTAACTAAAGTCCCGTTTGCTAAATGAGTTCCAGGTTTAAATCTCCAGGACTTTCTCTTTTTGTTGGCAGACGTGCTCCTGAGTTAGGATTGAGGAGGGGGAAGAAGAGGGAGGAGGTGGCAAAGGACTTTATTAGCCTGAGCGTGGAGAGCTTTTCATTGCAAGGCTACAGGGAGGAGAGACAGAGGGGGCGGGGAGGTGGGATAAGTTGGTCTTTGTGTAAAAGGAAGGTGCTGAAAGGAAGGCTGTGTGTAAAAGCCAGGGAATCGACCCTCCGGCTCCACTTGTCTACACAGAAACTTTGGAGATGGCCATACACACAGACCGGTGCCTTTTGGTTTCCGCAGGTAACAGCAAGCTCTGTGGGGAACAGGCCCAAGGAGAGAAAAACCACAGATTGCTTATCAAGCTCAGTGTTTAACATCTTCCATCCATCCTGGGGTGTTCCCTTGGCCAGAGGCCTCGTTCTATTTTTTAACCGCTCTGCCGTGGTTGGGCTACGGGGGCCAAGGGAGGTTTCCAGTCATTCGTCAATTGTTGAAAATAAATTCATTTGAGGCATGTCGTATTCCTGTTGAATTTTCCAGCAAAGAAGTCTTGCTGCTTAGGCAGGATGGATTAGTCCTGGGGAACCTTGCAGAAAGGGGATACATCATTTCCAGAGCAAGCTTGGGGGACCCTCCTTGCATCCAAAACAAGCATCTGGGGATATTTTTGTTGCTTTAAATTGTTCTCTTTGACATAGGATTTGCTGACGGTGAGCAAATATTATTAAAAAGCCAATGGGGAATATTTTTCCTTCTATCCGTTCTCCCCCCCCCCTTCTTCTTCTTACTTTCCATCCCCCATCCCCATTCATTTCAAGTCTCCGGCTTGTGCCATGCCCTGACTGCTCCGTATATAAATTACAAGATTTATTAGGACTGGGCTATGGAGCATGTTGTCCACAGCAAACCTCTGGGAGGTGAGTTTGCAAGAGCATCATGCCCACCTAAACCATACGCACATGCTGGTTTATGCCAAATATTAACATGCACATCAGAGCATATAAAAACATGGCATTGTACAGATACCACCTCTACTGTCAGAAAACACCTTCTTCTGAAATGTCTCCAGTGATGCTTCCTTGCTAATTGATATCTCGTACTAAACGTTTGTGCAGGGCTGGCGCATCCATGGAGGCAGATCTGGCAGCCGTCTCGAGTGCTGAGGCGCTGGAGGGGGCGCCGGGGGTGAGGGCGTGCACTGCAGAGCTGGTGGTGGCAGCACTGGCAGCTGAGTGGGAGGGCTGGGAAGCCGCCCTTGTGCCGCCCTGGCCGCCTGCCACGCCTGGCCCGCAGCTGCTGCACCCAGCCAGGAGCGCGTGCTGGTGGCAGCAGTGCGGAGCAGTCTGAGCGGGCAGCCTCCCAACCCTCCTGCTCAGTTGCCCCGTGCTGCCACCACCATCTGCACACAGCTACGGGCCAAGCACGGCAGACAGCTGAAGCCGCACGGGGCAACTGAGTGGGAGGGCTAGGAGGCCACCCGTGTGCCATCCCAGCTACCTGCCATGCCAATGCGGCCGGCTTGCAGCGGCATGCTGCATTATGATGTCACATGCAGTGATGTCATTGCGCAGTCCGAGTGCACGCACAAGAGCACGTGCGTGGGGTCAGCAACAGCCCTGAAGCTGCCCCCAGCCTCAGACACCAGAATCTCTGGCACTGGACCTGTGTTTGTGACAATGCAGATTAATTTGCAGCACAGATTAACACACACAGGAATCAAGCATTTTAGGCCAAGTACATGTAATTCCTCCTTAATAATATTTTGCTGGTAAAAAAGGAACATTAGGGATACCAGGGGCCATTATGGTCAGCTGTGTTTCATAAAGTAAAGAGTCCGGTAGCACCTTTAAGACTGAGCAACTTTACTGTAGCATAAGCTTTCGAGAACCACAGCTCTCTTCGTCAGATGCATTTGATGAAGAGAGCTGTGGTTCTTGAAAGCTTATGCTACAATAAAGTAGGTTAGTCTTAAAGGTGCTACTGGACTCTTTATTGTGTTTCATAAAGTGACCATAAAATGGCAGCCTTTACTTTATGGCAAAAATTGTCAATACTGCCATTTCTTTGATGGGAAGTAGATAGAAAAGGATGTACTTGATGACATAAACATCTGCATCAAAAATGTGGGGGGAAGGGTTGGGGGATACACTGGTAAAAACAAGAAGAGCTGTCATGGGTATTCTAGAATTTAACAAAAGCTCTATGGTAAGACCAGGCTCACCACGTACCTGCTTCTGGCAGGCAATCTCTCAGTGCCTGCTGCTGCCCCAAATGGCAGCAAGAGAAAACGAAATATAAAAATCACTGCACCATTATGTCACTTCCAGATTCAACAATGGATAGCTCTAGAAGTCAGGCTATATCCAATAAAATAAAATATAATCAAAATAATTATTTATTATGCAGTGTACACAGTAAGAAAATTAAAAACAACGGGCCTGAATGTCAGCCTGCATCACAAGTCAGAGCAAGATTTACATAAGTTGAAGTTCTATATCTATAAAGACAAGTGTCCTGACTGACTCATCAATGCCCAGCCCAAACCCCTGGACCTAGAAACATGAAATTTGGGGAGAACGTTCCTTTCATGATGTAAACACCCACTAAGAAGGGATTTTAATAAATTTGCCCCTTAAGTAGAGATGGGCATGAACTGGAAAAAAATGAACCTTGCAGTTTATGGTTTGTCGCATTTCAAGGACCACGAACCACGAACTTTCACAAACCTGCCCTGGTTCACGAACCGGTTCATTTGGTTCATGAAAACATCATATCCAGGTCAGCAAATCGTCACTTCTGGGCCAGCAGAAGGCCACTTGCGGATCAGCAGAAGGTCTTCAGGAAGTCTATCCCCTGTTGCCTAGGAAACTGATTGACCGGCGCCAGGTTGTCTGCAGTGATGAACCAAAAAACAAACCAAACGAACCAGCCTAAAGTTCGTGGTGGTTCGTCAGAAATGGGCTCCGACAAACCACCAGTTCGTGAACCATGAACTGGCCCGGTTCATCACAAACCTTGGTTCATATTTTGATTCGTGCCCATCTCTACCCTTAAGGGGGTCAAAAGGGGTAAAATGTGTTTTCCCAAAGGGATACAGCTTCCTGAGCGCAAGCTGCTGCCTGCTTGCGCTCCCACCCACTGCCAGCTCAGCCACTCTTCTCTGATTGGGTCAGCCTTTCAAGGTTATTTGCATATGTGGGCTGATTGGAGCTCACAACATTCCACACCTCATCCCCCCCCCACAGAGACAGATGGAACACAAGGTCATTTGCGTATGTGGCCTGATTGGTCCTCACTCCCCACTTTCTAAACAGTATATAGATGCTATTGGGAGTTGTTGAATGGGTCCTGAGGTCAAATGTACTTCTCAGTCTTCCCCTCAAAATTCACTAGAGTTGCCAATCTCCCTGTGGGGCCTAGCTTTCCTGGCTGGCTGGCAGGCTCCTGCCTGCTTGCACCCCCTCCCCTCTGATTGGTCAGCTGTGGAATACTGTGTTCTGAGGTAAAATTCAGGTCAAGGAAACTGCAGACAATTGAAGAATGATGGTACAAGACTCTTGAATAGGGATAACACGCTTCGCTTTATTCAAACACTTTTATGAAGTTTGGGTACTATGCCATTATACTACAAAACCAACTCAACCCCTCCCCCCCCCACACACAAACCAAAAATGTTACATACCCGTAAGTTTGTTAATTCTAGCATATTTAATGACTTCACTTTTAACTTGAGTGATGCCAACATACTGGCACATCATTGATGCACTGCCCCCATCCCACAATTCCTATGGGAGGTGTGTGTGCCAGCTTACTCCACAGGACCTTCTCCTTAGGCGTAGTCTGCATGTGCAGCAGAATGAGATGGTAATATCTAGAAGTGTAGAACAGGATGTAGCAGTTCAGAGTACAGAGGAGAGAGGCTCACATTCTTAGTGCATCTTGATATAAAATAAAAGCTGGAAAAAATAGCACATTTTCTCCTAATGACATATTTTATACTTTGTATTTAGCATTTTTAGTTATTTTGGGGTTATTTGCTTAACCATTTTTTTAAATTGTATCATCCTGTATTTTGAATTACTGAACCTTTCTGCTTATATGACTAGAGATGGGCACGAACAGCAATAGAAGAAAAAAGCCATGAACAGCCCAACCTGCTGTTCGCGAACAAGCTGTTCATGAGGCCCCATTCTAAATGAACTAGTGGTCGTTGCAAGCCTCCTTCATTGCTGATTGTCAAGCCAGACACATCAAGGAGAAACCTAGTCAAGTTTTTTGTGTGCTGTACTTGTGTTCTACCTACAGGGAATTTGTGTGTGTGTAGGAGAAGGGTGATATAACTACTCACCTGCACTTTTCAGTGATACGATCCATTCTTACCACCTCAGTTCTCTGCGTTCTCATTGCCACCTCTTTCTGAATAAGACTGGCCTCAGACTCATTGAATATGCAGAATGTGCTTGGCAGTTGAGATGGGTGAAGGCAATACCCAAACATTAATTATATCTCTGACTGAAGCAGGTCACAGGGAGGCATTTACTCTGTCCTGACTCCTGACTCTTTGCTTGAAGGCTTTTATATGGAACTCAAGGATATATTAATCTCTTGGCTACTTGTTGATAGTGGTTGAACTTCTGTGATGTATTTACCTCTGTTCTTAGAATAACAATCTACATAGACACTCAAAGCCACTGATATTTCTGCATAATGTCTGGGGGATGCCGACACCTAGACTTTCATTTAAGGTCAGGTCATAGTTGCTGTACAGGTCATTGCTATTCAAGCTAGCTGATCTTTAAATGGAACTGCTAGGGAATGGATTGAACATGGAACCTTATTCATGCAAAGGGTTGCCCAGTGACTTATCAAAAATGTTCACAATGGGTGTATTCTGTACTTTCTCGGCAAAAAAGATATTACAGAAGAATTAGACTCAGGGTTTCCATCTTTTTTTTTAAATAAACATTCCAATCTCAAAAATCAATCACAATTTATCCTATGGTGGGTTTGTGTTGCTGTCAGCATGTTGAGAACACCTCATGCTACTTTCTCAGTCCATACATGTGCCAAGAGCTACCGGAAGTCGCTAGGGAAATGGTTACTGTTAAAATGCCGCTGCATATGTTTTGGATGAAGTATATGCTCCCAGATTAATAGGAAAGCATGCATTACTTAAAAGGGCCTACTGATCCCAGTAAAAAGTAGCGAGTATATTGTTTGTGTTTCTTGTATCGAGGTCATGCACAAGAGACAATTGAAGCTTGTAGAAGGATTTTAGCTCCTGATTGAGGCACAAAATATATTTCATTTTCAAGGCATTTGGGACTAAGAGATCTTAAAAGTGCCAGCTTTGGTTATTTATAGTTGTTTGCCTGAATGTATAAGCAACAAGATAGAATTCAGTCTCCTCAATGCAGGATTAGACATGGGCACAAATCGAAATACAAAGCAAATTTCATGTGTCATGAAACGGTATTTTGTGGGGCCACGGTTATCATGAACTTATCACAAAATTCATGACTTTGGGGTCTGTTTCATTAGCTTCATGAACGATTTGTAATTGCAGACAGGCTGGTGCTGATCCATTGATTCCCTAGGCAACAATGGGCCCAGACCTTTTGTTGCCATTGGAAGCCCCAATCATAGCCTTGATTGGCAGCTCTCCTAGCCATTTGGAGAGCTTCCATTCTGCACTATGTAGCCAGGAGCTGGGGGGTCAATCCCCTAGGCAACCAAGGAGGTGGACCTTCTGTAACCATGGGCACACCAACCTCACCCCTTCAAACCCTGTTAGGCAGGTCTGTCAGTCAACCAGCTCCACCACGGCCGGTCCTTTATCCTCCTCTGATCCAGCAACTCCCGCTCCCCATTTCAGTCATGCACTGTCATGCACTTCCCTTCCCACCCTTCCCATTGACCTTCCCGATCAACGTATTGCAAATTGGAAGGGTGGGTGGAGGAGAGCCTGCTGAAGTCTCCCTGCGAGTTTGGCATCTCCAGGTATGAAGGGGGGCATTGAAATGCCCCAGGTTCTGACGAATCACGAAACTAATGAATCATTTCGGCAAACATGCCAATTTTGTTAAGTTTCATGATTCGTGATTTGTGGATCACGGTGAAACATGAAACTCTCATTTTCCGTTTCATGCCCATGTCTATGCAGGATATATTCCCCTTTCCATGCTAATCTGTGTTTATGGGAACTCACCCACTCATCCAATTACCAATATTGAGTATTTTTCTTCTCCTGTTCAGCCTGTCCTAGGATATCATTGAATTCCCTAGAAAATCTTTTGAAATCAATTTTAAAATGTTCAAAGAGTTCTGAGGCACATAGTTTATTCATGGAGTTGTACCATTCCTAAGTTCCTACCAGATTTTGCTAAAGTGGAATTTTAAGGTGAATATGGAAATTTCTGCTTGAGAAAAATATCCAAGTATTTTTGTGGGAACCAAAATGCGCTTGAATAAAACAACAGTGAAATGTTTCAGCTGGGCTCTGTATATCTGTATTTTTTCCTGTCTGGCAGGATGTGAACTGAGAGCTTCCTGGTCAGCAGCCATGTGAGCCTCTTACTGCTCCACAGTGATAGAAGAACAAACATTATTGTACTCTAAGCATGGCTCTCCAAGCAACCTTTTTGGGTCCTCCTGCCTGATCTGTAAACGTTTCTAAGTCAAACCTGGTTGTATTGTCAAAGGCTTTCACGGCCGGAGAATGATGGTTGTTGTGGGTTTTCCAGGCTGTATTGCCGTGGTCTTGGCATTGTAGTTCCTGACGTTTCGCCAGCAGCTGTGGCTGGCATCTTCAGAGGTGTAGCACCAAAAGACAGAGAACTCTCAGTGTCAAAAACCTGGTTTTTGACAGGGGCACAAGTCAGAATCCGATCATACCCATGTAGATTGCAAGACATCTCTGATGGTCACCCACCCAGGATGCTTGGGAAAAACAGGGAACAGGACTTGAATTTTAGGGAACCATTCAAATTGTGCTGCAAGTTATGTAAGTAGACCAGATGCTTCCTTAATCATTTCTTCTTCTTCCCCTCCTCCTCCTCCTCCTCCTAACATATTCCTTATAAAGTAGGTTAGGCTGAGAGATTACAGTGAGCCCAAGATCACCCAAAGAACTTTCATGGCAGATTCACCCACCAGTTGTCCCAAGTCCTAGTCTAACCATTATGCCATGCTGACTCTCTAATGTGACCATTATAGAAGGTACTTTGCGATCAAATACCACAATGAGTTATAGAGTGGAGCAGATTTGTGATTGTTTCAGATTTTCTTCTGGTAGAAGCAGATTTCATATTCTTGGTGTTTAATTTCTTAATTTCTATACCAGCTGGAATTTTCTGTTGTCCTGTTTGGACACCAATGTTTTTGAAGGGAATGGTGTCTTTTGGGTGGAGGACTGCAACCTTTAGTTGAAGTTCTAACAATTTAGAGGCAAGTTCCATGATGAGGAGCATCCCTTCAACAGGAATAACAACAACAACAACATTCGATTTATATACCGCCCTTCAGGATGACTAAAATAAAAATTAAGTTGCTCAGGTACTATGTACCATGAAGCTGCAAGTTCTTTCGAGGCAGTTGTGTACTTTCTGAAGATGTGTATTTCACACTTTCTGAAGAGGTCTGGCGATCCACACAAGATCTTTCTCTAGTTTTAATTAATATTTTAGAAATTCCCCTCATGAGGAAGCGAGTCAAAATTCACTTCACAAAATTCATTTTGGGTAAAATTTTCTATTTTCGGATAAAATTTCTATTTTCAGATAAAACCAATACTTTTGTAAAAAGGGAAAGAGAATATCAGTTTGTTTGCTTCTTTTCTCTCTGAAGCACTGAGCTACTATGAAAAAGAAAAATTGCTTGGTAATATTTATGAAGCAGTTTCCAATATTACAGAGAATATATTACAGGTGGGTAGACATTTTGGTTTACGGTAGAAAAGCAAGATTTGATTCCAAGTAGCACATTAAAGGCCAACAAGAGATATAAGTCTTGATTAAGGTATTTGGTGAAAAGAATGTGTGGATGCTCACATAGCCAACCTTTTTAATGTTTGGTTTCTAGTGACAAATAGATGAGTCTCTTATGAACTTCCATGGCCAGTGGAAAGCTTTGTCTGAAACTACTAAGCAGAGGTTAGTGTATGGAAAAGAATTCCTCATACTGAACAGTAGCTCCAAGTTTTATTTTATTATTTTGTGTCAAACTTCTAATATGTCATTGATTTCAATGTCACCACTGTAACTGCCTGCAAAACAGAGAAGTTGCTGCTGCTACTCATAGAAAAAAACATGTAGATTCATGTATGTATAAATGACCATGTGGAATGTCCAGGATCCAAAGAGTAGTGGTTAGGGTGGCTGACTAGGATCTTGGACATTACAGAGATATTTCTGGATTGATCCATGCTGTTACAACTAGAGATGGGCACAAACCACAAAAAAACGAACCATGAGGTTCGTGTTTCGTGGGTTTTCATGAACCAGGAACCATGAACTGGCACGAACTGGGGCAAGTTCAAGAACCAGTTTGTGGTTCGTGATTTGTGGGGTTTCAATGCCCCTTTCTGGCTGGTTAGCAGTGGCAGGGAAAGGAGCACTTGAGAGTTTAAAGGGCCCTTTCGTGCCTTGCAAGGGCAGGTCCCTTTAAGCTATCAGCTGGCAGGTGGGGGGAATCCCCCCTGCTTCCTGCCAGCTGATAGTTTAAAGGGACCTGCCACTTGCAAGTGGCAGGGCCCTTTAAATGGCCCAAAACCCAGCCCCAGGCCCCAGCCCTACAATTACTTTGCTTAGCCGCCCTGCCGGCCCACGGTGTTCTCCCTCTCTTCCTGCGAGGGGTGGGAAGGCCATTTTTGGCCTCTTCTGCCACTGCACAGGCCCACGCAGCAGGGGAAGAGGCCAAAAATGGCCTTCCCACCCCTCACAGGAGGAGGGGGAGGAGGCCACGGGTCTGCAGGGCGGCTGGGCGAGGTAAGTGTGGGGCTGCAAGCAGCAGGTCCCTTTAAATTATCAGCTGGCAGGCAGTATGGGGGGATCCCCCCTGCCGCCCTGGGGAAATGGCCATTTAAACTGCCCCTTTAATATGAACCATACGAACCAGTAGACCACTTCATGAACCACAAACCGAGCTGGTTCATGGGTTTTTTGGGTTCGTATTTGGGTTTGTGCCCATCTCTAGTTGCAACCCTCAAATCCTTGTTTCAATTTTTCTCCTGTGTAAGTAAACCTGTGATTCTTCTATTATCATGTGATTTTCTGTTTCTTTATACTGTTTGTTCCCTATAAAGTATACTCATTTCACAGCATGATTTAGGAGTCAATAAATCAGCCTTATGCATTATAGGTGATACAAATGGTACATAAAATTCTATATGAGCTGTGTATTTCAAAAGTATAACGTGTAGATCCAAATGGATGCAAAATCATCAGCAAAAAACAGAAAAGCTAAACCAATGATAAATTGATATAAAAGGAAAATAGAGAACATTTGTCCTTCCCCATAAATTGTCAGTTATTTAGTTGATTATTATATTACACCAGTTTGGTGTAGTGGTTAAGAGTGTAGGACTCTAATCTGGAGAGCCGGGTTTGATTCCCCACTCCTCCACTTGGAGCCAGCTGGGTGACCTTGGGTCAGTCGCAGCTCTCTGGAGCTCTCTCAGCCTCACCCACTTCACAGGGTGTTTTGTTGTGGGGATAATAATGGCATACTTTGTAAACTGCTCTGAGTGGGCATTAAGTTGTCCTGAAGGGCGGTATATAAATCAAATGTTATTATTATTATCATTTTACCAGACAGTGAGGTAATTTGGTTCCCCCAACCTCAAACAGTAGCATCACCTGGAACATCTCTGCATAGGGAAGACTTTCTTCAGGTTTTACTGGTGTGGTAAGTCATTTTGCTTCGGTTTTGTCAATCTATCTACTCAGCTGTAAACGAACGACCAGCACTTCAGTCTGTTATGTGGGAAGTTTGAGGGGACAGTTATATTGCAGACTAAATCTTAAAATTCCTTCTGAATAAAATTTTAAAAAAATAAAGCGAAGCAGCCAGGGTTATTCACTTTAAATGTAGCTACTGTTCGAGAACAGGCATGCTGGCTACTTTTTTAAATAACTTAATTGCTTTTCAAAACATTTGTGGTGAGAAGGAAACTCAAAATGAATTGGACAAAAGCTCCATTCATGTTAATGGCAATCGGCATTAACACGGCATGTACTGTGAGGAAAAGAAGGGTGTTCATGGGAGAAAGCAGAGGACCTGTAACTAAGAATTCTAGAATCTTATACTCATTCTGCTAGTGAGTTTCTGCCTTTGACAACAATAAGGAGTTTGAGGTAAAAGACATTGTAGTGTTGAAGGCTTTCACTGCCGGAGAACGATGGTTGTTGTGGATTTTCTGGGCTGTATAGCCGTGGTCTTGGCATTGTAGTTCCTGACGTTTCACTAGCAGCTGTGCCTGGCATCTTCAGAGGTGTAGCACCAAAAGACAGAGATCTCTCAGTGTCACAGTGAGATCTCTGTGGCTAAACCCCTTGTTTAGTTCTTTGTTGTTGGCAGCACACACCCAGGGAAGCTAGATAAAGAACAGTGTTCTTTAAATATTATTGCATTGACATCTTTTTCAAATTCTGATGTTATTCAAATTGTGTGACAAGTAACACCAATTGCCAATCGATCCTGAAATTTAGCACAAAGGGGACACTGAGAGATCTCTGTCTTTTGGTGCTACCAAAACAACCATCGTAAAAGTTGCAATAATATTTGCAGAATCTTTTTTTAAAAAAACCACAGAGTGATGTATTATTTGCACGAGCAGACATATGATATTCTTCCAAACCTATCCTGGATTTATGGGGCTTCACCTGTATTGTTTTAGAGTACATTGCTGCATGATATGAACACACCATGTGATCAGCACCAGCCAATGAGCGTTCATGCTTTCATTTGTTTGATTATGTTGTCTTTTTGTCCATGTTGTTGATTTTTCATAAAGACCTTGAGAACTTGGGAGTGTGATGGTTATGGAGGAATATCCATGTTTTACCTTGACTGTACGATAAAATATGGAAAATTTCACAGCCACCCCTTGTTTCGTTCTTTGTTGTTGACAGCACACACCCATGGAAGCTAGATATAGAACAGTGTTCTTTAAATATTATTGTATTGACAGCTTTTTCAGATTCTGATGTTATTCAAATTGTGTGACAAGTAATACCAATTGCCAATCGATCCTGAAATTTAGCAGAAAGGGGAAAGAAATGTACCAATATTCTAAGCGCAATCACAGCACTTGGAGATATAACAGAAAAAAGACAGAGCATGGCCCAGTAGTTGGTTAAAAGATATAGGTAACTTGGGTCAAAGACCTGATGATACCCTTCCATTCTGATCCACATAGGGCCAAGCTACAAGTGACAAATGACACTTGAATGGCAAGTGTATTTCTCCCTGTTCACTTGCCCTCCACTCAATCCACTTGCCGTTCAAGTGTTATTCGTCACTTGTAGCTTGGCCCATAGAAGTAAGTCTCAATGACTTTAATTAAATTACTTTCAACTTGGAACTGTTTATATTACAAAGTTTTGCTTGTATCCAGGTATTAGCACAAACAAATATTTCAAGTTCACATACAAGGAAGACCAGTATCTGAGAATATCTACAACTTGAAGTCTCTGGATGAAATCTTATTTTGGAAAATGTGTACTGATATTAAGGATTAAATGAATGCTCTTTTGTGAATCACATATTCTTGGTATTCATTAGCCATTTGTATTTCAGCTTTATTAATTTCTTTATTTACTTGGACCAGCTTTTTTTCCCAAAGGGAACCCAAAGTGGCTTACAACGATACTGTGAAATAGGTGAAGCTGAGACAGGCTGGCACAAGATCAGCCAGTGAGCTTCGGTAGCCAAGTGGTGAATGGAACCTGGCTCTCCCAGATCCTACTCCAACCACTACACCACACTGCCTCCCTATCTCCATTAATGATCCCAGAGTAATGGAGATTCTACCTTCAAGTAAACCTGTTGGCAGTTTAGCTACAGAAACAGCAGCTTGTCCACAGCCATCCACAGAAATTTACAATCGAGCAAAACCTTGTGCCAAGTTTCCTACAGGTTAATTGCATTTTTACCCCGCTTTTGGTTTCAGAGAGCTGAATGTACAGGCCACGGCACTACACTTGCCCTTCTTGATGTAGAAGCCATGGTGCAGCCTGAGACTCACAGTCTTAGTTTATTTTCCTCCTCTAAAACAGACACAACTTTTACACTTGTTTGTGTTTAATAATGCATATGCAATCTGTTTATACAGAATAACATAATACTTTCCGTTTGCTTCAAGGAGAGCAGGAAGGAGCAGTGATGCTGCATATAAATCTTATTTCCATCTTCTGTTTTGTATAATTTTATTTTAGTTGCTCCAGTAAAATCCAGCCACATTAACCAACATTTGATTTGGCCTCAGTGATGAAAACAGCCTAATAATAGCTTGGAAACAAATACCTGAGAAGCTTACGTTGATACCAAATTAAATACTGACATTTCCCTTAATTGCACATATAAAGAAATAGTGGGCCAAAATACAGGGCATGGTGTTGAAGATGGACGCTCGTAATAAAGATGCACGTAGTTCCAAAAATAACTTTCTGTGAGGGCTCACCTTAGCTCTCCACCAATGACTCTTAGGTTGCCTTTGCATACGGCAAGAAGAGTTTTCGGCTCAAAAGAGTTTTCAGCTAAACATTAAGAAGAACTTCCTGACAGTTAGAGCGGTCCCTCAGTGAAACAGGCTTCCTCGGGAGGGCTCTCCTTCTTTGCAGGTTTTTAAGCAGAGGCTAGATGGCCATCTGACAGCAATGCTGATTCTTTGAACCTAGGCAGATCATGAGAAGGAGTGCAAGAAGGGTTACATCAGTGCATAGTTCTCGGTGGCCTCTTCTTACATGCCTAGGATAAGGCCGATCGCAACTTTGGGGTCAGGTAGTAATTTCCCCCAGGCCAGTTTGGCTAGAAATCCTGATGGAGTTTTGCCATCTTCTGGACATGGAGTAAGGATCACTGTGTGGGGGGTGGGGGAGAGGTATTTGGGAGCGTGGGACTCTAATCTGGAGAGACGGGTTTGATTCCCCACTCCTCCACTTGAAGCCAGCTGGGTGACCTTGGACTAGTCATGGCTCTCTGGAGCTGTCTCAGCCCCGCTCACCTCACAGGGTGTTTTGTTGTGGGGATAATAATAACATACTTTGTAAACCGCTCTGAGTGGGCATTAAGTTGTCCTTAAGGGCGGTATCTAAATCAAACGTTGTTGTTGTTGTTGTTGTTATTATTATTATTTACTGCCTTTTGCAGGGGGTTAAACTAGATAACCCTGCCAGCCCTGTGATTCTATGATTCTTCTAAGTGAAGCACCACCCAAAATTTTACCTAAGACAATCATTAAAAGGTAGTTTTCCTAGTTCCTTCTCATTCAGCCTTTATATATTATGCATATAGTATTTATACATAAAATATATATCATTTAATGTGTGGTGTTGATTTATTGCCATATGAATAATGTTGAAAAATGCATATATTTTATGGGGAATTGGGTGCGTGACAAGAGCTAATGGCAAGCAAACAAAGAATCATGGGTTTGTTGCATAATGGAGGAGCAGAATCCAAACAGAGATTTTTCAAGGCTGGCATGAGAAATTTGAAATCCTCCCTAGTGTCTGGGGGCCAGTAGCACATGTTATCACATCCTGAGGTTCGTGTCCACCTCTGCTAGCCTAGATTGGACTGAATGAGCCATACAACTTTTACCATGCAATCCTAAGAATAATTTACTCCAGTCTAAGCTCCTTGATTTCAATGGGCTTAGACTAGAGTGACTCGTTTTGGGATTGCACTGTAAGAGTTGTAATTTATGCTTAAATTAATACAGCAACCTCCCGAACTGTCCCTTTAATGGTGGTGAATTTTGTGTAG
This sequence comes from Eublepharis macularius, assembly GCF_028583425.1. Classification (NCBI taxonomy): domain Eukaryota; kingdom Metazoa; phylum Chordata; class Lepidosauria; order Squamata; family Eublepharidae; genus Eublepharis; species Eublepharis macularius. Next base: position 18,683,818 of record NC_072793.1, on the reverse strand, counting down.
GCAAAGAAAGAGGCCACATTTGGTGGACTTCACCTTTGCTATTTATTGGAAGGCATCCATGCCTTAGTAGATATCTCAGCAGAGGACTGCCCCAAATACTCTTATTTTCCTCTTTTATTTTTTTTTAAAGAAAAGCAACTATGGAATTCAATTTGGCATTTATTTGCATTGAGTTGCATCTTCCTTTCCCATCTTTTGGATAATATAACCATTGCATAGTTATTTTAGGATTTTTTTTTCATGAGCAGCAAAGATGTATTGATTCAAAGAATTTGTACGCATTCTTTCCTGCCTAGAATAAGTACAAGGTATGAATTCTCTTTTGAAATTCAGAAAAAACTATACAGGTTTAATTTTCAGAAACATATTCATTTGTGGAAGGGAGATTAGTTCACAGAAATAAACTTAAAATGTATCAAATCTATATTTATTAAAATGTGGGAAATGTAAGATTATAATTTTAATTACAACTAAATGCTTACATCTCAGATTTCATTTCAGATTTCCACTCCAATTTGTGAATACAGTTGTACTGTATTTAAGGTTAGTTCACATGAGTAAACTAGTAAGTAGACATGGGCACGAACAGAAAAAAAACACGAACATGGTGTTCGTTGTTCGTTGCCATCCATGAACAACACTACATGTGAAAGAATCAATGGGAACAATACTGAAAAAATCAATATATGTACTCAAAATTATCAAAAGGCAACCAATTTGACTTGAATGCATATGAATCAGTACATATACATAAGTAACAATCAACATATAGCAATCAATGATTCACATACCATATTACATAATTCAAATTCACATAACAATGGTCATGATGATCAGTACACATCAACTTCATATAACAATCAATAAATCATATACAGACAGTAAACACTCTCCCCACCAATAAATATTTGAAAAGTTAATATTCCACATAAGATGGGAGAACACACCTCACTGTATAAAGTCAAACAGGAGAATGTCCACTGTTAAGTCTCCCAGGTAAATATCTGTATCTCCCAAGTAAGTATCACAGGTAAGTGTCCAAAGATGTTTAATGAATAAGTAATGTCAAAATAAACAATGTTTTATCTTGTAATTTCTTACAGTGAAAGATGCAGAAGACACACTGGACGCCTCACGGCATCCTTCACCCAACACTCAGGGCCGGCGTCTGTATCCTGTTGTTTCGTCCTATGACCTCTTCTGGGGCGAAATGATTCCAGTTGAAATACTGTATGTTTTATACTCGAGTCTCAAAAAAGTTCATTCATGAAGTCAACAGCACCAGCTCCAATGCACTCTCCCTGTCTCTCTCTCAAAATGCCAACAGCAACTGTTTCTCCCTCACCGTCTGCAAAACCAGAGCTGGGAGCCCCCCTCCACCCTGCTCTTTGCTTCCTTGTAACAAATTTGGAGCTCCACACTTGAAAGGAAGACCCACCGATCAAGCTAAATTGGGCTTAGGTTGGGGTTTCCAGGGCAACAGCAGGAGTTCAGACAGAGTTCAGGCCAAGGGAATTGATTGCAGGTGCCAGACTGTCTGGCTTGATGAACAGCAATGAACAGCAAGGAACGAGGCTTGCAACAGCCACCTGTTCATTTAGAATGGGGCCTCAGGAACAGCTTGTTCACAAACAGCTGATTAGGCTGGTCGTGGGTTTTTTTAGTTCGTATTGCTGTTTGTGCCCATCTCTACTAGTAAGTTCAGAATCTGAGTGGATACGTGCAGTACTTAGCAACTAGTGATTGTTTCAGCATATGCTGAAACCACATGTGAGGCTATATTGTCCACATCATGGCATCACTGTCCCAAGTGGAATGAATGGCAGCTTAGCTAATATGGCTTGCCTTGTGGGCTGGTTGTACGCTGAAACAATCACATGGCAGCATCTTCAACTGCGGAAGACAGCAGTGATGGGATTTCTCAATGGACATTGAACATATGAAGCTTATTATTGGTCCATCAAGACCAGAATTGTCTACTCTGATGGGCAGCAGCTCTTCATGGTCTTGGGTAGAGGTCTTTCACATCACCTAGTTCTTGATCCTTTTAAGTGAAAATGCTGGCAACTGAACCTGGAATCTTCTGCTCCCACATAAATGCTCTGCTACTTCCCATATTCACATGAACAATGTAATTCTGGGAATCAGCCCTTATCTACCCACTTCTGCAACCCCCCCTTTTTTTTTTACTCAGAAGCAATGGACATTACAGAAGTGTGAATCACTTACTACCTCTTTTACTGAAGGAAGCTTTGGCCAACGCAACATTCTCTGATGAATCACGTCAAAACGAATGCCCCCCCGGTAAACATGTCAAAAGAAATTAAGATGCTATAGCGGATTTAGCTTTAATGAAATTATTCAGTCCACTCTGTTTACAAAATTAGTCACTGTATGTTCTGTGCCACTCTGAGCAATTAATCCTTCCTAAAATAAACAGATCGATTGAAATTCCATTATCCTGACAGTTCACAATAAACCCTGAGACCTACAAGTGCTTTTCACTTTAGCTTTTTAAGCCGTTATAATTAATGCTAAATTTATGTCATTTACTGGTAAACGTTACAATCACCTCATCGCTACTTAAGCAATTGCCAAACAGTTGCACTCCTCCAAAATGCATGCTGGGCAATGGGCAGTAGCTGAATGTTTTAACCTAAACAACTTCCAAGGATTTCCCTCTTAAACAGAGAGCTCAATATTAAGAAGCAATGTTTCTCCGTTACCAATGAAGGTGTTTTTTTTTTTAATTGGAGAGGTGGGTTGGTGAAGACAGGGAACAGCTCGACTCTGCTATAACCTTTGGATTTCAACCCAAGCTATCAGGTGAAAAGGGAGCTGAGGTGGAATATACTGTTTTCATATTACAAAACAAGTTTAATGAATGCAGAAAGGTGCAACGGTGGGAAAAGGGAACAATGAAAACGTATTCTAATCATTAGGTGCCATCAAGTTGCAACCAGCTTATGGCGACCCTATGAACGTCCACCTCATGGGATTTTCAAGGCAGAAGATGACCAGAGGTGGTTCGCAATGGCCTTCCTTTGCATACCAACGCTGGTCCTCCATCCAAGTACGGATCATGGTCAACTCTGCCAAGCTTCAAAGCTCTAATAAGCTTGGGTGAGTTTGGGTTATTTAACTGAAATTTGTTCCAATGTTGATGTTTAGAATATTGCTGTTGTCTTGCTTTGCAGCCAGCAGACAGGCAGGCAACAGAAGACAGAGTAAGCAAGAGGCAAGGTATTGCAGTAAGCAGGCAGAAGCCAAGGCGACAACAAGGCTCATGGGAGCTGTTGAACAGCAACACTTCCACACTTCTGCAGGCTTATATAACAAGCCAGAATCCCTGCCCTTCCTGATGACCTGGTTAAAGTCCTGGCTCCTGTCAAGAGCTACTACATCTCATCTCCTTCCTGGGAGAGACTAGTAAGAGGAAGACCCCAGGCTGCTCGACGTGTATTCCTTCATTGGGTCCCTGTCTCTGCCCCGGTCCTTCTCCGTTTCTGACACTCTGGGGAGACCTCTGTGGGTCTCAGACCTTGGCAGGGCTCTTGCATGGCTCCAGGTTATTGGAAGGTGCTGACGGAGTGCAGGGCTGTCCAGGTGGTGCCTGGTCGGTCAGCTCACTGGGATGGGGTTTACAACTGGTTCCTGTGGGAGGACACGGGGTCTGCTTGTGCACCCCTCAGAGGGGCCTATGCCTCAGAGATTTCAGGGCCTGAGAGGAACTCCTCATCATCTGAAGAGTCTGCCCCACTGGAACTAGGGCAAAGCATGCCAGTCCTTTAATCTCTATGTAATCTGGTACTATGTGGATTAGATTTTCCTTTACACTGAAACAGAAAGTAGGAGGAGAAAGAGATCTATTTATTTATTTATTCATTTATGTCATTTGTAGTCCACCTTTCTCACTGAGACTCAAGACAGATTACACAGTATGAGATTAGTACAATCAGTAACAAGTACATTTCAATACAGTATCAAAGGACATTTCCATAAACAATGCCTGGCACCTGCAGGAGACCCTGTTCAGATGAGCGAAGCTGCCACAGAGGGACATAGGGAGGGAGGCAGTCCCGTAGGTATGCTGGACCAAAGCCGTGAAGAACTTTGTATATAGTAACTAATACCTTTGACTGGGCTAGGTAAATGATGGGTAGCCAGTGGAGTGACTGTAGGATGGGAGTGAAGTTCATGCTTCTGCTCGCTTCTGATAACAATCGAGCTATAGAATTTTGCACTAATTGGAGCCTCCTAGTTAACTGAGATGGGAGACCTATGTATAGAACATAGTCAAGCCTTGATGTTACCATAGCATGGCTCCAAGTGGCCAGGTCAGCTGTATCAAGATAAGAAGCCATCTTCCAGGCTAGAGTGAGGTTGTAGAAAGCATTTTTTGCCACTGCCTTAACTTATTTTTCTAGTATTAATGCTAGATCCAGTATAATCCCTAGGCTCTTAACCGAGTCAGACGAACTCAATCAAAAGTGGGGAGTACAATATCCTTCAAGATCTTTGCCTTCCCAACAAGCATCACTTCAGTCTTGTCTGGGTTCAACTTCAATTTGTTGTTTTTCAACCATTTCACCATGGCTGTCAAGGCAGCGATCTAAGATTTCTCCTGCATTCTCTGGGGACCTGGATAGCGAGATATAGAGTTGGGTGTCATCTTCATATTGGTGACATCCAACTCCACAGCTGCGAATGAGTTCTCCTAAAGGCTTTACGTAGAGGTTAAATAACTTGGGAGATAAGATTGCGCCCTGTGGGACCCCACAAGATAGTTCCCATTCTGGAGATAGCTGATCTCCAATGGCAACCCTTTGAGTCCGCTCCAAGAGAAAGGATTTAAACCAGTCCAGGGCACATCCTTTGATGCCCACTTTTGTTTCTAAGCGCCTCAACAGGATGGCATGATCTACTGTATATAGATCCAAGAGAAGCAATAAGGAAGCATGGCCTTTGTCTATATTCAGATGGAGATCATCCACTAATGCTACTAGTGCTGTCTCTGTCCCATGCCCTGGTCTGAAACCTGACTGGAAAGGGTCCAGAGCACTAGACTTATCCAAGAAGGTCTGGTCAGCTACTGCTCTCTCAATCACTTTGCCCAGAAAGGGCAGATTAGAAACTGGGTGATAGCTGGCCACATCGTTTTTGTCTAGGCATGGTTTTTTAAGTAGCAGATGGATAACCGCCTGTTTGAGCTGCCAGGGAAAGCTGCCCTGAATTAATGACTGATTTACAATAGACCTCAGTGGTTCACTTATGTGGTCCTTGCTTGATGTTAACAGCCAGGATGGGGAAGGATCGAGCGCACAAGTAGTGGCTTTCATAGATATCAAGATCCTGTTAAGATCTGTCTTTGTGATTGGTTCAAAGCAGTCCAAATGCAAGCTTGATGGTGTATTAAGCATTTCTTCTATCTCGTTTGCATTGCACCTAGCATCTAGATCAGAGTGTATTCGTGCTATTTTATCAGCAAAAAACTTAGCAAAGGCCTCACAGCTAATTGTCTTCTTGGGACTGTAAAGGTTCAGATTTAGGGGTTAGAAGGCGTCTGGATATCTTAAATAATAATGGATTAAGAAGAGCTGGGGCTGCAGAAAAAATTGAAGAATCACAGAATTGGTTTTTAAGTCCTGCTTTGTATAAATCCCTTGCCTGCATGAAGCACAGAAGATAACCAACTAGATGTCCAGAATATTTCGGGACAAGTTATACGTATTTTCAGTACCACCAGAGGTGCCTGCTTGGCTTTCCTAATCTGCATTCAGTGAGCTTGGATGACGAGATTTTATAGTTCCCTATTAAATTAGGGGCATATTCCTAAACAGAGGGAAAAAAGAAGTTGGGTGCCACAATGCTGCCTAGAAAATTATTTCTCAGAATGAGTGGTGTTGCTGTTAGTATTACAATACATTGCCAAGAGTTAGTAACACCATGAGAACAGCAGTTGTCATATATCTCATTATGAACTTGGCCTCAGAGTGCAGATCAAAAAATCCTCACAATGGGGTTAGGTACAGAAAGGGGAGATATTTCTTTTCATGGTTATTTTTTTATTTTAACACAAAGATTAAAATCCCATTGAAGGGAAAAGTAAAAAAGACATCTAGGTTTCATATTTTTTCTAAGGATGAGCTTATCAAAATTGCATATCTGAAGCGCTCTTTCAATCCTATGTCTCCTCCAGCAGCTTTGCAGAACCTTAAGAATAAGTTCAGACTGTCTTCCTCAGAACCCTCAAGGGCTTTATGGAGTAAATGATGCAATCCAATTTTAAAAGGTAAAACATGCACCCAGATCTGCAGTGCAGTCGAATTGAAGCACGTTCATTCTCTCTCCCTTCCTTCCACAATTATTAATGTCTTTTGCAATGCACTGGAGTTTTTCATACTGGCCTAAAATATAAAACCCTTGTCATTTGGGTTACGATGTTGGGTTATCTTCTTCCTGTCGTTTTCACTTAATCCTTTTTTTAAAATGCATTTTAGGAATGCAAAGTTTTATAGAGGCCATTGTTGGTATAAAGCAGAGGCATATTTTAAAATAAAGCAAACTGAAGAATTTGCAAGAGCTCAGTGCAAGAGCACATGCTTTGCGTGCACAAGGCCATGAGGTCAATGCCTGGCATCTCCAGTTAAAGGAGATCAGATTGCTGGTGTTGGAAGAGAGCTTTTTCTGTCTGGCAAGGCAAAGGTATTCTATGAGGAAATTGTTGTAGGCCTGAAATAGGTGATGTTTTATAAGATAATTTGGTTCAATGGGACAAAGCTGTGTGCGTCTCCTAGAACTGGAGGGAAAAAAGAGTAATTGTTATAATAATACAAGCAGGGTAGGCACAAGGACTTGTGCTGGGCATCTCATTTTCCTATCTCCCACCATTTCCTCCCCTTCCTTGGCAGCCTCCAAGGCATATCCCATTTTCCTGCTTCTTTCTCTCCTTTCCATCCGCCAGCCAACCTGTGCCGTTTTAAACTTTCTCCCCTTCAATCCTTCTGGCATAGGATTGCTAAACCATGCTGACAAGTGGGGGGAGTAGGAGAGCATTGTTATGGGGTGGATGTGGCACCCACCGCATCACTTCTGGGTGACATAGAGTAGCTCTAGGAATTGCTAGAAACTCTATGGTAAGACCATAGGGGGAGTAGGGCTGCTGGCAAAATGTGATTGGTTCAGTGCCTGACATCTCAGGCAGCTTGAAATCTTGGTATATGTGTTTCCAGACAGCAGCACTCTTTCTCACAAAGTTTGAACATTTTGCACATTGTCAGATCATCTAGGGTTAGCAGTCAGACTTGCCCTCATGTTAACATAAGGTTTATGAATATAACAACAACAACATTTGATTTATATACCACCCTTTAGGATGACTTCACACCCACTCAGAGTGGTTTACAAAGTATGTTATTATTATCCTCACTACAAAACACTCTGCCATGGTTGTGTGCATGCCTTCAGAAACAGCACCCAACTTCAGACCCCCATCTGAGCCTCTCATTTTCCTGCTGCTGTTGTTCAACGCTACTCTCTCACGGACACCCTCTTCTCATCGGATTGGTAACTATCACCCGTTCCTCCCTGCTTTTCTAGTTAGCTTTGTGTGTATTGTATGCAATTGATCTTTATTATTTTATAAATTAAAACTCCTTCGGTTGAACATATGACAGTTCATTGAAAGAGTTTTCTAGAGGGACAGTCCGGATACACACAGGTGCAAGATCGCAAAATTATCTTCCTCTCCTTGAATGCTAATTCCCGAAACTCACAAGGAGATCACCTATTAGGGTAACACTAGAAAGTTCTTCAGCAATGTGCTCTGAAAGGGTACTCCTCTGGATGTGTGCTGGAATTCAGGCAGGGAGACAGCCACGAGCCTCTCCAGCAGTCCGAGTTCAAACAAGCCGATAAGGGAGTGAGCCGGGAGCGTAGTCCAAGGAGCCGAATGCGGGGGTCAGAGCCGAAAAGCAGTCAGAGCAGAATGGAGTCGCAGTGGAACCGGGCGGGTCTGTGCGCAGGTGCTTCTGCACCGAAGGAGAGGGCGTCCTGGCTTAAGAGTTCTCATCTACAGGACGGGGCTGCACTCTGTTACAACTCAAGGTCGTTCCAACGCTGCTTGAGTGCCTGAAGCCTTGCACTTCGCCTCCTTTCCTGTGCAGCAAGCCGCTGCCTCCCTCTGCGCTGCCTATCAGGTTCGGGGGAGCTAGGTGGGGATGCTGCCCTGGTCTCAGGAGCTGGTGCAGGTAAAGGGGCAGCTTCTCTCCCTGAGTCTGCCCTGGATTCCTCAACCTGCTCTGGCAGGGATTCCTGCTGCTCCAGTCCCTGCTGGTTTTCCAAGCAGCTGACGCTGGAGGAGCTTGGAGTATTCCCACTCCTGTCGTCCTCCCCGAGGTCTTCATCCTCCGAGGACTCAGAGGCCACGACAGGATGGATCTATTGACCCAATCTCTCCAGAGAAGATTCTGCTTCCCCGAGGGGCAGGAGTAACAATGCATGTAAACACAGAACATTTTGTACACCCAGGGTACCCAGAGTACACCCTCCATGTCCTTCCAGAGTGTGAGACAGAAGAGATGAATCGGGAAGGAGGTTGGACAGTGTACAGTATCCCCATTCTTCTTTGACCTTATATCATGGTAACAAGCTTCCTCTTGTTTATCAGCTTCCCACCAGTATCTTTTAAAAATGATAAATAGGGGGGTTTGCCCGCCTCTCACTCATATAACCATACTGCGAAGCCTTTTGCACCCTAAAAATACAATAAAGTTCAAAATTTAAAATGACCAAAATTCGACTAATTTTGTTATTCAGTTTACTGTTTACTACTTTTATTCTTTATTTTTATTTTTTATTTAGTTTACTACCTTTATTCTTATATGTCAGCTGCCTTGTACTTCCTGCTCCTGTTCAGAGCAGTGTATTGGCTTACTGTGAGTAATTTAGGAGTAGAGTTGCCAGCTTACCTGGTATAGCAGGAGGTCTCCCCCGTTGCCTCGCAGCCCCCACTCCTGCTTGAATAATCTTTGAGAGAAAAATAGTGGTGATAGTGAGTCCGCCTATGTCACAACACTCTAAGAAGTCCACAAAAGTCCATAATTTTACCATAGAGTTTCAGGGAATTCCTAGAACATTATAATGATGATTGGCACATCTCCTCCCCATGCCTGCTTACCAAACTCCTGGGGGTTGAGGACAGAGCAACCATATTTTGGAAGCCTAAAAGCATCCAAACTTTAATGAAGAGGAACTCGGCCCCACCATCACCTGCAACGTGCAAGCTTTAGTACTGCAGTCTAGTTATCCCATAGAATTTAGTGCGAGATGAAACACTTGCTTAGTCGAAGCTATAAATTGGAACCAGCAGCAAGTATGAGCGAGCAACATCCCTTGCAAGCTTTTCTGCTAGAATTGCCAACTGTGGCTTGGAAAATTCCTGGAGATTTGGGAGTGGTGCATGGAAAGAATTGCGTTTGGGGAGGGAGCTCATCAACAGGGATATGACTCCATGGAGCCTGCCTTCTGAAGTTGCCATTTTCTCCAGGAGAACTGATCTCTGTGGTCTGGAAATCGTCAGTTGCATTCCAGAAGAAATACCGGTAGCCCTGTGCCTTACAAATGAATTGGAGTCCTTCTTAACCAACTTACTCCCTGCAATGCACTGTGCAAGATGTATTGTCGAAGGCTTTCATGGCCGGAGAACGATGGTTGTTGTGGGTTTTCCGGGCTGTATTGCCGTGGTCTTGGCATTGTAGTTCCTTTTTTTTTTTCTTCAATTTTAATGCTTGGCATTGTAGTTCCTGACGTTTCGCCAGCAGCTGTGGCTGGCATCTTCAGAGGTGTAGCACCAAAAGACAGAGAATCTTTTGGTGCTACACCTCTGAAGATGCCAGCCACAGCTGCTGGCGAAACGTCAGGAACTACAATGCCAAGACCACAGCAATACAGCCCGGAAAACCCACAACAACCACGGTGCAAGCTTTAGTACAACTTTCTCTCTCTCTGCATGGTAGCTTTAGCTTTTAAGTTGGGTCGCCAGGCACATGCCCAGAGCCTATGAGAGCCTTGGGAAGGGTGGGGTATGGGGAATACGATATTGTCGATGTGCCGACATTACTTCTAGCCAGGGGTCATTTCGTAGAAAAAGAGCTGGAGGAACTCATTAGCATAGCTCATTAGCATATGCCACGCCCCTTGACAGCACCAGAAGTGAGTTATTAGCATAACTGATTTTCATGTGCCACACACCATGATATCACCTATCCTGGCTGTTTTGGACCCAATCCTGGCCATTCAGGGCTGAAATTGGGCCCAAAATGGCAAAAAGGGGCTGAAAATGGATGAAAAGGCCCCCAAAATAGTCAGGATCGGGCCTCTGCTGAATGGGAGAGTGATCCACCACCCGTCAGAGGCCCTATCTGGGCCGTTTCGGCCCCACTCTAGGCCAAAATGGGCCCAAAATAGCTGAGAGTCAGGTGGGTGGGGCCACCTGTCATGTGACCTCTTTGGGGAACTGCTGGAACTGCATTCCTGTGCATTCCCAATCAAAATGAGCCCTGCTTCTAGCTAAAACTTGCAAATTACATCACTGAAGCTCTAGGATTTTGCCAGTCTCTATGGTAAAGCCATAGAGATCAGCAAAATCCTAGAGTGTTGGTGACATCACTTCCAGGTTTTAGCCAGACATGTCATTGCTGTCCTTCCCCCCGCTGTTTGCTTCTCCTACACGTTTGAGCACCACTGGGGAACGGGGGTATTTTGGTCCTGTTGAAAGTGGACAAATGGTACCCCAATGTATAGACTTGAGTGAATAATATAATTAATATTGTAAAATAGAATCTGTACATGCAATTCATATTGACTGTTCAGTTGCATATAGCTAAGGTTAATTTTGGGTTTATGGTTAGATCCCTACAGTCTGTGATATATAAACCCTCTATCACAATGTTTCCTCTGGTCAAAGTTCCTTAGAAGGGTTTTGTTTCTTATTGTCTGTGGGCGAAGGCAATACATATTCTTCGCTTCATCATGAGCAGAGGATCTTGAATGTGGCCATAGTGGGGATATTTGAAGAGAGTGCTGCTCTTCTAATTGTTTGAGCGCATCTCTTAAAAACATAGATGCCTCAAACTGCACTTGGCATTTCAAATGACACATCATAACTACTGTCTTGCACATAATACAACTATGTCCTTATCTATTCCAGAGGAGCTAGGCTTAAAGCATCCAGTAATTGCGCTTGCCTTCTTTGCAGCCTTATAACATTAACAGCTCATAATATTCTGATCAACCAAAATCTGCAGAACGCTTCCCCTCCATCTATTATTTCCAGCTGGCGGACCTTGAATCAATGACCAAAAAAAAATGTTTATTAGCATCCAGATATGTTATCTTCCTTATACTACTGAAGTTAACACCATTTCCATTACCCTGATTCATGAGGTCTTGGATTTCAACTGTCATTCGCAGCAGTCTCACTGCAGCTGACGGCACTGCTTCAAGAAGCTCCACGTATATTCACAGCCGCCGATGTCCCTCCTTCCTGGACATAGAGCAGATCACAGGATTCCTGCAGCTTCTGCCATCTGATTCTGCCGACTCATCACCTGTGTTCTCTAACTCCTTGATCTATTCAAAAGCCTCTTTCCTAACTAAACATAACCTCGGTAGTCCACAGCCCTGCTTACTAAAAAAAAAAACACGGAGTTCTTGAATTTGCTGTCGCCCACATTCATTTTGATGGAGGAAGCAGCGTTCTCAAATCTAAGAAAAGTATTGCACAGCCACTTCTTCTATTTAAACCAATAGGCCAGATATTACAAACTAATGTTGGTTCCTTAAGAAATTTGAATTCAAGGAAGAAAGGGTGCACGAGTACAAATAATGGTTTTATACTGAAAAAGAAATTGTTTCAATAAAAAATGCAAAAGTGTAATTCAAGGAAAGTCTAACAAAACTGACCACATGATTTCTGGCTGTCTGCCATTCCTTGTTTATGCACTCAAAGGGACCATTCGTCACCCAAACCACATAACCTACTATGGAACAGTAGCTCCTCCTTATAGAAGACACAGCCACATATGAACATTTGTTGCTTTAAAATCAGACCAGTTTACCCATTCAGTTTAATATTTTCAACCCTGACTAGAAGCAGATTTCTAAGATCTCAGGCAGAGAAGGATTTCCTAACATGAGACCCAGTTTGGTGTAGTGGTTAAGAGCGCGGGACTCTAATCTGGAGAGCCAGGTTTGATTCCCCACTCCTCCACTTGGAGCCAGCTTGGTGACCTTGGGTCAGTCACGGCTCTCTGGAGCTCTCTCAGCCCCACCCACCTCACAGAGTGCTTTGTGGTGGGGATAATAATGACATACTTTGTAAACCGCTCTGAGTGGGCATTAAATTGTCCTGAAGGGCAGTATATAAATCGAATTTTGTTGTTGTTGTTGTTATCTATTCACTTAAATCCTTTAACTGGTGATGGCAGGAAATTACTTCCTATAGGAAGCCTAAACTCTGTTCTGGATAGCCCAAGTGAGCCCAACCTGGCCCAAGCAAGCCCAAACCCTGTTCTGGATAGCCCAAGCAAGTTAAGCAGAGTTGGCCTTGGTTAGTAACTGGATAGGAAACCTCCCAAGAAAACCAACGTTGCAGAGCCAGGCAATTGCAAACCACCTCTTTTAATCTCTTGCCTTGAAAACCCTAGCAGGGGTTGCCATAAATCAGCTACGACTTGACAGCACTTTCCTCCACTACCACCTGATCTTAAAAACTTCAGAAATCAGGAAAAATTTCACTATTATAATAATGTAAAATATGTAGCAGTTTATATTTATTTAGGATATTTTATGCTTTCTCTCCAGAGACCTCACAAAATAAAAACACAATAAAATCATGAAAACATCTATCTATCTATCTATCTATCTATCTATCTATCTATCTATCTATCTATCTATCTATCTATCTATCTATCTATCTATCTATCTATCTATCTATCTATCTATCTATCTATCTATCTATCTATCTATCTATCTATCTATCTATCTATCTATCTATCTATCTATCTATCTATCTATCTATCTATCTATCTATCTATCTATCTACAAGTGTCCTGAATGACTCATCAATGCCCAGCCCAAACTCATGAACCTAGAAACATGACATTTGTGGAGAACATTCCTTTCATGATGTAAACACCCACTTAGAAGGAATTTTAGGAAATCTTCCCCCTAAGGGGGTAGAAAGGGGTAAAATGTGTTTTCCCAAAGGGATACAGTTTCCCTGTCTGGCTGGCAGGCTGCTGCCTGCTTGCGCCTCTACCCCAAATGCCTGCTCGGCCACTCTTCCCTGATTGGGCCAGCCTTTCAAGGTCATTTGCATATGAGGGCTGATTAGGGCTCACAACATTCCACACCTCATCCCCCCGCCCCCCGAGACAGTTGAAACACACAAGTCATTTGCATATGCGGCCTGATTGGTCCTCACCTCACACATTCTAAGTAGTAGGCAGTTGCTATTGGGAGTCATTGAATGTGTTCTGAGGTAAAATGCACCTCCCAGTCTTCTCCTAAAAATTCACTAGGGTTGCCAACTCAAAAAACAAAACAAAACACAACCTCAAAAATGTTACATACCTATAAGTATTATAACTGGATTTAAAGTAGTTAAACACCATAGCGAAGCACGGGTATCAAGCTAGTCAACAATAAAAGCATCCATCATGCCATCATGCAAGATAAGAGTATGCTTTGGGATAAAAACATCATGAAAACAATTTTCAGCAGCCTAAAATAGTATCCATAAAAGAGCCCTCAGGCTACAAGCAGTCTGCAAAAACACAATTAAAAGCAATAGAGCCCTTCAAGCAAATGTCTGCGCAAAGAGAAATGGCCTGATATCTACAAGATAATAAAGTAGACAAAAGGTAAGCCTCAAAGGAGAAGGCATTTCAAAGGTAAATCCTATCTGTTGTTGCAACCCAACACACTGAAAGCAAGATACAGAAAGAGGATTTCAACTGTTTGTCTGGACAGCATGAGATTAAGTCGCTTGATTCTTCAGAGGTACATAAAATCTTTTTTTTTTAAAGAGATCACCTACAATTTTATGATGCAGCAAGTGATATGGCCTCAGAAATTACTTGTGCAACTGGAGTTGATACAGTTACTAGGCTATGGATAAGGTATAGCCAAGTCTGAATCCAGAACAAGGTCTCTAGCGTTATATTAGGGAATATTCATAATAAAAACCGAATACAACCAAAAAAACAAAGCTTCAGGGCTAAACATGCTTTTAATAGTAACACAATCAATTAAGCCCCAATTTAAATCACCTCCCTTGTGGCTAGCACTTTAGAACACTGGGAATATTACTCTTGGAACACAAACTAAGCATTATGGTTACTTCAAATGCAAAAAAAATAAAAAATCCAGTGGCGTTACCAGACCCCCTTTTTAAAAAGGTGCCACCATATGTTTTCCATTTCTGAGAAATATATGTGCTCTTAGAAAGTGGTGCCAAGCATGGCTTGTCAAGATATCTCAAAGTATAATTTAATATCTCATCTGTTCCTATAGTGAATCTTTGCTAATGTGTGGTGGAACCTTCCCAGCTGGAAAATCAAACGGGTCAATGAATGAAGACATTTCACAATGTTTATTACTCAGTTTACTGTAAATGGAATGGAATTTTTTTCTTTCCCATGTGGATTTGCCACCATATCGTATCTGATCTTTGCATCCAAAACCCACAGAAATTCAGTATTTGGTATCATAGACATCTATTTTATCAGGCAAGCTGTAGAACTGTATGCACAGCCAGTCTTAATCATGAGAAATATGTTCTACAGAGATAAATGGCTTAATATATACAATTACTTGACTGGTTAAAAACCACTAATATACTATCTAAGTTAAGCTAACAAAACAGAATTTTTTGGTGGCCTCGTCGATTATTCAAGGGGTTATTCTGACTGATAATATTTATTTCCTCCTCTTCTTGTTATCTGCTTAATTTATATTTGTGTAGAATAGGAGTGATCTGGGGACGAAGAGTTTAACCTTAGAGCCACTACTTCTTAGAAAAGCCATATATTATTCCACCTTTGAACATTATTTACTGAACTAAACTAAACTAAAATGTCTGGCTATTTGTATGACCAGTTCAATGACTGTTGGTAATTTTCTTTATTACTGTGTCATCTTTATGTTTCCTTCATTTATACTCCATTTTCCCTCCTTGATGGGGACCCAAAATGGCTTAAAATAGTCTCCTCATCTATGAGGTATGTTAGGTTGAGATTGTATGACTGGCCCGAGGTCATCCAGCCAGCTTCCATGACAGAGTAGGATTCAAACCTGGCTCTCCCAGATTCTAGTCCAACATTTTAATCACTGGACCAAACCAGATCTCATCTTTCAGTTGTTGCATTTACTGAAGAGACAATTATATGAAGATTTACATTTAAAGATTTATATTTAAAGGCATAGAATATTTAAACTAGGATACAGTATTAACAATATTTTAAATGATACATTTGAAAGGAATTATTTCATGTTTTTCTTTTCTGTTCTTTGACCTGAAAATCCTTATCTTTTTTTGCTTCTCAGTTGTATGACTTGAACACATCTTCCTTGAAGCTGAATTTTCCCCATAAAAATGTACGCATTGCTCAATATTATTTGGGTGTCAATCGATATAAATGATGTCGCTGACTCATAGACTGAAACTGCATATTTATTTTATTATTTAATTCACTGTGGTTATTTATTAGTTTATAGCCCACCTTTCTCACTGAGACTCAAGGAGGATTACAAAACATAAAAAGTTCAATCAAACAGGATAAGACATCCAATAAACAATGCAATAATACTAAGATGACAGAGTATTTCAACCAGTAGGTAAACATTTGTTCTTTGTTTCAGCTGACATTTTCTCAATTATCTCTCTTCCCCACCTTCTTTTAACACCTTGAACAGGGAGTAAGTGTAAGTAATATGCTCAAATTGACCAGCCCCCTACAAGAGGCGGGAAGCACCAGCCCCAGAAAATACAAGCAGGGGAATCTACCTACAAGGACATGTGGGGGGGGCATTTATTTCCCCTGTATCCCTTCCTCCAGTGTTTTTTCTTTCCTTTCACCAGCAGCCTTTATGGCATCACCTGTTTTCCTGCTTCCTTTTCATCTTCCCACCCATCAGTGAACCTACCTTTAGGTACCTACCTTTCCCCAGGAAAAGTCTAACAAAGTTGCTAAAATTACATGCAGGACGCCTTCTTCTAAATCTAATCTAGCTTTCCTTATGATATCATCTGCATGTAGCTTGAGCTGCTGCCAGATGGGGGAGTGTTCCCCCACCTGGTAGTGGCCTGATCAGGGCTGTTTTGCCCCCAATCCAGGCCAAAACAGGCCCCAAATGGCTCAAAATGGCAATTTTGGGCATGTTTTGGCCTGAATCAGGCCCAAACTGGCCTGGATTGGGTTGCTGCCAGGCAGGGGAGGGGTCCCCCACCAGGCACTGACCCAATCCTGGCAGTTTTGGTCCTGATCCCGGCCAAAAAGAGACCAAAATGGACAAAAATGGCCATTTGGGACCGTTTGGGCACGGATCATGGATGAAACAGCCTGGTCCAGATCAGTGCTGGACAGGGGAGAGTTCCCCACCTGGCACTGACCAGATCCCGGCAGTTCTGGACCCGATCCTGGCAGAAAATGGCAGAAATGACTGAAAGTGGCAATTTTGGGCCATTTGAGCCAGAATTGGGGCCGAAGAGGACTGAATCTGGTTGAAGCCAAGCAGCCGAACCCTCCTCTTCCCAGCACTGACCGAGTCCAGGCCCGCCTGGCCCCAATCTGGGCCAAAACGGGCCTGAAATGGTGAAAAATGGGCATTTTGGGTCTGTTTTGCTCTGGATTGGGGCCAAAATGGCAGGGGCTCCCCCTGCCTAGCAACAACCTAATCCAGGCAGTTTTAGCCCCAATCTAGGCCAAAATGGCCCCAAACGGCCAACAATAGCCATTTTGGGCCAGTTTTGGCCCCGAACTGGGTTGAAATGGCCGGGATCACATCTTGGCCATTTTGGCCCCAATCCAGGCTAAAATGACCCAAAAACATCAGGGACCGTGTCCGTGCCAGGTGGGGGAAGATTCCCCTGCCCAGCAACAACTGGATCCGGCTGTTTTGGCCCCAATCTAGGCCAAAAGAGCCTCAAATGAACAACAATGGCCATTTTGGGCCAGTTTCAGCCCCAAACCAGGCCAAAATGGCCGGGTTTGCATTGCTGCTGAGTGGGGGAGACTTCCCATGCCCAGCACCAACCTAATCCAGACCGTTTTGGCCTTGATCAGGGCCATTTCGGCCCCTATCCGGGCCAAAATGGGCCCAAAATGGCCAAAACAGCCTGGATCTGGTCGGTGCCTGATGGGGGAAGCATCCCCCACCAGGCACTGACTCCAGCCATTTTGGCCCCGATCCATGCCGGAACAGGCCTAAAGTGGCCATTTTCAGCCATTTTGGAACCATTTCAGCCTGGATAAGGGCTGAAACGGCCCAGATCGGGGACGAAACAGCCAGGATCAGGTCAGTGCCAGGTGGGGGCACTGACCTGATCCTGGCTGTTTTGGAACTGATCCTGGCAATTTTGTCCCCAATTCAGCCCGAAACAGGCCAAAATGGCCAACAACGGCCATTTTTGACCTGTTTCAGCCCGGATTGGGGCCAAAATGGCTGGGTCTGGGTTGGTGCCAGCTGGGAGAGGTTCCCCCTGCCCAGCACCAACCTGATCCCACCCACTTCAGCCCCAATCTGGTCCGTTGCAGCCCAGAGGGCTGAAACAGTTCCAACATGGCCAAAAATTGCCATTGTAGGCCCGTTGCAGCCCAGATTGGGGCTGAAATGGCCCCAATGGCCAGGGTCGGTTCCAGGCAGGGGATGCTTCCCCCACCCAGCAACAACCTGATCTGGACTGTTTTGGGCCCAATCGTAGCCATTTTAGCCCCAATCGAATTCTAAACAGCCCAAAATGTTCTAATGTCAATTGGGCGGCGGCACCTGACTTGGGGGAACTACCAGAACAGTGTTCCGGTGCATTCCCCCTCAAAATGAGCCCTGATTAGATTACTGCAATGTGCTCTGTGCTCTGTGCTCTGTGTGGGGCTGTCCTTGAAAAGTGTTCAGAAACGTAAACTAGTGCTACAATTGCCATCTCACAGGGGGACCAAATTAGTGAATAGAGAGTGTGTGTGTGGGGGGGGGACGGGACGCTTACCTCTTGCATGCTTTCTGGAGCACCCTACGTTGCACCAAGAATAATGTCATTCCTGGCAAAGCTCAGAAATAATGTGTCATGCAGGGGCTGATTGAGTGAAATTTGGCCCCCCAATGCTGAATTGGGGGCTGATTTTCACTCAGTCAGCTCCTGGCACACCCCATTACTTCTGTGTTGTGTCAGGAATGACCTAATTCCTGGCATGATGTGGGTACATATGCAAGTGCTCTAGAAAATGTGGGTCTGCTCTTTGCCTCTGCCACCACATTCCTGCACCTTTCTGTTCCTCCACCCCCCACCAGTCAGGTGAGAGGCGGCTAGGGGTAGGGGATCCCTTCCCCCCACCAGGGAATGGAAAGCATAACTAGTGCAGAATGCTGCAGCTGGGATGTTGACTGGATTTGGTCACAGGGAAGACTTCACTCCAGTCTTGGCTATCTACATTGGCTTCCCATCTGTTTCTGGGCTGATGCTGACCATTATAGCCCTATATGGTTGGGAACGAACATTGCTGAAATCACCTACTCTTGCTTGGAGCTGTATTGTACACATATAAGAGTATGATAAGTGGTGACCCACACGGAGTTGTGGGGGGCATCTGGTTTCCACCCCACCGTGTCCTCTTTCCCTTCCCTACTCCATGGGTTCTCCCTGTTTCCTGATTCCTACTTTCCTTCCCACCCACCTTCACCTCCCCCATCTTCACCTTCCTTTTCTGGCAGCCTCTTCTCTATGGCTCAGTTATGTGGTCCCAGCTGAGTTGGATCCAGTTGCATGGTGGAAAACCTGCAAGGACTTGTTGAGAGTATTTTACTTTTCCCTCTATACCCCTCCCTACACTATTTCCTCTTTCCCTCTCCTGACAGTCTCCATATACTCACCTTTCCCTAAGTCCTTCTGTCCTTCAAACTTACCTTTTATCTTCCCCCCCATCCTTGTCTGTATTTGTTAATGTACTGCCTTCCTCCACAACGGGGTCCCCAAACAGCTTTCATCAATCTTCTTGCCTCCATATTGCCATCAGAACATACAAGAGACATAGGTTAGGCTTAGGGTATCACTGAATCAAAGGTACCCAATGATTTTCCACAGCAGAATGGTGATTCAAATCTGTGTCTCTGACATCCTACTCTGAAAATCTAACCACTACACTGCACTGGCTTGAGGGGGGGGGCTGCTTTTGAACAGTGGCAAGCCTGAGTGAGTCATGCAAGTCGTGGTATTGTTGCCTGGTGATTGCTTCAGGGCCTAGCCCCAATGAATCCTCCCTCAAAGGCCTAAACAGTCTTGGGGGCCCTTTAGGGTAACTAGCATCCCACACTCTCCCAGTGGAAGGGGGAACCCCAGTGCTTACCTTTTCACTGCTCCCATTGTGCTCTTTGTGTGCACTCAAAGTGCACATGCACCCCACAGCCTGCATGATGACATCACTTCCGGGAAGTGACATCATTGCACCACCCCAGGAGTGTGCCCAGGAGGCCTGGGAGGTAAGTGGGGGTGGAGGGTGGAAGCAAGGGATCCTCTGCCCCCACCAGGGGAATGGGACTTCTAAGGCCCTCCACCTACTTTTCCTGACAAAAACCAAGACTTGAATACATGGCTAAACTGTTGTGGGTGCCTAGCAACAGCCACTGAGGGCATCTGATTAAAGCTACAGGTACTCTTATTATCTTTTTTTTTAATTCTCCCAATGTATGTTTTTGAGATTCCAGATTTTTCTGCAAACCTTTGGCATTTTTCAGGTATGTAGGAAGATCTGAGTTGTCCAATCATGGCTTCAGTCTCCACATTTAAGTATAATCAGATAAGACATAAGAGCCATTTGGTTATTACTGTATAAGATGACAATTAGCTCTATGTTCTGGAACCAGGATGACCCTTTTATCTGGTTCCATTCAGTAAAAGTGAGAACAGACACAACTACAGCAGCCCATAACCTGAAGGTAATGAACTCCAAAATGTCTAAAAAGGAACACGAAAGCCTTCCAGTTACAGTCACCTTTCTAAGCAGTAGCACTGATATCTAATAAGGCAAGTTATTGCTCTGTCATTTAGAAGAAGCTCATAAAACAGTGGGTTTAATTTGTCTCGTGGAAAAAAAATAGCGAAAAAGGTGGTCTTAAGTTCTCAGTGGAAAGACACATAATCGTATCTTATAAAGCATTCTTACCAAACGTCTTTGGAAATTAGGCAAAGTTAACTTGTCCAGTCTGGATCTAAGCCAGGAAAGGAACAGTGGACGTTCTCTTGTAAAAACCCTGAAAGCTGCAAGCAACCCATAAACAGTTTGTAGAGTGAGTCAAAATGGACCGTTTTATGTGCCCTCGTGGAAGGGACCGCTTATTTGTACTTGGATTAAATGTAACAATATGATGTCATCGAATGATTTACCATCGGTAGCATAGCAAGAGTCAATATACAGTGGAGGATGGAAACATCCTATTCTTACTGAAGTATGTGGAGGAACTACCAGTTCTGAAGTTTATCTTGGCCCTCCCTCTGCTGGTGGTGAGCTGAGCACAGGAAAACCTCAGTGGCTATGTTACTGGAACTGTGAGGTGGGAATGTTACATTGAATGACTAAATTAAAGGTGGACTTTCTTTGAGAGCGTGATAAAGTGATACAGAAAAAGCTTTTATTTAGTGATTTCGCACACGTTGGATAATGCACTTCCAATCCTCTTTATAGATCATTTCGAACGGATTATTTTGTGTGCGGAACAAAAAATCCACCTCA
The DNA here is from genome assembly GCF_028583425.1 of Eublepharis macularius. Classification (NCBI taxonomy): domain Eukaryota; kingdom Metazoa; phylum Chordata; class Lepidosauria; order Squamata; family Eublepharidae; genus Eublepharis; species Eublepharis macularius. Next base: position 18,662,813 of record NC_072793.1, on the reverse strand, counting down.
AACGATTGATAAAGTGCATTGAAAGTGCATTATCCAACGTGTGCGGAATCACTCATTATTTGATTCACAAGACCCAACAAATCATGAGCAGAACGTACAGTCATTCTATCCATTCTGGATCTTCCAGCTGTCAGTATCTCACAGCTGTACCCTCCAACCCCCGATAGATCGTTCCATTTTCCATAGCAGTCAGTGCAAGCAATTGCTAAAACCCAAACATCACACAATTAATTTAGAAAGAGTTTCATCAGTTAAAAATACACTTTTATGCCATTCATCCTCCAAAACATTCAGGGTGGTTTATGTGACTCGTCCCGCTTTTTATCTTCACAATAATCCTGTGAATTGAAAGAGCCCCGTGGCGCAGAGTGGTAAGCGGCAGTACTGCAGCCCAAGATCTGCTCGCTACCTGAGTTCAATCCTGGAGGAAGCCAGGTTCAAGTAGCCGGCTCGAGGTTGACTCAGCCTTCCATCCTTCCGAGGTAGGTAAAATGAGTACCCGGTTTCCTGGGGGTAAAGTGTAGATGACTGAAGAAGGCAATGGCAAACCACTCGGTAACAGAAGTCTTCCAAGAAAACATCATGATGTGACGTTCCCCCATGGGTCAGTAATGACTCGGTGCTTGCACCTTTACCTTTAATCTTGTGAATTAGGCTAGGCCAGGGAAGAATAAATGGGATCAGATATTTGACTCTCAGAACCGTGCAAGAAGCCCCCTCTTTTGATTTCATTCAAGAAAAATGGCTACATAATTCCAAGCAGCTTCTTGCTGCAGATGGGCTTCAAAATGACTGCTGGGTTGTGTAGGCTGGCACAGAGCATTATGGCACCATTTTGTAAATCTGCTTCACTTGCTGAGACACCTGGGATGTCACCAGAAACATGAAGTAGGAATGTTCAGTGGTTTGGTAGACAGGGGAAGCAGGACGTTTTGTTTGCTTTGGAACTTTCTGTATGTAGTTCATAGAACAATGTGCAGTCCTATATATATCTCCAAATGGCACCCACCATCGTAAGATTTTATTTGTTTTATTTTCTTTGTTTCAAACATTTCTGTGCCACCTTTCCATCCACGTAGAGTCCCCAAGGAAGTGAACGTCATGTAGCACAGTGGTTAAGTGGTTCGGCTGTGAATCAGCACTCTACTGGTTTGAATCCCACTACAGCCTTGAACTCAGTAGGTGGTCTTGGGTCAGCCACTCCTCTCAGCCCCAGCTCCCCAGCTGTATTGTGGGGATAATAATAACACTAACTTGTTCACCGATCTGGTGGCAGTGAAGAGTGCACTCAAGTCAGAGCTGACTTATGGCAACCCCTGGTGGGGTTTTCATGGCAAGTGACTAAGAGAGGTAGTTTGCCATTGCCTGCCTCTGCAACCCTGGTCTTCGTTGGAGATCTCCCATCCAAGTACTAACCAATGCTGACCCTGCTTAGCTTCTGAGATCTGATGAGATCAGGCTCACCTGGACTATTCAGGTCAGGGCTCACCATTCTGAGTGAGGCACTAATTTGTCTAGAAGAGCAGCAAATAAGCAGTTAGTAGCAGTAGCAGTAGCAGTAGTAGGACTAGGACTAGGACCGGGGCCGGGGCCGGGGCCGGGGCCGGGGCCGGGGCCGGGGCTAGGACTGACTGACTGACATGCTCAGTCTTTAATCTATAAACATATAGCAAAAGGTTGTTGCCTTCGGCGCATCATTACTGATGGGTGGAGAAACCTACACTCAGACAGGTGAAGCATTTTACCTTAACATTAAATCATGGATAGAGCAGAATAGATCTATAAGAGAACCACCAATGAAACTGTAAGTAGAAGAAATTACTGCCAGCATTGAAAGGTTTCATTTAATAATGAGAACATGACAGAAAAAATGTGTATTCTATTGTGATAAATATTACAATTTATTCTACAACTGAGTACAACATATGAAGTAATTATTGTTCCTTCAGTACTGCGGCAGAGCTTTTCTCAAGACCACCCATTTTCTTTAAACTGCTTAGTAAGTCAACAACTTTTATGGCTGATTTCAGCCAAAGAACTCATTTATTTTCAATCTATCTAGCAGTTTCAGCAACGTGTCTTGTGGAACGAGGCAGTGTTTGCTCACCTTTCTGTACTTCACACCCACTGCCAGAAGGGAGACAGGTATGAAACCATATGCTGCAGAAAATTTAGGACTAACGTTTATTTGTGTAAAGATCCAGGGCCAGTTTCTACCTACCTGCTAGGTACAACTGTTTCTTGAATTCTGCCCACAGTTTCAAGAAAAGTAAATTGGAATAAAGCAAGAAGCCAAGAACAGCACTCATTGGATGGGAATGTTAAACATTTTATTATAGGAAAATACCTGTATCACACTTGTAAAGTAAGTATTAAAATTTAGGTAGTTCCCCCTTTTACATACATACATATTCTGACTCCCAACGTACCCAGTATACAGAGCCAACGCTAAGGCCAAATTCTTCTTGGTGGGTGTACATATATATGCAGATATGTATGAAGCAGACAGTTCATATATCAAGGGGTCTCCCCAACCCATCTTAGGCATTGTGTAGACATACATTCTGTACATTTATCCAGTACTCTAGTCTGTCCCGTCCACAAAGGCTTGGGATGGGGCAATATGTAAAAATCTTTATTAATTTACTAAAACTTTTTTATCTTGCCTTTCCCTATGGCTCAAGGTATTTTATAAGCCATAATTACAAAGTCAGATAATAAAACCCCAATCCCCCCACCAACCGCGTAAAAAGCCTGAAACTAAACACTGCCACCACCACCACCACCACCACCACTACCACCACCACCAACAACAACAACAACAACAACAATAACAACAACAACAACAACAACAACAACAATCCAGACTGTTATGTCTGGTGTATTATGTTCAAGGTGCCGATCAGTTTGAATTCTGAAATCCCACAAGATCTTCACTTCTTTATTTTCTGGCACCTTTTCCACCTGATGTTCCCATGAATTCTTTGATACTGGCAAGTTATACTTTTTACACAATGACCAAGGAATCAGCTTTGCAACCCTGCCATGTCTAGCTTTGTAGTCCATCTGTGCAATTTTGCTGAATTTAGAGAAAAGGTGGGACACAGTTTCATCTTTTTCCTGGCAAAGTCGACATTTTGGATTTTCACTGATTTTCTGAATTTTGGCTTTCATAACATTCATTTGCAGTGCTTGTTCTTGTGCTGCGAAGATCAGACCTTCAGTTTCTTTCTTGATTGTACTCATCTTCAACCATGCCCAAGTTAGACTGTTGTCACTTTTTCCTTCAATATTTTTTAGATGTTGCCCATCTAAGGGTTTGTTCTTCCAGCCATTTAATCTATTCTCAAACTGTTTCTTCTTGTATTCAGCCTTTGTTTCGTTTTTTTTTTCAAATAGTATTTTATTTGGATTTTTGAATTCGAATAACAGCAGTAACTAATCTTCTCTGTTTTCACAGCCTGAAGTAATTTTTCTGTACTTCTACAGATATAATCATTCAGGCCTCTCTTTTCTTATCCGCCCTGAGCCTGAGAAAGCGGGGAGGGTGGAATATAAATATAAATACAAAAAATTAAATTAAATTAAAATTAAATTCTTCTTCCACTACCTGATGTACTTGTAACAGTCCTCTTCCACCAATTTTTCATGGTAAATATAGCCTGTCAACGTCACTTTTTGTGTGTAAAGAGTGGTGCATGTTCATTAGTTTTCGCGTTTTTTGATCCAATTTTTCTAAACTGCTTTGTGTCCAGTCTATTATTCCAGCTGGATATCTGATCACTGGAATCGCCCATGTATTTATGGCCTTGATTGTATTTCCACCATTTAATTTTGACTTCAGAATTTTTCGTACTCTTTTGATATATTCTTTCTGAGTTCATTTACTTCCGCATACAGGATGTTATCTAATTCTAATATTCTAGTCTGGATAATCAACATTGCAATTCCTAGGGATGCCAGAGTTGAAGAAAAAGAACAAGAAAAAATGATTAAATATAGAGATCCAGCAATAGAAACCACCCAACTATGGAAGAAGAATGCAACAGTAGTCCCCCTTGTCATTGGGGCACTTGGAACCATCTCGAAAAACTTTACAATTCATAAGGGAAAACTGCAGCTTTCTGACATAACACCTACAGAATTGTAAAAGACGGCACTACTTGGAACAGTGTACATATTACGCCGATATCTGGTTGATACTTAGGTCTCCGACGGAAACCTGTATCAGCTTTTCAAGGCCAATCAATAATAACTTGTGACCTCTGCTTATTGTTGAGAGCCAGTTTGGTGTAGTGGTTAAGAGCATGGGACTCTAATCTGGAGAGCCGGGTTTGATTCCCTACTCCTCCACGAAGCCAGCTAGGTGACCTTGGGTGAGTCACAGTTCTCTGGAGCTCTCTCAGCCCCACCCACCTCACAGGGTGATTGTTGTGGGGTAATAATAACACTTTGTAAACCGCTCTGAGTGGGCATTAAGTTGTCCTGAAGGGCAGTATATAAATCGAATGTTATTATTATTATTACTGATTGTGTTTCAGATAATTCGAATGATGATGATGATGATGATGATGATGATGATAACTGCATTTATATATCCAGAGAAGTTAGCTGTGTTAGTCTGTAGTTGCGAAATAGTAAAGAGTCCAGTAGCACCTTTGAAACTAACTTAACTGATGAAGAGAGCCATGGTCCTTGAACGTTTATGCTACAATAAAGTTAGTTCAAGTTCAAGTTAGCCTTTATTGGCGTATAAACAAAGTTAGTTAGTCTTAAGGGTGCTACCGGACTCTTTACTGTTTTGCGTTTATATGACACTCTTCTAGACAGATTCGTGTCTCTCCCAGAGCGGTGAACAAGTTAGTGTTATTATTATCCCCACAATACAGCTGAGGAACTGGAGCTGAGAGTAGGGGCTTACCCAAGGCCACCTACTGATCTCATGGAAGTAGTGGGATTCGAACCAATGGAGTGCTGATTCTCAGGTGAACCACTTAACTACTGTCCTACAGCAGCTCTCTTTTAGTGAAGAAGCCTTACAGCACTTCTCAAAATTGTTGTCCTCTCTCATCTTCTTAAGGAGTCCACTCCAAAAAGTGGAAGCCCTTGTTGATGTTGGGTGGGCCACTTTTAGTGAGCAAATAGGCAGAAAATGGCAAGTGGAAGGCTCTCATAAAAGATATTACATGGATTTGGTTTTGAATTTTATTTAGATTTTAATTTCTGAAATCCAGATTACTAAAATATCTGTTAGCTCTTATGGGAGGCTGGATTGTGGCATATACCGGTAGTATATTCTTGTAAGGCTTGCATGGAATGAAGAAAGAGAGTGTGGAATCCCTGTTTTAAAGGGGAAGTGGGCTCTAGAGGAATATAATATAACACTCCCTCACTTAATCAGCTTCTCTTCTTACTAACCAGTTTGCGTAATCCCGCTAACAATGCAAAAATCTTTCAAGTGGCTCCTTAACTGATATTTTTTACCCAAATGCCATAGACAGGAAAATTGATTTCCTAATCTGCTTTGCACAGTGGGGATACTTCCCTGATAAGACAGGAAGGAAATTACCATGTTACTGAAGTTCATATTTCAGGATATTTAGATAAGAGATGTACCCCAGCTAAATCTTTTCCTCTTCTCAAAAGTTTGCTCAGCTGGGCAAATAAGCAAAAAACATTAAAGGAGGGTTCTGCTATGAAAAATGGGGAAATGCAGCACATTCATAATACTAAAAAGACCATAAAATATCTAGAACCCCTTTTTCCACACACTGAAACTAGCTTTGCCTCATTATTTTCCAGTTGTATGTCCACTCTGTGGCTGGGGAAGGCCATGAAAGTAGATGCTTACACTGTTTATAATCCTTTGATTTCTTAAAGGCTGGCAATAGCTGATATAAAATCCTCCTTGTTCACCACCAAGAGGGATGCACTGTAGCAACAATGCATTTTTTTTGGTATCACAAATTGCATTTTGTAAATGCAGCAGCCTAGACTAGCACAATAAAACAACCTGTCTTTATATTTGCATCTTCCAAGGAGCTCAGAATAGTGAATGAGATTCTACCTCTTCACTACTTAGTGAAACAGACCTAGGCTGGAGGGAGAGGTGCCATACGAGGCCCCCAAAATGAGCAGAAACTCATGCTCAGTTCCTGTAAGAGGGTGGGAAACCAACCTCCTTAATCCACTGGCATAGTCCATTCGGTCATACAGATTCTAGGCAGCTTGCATGCTGTTTTTTTTGTTATCTCTATAGAAACAAAATAATGACAACATTTGATTTATATACCACCCTTCAGGACAACTTAACGCCCACTCAGAGAAGTTTACAAAGTATGTTATTATCAGTGCTTTTTTTCTGGGAAAAGAGGTGGTGGAACTCAGTGGTGGAACTCAGGACCGCACAATGACATCACTTTGGGCCAGCGGGGACAAGGGGGGAGTTTTTTAAAGTTTAAATCGCCCTTGGCAAAAAGGGTCACATGGCCAGTGGCCCCGCCCCCTGATCTCCAGACAGAGGGGAGTTTAGATTGCCCTCCGCACTGCACTTGGAGATCAGGGGGCGGGGCCTCCAGCCACGTGACCATTTTCAAGAGGTGCCAGAATTCCGTTCCACCGCGTTCCCGCTGGAAAAAAGCCCTGGTTATTATTATCCCCAGAACAAACAACCAGTGAGGTGGGTGGGGCTGAGAGGTCACCCAGCTGGCTTCAAGCGGAGGAGTGGGGAGCCAAACCTGGTTCTCCAGATTAGAGTCCTGCCACTCTTAACCACTACACCAAACTGGCTCTACATTGTGGTAAAAAGTACAGTGAGAATAATTAGAGAGTGAAAAAGATCAGTAATGCTTCTGAGAATGTGGGATTAATCTGTTGGACTGCAGTGTAGGTTCTTTTCCCTATATAGACAAAAATAGAGAATCTGCAGTCCTTTGTATACTGACTCACTACCAATTGCTGGATGGCTAACAGTCCATAATGACCAGATGATGGTAAATAACAGCTAATAACAGAAGATATTCTCCTGATGGATTAGGATTTTGAGGTTTTGAAATATGGTATCTAGAAAATAGGGGAAGGGCAGAGAAAGGGCAGAGAAAACTTTTGGCACCAGCCAATTCTATCTTTTAAATTTGAGAAACAGTAAGTGTGTGTGTGTGTGTGTGAGAGAGAGAGAGAGAGAGACAGAGACAGAGACAGAGACAGAGACAGAGACAGAGACAGAGACAGAGAGAGCACTGAATTTCTATATGGTTTCTAGCTAGAGTTTCCTGAAGATGGTTGCACATGATGCATTCTAGATATCTGTTGCAGGGCATTTAGAATTGCTGCTTGCTGCAAGAGTGACTTTTTGCTCTCTTGGTATTTTTTTATCATGGAACCAGGGCATTTTTCAGGGAAAACACACCAAAATGGAGTTCTGGTACCCCTTTGTGGAGTTCTGGTACCCCTTTGCGGAGTAGTGGCACCTCATTATGGAGTTACAGCATTTAGGTATTTGGGACTTGAGAGGAGAGGAGACAACATTATGAGTACCAGCACCTCTTTTTTAAAGAAAAAGAAGCATTGAATAGAACAATATAATGTCCACAGTTCTTTCAGAGGAAGCTCTGTGCCTCGAATCATTGTCCCACATTATTCTAGAATGCCCTCTTTTTGGTCTGTTACGCAAACAATTTTTAACTGAATACCTTCAGTATAATAATTCTATTAAAGGAGGAATTTTAGTTTACCTTCTAGAAGATCATAACCCTTGTGTTACTTTAAGTGTTGCAAAATTTCTAGCAGAAGTTTATAAAGTTAAATCCAAGCATATAGCTGCACCTGATTGCTGAATGTTTATTAATTTTATAATTAACTGCTACTAATTGCTTGTTTATGCTTATGTTTCTGCCTATCCCTGTCTCTGATTGTCCCTATTGCTGATTGTAGACTATTATTATTTCTAATGCCAATAAAGGTAATTGATTGATTGATTGAGAAAGTTCTGTGGCATTGTCACTGGAACTCCACACTATATAGGGAAGGCAGAAGTACACATCACTGTGCAACGATCAGGAGGACTCCTGAAGGAAAGGGCAATGTTCCAAGAGCAAGCCAAGCAGCAAATGGATTTCCTGCCATTCTAGTTTAATGAGCACCTTTAATAATAATAATAATAATAATAATAATAATAATAATAATAGTAGTAGTAGTAGTAGTAGTAGTAGTAGTAGTAGTAACAACAACATTCAATTTATATACCGCCCTTCAGGACATCTTAATACCCACTCAGAGCGGTTTACAAAGTATGTCATTATTATCCCCACAACAACAAACACTGTGAGAGGTGAATGGGACTGAGAGAGCCCCTAGAAGCTGTGACTGACCCAAGGTCACCCAGCAGGCTTCAAGTGGAGGAGTGGGGAATCAAACCCAGTTCTCCAGATTAGAGTCCCGTGCTCTTAACCACTACACCAAACTGGCAAATGAGGGACAAAGCAGATGAGTTGTTTTAAACATAATCCTTGTGAACTCCATAGACCATTTGTATGGTTCTCCCAATATCTGCAGGGGAAGAAGTCTTTACTGAAAATAGCTCATTCCTCTTTGCAATGACTACTTAAATTTAAAACCTAGAAGTTTCAAGAGGTTCCAGAATTTACAAGAACGTGACTTCACCATTACACATAGGCCAGAGCTAAAATCTCTTAATTGCTATACTTCCTCCATGGCTCCAGGAAGAAGTTATCACCATGTGCATGAAAGTTAAACGGATTTCAAGACAGAAAGTTCATGCTAATTTTCTTTGTGTAAGCCCTCTCTAAGTACCAGTGCCATTTACCTGAATCCGTGGTGGCTGGAATGAGTTGGATGGCTCATTCAAATGCATGACAATTTGTTATATTTCACCCTATCCACTGAGCTATTGGGTTCCTGCAGAACGTTCCTTTCATGAAAGAAACGCGGGAGCCAAAGTGGACCAGGCAAATGGAAAAACAAAGCCAGGATAAGTTGGCAGCGTTCTGAAGGGTGGAATGATATGGCCACAGAAATCCATCTGGATTTATAGCACTAATCTGGCTGTATTTACTGTGAGTGATTCACTCAGTATGTTTTTAAGTCATTTATTTTTGTTCTCAGTAGTCATAAGAATAGCGTAAAAACAGGTCAAATAATGATAACACCCTGCCTTCTAAAGATTCAACAAATGGGAGAGGATTGTATGAAGGAGGAGTGTTAAAGGAATAAATTAAAATTTGTATTTATAATCATGTTTTTCTTAGTTTAATTTTGGTATGTATTTTACTTTTTGCTCTGTCTTTCCAAGCAATGGGATGATTTTATGTATCCATGAAAATAAACTAAATTGCATAATTTATCACTCACAAGGGGCAAGTGGAAAGGCATCTACAACTTGGGTCATAAACTTATTGTTTTTAAAACGACAGTGATAAAGTGCTTAACACAACAGTAAAGTGGCCACATCTGCTTGCTCATAGGTTCCTACAGGTGAGGTGATCCACGAACTAAGATCAGACCACAGAGTGCACAATTTGCAACACAGTGCCTTCATTTCACAGCTTCCTTGCCACAGGGCACAAATATGTTTTCCTTGGCCTGGTAAACTGTATGAAATAAATTATTCTGCAGCCAGTCTGACAGAGCTGGGCATTGGGTACAGAGAGCTGGAATGTTTCCTGGTGGACTATTGCCTAGAATTTGTTCTGAATGTGTGAAGCTGAATAGGATTTGCAGACGACAGATATGCATAGCATATGCTCCCGTTTCAAATTTATCTTTTCATATTGCAAAAAGATAGTATGTTATAAGTCTGAGACTTAGGCAGCTGAATCCTCCAGAATTCCTAATTGACACAGATAGTGAGTATTATGTTAAATATTTTGAAACACAACATTAGCAGTTGTATACCTGCTATTAGCATTTCATGGTTAAAGCTGAAGTCCTCAAACAACTTCACTTTGGATAGTCCCATTAACTCTTCTTGTCCAGCCCTTCAATAAATGGTTTAAAGATTGATAACTTTTAGGAAATGAAGCCTGCAGTCATATGTAGAGATGGGCACGAACCGGAAAAAAACCGAACCATATGGTTCATGGTTTGTCAAATTTCATGAACCACGAACTTTCACTAACTTGCCCCTGGTTCGCGAACCGGTTCATTTGGTTCATGAAAATATCATATCCAGGTCAGATAATCGTTACTTCCAGGTCAGCAGAAGGTCTGCAGGAAGTCCATCCCCTGTTGCCTAGGAAACCGATTGATTGGCACCAGGCTGTCTGCAGTGACAAACCAAAAAAACGAACCAAACGAACCAGCCTAAAGTTCATGGTGGTTTGTCAGAAATGGGATCTGACTAACCGTGGTTCATGAACCACGAACCGGCCTGGTTCGTGCTTAATTTTGGTTCGTGCCCATCTCTAGTCATATGCTTACTGATTTGGGAATAAGCCTCATTCACTGGGTTGGATCCTATCACTCCATTCAGTTAAGCATAGCATCGTCTTCTTACATAAGAAGCTTTCCTCTGTAGAAAGTGACTCTTCTGCTAGAGGAAAGTTCCATGTGCTTGAGAAAGCCTCCATATTTAGCTGAGCAGAATGGTAGGATCTAACACAATATGGAGAGTCTTACTTCACAGTGAATGTGCTTAGGACCAGGCTTCAAGACCCACTTCATAAGTCCTGAAATAATCTTTCTGGACCAATGGCAGAACTCAGCTACACCACACATCAGGTGCAATCACATAAGGATCTTCTTGGTGGCAACAAAAACTGCAATAGCTTCAAAGTGGAAATCACAGACACCTCCTACACAAGGAAATCGGTATTCTTCATTGAACACTAGCAAATTGGCTCCCCTTCATTGAACATATAGCCAAGAATGACATACAACCAAAAAATCCATTGTACCAAACCATGATGTTATGAAAATTTCTAATCTATGAACGCTCATGACTTAGTTGAACCTTGCACAACAACAAATGACATGTGCAAACAACTTATTCAATTGTTTGGTTCATCATGATACATCTTAGCCTCCTGAACAATCGACAACAAAATAAAGCTTTCAATCTCGTGTAACATCGAAAGAATCCACGCAGATAACCTAACTGAGTTATTGACTCAACAGGCATCTAACACAGGAATGTCAATATTGTACCTTGCAGCAGCTGATTTTATTATCTTTAATGTTATCATTATTTATAAGAAGTTAAAATTAATTTTGATACTTTTTTAATACCCATTTCATAAATAATCTTCCCATAATGTGGATAAGAATTTTCCTCTGATGTTTAGAATCCTTAGAAATGGGAATGGGAGGTGGTGAGAGCATACGGTCACCGACAGTTTAAATAACCACAAGAGAGGGATTATTATTTATTCATAGTCCACCTTTTTCACTGAGATCCAAGGCAGATTACACAGTGCGAGTGAAAATACAATATAATCAGCAGCTAGGGGATTCATGGGGTGTAATTTTTCTGTCACACCATTGTGTTGATGGAAGATAAAGCTTTCAGCATGTTTCCTTCTATGTAATTCTTACAGAAGCCTTCTAAGAGACTATTCACCTAGCATACTCCTTTGTCCCCAGGCTTCTCTTTCCCAGCTTTCCTTTCCTGTCTATGCCCTGTAAGCTTACTACTCAAACCACAGAATGTGCTTTATTTCTTCAAACTATATCTCACCTATCTTCCATCCTGGTACGCAAGGTGATATAGGGTCTTTCGATAACGTCCCATCCAGGCAAATGACTCAGAGCCAAGCTACAAGTAACTTTTTTCATGTGGAGAACACTTGATTGTTTTCGCAAGTTTTCCTGGGAACTGAAGTCTGAGTGTCCTCCCCCTCTCTGTTAGAATTGCTGCCTGAAGAGCCAGAGAAAGCCAGTGGCAGCAGCAGCTTTTGCAAATCGTTCCTCCGGTCACAAGCCTGCTCTCAACGATCTTTGGGGGCAGGCAGCTGCTACTTTCTCCCTGGGCGTCCTGGTCCCGGGGAGCTGCTCTGGATAAAGTCACCATGTTGGTGAAGCTCCAGCCGCAACAACAGCAGAAGAATCTGCTGCTGCTCTAACATGCCCTCATTCCAGTTTTTCTCCAGGAGCTCAGGAGCAAGGGAAGGGCATGTGCTAAGTGGGGTTGACGCTGCAAGTCCTTTGTTGCTCTGGGCACCAGTGGGGCTGACGATGGCAGTAAATCCAAACAAGCCGCGGTCACTCCGCATTCCAGGGCAGCATTCCTCGCATCCCTGGTTCTCCCAGGCGGGTCCTCTGGTGGCCATACAGCAGCCATTTTAAACTCTAGAGGCTTGTCCATTTTTAATATCACATGCAGCTATATAAAAACTGCTGTACAACTGATGGAGGCTGGGCTGACTGCTTACAGTGGGGAGAGCTGCTTGCAGACTTCATCTTTAACTAGAATGACAGCCTCTCGAAAACATCATTTCTTGACAAGAACATGTTTTCTGGTCATTTTTTTTAAAAAAAGTATCAGTAACGGAGAAAAAAACCAAAATTATTCTAAAAGAGTAACACCTGCTTTGTGTTTCGAGATTGCGTTAGTGCTGCTCACAATCCAAAGAAATCAGCTCGAAGTGCTTGAGTGTCTGCAACACAGGAAGATAAACTATCCAGACAAATAGTAAAGATCCTGTTTAGTTGGTACATCCTAGCAATGGCATGATCCTGGGCACCATGAGGTGAAAAGATTAACTCACTGAAGAGCACACCCTGGCAGTTTCAGACTAGGGGTTATGAATGAGGTTTTACGGCAAGGGGGTAGCACCTAGACTTAAATAAATTTGGCAACATATGAAATAGTTTGGTCAAGACATGAGTTTAGAAACAAAAATTAGTGGCAAAGTGAAACCAGAAATTATAGCAGGCACATGGAGTAATCAGCTGGTTATGAGCAGGTCTCGTTCCCTAATTTATTTTGCAGACTTCTTGAAAAGCGCATATGGAAGAAAATGACTTCCAGAAACCGACTGTTTTACTAGGTCAGACAGACGCAGCTGCCTGTAATTTAAAAACATGACTTCTGAGATCATGAGGCAATGGGATGCAACTATTTTACTTCGATAATGTTTGACAATATTAATGCGCTAGTGTTTGCCATCATTAGAAGTGACACCAAGCAAAGATCTATTAAATATTTGAAGCCTTTCATTGACATTCAAGATGTCACCTGGGATGCAGGAACCTTGCTTCTGCTTTGGCATGTACATAACTTAAGCCATTGGGAGGAAGAGAGGACTATGGGTGACTTGGTCTTCACTGTGAGATCAGCATGGCTGTGGACTGGAGATGGAAAAGGCATGTAGATCTCAACCTGGCCCCCTGGATCCATGCTATGGTAACATCAAGACTTGACTATTGTAATGCACTATTTCAGGCGAGTGCGAAGTGGGGGAGGAGAGCGGGGAGGGGGCACGGCGACAAGAAACACACGGACACAGCGCTGGAGGTAAAGAGGCCACAACTTTATTGAGATTATTGCTCAGGGAGCAAAGGGGTGCATAGGGCACAGCCTACCTCCCAGAGAGCTGTTTATCTCAGTAGCCCACTCGGTGTGGGAAGGGAGAGGGTATGTTTTGCTCACTTTACTCACTGTTCACTCCCTTGAACAGTGCCTTATCTTTTGACAACAATCATGTCTATGTTTGGGGGACAGAAGACTGGGTGGGACTGATGTCTCAGTCTGGGATGGTTGATAAGATTTCTGGGTGTATCGCATACATCTCTTTTTGTGCATCTGGGCAATTATTATTGCCAGGGGACTGGATAGGGAAGTGGCTTATGAGATTGCCTCTGAGTGAACCTTTCCCTCAGGAGGTGTTCTTTCCCTATTCACATGAAGGAGCACCGAACAACTGTGGGTATTTTTCCAGGGACCTCAGCATACATGCTTTTACTTCATATGTACTTCCAGACTCACAAGTCCTTGATGTCAGGAAACACAACTATGCTGGGAAGGTGGGCAATAACTGGTCAGCATGGTGGTCGGCTTAAAAGCCCTTCATTATCCTCACACAGAGCTTGCCAATTATCCCTAGCTATCGAGCAGCAAATGTCCTCATCCTGACAACCTCTAGTTATTGCTAAACTTGTCAGATGATCAGGCCTCCCACTAAAATCCTTTTATCCACAAGAACGATATGGCAGAATTGAAAAGAGCTCTCTTCTGCCCAACGTGAAGAGAACTCAAACATCCCTGCTCAGCCCTGGATGTACCCCACTAACTCCACATCATTTTCTAGAGAGGGCAAGAGGGGGTTCGCTTGCAGCAAAAACCTGCATGGTGGGAGTCCTTCTATTGGCTGGACTGCATAAAAAAATTCCCGAGACCCACTGATCCAATCAACATTCATGCCTCATTCAAAACTGGAGCAAAGAAAACTATACTATCTCCCAGCCCTAAAAGCTGACAGTGTCCTTCTCTTAATTACATCCTGGCTAAATACCATTGAACATTTCCAAGTGAAAACACAAGGTTTCTTTACACATGCACTAAACACGAGTTTTATTGGAGGACACCCCAACTCAACTTGCTTTAAACATGTGACCTAATTCCCTGCCTCTGGCCAGGAACTGTCTGTATTGTTTAAACATGCCTGGGGGGGGGGGATCTATGAAACAAGGGCCATTTTCACACGTCTTAACCATTGTGCAAAATGACACAAAATTCATGGACCAACAGCATCTTCATGGCACAATTTCCCATCAAGACTCCGTTTCGTGACATGATGACATCAAAAACCGTGCCACAAAATGGAATCAAGATGAGAAATTGCACCATGAAGACGCCATCGTTCCATGAATTTTGCACGATCTTGCGTGATGGTTAAGACATGTGAAAACAGCCCAGCAATAAGAGAAATAGACCCCCCCCCATGGCCCTTCTTTTCAACTTAAATCATGAGGGGTGGAAAAGAAAGAATGGAGATGCTCCTCTTGCCTCTATGAGAGCTGATATGCACGTTTTAAAGGTAAGCTTCAGGTGACATGTTAAACACAAATTGTTGGAGGTTTCCCTAATCAAACCCACATTTTGCACATGTGTAATGAGCACCATAACATTCTGTTTGCTGAAGTCTTCACAGACAAGGAGAGATACTGAATTAACATCCTATGTCTGTGAGAAAAGAGCTTGTTGTTTCAGTCTTGAAATCTTTGAGAGGATATGCATGTGAACACAGACCACACTGTCAAACAACCAATGAACTCTGCACCAAAGATCTTGGCAATCAGTTGTTAGGGTAGCCTCAAAAACAATTCCTTGCTCTTCGAAACCTGAAACACTGCACTGCAAATGGAAGCATGAAAGTTGAAGTTATTATATTCCTAAAGGCCACAGTTTCAGGCATTATTGATCATGAGCATCTCGAGCCCAGCTAACTTTAAATAAAGGTATAGTCACTATGGTTTAACATATCAGAGGTCACTAGATACTTGGCAATTCATTTTAGGAAGAAGTTGTAGTTTTAATGCTTGGTTAAGATGGAATTGATAGCTTGATAACGAGATTAGGTAGAATTGTTGTTTGGGGGGACTGAAAAAGTACAGCTGAGAACATCCATAATGTGGGGAATTTGGCTCTCCATCCTATTTGAGTTTGATACTTCTGAACTAGTTTTTGTACTCAGGGTTCTAAAGGGGTTGCTCATGATTAGAGGTGGGCACGAACCGGGAAAATGGCAGTTTGTTGTAGTTCGTGGTTCATCACATTTCACAAACCATGAACCGCCATGAACTTGCCCAGTTCGCGAACCAGTTCATTTGGTTTGTCAGTTTGTCACTTCTGGGGCTGCAGAAGGTGTGCAGAAAGCACATCCCCCACATTGCCGAGGTAACAGATTGATCAGCGCCAGGCTGTCTGCAGTGATGAACTGAAAAACGAACCATACACTCTAAAAATCATAGCAGTTTGTTGTGGTTTGTTAGAAATGAGGTCCGATGAACCACTGGTTTGCGAACCAAAAACCGGCCCAGTTCGTGACAAACTTTGGTTCGTATTTTGGTTCGTGCCCATCCCTACTCATGATTCTAGCCTTCTGTACTATGGCTGCCAAGGCCTTGACAAAATAAAGCTGTAACTCATATGGCTCCTGCCATCATTTTCCTCCCTTGTCTGCTGTGGACAGCATGACTCTACTTTTGTACCACAGCAGGCAGTAGAGAAAGTTGAGTAATAGGAATTGCTGCAATAGACCAGGAGATTCCTTACCTGCACCATTGCTTAGTGATTCAAGTAGGTGCCATTTTCAAGCAGTTGATTTCCATGAAATGAATAGAAAAAGTAATACAGCCTATATTATTTGCACATCCTTCTCTATTCTTATTCCTGATGAGGTGATGGTGTACAAAAGGAGTTTCAGTTAGGAGTGTACACTGAAAGGATTTCAGTTTCAGTTTTGAATCCAGTGTTTCCGAAAGAACTACGTATCATTATTTTTTTTTCCAGACGGGGCGTTGCTGGCTCTGATCTAATTTGTTTGGGGTATTTTTGTTATCATGAGCTTGGCTGCATTCTTCCAGGATCTTTGGAGCAACTGTTTTTGTGTTTCATGGCACCAAAATTGCACAGAATAGAGACTTCCCTCTAAACTATCAATCCAGCAAGTTTTTCCTCAGTTACATTACACATACACACATCCAACAACAGATCCTAAAGAAGGCAAACGTCAGTAAGGTGCATGCTATGATGGGAAACGGGGTGGCAAAAGGGTAGCTATATTTCCTTGTGCTACCCTAACCCACAGTGAGGGGATGTTCTCTCATTAATTGTCACCAATCTCCATGACCCATGTACAAACAGGCAGGCAGCATGATTGTGTGAATCTACCACAGGGATTCAGTAACAGTACCAGGGCAGAGAGGCTGCTGTTCCTTCTGGACACAGTCACGGTCATCAATTCAGAGTGGAAGCAGCACATATGAGAACTGAAGAGAGTTTGTAAATCATGTACGGTGTTACCATTCACAGAGTGCGTCCATGGTTCCCACCCTGTCTTCTGGAGATCGACTTCCAAGCTACCCATAAGTTTTGAGGTCAGTTAACTTCAGCAGTGATTAATACGAAGAAGACCAACTTAAAAATTTAAGCAGCAGTCAGCCCCAATACGTTAAGATCCTCATGCTGATTTGGGATGTATTCCAATGCCTTCCCTAAAAAGTAGATAATGCAAGCAGACACCACAATACCTGTGAGAGAGACTCGAGCCACGCTGCACTTGCAAAGCACAACAGCAGCAAGAATGGTGCTGGTAGCAGTCCAATAAGCCCACTCATCAATCCATCAGGAAACTCTGGAAACTCCCAAGAGGAGGAAGGAGGGAGACAGAAGAGGTCTGTGAAATTGATGGATGGTTTTATGTTCCAGACTGGACAATGATGTAAGAATTTCCAATCAGAAAAGGAAACCCTACCATTACGTTTTAACTCAACTCCTTGATTCAAGCAGTAAAAATAACACCAAAATGGCTCTCTCTATACATATTTCTTTTCTTTTCTTTTTTTGGAAGGAGACTGATAGAATATGTTGCTTCAGCATGCAGAATGCAATGTGGAAGAGAGCTTGAGTGAGCAAAGGAACAGACAAAGCACCACCGTCAGATTCTTCTTTAGTCCCCGGTATGGTTTTCTCCAAAAAACCGGCCCAGCTTCCATAGTGGTGTTGCTTTCATTAGCTGAAATTGTGTCTGTAGCCTCAGGACTACAAAGTACAAAGACATACATTGTTGCAATATTAAAATTAACAGCTGCAATCTAACTTATTAGGTGCCCGCTTAATTACTTACAAGGAATATGTTAGAAGCCAGTGTTGTTTTATACAGGATTGGGGTGCCACACATTTATGATGCTTCAAGATCGTTCACAGAGATGCCACTATTTAGTATAAACTGTCTGTACATTATCTAAAAATTGTGAGCCAGTTTATACATGCAGTAGAATGATGTAGTAACGATGTTGTAAAATGGACCTTTCAGAGTGCAGATTATGCGAGGTCACATTTTTAAAAAATATTTCCCCACAGAAAAATCTGAAAATAAAAGGCCAGCATATTAGGGACTAATATGCGCCCTGTGGCGCAGAGTGGTAAGCTGCAGTAGTGCAGTCCAAGCTCTGCTCACAACCTGAGTTTGATCCCGGTGGAAGCTGGGTTCAGGTAGCCAGCTCAAGGTTGACTCAGCCTTCCATCCTTCCGAGGTCGGTAAAATGAGTACCCAGTTTCCTGGGGGTAAAGTGTAGATGACTGGGGAAGGTAATGGCAAACCACCCCATAAAAATTCTGCCAAGAAAACATCATGATACGACATCCCCCCATGGGTCAGTAATGACTCGGTGCTTGCACAGGGAACTACCTTTACCTTTATAAAGGACTAACTTGATCAGAACGGTTCTTCTGGTGGCCATTTTGATTTGCAGAAATTTGTTTTAAGATGGGGAGCGGTAGCAAAAATGGTATTCCCTACCTATAGCCTGAGTTGGCACTTTGCTACTTCATTCTGATACATATCTAGACAATATCTGTGGGTTGCTTAACAATGAGGTATTTATGATTAAACAATTGCAAGAGATGTGTATGAGGAAATACATTATATGAAGACTAAAAGGGTGAAAACATAGCAAGGAAAAAGAGGCACGTTCTCCCAAACCCTGAAACAGAACCTATTTTTTAATTTTTTTGTAGTTTGATTGCCTACCTGCTAATTCAGCACTAGAGATGTGCATGAACCAGGAAAATGGTGGCTTGTTGCGATTCATGGTTTGTCACATTTCACAAACCACAAACTATGAACCGGTATGAAATTGCCTGGTTCGCGAACTGATTCATTTGGTTTGTGAATAAGTCACTTCTGGGGCAGCAGCAGGTCTGCAGAAAGCCCATCCACTCTATGTTACCTACGAAACTGATTGATCAGCCCAGGCTGTCTGCAATGACGAACTGAAAAATGAACCAAACAAACCGGCCTAAAAATCATAGTTTGTCACAGTTCATCAGAAATGCCCTCTGACAAACCACCGGTTCATTAACCAAAAAACGGCCCGGTTCATAATGAACTTTAGTTCAAATCTCTATTCAGCACCATTATGTTTGCCTGGACTTTAGCATTTTCCCCATCCAATCAGAGAATGTGATGAAATCAGCATTTCATTAAGTCAGTGTCAGATTTGATCCAATCTTCTTCTTTCTGTTTAAACTGGTGCAAGAAAGGGAAGGGGCTTGGTTTAGTGGTAGAGCTTCTGCTTTACAGGCCCCAGGTTTATCCCTGACGTCTCTTGTTAAAAGGTTCTGGTAGTAGGATGTGAAAGACCCCTGCAGAAGACCCTGGAAAGTAGCTGCCAGTCAAAATAGACACTATGGATCTTTGTAGACCAATGGTCCTACCTCATATAAAACAGATTTATGTATATATGTGTACATGCTGAGGCTGCTTTGGTAACCTGGATGTTCTGTCTCTTGCCAGACTGAACATCTTCTCAAAATTGGAGGGGAGAGGGTGAAAAAATAATAATATAATAATAATGATAATAACAACATTCAATTTACATACCACCCTTCAGGACAACTTAATGCCCACTCAGAGTGGTTTACAAAGTATGTCATTATTATGCCCACACCAAAACACCCTGTGAGGTGGGTGAGGTGGGTGAGGTGAGAGAATATCAGAGTGGTCTGTCTGAGCTTAAAAGGCATGAACATCCAGTGGAGCAGAATGAGGAATGGAAAGGAGCAGTAGATATGGAGAAACCATCCAGGCGAGGGTTGCACAAAAGTTGCTGGACAGAGGAAGAGGTGAGATTGTTGGTAGCTCTTGAGGAGAAGCATTAAAGTGAGAAGTTTATTAATAAAGCAATAGCAGGCGAGCTAGTTAGCAAGACTGCAAAGCAGATTGGAGATAAAAGGCACCTACTGAAAGAGCAGGTAGTGGAGCCCCCGTTTGGGGATAAGATGTTAGTTTCAAGGCACCCAGAAAGGTGAGGAAACTTGTATTACTCTTTAGAAAGATGTATAACGATGGACTGAATTAGAAGGAACTCAAGAAATACTCGATGCTTGGTTTAGACATAAGGAAGCTGTTAGACAAAGAATAGAGGATTTAATAATTGATGTTACGATTTGATTTTTATCGGATCTGATTGTCGTTCAAGCTGGAGCGGATAGTAAGGGTAAGGGGGGAAGGGGTAACAGGCAGAATAGCTGGACGAGAAAGCAAGCTTGGAAGCTGATTAGTTTTGGAAAGATGCAGAAGCTGTATAAAGAGAGTCAGTCTGGTGCCTGAATTAGTATTAGATCTATCTGTTTGGCAGAAACATCATATAGCGCCTGAGGAAGTCTACAGAGTGTATAAGGAAAAACGGGAGGCCAAGAGCGAGTTTAAAAGGCTTGGACAATGGAATTCATTTAATCAAGCAGACAACAGTTGTTGTCAGGAGTTGATTAGAGATGAGGAAGAGAGGGAGAATTTGGGAGCCATGCGTGAGGGAAGTGCAGCAGGGCCAGATGGGTTAGGGGTTAAGGATTTTAAAAGGATAGATCCAGGCGGTAGGATATTGATATGTTTGTATAATTTGTGGTTGATTACGGGTAGCATTACATTAGCTGTCAAGAGACGCTGATTGATATTGATTCTCAAGGTGGAAGATAGTGAGGCCTTGAAAGAGAGAATTGGAGACCACTAAGTCGTCAGTGGTATTGAGATTGTTTTCTCGGATCTTGACAGGAAGATTACAGAAAGCTTGTTTTATTAACTCAAGGCAGAGGGGTTTTATTCCCTCACTAGGTTGCTCAGAAAATCTAGAGATGTTAAGAACAGTGTTAAAGAATACTAAAAAGGAAGGAAAGCAGCTGGGAGTTGTGCTTGTTGATATAGCAAAGGCTTTTGACTCGATTTCAGATGAACATATTGGTTGAGTCATGAGGGATAGGGGTCTGGATGAGCATTTGGTGGAACTAATTAGCAGCACGATGGAAGGGGCGAGTACAACCTTCCAGATTGCTGATGGAGAAATGGCCCCTATCAAGGGCCAGCACCTCCATTGAGGCAGGTCCGGCAACCGCCTCCAGCGCTGAGGTGCCAGAGGGGGTGCCAGGGGTGAGGGCGCATGCTGCGGAGTTGGCAGCAGCGGCATGGGGGAGGCTGAGCAGGAGGGATGGCAAGCCACCCATGCACCGCCCGGCCACTTGCCACACCTGGCCTGCAGCTACTGCAGCCTCCCAGCCCTCCTATGCTGCCATGGGCCAGGCACCCATGGTGCCTGGAGCAGCAGCTGTGGGCCAGGCGCAGCAGGCGTCCAGGGTGGTGTGCAGAGCAACAGAGCACGAGGGCTGGGAGGACGCATGCGTGCCTCCCCAGCCACCTGCCATGCTTGACTAGGAGCGTATGCCAATGGCAGCAGCGCAGAGCAGTCTGAGCAGACAGCCCTCCTGCCCAGCTGCACACCGCCTGCCCCCCCCAGTCCAGGTGCACGCACACAAGCACAAGGGGACAAGAGCAGACCTGAAGCTGCCCCCGGCCTCAGGCACCAGAAACCCTGGTGCTGGCTCTGCCCCTCTCTAGTTTAAAATAGGAGTTAAAATAGGGTGATCCATTGTCACTGATCCTTTTCAGTATAGCATTGGACTCCTTGATTAATGAAATCGCCTCAATAGAAGGAGACGTCTCAGTTGGTAAGGTGCATGTTTGGGTGTTAGCTTTTGCTGCTGACATTGCTTTATTGAGTAAGGATTGGGCTGCAATGGAAAGATACTTGGATGTGATTAGAACATTTTGTGAACTTTAAGTCCAAGTGCAGATGAGGAAGTGTCATGGATTTTTTATAAATCCATGTCGAGACTCATACATTGATGATGTAATGTATGTGGTCGTAAATAGGCGGTCACATCTTCCAGTGTGCACCACTGGAATGCTCTGGTTACTGGGGGAAGCCTTAGGAAGATGGGGCCCTACTGGTAATGCTTGCCAGCAAAGAGATGGCAAGTGGTAGAGTGAGAACTGGCTGGCCCCACCCCTCTGATGCAACACAATTAGAGATGGGCACGAACAGAAAATACCTGAACATGATGTTCGTTGTTCGTTGCCATCAACAAACAGGGACTCACGAACATGGTCCTGTTCATGAACATGTTCATGGTTGGCTGTTTGTGGGGGCCAGCAGGCTCTCCTTCAGCCGTCATCCAAGTCAAGATCCCTACTGCACCACTCCCAGAAACTTGACCTGAGCAGACACCAGGAAAGGAACCAATAATAAATAATAGCTTGGCCCAGAGCCTTCCAGCAGCCCTGGAACTTGAAGGGGTAGATCCCTATCCCACCACACACAAAGAAAATCCAAGCTCCAATGCACTCTCTCTATCAAAATGCCAACAGCAACTGTCTCTCCTTCTTCACTGTCTGCAAAACCAGAGCTGGGAGCCCCCCTCCCCCCTGCTCTTTGCTCCCTTGTAACAAATTTGGAGCTCCACCCTTGAAAGGAAGACCTGCCTGTCAAGCTAAATTTGTCTTAGATTGGGGTTTCCAGGGCAACAGCAGGAGTGCAGACAGAGTTCAGACAATCCCTGCCTAAGTTGCCAAGGGAGTTGATTGCAGGTGCCAGACTGTCTGGCTTGATGAACAGCAAGACAAACAGCAATGAATGAGACTTGCAACGACCACGTGTTCGTTTAGAATGGGGCCTCACGAACAGCTTGTTCGCGAACAGCAGATTGGGCTGTTCGTGGCTTTTTTTTTGTTCGTATTGCTGATTGTGCCCATCTCTAAACACAATCTGTTGTATGGTGCTACCTTGCTCCCACAATTGGAGGACATGCCAAAGCCTTGGATATGATTTTTTTGGTTATTATGTCCCTAATTCCGTGGGAACACCAGAAACATGCATGTTGGGGCGAGAGGCCTCTTAGGGCTTACCCTGCTGCAGTTGCTGTGGCCAGGTGGCTGGAACTTTTATGTGACAAACCCTGGACTGACTCACTGGTGCGAGACTCCTCCCCTGGGGAGTCTGAATGTTCAAGAAGGGACTTGCTGCCCCACATCATACAAGAACGGCAATGATTGAAAGAGTATGAATGCTCATGGATTGCCATGTTATGAATTCTCACTGTATTGCATAAATAGAACTGGAGACAGCACGTCCATACCACGTCAGTTTTAACCTGTTGTTTTTAATCTCTCCTCACACCTACCCCGCCATTATCTATATTCCCTTGGTTGTGATAATCACTTGTACATAGCAGATCAGTAAATTTGCCTGACAGATGGGAGCTCGTAATGATTATAACTTTTACCGCACTATTCCATCTTGTGCGAGAAACTTTTCATGTTGACGTCACTTAGGCCTAGAGAGACACACATGATGATAGATGGGCCATCGGGGAGTTGTCAACCCCAACAACTTGGAAAAGAAGAGTAGGCGACCACTCTTTATTACTAGGGGGTGATTTGAGGGGGTGGGAGAGCGGTGGGAGTGGCAGTAGGAGGTGCCTCCCCCTGCCCAGCTGCCCAGCCACCTGGCTGCAGCCTTCAGTCCCTTGGCTGCCTGTAGCCTTTCTGTCTTGGTGGTGGTGTCAACAACCCCGGCCTCCCTTCACCATTCCACTTGCAGTTTTGCCACCTCACATGGGCTTTCATGGCCTCACCCCGGCTGTCGTGTTCTGGCCTTCCCTCTCCTGCCTGTCCACAGGTTTGGGGCCTTGGCAAAGGTGTTGGCAGCACCAGCCTTGTCCAGGCACCACTTTGGAATTGGCAATGCTCTCAACAGCGGAGGTAGATTATGTGTCTACACAAGCGCAGGCACATCCCCCCATAATGTATTTTATTGAGATGAAAGATTATTCTGCAAACCTGGGGGATCCCCCAAGTTTGCCCAAAAATGTTATCCCCCCGCGAGTGGTGCTGATCTGAGGATTTAAGCATTCACAGCTGCGGCCACATAAAAATTAGATATATGATCATGAAATGGTGTAGCTTCAATAACACAACTGGCAGCTTGCTATATCTAACCCCCCCCTTCTAGTAGGTTATTAATTCTAGCTCTTTTATTATATAGAATAAAGTGATTAAAACGGATTACAATTTCCTTTTTTTTTTTTTGAAAAATTTTTTATTGGGTTAGGATCAAATGTTTACACATTACAGTCAATATTCCCATTTCCCAATTTCTAACCCCCTCCCTTTCCCCCCCCCATTTTGTTGACTTCCAACAGTTTTCCAACCCTTTATCCCTTTTCCCTTACTCTTTATATATTCCTCTATCTAACAAATATATATTCTCCCTTTATTCTAAGCAATACTTCTTTAACTATTTTTAATACTCTGTACCCTGACTATGAGTCCCTTTTTCCGTAATGGATAAACAATTTATCCCATTTTTCATTATTTCACTTTCAAATATTTCTATATATCATAAACTATGTAAACCATACATTCATATAAATGTATAAATCAGCCAGTTTAACTTATACTCTATATGTTATTCATTCTATCTTCTTCTTTCTATTTTAGTTATATTTGTTTACATTAGTATTTCTATTCCCCTTCAGTCATAAGTCTATATATGATTTCAATCAATTTGACTCATATACAACTTCAAATAAACATATTCAGTTTGGTACACTGTACGGAATCAAAAAGAAAATATTATTAGTTAATCAATCCTTATAGTTAACCCTTATGATTAATTATTTTCTATCAATATTCTATTTATTATTCTATATATATCAATCTAATATCATAACTGCTTAGAAATTCTCTTTTACCTCTTCTCCTCCCCGGTAAAGTCACCCCCCTCTACATTTTATTGTACTTCAGTAGTTCTCAAACTGCCACAGTTCTCCTCCCACCTCCCATTTCTTCTCCAAATATTGTTTCAGCTTCTCCCAGTCTGTGTTAAACTGTCCTAAGTCCAGGTTTCTCAATTTTCTTGTCATTTTGTCCATTTCTGCCATATACAGCAATTTGTGGATCCAATCTTCAATGGTTGGCACTAGGGGTGTGCAAGGAAAAAACTTTCGGCTTTCTTGTTTCGGGAGATTCTCTACCGTTAAAGCCGAAAGCCGAAACAAGAATCTCTTTCGGGATTCGGGATTCGGGATTCTTTCGGCATTCTTTCGGCATTCTTTCGGGGGGGTTTTTTGGGAAAATGCCTCCGTCTTTCAGGACGCCTGGAGGAGGCATTTTCCCACCTAATAAGCCCAAAATTGGTGGGGACCTTCCTCTAACCCTTCTCTAACAACCACCCAAGTTTCAGAGCGATTGGACTTTGGGGGGCCATGTTATGGCACCCCAAAGCAGGTCCCCCCATCCTCCCCATAAGAAAGCAAAGGAGCAGCATATTGTTAGCATGCTGTTGCTAATCTTTCTTCATTATTTCCTATGGGGAAAAAATGAAGAGGCAGGCTTCCTTTGCCAGGGGTGGCATTTTGCATGCAAAATGCCCCCCTAGCCTCAGGGGCCCTTCTCCCACCCCTCCTCCCACCCCCCACCAAGGCTCAGCCTGCTCCCACTTGGGGGGGCCATTTCATGGCCTCCCCAAGTAGGTGCTCTAATCTCTACCACTGACAGCTGGGGGAGGCTTGTGTTGCCAGGGGTGGCATTTTGCATGCAAAATGCCCCCCAGCCCTCAGGGGCCCTTCTCCCACCCCTCCTCCCACCCCCCACCAAGGCTCAGCCTGCTCCCACTTGGGGGGCCATTTCATGTCCTCCCCAAGTAGGTCCCCTCAGCCCCCAAAGTCCACCCCTCACAGCCCCACACAAACCCAATTCCCCCCCAGCTGCCACACACAGACCCAAATCCCCCCAGTAGCCCCTCACAGACCCAAATCAACCCCCACCTGCCCCACACCCACCATAACCCCAGGAACAGGCTGGCCTGCCCTCCCCTTTTGGGAACCCCTAAACTCTCTTTCCCAGGGCAGTTCTGCACAGACAAGGGGTGCCACAATGGTGGCAGTGCCAAATGGTCCCTGGGAAAGAGCACCTGCCCTGGCACACAGACAACCACCCCCCTGACCCCCCCACCACCTGCAGAGAAGGCTGGCCAGCCTGCCCCATTGTTCCCTATGCTGGGAACCAACCTCCCATCAAAGAAGGGAACACAGACACACAATCATTAAGTTTAAAAAACCTTTATTTTCTCATTTTCAAATTACAAGTGGTCAACAAATCACAACATATTACACTTATTGTCCCTCACAGCACAACACAACACACTTAACTACACATCAGAGAATCTTAAAAACAATTTTTCTTTTGAAATGGACAAACAGTAAAGTTTTGAACATTACAACAGGTTACATAGTGAGCGGGCACAACAGGGCATGGAAACAGAAGCCCACACTAGATGATCATAATAACTACCAGCCTAATACAACTCTCCCTCCATAACATGACTTAATGGGGGGGAACCACTGCAACAAAATCCCCCCCCAACCCTCTGGGGCCCTTCTCCCACCCTTCCTCCCACCCCCCCACCAAGGCTCAGCCTGCTCCCACTTGGGGGGGGCATTTCATGGCCTCCCCAAGTAGGTGCTCTGCTCTCATCTCTACCACTGACAGCTGGGGGAGGCTTGTCTTGCCAGGGGTGGTATTTTGCATGCCAAATGCCACCCTTACCCTCAGGGGCCCTTCTCCCACCCTTCCCACCACCCCCCACCACATGCATTCCTTGACAATCAAGAAATCTGGAGTTAAATATAATGTTCATGTAAGTCCCTCAAAGACAGAAGCAATATGGAGGTAATGACCCATTTGATTTCCACAACCTCAGACACAATTAGGGATCCGTTTCCCCTTGGTGGGGGATCCCCCACTCTCACCTATCACCCCGAAGGGGGAAAGTCAGGGAATGAGCCTTCAAGGTACGCTCCAGGGGCTGCTGCCGTGATGTCACTGATGTCATCTGGCTGCCCTGAGAGTATTCCTGTGCTTTGCAGTGGGCTGATTTGGGCCCTACAGGCCAAAGCAGGATCCCTTGTGGCCCAAATCTGCCTGCTGTGAATTGTGCTTGCTCCCCAGCCTTGTGTGATGATCACATCACTTCCTAGAACAGACATCATCATGCCAGAGCATTGCCATGAAATGATCATGCGTGTGTGAACAGACCCTAAGTATCCTGTAGGCTTCAGTGATGGTATAGTAATGTTTTCACTCACATTATAGAGAGAGAGAGAGACAGAGAAGGGGGGGAGGCACTGAACCTAGATTATTTCTTCTATTTTACTGTCCCCTTCCAAAGCCAGGGTGGCATTGGCACAATGCCCCCCTCCCCCCGGCCAGAGCCTTAGTAACAGTATGCATTGACAGGCCCATGCATCATAGTCCTTTTTGAGACCCAGCCAAGTTGTGTGCCTTTTGGAGAAAAATGTTCAAGTTGCTGGTGGGGGTATGAACAATTTTTAGATATCCACTGTAGTGCAATGGCTAGAGAGTTGGTCTAGAATCTGGCAGACTCTGATTCTGTGCCTTGTAGGCTTGATGGATGTTCTTGGCTCAGCCTAAGTAAACAATTGTGTTGTGTTTTCCAGAGGCAGTCTAGGTGATTTTGGGGCCCTGGACAAATGTTCTGGACAGGGCCCCAGAACCAGTGCCGCCCCACCACTGGCTCCTTGCCAAGGCCAAGGAATTTGGTCACCTAGGCCCCAGATAGAGTGGGCAGGAGTGCGTTGTTTCCTTCCTCCCCCCCCTCCACCCCCTCATACAACTAAGAAGGCCATCGGTGGATGTAGTCACTCCAATGTGAGGCATGGAGCAGCTGTCTATTGTTAGCCTGGTTGTGATGAGGGTGAAACAAATCAAGGGAGAACAGCAATGTGTAAACCACTCTAGGTTCCCATGGGGGAGAAAACCGGGGCATAAGATAAACCTTTAATTTGGTGGGGAGGGGGTATATACATTTTATGTGTATGTGTCTGTATGTTTTATGCATTCAAATCACTTGTGGTGTACTTTAGAATTATATTGAGCTCCACAATATCCCAAAAACCTTGTCCATGTATTGCAAACCGAAGTCAATCTACCACATCTAGGGTATTCTTCTTTTCCCTACTGCCTTCAATTTTTCTTAGCATTATTGTCTTTTCTAGTGAACCTTGTCTTCTCATGATGTGACATAAGCACTATCATCAATTGATATCTTCAAGGGAGAAAGCAGGCCTGATTTGGTCTGGATGCCACTTACATGTCTTTTTCGGAGTCCATGGTACATGTAAATTAAAACTTTCTTCCCACTTCACAGTATGAATGCGTTTTCTTCCTATGAGCTTTGTCTAAATTTTACTGTACTGATACTGCTCATTTGGCCAAAAGGCCTGCCCTTGAGCAATGCCACATTAAATACTTCATAATAAAAATATGTTTTTAGAACCATTTAAAAGTGTCTTTAAGTGCCATACGCTGATTTAAAAAAACATAAGCTAAATGTTTGGGAACACAACCAGATATGTGAATGACTGAAATGCAGCCCAATCCCACTGCTACTTAAAATCCATTTTTGATGGAGGTCTGGATTGTCTTACAGTGGTGTAATTGGGCTTGGAATCAGGAACCTGGAAGTGTTCCATGGGGGCTACAACTTTCATGCCAAGGCTAAGAGGGTGGGAACGGGATCTCTCTGGGGTGGCGAACTCTGGCCTTGGAAGTTACTGGCAATTTGGGGGTGGGACTTGTGGAAAGGGAAATCTGAGTAGGGATCTCCCCCAGAATCCATGGTCCACATTTGCCCTCTAAAGAGATTGCCCTTGGAAGCAGCCAGTTTCTCTGTAGGGAACTACTCTCTCTAACCTGAACTCAAGCCCAACCAGGAGTTTGGCAGCCCTAGGAAAATTTCTGAAAAAGATGGCAAAGGAGGGCCAGCAACTGATAGAGGCATGGAAGCCCACACCAGGACAGTCGCAGGGGCCTACTTGGGCACAAAGGACGACCAGTGCTCTCATCCCCCATAGTCCACTCCTTACAGCCCCACACAAACCCAGTTCCCCCACCCCAGCTGCCACACACAGACCCAAATCCTCCACTCAGCCCCTCTCAGAACCAAAACCACCCTCAGCTGCCCCACACCGAGTACCCCAGGAACAGGCTGGCCAGCCTGCCCCATTGTTCCCTATGCTGGGAACCAACCTCCCATCAAAGAAGGGAACACAGACACACAATCATTAAGTTTAAAAAACCTTTATTTTCTCATTTTCAAATTACAAGTGGTCAACAAATCACAACATATTACACTTATTGTCCCTCACAGCACAACACAACACAATTAACTACACATCAGAGAATCTTAAAAACAATTTTTCTTTTGAAATGGACAAACAGTAAAGTTTTGAACATTACAACAGGTTACATAGTGAGCGGGCACAACAGGGCATGGAAACAGAAGATGATCATAACTACCAGCCTAATACAACTCTCCCTCCATAAAACGACTTAATGGGGGGGAACCACTGCAACAGGGTCCAGCAGAACCTATGTCATTTCCTGTGGCTGTGCTTTCAGTTCAGACACACAAAGCTGAACTGGGCACTTCCAAGGCACTGGACAATGGTATTTCTGGAGCAGTTCTGCAGAGGTCTCCCCCCACCCCCACACCAGCCTGAGAATTTACCTGGGAACATCTGCGAGAGATCATCATTGGCCGGTGCCCATCCACCACTCTTCCCGCATCCCCCAACCATGCAAACCCAACATTAACATCAACAATTTTTTTTTGGTTTTTTTTTTTAAACATTAACATTCAATCAACTTTTAAAAAACATAATCACAACATTTTTTTTGGGTTTTTTTCTTTTTTTTACATGAACATTCAATCAACTTTTAAAAAACATAATCACAACATTTTTGGGGTTTTTTTTTCTTTTTTTTACATGAACAGAACATCAACTTTCAAAAAACAGTACAACAATTCTTCTTCAATTTTTTTTTACAAGGATTTCATCTGATAAAAACACCTAAGCAATCCCTATCTAACCTGTTTCTCCCTCCAGTAGCAATCCATGTTTCTGGGGCATTATTTTTCATAATAAATTTGGTCCCACAGGGTCTGTCTCAGTGATGGGAGATGTTTTGAATACCCTGGGGGGGGGGCTTTCAAATTGCTGGGTGTTTTCCCTTTGCCACTGGTTCCTAACCACCCTCCCTCTACTGGCCGGTTTTAACTGTATATACAGGGTTTTATACAGGGGAGAGCGCGATTCCAAAGGATTGGACTCACAGAGGATGCAGGCCACAAGTTGGGCTCACCTCAGTCACTCTCGAAGTCCAGTCCTGAGAAATCGAAGAGGCGAGAGTTGACCTTCAGGAAGGTCAACTGCTCGACTCTCCATGGGAGAAGGCGAGTGCGATGTGGGCCGACAATGTCGCCCGCATGTGAAAAGACGCGCTCGCTCTCCACGCTCGTCGGAGGGCATGAGAGCAGCCGCTGCGCCTCGAGGGAGAGGTCCGGCCAGACCGACTCCTTCCTGGCCCAGTAGCTGAGCAGATCGGTGGAGAGCGACTCGCAGGGCTCCGCGAGGTAGTCCCTGACCATCGCCTCCGCCGGATCCTCTCTCACGGTCCTCACGACCCCAGAGGGGACGAGGGCCCACCGGAGCATCTCCATCTCCATCGGCACTCCGGTGGTGGCCTCGGGGGGGGCCTGCGCAGAGGGGGCGTCAGAGGGACCCGCACGGCAGGGCCCCTCTTGCGTCCCCCCTGTCGACAGGCGTCCCCTCTTGGCCTGCCTGCGCCTCACCCAAGAGCAGAGCCCGTCTCTGGCTTGGGTGAGGTTCCCGTCCCGCTCGGCGAAAGTGCCCTTTATGCGCGGGTCACACATGGTCGCCAACATGTATGACTCTTCCTTAGTGAGAGGAGTTAGCCTGGCAGCTATGCCCTGCTGCAGCCTTCTCACTAATGCGCGCACCGCTGGAACGAGGTCAGCACGGGGCGCGACCCGGTCTGCAAGGGTGGCCAGATTCCTCTGGAGAGTGTGCACCAGGGGAATGACCAGACCGAGGGTCGCCGTGTCTGACGAGACCGCCACAGTGAAGTCCTTGAAGGGCTTCAGGACCTCCACTGTCTGGGTGATGGTGAGCCAATCCTCCCGGCTGAACTCACCCACCTGACTCGCACCGCGGTTCTCGGAGAGCCACGCGTGGAGTGCGGCCTTCTGCTCCACCAAGCGCTCAAGCATGGCGCAGGTGGAGTTCCAGCGAGTGCTGACGTCAGTGATCAGAGCATGCTCTGGCACACCTGTCCTGACCTGTGTCTGGCGCAGTTCGTGCGTGGCCTTCACGCTGCGCGAGAAGTGACCCGTGAGCCTCCGACATTTCTGGACAAGTAACTGGAGTTCACGGGTCCGGGTATCCACGGGTTCCTTCGAGGAGCCCAACCCCAGCGCATCTCTCACCACTAGGTGAAGCTTGTGAGCGGCACAGTAGACGCTCTCTCGGCTCACTAGATGCGCCGCTGCCCTCATGTTCTTGCCACCGTCCGTCACCATGCATCCCACGGTGGCGGGTCCCTGGCCTATCCACTCGTCCAACTGTCTCCTTAAGGTGGCAGCGATGTTCTCCGCCGTGTGGGACACGTCGAGCACCTCGGCGTGAAGCAAGGCCTTGCAGTAGCCGGCCTGGCGGTCTCGCATCCTTCCCTGTCTAGCTGTGCTAGGCACCTCCCCCCGGCCCCCACCCAGAACCGACTCGGGTTCCCACCAGTGAGCAGTAAGCGAGAGGTACGCTTGCTGCACACTTGGGCAGGTCCAGATGTCCGATGTGAAGTGCACAGTTCTCCCGGCAACCCGGGACAGCTGTGCCTTCACATGATCCCTGGCAGCCCTGTAAAACGAGGGCACCACCGATCTGCTCAACGACGTGCGAGCAGGGACGGCGTACCAGGGAAAGCAATCTTGGAGCAGCCCTGAGAAGCCGAAGTCTTCAACTATGGAATACGGTTGCCCATCCACTGCTATCATGTTGACGATGTGGCGCGTGATGCGCCTGCTCGCCCTCCGGATCCCCTCTCTGGGCACACTAGCGCCCTGCATACCAAGCATCTCCGGGAGAGAGGCTTGGCGTCCCTTTCCTGCAGGTACCCTTAGGGGGAGAGCACCAGAGGAGCCTGCCTCCTTCTGGCTAGCTGGCGGCCGTGCGGCGCCACTCGAACCCTCCTCCCGAAGAAGCACCGCCTGGTGGTGCCTCTTCATATGGTACCTCATCCCAGACGTGGAGAGATGCCACACATCTTTGCCACGGCTGACGCGCTGCCTACAATGCAGGCACAGGGCTGCTCGGGGATCCTCCGCTGTCTGGAAGTGCTTCCAGATTTCGGAGGAAAAGGGCAACCCACGCTTCCCAGGAGAAGCGCTTTCCGGATCACCCTGAGGCACCTCCTGTGAGGTGCTCTGGCCGGACACACCGTGTCCCACTCTCGGCCGGGCAGGTGGGGATGGACGAGGCTGAAGGGGCAGAGATGTGGGCTCTTCCACCACAGTCTCTGCCTCTTCCTCCCGCATCCTCTCCTCCTGCACAGCCGCGAGAGGCCTGCTGCTGGCCTCAGAGGAAACTGGGGTGGACCGCCCCAGGGGGGGTCTCACGGGCAGTTCCTCCAACATCCTCCGGGTTCCTGGGGTGAGCGGGAGCGCAGGGAAAGTCATGTGCTCCGCGCCCATCCCAGGAGACACCACATGCTGCCCCTCCTCCAGCAGCTGGCTCGCAACCACTGGAGGAGGAGGAGCCTCAGCAGCAGGCCCCCGCCCAGTGCCAGCCCCTGCCTCACGCACCCGGGTTGGGGGTGGCCCTCCAGCAGCTGCCTCAGGAAAGAGAGTCTTGCGAACCCTCTTCCTGTCACCAGAAGCCAGGCTGGTGAACGGCAGCAGCGCAGGGGAGGGCCTCCTCCGCTCAGATGGGGGGGCTGCCGCAGCAGTCCCCCTCCCCCTCCCCTCCTCCCCTCTAGATTTCTCCCTAGCCTTTCCCCCGGGGCCCCTCTCTGCTTTCCTCTCTGACATACTTTCCCCTCCCAAATTCAACCCTAACTAATCAGAAAAGATTTGGAAAACAAAGGTCAACTTTGTTTTCAAGACCTAACTAACCTGCTCTAAATCTGTGCTTCTAGTGGCTCTGTGACTTGGAGATGAACAATCAAGTGCCTTTTTAAGCAACCCTATTTATGTCAGGGAACCTGAGCCTGCCAATCAGCTGAATTCCTCTGGAATTGAGCTGGCCCTAAACCCCAATAACAGGTGACAAAGCCTTAAACACTCACACACTAGTATGCCCGGGCCGGCCTGGCACCACCACGGGTGCCAGAGATGGGCAGTGGAACCCTAGTTATGGGGGCACTAATGGGAAGCCTATTGACAGCTATTACAAATTTTATATATATATATATATATATATATATATATATATATATATATATATATATATATATATATATATATAGAATTCAAACCTAACACTCACTCACTAATGCTTTCCCTGCTGAGTCCCTATTTAGTTTTTTTAAAAAAACTAGGCTCGGTTTCCCTAATAATTATGTTGAGGGCAATTATCCACTGATCACCTACCAACTGGCCTACCTACCTAAGAGACACTATTTAGCGGGACCAATGTATCTGTGGTATGTCGGTGTGGGGTGTGGATGTGGTGTTTTGAAGATGAGCCTCCCCCCTCCCAAGCTAGCAAGAACCCACCCCCAAGCCCACCCAAATGTGAACCCGGACTCGCTCACACTAACACCAGTCCTGCAGTCCAGCGATGTTCAGGCGGTCTTGCAGCTGGTCCTCCTCTCCTCCACGATGCTGTCAAGAAAATTGGAAATGTTAACAGAGTCAACACCACACGCCGCACACGCAACCCCCAAAATTCAAGGCCCCGTTGCACAAGCCAAGTCAGCCCCCCCCCTGAAAGGCTAGGGCCAACCAGCAGCAAAACAAAACACATCCACCCAGCAGAGCTTCTGGCCTTTGCAGGCCAAAAGCTGGCACACTCATTTTTTAGTCCTGTGAAACAGTAGTTCAAGCCCACCCCACACTCAAACTTGAAAAATGAAACATGAAAGAAAGCAGGCACTGCAATCAATGCTGGCTCCCGCTAACCCCCAAACAATATCCTCTTGCCCAACCAGAAAATGCCCCCCCAGCCCAAGCCATAAAGACAGAGCCAAAGCATATGCTCGCAGGTAGGCACAGCAGCAGACATAAGCTCAAAAACCAAATTTTACAACAACCCTACCAGTCCACCACTGCAGATGTCCAGCAATGTTGATCCTCCACGCAGAGATCTGCAGGCCGATGTCCACCAAGTGCAGTCCAGTCCAGAAGAGGTCCACCAACGATAAACAACCTGAATGTGAAGCAAAACAGTGAGTGCCAGGCCAGCAAACGGGAAGGGTTACCAAAGCCGGAGCAGCAGGCCTGTGTGTGGGCCGAAGGCTGGCACAGTTGATCAGGACGGAGCCTGTTGGGAATCCTTGCAAGCAGGGGACCAGACACAGAAAAACAAGCCACACCATTCCAGATTGTGAAGCACAACTGTGAGAGCCAGCCAGAAGAAAGGCTTCTGGCCTGTGTAGGCCCAAAGCTGGCACACTCTTGTTTTAAGCTTAAAACAGTAGATCAAGCTTAAAGAAGGCAAGCACAACAACCAATGCTGAACCCCCCACCCACCATCAAACATTGTCTGCCCAACCTGTCCCCCAGGCCATACCTGTGTGTGGGCCGCAGGCTGGCACAGTTGATCAGGACGGAGCCTGTTGGGAATCCTTGCAAGCAGGGGACCAGACACAGAAAAACAAGCCACACCATTCCAGATTGTGAAGCACAACTGTGAGAGCCAGCCAGAAGAAAGGCTTCTGGCCTGTGTAGGCCCAAAGCTGGCACACTCTTGTTTTAAGCTTAAAACAGTAGATCAAGCTTAAAGAAGGCAAGCACAACAACCAATGCTGAACCCCCCACCCACCATCAAACATTGTCTGCCCAACCTGTCCCCCAGCCCATACCTGTGTGTGGGCCGCAGGCTGGCACAGTTGATCAGGACGGAGCCTGTTGGGAATCCTTGCAAGCAGGGGACCAGACACAGAAAAACAAGCCACACCATTCCAGATTGTGGAGCACAACTGTGAGTGCCAGGCCAGCAACCAAAAAGGGTTACCTTGGCCAAAGCAGCATACCTGTGTGTGGCCCACAGGCTGGCACAGTTGATCAGGACGGAGCCTGTTGGGAATCCTTGCAAGCAGGGGACCAGACACAGAAAAACAAGCCACGCCATTCCAGATTGTGAAGCACAACTGTGAGAGCCAGCCAGAAGAAAGGCTTCTGGCCTGTGTAGGCCCAAAGCTGGCACACTCTTGTTTTAAGCTTAAAACAGTAGATCAAGCTTAAAGAAGGCAAGCACAACAACCAATGCTGAAACCCCCCCCCCCATCAAACATTGTCTGCCCAACCTGTCCCCCAGGCCATGCCAAGAATAAACTGCAACACCTTTTTGCAGAGGCAGGCCACAGCAGCACATTGCCCAGCATCAAAAAAATTTACAAAAATTTAAAAAAGGCCTACCAGGTGTCCTCTCAGGATGTCCAGCACAGTTGATCCTCCAGGCAGATGTCCTCCAGGCTCCAGGTGCAGTCTCTCTTCTTCTCCTCTCTCAGTCACAGCTCATCAGCAGCAGCAACAGAAGTGTTCCAGACAGTCTTGCTCCAAATTTAAATCCCCTGCTGCAGCCTCAGCCAAAGATTTAAATCTATTGGCTGGCATGAGAATGCAGCAGTGGGATTGGTGACTCCTAAAGTCCCCCCTCCCCTGCCTTTCCCCACCCACACTCCAAGAGCCACCCTCCTCCTGCTCCCCCTCCCCTACCTGTTAGTTTTGGCGGGAATCTCTGCTGCTTTGCAAATGCAAAGTGCAATGCAATGTTGCACCTTGCATTTGCAAGGCAAAGCAGGATTCCCTATCCTCCTTTGCAAGAGGGGTGGGGGGTGACAGAAGGAGTGAGTGATTCACTCCTTCTCCCCCCCTCCCCTCTTCTAAGAGCCTGCAGGAAGCCTTTGCTTCCAGCAGGATTTTTCTAGCCGCTTGCTAAGGCAAACGGCTAGCAAAAACAAAATGGCGATTCTCTAATGCCGAAAGAATGCCGAAAGAATCCCGAAACGTTTCGGCTTTTTCTTTCGGCTATCCCGAAACATTTCGGCATTCCCCGAAACGTTTCGGGATTCCTGAAGAATGCCGAAACACTTTTGTTTCGGCATTCTTTCGGCATTCTGAATGCCGAAACGCACATCCCTAGTTGGCACTTCTTGTATTTTCCATTTTTGCGCATACAAAAGTCTAGCTGCTGCCGTCATGTAAAATATCAACGTCCTAAGATGGGCTGGAATTCCCTCCATTCCCAAGTTTAGTAGCAGGAGTTCTGGGTTCTTATTAATTTGAAATTGTAAAATCTCACTCATTTCTCTTATTATTTCCCCCCAGTACTGCCTAGCTACCTCACACGTCCACCACATGTGGTAGAGGGAGCCCTCATGCTTCCTGCATTTCCAGCATTTATTAGAGGTGTTCAAATTCCCTAGCGCAATCTTCTTTGGTGTCATGTACCAACGGTAAATCATTTTGTAAATGTTCTCTTTAATACTAGTGCATGTCGTTGTCTTCATTGTAGTCTTCCACAAGTATTCCCATGCCTCCATTGTTATTTCTTTGTTGAAATTTATGGCCCATTTCACCATTTGTCCTTTAACTATTTCATCCTCAGTATACCATTTCAGCAGTGCTTGGTATACCTTAGATATTCTTTTCTTGTCCTCTTTAAGAAGGGTCTGCTCTAGTTCCGAGTTTTCTGTTCGTATACCTCCCTTTACAGAGTCCGAGTTATATAAATCTCTAATCTGTCTATACTGGAACCAATCATAATAAGGTGATAGTTCCTCCTGAGTCTTTATTCTGAGTTTAGATTCTTCAGTTCTAGTTATTTCTTTATAAGTTAGACATTGTTGCTCATTATCAACAGCTCTCGGATCTATCACCTCATATGGAACTACCCACAAAGGGGTTCCTTCTTCCAGATAGGTTCTATACTTCTTCCAGATTATATATAAACTTCTCCGTATATAGTGATGCAGGAACATCGAGTTCGCCTTTACTTTATCATGCCATAAGTATGCGTGCCATCCAAATATTTTTTTATATCCCTCTAGGGCTAGTAATTTCTTATTCTTTAGCGTCATCCACTCCTTCAACCACACCAAGCAAATTGCGTCATGGTAAAGTCTTAGATTGGGCAGTTGCATTCCGCCTCTTTCCTTTGCATCTTGTAAAACTTTCATTTTCACTCGAGGCTTCTTGCCTGCCCATACAAAGTCTGATATTTTCCTCTGCCATTTCTCAAATTGCTTAGAGTCACTGATGATTGGTATTGTCTGTAGCAAAAACATTACTCTTGGTAACACATTCATCTTAACTGCTGCAATCCTTCCCAACCATGACAAATTTAGTCTGTTCCATTTAATCAAATCTCTCTCTATCTGAGTCCATAGTTTTTCATAGTTGTTTTTAAATAAGTCTATATTCTTAGCAGTCAGTTCGATTCCCAAATATTTCACCTTACTTGTTACTTCACAATCCGTTATTTCCGTTAACAATTGTTGTTTCTGCTTAGTCATATTTTTGCATAGTATCTTTGACTTCTTTTTATTAATATAAAAACCTGCCAAGTCTCCGAACTCCTTAATCTTATCTATCACTTTTGGCATGTTCTCCAATGGGTCTTCTACAATTAACATTATGTCATCCGCAAATGCTCTGACCTTATATGAATAGTCCTTTATTTTAATTC
Organism: Eublepharis macularius; assembly: GCF_028583425.1. Taxonomy (NCBI): domain Eukaryota; kingdom Metazoa; phylum Chordata; class Lepidosauria; order Squamata; family Eublepharidae; genus Eublepharis; species Eublepharis macularius. Next base: position 18,625,015 of record NC_072793.1, on the reverse strand, counting down.
CTCGAATTTTTTCATCTTGTCGTATTTGTATCATCAGGATCTCCAATACCAAAATGAACAGCAGTGGAGACAACGGGCAACCTTGTCTTGTTCCTTTACTTATAGTCAATTTCTTAGTCGCTTCATCATTCACCACAATTGCTGCAGTCTGGTCTCTGTAAATTTCCTTAATTGCTCTAATGAATCTTTCTCCCAATTGTAGCTTTTCCATAGTGGCAAACATAAAGTCCCAGTTTAAATTATCAAACGCCTTTTCAGCATCAACAAAGAAGAAACCAACCTCTTTGTCACAACGCTTGTCATAATATTCAATAGCATTAATCACTGTCCTTAAATTGTCTCTGATTTGTCTGTCTGGCAAAAAGCCTGCTTGTTCCTCCTCAATGACTTCCGTAAGCCACCCCTTCAGTCTCTCCGCCAGTATCTTCGCAAAAATTTTATAATCATTGTTAAGTAGCGATATAGGTCTGTAGTTTTTCACATTAGTCAAGTCTTGGCCCTCTTTGGGGATCAATGATATATTCGCTTCATTCCAGGTATCTGGAATCCGCTGGTCCTTTAAAACTCCATTGATCACCTCTTTTAGGAATGGTGCCAGTTCATTGGCCATTACCTTATAAAATTTCGCTGTAAGTCCATCTGGCCCTGGCGCCTTTCCTAGATTTGCAGATTGTATTGCCTTGTTTAGTTCCTCATCTGTTACTTCACTGTTCAGTTTATTTCTCCAAGCTTCCGAAATTACTGGAAGTTTCATTTTCTCCGAATATAACGCTATTGACTCTTTATTTACCTCTTTCTTATTATACAACTTAGCGTAGAATTTGTAAAAGGCTCTACTAATGGTAGTCTGTTCCAAATACGTTTTATTATCTTCGCAAATTCTATTTATTATTTTCTTTTCCCTTCTCTTCTTCAGTTGCCATGCCAAATACTTCCCAGGTTTATTTGCACCTTCAAACGCTTTCTGATTCAATCTTTTAAGATTCCACTCCAATTCCTTATTATTCATTGCTGTTAACTGTTCTTGAAGTATTTTAATTTCCTGATATAATTTCTTTTTCCCTGGTCTCTTTTTTAACTCAGAGGAGTTAGCCGTGTTAGTCTGTAGTAGCAAAATCAAAAAGAGTCCAGTAGCACCTTTAAGACTAACCAATTTTATTTTATTGTAGCATAAGCTTTCGAGAATCAAGTTCTCTTCATCAGATGCCTGATCCGAACTGGTCAAATACAGAAGAGGAGGGGAGGGGAAAGAACAGGACATATATCACAAGAAGACAGAATGCAATTAGTGTGAAGGCAATCAAAACATTCCTTTGCTTGTAAATGTAAACATCTCCTTTTGGTGTGGAGTCAGTTTGCCGCAGTGAAGGTATACAATTCCTATGTAGTATAAGCCCTCGATAACCACAGCTCTCCCTGCCAGCTGCATCTGACAAAGAGAACTGTGGTCCCCGAAAGCCCACAGGCACTCAGGCTGAGATAATTGACAAACAAAGCCCACACCAGGCGTCTCTGGGCTCCCCCAGACCACGCCTCTGTAAAGGAAATCTGTTACCTGTGATAATGTGATAACCATTCATAGTCTCTATTCAGTCCCAGCTTGACAGAGTCAAATTTGCATATGAATTCCAATTCAGCAGCCTCCCGTTGGATTTTGTTTTTGAAGGGTTTCTGTTGAACCACAGCGACTTTTAAGTCTTTGGTGGAATGTCCTGGTAGATTGAAGTGTTCTCCCACTGGTTTTTGGACGTTTCCATTTCTAATGTCAGATTTGTGTCCATTTATTCTTCTGCGTAGAGGTTGGCTGGTTTGTCCAATGTACAGAGCAGAAGGACATTGTTGGCACATGAGGGCATATATCAGATTGGAGGATGAGCAGCTGTAAGAGCCAGAGACAGTGTAGTTGATGCCATTGGGTCCTGTAATTGTATTCCCTGGGTAGATATAGGGGCAGAGCTGGCATCTGGGTCTGTTGCAGGGCCTGGTACCTGTGCTGGTGGCCCTGCTGGCCGATTCATGATTGTAAGTGAGAAGTCGTTTAAGATTGGGGGGCTGTCTGTAGGCAAGGAAAGGTCTTCCACCCAGGACTTCTGAGAGAGAGGTATCATTTTCCAGGATGGGTTGTAGCTCCCTGATGATACGTTGGATGGGTTTGAGCTGGGAGCTATAGGTGACAACCAGTGGTGTTCTGTTGTTAGTTCCTTTAGGTATGTCCTGGAGCAGACTGTTTCTGGGTACTAGTCTGGCCCTGTTGATTTGTTTCTTCACTTCATTTGGTGGGTACTGTAGTCTCAAAAATGCTTGTTGTAAATCTCTTAAGTGTGAGTCTCGGTCGAGAGCATCGGAGCAGATACGGTTGTAACGTAAGGCTTGGCTGTAGACAATAGACCAAGTGGTATGTTTAGGGTGGAAGCTGGAGGCATGTAGATATGAGTATCGGTCTGTTGGTTTCCGGTATAAGGTGGTATTTATTCGTCCATTATGTAGTTGTACAGTGGTGTCCAGGAAGTGTACCTGTTGTGTAGAGTGGTCCAGGCTTAGGTTGATAGTAGGGTGAAAGTTATTGAAGTCCTGATGAAATCTCTCAAGGGCTTCCTTCCCATGGGTCCAAATGATGAAGATGTCATCCAGGAATCTTAAGTATAGTAGTGGTTCCAGTGGATGGGAGCTGAGGAAGCATTGCTCCAAGTCCGCCATGAATATGTTAGCATATTGTGGTGCCATGCGTGTGCCCATGGCTGTGCCATTCACCTGTAGATATAAGTTGTCACCAAATTCGAAGTAATTGTGAGTGAGTACGAAGTGACAAAGTTCAGTGGCGAGGTGTGCTGTGGTTTTGTCCGTGATAATATTCCGTATGGCTTGCAGTCCATCTGCATGTGGGATATTGGTGTACAGGGCCTCCACATCCATGGTTGCTAGGATGGTGTCATCTGGTAGGTTGTCAATGGACTGTATTTTCCTGAGGAAGTCAGTGGTGTCCCGTAAGTAGCTGCGTGTGCTTGTGGCATAGGGCCTGAGGATAGAGTCCATGTATCCCGAGACTCCTACTGTGATGGTGCATTTTCCTGAAACAATTGGGCGTCCTGGGTTACCTGGTTTGTGGATTTTGGGTAGTAGGTAGAATCTTCCTGGTTGTGGTTCCTGAGTGTATCTCAGCCTGAGTGCCTGTGGGCTTTCGGGGACCACAGTTCTCTTTGTCAGATGCAGCTGGCAGGGAGAGCTGTGGTTATCGAGGGCTTATACTACATAGGAATTGTATACCTTCACTGCGGCAAACTGACTCCACACCAAAAGGAGATGTTTACATTTACAAGCAAAGGAATGTTTTGATTGCCTTCACACTAATTGCATTCTGTCTTCTTGTGATATATGTCCTGTTCTTTCCCCTCCCCTCCTCTTCTGTATTTGACCAGTTCGGATCAGGCATCTGATGAAGAGAACTTGATTCTCGAAAGCTTATGCTACAATAAAATAAAATTGGTTAGTCTTAAAGGTGCTACTGGACTCTTTTTGATCTTTTTTAACTGTATTTCTTTGGCTTTTATTTTCTCCTCAATCTCTTGTCTTTTCTCCTCTTTCTTTTTTCTTGCTCTACCATTTAAGTCCATTAGTATGCCCCTTATAACCGCCTTATAAGCGTCCCAAACTTTGTCAGTTGGTACTTCTTTATTTACGTTGTATTGTATGAAGAACTTTGTCTCTCTTCTCAACATCTCCATATTCTCTCCTTCCTGTAACAAGTCCTCATTTATTCTCCATGCTTTCCTTTTTCTCCTTTTCCCTAATTTCCACATGATTGGATTGTGATCTGAGCCTACCATCGGCATTATTTCTACCTCCTTAGTCCATAACGCTAAGTCTTTTGAGGCCCAGATCATATCGATCCTTGATAGTGTACAGTGCCTTGCAGAATAAAAAGTAAATTGTCTACTTTTAGGATATTCTCTTCTCCATACATCTTCTAAAGTCTCCTGTTGTATCAAGTCAAAAAAGAGCTTTGGTAATAGTCCTCTTTTCTTTTGTGCAGTTGTTGTCTTTTTATCTAATTCCAAGTTCGTCACTCCATTGAAGTCTCCGGCAAGAATTATCTGGTCGTATGAAAGATCATCTAGTTGCTTCCTCAAATCCTCAAAGAAGCTTTCCTTTGCACCGTTAGGTGCATAAACTCCGACTACCAACACTCTCTTTAAGTCCCAAGTACATTCCACTGCAATAAACCTGGCTTCCACATCTTTCATTACAAGTTTTGGCTGTAGCTCCTCTTTTATGTACAACACCACTCCTCTTTTTTTCTTGTTGGAGGCCGCTACAAATTCTTTGCCCAATTTTCCTGATTTTAAATATTTTACATCCTGCTTTCTGATATGGGTCTCTTGCAAACAAACAATGTCACATTTTTGTTTTAATAGCCAGTGGAAAATATTTTTTCTCTTATTCGGTGAGTTTAGTCCATTTACATTCCAAGATAAAACTTTACACTCCATACTCATAGTCTTGTTGGTAAGTCTTTTTCATTGTCCCTTATAAATCGCTCCATCTCTCGCTCAGATCTGATGCGCTTTTTGGCCCCTCCAAACTCAAAGGACACACCTTCTGGTAATTCCCATCTGTACCTGATTTTCATGTCCTTCAAGATCTGAATTAGCACTTTATATTTTTTCCGATCTGATAACACTGACCTGGGTAATTCCTTCATTATGATAATCATCTTGCCATCAATCTCCAATGGATCTTGAAACTGTTTTGTCACAATCTTCTCTTTCAATTACAATTTCCTTATGTAGCTTTGATGTGTGTAAATCAAGGCAGTCTTCCAAAGCTGTCATTTTTTAAAAATACATATTTTACGGATATTTTGTCTTTTCCGTGGCCCTGGGTCAGCCAGTGAGCTTCATGGCTGGGTGGGGATTTGTACTTGCATTTCTCCACTCTGTCACTCTAACCCAGGGTGCCCTAACGTGGCACCCATGCGTCTCATGACACCCGCTAGTACTTCCCCTGGTGCCCACCAAGCTTTTACGAAAGTAGGTGGGCCTTTGTAAGGCAGGGCTTGTTGTTAGCTGCCCTCGTTCAAATAAAAGAAGTTTTCACAGATGCCATAAATGCACTTACTGGTAGCGGATCAGGAGGACAAGTAAGCATCAAAGTTTGTGGTTCCATTCTCTCGTCTCTTTCTCACTTCCTCCCCCACCCACCAACCCAGGCTTTCCTTTGTTTCTTTTTATTCCCCTTTTACAATTCATTTGCAAAGCACTGGAGTCGTTTGGGGTTTGCCTCTGCCTCCTATAGCGGCCATTTGGGGGTGGTGTTCAACCCCGCTCAAAGTTTGAAATGTGCCTACGGGCTCAAAAAAGATGGAGAGCACTACTGTAACCACTGCTCTACACTGTTTTTAATGTACTAATTATACATTGTAGATGTCTAAATTAACTATTGGCCTCAGATCGGTGCTTATTATAGAACTGTGACAATGGGCTAGTACTGTAGGGGCTTTCGTTCTAGTCAATGAGGCTTCGCTACTTTGTAGGGATTTAAGTGTATCGTATACATGGTAACCCACCTGCTGTGGAGAAAGGCAGATTAAAAGTGCTGTAACCACTGTTCTACACTGTTCTTAATGTACTAACTATACATTGTAGACTTCTAAATTAACTATTGGCCTCAGATCGGTGCTTATTATAGAACTGTGACAATGGGCTAGTACTGTAGGGGCTTTCGTTCTAGTCAATGAGACTTCGCTATTTTGTAGGGATTTAAGTGTATCGTATACATGGTAACCCACCTGCTGTGGAGAAAGGCAGATTAAAAGTGCTGTAATCACAATAAATGTTTCAGCATAAAACACATCTGAAAAACTTACACATGTTTTTTTTAAAAAAACATATAGCATTAAGATGTTCAGAGTGGAGTAGGTTTCTATCAAATGGTGTTAAAAGGTTTACTTTGACAAAGGCATGGAGCTCAGGGTGTGCGGTTTCCGCCTCTATAAATCCGATGATATTTTACAAATGCAGTCTATGAAATATATTCTGAACATGTGTTTAAATATGCTTGCAATGAAAAACAGAATATGTTTCCCATGCTAGTTGGGTATTTGGTTAATGCAGCATGTCTGGAATATGTTAAACATTATTTTAAATGTAATTGAAACATTTCACACACATTCTCCTGTACTCTGGGAGTGTGTAATGGAGGCAAACATCACCCTGTGTTACAGTCTGAACATAGATAGAATGGCAATAGGATATCCCCCTTTCGCATCACATAGATTCCTAGTTCATAGATTTTTTTATATGAGTATCTATGGGTTTCATATATGGTTGTCAGCTCCAAGTTGGGAAATTCCTGGAGATCTGGGGGGTGAAACCTGGAGAAACCTGGAGAAAGTGGGGTTTGGAGAGGGAAAGGACCTTAGCATGGCATAATTCCACAGAGTCCACCCCCAAAACTGGCCATTTTCTCCAGGTGAACTGATCTCTGTGGCCTGAAGACCAGTAATTCCAGGAGATCTCCAGCCACTTCCTGGAGGCTGGCAACCCTAGTTTCATAGGCAGCTTTTTGTTTCAGAGATGTTCCCATTATGTCCCCCCACAGGGCCTTGCACTATGCAGATAAGCAGCTTCTGGTGGTCCCCAGCCTTAGGGACAACCAGCTGGCTTTGACTAGAGACAGAGCTTTCTCTGCCCTGGCCTGATGGGATGCTCTACCAATGGAGATCTGGGCCCTGTGGGACCTTTTACAGTTCTGCAGAGCCTGCAAGACAGAGATGTTCCATCCGGTCTTTGATTAGGAGCCAGCATTTTGTCCCCTTTTCTGACCACCATGCCCTCTCTTTGCAGCCACTTGGATTCATATCATGACGGTGCCCATGGTTTGTGGTGTTTTAGTAGCCTGATTGTTTAGCGGCATCTGAATTATTTTTCATGTTATCTGATTTATAAGATTATGAGGTTTTATTGTATGTTTTAATTGTATATTCTTGTCGGAAGCTGACCTGAGCCTGCTTATGGGAAGGGTGGGATATAAGTAAAATTAAACAAACAAACAAACAAACAAATAAGAAGGCCCAGCCACAGCCTGACAGAAGTACTCCCAATGAGAACTAGAGATGAGCACAAACAGCAATACAAACTAAAAAAAACCATGAACAGCCTAATCTGCTGTTCACGAACAAGCTGTTAGTGAGGCCCCATTCTAAATGAACAGGTGGTTGTTGAAAGCCTCGTTCCTTCCTCTTCGTTAAGCCAGACAATCTGGCACCTGCAATCAATTCCCTTGGCAACTTAGGTAGGGATTGTCTGAACTCTGTCTGAACTCCTGCTGTTGCCCTGGAAACCCCAATCTAAGCCCAATTTAGCTTGATAGGCAGGTCTTCCTTTCAAGTGTGGAGCTCCAAATTTGTTACAACAAGGAAGCAAAGAGCAGGGGGGAGGGGGACTCCCAGCTCTGGTTTTGCAGACCGTGAGGGAGAGACAGTTGCTGTTGGCATTTTGAGAGAGAGACTGCATTGGAGCTTGAATTTTCTTTGTATGTGGTGGGATAGGGATATACCCCTTCAAGTTCCAGGGCTGCTGCCAGGCTCTGGACCAAGTTATTATTTATTATTGGTACCTTTCCTGCTGCCTGCTCAGGTCAGGTTTCTGGGAGTGGTGCAGTAGGGATCTTGACTTGGATGATGGCTGGAGGAGAGCCTGCTGGCCCCCACAAACAGCCAACCGTGAACATGTTTATGAACAGGACCCTGTTCGTGGATGGCAATGAACAACGAACATAATGTTCATTCCCCCCCCCCTGTATTCCTGTAATCAGGATGATAGAAGAATCTCCAAGAGACTGTAACCCTTTATAACCCCCTCTTCTCAATATCTGAATATCCTTTAAAGACCCTAGAGTGTGAGTTGAACGTGTTTGCCAAAGTGTGTGTGTGTGTGTGTGTGTGTGTGTGTGAAATTATGGACCGAGTTACTGTTTACTCTGATAAATGCTCCATAAAGTGAAGTCAGTCAGTCTCTTTTTCATACGCACACACCTGGGTTGTGTGTGAAAACATTTTGACAGAAATAATATATTTCACCATATCAGTAATTTCCGTTTAGAATATTTCTAGCGACTTCTAATCCAATTTATTTTTTTCTTTAAATCTTTATGTTTCTATAGCATGTCGCTCATTTGAATGTAGGAGGGATACACTTCTTTTACATGGAAGCTTTTATCTTTCCAAAGTTTTTTCTTGTCTTAAAAAACATTTTCTCTCTATGTTCAGTAATATAGTTGGGTAAACATTTATCTTGGGGATTGGTAAATGGCAAGTAATTTTGTCATTTCAGGCTTAATTGAGACCCAAGTTTCCTCTGGAAGCCAAACTAGCAGGGTTTTAAGGAGACCAAATCAAAATTCATTTGCACGGCTTTTTTCTGCACAGTCCCAGACTATAAATGTAGTTTATACTACATTTTTTTTAAAATAGTGTAGAACAGTGATAACAGCTCTTCTATATGCATTACTCATTTTAGCACAAATTCTAAAGCCTTCATCACTCGTTTTTCTTTTTGCCTTTGGCCCTCTGTAAAGAAGTAAATTTGTTCCCATATGTTATATGGAAGAAAACCAAAAAGAAATCTTGTGGCACCATGTAGACTTTTTAAATAATGTTTAATCTTAAGCTTTTGTGGACTACAGCCCACTTCATCAGATGAAAGATGAAAGGAATAGAAGAGAGGCTGATGTGAAGTTAAGACTAGATGCAACGAGTATAGGATTATTTACTCTCAAGAGTAAGCATATTCATTACAAAAGTAAGTCCTATTTAACACAGTGAAACTTACTTCCAAGATCCAGCATTAATAGTATGGGCTTTTAAAAAAGATGTTCAAGAGGGTAGTTTGTAAGAAAGAACTCTGATCTTCTATTGCACAGGAATGGGCAGCCACAGATTTATTAATTGAGTTCTGACCTAAACAACCCTAATTAGCAAATGCTAGACATGTTCCGAGTTTGAACAAATAGTTTATGATTGGAGAGCAATTAGAAGCCTTCCAACCTCAATGTTATCATCAGCCAGGGTGGATAAGCAGGCAGAGGCAGAAAATGGGAAGAGGGGCAAAAAGACAAACTAAAGCGGAGATTCAGGATTAAGTTAACCTCTTCCACACACTTTTGGTAAAATAACCCTTTGAGAATCCCAGGAGTAAAAATTAACTCATTCCCACACTAAGTGTTCTCACACTTCCCCTGTCTGTACTTTAAGAAAAAGTTTCTGTTGCTTATAAAACCAGGAAACTTTCTGCTATCGTTTCCAGTTTGGTAGGACCGGAGAATTCTATGAAGGATAAAACACTGATAATTCCTTGTAATAACGTAGGCATGAAGGTAAATTTTACCTTGGAATGGGCTTCTCAAAAAACAAAACAATTGAAATGACTTTAGAATTGATTTCCTGATGTGCTTAGTTTTAATTCCTAAGCGACCTTGCTTTTTAAAATGCAGAAGGATAAAATTCAACCCCCCCTCCTTTCCCGTCATCTCTGCCTATCCCTATGTCAAAGTTTCAGCTGTTGAATTTTCACCGCACAGTCTGCAGTTAAAGCTACAGAGCCTCTGTCAAGAAAAAAACAGTAGCGTCATTCCATTAAATGTAACACGTTCTGCAAGTCCTATGCATTCATTTCTAGAGGTGTGAAAACTGTGAATTGATCCTGCAAATATTGATATTTGAAGCTCGCTTTTCCCCAGTTAGCCAGCCAAAGCTACTTTATAGGAATCAAACTCATCTTCTCCCAATGCCAGAAGGCTGGCTAGAAGTGCCAATAGGCACGGAGAAAATTCTCTTGTGCTTTTTATAGACTTCATCTTATAGAAAGCCCATATCAACAAAGGCCAGACTGCAGATCAGTATTCCAACTTCCAAACTCTAAATTATGCTTTACATGACAACAGCGGCAAGAATATTATATGTGCAGAAATGGAAAGTGTGAGAAATACCATCTATTGGAGATTGGATACAAAAGTTGCCGTACATGGCGGAAATGGACAAAATGACAAGAAGACTGAGAGACCAGAACGCTGAAGAATTTTTTAAGGATTGGGGTAGATTGAAGGAGTATTTGGAAAAAAAGTGAGACGTGAAGGGGAAACTGGCAATTTGAAAGTTATTAGGGGAATTTAGTGGGGACAGTAATCTTTACCATTTAAAGAAAAGTTTTAATTATAGTAAAGTTTAAATTTTAAATAGACTTGAGTTTAATGGAAATTATTTAGTTTATTAATGTAATAAGAGTTAATTATATAGAGAGAGAATAAATGTTTGCCTTCAAATAAATGAATTCTCAAAAGTAGAAACCTCGACAGGTGAAAGAAAACCCAATCAAAAATTATTGTAAAGCTAAATGAATACTTTTTTTTCTTTACACAGAATCAACAAGCATTGTTTTACTCAATGAACAAGGTAAGTATTCCAAAAGGTAAGTCCAAGGTAAGTACTCCTTTTGGAATACTTACCTTGGACTTTTCTAAAGGACGGGTTTGATCATTTGAATGGACTTATGTGGACTGAGAGATTATTTCATGAAAGCGGTCTGGGGGCCAAGCTACACATGACGAATGACACTTGAATGGCAAGTGTATTTCTCCCTGTTCACTTGCCCTCCACTCAATCCACTTGCCATTCAAGTGTCATTCATCGTGTGTAGCTTGGCCCTGGGCTTGCATGGTTTGCTGTTTAATTAATTGAATACACTTGGTTAATTATTCTTGTTCATTGAGTAAAGCAATGCCTGTTGAGTCTGTGTAAAGAAAAAAAGTATTAATTTAGCTTTACAATAATTTTTGATTGGGTTTTCCTTCACTGGTACAGGTTTCTATTTTTGAGAATTCAGTATTGACGTGGGGGTTCCTCTGCTTTGTGTGCCTTCGAATATGGCAGAAGAAAATATGAATTTGACCATTTAAATGACGATAAGCCCTCTAGCTGCAGGCTTAATGGGTAGAAAAAGGCCGCTGAAGCCTTTTATGCCATGAAAGTAAATAAATAACATCACCTGGTAAATAAGAACCCAGCCAGACTATATTAAAGGGACAAGACATTTTTTTTCTGTAGGCCTGTTGGCTCTCATGAGTTGAATGGAATAACAGTAATTGACTTCAAATGCCACAATGCTTAAACCATGTTATACCGCAGAAAAAAACAAAATACAGCCATGTTTCAGTAAGGTACATCGAAGGAATGATACTGTGCTACTTGAACATATTGTATTCTGAGGGTCATAAAGGCATGGCATAAGTTTGCATGTGATTGCGGCCTTAGAATTTTTAATTTTTAGAAATTTATATTTCATTTTTCTTTTCTCTCCAATATGGACTCCAAGTGGCTTGCAACATCCTTTCTCCATTTTATCCTCACAACAACCCTGTGGGGTGGGTGAGACTGAGAGAGATTACTCTCAGGTCATCTTCCATGGCAAACTTCCATGGTCATTAGAATCTGGGCTTCCCACATCTTAACCTGACATGCTGGCTCTCAGAACATTATGTCTGCCTTCATCCTAGGCTCAGATTAAATTTCTTGCACAAGATTGGTCCATTTGTCACAGATCCTTAGAACAGTCATCTGAGGGCCAAGCTACACATGACGAATGACACTTGAATGGCAAGTGTATTTCTCCCTGTTCACTTGCCCTCCACTCAATCCACTTGCCGTTCAAGTGTCATTCGTCATGTGTAGCTTGGCCCTTAGAAACAGAAATATCTATGTGAAGGAGGCTTCCTAAGGATGGCTGTTTCCACATGGCTTACCTCGTTCCGGAAAACAGCGAAATCTCGCAAGAAATAGTGTGAGAAGATGCTGTTAGCATGTGAAATCATGCAAAAAGACCCTGTTAGCATGTGAAATCACGTGAGAAGATGCTGTTATTGTGTGAGAAGATGCGATAACAGTGTCTCCTCGCGTGATTTCGTGTGAGATTTTGCTGTTTTCCAGAACAAGGTAAGCTGTGTGGAAACAGCCAATGTTTTCTGGAATGTTAAAAAGTTAGGGTCCAACCCAACCAAAATAAAACATGTTAAGGCATCATTGTTTTAAAGAGAAGTATGCACATGGTTGACTCTAACAACTGAAATCCATTAGGGTTTAACACTTTAAGGAGAATTACATCCTCCATTTTTGAGGCACTAACCTGATCTCTGAAGCAGAAAACTGAAATATATTGGAATTTATCCCACAGCTTTTAGGGTGGGAAATAAAAGGCCAGAGCTAGTTTACTTCTAGCTTTCTATGTATAGTCTCCATAGTGAGACTGAAATATCACCAGCCAAGATCTTGATTTATATATCTTTGCTCTTTGATTTGCAAGGATTTTAAAATGTTCCATGTAGACCCAGCTTGCCCTTCCAGTTTTATGGCCAAAGTTTAAAGTTAGTAGGTTACAAATTTGAGCAAACTGCATTTCAACAGTAAACAAGCAAAAGTGACCACATTGGTATTGGGTTCCCAATAAATATCAAACCTGACGTAGATTGGGTTTTCTCCTCCCCCCCTTTCTTGGACTACCGGCTGCTATTTGCATTCCAGTAATCAAATTTTGCTATTTTTTTTAACATGACTTGAATAGCTTCATGTTGTACCCTCGCCTTCAACCACAGAGCTTATTGTGTTCACTATTAAATGGCATGGTCAGAGACTGTAGCCTGATTTGTCTAGCTGTAACTGTGTCTTAAATAAACAGGACAATCCAGCTTGGTGTATTTATTTTTCATAATCTGAGGCAGCAGTAGAGTGGGAAGCTAATTTTACAGAAAGAATACTCCTGGCATAATTTTCCTTCTAAATAATTTTACTGCCACTGATGTACTCAAAGGTAGACTTTGTATCTGAATAATAACCAGACATGTGTCTACTGAGCAGGGTAAAAGGGGAAAGGTTCCACATTAAGAGCGAATGATCTGCCAAGTAGGAGTTATTTTGCTCTAGCCATACACATTCAGCAAAAAAAAAATATATATATACTCAAGGATGCCAAACCTCCTCATACTGAAACATAGCAGGCACCAGTACTCTACCCCTGCACCCCAGTTCCAGCTGAGATGGACTAAAAATTAGAAGGGTTTGTAAAAATGTGAAATGTCCCTTTTTGGAAAAAATCCTAGATCCTATCTCACTAAAACCTCAGGACGGATATAGTCATTTCACTTCATCATTTCTGGTCATGCTGACCGGGCATAATATATATATATATATATACCTCAATCTCCGTCATATGTGGAAGTCAAATGACGTGTTTAAGGCTGCTGCTGTCTAGGAGAGAGACAGAGATTTTATCTGGAGAATCTTTGTGAGGTTATGCCTAGCAACTTTGGAATAGAAGACCTGACTAGTTTTCTCAAGAACTGTAGAGCTTTTAACTTGTGCAGGGGTGCTTTCTTAAAAAGAAACCAATATTATGCTGTGAGAGGAGGTGGGAGCCGGCGACCACTTAAATATCGGGTAGCCGGACCTGGGAGGAACCTGCGCCTCCCAGGTCCAGCGCCAGGCCGCACCCCCAACCAGAGAGCCATGTAGTCCCTGATTAGCCAGCCTATGGAATTTGAATTTCCCAGGCACAGGCCGGCCAGGGGCTGCCAGAGAAGACCTCATGGCAACCACCATGCGCCCCCATCCCTCCGCCACCCCATAGGCCACAACTTGACCCCCAGGTGAGTCTGGGGAATGGCATTATTGTGCTCCACAGTTGCCACTTAAAGAGCTGTGTCAGAACTTTACCAGTACTTTATTAAATACCACCATGCTTACAATGTATTGAATTAAAGGTCCCTTTTGCAATGATGCGGCTTCTCTTTTCCATTAGTATTTCTGTTACCTAAGGAAAGGTTGCTTGGAATGAGGAGCAGGTGGGCCCAGCAAGAGAGAGAGTACTGACCCATTGATGAGTTGTGAGTAGAACCCAAAGACCAGTCCAATTTTCCATTTTATTTATTTATTTATTTGCATTTCTAGACCGCCCTCCCCATCGAATGGGCTCAGGGCGGTGTAACAACATACAATTTATAACATACAGTTTAAAACAATAAAAACATTATGAATAAACATTTTAAAACATTATTCCACGTGCAATAAAATTTCTCAAATGGCGGGTATAAATTTTAAAATTCAGCATTTTAGGCACAGGGCTTGGCTCTTACACAATGACCTGCGTCACACTTTATGAGTGCCTGCATGGGTGGTGGATGGTCTTCAGTGGTGTGGCTGGCAAAAGGACAGCCTAGCCCCTAACAAATGCCTGGTGGAACATCACCATCTTGCAGGCCCAGCGGAAGGATAACAAATCCCGCCGGGCCCTAGTCTCCTCAGACAGAGAGTTCCACCAGGTCGGAGCCAGGACTGAAAAGGCCCTGGCTCTGGTAGAGGCCAGACGGACCTCCCTGGGCCAGGGACCATCAGCAACTGCTTATTAGCTGATTGAAGCGACCTCCGGGAAACATATGGGGAGAGGCGATCCTGAAGGTATGCTGGATTCAGTCTGCATAGGGCTTTATAGGTCAACACCAAAACCTTGAACCGGACCCAGTACTCAACTGGTAACCAGTGCAGTTGACGGAGGATGGGTGTTCACACTTTGACTTTGGAAAGTGTATTTCCTCTTGACTTGAGGAAAAAAGTTATTTGTGCAGACCTTAATCCTAAGTATCAATGATCTATACACATCGGTTAAACTTTAGGTTATTATCCCTTCTCCTACATTTGAACAACAGTCTCATTTAGGAGTTAAAGGTCAGGTTTCTGAGAAGGAATAGACCAACTATTGGCAGACAGTCAACTCTTGACTCTTCTTACTTCAAGGGGTCAGGTCCAAAAGGCCATTTTCACTTTTTTGAGTTTTTATTTCCCTTCCATCTCCATTTCTCCCAATATGTTTCCCGCAGGGCCTTGCACTCTGAAGATAAGCAGCTTTTGGTGGTCCCCGTCCCATGGGACATTCACCTGTCCTCAACCAGGGCCTGGGCCTTTTTGGCCCCACTCCTGGCCTGATGGAATGGGCTTCTGATCAAGATCCAAGCCCTACAGGATCTGTTACAGTCCTGCAGGGCTTGTAAAATGGACATGTTTTGCCAGACCTTTGGATGAGAGCCAGCGAATTGTCCCCTGCCAGTCCCCCCCCCCACCATGTATTCAATCACTGGCTGCCCCAGGCTTACATTACAGCTATAGCCATGTTTTTTGGATAATTAAATGTAGCCTGTACTTTTTATGGAATCAACCTAGTATTTTACATTGAACTATATTGAGTTTTAAATACTTTTTTTAGATGATTGATGATTTTAATTTGTAATGTTTCTTTGTTGTTAGCTGTCAGGAATGCATACATCCCTGCCATTAATGTATATGTGTTTTACAAGCTATACTGAGTTATTAATGTGCACTGTGCTGGAGGAGGGTTGGTGATCAGTTATAACTATGTATTTTCATTTTTAGCAGTGAATGGCCTTGGAGGCCAGATGTGGAATGAAACATGGAGCAATTCTCACAGACAAAAATGACTTAACACTGTGCTGTGTCTAAAATGCTCTTATCACTTCTCCTGGAGCTCTGGGATGTTTGCTCCAGAATGCAGTGGACCCCAGGGTGGGAAAATCTCCCTATATGTAGTTAGTCTTTGTTTGAATGATCACTTCTGCCGATGACCATCTTAGAGTAAAGACCTTGTACTGATAGATCCTTAATAAAGTTACCTTATCCAAGACACCAGCATGCTTGCTTGTAAGGGGCTTTGGGATTGAACTGCCAAGGACTGACACCTGCCCCCTGGGGAGGGTGGGGTATAAATAAATAAATAAATAAATAAATTTGCTGCAGATCTAATGATGACTAGTGCTATAAGTACTAACAATACAGAGGTGCCTTCAATCCAAACTAGCAAGCAACAAAGGTGGAAAACCACAAATGAAGGCAAGAAACTTAATGTCTATTTTATAATAAAAGAAGGGACAATAAATAAGTATATATACAACCAGTGTAATCAGTCAGCAAGTAAATAAACCGAAAAATTCAGTTGAATATACAGGACCCAAGTGCTATACACCGTTTAAGCGCAAACATGGACTGAAAGGAACAATCAGTCCATCAAAAACTTCTTTAGGACAATGCCAGAATCAGACATAAGGTTCCTCAGTCCTGAAAAGTCCATGCGAATGGTGCCCAGAAGACAAAAGGTCTGATGAACGGAGTCGCCCCGCCCGACATTCAGGGCCAGCAAGGTTCCTGATGTTTCCAGTGATCTTCCTCAGGGGCGGATGAACATCAGATGCTGATGAAAATATGTACATTAATACACAATCACAAACATTATGATTCCAGTTAAATATTAGACATACAGTCACCGAAGGAGATAGTCAAAAATAGCACCAAAGAATCAAAGGTCCACAATGGCGACCAAGTGCACAAGAAATCCAAACCAATCAAATTTAAAGAACACTTAATCAACGCAGCCAAATAAAACTCTTAAAGGGACATACCAGCACCGTATGGGATATCCTTTATAGAACCAGATGAACTGGTTGTTCCTTTCAGTCCATGTTTGCGCTTAAACGATGTACAGCACTTGGGTCCTGTATATTCAACTGAATTTTTCAGTTTATTTGTTGACTGATTATACTGGTTGTATATATACTTATTTATTGTTTCTTCATTTATTATAAAATCGACATTACGTTTCTTGCCTTCATTTGTGGTTTTCCACCTTTGTTGCTTGCTAGTGCTGTAAGTCGTCATTTTTACAGCTAAAGCAATGTACTTCTCTCGTCTCAGGAATCAGCAATGGGGCAAGTTAAAAATCACCATGGAGCTTTGAAAGATACTGCTGAGGAAATTTCAAGTTCTCACTGCTCAGACAGACGTCTTTCCCCTGACACTGGGGTATAAAAATCCTGCTGAATATTGCTATCAAAGGCAGGAATGTATCTGAATTTTCTTTCATAGGAATTTTTTCTCCAGATTTAGTTATTCCAATTTACTTGGTCTCACATCAGCCCCAATTTATTTGCCATCTATCATTTGTCCAGTTTGCTTTTACAAGATTTGTAAAGATGACTGCAGTTTTGCATCTGATGAAGAAGTACCTGACGTAGAGATGGGCACGAACTGAAATACGAACCAAAATTAAGCACGAACCAGGCCGGTTCATGGTTCGTGAACTGCGGTTCATCAGATCCCATTTCTGACGAACCACCACAAACTTTAGGTTGGTTCATTTGTTGGTTCGTGACTGCAGGCAGCCTGGTGCCAATCAATCAGTTTCCTAGGCAAAAGGGATGGACTTCCTGCAGACCTTCTGCTGACCCAGAAGAGATGATTTTCTGACCTGGATGTGACATTTTCACGAACCATACAAACCGGTTCGGGAACTGGGGCAGGTTTGTGAAAGTTCGTGATTCGTGAAATTTGACGAACCATGACCCGTATGGTTCAGGTTTTTTTCCAGTTCGTGCCCATCTCTAATCTGATGAAGAGAACTATGGTTCTTGAAAGCTTATGCTACAAATAATTTGGTTGATCTTAAATGTGCTATTGGACTCTTTACTATTTTGCAACTACAGGCTAACACGGCTAACTCCTCTGCTGTTATGCATTGTGTTGTTGTTTAAAATACAGGACAAAAAGCAGGAACAGAGGTAGAAGTGTCCCCTTGACACAGCATAAATGTAGGAACTCTCCCTTTCCCTTCAACATAAGAAGGTCTCTGTAGGAAAACTCTCTCAATGTCAGCCTGGTTTTGCATGGTAATAAACTGAGTTTTGACATTCAGTGTCTGCTCTGAGTGGAAGTAGCTCTCCAGGGCCACAGTCCAGAAAGAAAATTTCCTTTAATGGGAAATGGTAAAGATGAAATTTGGGACTTTCTGTATGCAAAGCATGTACCCTATTACTGAACCATGATATTTCTCCTTCATCAAGAGCATTCTGAAGGTCTTCATCAAAAGAACTTTAACTATGATGGGAAGATATTTGCTCTTGCCCCAGTTGCATGTGGCTGCTCATTATAAAAGTTATTCCATGAGATCGCAATTAATTTAAAATAATGGACAGATCTGAGGGACTCTCAAACCACCTTTGGACATATTTTGCACAGAAAATGAGGGGAGGTTACTAAATCATTGGCTTGTTTGTTTGTTCATATTAGCCAAATGTCCCAAGCATGCAGTGTCTTCAGGCAAGGTACAGCCAGTTCACCTCAGGTTGTGGTTGGCATGCATTTGTTTGTACTGTCAGAATGAAAACCTCCATGAATAAATAAAGGTAAAAAAAAATGTGAAAGAAGGCACGATTTCTGTGACTCAGCAGATGGCATTCGTCCCGAGCCTGCTTAGACGGGCTGGGTAGGACATCTATAGAGTCAAAAGACAAAAATGACTTCCATACAGTTTTTATCATGTGTCCTTGTTTATGTCTATTGAGTCCACAAATGCAGATATTTACTAGAAGAAACTGGTCTCAAGTAGGAAAAAGTGGATGCATTTAAAGACTATGGCGTGGGTGGAGAAACGCTGGCATGCTGTTTCAGTGACATGTGAAGTCCAGTTATAATGTAACTTTAGTCAGTTGCAAAGTTTCTCTTCCCTGAAAAACCTTTTCTGTACTCAGAACTTAGGATACTGAGGAGATATCTGCACTACACACAGGCCGATTCCAGACGGCCCTCCCCATCCCGAAACATCGCGCGTCGTCATGCGGAAAATGTGAAATATCGTGTTTTCTCACGCAAGTTTTGCGCGACGTCGCGCAAAACTCGCACGAGAAAACGCGATATTTTGCGTTTTCCGCGCAACGACGTGCAACGTTTTGGGATGGGAAGGGCCATCTGGAATCGGCCACAGTTATCCATTTTAAACCATGACAACTGTTATAGCTCACCCACAGACATACACGCCCCCCAAAATTCTGGGAGTTGTTGATTGCTGAAAATTCTCTGGGCCTCTTGCACAACTGCAATTCCCAGGATTTTCTGAGAAATAGTAATTGTATTTATTTATTTAGAAAAAATGTATGCTTCTACTCCATGGAACCTGCTTAAGGCAGCTTACAAAGTAAAAAAAATAATAAAATATAAATAATAAAAGCTGCTAACAATTAAAAACACAGCATTAAAAACTAAACCCAGTACTAAAATCCCAGCAAGAGAATAAAACCAGGATAAAACAGCTTTAAAAAAAAAAAACTTTATTTTTCATTTTTAGTAACATATATAACAAATATAACACATATTATATAACATATATTATATTATTATATAACATATTATATAACATATATAACACCCCATGGTGCAGAGTGGTAAGTTGCAGTACTGCAGCCCAAGCTCTGCTCACAACCTGAGTTCGATCCTGGCGGAAGCCGGGTTCAAGTAGCCAGCTCAAGGTTGACTCAGCCTTCCATCCTTCCAAGGTTGGTAAAATGAGTACCCAGTTTCCTGGGGGTAAAGTTTAGATGACTGGGGAAGGCAATGGCAAACCACCCCGTAAAAAGTCTGCCAAGAAAACATCGTGATGCGACGTCCCCCCATGGGTCAGTAATGACTCAGTGTTTGCCCAGGAGACTACCTCTACCTTTTTAAATATAACACATATAACTTTTTTTCAACATCAACATTTACAATAAGAATGTTTTGTGTTTTGTGATTTTAGTTTCTTCAAGAGCTTTTTGATAGGCGGAATTCTGTGCTGTACTGTGTTGAACCTTATTTGCTTGGTTAGGGAGTCTTTGGTCAGTGAAACCTTTTGTCATCTTGACTTGAGTAGTGTAGACTGTATTCTTTAATAAATAACTGAACGATATATTTGTGTTTCTGGTTGTGCCTCATTGACAGAGATGAATTCAAAGAATAGGCACCATTTCTCTCTGAAGTCGGTTGGTTTGGGATAGATCTCAGCTTTAGAGAGGCCATCTGTTATTTTTTCAGTGATGAAATGTTCCTATACTTTATGATGCCAGTTTGTTAATTTAGGTGTTTTTTTGTGATTTCCATTTCACTGCTATTGTTGTTTTGGCAGCTACTAATAGGGTTTTTATAAGTTCCCATCTGATTTGTGAGATTTTAATTTTACCCCAATGGTGTAAGAAGATTATTGATAAAACAGCTTTCAAAACAATCTCATATTTTAAAAAATGGCTTAGATGTTGTTTTGAAAGCAACCTAAAACAGCATTTTTGTCCATTTTTTGATTTGGAAATTTCATAATGCACTCTGGGTGGCCTTAGGAACTGTTGGCAGTCTGAAGGTTGGGACCAGGGTCATGACTAGACATGGGCACGAACAGGAAAAAAAACGCAAACAGGCTGTTCATTGTTCGTTCCCAATGACGAACATGAACAGACAAACAGAACCGAACATATCCCGTTAATGAACGTGTCCGGTGTTGCTTTCAAAACATTCTCATATTTTAAAAAATGGCTTAGATTCACCATAGTATTTTGCTAGAATGTTCATCTGCAGAGCACGGGCACCTCTTTTTCAGACCAAAATGCCTCCTGAGATGCTCCTTCATCCTCAGGATCAGTGTTTCTGAGGATTGTTTGGGCTGTAGCAGGAGGTAGGAAGCAAGAAATTTGTATTAATCCATGCAAACACTTGAGAGGATTCAAGCCACAGTTTGGGTGTTGTTTCAAGGTTTCTTCATTTGGGTTTTTATTCTGTTTGTTGTAATTTCAGGGTACAAATTGTATTATTCTTTCCAACCTCTGTCTATTAGACAGATTTCTGGATCTCTGTGTCTAAATTCAGAGTAATCACTGATAGAATTTTAGAATTCCAGCCTTCACCTGTACATACAAAACCAATCATGTTATGGGCAGCCCACGCCAATATAATTTAAACTAGTATTGAAAAGGAGTTGTAGGGCCAAACTACAAGTGACAAATGACACTTGAACGGCAAGTGGATTGAGTGGAGGGCAAGTGAACAGGGAGAAATACACTTGCTGTTCAAGTGTCATTCGTCACTTGTAGCTTGGCCCTCAGAAGCAGCAAAACAAGAAACCATTATTGCCTTTTCTGGGCAAGGGGATCGAAGAAGCAGTAGCAGACCAACTCCAGGTCTTTTGGGATAACTCCCACCCTTTTCAGTTTCAGGCTGAGCTATAAGACTGAGATAGCACTGGTGACTTCATTTGATGATCTTTGCCTGAATGTAGAGAAAGGCCATGCCTCTTTGTTGCTCCTCCTAGATTTATATGCAGCCTTTAATACAGTCAATCAAGTCATCGTGTTGATACACTTGGAGGCCAAAGTAGGTATCAGGGGACATGCCTTGGACTAGAAAGTGGTAGCAGAGGGTGTAAAGCCATAGAGTCCACCCTCCAAAGCAGCCATTTTCTCTAGGGAAACTGATCTCTGTGGCATGGAGATCAGTTGTAATTCCGGGAGCTCTCCAGCCACCACCTGAAGGCTGGCAACTCTAACCCCCCCTGCATGATCATCATCATCACCATCATCATCATCATCATCATCATCATCATCATCATCATCATCATCATCATCATCATCATCAAACTGCACTTATACCGCTCTTCTAGACAGATTAGTGCCTTACCTAGAGCAATGAACAAGTTATTGTTATTATTATCCCCACAATACAGCTGGGGAGATGGGGCTGAAAGAAATGGTTTATCCAAGGCCACCTACTGAGCTCATGGCAGTAGTGGGATTCAAACCAGCAGAGTGCTGCATCTAAGGCCCTCAGGTCCTGCTGGAGCTACAGAGGTATACAGGGAGGACCAAGTAATTGTGTACTCCCCTGGATCCCCATACTTTTTTGTATGCCACTTTAAGGCATTTTAATGCTATTTATTTATTAGATGTCATTTATTCACCAAAATAATGTAAATGTTTGGAAAATGTTGATTTTAATGTTGTGGGGGGGATCCAGCGTGAGGAAAATTGTATAGGCTTGCCAGACTCCAGGTGGGACATGGAGATCTCCTGGAATTACAGGTCATCTCCAGGTGACGGTGTTCATTTCCCTTGGAGAAAATGGTTGCTTGGAGGATATTCTATTCCACTGAGCTCTCTCTAATCCCCAAATTCTGACTTCCCAGGCTATACCACAAAATCTTCAGGAATTTCTGAACCTGGAGTTGGCAACCTTAGGAAAAGGAAAATGGTAGGAAAATAATAAGAAAGGGTTCGATTCACACACACGCACACAATATCAAGCCCATTTTTTTTTAGTTGAAATGGCGTGTCTGCAAAATCCAGCAGAATCCCTAGTAAGAACTAGCATCACACAGTTTGCAGGTAGTGTTCTAAACTCTTAACATTTCTACATAATCCGACAGGAAGTGGGAAGTGCTACAAAATTGCAGACAGCAAACTGATATTGGTAGGAAATCTGCAGGATTCTTTAGAAAAGGTACATTATGCAAATCTATATACATCTATATACAATTTGTCATTACTTCCATTCCTAGTTCCTTCCCAGAATTAGTCTTAGTCTGTTCTTCATTGCTACCTCCAGTTCTTAAATCTGTGTACATTGAAAAATACAGCTATGTTTCAAATAAGTCTTCGGTCTTATCCTAAATAACACCCCCCCTCTCTTTTTTAAATTTGCAAAAGAGGTAAGATCTATGTGCTTTCCTATTCAGCCACTTTATTCTTGGCAAGGTTTACAAAAAGACTGTACTTGAGCAACGTAAGCTTTTCTTCCTGCAGGCACAATACCGAGACAGAAGGAAAAGTAAATCAAGAAGACAAAATAAACACTTTTCTCATGAAGACTCTAAGCCAAGTGAAACCTCCAATTAACGTCCTAGAGTCCAGTTGCTTTGGGGGTCTAAAAAGTCCTCGTGTAATGCACACGCATACACACGATCTATGCCTCCCTGCCTGGCAGTCTGTAATAATTGTCACTTGAAAACTGTCAAAGTTTCAGTGATTAAGGCACCCTCTTCGATTTCCACACACATGTTTTGATTTGGCAAGAGCTGCAGAAAAGCAACTGCAGCAAATCCCTGAGCTTGCCTTTATTTTGACAATAACCACATAAGACTAAAGCACTGACTAAGCTACTTTGTTTTAGTGCTAATTTTTGAAGGGGGGGGGGGAATTGAAATGTCCAACATTTTTTGAAGTGCAGCTCGAAATAGAGATGGCATGAAAAGATAACTTTTAAAATATGTAATATTAAAGAAAATAAGCCACTGGTTGTGGATTTTCCGGGCTGTATCGCCGTGGTCTTGGCATTGTAGTTCCTGACATTTTGCCAGCAGCTGTGATTGGCATCTTCAGAGGTGTAGCACCGAAAGACAGAGATCTCTCAGTGTCAAACTGTGGAGAAGTTGTTAGCAGGTAATTTATATCTACTCAGGAAGGTGGGTTTGGGCTGAGTCATCCTGTAAGAGATTCCCAGGGTGTGGAATGCTAATGGAATGCTTCACTGTATCCTGAGGAGGTTCTTTTGCATATGGATTGGTACTTGATATGCTAATCTTCTCTGCAGGGCTATTGTAAGATGTAGAGTATTTTGCTAGCCTGGTGTTTTTCAGGACTGGAAACCATGCTCTATTCATTCTTAAAGTCTCTTCTTTCCTGTTGAAGTTATGCTTATGCTTATGAATTTCATCGGCTTCCCTGTGCAATCTGACGAAGTAGTTGGAAGTGTTGTCCAGTATTTTAGTGTCCTGGAATAAGATACTGTGCCCTGTTTGAGTTAGGCTATGTTCAGCCACTGCTGATTTTTCAGGTTGGCCAAGTCTGCAGTGTGTTTCATGTTCTTTTATTCTTGTCTGGATGCTACGCTGTGTGGTTCCGATGTAAACTTGTCCACAGCTGCAGGGTATGAGGTATACTCCTGCAGAGGTGAGGGGGTCTCTACTGTCTTTTGCTGATCCACAACAATCATCGTTCTCCGGCCATGAAAACTTTTGACAAAATAAGCCACTATTTGAAATGTTAAAACATATATTTTTTTAATAAAAACAGAAATGTGGTGCTGCATTTTAACAATTACAGTCATTTGAATCACTGCATCTTTATCAGCTGAAGAGTTGGCTTATGAAATTCATTCTCTATATTAACTTAGAAAAGATGGAACACAGAATTGCATTGCTTTTGACTGCTGACAGTTGAACTCAGTCAAGCTCAGAAAATTGTCAAAAAGGACAGCTGAAGAAATCTAGTCCGCAGCAGTTCACCGCAACCAGAGATGAGTGACCCACGTCTGTTGTTCTGGATGACTCTGGTCAGGGCTGATTTAGGAAGAGGAGGGCACTTAAGAAACCCTAAGTGTCTAGTTAGGTTTCCTGTATCAGATCATTTAATTCCTGACAAGAGGTACATCTCAACAACAGTTCCGGTTCATTATGGGAAAGTACATATGTAATACTATTAAAGAATCTTTGGTTCCATTTTATCCTTTATTACAGCATGACTATTTTACATCTTTAACATTGACTAACTCAACAGAAAATTAAACCATCCAATACTACTACATAGATAATTAAAGGAGAACAGCTACGTGAGTCCACATCAGTATCTTACCCAAAAAGAGAAGCAGGTCACAAGCAAGGATCACCTTCTAAAAATAAGCTCTCACTCAATTCAATTTCCCATATTTCTAGGCTTTCAAAATCATCTAACAACAGCTAGCTCTCCTACTTGATAGTTAGCACATTCTTGGCTAACTAATTAACTTTAACTTCAACCAAAGTTATACAAATTAACATGTACTTGAATATCTTCTTTAAAAATATAAATTATTTCATACTTGCTACTTTTATTATCCTACTATATAAAAGGCTGACTCACTTCTTACCCTGGTGCACCTCCAGAGGGTGCTGCCATAGTGAGAAGCCCAAGCCAGAATCAAGCGCAGAACAGGCGGCAAGAGCAGAACCACAAGTGACAAAAGGCACAGATTGGACACTTGTCAGCTTCCCTCAAGTTTTGATGGGAAATGTAGGCATCCTAGTCTTGAAGCTTGGCTCTCTCTTTTTTTTTTTATTCATTTTATTAACTACATTAACTAACAGTACAAAGGAAAGGAAGGGGAACAAGGGAAGGAAAGAAAAAAAAACCAACAACAACATATAACATCTACACTACACAGAATGCTTTCCCTTCATACTGCCATTATTAAAAACTAAAGCTTTGTATAATATTGATGGAGTGGTCGACCTTACAAAATGCAAGTTACAATTCAAATTCAAATTAAGTTTTCCTCCCCCTCCTGGGTCCCGGACGCAGTTCTCTCTGAGCAACTGCAGCCGCAGTGCTCGTTTCCTCCCCCCGCCCCTCAGACTTCTCGTTTTCTTCTTGCTTGGTGTCTCGCTGAAATTCCGGATTTTTGTCCTCAAAATCCCTTAGTCGATCTTCTGATAATATCTTGTAAGCTTGATCTTTGTAACTGAACCAGATACCTTCCGGAAATAGCCATTTGTACTTTATTCCACGTTCCCTCAGAAGAGCTGCGAGCTTTTTATACTTAAATCGTCTTTTCCGAACTAAAAATGGAACGTCTTTCAGTATCTTGACTTTGTTACCCAAAAAGTCCAGATCCACGTTGTATGAGTTGTATAGGATAGTGTCTCGGATCCTTTTAAATGAAAAATCGATGATGATCTCGCGAGGCAGCTGACGCTTCATTGCATATTTTGAAGAAGCCCAGCGGACTTCCAAAATGGCGCTTTTAACCTCTTCATTAGTTGCCTTCGCGGGTGTCGCCAATAGTTCCGAGACCAGACCCCATAAATCCTCATTTTCCTCCTCTTTCACGTTCTGGAGACGCAAAATTGTCTGTGTTCATTCCACTTGTAGCCCGATCAGCTGGTTCTCCACCAGCTTTAACTCTTTATTCGTAGCCTTCACGAGTGACGCACTTTCCCGAGCAGACTTCTCTGCCCCCCCCGCTACTTCCTTAATGGTTTTCACTTCGCTCTCTATTAAGCCCACCCTTTGATCTGTTTTGTTCAGCTTGTCAACAAAGGGTTTTATGGCTTCGACAACCGACCGCTTCACCAATTCCTCGAGCGACTCTCCTTTCCCCTGCAGGGCAGCCGAAATTGACTTGCCCAGAGCGGGACTCTGTTTTTTCGCTGCCATTTTAGGGGGGGGGACTGCCAGCCGGATTCTGAAACTCAGCGAGGGGGAAGAACTAGCCTTCTTGACTTCAGATCCCACCACTCCTTCACGTGCGTTTGTAATAACAGAAGGGATTCGCTTACTTACAGGCTTCCGCCAAGTTCTGCTCTTTGCCGTTTTCCATGGCCCAGCAGCACTCGAGGCGCCGCACACGTCTGCCAGCCTCCATAGGGACAAATGGGCAATTTACCCCCCGCATTGATTTTTGGGGGGCTCTTCCCGCAGCGTCCCGGACCCTGCCTCCCTCACTGGGAGTCCTGGGGGCTAATCTTCGCAGATCAGCCGCCCAGTCAGGGTGCTCGGGCGCTTCCTCCCGGACCTGCGGAGAGGAGTGTCCGACATGGCTGAGAAAACGAAACCGAAATCTGAAGCTTGGCTCTCTGACTGCTGTCCCATGGACTTTTCAACTGTCACTTGTCCAACATTCCGCCAAGCTGCCTACATTTCCCATCAAAACTTGAGGGAAGCTGACAAGTGTCCAATCTGTGCCTTTTGTCACTTGTGGTTCTGCTCACAGTCTGCCCCCCCACCTTCACCAAGCTGGGATCAAGAGTGGAGCAGGTGGCAGCGCCCCTCCCCTCACCTTCACCCAGCTGGGATCAGCAGCAGAGTAGGTAACAATGTCCATCCCCTGTATTCACGCAGCTGGACTCAGGAGTGGAGCAGGTGGAAATGCCCACCTCCCCCACACACCTTCACCCAGCTAGGATTAGACAGGGAGTAGGTGCAAAGCCATCCCCCCTTCACTCAGCTGGGATCAAGAGTGGAATAGTTGGCAATGCCCACCCACTACCTTCACCCAGCTGGAATCAGGCACAGAGCAGGTGGCAATGACCCCCCCCCCCCGCATTCACCTAGCTGGGTTGAGGAGCAGAACAGGGGGTGATTCCCATACTCCTTCACCCAGATGGGAGCAGAAGCAGAGCAGGTAACAATGCCCACCCCCTTCACCCAGCTGGGATCAGGCATAGAGCAGGTAGTAATGCTCTCCCCCACGTTCTCCCAGCTGGGATCAGGAGCAGAGCAGGTGGCACTGCCCACCCCCCTTCACCCATCTGGGATCAGGAGGGGAGCAGGTGGCAATGACCACCCCCGCCACCTTCTCCCAGCTGGGATCAGGCACAGAGCAGGACACAATATCCAACCTCTCTTCACTCGTCTGGGATCAGGAGCAGAGAAGGCAGCAATGCCCACTCCCACCTTCACCTAGCTGGGATGAGTCATAGAGCAAGTGGCGATGCTCGATGCCCCTTCACCCTGCAGGAATTGGGTGAGGAGCAGGTTACAATGCTTGTCCCCCCTGGCCGGGATCATGCACAGAGCAGGAGGCAATGTCCACCACCCCTTCACCCAGTTTGGATTAGTAGCGGACCAAGTAGCAATGTCTGTCCCCTGCCTTTTTCCGGCTGGGATCAGGAGCAGAGCAGGTGACAATGTTTGCCCCCTGCCTTCACCCAGCCAGGATCAGTCATGGAGGAGGAGGCAATGCCCGCCTGCCTGTCTTCCCCTTTCTAGACCTCATTGTATTGTCCCCCACAACAGGCTTTGTTACTAGTAGCAAAGTATATTTTAAAATACGGATTACAAGTTTATCATACTTAAAAATATCTTATAAGCCACATCTTTGAACTATATCTTTGCTTCTGTGAAGTTGGACATTCTTGCTATTTACAGACACTTCTACACTTGGTCCTCAACACATATGATGTAGGCTAGATGGCTTCTAATCTATGCAAAGCCATATAATGGTTGTTGTGGGTTTTCCGGGCTGTATTGCCATGGTCTTGGTATTGTAGTTCCTGATGTTTCTCCAGCAGCTGTGGCTGGAATCTTTGGAGGTGTAGCACCAAAAGACAGAGATCTCTCAGTGTCACAGTGTGGAAAAGATGTTGGCAGGTCATTTATCTCTACTCAGGAGATAAGTAGAGCATCCTGAGTAGAGGTAAATGACCTGCCAACATCTTTTCCACACTGTGACACTGAGAGATCTGTCTTTTGGTGCTACACCTCTGAAGATGCCAGCCACAGCTGCTGGCGAAACGTCAGGAACTACAATGCCAAGACCACAGCAATACAGCCCGGAAAACCCACAACAACCATCGTTCTCCGGCCGTGAAAGCCTTCGACAATACATCAAAGCCATATAATTGTGCTACTTCTTTGTTTCTTGCTCCTCTCCAGGGCTATTCTTTTCAGATTCTCTAGATTGTCTTTTGGGCATGTTTAGCTGCGAGGCTAGGCCAGCTCTGGTGTGCAAAACATCCTCCACAATCTTTTTGGTCAAGACCAGTAACTGCCCCCCTATATTCCTGGCCATCTCCATGACACCATGCAAGAATAATTTCCATGTTTCTAAAAAGTGTAATACCTGATATGACCTTTTGCATGTATAATGTCTATTCTTCCTGATTTTAGTAGAAGATAGGAGCAGATGTAATGTTGTATTTAACAGTGTCTTCAGTCATAAACTCACTTGGCAGCCTTAGGCTGCTTCCACACAGAGGTTTTGCTCTGGTTTGGCATTCACACTGGAGCAAGGTTTTTCAGAACAGTCATACAACGTTTTCCTCTCAGGTCCAGATCTGGGGGGGCAGGGGGGTGCCTGCCTTCAGTGCTGATGAAGAGGGGGTTCTGGGTGTGGCTGCCAGCCAGGAGCACATGCCACGGAGCTGGCAGCAGCAGTGCAGGCGGCTGAGTGGGAGGGCTGGGAGGTTGTCTGCGTGCCGCCCTGGCCATGCGCTGCACTGATGGCTGCACCTGGTTCGCAGCTCTTGCACCCAGCTGGGAGTGCATGCTGGTAGAAGCAGCTCGGGGCAACTGAGCAGACGGCCTCCCAGCCCTCACATTCAGTTGCCCCATGCTGCAGCCACCAGCAAGCACTCCTAGCCGGGCACAACAGCTGCGGGCCAGACACAGCCATCGGCATGGCAGGCAGTTGGGGCGACATGTGGAGCAACTGAGCAGAGAGCTGGGAGGTCACCCACATGCCACTCCAGCTGCCAGCCTCTCCAATAGGGTGGCCAGCTCACAGCTGCTGGCCAGGGAGCGCACAAAATTTTGGGTGCACTCCCGGGGGCGGCGTTCCCTGTATGATGACATCATGCACAGTGACATCATCACGCAGTCTGGGTGTGTGTGTACTAGTGGTCACAGGGGCGACAACAGCCCTGGAGCTGCCCCTGGGGCCAGCAAGCCTCGCTACAGCCCTGTTTAATAGTATGCTTCACTTGTTTTCCCTGGCTTTCCTCCAATTATTCAAAAGACTAGTTTTTATGATTCTTTTTGGAAAAAATCACAGTCCAAGTGCATTTGGACTTGAATTGGATACTGGCGGCATGGAGATAAATGGCAGCCGCAGGTGACTCTGGCAAGGATATTGTGTAGTATAACAGCTATGTAGATGCTCCTTTGCAATTGTGAATGCCTCTACTCCTGCAGCTACATGAGCTACATGGTGAATATTTTCTGTGTGGAAACACCTTTAGTCAAACTCCTGTCTCAATTTGCCCAACCCTCTCTAATATCACACTGAACTCTATTATAAAATTGGGGTAAGAACTGCCAAGATAAGCCACTTTAATATTCTTTGATCTAAGTGCCATATAAATGTGAACTATTATTACTACAGGAAGTCTACTGATGTTAGATTTCATTCTATTCACTAAGTAGTTATTTTATTTATATTTCTGTAACCATTTATATTTTGCCCCTCAATCAGAAACTGGCTCCTGAATTAGCTAACACCATATTAAAAAAGCAACATATTAAAGGCTGTGAAAGGAACAAGAACTGAGTCTTTAGAAGCCTTAAAACAGCAGGAGATAAAGCTAAAACACAACGGATTCTCAACGCCATTAAAACTCAGCAGGAGCATAAATACCAACAGTTCAACAAAGCTGATTGATTTGAAAACAGCAGCTTAAAATCAGTATAGTGGGGGAAACTACTCACCTAAAAGT
Organism: Eublepharis macularius; assembly: GCF_028583425.1. Classification (NCBI taxonomy): domain Eukaryota; kingdom Metazoa; phylum Chordata; class Lepidosauria; order Squamata; family Eublepharidae; genus Eublepharis; species Eublepharis macularius. The sequence goes on along the minus strand of NC_072793.1, from coordinate 18,594,935 downwards.
CTGGGAGAAAGATATGTTTTTACCAGACTCCAGAAGGATAACAAATCCAGATCCAGGCAAGCATCAAAGGGCACAGCATTCCAGTCTTGGGTGCCACTACCAAAAAAGCCTTGCTTAAACTGGGGAAGCCAAGGAAGTTGTGCTAACATATTGATAATTTCACTCTGTGGCATTCTGTACCAGTTGCAGTTTCAAAACTATTTTCAGATATAGTCAGGGGTCATTTTGTAGAAAAAGAGCTGGAGGAACTCATTAGCATAACTCATTAGCATGACTCATTAGCATATGTCATGCCCCTTGACATCACTGGAAGTGTGTCATTAGCATAGCTGATTTGCATATGTCACACTCCCTGACATCACCTATCCTGGCTGTTTTGGACCCAATCCGAGCCATTCAGGGCCGAAATTGGGTCCAATATGGCAAAAAAGGGCTGAAAATGGCCAAAAAGGGGCCCAAAATGGTCAGGATCAGGCCACTGCTGAGTGGGAGAGTGATCCACCTCCCGTCAGAGGCCTGATCCGGGCTGTTTCAGCCCCAATCCAGGCTGAAACGGGCCCAAAATGGCTGAGAGTCAGGTGGGCGGGGCCACCTGACACGTGACCTCTTTGGGGAACTGGCAGAACTGCGTTCCTGCACGGTCCCCCTCAAAATGAGCCTTGGATATAGCCCACATTGAGGGCTCTGCAGTTATCTGACCTGGATGTTATCTGACCCTGGAAGGGTTCCTATTGGCAATACTGTTGGTTATTAGTTAGCACAGTGCAGAATATGTGCCTTGGGCATAGTAAGTACACGCTCCCATATTTAGCTCTATAAAATACTTTACTACATAATAGGATAAAAAAGAGTTACATTGATACCATTCGGGATGACCTGTTAGGGGTCTTAGCCAACAACCTCCCACTTAAGGAGTGGATCTACAAGTCTGATGCAGTGATGGATCAGCTATCAATATTAAAATCTAAGGCAGCTCCTTGGAATAAACCAATCAAATGTGACCATTTAAGATCTCCCTACCTAGCCAGTATTTCTTATTATAACCTCAGAGTGTCTTTCACTGCTCTGCGCTTTCAGATGATGCAGACAGCTTTTTGGCAGGGCGTTATTCTCACACCCCTATGGAACATCGCACCTGCATTTGTGGATTACCTACAGTGGAGAACCTTTCCCACTTTCTACTTTATTGTCCATTATATAGTGTAGCCAAAGCTAAATTCTTGGCCAGAATCCTATCAGTCACAAACACATATTCTGAAATTGAGAAGATTGTGTTTTTGTTATCTGAGACTGAGAATCACGTGTCCTATAGAGTGTCTCAGTTTGCACTCAGAGCCAAAAAGCTAAGATCTAAGGTGGTACTGAATGAGGCTGTTTCGTGATTCCTGGGATAGTTTGGCATACTGTACTGTTTTAATTAATTTTAATTAACCTTTACAAACTGTGATAATGGATTTAACTATTTATTAGTTGATGTTTGGTAAATTGTGATGGCCTATGGCTATAGACAATAAACTCTTTGGAACTTGAACTTGAGTTACATTGGTAGAAAATGAAGAAAGGCTAACTTGCTACATCTTGCTAGCTAAAAAGACTTAGAGAGGGAGACTAACTGAACAAAGTTACATCTTGTGAACTGAAAGACTAAGAGACTCAACAAAGAGCAATAAAACTTCAGTATACATTTCTAGCTAACTGCCCCCCAATAACCTGGTTGCTCAATAGAGAATCCCAGGTCTTCCTTAAGCATAAAGACTCTCCTTTCTATGGTGGGAAACTTATCTCGAAAGCTAAATGGTTACACGCAAATAAGTTTACTAACTAAGTATCACAATACCAGTTTAACGCTTTCATGACTGAATGAAGAACTTTGCTAATTCCCAACGAATACCAGCCAAAGCTGGTTAGATGTACTACTACGCGCAACAGAGCAGATTTGTATTTGTAGGTCTGGATCTAACAGCACCTTCCAAGCTGCATGCCTGCTCTTTTAACAGAAGAGCAAGCCCATCTTGGACAGGCTGATACTTCAACATATGATTAGTAACACTGTTGGCAAACTGTACTTCCTTCTGAATTATATTCAGTAATGTATTTATTTACATAATAGGCTCTACCTGCTCAATATGAAGTCAGGATGCATAGAAGCTCATAGGTTGTATATAGGTTGTACAGCTCATGGGTTGAGATTAGAGATGGGCATGAACAGAAAAAAAATGAACATGATGTTTGTTGTTTGTTGCCATCCATGAACAGGGACTCACGAACAACCACGAACATGGCCCTGTTCACGAACATGTCTGTGGTTGGCTGTTCGTGGGGACCAGCAGGCTCTCCTCCAGCCATCATTCAAGTCAAGATCCCTACTGCACCACTCCCAGAAACCTGACCTGAGCAGGCAGCAGGAAAGGTACCAATAATAAATAATAGCTTGGCCTCAGAGCCTGGCAGCATCCCTGGAACTTGAAGGGGTAGATCCCTACCGCACCACTCCCAGAAACCTTACCTGAGCAGGCACCAGGAAAGGTACCAATAATAAATAATAGCTTGGCCCCAGAGCCTGGCAGTATCCCTGGAACTTGAAGGGATAGATCCCTATCCCACCATGCACAAAGAAAATTCAAGCTCCAATGCACTCTCACTATCAAAATGCCAACAGCAACTGTCTCTCCACTGTCTGCAAAGTCAGAGCTGGGAACCCCCCTCCCCCCTGCTCTTTGCTCCCTTGTAACAAATTTGGAGCTCCACACGTGAAAGGAAGACCTGCCTATCAAGCTAAATTGGGCTTAGATTGGGGGTTCCAGGGCAACAGCAGGAGTTCAGACAGAGTTCAGACAATCCCTGCCTACGTTGCCAAAGGAATTGATTGCAGGTGCCAGACTGTCTGGCTTGATGAACAGCAATGAACAAGGCTTGCAACGACCACTTGTTCGTTTAGAATGGGGCCTCATGAACAGCTTGTTCATGAACAGCAGTTTGGACTGTTCGTGGCTTTTTTTGTTCGTATTGCTGTTCGTGCCCATCTCTAGTTGAGATTAGCAGCAGCTGATCTCAAAGTCAAGTGTTTTGTGCCTCTCCAACTCTCCCAACAAGTCCCCCCCAACACACACACAAATTTGTGGAGCAGTGTATTACTTCGGTGTTCATTGCCAAATGCATATGAAATGTCATATTGAAGAGCAAAGTAAAATACATTTTCAAATACATGTGAAAAATGATGATGAAAGATAAAAGTCTCAAGAGATTAGCAGCAGGCCAAGGGAACATGGCCTCTATGTACAGAAAATCAAAGACAGTGGAAAAAATAAGGATCGAGGAATGTGTTCATTTTTAAGCTTCATAAGATTCAGGGTGATGTGAGAAAGATGATCTCAAAGGGAAAGGTGTTTCTCACTCATTCCACAAATGAAGGCATCACACAACTGAGATTAGCTTTCATTGGGCTTTGTTTATTAACAACTGTTTGGCACATTAGTAAACCCTAATCCCATTCATTTACTGAGCTGCGGAAAGAATGAGAGCATTATGGGCAAATCCACTTAGGCGCAAAACACAGAGTTGCCTTCACCCCCCACCCATGACTTTTCCTAACTTATCTTTGAGTATTCTTGCTGAGAGGCACTTTTCCTGCGCCACTCTCCCCTCAACCTGCTAAGCATTAAGTTTCAAAGCGGAGAGGGAACCCTTAAGGACATCCCTGCAGCATAAGAGACAGGTTCATGAAACCACACCATCTCTCAATAGATACCTTAGAACATTCACCAAACTTTATTACCAGAAGCAACAATCTGCATGCACTATTCCAGTCCAACCTGCCCGAGACTAACCGTTCCTAAAACTAGTCTTATTTAGATATATATAACTGCCACCAAATTGGTAATGTGATAGAAGTGAAAACCCTTTCCAAAGCCAGTTTGAAAGAGGCCCTAAATTCTTCTGCCCTGAAGAAACCAGCGAATTGCACAACACAAAATATAGTGGGCTGGCAGGAAAGCAGCTACAAATAGGAAATGTCATGGAAAGGGTGGCGTGAGCATTTATGTCAGTCGAGGCCCCTAATGGGTTGGGAGCTGAGTCTGCTGGTCACAACGAATCCACCGTGTCAGGATTTTTCTTATTCATTCTTTCACGAAGGGTTAAAGTTTATTTCATGGACAGTAAACTAACAGAGAGACAGAAGGTGAGACTCACTCCAAGTCTTACTTAATGTTGAGGGTTTTTTTAAAAAAATTGCAAATGTCAATAAGTATGCATGGTTGTTACTGACAACCTATTCCAGACTTGTGGATGAAATCCTAATTTGGCATACTGCAAACTGAGATGCATCTCTTTAGATGGCCATGTGAAAGAAAAGGCAAAAGGAAGCTGTGTTGCTTCTCTTTCTCCTTGGCTGAAATTGAGTTTGAAGTCCCGGTTATGCAACAACATAGCATTGTCTCATTTTATTAGGGCCACTGGTTTCTGGAGGTCTTGGCATGGTTTTTCTCTCAATTAACACACTTCTCTTCTTTCTCCACAGAATCCTTCCTGCTGGTTTGCACTGTAATAAAACCACCATCTTGCAGGCTCTGCGACAGATTTCAGTTTGGGAGGCCGTGCTCTGTTTCATAACAGAAAAAAGAGACTTTAGAAAAAGAAGAGTGAAATTTGCAAGAGCAAATAAAAAAAAAAGAAATCAGTCTGAATTTGTACTAATTGGTTTTGAAGAAAAAAAAAGACTGTATCTATATCTTTTAAAAGGAAAGAAAGGAGTCAGCAACAGAAGCCAGACAGTAGCTGTGTCTTTTGGCAAACAGACGTAATCTAATAAAACATTCACCTTTCAAAGAAAAAAAAAGTCCCAATCCAACAACCTCTGGACACTGGTACGTCATCCCGGCAAGAAATATATTCCACTCTTGGTTTGTATTTCTTGGACCAATGTAGCTTAAGATGGTTGTTATCCCAAGACCATGCCACCAGAGTTGGAATTAATAATATAAACCAGAAGCATGAGCTCTGATTGACAGTCTTGATTCTCTTAATACCCTGTAGTGGGTCTTCTACTACGGTCAGAAGTTAAAATTTATTTTGACAAGCTTTCTGCTGGTTATGGAGGCTAGAAGCTTTATACTGGGGTGTCCCATGATTAAATATCTGGCATAGATTATCAACAAAACTAAAAAGGGAAAAGGCAAGTTAAAGCCTCTTGATGACAAACTAGATCCTGCAGAGCCTAGAACTTGGATTTAATTAAGTTATTACTGCTCTTAATAGGAAGTAGCTGTGCCTTTGTCCTTGCACTAGCTGACCAACAGTAAATATATTTGGAATGTCAGCAACTCCATTCAGCTAAAGCTGTTTTAAGAGCACTGAAATATAGAAGGGGGCTTTCTCCCTCACTACAGCATCTACTGGTTTCTGTTATCAACTAGCAATGAAGGGTACAAATTACCTTACATGATAGCCCCAGAGTTCCTTCACAATGTAACTAGGAAGGCTAAGGGGAAGCAGGGGCATTAATGGTGGTTGTCCCATCAACCTAGCTTAACAGGGCAAGGCAGGAATGGTTTTGTGAGCAGACATGCGTGTTGTTGTTGAAAATATAAAGAAGGTTTATACTGAATAAGCACTGACCAATCTACCCTAGTGCTGTGTACTTCTGCTGGCATTTTCTGTACAGGTTCCCAGGCAGAGATTTGTCCAGCTTTGGTTCCTGAGATGTCTTAACTGAAGATGTCAAAGGTGGAATCTGTGAATTCTTTATGCACCACTGTTACAACCCCCACTTCAATATTTTTTACTCCATTCACATTCCTTTGTGTTTTGAAATTATGAGTCCTTGTTACTAGAGATGGGCACGAAATGGGGAAAAAACGAGATGAGAGTTTCGCATTTCATCACGTTCCACGAATCACGAAACATAAACTTCCATGAAATTGTCCCATTCCGCGATATGATTTGTTAGTTTTGTGATTTGTCAGAATCTGGGGCACTTCAATGGCCCCCCTCATACCCAGAGAGACTGACTGGGCTTGGGGGGGGGGCACAAAAGCACCACACAGACACCTGCCCAGGCAGGAGAGTTGCACAAAATAAAACCAAAGGAAACAACAAGAGTGTGAGCCCTCAAAAGAGCAGAGAAAGAATTAAGAAGAAACAAAGACAAGCAAAGAAAAAACAAGGAAGGCCTCAGTCAAGCTAGGCTGCAGACCCAGGCAAAGGCCTGAGACTAGAGTGAGGTGGGGTGGAGGAAAAAAGACACCCTCACCCAAAGACCTTCCCAGCAAGGCCAAGAGCTGAAAATAAGAGGCTTTTCAGTCTCTTTTAAAACAGCAGCAGCCAAAAGCTCAATTCCACTCTCTCACTCACTCCAATTTGAGCAACAGGTCCTCCCTCTTCCTCTGTCTACTGGGACTGAAAAGCACAAGGCAGAGACCTCTGCATTATATAACAAATGCTCACATAGAGCAGAACAGGAGGTCTGTGGTTGGTAGACAGACCTGTCTAACAGGGTTTGGAGGGATGAGATTGGTGTTCCCATGGCTACAGAAGGCCCATCTCCTCAGTTGCCTAGAGGATTAACCCCACTGCTCCTCCCTGTATAGGGCAGAGTGGAAGCTCTCCAGTTGGCAAGGAGACCTGCCTATCAAGGTTATGTGGGCTAAGATTGGGGTTTCCAATGGCAACAAAAGGTCTGCAGACATTCCAGGCCTATGTTGCCTAGAAAATCAATGGATCAGCGCCAACCTGTCTGGCATCAAGAATCATTCATGAATTGAATGAATCAGGCCAAAAAGTTGTGAATTTTGTAAAAACCACAGCCCCACAAAATGCATTTCTCAAAAAACGAATTGTGCCGATTCATCAGGACATTTTAATTGTAGTTCGATTCGTACCCATGTCTACTTGTTACCTATTTATGTTATTTTGTTTATGGAAAGGACTAGGGGTGTGCAGTTCGGGTTAATGAAACGCGAAAAAATCCCGAATCACCCTGATTCGGGGTGATTCGGGCAAACCTGAATCGGCATGCCCCGAATCAATTCGGGGCGATTCGGGGCAGCATTTTGCTTGTTGCTTTTCAATGGGAAAAAGCCTCCCCAGGGTTCTCTGAAGCCTGGGGGAGGCATTTTCCCACCGAATCAAGCCAAAATTGGTGGGGGCCTTCCGCTAACTCGCCTCTAACAAACCCCCAAGTTTCAGACCGATTGGACTTTGGGGGGCATGTTATGGACCCCCAAACCAGGTCCCCCTATCCTCGCCTATAAAAGGGCATAGCTTTAGGTTGCTGCTAATCTCCTATTTTGTGCTTGCTGCTGCTGATCTCCATTATTTCCTATGGGGGGAAAATGAAGAAGCAGGCTTCCTTTGCCAGGGGTGGCAGTTTGCATGCAAAATGCCCCCCAACCCTCAGGGGCCCTTCTCCTACCTTTCCTCCCACTCCCCACCAAGGCTCAGCCTGCTCCCACTTGGAGGGGGCATTTCATGGCCTCCCCAAGTAGGTGTTCTCAGTCCCCAAAGTCCACCCCCTACAGCCCCACACATACCCAATTCCCCCCCAGCTGTCACACACTGACCCAAATCCCCACATTAGCCCCTCACAGACTTAAATCCACCCCCAGCAGCCCTACACCCATAACCCCAGGAACAGGCTAGCCAGCCCTCCCCCTTTGTTCCCTATGCTGGGAACTTCTAAACTCTCTTTCCCAGGGCAATTCCACACAGCCCAGGGGTGCCACAATGGTGGGCAAACTTCTGAGTGCCAGCTTGTCCCTGGGAAAGAGCACCTGACCTGACACACAGACAACCACCCCCTGACACCCCCACCACCTACAGAGATGGCTGGCCAGCCTCCCCATTGTTCCCTATGATGGGAACCAACTGCACAACAAAGAATAAAACACGAACAACACAAAATACAGTTTTTAAAAAATTATTTTCTCCCTTTCAAAGTACAAGTAGGCAAAGCATTATGACACTACACCAGCAGTCCCCCACACAGAAAAATAACACAACTCTCACTTAAAATCAGAGAATCACAAAAACACAATTCCTGTCAGAAACACTTTATTTCTTTAACTGCTTTAGGTTACACAGTAGGAGGGCACAACAGGGCATGATAGCAGTGTACTACACAAAATAATACAACCCACTTCACCGTTTTTTCAGCAATTGTGTTTTGGTGATTCTCTGATGTGAAGTGAGTTGTGTTATTTTTGTGTAGTACACTGCTTTCATGCCCTGTTGTGCCTTCCTACTGTGTAACCTAAAGCAGTTAAAGAAATAAAGTGCTTTTGACAGCAATTTTTTGGGGTGATTCTTTAATGTGAAGTGTGTTGTGTTATTGTTGTGTATGATACTGCTGCCATGCCCTTTGGTGCCCCCCTGCTGTGTAACCTAAAGCTGTTCAAGAAATAAAGTGTTTTTGACAGGAATTGTGTTTTTGTGATTCTCTGATATTAAGTGAGTTGTGTTAATTTTTCTGTATGGGGGACTGCTAGTGTAATGTGTCATAATGCTTTGCCTACTTGTACTTTGAAAGGGAGAAAATAATTTTAAAAAAACTTTATTTTGTGTTGTTCGTGTTTTATTCTTTGTTGTGCAGTTGGTTCCCATCATAGGGAACAATGGGGCTGGCTGGCCAGCCATCTCTGTAGGTGGTGGGGGAATTTGAGGGAGGGTGTCTGTGGTTCAGGTGCTCTTTCCCAGGGACAAGCTGGCACTCAGAAGTGTGCCTACCATTGTGGCACCCCTGGGCTGTGCAGAATTGTCCTGGGAAAGAGAGTTTAGAAGTTCCCAGCATAGGGAACAAAGGGAGAGGGCTGGCCAGCCTGTTCCTGGGGTTATGGGTGTGGGGCTACTGGGGGTGGATTTGGGTCTGTGAGGGGCTAATGTGGGAATTTGGGTCTGTGTGGCAGCTGGGGGGGGTATCGGGTATGTGTGGGGCTGTAGGGGGTGGACTTTGGGGGCTGAGAGCACCTACATTGGGAGGCCATGAAATGCCCCCCCCAAGTGGGAGCTGGCTGTGCCTTGGTGGGGGGTTGGGAGGAAAGGTGGGAGAAGGGCCCCCAAGGGTTGGGGGGCATTTTGCATGCAAAATGCCACCCCTGGCAAGACAAGCCTCCCCCAGCTGTAGGTTGTAGAGAAAAGGTCACCTACTTGAGGAGGCCATGAAATTCCCCCCGAAGTGGGAGCTGGCTGAGCCTTGGTGGGGGTGGGAGGAAAGGTGGGAGAAGGGCCCCTGAGGGTTGGGGGGCATTTTGCATGCAAAATGCCACCCCTGGCAAAGGAAGCCTGCTTCTTCATTTTCCCCCCATAGGAAATAATGGAGATCAGCAGCAGCAAGCACAAAATAGGAGATTAGCAGCAGCAACCTAAAGCTATGCCCTTTTATAGGCGAGGATAGGGGGAACTGGTTTGGGGGTCCATAACATGGCCCCCCAACGTCCAATCGGTCTGAACCTTGGGGGGTTGTTAGAGAGGAGTTATAGGAAGGCCCCCACCAATTTTGGCTTGATTCAGTGGGAAAATGCCTCCCCCAGGCTTCAGAGAACCCTGGGGAGGCTTTTTCCCATTGAAAAGCTTTCCCGAACCCCCGAATCAAACCGAATCGATACCCGAATCGCTATACCCGAATCGGCTTGCCGATTCAGGTACAGCTGTTCCCGAATCGGCTTCTCGATTCGGGTATACCCGAATCAGGAAAGCCAAACCACTGTGTCTTTGCACACCCCTAAAAAGGACTCTGAGCTTAAACCAGGAACATTATAATCTGATGCTGGGAGCTAGCTAGACTTCTTCTCTCCAAGAAACCATGCAGATGTCATTCCTACCTTTGATACCTTATTATTATCCTTAACTGGAACTGTTGGGGGTCTTGATATCAGATGTTCTGCATGTAAGTAATACCTTATGTTTGCAAGACATGCATAGATCATAGATCCGTCTGTTGCCTAGGGAATTCATTCTTGCTCCTTGCTCCTTAGAGCAGAATGGGAGCTCTCTGCTCGGCAGACAGATTATTAAATTTTTAAGGGCTGCAAAAGGTCTGTGGATGTCTTCTCCATTGCCTAGGGAATTGATAGATCACTGCCAGGATGTCTGGACTCATGGACCACAGACCAACGGACCAGCCCAAATGGACCAAAATTCATGAAAAATGTGAGTCCCGCAAACTGTGTGTTCACAAATCATGAACCGGGCCAGACCGTGCAAAATTGTGGTCCATTTTCCAGATCATGCCCACCTCTACCAAAGTAGATCATATTGACTGAAGTAGACTAATAGATATAAGGCAGTTTCATGTATTCATATTCTTTCCCCTCATAGATGTTGATAGGTAGGCAGAGATCCCCACTCAGTCTACCAAATTGCTCACAAGGGGCTTTGACTCTTTCTCTTTGGCTCTTCTTCATGGTAAGCAAGTTTTTAGCAGTTGGATGATTATTAATTCTTCTCCACAAGCCTCCTGCTGACAAGATATATGGGAAATATGAATTGAAGCACTTTGACCTGTCCATGTGTTGGGTGTTTTTCTATCACTGCTGGCTCAAGGCAATCAAACCCATATGTCTGTTCATTAGAGTCTAAGGATATGACTTCAGACTTATTGCTAAATCTATAGATTACTAAATCGTAGATTAAATTATTACTGTATTATGAATTAATATGAATAGATTATTTGCCAAGTTATAAATTAAGATTGGTCAGAGATGGGAGGCGAGGCATTGTGTGATGTGGAAGCAGCATAAAGCATAAAGTTAGGCATCTCAGATTTTATATGAAAAGTCAGACTTTTCTAGCTTTCATGGCTGCAGAGGTGGGCAGAAAATTTGGTGGCTTAGACACTAAAACATTAAAACAGTTGGCTTTAGACTAAGTACCACTTGCCGTTACTGTCCTAAGGGCTGGATTCCAAATGAAAATGGTCCTAGATTTTGTCATGCAACAGTGACTGTTGTGATGCCTGCTCACCAGTAAAACAATGTTTAATCTGAACATACTGTACCTAAGTATTGTACTATTGTTGCTGGTCTGGCTGGCATTTTGATACTGCTACTGTACCCTATGCCTACATTATTTCAGTCAATGCCTGCTACTAATCAGACATTTCATTTATGAAATGAAAAACCCTTTCCTGTAAACTGGTGGTATATTATACATAATAACTCTGTAGTTCACTGTATTTAGCGCAATACAAGAAAGGCATGGAAGAAAATATGGATGCTGCTTGGGTTACCCTGAGAGGATCTGTAGCATTTCCTGTATGCTTCTTGTCCCCATGCATACATATACAGATGAGGCTATAAGGTCTTTACAAAGCATCCGCCCCTTCCTTAGAAAAGCAAACACTTGTTGGCATCAAGATTCAGACCACAGATTTCATCTTGAATTCATTTATGTTTGGCATTTGCATGCTGATGTCTTTGACACCCTAATGGTTAGATTTCAAAGCCCTTTTTCCCCTCTTTTATCTGCAGCTGAATGAGACATCTCAGTAAGGAGCAGATAAAGACGGAAGTCCTTTGTCTGAAACTGCACAGGCATGGCCAGCTGTGAAGAAAACCTGCTGAAGTTTCACAGGAGGCTTGTCTGGCTTTAAGCAACAGCCGTGGCTTTTTTATTTTGGAGAAACTCGGTGGAGGGAAAGAAGACTCTTGCTCAAATAGCTGCCAAAACAGCAGAGGGACTCCCCGCTCTAATTTCCTTAACAAATTATTGGGAAGTGAGGGCTGAAAATTAAAAGCAAGGAATAAAAAAATAATTAAATGTTGATGGCATGCATCACATGCGTGGTAGCTTAACAGAGAATCATGCCACAGAGAGCTAGCAAGCCCCTGGGGTGTAACAATATAGTGACAATTAACGTAAACATACATGTTTTGTATACATGTATGAGTTCATATTTTTTTTAAATATTCAAGACATTACGAATCTATGGAATATCAAAAGCCACAAAATTAAAAGACATCTCATGTAACACAGTAAAATGATCTTTAAAATCAGCATGCAATATTGGTCAGAGTCAAGGCATTACACATCGTGTCCTCAATCAATATTACCTCCTTCCAATTGAGCTGCATTATATGATACTAGAAGACAATACATGGATGGAAAATGATGGAGGAATGGAGTTAAATGAAATGCCAATGTGATGTGATTCACAACTAGAGATGGGCACAAACCGAAATACGAACCGAAATTCATCATGAACCAGACCGTTATTTGGTTCGCAAACCAGCGGTTTGCCGGAGGGCATTTCTGACAAACCATGACAAACCGTAATGATTTTGAGGCTGGTTTGTTTGCTTTATTTTTCAGTTCATCACTGCAGACAGTCTGGCGCCGATCAATCAGTTTCCTAGGCAATGGGGGTGGGGGTGGAATGGGCTTTCTGAAGACCTGCTGCTGCCCTGAAAGTGACGTATTCATGAGCCGAGTGAACTGGTTTACGAACTGGGCAATTCCATGCCGGTTTGTGGTTCATGGTTCGTGAAACATGATGAACTACAATCTGCAATTTACCACCATTTTCCCGGTTCGTGCCCATCTCTATTCACAATGTTATGTTGTAACTCATATAGGGGGAAGATGATCAGCTGGGAGGCTCTCCAGATGACTGCCGGATCAGCCTCAACCGTATGCTTGGCAGAACATCTCAGAACTAAACTACAAGAGATGAATTACACAAGGATGCTCATGTGAAGGGAGTTGCAATGTTAGCCGGGAAGCTGAGTTTTAAAAGAGATCAGAAGACTCTCAACTTCCCTTCTCTATAGAGCCAGCAAAGATTGTTCCTCAGAGGGTTTATTTCCTCTTCACCTCATAGAAGGGGAGGTGAAACTGACAGAGCCTTCAGGAGGCAAAGAGGAAATTGACAAACCTTCTGAGGAGCAATCTTTGCTGGCTCTATAGAGAAGGGAAATTGACAAAGCCTTCTGATCTCTTTTAAAACTCAGCTTCCCAGCTAACACTGTGGCTCCCTTCACATGTGCGTCTTCATGTACTTCATCTCTTGTAGCTTAGCTCTTAGTCCTGCAGGCCTGCTGAAAGGATAGAAGATCCTGAAGGGCCTGAGTATCCACCAATAGAGAATTTCACTGGGTCGGAGCCAGGACTGAAAAGGCCCGGGCTCTGGTCAAGCCCGGTCTAGCCTCCTTAGGGCCTGGACCACCAGTAGGTGTTTGTCAGCTGATCTCAGTGCTCTCCGGGGTACACATGGCGAGAGGCAGTCTTTGGTCACCCTGGGGATGACCTGAACTGGGAGATGGATGGAGCTGGGCAGCCCTGTTGCTGCTCCTGGATGTCTTGGCATCTGTCAGGTTCTGCCTTGGGCATTGCCCTGTGAGGCACTAGCATGCTTGACTTTGGACCAGGGGTGCCAACAGGGATTATGCGGACTCCTGCGCTGTGGAAGGAGGGGGGTATACCTCACCCTTGCACCCTCTCAATCCTCTCGCAGGCCCGCTCAACCTGACAGAGTCCCAGCTGCCTTCCATGACAGCTGGCCCCTTCCCTCCTCCGGACTTCCTTTTCCTTTTCCTCTTCTTTCCTCCTACTCCATCTCCTCTCCACTGCTCTCTCATTCTCGCTCTCTCTCCTAAACTCCCACACAATCCACCACACCCTGTGGGTAGACTTCCCTTTTATCCATTCACCAATTCCCTGCTCCACCTGTCAGCCACACCCCCTCCTGCACTCTAGCCATGGCCTTGGCTGCACCTGGGTTTGCTCTGCAGGCTGCCCTGGGCAGTCACACCTGTTCCTCCTCGGCTGGCTGCCAAGCTTTCTCTACTGAGCTGGCTGCTTGGGGCTTCCTGCGCCTCCTCCCTTAGGTCTACTCCCCCCTGGGGGTCCTCACTCTCCCTGGCTGGCCTCCTGGCCCCCCACTGGAGGGTGGGGCTAGCTGACTTCCACCTGACTCACCTGACTCTTTGAGGCTTGAGTGCTTCTCTGCCCTCCTGTGGCTGGAATGCCTCCTTCCCCCCTTCAGTTGTTGGTCTGTTCTGGTCCTGGATGCCCATTGGGGTGGCTGGGTGGCTGTCCCCCAACTGCTGTCCCCTCCTCCTGGTAAGTCCGTGGGCTGAGCCTCAGATCCCAGATAGCATCTTTTGCTACCATCAAACATGGTATCCATCAAGATTGGCTTTTGGGATTGGGACTGGGAGGCAGTGTTTTGTGGTGGTTTCAGTACTACCTCAAAGGTTGGTTTCAGAGTGTGATGCTGGAGCACTACTGTTCCATCCCTTAACCTATGAGGCTCCACAAGGTTCTATCTTATTCCCCATGCTTTTCAACAACTTTGTAAAACCACTGGGAGATGTCATTTATATGTGGATGACACTTAGCTCTGTCTTGCACTTCCAGCAGATCCCAAGGAGGCTGTGGAAACCATGAACACGTTTCTGGGGGCAGTTTTAGGGTGGATGTGGGCTAGCAAACTGAAACTTAATCCCAGAGATACTACTGGTGGAGGGAAAGTTTGACTCCAGAATGGGAATACCTGCTGTTCTGGATGGGTTTACACTCCCCCTAAAGGAGCAGGTTTGTAGATTGGGGGGAGGGGTGCTGCTGGACCTGAGCTTCCAGTTGGATAAACGAGTGGGAGTGCTTGTCAGAGGTGCCTTTCACCAACTCTGGTTGTTGAGCTAGCTGCGGCCCATTCTGAGCAGGAAAGATCTTGCTACTGTGCTGCAGGCCTTGGTTAACATCTAGATTAGATTACTGCCACAAGCGCTATGTGGGGCTGCCCTTGAAAACTATTTGGAAGTTGTAATTGATACAGAATGCTGCACCTAGAGCGTTGACTGGAGTGGATCATAGGAACCATATTACTTGCATCTTGCACCTAGAATGGATCCCAATTTGCTTCTGGGTCCCATTCAAAATGCTTGAGATCAGGATATATTAAGGACCACCTTCTCTCCTATGAACCTATCAGTCTACTCCAGTCATCTGTGGAAACCTTGGTTTGGTGCCCCCACCAAGGTTAGATGGGAGGCAATCCTGTAAAGAGCCTTTTCAGTCATGGTGCCAAAACTGTGGAACTTCTTCCCGAGAGAGATGCGCTTACCTCCCTCCATCCTTGTCTCCCACCAGAGGGTGAAGACTTTTTTGTCTTGTTTGGTGTTCCCTGAGTAAACTCATATTAGCCCTCCTCCCTGATAGATTTGTGTTTGTTTATACGTCTATATACTTTTATTGTATTTAAATATACATTTTAAATATCATTTTAATGTTTTAAATGTTTTAATATCTGTTGCTTGCTGCCTTGGAGACCATATTTGGGTGTAAAGTTGGCATATAAATGTTTTCAATAAATAAACATAGGAGAAATTGTGGTTTAGATCTTAAGGGCATTTTCCGCTTGTGTTAGGCACTTTCATTTGTAAAGGGGGGACATTTTTGCTGATTCCCCACTCTCACTGCAGCCCGTTGTTCCAAGATGTCCGCTGACCGAGGGACCACAATTTCAGAGGGAACCCAAGACTGCAGGGAGACGGGATGCAGAAAAGTCAAATGCATCTGACAAAGAAAGCTGTGGTTCTCGAAAGCTAATGCTACAATAAAGTTGGTTAATCTTAAAGGTCACACTGCATAGGAACTCAGGGCCAAGCTACAAGTGATGAATGACACTTGAACGGCAAGTGGATTGAGTGGAGGGCAAGTGAACAGGGAGAAATATACTTGCCGTTCAAGAGTCATTCGTCACTTGTAGCTTGGCCCTCAGTCTACACAAGGATTCCAATTTATACCTCTGGTGCTGGGAATCAATTCACAAAAGACAGAGAACAGAGTTCTAATTGCATTGGAAATCAGAATAGCTTGCTGATTAATTTTAGCAGTGTAACAGCAATGATAGTTTTTATTAGCTCTTTAATGTTCATATGTTACAGTGAACATGCATGCATCCTACTTTACAAATGAAACTGCAGACCAGTATCTGGATAAATGTGGGCTTTGTATCACACATTCAGCTGTACATGCATTGAATATAATATGAGAATTACTCAATGCATATACAAACAACAATCAGGTGTACACTGTAGATGGATTGTACATGTGTTCAACCTGTGAACAGGACTTTTATGTCTATTTCATAGAAAATTCATCACTATATATGTGTGCTCATGTATTCACTGAGCACCCAGAGGAGGTTGGAAAATTCCTGGAGATCTTGGGGTGGAAACTGTGGAGTGTGGGCTTAGGAGAGAGGAGAGCTATAGAGTCACCATCTAGAAAAGCCATTTTCTCAAAGCAACTATTCTTTGTCTGGAGATCAGTTGTAATTACAGGATAACCTCAGGACCCACTTGGAGGATGAGAACCATATCTATCCTTGGCCCCACTGCTCACACATTAAATGGACAATATGGATATAAATTTTTCTAGTTCTTTTTAATTATTATTATTTATTAAATTTATATCCTGCCCTCCCTGCAAGCTGGATCAGGGTGGGTCACTCACAACAGAAGATAAAATATACAAAGATAAAATCACAATCAATTAACACAGCTTTTAATAAAACACCTGCTCATATAAAAAACCACGGAGGTGGAGGTGCAGCTTAACCAGGCATGGTCGCTCATATATGGAGTGTAGATGGTCAATACCTTGATCATGCTGAGAGAGCACGCAAGTATAGCAAATATTTACACCATGCAGTGTACTCACAATGGTCAAGATTGTGGCCTGTTTTCACAACTGCATGCTCTACCCTAAGCTCTTTCTATGAATACGGGACTTTATGTGAAAAGGGCTATGAACATGATCCTTCAGGCTGTTCCAGATGCTTTAGGTTATTCCTGCATTGGGCAGGGGGTTGGAATAGATGGTCTGTAAGACCCCTTCGATGATTCTATGATGTGGTGAACCAAGCAGAGAGTCCATACTTCACCAAGACTGGAATTTGTGAGGGCTTATCAAAGAGAAAAAGAACAACAATAAATGTATGAAATGGCTTTGATGGTCTCTCTGACATGCTCAGAGAGCCAAATTGGGCCTAACAGGAAAAAGTTCTATTTATATAGGGTCACTCTGCCATCCCACTAAATGGGGAAATATTTTATGTATTTTGTTGTCTTGGTTCTTGCAAATGGGGATCTCACAATTGTTTTGGACCCTCTGGTAGCTGATAGGCAAAGACATGGACTTTAAGGACCGGAAATCTTCCTCTAGCATTTTGAACTTCAAATCTATCAGTTTTTGGAAGACAGGAAGATGGGAAACTTCAAAGCAGTTTGAATTTGAGGACAGAGTGTGTGTCAAAGTGTGGGCAATTTGACTGATGTTTGTCAATTTATCCGTAGCTTAAAGTGGGATGCAGCATTGCAAACACTGGCCATTTCCACACTGCTTACCTTGTTCCAGAAAACAGCAAAATCTCGTGCAAAATCTCGCGAGAAGACGCTGTGATCACGCAAAATCGCACGAGAAGATGCGATAACAGCATCTTCTCGTGCGATTTCGCTGTTTCCCGGAACAAGGTAAGCAGTGTGGAAACGGCCACTTTATCTGAGAATCACACAGAAGCATGCAGCTGCATTGCTTGCATTAGGAGTCTGCGGCTTGTAAAGGAACACATATTCCAAGGATATCCGAAGCCTCCAGCACTTTCAGTAAATGGAAACAGATTCTGCAGTGAGGTTATCTCTGGAATTTCTTACTGCTCAGCAGAGTGGATTGATGTCACTCTTTTTTGAAACAAGAATTCATGGATAATCAAGACAGTGGAAGTTTTTCAGGTAACTTAAAAATTGTCGCTGGAAATGCCACTGTACTCAAATTTGGCTTTCCGATTTGAAAAAGCACTCCCTTTTTTTGCGTGTCTGCAGTAATCGCTGCCTGTCATGTGGCTTGCTCAGATTTTCATTTGGCACGAAGTTACTCTTCGTAAAATCAATAACGGAGAGCCTCTGGGTGCATGCATCTGTGGCCACAAACGGCACACAAGGATTATAACATAACCTCCGTTCCAATTGTGCTGCCAAACCAAGGCCATTTCACGAACCATTAGCTGTGACAATAAGAATGTATGGCCCCCAAAGGAGCCCTGAGGGTTAAGTTTCTCAGAACTTGGAAAAATCAGATGAGTCCATCTCAAAGAAGCTGCCTATCTGGGTAACATCAAGGGTTCCCCCAATGTTCTGTAATGTGGCTGAAAACTGCCGAGGAATGCACTATTTCCTACTCTATGTGTGGTTTGTTCCCTCTGCTCCAGCTGTATTTTCCTTGTCATGTTCTTGAATTCTGACACCATTTAGAACAAGCAAATTATGGCAGTAGAAACTGCATATTCATTCTATTCCTTGCATTAAAAGTCAGGTTGCATCCAAAAAGAGGAATATAGAGGAGAAAAAAAGGAATCTGTTGGCAAGAGCCTCCTTCTCTTTTTTTAGGAGACGGTTTGGTGAGTCATGGGTGGAAGGAAGGATAGAACTTGGCTTGGCACCATGTTAGAAATGGATATAAAAGTCTGGGTTGGATATCACAGAGGAAGAGAGAGGAAAATAGAGTGTTACTTAGTGTAAAGTTAATAGTAGGTAGCTAAGCAGAATTTCTGTCTGATTTATTAAAGAATACAGTGGTTGTGTGGGTGCAAAGTCTGTTTTTTTTCCCTTCAAGCTTTTTTCCTCCCCTCAAATAAGGAAACAGTCACAGAAATTTAACATGCTACATAACACATTGATGTGCTGGTTATGCCTTCGCTCCATATCTGAATTTCCAACAATTTTCTCTTTAAATTTGCTTCTTTTTTCTCTTCTACAGCTAACTGAACAGTTCTATTAACACCGGTGTATTCAGTCCTTCATGATGTCTTCTAAATTATGTGGAAAATGTACATAGCAAAAATAGCCACAGTGCTCTGTGGTAGATGCTGACAGATACCTTTTCTACAAAATATTGGAAAGAGAATTTCAGGCCAAAACGATCTAAACCAGCTTTTTTAAAAAAGGTTTGAGAATTATTTAACAAGATCACACTGATTACACAGCAAAGACCTAATATTAAATGGTTTCAAAATCTATGGAAATCTAGTTGTATGTGTGATAGACGAGCAGAGAGGAAAACTGCTGGGTGTTTGTCCACCACCTGTGGGCACCTAGCAAGCCTAGATATACACAATGGTTATGACTGTACCGACATGCACTTGAGAAGCAGTTATCACAGCTCAACAACAGTCATCACAGCCCAACATCATGGCATCTCTGAGAGTCAGTTTGGTGCAGTAGTTAAGAGTGCCGGGACTCTAATCTGGAGAACCGGGTTTGATTCCCCACTCCTCCACATGAAGCCAGCTGGGTGACTCTTGGTCAGTCGCAGCTCTTCCAGAGCTCTCTCAGCCCCACTCACCTCACAGGGTGATTGTTATGGGGATAATAATGACCAGAGTTCATTTTGAGGGGGAACATGCAGGAATGCAGTTCCGGCAGTTTCTCAAGGAGGTCACATGTCAGATGGCCCCGCCCACCTGACTCTCAGCCACTTTCAGCCTGTTTCAGCCTGGATTGGGGCCGAAATGGCCCGGATTGGGTATCTGATGGGTGGTGGATCACTCTCCCACTTAATAGCGGCCAGATCTTGACCATTTTGGGCCCCCTTTTGGCCATTTTCAGCCCCTTTTTGTCATTTTGGGCCCAATTTCGGCCCTGAATGGCCAGGATTGGGTCCAAAACATCCAGGATAGGTGATGTCTGGGGGCATGGCATATGCAAATCAGTTATGCTAATGATGACACACTTCTGGTGATGTCAAGGGGTTTGGCATAGGCTAATGAGTTATGCGAATGAGTTATGCTAATGAGTTCCTCCAGCTCTTTTTCTATGAAATGACCCTTGATTATGACATATTATGTAAACTGCTCTGAATGGATGTTAAGTTGTCCTGAAGAGTGGTATATAAATCGAATGTTGCTGTTGTTATAAATGTCCCACAATTCCCACAAACTCCAGAGGGGGCCTGGATTTCTCCTGGGAATACAACTAATTTCCAGGCTACAGCGATCAGTTTCCCTGTAGCCTGACTCTATGGCATCACATATATCTGTTGAGCAACTTCCCTTCCACAAAAACTACCCCAGAACCCCCAGAGAATTTCCAAGATGGAGTTGGCCAAACTAAGTGAGAGGCACCGTAAGTCATCAAGTGTGTACACGTGTGAATCAGAACTGAGAGAGAAATTAGGATATTTATGATATAAATAAATAAATAAATATTTTTCAAATTGCTAGCAACTTGCCTATATTTAAAACATATATATATATTGAAGAGAAGAATGGTTTAAGTGATGGGTTAAGGGTTTTTTTTCGTCTCCTTGCTGACTGTGCATATGTATGTCCTGTTATGCCAATAAAGGTATTCAATCCGCATACAGATATATCTCACTTTTTCATTCAAGGAGCTTAAGATAGCATATATAAAAAACCTAATGGCCTCCCTACCCTGCAAAAGTTAGGTATTACAAAGTCCCATTGAAAGCAATGGAACTTAAAGGTAGTTCCAATGAAGTTCGGCTGGATTGGGGCCAGTGTGTTTTTGGCAGGCCTCAGAGGTAAAGAATGGTAACAGGGCTCTCCCCTTTCCCTGTCTGGCTACAGTGGCTCTCTTGAAGCCCTGAGGATTCTTTTGTTTGCCCTTTGTATGCTTGCTCGCTAACGCAGAAAGAACACTGCCTTACGCCATGGATCTATTTATTTATTTTTCCCCCTCCAGTGTGACCACAGAATGGAGAGAAAGATGCGTATCTGGAAAGAAGTCCAGGAAAAAGCTGGAAAGTTCTCCATGTTATTCTTTGTGTCTGATGCTAACACAATATTTCTGGATGATGTGATTTTAAGAAACAGCAACAGCAGCCACTAGCTGGGCGCTTGCCCTGGTTGAAAGCAGCAGCTGCACAATTTCACAGCCTGTCCAGAAGAGGCAGTTGTAATTGCCTCCAAAATACAATTTTTGCGTTGACTAAATCTTTACTTGACTAGAGAGGCATGGCGGCGGCGGCGGCGGTGTGAGTCTAAAGAGTGATTTCACCATGGACCTGCCCTCTGACTTCTTTTCCCTCTTAGGTCCTTATGCATTTGGTGTAATACAGCTGGAGTATATAAACAGAAAAGAAACTCAAGACTGAAAATAAGAAAAAGCTCAGCTTAATTTTTTTTTAAAAAAAAAAAATTACCCAAGCTGCTGGGAAGCCACACCTTCTTGCCTCAAAGTTCTGCTCGTTCAAACGGAGAGACATGAATAACAAAATATTTATAGGGTTGTCAACTTCAGATTGGGAAATTCCTGGAGATTTTAGGGGTGGACCGTGAAAAAGGTGTGGTTTGAGGAGGAGAGGGGCCTCTGCAGGATATAATGCCATGGAGATCGACCTCCAAAACAGCCATTTTCGACCTCCAAAACAGCCATTTTCGACCTCCAAAACAGCCATTTTCGACCTCCAAAACAGCCATTTTCTTCAGGGGAACTGATCTCTGTCACTGGGAGATCAGTTGTAATTCTGAGAGATCTGCAGTCACTAATGTTGGCAACCACAGCTAGTTACATGCTAGGGCTTCCTCACATATTACACAATCTTGAGTTTGCTTTGGATAAAACCCCGATTGTGTTTAATGTGTGACTGTAACCATGGCCATTTTCACACGTCTTTAAAATAGCACGATACTCATTCATGGAAGGCTGCAAGCTTCCTTGCACAATTTTTGATGCCATCCGTGACGATGGTGCTTTCGTGGCTGCCTGCCTGCCTCCAATTTGTAAACAGATGGTGTCAAAAATCGTGCAAGGAAGCCGACAGCCTTCCACGAGTATCGCGCTATTTTAAAGACGTGAGACTCTGTGAAAACAGCCCCTATGTTTAAAACAGTGGAAGGGGGCGCAAGTCATCTCCAGCATGTGTGGAGAGAGATTCTTCACATCCCAAGATGCTTTAACTGTATTAGAAAGGCTGTTTGCATTACTGACAATTTCATACATCTGCCTAAGCATGATTAGACGATACAGGAAAATCCTTGGCAGATGCAGGGATAAAAAGCAAGTTAAAGTATGTGGGGGTAAAAAGAGGGGATGACGACTCTTTTGTCTCCATGTATGCAAGAGATAAGATTCCCTGCCACCTACACTGTTTTAAAAGTAAGCTTACAGTCACATGTTAAACATGAGGTGGGTTGGGATTTCATTCAAAGCAAACTAGAGTTTGTGTAATATGTGAGTAGATCCAGAGGAGTTGGCTGTGTTAGCTAGGGTTGCCAGGTCCAGGTTGGAAAATTCCTGGAGATTTGGGGGGCGGAGCCTGAAGAGGGTGGGGTTTGGTGAGGGGAGGGATCTCAGAGAGGTATAATGCCATAGAGTTCGCCCTTCAGAGCAGCCATTTTCTCCAGGGGAACTGATCTCTATTGCCTGGAGATTAGTTGTAATTCTGGGAGATCTCCAGCTGTCACCTGGAGACTGGCAAGGCTCATGTGAAAAATACTGGTCGAGAGACTCATTCCACTCATAGATGCAGAGGAGTTAGCCATGTTAGTCTGTAGTAGCAAAATAGTAAGAGTCCAGCTGCACCTCCAAGATTAACCAACTTTATTGCAGCATAAGCTTTCGAGAACCACAGCTCTCTTCGTCAGATGCTCTCTTAGTCTTGGAGGTGCTGCTGGACTCTTCGTAATATGTGAGGACACCTCTAATGCCCCACTTTAGGATGCAAGGGGAAATTATCATTTCTAAATGCTTGCTCACGTAAAAACCTCCATGCTGGTTTTTTTTAAAAGTAGCATAGCAAGCATTTGGAGTTAGTTTAAGTCTATGTTATCAACTTTAATGGCGGTCAGTCTCTTTGGTTGGGGCAGAAGCATTTACCATACACATTTTCACACAGAGTCTTGTGTGAGAGTTGCAATTCCCCCCCCCCCCCCCACACACACACATCATTTAATGACCTGGCCAAGCCATCCATGAGTTGGGTAAGGAATGATTTCACCTCTTGTGAGTGTTTAAAAGCAGCTGCAAGGAAGAAGGCAATGAAACGTCACCACAGCAGGTACTGTGCTGCCGCAGAGTTGTTGGGTGCACTTCAGACTATGATGGAGCAAAAGGCATTGCTCATTAATGACTGCAGCTGCTGAATATGGTCCCTCCCCCAAGTTCCCAGCATCTCTAAATATAATGGAATCAATGGGCTGACTATACAGCCCTCCTAGCTGGCAGCACTGGCTGCTTGAGCCGGGGGCTGCCCTTTGCCTCCCTGCAAGGGGGAGGAGGCAGCACCATTTCCTGGGCATCAGAGACTTGGCCAGGGGGTGGAGCCAGCAGCCTATTCAGGTGGCTCTTCCTGCCCCAACTTCAGTTGCTTCTAGTGCTCTGCCCACCCTCCTCACCCTGTATTGGTGCAGGATTAGCCAGCTGCTGCATTCAGAGCCATGTAGGAATTCTCCCCCCCCTTTCCCCAAATTGGTGCGGTGGAAGAGGTTTTTTTCCACTTACCTTGCATCAAGTACGGAGGTTGAGGTAATTGATATAGAGTGTTGCCTGTTAATTTCATCACAAGCAGGAAAGAGTTTGGGAGAAGGAGCAAGCCAGTGAGCATCCTTGGTGCTTCCCCATTGGTGGTGAAGAGGGGTCTGCCAGGATCAGCTGGTACTGCTTGTGACAGCTGCCAGCTGCGTGGGCAGACTGCCTAGGGGAACCCCGTGTGCAAGTCCTTCCCTCATTGCTGTACAGCTGAGGTTTAGGAGATTGAAAAGCGGGGAATCAAATTGCCTGGCCAGCCAGGTCCCAGCCATCTGCATGGATGGCTCGCACCTGGGGCTTTGGGGCTTGCCCAGACAGGTCAAGGCAGAGTTCCAGGGCTGACCCCGTGGCTTGACCTGTACTGCTAGTCGGCCCTTGTCACAGTTATTAGTTGATGTTCTTGGTTGATGTTAATTTAATAAAATATGTTTAACATTGTGCATTATAAGTTATTTATAGTGGTATGCATTGTGATATACTTGAATTTATGAACACTTGCACTTTATGGTTTTGAGATACTTTTATAGTACATCAGGGTCAACACTTATATTTATGAATACAAAGTGGCCTGGTTTGCCTCGGGCTATGCTATAGTGTTGTGCTGCATAAATGAGATATGTGAATTGGATATATGTCTAAATAAGACACTCAGATCAAACAGTTCAGTTGATTCATATTGCTTTCCTTGTATTCTTACATCCCATCTAGTTAGTTTTCACGGCTATTAATTCTCCATTGGTCTTCTTACCATGAGACTCTCTTTGAAGAAGAGGAGGACATAGAGAAAGGAGAGTATATGGAGGCTGCCAGGAAAAGGGGAAAAGGAAATAGTGTGGAGAAGGGGATACAGGGAAAAATGAAATACCCCATACAAGTCCACCATGCAACTGGGCCATAGGGGAGAGGCTGCCTGAGGTGGAAATGGGAAAAGTGAAAACAGGGAGACAGACAAAAGTGGATGGGAAGTCGAAAAGGAAGCAGGAAAATGGGAGAAGCTATGGTCGGCAAGGAAGGGAAAGATGACATGGTGTGGGAGCAGAACATGAGATGCCCCCTACAAGTTCTTGTGGGTCCCCTGCTTGTGATTATTTATTTGCACAATAGTTGCACAACTTTTAGCACAAGTACCTCTTCACATCTGCTGCCATGCACATGCTCAGGAGACTTTCTCAGATCCTGGTTACCATACCTCATAGAAGATAACGTGAAGATTCGGTATGCACGAAGCTCTGGAATGCAGCCAGGAGCATAAAAATAAACGTATATTACTTGAAATGCATACAGAGAAAACACTGTTGACGGTAATTAGCTTAAAATTAGAAAATGAGCATTTGGAATTTATGCCAGTCCCATTTTCTAAATCTGTCTCTGTTCAGAACTGTGTTGTGACGAATACTTGGCCAACTTTAATAAAAGCAGGTATTTTGCAAAGATTTGGTTTCACCAAATGTCATTTGGCAGAGCCCTGTGGAATGTTTAATACGACATTGTTCTTATCAAGCGCCTCAGCACGAGACAGCTCCTTGGAAACATTGTCGGCATTTATTAAAAGTGTTTGGAAGGTTGCACATGAGAAAATAAGGTCAGACATAACATCCACATTTAGTGGGATGCTTTCATTAGGTTTTCCCACCTGCTGAATGGTCTAATCAGCCTAGTCAGAATTCCTTACATACAGATGAAGACATACGCAACGTCAGTTTTATTCCTACCTGTTAAAAATAGGTAAAGAAACACTTTAAAGCTACAGCGGGGGGAGTTTACTTTTGCTAATGCTAGTGCTAGCATGTAGACAGACCTAAGATGGAAATAAAAAGTGGAAATATACTCTTAATAGAGTATGCCCAAAGATGCAAACTGCTTAATCCCGCATATCTGAAGCTATGATGAATAATGATAGACATCACTGTAATCTTTAGAGCAACACTTTCCCTTGTCCTTAAACTACAGAAATGGCACCAGAGGCATTTTTAAAATTCCAAAAATAACAAAATATTTAATTTAACACTGATAGGAAAGATCAGGCGACATCAGGGGTTGAAAATTTCTGAGGTAATTCAATACACACATCTCTGAGGTAAAATCAGAACATGCACAGACTTCAGTTCTTATGCTCTGCACAGATACTTAAAAGACTTCTGTTCTGAGGCTTTGGTTCCCCTGTTCCCCCCACACGCTCTAGTATGCTTTCTTTTCATATTCTCTTTCTCTTCTGAAGTTAGGGATGCTGGTACCCACTTTCTAGTACCCCAATCCACTTATCTTCACATACAGTGCTTTCCTTCAGTCATTAACTGAATCTGAAGGTCTCCACAAACAGTTTTCAACCACACCCGATCAGGGATATCTTCACTCACCAAAGCTACCTTCCTGTTTAACCGTGTAGGGAAAATTTACTCTCCTTAGAAAACTATACCCTTTCTGTGGCCCATTTGGAAGTTTATACCTACTTCCCAAATGTTCTTGCCAACTTCTCCAGTTGTCCTGCTGGTGTTAAAACTGCTCTCTGTTAGGACTCTGTCTCTAAACCCTTCACATGGGATTCCTCTCTCCTAGAACTGAAAAACAAACCTTCCTCTTTCCAGCTCGTGCTAGCGAATCAGATGTCTTGGAGTAGCCTGGCATTCAAAGCAATCTGTATCTGCAAAGGATTAACTCTTAATAGTCCTGCAGCTGTGTACATACAGCACTACCAGGTTTTAAAAAAAGTTCAGTCCATCACACCAGCATATCTGAGGCAATAATGAATATTGACAGACATCTCTGTAATCCTTATAGCAGGGTGGGTTCAGGCTTTCCTAGGCAGTCCTCTGAGTTCATGGCTGAGGTGAGATTTCAACAGATCACTTCATTTACAGATGATCTCAGGGCCAAGCTATACATGACGAATGACACTTGAATGGCAAGTGTATTTCTCCCTGTTCACTTGCCCTCCACTCAATCCACTTGCCCTTCAAGTGTCATTCGTCATGTGTAGCTTGGCCCTCAGTCTCTTCATGACTAGGCTACAGTAACTCTAAAAAGAATTCTCAGTTTTTGGGTCTTCCCATAGGTGAATTGACTTGTCTTGCAGAATTCACTTTAGGTTATAAGCAGGGTTGCCAGGACCCCAGACCCCCCAGACAAGAGGATGGAGGCTTGGCACCTACCTTCTGCCTTCCCTTGTTGTGCGTGTGCAGAGTGCTCCCAGCTTGTACAATATCATCACTTCTATGAAGTAATGTCATCACACCAGTCGTATGCCACCCTGGGAGCACACCCGCACTCCCCAAAGGGCCAAATCAGGCCCAGTTCAGGCTGAATCAGCCCGAATCCAGCCACTGTAGAGAGCAGAAGTGCTGTCAAGCTCCAAAGCAGCCCGATTCGGGCTGACTCAGGCCCCATTTGCCCTGAATCTGGGTTGAATGGGGCCCAAATCAGCCCAAATCCAGCTCCTGTAGGGCACAGCAGCACTCCCACTCGCCAATCGCCATAGTGACCCAATTTTGGCCAAATCTGGCCCAAATTTGGTTGCTGTGGAGTGTGGGAGAGCTCCTGCGCTCTGCAGAGGCCTGATTCGGGCCAAATTGGGCAAGAGCATGCCACTCCACCTGGGAGTGCACTGTACCACCTGGGAGCATGTCTCAGGAGGCATGTTCTCCTCCACCGAACAGGTAAGCAGGGGTGGGGGGTGGAGGATGGGAGCAGGGGGGGACGGCGGGAACAGACATCCCTAGTCGACATCATGCAAATTTTGTCCCAGGGTTCCCCAACTGCTAGAAGGGAAACAACATGATTGTTCTGTATTACAGAAGCAGACCAAGCCCTTCACCTCACATTGCTTTGGCAGAAAAATAAAAACTGATTCCTGGAGGTAGAAATATTGTGTGACTTGCTTTGCCTATTTGAGGGATTTTAAGCTTCTTTCCCTTTTGCACATCAGTGTTAAAACTGTTTTATGATGCAGCCTCAATAGTAAAGATTGCCTTTGGATTCTTTACTGCTCTGTTTCTACAAAGTCCCAAACTTTGGCTGTGCAGAAGAGAAAGAATTCCCACCAATAATCATGAGCTTAGGAGGAATTTACTACAGGCAAGTTAAAATGCTATGAGACAACTGTTGTCTATGTGCAAAGCAGAAAAGATGTTCTGTATACACTGCGGAGCGGCTGTAACATAACCGTTAGAGACGGAGACAGGAAGACCTAAGTTCAAGGCCCCTCTCAGCAATTAAGCTGCTTGGGTTACCGTGGGCCAGTCATTCACTCTCTTAGTTTACTCCAATTCACAGGATGGTCGTGAGGGTGAAATTTACAAAGGGAGAACTGCGTTCACTCCCCTGAGCTCCTTGGAGGAAAGGCAAGAATAAAAGGAGCGTGATAGGGAAAATCAGAGCTTGATCTAATTCTCAGCGAGAAGAGTTCTTGTTAAGTTAAGAAGGGAAAACAGACTACCAATAGAAAAATGAAATAGTTGAGAACTGGCTCTTTGGGAGAAGCTAAAAGACCAATCTTCCTCCACTTTTAAAGAAGAAGAAAAAATACTTTTTCATCCTTGCTATAAGGTATTTACAGTGGCTTATGTGGTCCCCGCATCACCACCACAACATCCCTGTGAGATTAGTTAGGCTACGAAAGGAAGAGAAACGCTTAATTTATCAAAACGTGTCCATATAAATTGTACACATCAGTGTATAGATAGCAGTGCTCCTTAAAAGGAAACAACAGGATCAGCTTACTTGATACATACATACTTGATACATACATATTACCTAACAGGGTAACCATAAATGGGAGGGCCTTCTAAATCAGCTGGGTTCAATCTTCCTCACTTTTGTAAAGAAGGATCCACCTTTCTCACTGAAATTCTCACGACAGGATCCTCATTTGTTGAAGAACTTCATTAAACAATAAGCAAACTGACTGCTATAATATGTCTAGAATTGCATACTCCTTCATGAGCAACAATAGAACAGAGAAGACTAAGAAGATCTGCTCTATCAGCATCAAAAGGGTCACCCAGCACTGAGACATTCAAATGCTCTTGGCTTCCATGCTCAGGGGCACATGGTTACTGGCTCAGACAGCCCCATAACCACCTCTCTATCTGCTCACAGTCCAGACTGCTTTTTCAGAGCTAAAAATATTCTTGCCCTTCCTACACACAGAATTTCTGGCAACCACCACAACCAATTGCTTACCACCATGGGTAATTTCACATTGTCTTTGCTCTGTTATCAGTACTTGTTTTGTTTCCTATGTTTGACTGCGTTTTACACTTCCGAGATAGTCATGTGACACAGCTCCAGACTTAGCCTGGGGCATCCCTGATTCTTCTCACTGTGGACATGCTCCAATTTTTATTTGAATCAACTGTAGAATTGAGGTTAGCCCGATACATCTCAGTGAGTATACTTTCGTTTCCTCCCCCCCCCCCTCCATTCTCGGTTTTTGATTGGTCACAGCTGATTTAACCGCACCCACCTTCCACATCCCATTCACGCTGGTCCTTTATTTTGGCGATTTTAAAGTGGCAGTAACATTTCAGTGTTATTTTGCTACGTGTGGACAATGATTTCTTTAATATCTAGTATCCCCTCACTATTTCTGTTTTGTTGCCATCCTTCTTCAGGATCTCTGTTGAGCAAATTTTCTATTTCTTAAACATGGGGGGGGGGGCAGGAGAGCACCACTGCAAACATACACGGTGAAGCACCGTTCGGTGCCTCACTAGGTGGGCTGGAGGCGCTTGGTGTGGGGAGGGGCAGGCAGGCACTGCTGCGCCTACAAACTCACATGGTGAAGCGCTGTTCAGTCCCTCCCCGGATGGGCTGGAGGCATTTGGTGTGCAGGGGGGCAAATATCCCCCTGCACACCAATATAAAAATATCCTGTCATTGTGCACCCCCCCCCCCCGCCATCACTTCCCAGGTTTTTTTTTAATGCACTGCAACGTTACAGCCACTACACACCCATACCATTGTCACGTGGGCATGTTGGACAAATGGAGAACTGGCATTTTGAAGGGGGAGGGTTAAGGGGGAAAAAAGACATGCCGTGGACTTCAAAGCCCACAAAATCCACTACTGAAATGGTGCATGATATGAAATATAAAATCAAATGCAGGACTTCAAATCTGTTGTTAAAGTGTTAAATGCGCAGGCACAAAACTGATGCCACTGAGATCATGGCGAATGCTCACTAATAGCAATTTAAAACATGAGTGGGAAATCTGCCCATGATGTCTCAGAAATGTCTGCCAGCTGAAAACTCTTGCCCCAGACTCTAAAATAAGGAAGACAGATATGACATATGAACTAACTAGGGTTTATTAAAACTTCCAAACAGCACCTAATAAACTCACCTCCCACGCATTTGAGCAGGACCTCTTACTCAAGTTTGGAAACCCGCCTCAACTCCAAACTCAGCAAGTGGCTGAGGTCCATCCTTCAGGCAACCTCTAGGTCTGGACAAGATCTGGGATCAGCTCTGGAATCAGGCGCTAAAATAGTCATCACGAGTTGCTCAAAATAACTCGTTGAACCAGCAAAGTGCCTGCCTCAGACTATGGTTCCAATAGCCTGATAGGGTGGCAGCACTACCCGAACTGAAGCTTGTTCCTGCTAGGACTTCATCGGGTCAGAATCTGGCGTAGGAACTTGATGGATGACTTTGGGCTACTCACACACTCTCAGCCTAAATTTAATCACTGGTTTGTTGTGAGAATAAAATGGATCTGCATTGGGTCCCCTTTGGGCAGAAAGGTGGGGTACCCATGAAATCAATAAAAACAATAATACCAGGACAGCAATCTGGGTTGGCCCAAAGTCTTGCAATTCTCCATCATTGGCCCACTTTGCAAGTTTGTGATTTCCTCCAGTCTTATTGGGTGGAGGGAGACCGGGAAGGGGCAGATCCTGGTCCTACAAGGGTGAATGAGGATTGTTGCATGAATTGGAGACTTGACAGCCTCTCTTGGTGCGGCAGTCAAGCCACAGGCTTGTTGGCCAAGGCCTTACAGTCCAGGATTTCAGTGTCTGGGCAGAGGTCTGGCAATACTTGTGGTCCTCTGAGCCTCCTAATTTTCCTCCAGCTCCTCATGTTCCTCCACAGATGAGGAATCTGTTCCCAAACCTGAACTGAACCCTTGATGGATCCTAACAGTCCACACCTCCCAACATGGCCAGCAAATGTTCTGGATGTTTCAGAAACTAGTACAACTGCTTGAATTGTTCCTATGTGGAAATGTCGGTTTCTCTGCTTCAGATTTATTTAAAAGCAGCACTTGGCTTCCCTATACTGTGTCTTCTTTAAATCCTTAGAAGATAAAATGATGATGACGACGACAACTACTACTACTACTACTACTAATAATAATAATAATAACAACATTCAATTTATATACCGCCCTTCATGACAACTTAACACCCACTCAGAGTGGTTTACGAAGTATGTCATTATTATCCCCACAACAAAACAACCTGTGAGGTGGGTGGGGCTGAGAGAGCTCTGAGAAGCTATGACTGACTCAAGGTCACACAGTTGTCTTCAAGTGGAGGAGTGGAGAATCAAACCTGGTTCTCCAGATTAGAGTCCTGTGCTCTTAACCACTACACCAAACTGGCTCTACTGAAGTTATTGTACTTAGGTTACATCATGAGAAGGTTAATTGGAAAAGACAATAATGCTAGGAAAGTGGAAGGCAAGAGGAGCAGAGGAAAACTCAACAGGAGGTGGAACGACTCAGTAAGGGAAGCCATGACCTTCAGTTTGCAAGAACGGAAAAAGTCGGTTAACGATGGGACTTTTCGGAGGTCATTAATTCATAGGGTCATTGTAAGTTAAAAGTGACTTGACAGCATACAACACACACAAACAGTTCTCTAAGATGGCTTCGACAAAGCTGTTTGTTTAGTTTGAAAAGTTTCTAAGGAACAGCCTCCTTGCAACTGGAGGTAGCAGGAAGTTATCTAAGTGGTACCTCCCCCTCTCTCCAAGCATTGCAGTTTTTGAGAGCCAGTTTGGTGTAGTGGTTAAGAGCGCGGGACTCTAATCTGGAGAACTGGGTTTGATTCCTCACTCCTCCACTTGAAGCCAGCTGGGTGAGCTTGGGTCAGTCACAGCTTCTAGGAGCTCTCTCAGCCCCACTCACCTCTCATGGTGTTTGTTGTTGTGGGGATAATAATGCTATACTTTGTAAACCACTCTGAGTGGGTGTTAAGTTGTCCTGAAGGGTGGTATATAAATCGAGTGTTGTTGTTGTTGTTGTTGTTGTTATTGACAAAAGTTATGGCTACAGCCCAGAATCACTGGCACAGTAAAAAGTCCTATCTACTAAAGCATACATTACTTCCTCCTGCAACACTCATTTGAGGTTTTTTTGGAGGCAGTCTGGTTGCAGCTCCTGCCATTGATTGTCAAGGTTGAGGCCAATCTTGCTGGCAATGTGAGTGTGCCCTTCCTCCTTCACCACTCTAAGTGCATCTCTCCTGAAACAGCATGCTTGCTTGGTGGAAGAGAATGACCTTCACAGGTAGAAGGAGTGTACCTTGCTTTGATCCAACTTATTAAGCTAATAAAAAAAAAGACTGAACCAAGACCTCTAATTGAGCTTTATGGCAGAGAGGGAATTTAAATCTGGGTTTCCCCAGTGCTAGGCTCACCCTCTGAGCCAAGCTACAAGTGATACCTGGCACAGGTTGGACACTTGTCCGCTTCCCTCAAGTTTTGATGGGAAATGTAGGCATCCTGGTCTTGCAGCTTGGCTCTCCGACTGCTGTCCAATGGACTTTTCAACTGTCACTTGTCCAACATTCCGCCAAGCTGCCTACATTTCCCGCCAACACTTGAGGGAAGCTGACAAGTTTCCAATCTGTGTCAGGTGTCACTTGTAGTTTGGCTCTATGACTCCTATACTACCACTGGCTCAGATAAAGAAGTATACAGATAGACATTTGCCTCTACCTGGAATCCTAACCCACTGCTTCCTGAAGATGATTCCAGTCATTTTCCTGAAGATGATCAGTCATTTTCATTTGCTATTGCTCCAATTTACCATACTAGAGTAGGATGGGACACTGAGACCCTCTGACCAAACGGTTGCACCTTCCCTAGGTTTATTGTAGGAAGTCATCATTAAATATACTTTCTTTGTCACAAGGCCAATCCCTCAGGTATTCTCCTTCGAATGGAGATTCCAATGGAGCCTCCTTCTTGTAGTAAAAAGTCCAGTAGCACCTTTAAGACTAACCAACTTTATTGAGGCATAAGCTTTTGAGAACCACAGCTCTGTTTGTAAGATGCATCTGATGAAGAGAGCTGTGGTTGTCGAAAGCATATGCCTCAATAAAATTGGTTAGTCTTATAGGTGCTACTGGACTTTTTACTATTTTTCAACTACAGACTAATTCCTCTGTAGCCTTCCTGTAGATGTCTTAAGAATGATTGTTAATGCATCTATAAGAAATGGATTAACACTAGGGAATGCTGGCCTAGCAGTAGATTACAGGCAGTGGCTCACCAGTTAATTATACAACTTCTTAAGAATTACAATATTCTGTGCTTGGCAACATGACATCCTAGAAGTATTAAGGAATTGTCTTTCCTTCTTTTTTGTAATATTAGCGAAGAAGAATATACTGTAAAGAAACGTAATTCATGGCTGTTTAAAGGATTTTTAAAAAGTGAAGAGAGCAATCCCCCTCCCCAAAATAATTTAAAACAACAAAATTATCCTCATCTTTTCCAATACAGCCCTCTCCCGCCACCTGGAGGAAGGGAAAGATAATGCAGGGCATTGATTTTACTTTGCCCACCGCTTTCCCTCTTTTTGTCTTAAATGGCAAAACCGGCAAGAAACTCACATGCCAGAAGTCTGGCTTGTTGGCCGTATTTAGTTGAGTTTGTAAATTGTTCCTCAACTTGGTATTAAGGCTTGGCATGACTCGATATTGGCCAGGGAGACTATTTGATAGCAAGAGCCCCCTGAAATGATTATTGGACTGTCTCAGCAACCTCATCAACCCCTGTTGCTATTTCACTGAATCCAGGGGGAAACGGTGAGGATTTTGGAATAAGAGAGGCCTGATTATGGCCATTGAAGCCACAATTGTCTCCTCCACCTGAGGGAAGGGAGATTACTCTTCATCTTTATGCCTCCTTCTTCTCTATGTCCCGGGGAACCATCTTTGCAAAAAGGGAGGCAGAGCCAATCTCCGTATGACAAAAATAGAGGCATATTCTCCAAAGACTTCCCAGAAATTATTATTTATTTTTTTGAAGTGTTTCAAGATTGCAGTGCCAAATGTTTTTTTTTTTAAATTTACTGGTATATCCTTCACATGAGGCACTGAAAGCAATTAATGGGGAGTAAATCAGACAAGTGTTTTAAAACATACTTTGTAAACTGCTGTGTGGGTGTTAAGTCATCCTGAAGGGTGGTATATAAATTGAATGTTATTATTATAAAGGATGATTAGAGGCTAGGAGGTCCCAGAGGACCAGAATCAGCCCCTCTCCCCAACTTACTTAGACTTTCTTCAGTGTGAAAATGGCAGTGAAGGAAAATGCTAAACATTTTCCCTATCTCCTGGTCGCCACTTCTTTCACTCCTTTACCTCCTGGATTCCATCGTCCCAAACCTCTCCCCAACTGCTGCTGTCCCCTCCTTCTCATCTGGGAAGCTGCCTCTGATGCCACACCATGCAAAATGTTGAGGTAGCAGCCTTGGCATACGTTGTAGTCACCCTCCCCAAACGTTTGTGCATTACTATTAAGTGAGGAAGGAAGGATGCACAACAAGGTTCCCTGGTTTACTATTTCTGTACAAGTCCAGTAGTACCTTAAAGACCAACAAGATTTCCAGGGTTCAAGATTTCAAGAGTCAAGCTCCCTTTGTCAGATCATGTGATTCAATACCTCTCCAGTTTAAAAAGCCCTTCTGCAGAAAGCTGGCATGTTTGGGAGAAAGTTTGACTTCTATAATTGTATGAGTACAGAAATGGGGGCTTTTGAAGGGGATGGTAGAAGTCTCCAGCGGCAGTCTGAAGAGATACTGCCTAGCGAGTGTGCATGTGAAAATCCCTGAACTAACAATCAATCTGAAAAATGCCCTTTCTGGACAGTTCAGTGATTTCTCGAATTATTAACAGCATTCCAGAAATCTTTGGGATTAAGAAAAGGCATTCGTTAAATTTCAGTCTCAGTCATTCTTTATTACAGTCAGCGACCAGAGAGGGATTTTTCTTTCAGATTTCGGCTTTGTCTTCCTTGCTTGCACACTCTTGTTTTTCTTCAAATTTACTAATTTCCTGGGCAACAGAAGGGAGACATCTTTTCCTTCCAATGGGATCTGGGGTGGGGTCAAGAGAATAGACTTAATGGCCAATCTCAGGGGTCCAAGATCAGCAACAAGCCTTGAAGAAGGCTATGTGGAGGGGGGTTAGTTGTTGTGTGCCCCCCCCCATTTGCTTGTGTTCTTGGATTTGTGACACTGGGTTTTTTGTTTGTTTTTTTTTGTTTGTTTCTGCATCCCCCTCCCCATTTTCCTTTGGGTGAGGGGGTGATTTTTCCTCTTTTTTACATTTTTGTATCTGGGGTGTGCTCTGGGGACAGCCCAAGCTCTCTTAGTCCCAGAAGCCCAGTCACCAGCCTGCCTACCATCTTCTGGGCATTGGGACAAGTTTTGGTGCTTCCTGTTCTGGCAGCGGGGATGTTCTTGTTGGTAGAGGAAAGTTAGGATTACAAAGAAGTCAAGGATCTGCTTATTCTTTACTTCCCTGATCTTTCCTTTGAGGTGTAGATAGTTAATCTACAATCTCTCTCAAACAGTTGATCTCTCTCTATCCCCTTCCCTCTTCCTGTTCCCTCCCCCCTCTCTCTCGCACACACACACACTCACACACAAACACACATGCCAGCAAAGCTCCTGCATCCCAATGTGTCAGGCTATGGATGACAGGATACAGAAGACAGATCTCTGGACCATTGCAGCAAGACACAAGTTCTTGGTCAAAATGGTTTTTATTCAGAAATCAGACCATTTCCATATACAGGTCCATAGGACTACTTAGAAGCAAGGCAGCCATCTAAGCAGCGTGAGTAGAAGTTGACAGAAATGACATCATGTGAGAGAAACTTCTCTTTTAACATTCTAGTTTCCTCCTTTCTCCCCCCTTCCAACCATAAACAATACTTTGGTGCTCTCTTGGTGTGAGAACGTTTCACACAGTTGTGATATCACGATGAGTTACTAGGAAGCAAGACACAGCTCTGTCTGGGAATGAGTACAAGGTCATATAAACACTGTCCAACAGATAAACACCTGTGAAAGCCTGAGAAAAGAATAGTCATGACACTAGCAAAGTGATATTGAGCTATAGCAAGATACACTGTGTTTAGCAGAACAGAATCAAAACATGACACAATGTTTCCTTGCAAACAATGCAACTCTGTTCCTTGAACCTCCAGTGGGGCCAATGCCAACCAGGTAATTCCAAGGCTGCTTCACTTCTTCCTTTCCTTTGAAAGTTTAAGCTAGCATTGGATACACAACATGGTATTTGCCCCCATTAAAACAACGACGGCAAGGATGTAGAGGGCACCTTCTTCAGGGGTCTGTAAAATCTGTTTTCCAATTCCCATGAAACTTTGGTGGGGGGTCTTTAGTGTAGACCCAGTATAAATTTGGATACATTGCCTTAAAAAAAAGGAAATAATTGTTCCACCACCACAATCTTGTAATACTTACAGGAAAGAAAGAAAGAAAGACATGTGGAAATCTAGAATAATGGAAAAATTACCCCCTGAATTCTGTATCCAAAACTGAAAAAGATTTTTTTTCAGTGCATGCCCCTAATGTAACCCTCACTGAGGTTTAGTGGTTTCAGTAGGAAAAAGACCATAAGTCTTCACTGATAAGGCTGGAGGCCACGCTTTGCCTCCCTGGAAGGAGGAGCATTTCCATGGTATCTGTGTCTCAGGCCGGGGGTGGGTGGGTGGAGACAGGAGCCTTATGAGGCAGCTCTGCCCAGCCGGCTGGCAGTTGATCTGCGTGCTCACCCCACCCACCTCACCCTGTAGTAGTGCAGGATTAGCCGGCTGTTATTGATAGAGCCAGGTAGGAATTTTTTCCCCCTTTTCCCTAATTGGCATGGGGAAGAGGTAGTTTTTTTGCCTACCTTGTACTGCTTGCGGAGGTTTGAGGTAATTGACAAGGTGAAGCCACCTTAGAATGGTCACTGGCAGGATAGAGTTTGGGGATAGGGAGCGGGCCAGTGAGCACCCTTGGCATTTCCCCATTGGTGGAGAAATGGGGTCTGCCAGGAGCAGCTGGTACTGCCTGTGACAGCTGCCAGCTGCATGGGCAGACTGCCTGGGGGAACCCCACGTGCAAATCCTTCCCTCACTGCTGTTCGGCTGAGGTTTATAAGCTTGAAAGGGGGGACCCAGATTTGCCTGGCCAGCCGGGTCCCAGCCATACACATGGATGGCTCACACCCAGAGCTTTGGGGCTTGCCCAGGCAGGCCAAGGCAGAGGTCCAGGGGTGTCCCCCGTGGCTTGACCTGTACCACTAGTTGGCCCTTGCCATATTAATGGTTGATGTTATGTTTAATAAAGCGGCCCTTTAGTTCCAAGCTTTGTGTCTGTCTCATTATTCGGACTAGGGTGGCTATGAGAACCCTCTCTTATGTGTAGTTTGTTTGGCATAAGGACATGCTGAGGTGAAGAACAGCATGCAGCTTTCAGCTATTCTCTGGCATACTTGCATCATGATGAAAACTAGTCGAACTGGGCAAGCTAAGAAGCCATCTTTTTCAGGACTCAGTTGCTTGACAACTCAAGAACCAATCAAGCTCGAGCTGCTAATGGGCATTTCAGCTGTGTGGAAAACTAGGGAGTTAACACAGAGCTCTCTCAGAGCAGTTTCTCCAAGGTCGAATCTCTGGGGAATGTAAAGAACTGCTCCACAGGTGTTTCTAATCAGCTCTGCAACCATATATATGAACTAGGCCACAAACCTTATAATACTTACAGATTTGAACCTAAGTTCAGCCATTTTCTTTCAAAGACCGATTCTCAGGTTAGCAACTTCCTTACACAGTGTCAATGTCACTGTAGAAGTAGATAGGTGGAATATAGCTATCAAGTTCGCCAATTTATTCATAGCAAAAAAGCTGGAATAGATTTTGAACTCAACTTGATGTTTCATGCTTTCTATCTGATCTAGTATAGCCATCATCCTGATATATTATCAATGATTACAATCAATTGGCCATAGGTTAATTGAGCCCATGTGGAAGAATAGGTAAAAGAGTACACAGTGCCATTTCATTTCTCCAAAAATGTCAACACAGTGGCAGCAGCCGGGCGGGGGCCGGGGGTCCAAGAAGATCTTGCTGGCAACTGGCTAATAGCAGTTGAGTTCCAAACTGAGTTAAGTTTTCTTTTTCTTACCTGCAGGTACTTAAAGCTTGGGTAGAGTCAGAGACACAAGCTAAAGCTTACACCATAGCTCATAGCTTGGGGTCATCCGCTGGGGACAGGGGATCCCCTGCTCTGACCCTCCACCCCCCACCACCACTTACTTGGCTGGTGGGGGGGGGAGGCCATGGAATGCCCCTCCCGGAATGCATTCCCGGGTGTCATAGTGCACTCCCATGCACCACAGTGAACAAATTTGGTCCCCAAATAGGCAAATTTGGCCTGTTTGGGGCCAAAATCAGTCACTGCAAAGCACAGAAGTATTCCAGGGCCCTGCACGAGGATGTCATGCCGACCAAGTAGCACTCTCACACGCCGCATCAGGCTGATTTTAGCCACAAACAGGCCCAATTTGGCCTGCTGTGGACCATGGGAGCACTGCCAGGAAGGCCCTGGAGAGCTCCTGTGCTTCACAGCAGGCTAATTTAGGCCCCAAATGGGCCCAAATGGGCCAGAACCAGCTCGCTGCAGAGAGTGGCAGCACTTCCAGGGGCAGCACGATGCCCTGCACAATG
This sequence comes from Eublepharis macularius, assembly GCF_028583425.1. Taxonomy (NCBI): domain Eukaryota; kingdom Metazoa; phylum Chordata; class Lepidosauria; order Squamata; family Eublepharidae; genus Eublepharis; species Eublepharis macularius. The sequence continues at coordinate 18,556,481 of NC_072793.1, read as the reverse complement.
ATGTCACTTCCCGGAAGTGACATCGTCATGCAGCCTAGGAGACCACAAAAAAGGTAAGTGCTGGGTCTCCCCCCTCCCGCTGGGAGGGTAAGGGGACCTGACAACCCTATCATATCCTATGGACTGTAGCCTTGTCAATCAGTACCAGCCTGGAGTATGGTTTGGTGTTCAGTTGTATTATTTGGGAACTTATACCTCACTATTTTTCTATGAGCTGCTTTGGGTCTCTTCAGGAAGACAAGAAACATATTGATGCCAGGAACAAATAAACAAGAGAATTCATATATTATATACAACTAAGGCTTTGCCGTTTCAACCTGCTTCCACACCCTAGATAAGCAGTCTATCATGTGTAAATATTCTTCCAGTAGCTCACTGCAGTCTGTAATTATATAGCCCCATGTTCTGCCAGAGGCTGCTTTGCCTAAGGCAAGGGTTCTTCAAGCGATTTGGAAGGCCATGGAAGCTCACAGAGACAAGTATTTTTTGCAACTCAAGGAGGCAAAACAATCCACATTAAAAGAACCAAAGAAACAGGTCAGTGTATAACAATAGCGATAGCGACAGCGACAACGACAATGACAACATTCGATTTATATACCACCCTTCAGGACAATTTAATGTCCACTCAGAGCGGTTTACAAAGTATGTTATTACTATCCCCACAACAAAACACCCTGTGAAGTGGGTGAGGCTGAGAGAGCTCCAGAGAGCTGTGACTAGCCCAAGGTCACCCAGCTGGCTTCAACTAGAGGAGTGGGGAATCAAACCTGGCTCTCCAGATTAGAGTCCTGCCACTCTTAACCATTACACCAAACTGGCTAACCAGGTAACACTTGCTAACACCCCTTTCTGGGTTGCTGGGGACTTCTTACCTGGTTAGCTGGCTACTTCTGATCCCCAGTGAAGCCCCATCAGCTACCTCCTCCTTTCTTATAGTTTTTTCAGTCTATTAGGTGCAGCATCCCAGGACCATCACCAAAAGACCACCTACTGAGAGCGGGACCACAAGTGACGCCTGACACAGGTTGGACACTAGTCAGCTTCCCTCAAGTTTTGATGGGAAATGTAGGCATCCTGGTCTTGCAGCTTGACTCTCTGACTGCTGTCCAATGGACTTTGCAACTGTCACTTGTCCAACATTCTGCCAAGCTGCCTACATTTCCCGCCAAAACTTGAGGGAAGCTGACAAGTGTCCAACCTGTGTCAGGCGTCACTTGTGGTCCCGCTCTGAGTCATGCTGACTGAGGGCTTCACCAGGACCTCTTAATCTTTTACTAGGATGTCTGGATCATTAGAAAGAAGTAATCCTGTAGCTACTTCTAGGTATGGAGCCTAGGTGCCAACACGCTGAGAACCTGAATAAGGGTCAGCTGACAACAGGGTCCTCCTTGGGCATTCTTCTATATTTGTACAATTTGGAAGTTTCCATACAAGTAAATACTTAAACAAAACGGGATTCTTTCGTGCACTGCTCATGTTTAGGTAAAGCCGACAAAGGGCAAGAAAATGTGTGTGGTTTTTTTGGGGAGGGGCAACACAATTTAGGAGCAGGTCTATTCCAACTTCATTGCAAGAACAGGATGATGTTATACACAAGACAGCTAAACTCAGGTCCAGGCAGTTTCAGAATGACGTTTGCACAACAGCTGTGCAGCTTGTCCTCTGAAGATGGGGGAAAGGCATAATGCATCTACAACATGGCGTCAGTATGTATCTGCAATCTTGGAAGAAGCGGGAAATCTACGCCATAGCACTCCTATGTCATGGTTGGCTTGTCTGCAGTAGTAAATAGGTGGACCATGCCCCTCCCCCCAGCCAACCAATCGTCTCCATTCCCACTTGAGTGTTTTATGTGCCATCAATTTTCCTCCAACCTATGGTGACCCTATGAATGAAAGACCTTCAAAATGTCCTATCATTAATAGACTTGCTCAGATCCTGCCAAGTGGAAGATGTGGCTTCTTTAATTGAATCAAGCCATCTCGTTTTAGGTCTTCCTCTTTTCCTATGGCCTTCCACTTGTCCTAGTATTATTGACTTTTCCAGAGAATCTTGTCTTCTCGAGATGTGACCAAAGCATGATAGCCTGATTTGATTTAGTAGCCACTTATTTGTCTTTTTGCCTGTCCATGGTATCCGCAAAACTCTCCTCCAGCACCACATTTCAAATGAATCAATTTTCTTCCTGTCAGCTTTCTTCACTATCTGACTCTCACATCCATACCTGGCAATGGGGAATACCATAGTTTGGATTATCTTGATCTTGGTTCCCAGAGAGACGTCTTTATCTTTAAGGATCTTCTCTACTTCCCTCACAGCTGCTCTTCCAAGTTTCAATCTTCTGATTTCTTCATTGCATTCTCCCTTTTGGTTGATGATTGAGCCAAGATTTTCTAATCTAAGAAACAGATTTTCTATTCCATTCCCATCTTCAGCCCTCAAATTAAGAAATAATAAAATAAGAGAATAAATTATATCAATTTACTATTCTTATTCTAGCATAATTAATTTATTTACGTTATTTATAGTCGATCTAGCTCACTGAGGCTCAAGGCAGATTACACAGTGTAAGTCAATACAATCAATGACTAGGACATTCAGTAAACAGTACAGTAGGGTAAGGATAGCTGACAGGCTTGGAACGATGGGTTGGCATGCAGAAGTTCTCAGGTTCAATCCTCAGCATCTTCAGTTTAAAAGGATCTGGTAGGAGGTGATGTGAAAGATGTCTGCCTAAGACCCTTGAAAAGCTACCACTAGACATGGGCATGAACAGAAAAAAATCCCGAACATGGTGTTCATTGTTCATTGCCATGAACAATGAACACTGACGGACATGATCCTGTCACGAACATGTTCTTTGTTCGTGGGGGGCCAGCAGGCTCTCCTCCAGCCATCAAGATCCCTACCACACCACTCCCAGAAACCCTACCTAAGCAGGCAGCAGGAAATGTACCAATAATAAATAATAGCTTGGCCCCAGAGCCTGGCAGCAGCCCTGGTACCTGAAGGGGTAGATCCCTATCCCACCACACACAAAGAAAAGTCAAGCTCCAATGCACTCTCCCTGTCTCTCTCTCAAAATGCCAACAGCAACTGTCTCTCCCAAACTGTCTGCAAAACCAGAGCTGGGAGCCCCCCTCCCCCCTGCTCTTTGCTTCCTTGTAACAAATTTGGAGCTCCACACTTGAAAGGAAGACCTGCCTAGCAAGCTAAATTGGGCTTAGATTGGGGTTTCCAGGGCAACAGCAGGAGTTCAGACAGAGTTCAGGCAGTCCCTGCCTCCAGTTGCCAAGGGAATTGATTGCAGGTGCCAGACTGTCTGGCTTGATGAATAGCAACAAACAGCAATGAACAAGGCTTGCAACAACCACCTGTTCGTTTAGAAAGGGGCCTCGTGAACAGCAAATTCATGAACAGCAGATTGGGCTGTTCATAGCTTTTTTTAGTTCGTATTGCTGTTCGTGCCCATCTCTAGCCACCACTAGTCAAAGCAGACAAAACTGACCTTGTAAGACACATGATCTGATTCAATATGAGGCAGCCACAGGCTTTCATGTGTTATAGTACATTATGTACATGAATGCATATACCTAATTTAAAGGATTCCAGTTAGAAAGGCTGGAAAAATCTTTTTTTTCCCCTGCAACCATATAGAGCCAATTTTGAATGGACATTTGTCTAACTCAGTATGAGGCAACATCCTATATGCAGGACTGTATTAACCCATGGCTGGGCCCCTAGGCTTTCAGGTATTTTGGGCCCCCTCCGGCACTTCAGTCTTTCACCCCACTACAGCTGACAGCCTGACCCTGGTATGGTAGGTACTAGACCGCAGTACATAGCCCTATATCCATTTTGAGGGTCTTCTGAAGAATTCTTTTCACAATTTTTAAAATATTTGTTTTGCACAAGTAGAACTCTTCAGGAAAGCACATTTTGGGAACACAATTATTCAATACTGTAATATTTTGAAGTGGATACAATTTTTATTATTTATTTAAAATATATAATTTATAGGTAATTGTTTTAACGTAAGAGGCAATTTGTTTCACTTCAATAAGGAAGCATATTAATAGAGGTTACATAAGAGAATCAATTAATTGTAATTTATGTTTGGGTGTGCCTGTCAGGCTCTGCTAGGGGATTCTCCTAGACAGCTTTATTCCATCAGGCCAGGCTGGAAGAGTTAAAGGTCTTTATTAAGAGATTATTGCCATTTCAGAGCACAGTACAGAGTAATTGCCAGGAATACCAGGGAAAGTCCCAGTAGGTTAGTTATACCGTCCTCTCCCCTCCCCCTTTTTTCAAGCAGAAATCTGTCAGGCTTGTCGCACAGGTTCTTGCGGGAAAGCTAGAGGAAGAGAGAGAGACAGGCACCAACATCATCTGATGCTTCCCAGCTGCCTGGAGAGAAAACATCTGTGTGTAGAGCAGCAACCAAGACAATAGTAAAAGGGCAGCAGACCTACAATCTATCCTTCCATCCCCCCCAGAAACAGAAATCACGGAGTATGGCAGGCAGGTCCGTGACCTGTCTGACAATGCCTCAGCAAAACAAAATGTATGGGCCCCTAGTCCCTGCGGGGCCCCTAGTAGGGTTGCCAGCTCCAACTTGAGAAATTCATGGAGATCTGGTGTGGGGGGGTGAAACCTGGAGAAACCTGGAGAAAGCGGGGTTTGGGGAGGGAAAGGACCTTGGCATGGCATAATTCTATAGAGTTCCCCCCGCCCAAAAAAATTGGCCATTTTCTCCAGGTGAACTGATCTCTGTGGCCTGGAGTCCAGTTGTAATTCTGGGAGATCTCCAGCCACTACATGGAGGCTAGTCAGCCTTATGAATAATACGGCCATGCCTATACGTTGACTTCCACATGACCCAACATCACTTTCTAAGGATTCTTAATTTGTATGCTGCTTTGGACAGTATTTGAGCGCCAAGCGTGCATGCAATGCTCACCCAAGGATACTGCTTCTGCACGCTGAGCCATAGAAATGTAAGACCAGGGCCAGGAGAGTCGTGCCTTAAGAGAAGCCGGGCATGCAAGCTTTGCTTTGTTTTCACTGCAGTACTTCCCAGTGGCTGAACTCAAGTGTAATGGGAAACTGTATAATGTTTTAAACCCCTTCAATCACACAACCGGAGTATGTATGTTTTGTGACTAAGCATATGATTTAAAAATGGGATGCTGATAATATCTACTGTTACATAATGCCTATTGGGGAGAAATCAGGTGCATTCAGGAGGCACATCTGATCTCAGCAGCAAACAGAGACCTGAGGGTTCATTTCATAATGCAACCCCCACCTACCCACGTGGGAAGACGGGGCAGCCCTGGGAACAACGGGGCTTCTGCACTTAGCGCTGCTGGACTTCTATTGTCCACCCAAGGTTGGACACCCAGGATGACACCCAAGGGGAAAATGCACAGCACTCCACAGAGTGCGCCAGTAGATGCCAGGGCCGACTCTGAGCTACACCATCTTTGCTAATGAGAGTCAACCACCTTCTCTGGGAGGCTCATGAACCACAGAGACAATGCTGCTGATGCACCAACCCAGTTGATCTGATGCAATGATGGATAAATATTCTGTACAAGAGACTGATACATGGCAATTTTTTTTAAAAAAAATAACCACTTTAATGACTACTTACATCAGCTTTAAATATTTTTCACTTTCTGCAAAAGTGCTTAAAAGTAACACACATGCTTCAAACTCTGTGAAAAGATGGGAGTGTGTGGTGTTCTGCACATTCCTATGTCAGTAGACCAAGTAGGGAGAACAACTCCTGCTAAAAGAGTAAAATAGCGAAGAGTCCAGTAGCACCTATAAGACGAACCATCTTTGTCAGATGCATCTGACGAAGAGAGTTGTGGCTCCCGAAAGCTTGTGCTACAATAAAGTTGGTTAGTCTTAAAGGTGCTACTGGACTCTTTGCTATTTTGCTACTGCAGACTAACACGGCTAACTCCTCTGAATCCTTGCTAAAAGAGTACATACCAATATAACAGAAACAGCAGTATCTTGTGCTCTCCCTTGCCCGAGTAAGCCTGACTGCAGAGCAAGGGAGGGAAGTTGGTTTAGCACTGAGGCTCACACAGAATCCACACCAATGCCTTACGTGCAACCTACTATTCTAAGCAGTGAGAACTGACAGAGGTAGGAGGGCCAGATATCCTCTGATTCAGAGGTCAGTCTTCCTTTTTTATTTTTGAGACCTGTCCTCTGAAATGTCCTGGTTCTCCTTCTGACTAGTAAAATTAGCTGAAATGACTGTGGGGGTTCTGTTTCCGAACACCCACAGGGTATATAAAGCTGCCTGCAGATGGAAGAAGGGCTTCTGAGTCTAGCCAGGCTGTTTGGGGAGAATGAAAGCTGATGAACCCTAAGAAAGGAAAGAGAACAAGGGCCTTGAAACGTTCCTCATTAGCTGCCTAGCTGTTCATGCTTCCTTTTCCTGTTTAGGGTAATGTATTGATTGCAAAGAAAAATGGGAAGCCCAAACACACATTAACTATGGTTGCACTGTATATTCTATGACTAGCAACAAAGCCCATTAAAAAAATAGGGCCATAGCAAAGCCGGGAACGCTGGGCTTCTTACGGTGGCAGCATCTGGAGAGATGAGCTCGCCCAGCCATCCCACTGCGGCGGCTCGCCTGCTGTCCTGCCAGGCCAGTCCCTCAAGAGAGGCAAGCGGGCTGGGCTGGCCATCCTGCAGTGGTGGCACCCTCCAGAGAGGCGGATGGGCTGGCCCAGCCATCCCATGGTGGCAGTGCCCTCTGGAGAGGTGGGTAGGCCAGGACACACTTTTTATCCTGGTGCGTTGTCGGGAACACAGTTTCCCTTTTATATGGAAAGATAAATGGGGCCCTTAGCACATTGCTCACCCCTCCCCAAGTCAGTGTTGCTTTTCTTTATATTGCAAACAAAACCACAGCTGGAGAAGTTTTTGTCATGCATTCTAATTCATTTGCTATCCTAATCCCAAGGTATAAGTAAAGACTTTATACGTTATTGACTGAAGAGATAATCTTTTAAGGGTTGTCAAGAGGCTCACTGGATGCCCAAGTTGTTTCCTGGGCCATCATCCCAGTGGCACAAATAACCCAAGAAAGGAGTACCAGTATTTATAGGGTATCTATGGAGCAATGCCACGGACAGTTAGAAAACTACATTGTAGTAACCTGTGCAAAATTTGCAAAGGATATTGGGATATTGGGATACACCCTCCAGTGGAAATGTTTAAGCCAGTGTTGCTGGTGGAGGTGCTTACCCATATGATCTATCTGCTACTAGCAGATTCATATACAGTTCAGTAACACTATGCTAAAGTCCAAATAATTGTGGCGTCTCAGTTTTGTTATTCTTCTTCTCGTATGCCCTGCATCATTTCAAAATATGGGTGTTTGCAATCAGTCATGTTCCCTTCCACTCCCCGTCGATGCTTGTTTGCTTTATTTCTTAGCTTTTAATACAACTTTACAAGCCCAGCTCAGAAGTTAGTGCCAAAATCTGCATCATGTTGATAGGAGCAAAACTCTTGCAAATTCAAGCTGGCCCTCAAAATCCATTAGTGCCCTAGGAAATTCAGGAATTGGAATCCTGGCAAAAAGGAGGTCTCGATTTTGGTTTACATATGTTGACATGAGAATCTCAATTGCACCAGTTATGAGAGTAACCGCTCTTGGTGATGAGTGAGTGAGTCCTCTAAGGGGGAATGGAAAATCAGAAATGGACTCTGTGTGGGGAGAAATACGCAAAGGTGCTGACAGCTTAATGAATAACTTGACTGTTATGACAGTAGGACACCTTGCAGTTCCAAGAGCAAATATTTGAAATAATATGCAATGCAGGAAATGTATATATGTATGTAGAGAATACATGGTTTGCCCATATCACTAACAGATGGGCTACGTTTTCAACCTTAGAAGTTCTGTTTTGTTGCAAGCGTTCCACAGCTTATTGCTGCAACAGAAAAGAAACAATTTTGGTCCTCTTTTATATTTAATAGGGTCTCAGTGATTCAGAAGGTTGTGAATAAATACACCCCCCATGCATCTATTATTTCCCAAATTAGAGGAATTGACTCACTGGCAGGTAACCCTGGCAGATATATGGCAAGGCTATGCATGGCTGGCATAACAAAAAACAAAGCACCCTTGGTAACAGCTAGCAAAACGAAATGAATACACAGCCAAGGGATAAGAAGGCAATTAACCAATTTATATAATTAGTCAAAAATCATTACTGTAATCAATAACCAACCTTTTAAAGGCACTAAGTGCAAAGCATAGATCCAGAGGAGTTAGCCGTGTTAGTCTGTAGTAGCAAAATAAAAAAGAGTCCAGTAGCACCTTTAAGACTAACCAATTTTATTGTAGCATAAGCTTTCGAGAATCACGTTCTCTTCGTCATCTGATTATCGAAAGCTTATGCTACAATAAAATTGGTTAGTCTTAAAGGTGCTACTGGACTCTTTTTTATAAGTGCAAAGCAGCAATTGACAATAAGTTCAAATTCTCTTACAGTACATTAATACACTAGGTTCAGATTCTCTTACAGTACATTGATAAATTATAGGCGAAACTTAAACGGTGATGGCAAGTGGCCAAGCATAGAAATAACAATAGCTGTTGTGATACATTTACAGACATACTCAAAATAGGTACAAATTCATCCAGATGGCAACCGGGAAGACAGTAAAGTTCAAAATGGTACTGTAGTAATCTTATACTTTCTTATTTAGATGGTAAGCTTCCAAGGGCTGTGGATCCAACAAGGAACCAGTCATCAAGACACTTGTTTCCGAGGAGCTTGCTTCATCTGGTGTCAAACAAACCTTGCCATCAAAGAACGAAGCTGATGTGTAGCTACCCTCAAGCAGCAGCCGGGCACACCTTTTCCTGGCTGAGCACTTTGTGGTAATTCCGGATGAATTTGTACCTATTTTGCCCTTTACACTGAAAGTGATAGCCTGCCCTGAAAGACTATGATTGAGTCATCAGTAGGGATGCCAGACCCACGGCAGGGGCAGGGGATCCCCTGCCACCACCACTCCACACCCCGCCCCACTTACTTGGTGATCAGGACCACTGCGGAGAACAGGAGTGCTCCTGCGTTCCTCAGTGACCAAAACCAGGCCTGTTTTGGCCCAAATCGGGCTCATTTTGGGTCCGTTTTGGCACCACTCAGGCCTGCTTTGGGCCACTGCGGAGTGCAGGAGGACTTCCGCGCTCTGCATGGCCCCAATCTGGGCCAAAATAGGCCTGATCCACACCAAAACAGGCCCAAAACAAGCTTGATTTGGGCCAAAATGGGCCCATTTTGGGCCACTGCGGAGTGCAGGAGTGCTCCCGCGCTCTGCAGCAGCCCCAATCAGAGCCCCTGTGGAATGTCGGCATGTTCCCAGGGGGCTGCATGATGACATCACTTCCCAGAAGTGACGTCATTGCATTTATGGGAGTGCTTGCACGTGCTTTGCATACATGCACCCCCCCCCCACCCCAAGAGGTAAGTGCAGGGAGTCAGTCCCCTACCAGGAGGTTAAAAGGCACTGGCAACCCTAGTCATCTGGGACTTTTACCAAGTTCAGTTGATTGAACACACCACTTCCACCCCTCCCAGAAGCTTTCTTCCCCACATTGACTGACTGTCCAAGTGCCCTGATCGGGGTAGGGGAGACAGACCGATGCCATGCCGCTGCCTCTGAGCGACTGCAGTTCTTTGACAGTTCTTAATTTTATGTGTCTTTGACCCAAAAGTAGACCACAATTTTGCATACCGTCATCCTTTAGACTGATTGGGCCCCGATCTGTTCCTCTTGACTTAATAACAGAACGATAATATATTGTTTCACAATATACCCAAAACATGATAAGAGTGCAGACAGACGAATGCCCTCAATAATTGTGAAAGAGAGGAGTGGGTTGGGGATCTTTGGTTTTGTTCACAGGAAGTAGAGGAAGGTCCTCTTTCTTTTCACTGTTTCTCATGAGTAAAAGTGGGAGATTGGCCTAAAACCGTTAACTCAGTGCTGAAGGTAGAAGAAGCAATAGAGTTGTGTTCAAGACAAAGCTATAGCCTGAACGACCCAAATGAAATGAATCTAACCAGATTGGTCCTTCGATATAGAATGCTGATCTGGAAAGATTCACACAGCTCTGTCTCCTCCATTCTCTCCATTCTTTAACCTTGGGTTAACAGTTTTAATCAGAAAAGCCCCCCAAAAGACTGAAAGTCTTTCAGGGAAAGATGAAGTTCCTCCTGGAACTCCAGGACCCATTATCTTAGAAAAACGTCTTTAATAATAGCAACAACAACAATAATAACAACATTCATGCTTATATACTGCCCTTCTAGACAGATTAGTGCCCCACCCAGAGCAGTGAATAAGTTAGTGTTATTATTATCCCCACAATACAGCTGGTGAGAGGAGTGGCTTACCCAAGAGGAGAGGAGTGGCTTACCCAAGGCCGCCTGCTGAGCTCATGGCAGTAGTGGGATTTGAACCAGTGGAGTGCTGATTTGCAGCCAAACCACTTAACCACTGTGTTACAGCTATTTAGTCACAGTGTGGCACCTAAGGAAAGGACAGCAGTGGGAGGCCACTGGGCAGCCTGATCCACATGCCTGCCTGCGGCCTCCTGCAGCTTTCCGCTAAGAAATTATTTATTATTTCACATTTTCACACTGATTTGCATAACATGAGTGCTTACATCAGCCCAGGAGGCTGGAGGAGATCCCTTCCTCCTAAAATCTGTGAGATGCATTGGTTGCTTATAGGCCTTTGCTTGCATTGTGCATAAAAGCACACAGAAAAGGATTGGTCAATGATGCCATCCGCTGCTCCTCCCCCTGATACAAAGAAAATCTTTTGCAATCTCTATAAGCCACTTTCCAAATTATGGGGTGGGGGCACTGGGCTTCACTAGAGCACTCATTACTGCAGCAATTGGAGGGGGGTGAAAGAGACTTCTCATTGTTGGAACACGAGGCTTGGAAGAAGTTATTCTCAGGCAGGGCTTTTTTTCAGCTGGAACACGGTGGAATGGAGTTCCGGAACCTCTTGAAAATGGTCACATGGCTGGTGGCCCCGACCCCTGATCTCCAGACAGAGGGGAGTTTAGATTGACCTCCATGCCACTGAGTGGTGTGGAGGGCAATCTAAACTCCCCTCTGTCTGGAAATCAGGGGGCGGGGCCTCCAGTCATGTGACCATTTTGCCAAGGGCGATTTCAACTTTTAAAAACTCCCCCCTTGTTCCAGCTGACCCAAAGTGACGTCATCAGCCCTGGGAGCATGTGTGCACTTTGCGCGTGCACATGTGGTACCAGGGGCACCACCTCCCTCCAAGAGTTCCCCCTGTGCTGTCAACCCACCAACTTCCACCACCTCTTTTCCCAGAAAAAAAGCCCTCTTCTCAGGTATTTCCCCCCTTTTTTCTATCATTGCACTGAAAGGTGGTAGGTGCAACTGTGCACCTTCTCCCATAAGTGAACCTGAGGTTTGAGAGGGTAGAGTAGAGAAACTTGAAAGAAGACCAGTAGAAACCAGAGCTGTGAATATACCTGTCGCCCCAAGCCACTACTTTCTCCAAAAGCCCAGAATAAAAATCATTCCAATTCTTGCAGTTTGGGGAAAAGTGCCACTCAAACTCAGCCGAACACCAGCTCCTGACATCACAACATACAACGTGCAATCAGCAGAACTGCAGAAACTTAAAGAAGGAAACCTCAGCAGAAAAGTCCCATAAAAGGTTTAGTCCCACCCCACCCCTAAGTTTCATATATCCTGCAATAAGCAAGCAGAAGCCCCTGGACCCTGACTCTGTCCACAAAGCCCTCACGGCCTGCTCTCTCATGGGAACAGGCTGTAACACAAGCAGGCACTCCATCAGGCACTCCATTGCAATCACCTGTGAGGCTGATGGCTGAGGCTGACTGACAGACAGCAGGAGTGGGCAGCAGTGTATGTGTTATGTGCCATCAAGTCGCCTCTGACCTATGGCGACCCTATGAAGGAAAGACCTCCAAAACATTCTATCGTTAACATACTTGCTCAGATCTTGCAAACTGGAGGACGTGGCTTCCTTTGTTGAGTCGAGCCATCTCATTTTAGGTCTTCCGCTTTTCCTACTGCCTTCCGGTTTTCCCAGTATTATTGACTTTTCTGGAGAATCTTGTCTTCTCATAATGTGACTGAAGTATAATAGCCAGTGGGTAGCAGAGTCCACTGAATATCTGACTACCAGCGAATGAGCGGCAAAGGCCAAGCAGCAGAAAGGGTCAGACTTTCTGCTGCTTGGTTGGGAGATTTTAAGGAACACAAGATGTTGCCAGCCCAGTGCCGGCCTGTGCTGCTGCCGTTGTGCGGTAAGAACCAAAATGAAGCAAACTTTTTGGTGGAGGGACTCGTTACAGCTTCATATCCTAAAATTGGGTCACCATTCCAGAAGCTTTAACAAAATGATACAGTGAATTCTGGCTTGTTTGTTTAGTTTTCCACACCCCTAGTACAGACCATTCATATGATTTTTAGTAAATGGAAATAATCCTTGAACTTCATCTAGATAAAAAATGTATGTATTTATCCCTTCCATAGCCTGTCCCAGACACTATACACAGATTTGCACATATCAGCATATAAACATTTTCTAAAACCAATATAATAGTCATAACCAGGGCTTTTTTTCAGCTGGAACGCGGTGGAATGGAGTTCCGGAACCTCTTGGAAATGGTCACATGTCTGGTGGCCCCACCCCCTGATCTCCAGACAGAGCAGGCTGGTGGCCCTGCCCCCTGATCTCCAGGGCAATCTAAACTCCCCTCTGTCTGGAGATCAGGGGGCGGGTCCACCAGCCATGTGACCATTTTCTCCGAGAGCAACCCACTGAGTTCCACCACCTCTTTTCCCAGAAAAAAAGCCCTGGTCATAACCATAAAAACAACAACACAGACCACAACTGTTCTCAGCTCAAGCTTCAATTCACACAAGAGAGAAATCAGAGCAAAACTGGGGTTTAACCTCAAGAGAGCAGTGCTGAAAAGTTTGATATCGTCCCTAAAACTTACCAAGAGGAAATTGCTGAATCAAGTATGTTACAATTTAGACATATATTTAACAAAGTTGTGGCATGTATTGTCGAAGGCTTTCACGGCCGGAGAACGATGGTTGTTGTGGGTTTTCCGGGCTGTATTGCCGTGGTCTTGACATCTTTTCCACACTGTGACACTGAGAGATCTCTGCCTTTTGGTGCTACACCTCTGAAGATGCCAGCCACAGCTGCTGGCGAAACGTCAGGAACTACAATGCCAAGACCACGGCAATACAGCCCGGAAAACCCACAACAACCAAAGTTGTGGCAGTTAGTTCAATCAAAGCATTGGTTCTTGTGTCTTCGCTCCCAGGCCCAGAGGTCCATGTTCTTATCTCAAGGTCTTATGTACAGAGTTTTTGTGAGGAGAGCATACTTTGGGCACAATACATCTAGATTTATTGGGAACTGTATAAATGTCTGAGACAACAATGGTACTTATTCAGGGTTGTTTTGGGAACCCTGTCCCCTTACTCCATGCCCCCTGATTCCACAAAGAGGAAGAGGAAATGCATCAAGATGCGTACTGGGACAGTGGGGGAGGAAACTGAATGGAATACAATGAAATGTCACAAAACAGTTTGTGTCTTGTCTTTAGGTACTGTCTAAAACAATTCAGCCTGAACAGCTGCAACATGGCAGAATCAATTCCTGTCCCTAAAGCAGGTAAAAGGAATAATAAAATAATAAGAGATTGCTATCTTTTGCATCAATGCATCAACAAATAATAATTGACCTGGAACCAGGGCCAGCGCTTCCATTGAGGCAAGCCCGGTGATCGCCTCCAGTGCTGAGGTTCCAGAGGGGGGGGCGGGGCTGGGGGCGCGTGATGTGGAGCTGGCGGTGGCAGCGTGTGGGCGGCTGACCGGGAGGGATGGGAAGCTGCCTGTGTACTGCCCCAGCCACCTGCCATGCCTGGCCTGCAGCTACTGCAGCCTCCCAGCTCTCCTGCACTGCTGCTGCTGCCAACACACGCCCCCTGCTGGGAGCAGCAGCCACGGGCCAGGCACAGCAGGCATCCAGGGTGACACATGGAGCAACGGAGTGGGAGGGCTGGGAGGATGCACGCATACCTTCCCAGCCACCCGCTGTGCCTGCCTGGGCCGGCAGCCTCTCAGTCCTCCCACCCAGCCGCCCGCCACCCCGCAGTCCGGGTACGCATGCACAAACTCCACGCATGCAAGCGGGCAGGAGCAGTTTTGAAGCTGCCCCCCTGGCCTCAGGTGCTAGAAACTCTGGTGCCGTCCCTGCCTGGAACCGAGTCATGGGTGCCTAGGGTCTCCCTGGCCACCACTCCATTAAAAAACAAAAAAGAAGTATTTTGACACTTGAAAGACTAACAGATTTATTGAAGCATAAGCTTTTGTGGGTTAGAACCACTGTGGCAGATGCAAGACAATTGCATTAAGATAATTGCTGAGCTGTGCGGTTTAATTCAGCATAAAACAACCCACATCTAGAAAGTCTGAATAACCATTTATTACCCTGTATTATGTGTATTGCTTTTACATCATGAAATCAGTCCCAGAAAAGTGTATTCTGGTTCCACGATGTCTGAAAGCACCCAAGACTGGCTAGAAACAAGATGGCGGGTGGGTGGGGGGAATTATCTTCAAAAATCTCTTGAAAGTGAGTGAAACGTTGGTAGTTTCTGAAAAAAAGTAAAACTTTTAAAAACTGCATATTCACAATTGTTTCTAATATCAAAACACCATTCAGCAGTAGGTTATAATTATGGTGACTTGGCATGGCTTGTAAGCATATAAAGTGGGGGGGATGCAACACAGAGATGTTAATGGATAGCTCCCATTTGAGTCTCCCCTGGCTCCTAACGGCAGCCTGCACCAAATCACTCACATGTACCATCTGTCTGGCATCACTGATATTATTTCAACATAAACATATTCTCTCACTGCCAGGTCCACTAATGCGGAGAGGGGGCAGCCTATCCATGACATCTTAAGGAGGTGCTGCCTGTGTGTGTTTCTATAATGCACTCTTGTATTGTACATACACGACTCCAAACGCTCTCTCCTCTCAGTGTTCATTTGGCAGGGATGTAATTCTGGAAGCTTCCACCTTTTAGGTAGCATACACCCCTAGCTGGGAGGAATATGGGGGTTCTTTATGATTTAAATTTATACTGATGCTCAGTTATTATTGGGGGGGGTGGTTCTGGGAAAAGAGGTGGCGGAACTCTCAAGAGGGAAATGAGGAAGAAACATGAGGGTTTCTTTGAAATCATACTATTTTCAAGCACTATTGCTGAGTATTTTCAAGAGGTGCCGGAACTCCGTTCCACCGCATTCCCCCTGAAAAAAAGCCCTGGTTATTATAGTTCACAATACACTGGGGGCGGGGTGGGGACGAAGCATAATTCGTGTTCGACCAAATTATTTTTTTCACTGGTGACAAAGGGAGGAAAGGGTCTCCTTTGATTGCCCAAAAAGCTGTGATCTGGATCATGGGATCTGCTATGTGAAATGGGGGTGGTGATAAGGAGGGGATTGGCCAAAGAGCTGGCTGGATCCAACCTCTCAGTCCCTGGCAGTTAGGTCCCTCAAGCTCTCCACAGTTAACACACAGGTGTTCCAGTTGAAGCAACCTTATTGAGACCCATACAGTTAAGGGTGTTCACACAAAGGTACAGAGGAGTTAGCCGTGTTAGTCTGTGGTAGTAAAATCAAAAAGAGTCCAGTAGCACCTTTAAGACTAACCAATTTTATTGTAGCATTCCCCCTTCCTCCCCCCAATTGCCTCTTCTCTCTCCTGCTCTTCTGTATTTGACCAGTCTCTGTATCAGGCATCTGACGAAGAGAACTTGATTCTCGAAAGCTTATGCTACAATAAAATTGGTTAGTCTTAAAGGTGCTACTGGACTCTTTTTGATCACACAAAGGTAGCAATTGACAGAAGTGACAATTCAAACAAAGGCATTACTAATTATAAGGAAACTTCCCGCCCTTCGGGTCCGTTGACATTCTGGCACGAAAACCCAAAGGAGTTACATGGGACCTGATTAGTTTAGGCTAGACAGAGTACAAAGTGAAATCATCCCAGTCTCTGAGAAAAGATACCCGCAGTTTGCATCCAAGGACACTTATTACAAAAGTGAACGTAAATATTTTCAACAGATAACAGACAGGCCCCACTGGCTCTCCTGCGCATTTCATGTTAGCAGTTTACACACTCTCAGATGATAGAACAGAATACAACTTTAGCACAAACTGTAGAACACAATATTGGCAGGTATGCTTGCATAAATGACACAACCCTTCACTTTAAAATAAATGGCAGAAGGAAGAAGCGTCAATGGAGGATGACTTTTTATAATCATTCTTTTTAGCCACCAATTGTGGTGTACAATCAATGCACTTTAATTTCTCGCTCCCAATATAGAGATTGTGTATGTGTGTAGTGCCCTCAAGTCATAATTGACTTATGGTGACCCTCCAAGTAGGGTTTTCATGGCAAGAGACTATCAGAAGCCCTGGTCTTCATTGGAGGTCTCCCATCCAATTACTAACCAAGGCCAACCCTACTTAGCTTCTGAGATCTGATGAGATCAGGATCACCTGGGCTATCCAGGTCAGGGCAATATAGAGATTATCATGCACTGAAATCTGTGCATGTGGACCATAAACTTGCTGTCACTCAGAAAGCCCTGCAAGTATAAAAATGGGGTTCGTGTAGAACTGTTTGTACACTGTTGGTCCTCACAAGACTGCTTCTGCCCATGGCACAAACATCAAGAAGCAAGCAGTCATTTTTCTCAAGAGGCAAGGATAGGATAGGATAGGATAGGATAGGAGAGGAGAGGAGAGGAGAGGAGAGGAGAGGAGAGGGGAGGGGAGGGGAGGGGAGGGGAGGGGAGAGGGGAGAGGGGAGAGGGGAGAGGGGAGGATTAAGGGAGGACAGTTTTTTTGCAAAATGAGAGACATCCACCATGAATAAATGTTTAGTGATTTATAGTCAACCCTTGTGTACAATACCAACACTACCAAACATTTCACTGTTTTAATAGCACACAGATCAGTTCCCTACTGCTCTCCAAAAAGTATGTATGATGAATGGAGGGGATCTAGTGGAAGGACATGAATAGGTCCTTGTGACACAATTCCTGTTATTCCCAGATCTCCCCTCTCCCACCAGGGGCCATTCCTGATGCAGGAAAGTTTCCTGGGGTCACAGGATCCACATTCAGGAATTGCCATATGGGTCAGGATGGCACCAGTGGGCTGTGGGATGGAGGAAGTCACTGTTTTCTTCTTTGTCACTGGAGATTGGCTCATACAAATGGCGGAAGACAACGATTTTGCCTCCTTTTTGACCCTCCAATGAAGCCTCCATACCACTGTGCTTATTACTTCACATGAGTCTTAAGACCCCAAGCATAAACTTCCAGAGTCATAAAAGACTTCTGTGGGGAGGGAGCAGTCTGCCCTTTCTGCTGATCACATTGCAGGATCTAAGCCATGGGGCCCTTATGGTGTTTTAGTGTTATATTGCAATAAATGAACACATTTTAATCTAGAGCCAGTGTAGTATAGTGGTTCGACTAGGATTTAGGAGATCTGAGTTCACATCCCCACCCAACCACTTAGCTCACTGAGTAACTTTGGGCCAGTCACTCTCTCACCTTAAAACTATTTCACAGGGTTGTTCTGAGGATAATCCAGAGGAAGCGAGACACTGGCTGATTCCGCACACGTTGGATAATGCACTTTCAATGCACATTAACAATAGTTGAAGGTGGATTTTTTGTTCCGTGCACAAAAAAATCTGTTCCAAATGATCTATAAAGAGGATTGGAAGTGCATTATCCAACGTGTGCAGAATCACTCACTGCCCGGACCTCTTTGGAGAAAGAGGGATAAAAATATACCGGATACTTAGTTTTAAGATAAGTCTGTACAAGAAACTAACAAACATTTACTGAGCTTGATTAAGATCGGGGACAGATTGATCTGAGTCAAAATTATGGTGGCAATGTGAGTATTTTACTTTGTTTATAATGTGAATTAGTGGGGGGGGGAGAAATGTCTTTATTCTTAGGACAAGTGCACTGGACAGCAGCTGAGATCTGTGGATCTGAGCACCGTTCTCAAGTCTGTATTGTATTCTGCTATCTGATTCATCGAGGTGTGTATGGGGGGAGGGATTAATTAAGCTTTTGCAGATGTATCCTTGTAATGGAAAGGAGCCAGTATTGCCTTAATGAAATCTCACATGGGCACAACCTTCTCGTTTAGAAAAGCAGAACGAAACATTTCCCATGCACATAAGAAGGGAGAAGCTCTTCGTTTTGGGTCAGTGCACCCACAGGCCAATAGCCACCACCCTGGCCCCACCCGCCAAGTCTTCTTTGCACCTTCTGGCTATTCTCTTAACCTAAAATGCAGACCAGCGATAACATCGCAAGGGGCTTCTTAAGTGCCCACACATGCTCCCTTCTGACCAGAGACAGAGGAAAAGTCAAGTTTGTCTGGAAAGGAATCCAACGCTACGCTTGTCTTATCTTCACACACCCACAACCTCCTCATGTGGGATTGCTGCTATCACCACACAGCATGCGGGGTGAACTCTGATTCTCCCTTCTGAGGGCTGATAAGATGGGCTGCATGAATTGCCCTTTTCAAGTTGGCCCTGCGTTGCGCAGCCAATCTTTATCGCCAGCCTCAAGGAAGGGAAATCAGAAGCCAGCTAAAAGCTTTCCTCTGATATTCTATAAGTCACATTGGGAGCCTAATATTGCACAACCCCCTCCCCTTGCCATCACCAGCACCCCAACCCATTGTGAAGGAGCAGGCAGATAAAGTACAAAACAAAAACAGATGTAGGAGGAAGAAAGACTCGTGGATTCCTTGAACCAGATTTTGCAGTCATCTTACGCCTTTCTCTGAATTTGCTGTGCTCCATTATGGCTGTAGTTTACAAAGAGCCCCAGGTACACAGACAGAAAAGAGAATAGTTTTGGCCGCATTGGAAATGTTTGTTTAATGTTTCTCATATTGCATACTATCTGGGAAAACCATGGCTTGTGCCCACCCGAGGTCCCTCACCTCTAAAAGCTGCATGCTAGGTGCGAGCAAAGACTTGACTCCCCAGATCTGTTTGGCTATTATTCCGACATTTTACGATGCCTGGTTTCACTCAAGTGTTTATTTCTTTAAACAGACTTAACTCTTAGAAACAATATAATGGCATTCTTCCTTGGGGGAAGAAAAGGCGCTTCCCTCCAGTTGCTCCAGAGGATTTCCGCTGACTTTTTCCTCATTCTTGGGGCAACTGGTTGATTTTGAACTCTGCCCTTTTTATTTGGCAATCTGGACGAAGATTGAGCCCACAGTCAAGTGTGTCAGCAAACAAACAAGACAGGACTAACATGCAAGTGTGCTTTTACTTGACAAACTCCTTCCTCTGCCAGTTTTGTTTATGGAGTTTACCACAGGGCCACCAAGAGAGGGCAGCTTGGGAGGGAACAAAGTTCTGGGGCCCTGGAGCCCCACGGCAAGTCATATGATGTTTGGGTTTAGTTGGGAGGGAGCAAAGGGAATCTTTTTCGGTGGGTCCATGGTGCTCTCAGCAGTCCTGGTGCACTGTATATTCTGGGTCCCGATGCTAAAGTGCACTGTACAGAATTCTGCTACAGTCATGGCAACTTCTGCAAAGAGGTGCAAAGGGCATGTTGCTAGGAGCTACAATCAGCAGAAGAAGGCAGCACCAAAAGCAGTCATGGGGTAAATGTGTCATAAAGATGGGAAATAAGCATGTCTACGATTGTCTTCTGCTACTGGATGAAGACTTCTTTGTTTCATTTGACATTCTCCTTGTTTGTTTTCATTGGTTGTTTTACTGCCTTGAGGACCCTAACTGGGCAGAAGGTGGGATAAAGATGTTTCTAAATAAACAAAGTTGATAGCAACAACACTGGAGGGGTAAGCATATCTTTAATAGTGGTAATAGTAATAATAACAATAGGGGTAATACTAATACTAATACTAATAATAGGTAATAATAATTGTGGGACCGCCACTGAAATGCCCTCTCTCATATACCCACCAAGTGACCTTCTTTAGCTGATGGGACAGTCAAGAGGGCCTCCCCCTGTGATCTTAATTCCCAGGTAAGAACTTCACGGGAGAAGATGGTCTTTCAGATACCTGGTCCCAAGGGCTTTAAATATAGGGCTTTAAAAGGCCAAATACAACACCTTGAATTGGGCTGAGGAGTAGAGATGGGCATGAACCGGGAAAAAAACCTGAACAATGCTGTTCGTGGTTCGTCATATTTCACGAACCACAAACCACAAACTTCCACAAACCTGCCCCTGGTTCATGAACTGGTTCATTTGGTTCATGAAAACGTCACATCCAGGTCAGAAAATCATCACTTCTGGGTTAGCAGAAGGTCACTTCCGGGCCAGTAGAAGGTCACTTCTGGGTCAGCAGAAGGTCTGCAGGAAGTCCATCCGTTGTTGCCTAGGAAACTGATTGATTGGCACCAGACTGTCTGCAGTCACAAACCAAAAAAAACAACCAAATGAACCAGCCTAAAAGTTCTTGGTGGTTCATCAGAAATGGGATCTGATGAACCGTGGTTCACGAACCATGAACCGGCCTGGTTCGTGCTTAATTTTGGTTCGTATTTCAGTTTGTGCCCATCTCTACTAAGGAGCAGATTGGGAGTGCAATTGCTGTAATGTTGGGTTTGCATGGTCCTGATAACTGGCCCTGACCAGCAGTCTAGCTGCAGCATTTTGCAGTAGCAGCAGCTTCTGAACATTCTACAAGGGTACAGTGCATTGCAGTAGTCCAGTCAAGACATAACTAAGGCATAGACCACTGTGCCTTGATCTGACTGAGCCAGGAATGGATGCAGCTGAAACACCAGCCAAAGATGGGCAAAAGCACTCCAAACTACTGCAGCCACCTGGTTTTCCAAGGTGGCTGCTGTGTCAAGCAGCACTCCCAAGCTGTGAACCTGACTGCTCAAGGGAAGTATAACCCCATCCAAGACAGATCTCAAGTTCCTGGTCTGTCTTTCTACTAACTCAGAGAACCTCTATCTTATCAGCATTCAGTTTCAGCTTGTTCACCCTCATCAAGTTTGAGAGCCAGTTTGGTGTAGTGGTTAAGAGCAGCAGGACTCTAATCTGGAGAGCCAGGTTTGATTCTCCATTCCTCCACTTGAAGCCAGCTGGGAGACCTTGGGCTTGTCACAGTTCTCTGGAGCTCTCTCAGCCCCACCCACCTCACAGGGTGTTTTGTTGTGGGGATAATAATAACATACTTTGTAAACCACCCTGAGTGGGTGGTATATAAATTGATTATTATGAGTATGAGTATGAGTATATTAAAATACTTTGATGATAGTGAGAAATAGTCAGTATGTATTACAAAGCTAGGCCAAAAAGATCCAGAAGCGCTATTTATCATACTGAGCTTATATTCATATCCTCTGATTTACGGTTCTATTGTGGCATGTTTGGCAAGCATTCACTCAAAAAAACTTACTGCCATTCCTAGCAAGAGAAAGAAAACTTGAATTTGCAACAAATTCTTTATACCCAGCTTTGACCACCAGTATTAAGACAAACTAAGTAGGGCACTTGCTTATTTTCAGGAAGGATTTACCTTTGTGCAGCTGCAGAATCTTCATTTTTACACCTCAACAGCATCAAATTAAGGCATTAAGTTGTCCTGAAGGGTGGTATATAAATAGAATGTTGTTGTTGTTGTTGTTGTTGTTGTTGTTGTTGTTGTTGTTGTTGTTGTTGTTGTTGTTGTTGTTGTTGTTGTTGTTGTTGTTGTTATCCAGCCCATTACTGGCTCCAAACACTGGTTCAAAACCTCAACAGCATCACTGGAATTAGGTGGAAAAGAAAGGTTGAGCTGGGTATCATCTACATATTGGTGATACTGCAGCCCACACCTGATGACCTTTCCCAGGGTTGAGAGCACAGGTGGGGGGGGGGGCTCCAGAAGCTAAAATGTATCCATGTAAATTGGACAAGCAGGTGTCAGAGGTATGCCATCTGGACATGCATCCACGCCAGCATCGAACTCAGAGAGAAGCTGAGTGATTTTGTTTGCACGATAAGTAACAAATTGATCACAGCAGGCTGACATATGGTCAGAGTCCAATTCCCTGAGGCTATGATGCAAAAGCCCCTAGACCACATGGAAAAGCTCAGCTGGATGATTATGAGCAGATGCAACAGGGGCAGAGAACGATTGCCTTTTTGCCGCCATCAGTGCCAGAGAATAAGCTCTAATATGGGCTCTGTGCGGTGTCCGATCAGCCTCGCTTTGAGTTTTCCACCAATAGCACTCTAGCCATCGTCCCTCCTTTTTCATTGCCATGAAACCAGGGAAGCTGCTTGGCTCTGTCCAGGGGGAGAGGGTGCTTAGGGGTGATTGTGTCAACAGCCTGGGCCATCTCACTATTCCAGAGGGTGATTGTTCACTGAAAGAAAGAAAAAAGGGAGGGTACTCTAACAGCCTAATAAAGTTCGAATGTACTCCAGAAAACACGTGATGTTGAGAGTCAGTTCTAGGGGGAAAGGAGAAGGGGGGATCAGCTTACTGAAGCCCCTGAGAACTGAAGGATTCCTGGAGGAGATTGTTTAGTTCTCAAACATTTTCCCCTTTTGTGATTCCTCATGCCTTCCCCCTATCCCAGCTGGTAATGATAACAATCATAATAAAATATTTCATTTCTATATAAAGGATTGTATCGTTTCTAACTCTTCACATAGAGTTATTCGCTCAGCATGCCTTGCAATAATCCTGTAAAGGGTGCTGATATTATCACCTACAGATGACTGCAAAGGTTGAATGATAGTGCCTTGCCCTGGGCCACGGCTGAGGTGGGAATTGAAGCTGGATCCAGCTTCTAACCCCTACTGATATCAAGAAGCTCAAACAGCAGGACTAAGAAGGTACATCCTGAATTATTTTATTTAATAATGTGATCTAGCCATGAAATGCTTGCATACACAGTCAAAAAAGGCGCTGCAAAGGACTGAAAAGGCATGTCGCAAGGCTGAAATGCATGTTTAGATGCAGATAGAGCTCAGCAGCATTATTTTAGACCTTGTATACGAGGGATTCCAGTGAATGGTTCCATACATGGAAGGTCCTTTTTGCCTTGTCTAATGGTATCTGGGGTACCGGCGACGAAGCATTATCCATGTAGAACAGCATGTTATGCAAAGAAGGACAGTCCAGTTAGAGTAACTGTCAAAAGAAAGGAAATCTCATTTTGATATCAAATGTAGATTTTAAAAATTTAAAATCCAATTGATGCAGCACTTCAATTTTTAAAAACAAGAAAACTAATATATCTAATATATAACGTCAGGAACTACTATGTCAATACCACGACGATACAGCCCGGAAAATCCACAGCAACCATTGTTCTCCGGCCGTGAAAGCCTTCGACAATATATACAACTATATATCTGTCTTTCAAAAGTTTCATTCTGGTAGGGCAAAGAGAAGCAGTCTCTCCTTCCCCCTCAATACTTCACACCCCATGTCGTGTGCTCTTAAAACAGTCTGCTTTTTCACCATTTACAACTGAAACCCTCCAAGGCTTGACTTTGTAAAACATTCCTTCCCTGCACTTACTAAAATGTGAAATACAAGGAGAAAAGACGGGATCAGGAAAGAGGACCCAAATTAAATATATGAAGCAGTTAAATAAAGCTGGGGCTACTGAAGCAAAATGGTATGCGCCAGGATTAAAGGAATCTGTGCCAATATTTGCTTTTGATAACTACTCGCTCTGATCTCAGAATGATTTGTGTGTGACAGTTGTCTGTCTCTCTGCTATAATACAGATGTGTGCAAGTCAGGGCTTTTTTGCAGCTGGAACATGGTGGAACGGAGTTCCGGAACCTCTTGAAAATGGTACAGAGGGCAATCTAAACTCCCCTCTGTCTGGAGATCAGGGGGCGGGGCCACTGGCCATGTGACCATTTTCTCCGAGGGCAACCCACTGAGTTCCACCACCTCTTTTCCCAGAAAAAAAGCCCTGGTGCAAGTCAATATCTTAATCTTCAGAGGGGGCTGAAAAAAATCATCAACAGCCATAAATGCAGGTCACGATTCAATGGTAACAGTATTTTGAGTGATTTCTAGAGGACTATACTGAGAAAATTTACTTTATACCTTTAAACCTGGGCTTCAAGGGGGAAATTTTACCATGATAGCTTATTTCCAGATAGGACATTAGTGGTTCAGATTCAAATATCTGTGTTATTTTGGATTCTGGATTTCTACAGCAGCTGTTTATAAAGATAATGGCATTAGATTTTCACAGATCATAGTCCTCCCTCTCATCTAATCCAGAGGAGTTAGCCGTGTTAGTCTGTAGTAGCAAAATAGTAGAGTCCGGTAGCACCTTTAAGACTAACCAACTTTACTGTAGCATAAGCTTTCGAGAACCACTGTTCTCTTCATCAGATGCATGGAGGGTATGAAGAAACTGGCCAGATATATATAGGTGGTGAGGGGAGGGGGGAGTAGATGCAAATCAGTTGCAAAAGTCATGAAAGAGGTAGAGTGCACAATCCAGGCAGGGTGTGACCCCTCCCCTCCACAGCTAAATCTGAATAAAATGCCTGAAAGGCAGTTACTTCTGATAATGAGATAACAATTCATAGTCTCTATTCAATCCAAGTCTGACTGAGTCAAATGTGCATATGAATTCCAATTCATATGTAAATTTTGCCTCTCATCTAAAGCTCCCATAAATTTCAACCAGATTGAACAAAGGGGGTTGATTTTATAGACCCTCCAAAGTAGGTCTCTCCATGCAGCCACACCAAGTTCCCTCTATTAATTCCTAAAATGGCTGTCAAGCAGCAGCCAGCAGGAGAACTTCAGCCAGCCACTAGCATTAAAAGAAAAACAAAGCCCTGACTGTATTCATTTCATTTCCCTACTCTTACAGTGACTGAAACTATATATTTTTAACTTTTCACTGAAAACCTTGCATTTTCCTTCCTTCCTTGTCAGGGATTGTTGTTTGTCTCCTTTCAGAAAGCGAGGAAAGCTTCCATTGCAGACAAACACACCTCATCCCATCAGTTTGCCATTATTCCCTACAAAGAATTTTTTTTCAAGTGGGTGAGGGGTTGAAGTCACTGTTTTTCAACCAAATAACACGAAAATTGAGGTGGAGCTACTTCTGCCAGACCAGAAAAGAACCCCCAACTATAAAGCAAGACAAAGGGTTAGAATTCTATAGCCCCCTGGATATTTGGGTGGAGGATGGTTAGTTATTCCCAAGCAGCCTGGATTTGTGTTAACATTCTGGAAAATCAAAGTAATGTTTTGAAACTTTGAAAAGCGTAGTCCCTTACCTGCAGTCTGAAGTTGTACAAGTCCATTCTGAGACCTCAGCTCTCTGCTACCACATGACCACCTCTTACTGCATGTCTTAACTGGGGGCAGCCTGTCTGTTTAATCTCCTGGTGGGCTGTAGCCTTGGAGGGCCCCTGCTGGTCAGGAATAGACTGGACCAAGTGATCCTTGCAATCCTCACCTCAGAACCGGTCCACAGCACCAATGACAACAGGTATTTGCATTGCCAAGGTGTTTCAACTTTACAGAATGAGGCCAGTTTTAGAGTTTGGTGGGAGGGAGGCAGCTTCTGTAGATAATTAAGGGCATGGGCTGAAGGGGAGGGAGGAGAAGAGGTTTATCTTCAAACTAGGACCCTACCAACTTCTGGAAATCAGCAGTTATGTGAGACTGTAATGTAGTAATTCTTTTGGCATGCAAACTGCCTTGGTGACGCATCAATAATGTTCACTGTGCCTTACCACCAGAATTCCTGGTTTAACAAAAACATTCGATTCAGAGCAACTTAACACTCATTCAGAGTGGTTTACAAAGTATGTTATTATTATCCCCACAACAGTCACCCTGTGAGGTGGGTGGGGTTGAGAGAGCTCGAAGAGAGCTGTGACTGACCCAGGGTCACCCATTTGGCTTCAAGCAGAGGAGTGGGGAATCAAATCAGGTTCTCCAGATGAGAGTCCCACCACTTTTAACCACTACATCAAACTAGCTCTCTACACCAAATTGGCTCTCACCCAAATGGACAGCTGTGGAAAAAAGGCCAAAATGTTTTTTATTTTTGTTTTTAATTATATTTTATTCAATGTTTTCAGTAATTTTTAAAACAACAATAACTAATTAACAATGAAATGTTTTTTATTTGAAGACTGTCATGTCTGCATGCCATTCATCCATGCCATTCTCTGCTCTCTGTAATGATCTGATCACTGTATTGATATCCTGAGTGCCTGTGCGTTTTCATGTCATACTCATATAATGTAACCATTATAATCATGCCACCTTTGGCCTGCCTAAAACCAAAAGTACTAATGCTGAGAGAAAGTAGCCAGCCTGTTATCTCTGAAGGTATGCTTGCTGACATTGCAGCTTCACTATAACTTTTCACAGGGGAAATAGGGAGTTTGATTCCCTGTAATCTTCTGCCTTTCTCTGTCCAGCAAAGCTATTGTGTTTTCATGCGACTTTTTAGGATTTTCGCACCTAGACACTAACTGCTCAAGGGGAGGAGGAAATCATACTCCTTATATCAGAGTGCATATGCTTGTATCCCCATTCCTGCCAACTTACCCATCTATGGATGTACCCATAAACTTAATTGATCTCTAAATAAAACCTCTTTATCCAATGCACTGGAGTGCTTGCTGTGGGGTCTATCTGTCATGAACTGACAAAGACAAGTGCCCGGAGTAGGACTGGGGAGATTAAACTCTCATGTTGCCATGAAGCTCCCAGGACAACCTACCTCACAGGGATGTCATGAGGATAAAAGGGAAGAAGGAGAATCATTAGCTCCATGAAAGAAGAATAAAATAAGAATGTAATAAAACGTATCTACAATTCATTGTAAATGAAAGTATTGAAGCTTCTCAGTCTACATTTATGGACCCTGGTTTCAAATGAAGGGGAGAGAGAGTGATAAATTAACTCCTTCATTATGAAGGTGTTGATTGATAAAAGCTGCCTTTTCAAATTTCATCCCAAGAGCCATAGCATTATTCTTAAATGAAGTTCTTCGGTAAGGTATAGCATGTTGACATTTTCTGTATAAAATACATTGGTATATGGTTGAAGCCACCGCATGCTCTGACAGCAGATGACCTGCCGTTTACCTTTGACTGCAACACAAGCTACTTGCCCTTCAACACAATTAAGCGACTGTAATGTCCAGCATGCAGGTTCAACTGTGTTTGATTCCCTTTTAACTGAAACAGGCAACTATAGGCTCCCCGGGGTGCTTTTAATGGGTCACTTAACCATCAGGTGATGTGGCGGCTCGCTGTTTGCCCTCTGTGAATTGTTTCCATTTTTATAGCACGGCATCCATTCACATTCCCCAGAGAAACAGCCAACATTTGACTAAGGATATTTTCAGAATTCATTTTTTTCCCCAGCTGTCAGACTTTGTGTGTTTTTCCAGTGTCAGAAAGACTTTTAGATAAGGGGAAAGATAATGTGATGATAAAAAGAAAAGTGAAGGTTTTAAAGTAGCTCTGGATGCAGGCTGCAGTTGCCAGATGTCTCTGGCTCAATGGGACATCTTTTCATTGTAAAGGATGGCCATTTTCTCTAGAGGTTCCCCGTAAATCCACAGACCAAACACTGCAATCCAAGGCATGTCCAGATTCTTGTTTTCTGTACTTGTTGACTGAGTGCATGACAAATATCACACATGTGCGGAATGATTTCCCTATTATGGCCTTTGGCAGCCAAGTGAATGGCAAGGCCAAGCATCAGGACATAAATATTTATTTATGTATTTAAAATATTTATATGCTTACCTTTCTCTTGAGAATCTCAGGATCCAAGGCAGGTAACAACAGGGGCCGTTTTCATACTGCTTACTGGCCAAGGAACATCACGCCAAGCTCCCGGAACGACAGCATCTTCCTGGCACAATTTCGCACAAGAACTGTGAAATCGCACCAGGAAGCTGCTGTCATTTTGGGAGCTTGGCTCGATGTTCTGTGGCTGGTAAGCAGTGTGAAAATGGCCCCTGTAAAACAATTTCATAAAATAAACATTGAAATAGCATTTATAAAAACTTTTTTAAAAATCTAAAAAACCGTACCCCCCTGTAGTCCCCCTTTGCCCAGACTCAAGCTGCCCCAAAAGCTCATCAGAAAAGCTATGTTTAGCTGCCATGCCAGAAAACCAGGAAGGTTTGATCCCCCACTCCTCTGCTTGAAGCCACCTGGGTAAACTTGGGTCAGTCACAGCTTCTCAGAGCTCTCTCAGCCCCACCCACCTCACAGGGTGATTATTGTTGTAGGGATAATAATGACATACTTTGTAAAATGCTCTGAGTGGGCATTAAGTTGTCCTGAAGGGCGGTGTATAAATTGAATGTTGTTGTTATATAAGGTAGGCGCCCCCCTCCAACCTCTTCTGGGACTGGGGTTGGCATCCAATGGGAGACCAGGTGGGAGATGGCAGGGTTGCCTGAAGGATGTGTTTGTAATGAACAAATTGTTGGCAGAGTTCTGAGTCACTTCATTTTGTAATCCTAGTCCAAATTTTCCAACAATATTTGATTCTGTTTTGTCTCCTACTTTTGCATTCCAGTGCATCTTGTTTAGGTAAATTATCAATTTCTTCTTGGACACTTACCAAAATTCTTCGGCATTTGTAGTTGGGGTGTAAACTTGAATAATGGTTATGCTGATAGGCCTTCCATAAAGTCTGATTCATATTATTTGATCAGATTGTGTATTATAGCATCTGATTGCTTGTGCTGTGTCTCACCTCACTACTAGAGCAACACTATTTTTTTCCGAGTCTGTCATTTCCAGACTTTGTAATTTTCTGATTAAAAATTAAGGCCATTGGCCTCCAACTATAAACATTTTCTGACTTTTATCTAAAAATGTCCCAATCCAGTCCACTTTAGTTTACTCACACCCATGATTACAATGTTTAAATATTCCAATTCTCATTTTAAGATTTTACGATTTTATGATTTCAAGCCTACCCTGATTCATACTTTTCAAATTCTATGTTCCTATTATATGTATCACACAGCTTTGGACTTTCCTTTTTGCATCTATTTACATCAGCAACTGGATATTCTTTTGGCTTTAATTCATCCCCATAATTAAGAACAGCGCTATTCATACTTGTCCTCTGCTCTTCCCCAGTAGTCAATTGAGAGTCTTCTGACCTGGGGGGTTCTGTCTCCCAGCACGGTATCTTCTTTTATTTTGGGTTGTTTTGAGGTAAGAGATGAGCAGAAGTGGTTTGCTATTGCTTTCTTCTACACAGTACTATCCAGGGCCGGCACCAGCGTTTCTGGTGCCTGAGGCGAGAAACCTATTCTGTGCGCATGCGCTCTGCTCGTGCGAGCTCCAGCCCCGCGTGATGACATCACTTGTGATGTTATCACGCAGGAGTGTCCCCTTTGCCTGAGGTGGGTGGCAGTGGCAAAGGGGCAGAGAGACGAGTGGGGATGCAGCCTACATCCTCGCTCACCTCCCCGCTCGCTGCCGCGCCGCTGGGGCACCCGGTTCACCACAGCAGCAGCGAAGGGGCGGAGAGGCAAGTGGGGCAGCCCGCTTCCCTGTTCACTGCCGCGCCGCTGGAGAGCCTCGCTGCTGGGAGCTGAGCTGAGGCAGGCGGCAGCAATGAAGGGGTGGAGAGGCGAGTGGGGCGGCTTGCTTCCCCACTTGCCTCTCCGCTCACTGCTGCACTGCCGGGGCACCCAGCTTGCTGGGAGCTGAGCCAAGATGGGCAGCAGCAGTGAAGGGGCAGAGAGGCGAGCAGACGGTGCCTCCTTCTAAGTTCAGCACTCGAGGCAATTGTCCCCATAACCTCAATTGATGCACCGGCCCTGGTACTATCCAGGGTTAACAGAAGTGTCACAGCCGTTTGTGAAAGATCCTCCACCAGTGTTATCTTTCACTACTGCTGCTGCTCAGTAGCTATCCTTCAAAGATTTCTCTGTCTCCGTAACCGCTGGAACTGTCAATTCTCTTTTGCTTATGTAACCATTGGTTTCTGAAGGGGATGGCAACATCTTATTCAGGTGTTTCAACACCGACCACTGACCTTGAGTGATTCTGTTGGAAGTTTAGACTCGACTGTGTCTGAAACCCTGATGGTATTGCTCCCAGCTTCATTGATACACTCAAGTTCTGTCACTATTTTAAGTGTGTATCCAAGAGGGAGTTGTTAAATGAAAGCAACTTTAATGTTTTTATTTTTGCATAGATTACAGATAAATGTAACATACATAACATAAAAAGTATCTTAAGACATACAAGGTTGTTGTCATTGACTCACTTCTTATCCCATGGGGTAAGAACGTGGAGATAAGAAGTAAATGGGGGGGGGCGTTTGCCTCCCCATCACATGGCTGTGGGAAGGCCTGGCGCCATGGCGTCAGGCCTTCCTGCTGCCTTGGGGCTTCTCAGCTGGGCAGAGAGAAGGTGGGCAAACCGCCATTTTCTACCCACCCAGCCAATCTGTGGGGGAGGGGGAGCACCGGCAGAGCCCCCACTTGCCCACCACTCAGCTGGGCAGAGAGAAAGATGATCTGTAAATAAGGGGGTGGCGGTGGAGCCTGCCTGCCTGCTATTCAGCTGGGCAAGGAGAAGGCAGGCTCCCTCCCCACGTGGCCTTCCCACCACCTCTGCTGGCTGCTGGGCCACACTATGCTTCCCCGCAAGCTGCGTGGCCCTCAGAGGCCTGCCTGCGGAACTGGCAGGCAGGCGCAGCATGGGGAGTTTCCTCTCCGCACGGTCTTCCTGCCACCTCCGCTGGCTGCATGGCCTTGGGAGGACCTCGCTAGTGCAGCCCTCTCAAAGCCCCACTGCTAGAACCCGTTGAATTTATTTTTACAACAGGCTCTGTCGCTAGTGAATGACATAAAAGAAACAAACAAACTGGGGATATCAGAAATTAAAATAGGCAAAACAAAAAGGCTCATGATAAATATTTAAGAAAGCAAAAGAAACAAAAGAAGACTTATGGTTCTAATAACCATTGATAGACATCCATAATTTGGTCTTATTATAATGAATGAATATCATCTTATCTTGTGGCAATGAATCCTATAAGTTTAATAAAGAAGTTTCATTGTGGTGGTCATTAATTCTTTTGTTTATCATTCATCTAGTGACAATTGACACCCCATGTTTTTGAGACGTGGAGCATTAATTTTTATTTTATTTTTTACTTTCCACATTGTTTTGTACCTAGAACACAAGGCAAAGTATCTCCCCTAAAATAGCAGTTCTGGCCTCTGCACTTGAAGTCCTCCAGACATGGCCTGGGTGTACAAATTTCATGTGTATGATCATGGGACAAACATGCAGATGAAAAGCAACTGCAACAAATGCGTAGGAAGGTATACGGTAGATTTGCCATTGAATACCACTTAATACAAAACTTTGCTGTACATTTGGCTTCTTTTACTTGAGTGAGCTATCAAAGGGATGCAAAAACTAGTGCAGTTCCGCTGAGGATACATTGCACATCCCTGGTGCATGAATGTCAGAACATAGACACATGTGTACAGATACTCATAGGGGTGCTGAATGCGCTGCTGGACTTTCCTCATTCTATCTCTCCTTTAGTTTCTCCTCAGCCAGCTAATAAAAGGTGCTTTTTATTCTTCCTTTAATGGCCTCTGCT
This sequence comes from Eublepharis macularius, assembly GCF_028583425.1. Taxonomy (NCBI): domain Eukaryota; kingdom Metazoa; phylum Chordata; class Lepidosauria; order Squamata; family Eublepharidae; genus Eublepharis; species Eublepharis macularius. The sequence continues at coordinate 18,524,658 of NC_072793.1, read as the reverse complement.
AATTAGGCACGATGGCCTTTGACCTACAAGTGCCTTCATTTATGGCTAGCACATTCCTTTCAACAGCACGGCATCAGCTTCGTTTACAGGATGCTGCTGCCAAACATGTCATTCTAGCCCATAAATGCTTCAACCCTCCTCCCTCCAACCCCCACAAACGCATTTACAGCATCTGCCCTTGAAAAGAAAAGCTAGTCCTATTACCCGTCAGCAGAATACGTAAGCTCTCGAAGTCAGAATAGACTCTGACCAAAAACATCAGTCAGACAGTCAATACCTTTATTGGCATAAAATAAAATTACAAACCACAGAGCTCCCAGTAACGGTGCTCATACCACACAGTCAAACCCCAATAGCCACAGTGTATATAAATCAAAAGCATACAATAACTTTTATACACAATCAACAATCATTTACAAACAGTCAATCAATCAATGCAATTCATATATCCACAAGCACATACATCGAGCCGATACAAATAGATGGACAAATTGAATTACACGGATGTACCTGGGGAGTATTCTACCTCTTTGATTTAATAGTTTGTATTTCATTCGACCTTTGAATGAATTGGACTTTATTTAGTATCTCTCGGAAGAATGAATGAATGAATATTCATTTATTGTCCATCTATTTGTATTAGCTCGATGTATATGCTTATGGATATACTAGAGACAAAGCCCGTTGTGGGTAAAAATACAATGGGCTCTAGAAAGGGGAGAGCAGGCAGGCAGGCATTTCCGCCTTAGCTGTCACTGATCCTGGCTGGTAAAGGAGTGAGGTGGGCATTGCCACCTGCTCCACACCTGATCTCAGCAACATGAAGGGGTGGTGGGCTTTGCTACCTGCTGCATGTCTGATATAGGCCGGGTAAAGGGCGGGGGGAGGCATTGCCACCTGCTCCACTCCTGATCGCAGCCGGGTGAAGGGAAAATGGGCATTGCCTTCTGCTCTGTGCCTGATTACGGTTAGGTGCAGGGGGGAAAGCATTGCTGCCTGCTCCAAGCCTGATCCCAGCGGGGTGAAGGGGGGTGGGCATTACTACCTGTTCCTTGCTGGGTGAAGGGATGAGCGGACACTAATTTCTGCTGCTCACCTGATCCTGACAGGTGAAGGCAGATGGTGGGCTTTGTTACGTGCTCCGTTCCTGATCCCAACTGGGTGAAGGGGGTGCAGGCATTGCCACCTTCACTGCTTCTGATTCTGGCAGGTTGAAGTGGGTTAGAGATTGCTGCCTGCTTGGCTCCTGATTCCAATAGGGTGAAGATGGGGTGGGCAATGCTGCCTGCTCAGCGCTTTATTCCAGTAGGTTGAAGGAGGCGGGCATTTCCACCTGCTCCACTTCTTGTCCTGGCTGAGTGACTGGAAGAAGGGAATTGCCTCCTGCTCTGTGCCTGATCCCGCCCAGGTGAAGGCTCTGGGTGGGCACTGGCATTTGCTCCACTCCTGATCCCACCCGGGTGAAGGGGGGTGGGCATTGCCACCTGCTCCACTCCTAATACCAGCTGGGTTAAGGCAGAGGCGGGAATTGTCACTTGCACTGCTCCTGATCCCAGCTGGCTTAACGGGGGCAGTCATTGCCACCTGCTCCACTCCTAATACCAGCTGGTTGAAGGGAGGCATTGCCACCTTCTCTGCTCCTAATACCAGCTGGGTTAAGGTGTGGGGCCAGCACTGCCACCTGCTCCACTCCTATTAACAGCTGGGTTAAGGCAGAAAGTAGGCATTGCCTCCTGCTCCACTCCTGATCCCAGCTGGGTGAAGCATAGAGGGTATTGCCACCTGCTCTGCTCCTAATATCTACTGGGTTAACATTGGGGGAGGGCATTGCTACCTGCTCCACTCCTAATACCAGCTTGTTTAAGGTGAGGGCAGGTATTGCCACATGCTCCACTCCTAATACCAGCTGGATTAAGGCAGGGGGCGGGCATTGCTACCTGCTCTGCTCCTAATACCAGCCGGGTTAAGGCGCGGGGAGGGCATTGCCACTCCACTCCTGTTTCCTGCCTGGGCTTCCCACCATGGCATGTTTTCTGGAGTGATATGGTGAGCTACCTGGGCTTTCCTCTGCAGCATCGCCCTCTGGTGGTGCACCAGGGTATAAAGTGAGTTGTCTGAAACACGCTTGCTCAATTATATAGTAAGATGAATTCTATTGATTGATTGACTGTAAATGATTGTTGATTGTGTATAAAAGTTATTGTATGCTTTTGATATATATACACTGTGGCTATTGGGGTTTGACTGTGTGGTATGAGAACCGTTACTGGGAGCTCTGTGGTTTGTGCTTAGACATACTCCCAGTTATCGCCCTTTATTGTCTTGGTTATCAAATAAAATTAAACAAGCCTATATTTCGATATACAAAATAGAATCAGAACTTACATCCTATCGTCCCTGATTTTCATTGCAATTAAAAGAAATTTCACCACTGAAAGGGTAATATGGGGACACTGATCCAATAAAAGGAAAGAAACAAGCTGCACTTCTGTCAGGCCGTGCCTATTGGCAGAATAGGATTAATTAACACTTCCTGTACTTGGATATAAAATTCACATCAGAGCAAAATATGAGCAATCGACTCTGGTTCCCTATTATTACATGGGTAGGTGCTATCATGATAAGGCAATTTGGCAAACCTTCCATAAAGAACTGCAGATGGGAAAATATTGAATCTTGCTAACATAAAAGCATGACGTAGATGTGGGACAGGGGGCTGTGTAAAGTAATTAGCTGGAAGCCCCTGTCTCAATGATATACTATATTGTAGGGGGTTTCATCAGTCATCTAGACTGTACATGATAATGTTTTGTCAAGGAGAAACATTAAAGCCACCTAGAAAATATAATCATCCTCCTAACCAAAAAACATATTCTATGTAAAGAGTTAAATTATCCTGATAAGAAAGAAAGAAACATCTGGGCATACTCCAGTTCTCATGTACTTTTTAAAGAGATAAGCAAGGAAAGCAGTACCAAAAAGTAGACCTGAGTTTTCATAACATTGAGGGAGAAGAATAGATTCAAGTCTCATATAGAGAACTTGTGGACTTGCCTTATGAACAGTGGAAGAACATGTGGGAATTGTTAAGACTAAATTTTGATTACGGCTGAGGTAAAAAATATAATTTTACATAGGCTGGGGTGGCCAAATTATTGCAGGACATTCACTTATCTTCTGAACAGCTAGACAAAAGCCTCGTAATCAATGCATAATGATATTTCAGTAACTACTAGAAACAGATATATGTCTATAGAAACAAATTTTATTGAAGGTAAAGCATTTGATACTAAATACAATCGGTTCCAATGTCAAGTATTCCATGTATACACAAGCTTTTCCTTTATTTTTTACATATTTATTCATATGTAAATTTGAGTCAGTCAGGCTGGGATTGAATAGAGACTATGAATGGTTATCTCATTATCAGAAGTAACTGACTTCCTTAACAGAAGCAAACTGATCTCCATATCAGAAGCTACTGTTTGCAGCTACTCCTCCCTCCCCTCTCTACCTATATATCTAACCAGTTTCTTCTTGCCCTCCATGCATCTGACGAAGAGATCTGTAGTTCTTGAGAGCTTATACTGCAATTAAGTTGGTTAGTCTTAAAGGTGCTACTGGACTCTTTTTGATTTTGCTACTACAGACTAACACGGCTAACTCCTCTGCTTCATTTTATTGTATTTCACTCTTTTTTTTTCATATTCCGTAAGTACACCAAAAAGTACTGCTTATGACTAACTGCTCTATTCTTTGCCAGCTTTAACTGGATAAGAATCAGAAGAACTGGCCATGGCGTTGCAGTAAATTATCGGGAGACACCTCTAGATTAAAGCAATGCATTGTAATAGGGTTTCCTGCCAAACAGCCTCTGATTTGTCTTCGTCTCTGAGTTGTGAGAAAGTGCTGTGATCTCGTTTGATTCATATAGTGTAATATCGGTTAATAAATCAATCTCGGTTGGGAACCCTATTAATAGAAACAAATGAAAAGCGACCAAGGAAAAGCAAGCCAACGTAAGATAAATGTCTTTCTAGGTGTTGTTCGGCAGTAGCAGAGTTTTGATGATAAGCCGTTAAGCCTTCGGGTTATTTTTTTTGGGAAGCTATCTTCTCCTTTCCCCATTCACCACCTACACTGTACTTCTGCGGGCTCTCCCCAAAAGAGGCTATTTAGTTGCGCCATTGTCGATGCATTTGGACACCTTGTCAAAACAACATAATTTCACTTTGTAACTTTCTGACACTGGTATTTATTGCACCTGTCTCTGGCCATGATTTATGACTTGTCTGGTAAGTATTACTCCACAGCTTTGAGTTTACGATATAAGATAAGTGAAGCATTTGAAGTCCCGCATGGGCTACAAATTTGTCGATGTATGGTTCCCCCCTCACACACACTCCAAAAAAGAAAGAGGCGTCTTTTCCCCTTACAAATCTTCTGGGTGGTAACACTGAAGATAATCTTAGGAGCTTCAATGAAAGGGAAAGAAGATTATATATATATATATATTTAAAAATAATGCCTTTAAATGAAATATTTCAAAAATCAGAAAACTTGGGAGACTAGTAAAAATAATCTGGATGTAAGGATTGTGGATGGTAAGAATATTTAAGGGCAATATTCTTTCAGCAATATTCATTCCATATACTACTAGGTTTTTTATTCGTTTTATTTAATTCCGGTTTTTAATTCAATAAGCATTCACTACAACAACATAGTATTATTAATGGGAGATTGTGTGACCTGGTTGAAAAATTATTATATTGGTTTTGCTTTTTTTGAAAATGACAATTGGCCATCGCTGAAAAAAAATGTTTGCAAAAGTACTGGAAATTGTAAACTGCAACAGTTCTCAGCAAAAAGAAAAAAAAGATTAAAATTACTCTTGTCAACTAAATAAAATTGACAACTGCTCTTTCTTCTTCAACCAATTTCCAAATTGTCCAGCACAAGACCGTATAGACCCAGAGGAGTTAGCCGTGTTAGTCTGTAGTAGCAAAAATAGAAAAGAGTCCAGTAATACCTGGATCTGCTGTGCAGAAAGGCTTATATGCAAAGGATTTTGTACTTATTTTTCATTGGTTCCCAAAACCAAAATGAAGACACCAGACTTGAATTCATCTTTTCTACCAAGGAGACTTCATTGAATCAAATTTCCAGACTGCTTCAGCTGGAGTCTATAGGTTATATATAAATATATTTATTAATTTAGAAAATGTATATGATATCAACAATAACATCATAAAAACAACAGCATACAAACAAACAATAACAACAAACCAGGCCATAAAAACAACACATTTAGCAACCTAAAATGATATTAATATTGGGTATTTCTCAGGAATATCAGTGGTATTATACCAACATATATACCTGTGGGAGAGCAAGTTAGGCTAACAAATTGCCTAATGTTGCTCAGGTGTGATGTAAATCGTTATGCTGGTCTGGATGGACCCCTCTGAAATCTTTGCTGTGCAACTATGCACAGGCTCAGTATCTTGTTATAATGCAACCCCTGTGCAAAGCTGTACACATGCTTAGCTTGTATGCCAGAGGTCCATAGCCTTTATGGATATTGTGCTGCTATGCTAATGAAACATGTGTAGCTACTTTGCATTTAAATGAGATGCTGACACCATGCAAGATCACACTTTTTTTCTCATAATATATATAAGATCTTAATCGGCTCACGGGAGAGATAATATTTGAATGGGAATTTTGTTGCAATAATAGTGTTTGTTTTTTCATTCGTTCAATCGTTCGTCCGTCCGTTTAGTACCTGCTACAATTTATCCTATCTTTCCTCCTGGGGTATGAGAATTGTCCTATCTTATTCCCATTGCACCCTAGTGCACTGATAGGGCATGTGTTACGACTGCAACTGACCCACTGTTCCACATCTTTCTATTCCAAGAATCTTTCTACAAGCCAAGCTACACGTGACGCCTGACACAAGTTGGACACTTGTCAGCTTCCTCAAGTTTTGATGGGAAATGTAGGCATCCTGGTCTTGCAGCTTGGCTCTCAATTTAATTGAAGTTTACAGAATGGCAGTTTATGGGAGGGAGAGCATGCGGTTGGGAGGGGAGTGCAGGCATCGGTCTCTCGCTGGGCGCCCCCCTTCCCCTCCGCTGGGTGTTGGGGAGGGGTTTATGTAAACTTCAATTAAATGGAGAGCCAAGCTGCAAGACCAGGATGCCTACATTTCCCATCAGAACTTGAGGTAAGCTGACAAATGTCCAACCTGTGTCAGGCGTCACTTGTAGCTTGGATCTACCATAACACAATGGCTTTCAATCTTCTCCCAGCATTTAGATATCAGCACATATGTAATGAAGCTATGAAATACAATGAGCAGCTGTAACCATCTAAGAAACACTGAGAGAAAGTGTCTATTTGTTCATTCAGTGTAGCTCTTGGCTTTCACTGTGACCAAACAGGATTTTATCTCAGGTATGGTTGAAAAAAGAAACATGCCAAAACAGAAGATTTCAGCTTCCTATAACAAAGCAATGCAGGGTTTTGTATTGCGAGGAAATTGCATATTGCTCGTTCTGCCTGAAACTTTTGCACATTCTGATACTCTTTGATAGGCTGCCAGTGAAAATACTGGGCAGGCATCAGTAATGTGGTTGCCATGGAGTCCTGGGAAGCTGTGACAGTAAGAGCCCAAGATTGAGATCAACATGCCTCAACAAAAGCTCAGATTCAGTGGCGAGTTCTTGGATAAGATACTCTTAGCTTGAGCAACATGCAGTAAGCATTGTCACAAACTCATTTCTGAAAATGCTACGGTTGCAGGCTTGTGTGTAGTGGTTTGAAAATCTATAGGGATTACTTTTGCATAACTTCTAGACTGTAAGAAAGAGCTAGATATGGTTTGGGGACTGAACCCCAAGAAATAAGTAACAACACAGGAGGTGTTCTTTTCTTCTGTTCCAAGAAGCAATTTCCTTTTTTAATTGTGATGCATGACAATAAGGTTTGAGAGAGCCTAATTTAAAAAAAAAATCTTGTGGGTCAGGAGTAGAGATGGGCACGAACAGCAATACAAACAAAAAAAAAAGCCACGAACAGCCCAATCTGCTGTTCACAAACAAGCTGTTTGTGAGGCCCCATTCTAAATGAACAGGTGGTTGTTGTAAGCCTTGTTCGTTGCTGTTCGTTGATGTTCATCAAGCCAGATGGTCTGCCACCTTCAATCAATTCCCTTGGCAACTTAGGCAGGGATTGTCTGAACTCTGTCTGAACTGCTGCTGTTGCCCTGGAAACCCCAATCTAAGACCAATTTAGCTTGATAGGCAGGTCTTCCTTTCAAGTGTGGAGCTCCAAATTTGTTACAACAAGGGAGCAAAGAGCAGGGAGGAGAAGGGGGCTCCCAACTCTGACTTTGCAGACAGTGGAGAGGGAGAGAGACAGCTGCTGTTGGCATTTTGATAGAGAGGATCTATCTAACATGTTCATGGTTGGCTGTTCGTGGGGGCCAGCAGGCTCTCCTCCAGCTATCATCCAAATCAAGATACCTACTGCAGCACTCCCTGAAAACTGACCTGAGCAGGCACCAGGAAAGGTACCAATAATAAATAATCGCTTGGCCCCAGAGCCTGGTAGCAGCCCTGGAACCTGAAGGGGTAGATCCCTATCCCACCACACACAAAGAAAATTCAAGTTTCAATGCACTCACCCTGTCTCTCTAACAGCAGCTGTCTCTCCCTGAAAGCCTGAGCTGGGAGCCCCCCTTCCCCTTTGGTCTTTTCCGCTTGTAACAAATTTGGAGCTCCAGCCCAGACTTAGAAGGAAGACCTGTCTATCAAGCGAAATTGGGCTTAGATTGGGGTTACCAGGGCAACAGCAGGAGTTCAGACAGAGTTCATACAATCCATGCCTGAGCTTCCATGGGAATTGATTGCAGGTGCCAGACTGTCTGGCTTAACGAACAGCAATGAACAGCAATGACCGAGGCTTGCAATGACCACCTGTTCATTTAGAATGGGGCCTCACAAACAGCTTGTTCACAAACAGCAGATTGGGCTGTTCGTGGGTTTTTTTAGTTCGTATTGCTGTTCCTGCCCATCTCTATTCATGACATTCTGCATCCTTTCATCCCCTCAGAAACAATCATAGACCTGTGCAATTTAAAATGGTAAGTGCTGGTGTTTTATAGGAATCCATAAAACGCTAGTATTTAATGAGTTTTTGCAATATTCAGAAACATTATATTCGAAATTCACTTGGCTGGAACTATTTCTTCCTCTGCGGGATGAGTGAATTTTCTGACTGGAAATGTATTGCTGATATTCTAACGGATGTATTTGAAGTGCCATAGTGTGATTGGTTCATTTATTGTCATGCACCATAACTTGCTGATATTTTGTACCATACCTTTTTGTAATAAGATGAATATAATTATTTCTTTTGGGGTCTTTTAGGATTCAAGGGCTATGTATAAATTTCCTGTCCAGGACACTTTTCATTCCATATCTGATCACAAGCTGTCTGGATATGACTAATGGAAAAATATGAGACTGGTCAGATTATTTTGGAACTGGGAAATTCCAATGGATTTTCTGAGTTTATTTTCTTGGATTTCTTATGGATTTTATTTTCAGTTGAGTGATATTGTTACCACTTGGCGCATCTAATTAACATACCTATTTGCACAATACAATATTTTAATAATTTTCCCAACTAGTTTGACGCAGTAGCCAATACTCATAGGATTTGAGTCCTGTTATGGATTTTTAGAGTAACTGAAGGTAACTGACATGAAACACTTTTTGCTGTAGGCTACTTTGATTCCATGTATATGACTTACTGCACTCTTGAAAATATGCTCTACCAGCGAGACTACCAAAGACACAAATGTAAAGTCATAACTATGCACACAGTACATTTTCTACAGATGAGAATCCTGGAACACTGTTGGTACCACACCTAGAGATGGGCATGATCCAAAAAAAATTAACGATCAAGCTGATCGTGGATCGGTGCCAGCGACAATCCCAATTTAACGACCTGCACCGAGCATCTCCCGTTCCCGATCGTGGATCGTGGATCGTGGAGGCAAAAGCGGAGGGGCAAAAGTGGAGGGGCGGAGGGGATCATGGAGGCAAAAGCGGTGATGCCGGCGGCATCAGTGTTTGTGTTTGGCCGTCTGTGTTTGGCCGTCAGAGCTGCCTATCAGGGTTTGCGGGGATGAGATTGGTGTGCCCATGGCTACAGAACACCCCCTTCCCCCTCCCTCCCCTGGGTGTCTTCTCCCAACTGGTGACTGCTTTGCTGCTCCGTGGTTGGAAGGAAGCCCTGCTGATCAAGGAAAGCTGGGCTTCCATTCGGGTTTCCAGGGTGGCAGAAGGAGGGCAAACACAGCTCAGGCATTCCCCTGGCTCCATTGCCAGGGGAATAGATTGCTAGCGCCTGAGTGTCTGGATCCCCGATCCAAGCCCGATCGCCCCGATCCAGGCCCCTCCCAGTCGCTGGATCGTTGGCCATGGATGATAACGATCCGCCGGGTCACGATCACGCGATCACCATTATTGTGGGTTTTTTTCGATCGTAATGTGGATCGTGCCCATCTCTAACCACAACAACACAAGGGAGGAAATGGGGAAGATCTTGCTGGCTAGCTGTCTGACAACAGCTGGCTGACTCTTACTGAGTCTGTTTCTCCTCAGCTTCTTACTGGTCTTTAAGGCCTGGCATACCCAGATGCATGGGCCCTTCAGCTGTTATCCTGAGGGTTACAGCCTAGGGCTGAGAGGACAATCTGCCTGCAGAAGAACAGAAAAAAGATGCTGCTTTACATTTTTTTTAAAAAAAAAATTATTGGTGAGTACAAAATTAATACACATATTCCCCATCTTACCTATATTATATCAACCCCCACCCTTTCCCTCCCCCCTCCTTATAGACTTCCAACAGCTTTCCAACCCTTAACTTATCCTATTACTTAACTTATTTTCAACTAAATTCTTCTAAATCATATGTGTATTATGTCTCTTACTCTAAGCATTTTCAAATTCTTTTATATATACTTTATCAAATCCACTAATATATCTATTCTCTATATCACTGTTTAAACTGTATGTTTTTAATAAAATCTCCTTAATAGTAATACTAGCTTAGATTAATCAATAGCTAACTTTTTCATTACAGGTAAAGTTACTTCCCCATTCTGTTTGTAAAGTCACAAATTAATAGTTCTCAAACTGCCACAATCCTCCTTTCACATCCCATTTTTTTTCTAGGTATTGTTTCAATTTCCCCCAATCTGCAATGTATTCCCCTGGATCAAGATCTTTCAGTTTTCTTGTCATTTTGTCCATTTCTGCCATGTACAACAATTTGTAAATCCAATCTTCTGTAGTTGGTATTTCTTGCACTTTCCATTTCTGCGTGTATAAAAATCTTGCCGCTGTAGTCATGTAAAATAACAATGTTCTGTACTGCATTGGAACATCTTCCATTCCCAAGTTCAGTAGCAGCAATTCTGGGTTCTTATTTATTTGGGTTTGCAAAACCTCATTAATTACTTCAATTATGTCTCCCCAGTATTGCTTAGCTACCTCACAAGTCCACCACATATCATATAATGGTCCTTCATGCTTCTTACATTTCCAGCATTTATCTGACATATTAGTATTTCCTAGCACAATTTTCTTTGGTGTTAAATACCACCTATACATCATTTTATAGACATTCTCTTGATGCTGCTTTACATTTTGAAGTCTTCCCCCTTCTCCTGTTTCGTCTGCTTTTTATTGTATTTTTCTTGTGTTGTAAGCCACTTTGATGGGTCCCCAGAGTAATAAATAAATAAACTAGATAGATAAGAAAGGATAGCCACGCAACTCCATCATAAAGGATTTCTAGGCTCTTGCTCTTCAATTACTATGTAGGCTCTGGTAGACTTCTTGAAGTCACTTAATGAGAAGAAACAGAATATCTCAGTCCCTGCAGGGACTGCTGGCAGTGACGACACAGTTCTTCAGATGCACCCTTAAAGCTACCGGAACCAGTTACCATGATCAATTTAAGGTATTGGACATACAAAGCTCTATACAGTCTTGGCCAAGCATTACCTATGGGACTGCCTTCATCCCTATGTCTCTCCATGGCAGCTTCGCTCATCTGAACAGGTTCTCTTGCCGATGCCAACCTGCACATGGGCGAAATCAACAGCAGCCCGTACACAGGCTTTCTCTGTGGTGGCCCCTACTCTGTGGAATGGCCTCCCAGAGGAGGTCAGGAGAGCCCCCACTCTCCTGGCTTTCCGCAAACGATGCAAAACCGAAACATTCAAAAAGGCTTTTTACTCAGATAGGAGGGAAGTATTGTAAGTAGGGGGTCTCAGATGCTTCGCTAATGAGTTAGGAACGGTAGACTTCACTATGTTGCCTTACATATTATCTGTTGCTTTGAATATGTACTCTTATGTACTACCTGTGCTTCACGTTATCTAATATCAGTCCTGGAACTGATTATGTTCTGTTTCAGCAATTCTTCAGCTCTGTATTGGATCCTTGCTCATGTTATGTATTGGAAAATCCTATGACATTGTATATGGAAATATCTTTGATACTGTATGGAAATGTCCTTGATACTGATTGTACTAATCTCACTCTATGTAATCTGTCTTGAGTCTCAGTGAGAAAGGCAGACCATAAATGACATAAATAAATAAATAAATAAATAAATAAATAAATAAATAAATGTTCCTTGAGCATGACCACTTGAATTTTACCAAGATACAGCTATTCAGACTACAGAGCCAGTTTGGTGTATTGGTTAAGAGCAGTGGGACTCTAATCTGGAGAACAGAGTTTGATTCCCCACTGCTCCTCTTGAAGCCAGCTGGGTGACCTTGGGTCAGTCACAGCTCTTACAGAGCGCTCTCAGCTCCACCCACCTCACAGGGTGATTGTTGTGAGGATGATAATAACACACTTTGCAAACCGCTCTGAGTGGGCATTAAGTTGTCCTGAAGGATGGTATATAAATTGAATGTTGTTGTTATTGTTATCTTTCATGATTTCTCACCTATTGGTTTTAGCAGGGCTTTTTTCTGGGAAAAGAGGTGGTGGAATTCTCAAGAGGGAAATGAGGGAGAAACAAAAGGGTCCCCTTACAAAATGGCCATCTCCTCCAGGGGATCTCTGTCTGGACATCAGGGGGTATGGGGCCACCAGACAAGAGAGGTGCCAGAACTCCGTTCCACTGCGTTCCCACTGAAAAAAAGCCCTGGGTTTTAGGACCATGATTCCTAATCCCAATCTACTTACTATGGTGCAGTACCACTTCCTGCTCTTAAATATAGGATCCCTCCCATTCAAAGCAGCCCCTACCTCCATTTTATGCTATCTATTAAAAATATATATATAAAGCAGTCAGTCCACAATCTAATTTAGCAGGGCATCTTCCTCTTACTTTCTACTCATCTCAGAGAGCTGGAGTCTGCCAGTGAGTTACCAGGCCTCTGACATCACTACTGGCAAAACATTCCCTGCAAGATTAGACGAGGTTTGATGACATCACCCCTCCAGTTCCTATCTTACAGATGGTTTCTGTATGTTGTGCAGTTTGAGGTCATTATTCATGCTTTTGGTCAGTAGAATTCAGGAAGCCAAGGACCTGCCAAGAAAAACCAAACCTGGAGCCAGTTCTAAGGCGGCCCAATAATTTTATTGATTAGACTGCAGAGTTTTTATTTTTCAGTCTGAGCCATCATGAATCATCAATACATGATAATACCTAAGCAGCTTGTGGCGTGTGCAGAATTAAGTGCTTGAAAACAAGGAAAGATGAAAGCATCGTGGCAGCTTTTTAGGGGTGGGGTGGGGGCCCAAGATAGCTCCCAAAGATTTGCTGGGCATGCTTAGAATGGGCCAGAAGCTATTTACTTGAAGCAAGTGGTTTGTTTGAACGGGGTTTTTGTTTATTTTCATATTCTACTTGTTGACTTCATCTCCTCCTTCAGCTCGACTCCGCGGCGCAGGAGAGGCGTGCTTTTCACCAATCTGAATGTAGGCCAGAAAGGAAGTACCTTTTGAGAGGCCTCATTCAGGCAGTGGACCAAGACTGAGATAAAGCACCATGTTGGCAGGGAGAAGTGGATAGGCGGTGGGGGTGGGAGAAAAAGAAACCTGAAAGGGGGGAAGGGAGAGAAAGAAGGGGAGGGAAAAGACTTTGAGTAAGAAAGTTTAGAAGAGAGGGCAGCTGTGCAGAAGCCTTGTAACAAATATGCAGAGGGGAGTGTTGACCGATACTCTGCATAATTCAGCACTCATTTCCACGCATCTCTGTTAGTCACGGTACAGGCCTTCATCCCTGAAGCAAGCAGCAGAAGCCTGCTCTTGAATCAACCTGATAACAAACATCTCCTTGCTGGGATGCTTCTTCAGCTGTGCTTTTTGTCTTGGAATTCCTTTAGCACTGCCTGTGTTTGAAAATGACCGGGCAGCCCTCGCACCATGCAAATGCAGGCAGGTGTGAGTGCTGCTGCCAAGCTGGCAGCTCGAGTCCTGAAGGGGGCAGTCATTCACAGCCAATGTGGACCCAGCTGTAGGAGCCCCAGAGGGGACAGGTGTGTGTGTGTGGCTGCAGCCTAGGTGTGTGTGGCCACCACTGAGCTGGCTGCCAGAGAGGATGTGCATGGAACGGCTGCAGAGCTGGCTGCATGAGTCCAAGAGTGCTGGAGCAAGCACGTGGCCACCATGGCTCCTTCATCCCATTGGAAAATGAGCACAATGGAGGAGGGAGGAGTTGCACTCATTTTCCAATCAGACGAAGGAAGGAGCTGTGGTGTGTGTGTGCACTGTAAGTAAAAATTGACTCCAAAAGGGCGACTTTCACTTAGTGCGCATTGGGATTTGTCTGTGAAGGAGGAGCACATGCACATACTTCTCCGCCCCCTGTGCTCCCCCCTGCTGGCCAGGTGTGCAGGGCCAGGGGACAGCAGGTGGGGCAGGGGGTTATCGCAGCCTGGGTGGAGGGATGACAAGCCTATTTGGGTGGTCACTGAGTAGCTGCCCCAGATGCCCTATGGCTGACTGCTCCTGCATGAATGTATGAAGCAAACCTTTTGGCTTATCTTTGTAATCCATTGACAGAAAGGCTTCACATATTAGCTGCAGGTTTCTCTTTGAGCATCATTACTTTTTTGAAAAAGCTCACTTGTCTGAAATATGCATTTGCTGCCAAGCTTGGATAATCCCTGGAGAGTCGGGGGTGGTTCTTGAGGATGGCAGAATCTGGGGAAAGGAGAGAATGCAGTGAGGATCGGATACCACTGAGTCTGCCCTCCAAAGTTGCTAATTACTCCAGGGAAACTGGTGTCTTTAGTCAGGAGATGAGTTGTTATTCTGGGAGAACTCCAGGCCCCACATGGAAGTTGGTAGCTTTACAATAATAGAAGAATCTAATCAATCTCATAAGGACCTGCCTTATGTACCTGTCCTAGGGTTGTTGGGTCCCTGTGCCCTCCCATCAGGAGGGTAGGGTACCTGGCACTTACCTCATGTTGGGCCCGAGGATCTTCTTCATTCACACACAAAGTGCACACACACACACCAGGGCTAACATGGCAATGTCACTTCCAGAAGTGACGTTGCCACACCACCCATTCGAGTGCTCCCAGTTTCCTCATGGGGCCGATTCAGACCCAAACCAAGAGTGAGAATTTCCCACAGCTGGCGCAATGATGTCACTTCCTGAAGGGAGTGTTCACAGCGCATGTTCCCTGGGTTCCTTCCAGCAGCAGGCAACCTCTGGGGGGCTTGCTACCTCCTGCCAATTGCCCTGGCAGGTGAGGGGGCAAATCCATGGGAATTTGTCCATCACCAGTGGGTACTTGGGAACCCTAACCTGCCCCCATTTGAAACAACAGTGTGAAGTAGGTGAAAAAAGGATCCCCTCACAGCCAGTCCAAAAAGACTCCCTCAAATCTCAGCTTGCTCTGAACCATCCAGTCAGCATTGCTATACAGTGCTCCAAGCAAAAGATGAGACAATTGGTGGAAAGGCTGCATATATCGCCCACACATCCCCAACTACTTTCTCCTCACAAGATGGCCATTATCTTCTAAAACTGGGTATCTGCTTATCCATTAGGTGCCTAGTCTCGTCAGATCTCAGAAGCTAAGTAGTATTAGCCTTGGTCAGTATTTGGATGGGAAACCACTGGGGTCTCGATGGCCAATGCTGGGTTATGGATGAGCCTTCTGGCCGACCACCTGGCAAGGGGGAATGTAACCCCTCTCTTTCATCTGTTGGACTATTACTGTCCCTCACCTTTCACCTATAGAAACGTTTTAGAAATGGGTAATATAGGCTGCTGAGTTGTACGTTCTTATGGTAATTTTAATGTTAATTTAAACTATGTTGTTATTTGCTCTGAGCCCACTTGCGGGGAGAGCAGACTATAAGTTAAATAGATAAATAAAAATAATTAAGGAAAGCCAGAGTTGCTACTCAGAGGCACACAATGACAACCACTTCTGGACACCTCTTGCCTTGAAAACTCAATGGGGTCAGCTGCAACTTGACGGTACACACATACACACACACATTAAATGTTTTTATTGGATGATGGGTAAAGTCACTCTGCTAGAGTTGCCAACTTCTCTGTGGAACCTGTAGATCTCCTGGAATTATAACTGATCTCCAGATTACAGAAATCAGTTCTGCTGGAGAAAATGTCAGCTTTGGAGAATGACCTGTAGGGTATTATAACCCGCTGAAGTCCCTTCCCTCCCCAAACTCCATCCAGTTTCATGTAGTGGATAAGAGTGATGGGACTCTAATCTAGAGAGCCAGGTTTGATTCCTCCTTCCTCCACGTAAAGCCAGCTGTGTGACCTTGGGTCAGTCACAGTTTCTGGGAGCTCTCTCAGCCCCACCCACCTCACAGGGTGTTTTGTTGTGAGTATAATAATAACATACTTTGTAAACCACTGTGAATGGGTGTTAAGTTGTCCTGAAGAGCAATATATAAACTGAATGTTGTTGTTTTGTTGTTGTTATCTCCTTCAGGCTCCACCCACAAATCTCAAGGAATTTCTCCACCTAGAGTTGGCAATCCTACCTTGCCACTGCTGTTTTAAGCAGGAGAATATACTTGTATCATACTTCTGCAAAACTTATTGATCCTGGTGAATGCATCTATTGATTCAATACATTCTTATCAACATCAGAGGCCACTAGATGAGTGAAATATTTATTTATTTATTTGTTTGTTTGTTTGTTTGTTTGTTTATAACATTAAAAGAATTCAATAAAAATATAAAAATACACAAACAAACATAACGCCAAAACCAGGGAGGAGGCTAGTAACAGTTATTAAGGATATGCCAAACAAAAATCTCTACCTGCTGATGGAAGACAACAATACATTTCAACAGATTAATCTTCCTTGGAGGGAATTCTAAAGTTTTGGCACCACTACTAAGAATGCCCTTTCTTGAGTTGCCACCCCTCTAGCCTCAGATGGCAGGAGCACCCAAAGCAAGGTCTCAAAAGTTGACTGTGTCAGACTGTGGCTAAATAAGGCTCTCACTACAGGATTCCCTTTAGAAGCAAACACAAGTCCATTGTTTGAAAAAGGAAACTTTACTGCAGAAAAGGTCCATTATAGTCCACTGTCCTGAATAGGAGACTCAGGATGGTACATGATCATTGTTACCAATGAAGGGCAAAGCATAAGGTACAGAGTAACAATACCCATCTGGATTAGCCTCCCCCCACAGTTCTCAAAACAACATCTCTCAGTCCTGGGAAGCTGCTCTCCTTCAAGGCCAATGCTTGGTGGAACTATGTTAGACAAAACAGTCTCCTCCGGTGGGAATGCTGCCTGGGAACTGGTGCACCTGGGAAGAAAACACTTAAACACTAGAAGCATTAGAAAATGGAGTCAGTACAGTTTAGATATACACTGGACCTGACATTCTGCCCCCCTTAAAACAGATCCCCCCCGGGTTTATAGGGGTAGCGAGTATGGAAAGCTTTGGTTAGTCTAGGAGCATGAACATGTACAGAATTCACCCACTCATCGTACCCAGAATCAAAGTCCTTCCATCTAATGAGGTAAAAAAGCTGATTTCGCTTGAGTCTAGAGTCCAAAATTTGTTGTACCTCATAGTGTATTTGGTCGTCAATTAAAGTTGGAATGGGTGGAGCTTTGAGGTGCCACTTGTCATCGGTAGGAGCTCTCTTTAAAAGACTGACATGGAATGTATCATGAACATGGCGTAAGTTTTTGGGCAAAGTTACAGCAACAGTCACTTTATTTATTATTTTGCGCACAGGAAAAGGTCCCAGGAATTTCAGAGCGAGTTTGCGGCTTGTCTGAGCTAGTTTCAGGTTCTTTGTGGAAATATACACATGATCTCCAGGTTGTAAATCCCATTCGGCCACACGATGGCGGTCTGCATATTTTTTGTAATCCAGTTTGGCTTTTTCAAGGTGTTTCTTAATAAGAGTCCATTGTTGCGCCGCCTCCCCCCACCACGAAGATACATCTGGCAATTTAGAGGAATGGAGAGGGGGAGCGTCCAACGGGAAGGGATTGAAGTGAGTTCCATAAACAATTTTGAAAGGGGCCTCTCCGGTTGAAGCGTGTACACTGTTGTTATATGAGAATTCGGCTAGAGGGAGGAGGTCCACCCAATTATCTTGTTGGAAATTAATGTAGCAACGAAGAAACTGTTCTAGTATCTGGTTTGTTTTTTCGGATTGTCCGTCGGTTTGTGGGTGGTGGCTTGAGCTGATGCCTTGCTCAATATTCAACATTTTCAAAAGCTCCCGCCAGAAGTTGGCAACGAACTGTCCGCCGCGATCCGAAATCACCTTGGACGGAAAAGAATGTAATTTTACGATGTGTTTTAAAAATAAATCGGCTAGTTTTCGAGCGGTGGGTATAGCAGTACAGGGAATAAAATGAGCTTGTTTGGAGAACAGATCTACCACGACTAAAATACAATTATGTCCTTTTGAAATAGGTAGATCAGTAATAAAGTCCATAGAAATTATTTCCCAAGGTCTGTTCGGTGTTTCTAATGGTTGCAGGAGACCCGGAGGTTTTCCTTTTCTGGTTTTGGCGCTGAGGCAAACAGGGCAGGAACTAACATATTGGGAAATGTCTTTGCGCATGCCTGGCCACCAGAATTGCCTTTGGATTAGATGCAATGTTTTCAGATACCCATAATGACCAGCAGTGGGAGCATCATGACAGCGCTGCAGGACCTCCAGCCTGAGGCTGTCTGGGACATAAAACTTGCTCCCAGCTAGCCAATCCCCTTGTGGGGATTGGATCAGTTTGTTTCGCGGAGCTTTATCCCCCTCCTTTTCCACTTCAGTTTTAAGTTTCGATTTCCACTCCTGGTTGGCCGGGAGGGGCTGCTTGGCCCGACTGCGAGTAGTCACCACGCCCCCAAGTTGCGTAGGCGAGAAGACCGTGTCGACAGTCTCCTCCCGTTTGCTTTTGTGTTGGGGCATGCGCGATAGGGCGTCCGCCAAAAAGTTAGTTTTGCCCGGGAGATAATTCAGAGTGAAGTTGAATTTGGAAAAGAATTCCGCCCATCGCAATTGCTTGGCATTCAGTCTGCGTGGGCTTCGGAGGGCCTCCAGATTTTTATGATCTGTCCAGACCTCGAAGGGGTATCGCGCCCCCTCCAGCCAATGTCTCCAGTTAGTAAGGGCTGCTTTTACTGCAAAAGCCTCCTTCTCCCACACATTCCAATTCCTTTCCGCCTCCGAAAATTTTCTAGACAAGAATGCACAAGGTCGCAACTTTCCATCCTCCCCCTTCTGCAGTAAAACTCCCCCTATTGCCGTATCGCTGGCGTCGACTTGCACTATGAAAGGGGATTGTTCATTAGGGTGGGAGAGGATGGGTTCCGTTACAAATTGCTTTTTTAGGCATTCGAAGGCAGTTTGGCAATCGGAGGTCCATTGTAGTTTGGAGGAGGGTTTTTTAGCTTGGTCCCCTTTATCTTTTGTTTTCAGCAATTCTGTTAAGGGGAGCGTGATTTGGGCGAAATTTGCTATAAAGTCTCTATAGAAGTTGGCAAAACCCAGGAAGGATTGCAGTTCTTTACGGGTGGTGGGTGTTTGCCAGTCTTGGATCGCTTGTATTTTGGCTGGATCCATTTTTAAACCCTCTTGGGAGATACAATACCCGAGGTAAGTGAGTTCGGTTTTATGGAATTCACATTTGGACAACTTGATGGGCAGTTTATTATTCATCAAGGTGGCCAGGACCTTTTGTACCATTTGAATATGTTCTTCCTCGGTGTCTGAATAAATTAAAACATCATCAAGGTACACCACCACCCCTTTGTACAAAAATTCGTGTAGAACTTCGTTTATCATGGACATGAATACAGACGGGGCTCCCGTCAATCCAAAAGGCATAACTAGGTATTCATATTGTCCGAGGGGCGTATTAAACGCGGTTTTCCACTCATCCCCTGCCTTGATACGAACGTGGAAGTAAGCATCTTTTAGATCTAATTTCGTAAAGATCTTACCTTGAGCCACGACGTTGAGAAGGTCTCGGATGAGTGGTATAGGATAGGCGTTGTTGGTGGACACTGCATTCAGTCCTCAGAAATCCGTGCACAGTCGGAGTCCCCCATCCTTCTTTTTCACGAAGAGGACCGGAGCGGCGTGGGGACTATTGGCTGGGCGGATGAACCCTCGTTGAAGGTTGGTGTCGATGAATTTCCGGAGCTCTTCTCGTTCATGGAGACTCATGGGATAGAGTCGTCCTTTGGGCAGTGAGGCTCCGGGTAAAATTTCCACCGCACAGTCCGTTCGTCGGTGCGGGGGTAGAGTATCAGCTTCCTCCTCAGAAAAAGCATTTAGAAAAGGCCAATACGGTTCGGGTATTTGGTTGACTTCTTCTTGAGTGAGAAGGGCCTTTTCAGTATGAGTTGGATCATCGCCCCAGTTTTGGTTCCAACGGTGATTTTTACAGTTGGCATGACTGAAGGTGATACATCCTTGTGCCCAGTCTATGTAGGGATTGTGATCACATAGCCATTTGCTGCCTAGAATTAACGGGTACTTGGCAGTAGAGCTGATGACAAAGGACCTCTTTTCCCAATGTTGTCCCATGCCTGTGATCACTGGGATGGTCTCAGTTGTGACAGGGTTCATATTGGTGCCATCCATTTGTTCAAAGATTACTGGATTTTGTAAATCCCGAGTTGGTAAGACCAGTCCATTGACTAGAGCTGGGGCGATGATGTCTCTCGAACAGCCCGAGTCGATAAGGGCTTGCACCCGAATGTGCATTTTTCTCTCTGGGTTGATTAGAGTCACTGGCATGAATAAGATGGACCCAGGCGGCCGGTTCCGTGCAGGGACTGGCTTGGGGCGGATCTGTCGTTTGGGCCCTTTTACGACAGATCCATCTCGTTTCCCGACTGGGGGCTTTCTGGATTGACTTCTGCGGTTGGGGAAGCGGGGTCGTATTCCATAACTTCTTCCGCTTCCAGCCCTCTCTCTGAGGCTGGCCTTTGGGAAGCACCGCGGCCTCTATTCGCTCGTGGCGCGGGAATCGGGCGTTGGAGAGTAGGAAACGGAGCAAGGGTTGGACGCCGTAGTTGAAGCGGAGGTCTTTGCACAGGCCGGTAGGGGCATTGTGCTGCAAAGTGACCGGCTTGTCCGCATTGCAAACACAGCCCTTGTTGCCATCTAGCATCTCTCGCTCCACGGGTGGCGTATCCAGCTCCCCGTCCTCCCTTCTGTAAAGTCAATGGTCTTCTTGGTCCCGTTTGTTGTTGTTGTTCAACCAAACGGACTTCCAAAATGCGATTCTCCACTTCGCAAGCAAGTTGGATCCAACCTAACAAGGTAGGGGGATTGTCCTGCATGAGGGCTCTGTCCAAAAGTCTTGGGTTTAGTCCTTGCTTGAACAGAATAATCTTGGTGGACTCCTCACACCTCGGGCACTTGGCTGCCAATTGCCGGAATTTTGTGACATAGTCTCTTGCTGACATGCTGCCTTGTTTAATGGCTTGCAATTCTGTTCGGGCCCTGGTTTCTTCTAAGGGGTCTTCATATTGCGCTCGGATAGCATCCACCAACCCCTGGAGAGTATCGAGTTCTGGGGCCCCAACATTGTATAGTCCTACATACCAGTCCGCTGCCTTGCCTTGTAAGCGAGATCCAAGATGTTCAATTTGACTGGCCTCACTGCCGAAGAGGTGTCCCCACCGGTTGAAAAATTGTACCACTTGCACCAGGAAAAATCCTAGTTTGGAGGGATCCCCATCGAAAGTGGCTTCCAGTTTCACCCAGCCCATCGGGAGTTCTTGTCTCGGAGCAGGCGCTGGGTAGAAGTCCATCGGCAGTCTTAGTTGCGCCTGGGGCGCGGGAGGAGGTAACTGTGGCCCCGGTTGGGGCAACGGTGGCGGTTGTACTGGCGGCGGTTGTACCGGCGGTGCTGGCAGAGGTTGCCGTGGTTGGGCTGCCGGGGGTGGTCTCGGTTGGGCCGGAGGCTGCAGTGGCGGGCGAGCAGGTGGCGGCAGTCTTGGTCTGGCTGGTAACACGGGAGGCGTTGGCGGTAGCTGTCGAGGTGGAGGAGGCTGGTGTGGTTGAGTGGGGATCGGCCGCGGAGGAGGGGGTTGGTGATGTCGTAGTGGTGCGGGCCTTCCCGGTTGATTCGGGGGTGGTAAGGCGGGCTGGTCCTGTGGCTGCTGCAACGGTATGAGCTGCGGTCGAGGCGGGAGGGGCCGCAGCGGCGAAGGCCGGATGGGTGGAAGGCCGCGCGGGCTTGCCCCACCAGGCGTCGTTATTCTGGGAAGCAAAGGCTGGCCTCGTGGCGCTGGTAGACCGTCCCCTGAAGGTTGCCCGACGGGAACAGTTTCCCGCGGTTGACGAGGGGCTCCCTCCTCGGATGGAGCCGGGTGTGCTCCCGATTGGTCCGGCCGGACCGTTATTGGAGAAGTATGAGGGGGTATCACCGGTGTCTCACTTGGCTTTTCTTCCCCTTCCGTAGGCCGCTCAACGGGAGTCTCGTCTGGCGGCACATCCCCTCCCGAGTTAGGAGGTTCGGTGGGAGTCTCTCCGGGTGGCTCAACCGGGTTATCCCCTCTCGGTGGAATTTCGTGCTGTTTGGGAAATTCCTTGGGTTGTTCTCCCAATTCGCCAGGGCAGGTGTCCCCCTCTCCCGTAGGTGACGACCGTTGCTGGACTCCCTCCACCGGATAGGAGATGACACTTTGGAGGGTAGCTATCTGCACCGCCATCTCTTCAGGGGACAGTCTCTCTCCTGCTCCCATTGCAGAGATTAGATGAATGGCATGAGCCAAACTTTCTTCCATATCCATCAGTTTAGCTTCTAACTGTTGCATTCGACTTGGCCCCGGTTGCTCCCTCATGGAACCTCCATTCGTTGCACTCACCGGGGAAAAGGGGCCCCAAGGCGGAGGGTCCCCTTGAACGACTCGCGATCTCGCTGCTAGAATTCCCTTGGCCAGGCCCGTCACTGCCGAGATGCCGGTATCTACAGCATGGGTGCGACCTTGTATCTGCTCCCAACTTTGTTCAGGAACTTCCGTTGGCTCTTTCCACGGAGCAAGTTCGGAATAATCCCAACTCAGGGCGCCGCGGTGGGACGTGTCCCCCTCCGTCTGCTCGAACGTCCTGTTCCAATATCGCCATGGTTGGCTGCTATCTAGCTCAGGGACGGTTTCTAGGCTTCGGCGCCCGTCCATCGAAACTCGTGGATGGAGTCCACCGGCCCGGCGCTCTCTCGTTTCTCGGGGTCTGGCTCCCCACTCCGACGGGGTGGGTACCGAGATCAAGGGGAGAGCGGTCGCCTTCGGCCTTGTCCCTTGAGCACCGAGGTCGATGAGAGGCGGGGTGGAAGTGGAGGCTCCGGTCCCGTTCCCGGCTGCTCCCAGCTCCTGGGAGTCTTGGGCTTGCACTGGTTGATTGTCGAGAGACGCATACGGATCAAACAAAGGATCCCTGTCCGGGACAACCTTGGATTCCGCTGGGCCCGACTCAGGCATGATTGGTAACAAAATGTCAGACTGTGGCTAAATAAGGCTCTCACTACAGGATTCCCTTTAGAAGCAAACACAAGTCCATTGTTTGAAAAAGGAAACTTTACTGCAGAAAAGGTCCATTATAGTCCACTGTCCTGAATAGGAGACTCAGGATGGTACATGATCATTGTTACCAATGAAGGGCAAAGCATAAGGTACAGAGTAACAATACCCATCTGGATTAGCCTCCCCCCACAGTTCTCAAAACAACATCTCTCAGTCCTGGGAAGCTGCTCTCCTTCAAGGCCAATGCTTGGTGGAACGATGTTAGACAAAACAGTCTCCTCCGGTGGGAATGCTGCCTGGGAACTGGTGCACCTGGGAAGAAAACACTTAAACACTAGAAGCATTAGAAAATGGAGTCAGTACAGTTTAGATATACACTGGACCTGACAGACTGGAGTGGACAGGTAGGTTCATATGGTAAAAGGTGGCCCTTTAGATATTCTGCCCCCCTCAAGCCATACATGGCTTTAAAAGTCAATATCAGCACTTTAAATTGAGTCCAGAAGCAAACTGGGAGCCAATGTAGATGGAACAAGACTGGAGTCCTATGCTTCCTACGACATACTCCAATCAACATTCTGGCTACAGCATTCTGTAACCTAACATAGATGTTTCCAGGGCATGAACCACAGTGGCAAGATCTTTCCTGCCCAGGGAGGACCAAAGCTGGAAAAAGGCACTTCTGACTGCCACTGCCACCTTTTTGTCTGACAGGAGACCCCAGGGCCAGCAGCACCCTCAAGGTATGAACCTTCTCTTTTAGGAGGAGTGCAACCCCTCCTCTGGATCAAACCTTCCACTCACCAGTAGCATCACTATATTTTGTTTGGATTAAGTATCAGTTTGTTGGTTCTTATCCATTTCAAAACTGCCTGTTCACAGTTTCCACAGCCTTCCTGGGATCAGCTGGAAGCGGAGTGTGATCTGCATACGGGTGGTGACGCAGAGTCTCTCTACACAAGACATCTTACATGGGGACGCTCAAGTGTAGGAGATGCAATGTTAGCCAGGAAGTGTAGTTTTAAAAGACAGAGCTGGCAGAGATCGCTCCGCCAAGAGTTTGTTCATTTAATCTTTACCTCCCTGAAGTCTGTCAATTTCACCTCCTCTTCTTTATGATAGGTGAAATTGAGACTACGCTTCCTGGCTAACATTGCATCTCTCTACACTTGAGCATCACCATGTAAGATGTCTCACGCAGAGAGACTCTCAGACCATATCTCCAGATGACCTCTTCCAGTGGCTTTACTGGTTGGGGACCAGAGGTTATGTTATGTGCTACATAATAAAGAAACATTCAATATCAGAAGCTTTATTTTAAAAATACTGTTGTATTTTTAAAATAAACAACTGGAAGCCAAATTTTGGAAAGTAGCACAAAGATCCTACTATATAAAAGGCTAACCATGTTCCAGACAACTCACTTCCCACCCTGGTGCACCTCCAGATGGCGCTGGCATGGAGGGAAGCCCAGAAGGGGCAGCTGTCTCTCCAAGAGGGAAGTCCAGGCTGGGATCAGGCATGGAGCAGGCGGCAAAGCTCGCCCCCCACTTCACCCAGCTGGGATCAGGAGCGGAGCAAGTGACAATGCCCACCCCTACACACATACCTTCACACAGCTGCTATCAGGAACAAAGCAGGTTGCTATTCCTGCCCCTCCCACCTTCACTCAGCTGAGATCAGGTGTGGAGCAGGTTGGTATTCCCACCCCCTTTTACCCAGCAAGATCAGTAGTGGAGCAAGTGGCACTGTATCAGCTTCCTAGATGGGACAGTCTTTAAAGACAAAAATTGTAGATTGGGAATACGTCCCTATAAAAAGACAACCCACAGATGCTCCTATTTAAATACTCTTCATTCCATCCTGGTTTTCTAAGAAGAAACATACCAACAGGGCAATTCCTTAGAATAAAAAGGAATTCTACTAGAAATATAGACTTTTTGAGAGGGAGTGAATATTTAAATAGATCTTTTCTAGCTAGGGAATATCCAAGGAGGACTGTTGAAGCTGTAAATGATAGAGCTATTCAGAAACCTCACAGCACCCTGCTAACTCCAAGGACTAGGCAAGCTAGCAAAACAATCAGGTGGGCAATTGACTATACCCCATTGGCTTCTAGGATAAACAGAATTATTTAATTTAATTTTAATTTAATTTAATCAATTTATAGTCTGCCCTCCCTACACCAGTGGGCTCAGGGCAGATCACAACAAACCTTAAAAACCCACAACACAATTAATCAACATTACCATTAAAAACATAAATAATACATATCATTCATTTTAAAATATCTTATTATCACAGGTAACTGATTTCCTTTACAGAGGCGGGGTCAGGGGGAGTCCAGTGGCACCTGGCGTGGGCTTTCGAGGACCACAGTTCTCTTTGTCAGATGCATCTGGCGGGGAGGACTGTGGTTATCGAAGGCTTGTGCTGCAGTGGAATTGGATAGTCTAGGTGCTGCTGCTGGACTCTTTTTGATTTTGCTACTACAGACTAACATGGCAAACTCCTTTGAACCTTTACACAAGCAAACTGATCCCCACACCAAAAGGAGCTGTCTGCATCTCCATATCAAAGGAGTTGTTTACATCCCCCCTCTCCTCCCCCCCTCTCCTCCTCTATATTTGACCAGTTTCCTTCTGCCCTCCATGCATCTGACGAAGAGAACGTGATTCTCGAAAGCTTATGCTACAATAAAATTGGTTAGTCTTAAAGGTGCTACTGGACTCTTTTTAATTTTAAAATATACTACATCTATATAAGTATAAAAACAAAAAAAAAACAAAAGCATAGCACCACATTAGACGCTCACCTTTCACCATCTATAGAGCATTTTCCAGCAAAATATGTGAGAGATGGGAGGTGACATTGAATGGGAGGGCATGTAGTTTAACGCCCCACTGAGCAGGGGGGCACCGCCTAGCATCAACCATATGCCGGGCAGAACAGCTCCGTCTTGCAGGCCCAGCAAAATGCCAACAAGTCCTGCCGGGCCCTGGTCTCGTAAGACAGAGCATTCCACCAGGCTGGGGCCGGGGCCGAAAAAGCCCTGGTCCTGGTCGACGCCAGGCGGGCCTCCCTAGGGCCAGGGATCTTTAATAGATGTTTATCACTCGACCGAAGGGTCCTCTGGGGCTCATATGGGGAGAGGCGGTCCCGCAGATAAGACGTTCCCAGTCCACGTAGGGCTTTATAGGTTAATACCAAAACCTTTAACCTGATTCGGTACGCCACCGGTAACCAATGCGGCTGGCGCAATACCGGTGTTATGTGCTCCCATATCGGTGTTCCGGTGATAACCCGTGCTGCTGCATTCTGTACCAGCTGTAACTGGGAAGCCCAGCGTAGAGTGCGTTACAGTAGTCCAGTCTAGAGGTGATTGGACTACTGTATATATACAAACATTGGCATATAGTTAGAGAAATAGCCAGCTGTGAACACACACCAATGATTGGATACCGCAGAACTAAATTTTTGAGAGACATCTTGGCTCATTCTAATTTTCAGGACTCTGTGCCTAGGTTGCAGCAGTGAAAGGACGCTTCCCCTGTGGGAACTGCAACTGCAACCCCAGAACAAACAAACCTCTATACAGTCATGCCTTTTCTACTTGCAAGACTTCTGATGTAGTGTATGTGATTCAATGTAATTTCCCAATGCTATATGTAGGAAGGATACACCCCCTCCCTCTGAATGGATGGAGTTACTGTACTTGAACATTCTGGAAGGGATCTACAGGTGGAGAAACAGAGGCACAGAAAGAACAACTTTCTTCAATATCCATTAGGACTCACTCTAGTTTAGATTTCTGGTTATGGGATTTTCCCTCAGATTGTTTGCTTACAAGATAGGACAAAAAATGTATCTGACCCCTACTGGGCATGCTGGCTGGCTATTGGTTCACAGGTTTTGCAGGAGGAGGAAGAAGTTGTTCTTTCTGTGCCTCTGTTTCTCCATCTGTAGATCCCTTCCAGATAGTATAAGCACAGTAAATCCTTCCATAATGATTCACTTTGTGAGAAGGGAGAATGAGCACAAGTTTGCTTGTCCCATCCCCTGACTCTGGACAATTGCTGAGACATCAGCATGTGTGAATATGCAGAGGAAGTGTCCATGCGCACAACTCCATCTTGTGAACTGTAGGTGATAGCCTACCCTGTGTGATAGAACTTTAAAGAAGGTTTCCTAAGTACATCAGAGAGCTGGAAGGGAAAGAGTTAATAATTACCTGGAATTAGAGCTTGATTGACAGGCTGCCCTTCTCCTTTTAATGAGAACCAGCCTTCAGGCTGACAGTTGGTTACTGACAGGATTTTGTTTGCTGCTACAGACTAACATGGCTAACTCCTCTGGATCTGTTTTCAGAGGGTGTGTGAGAGTCTGACATGGAAGGTCAAACAAGTTCCCCTCTGGATTGAGGGAAAAGGAATCTTTTCCCCTAACTGCAACACTATTGTCCCGAAGAAGAATTCTAGTTAAGAATCCTTAGTATAAGTGTTAGAATAAACTGAAGCCCGCTTGACACAGACACCATAGAACTGGGGGGGGGGGTGTTTTGGCAATAGTGATTGGGCAGTAAGTAGAGACTCCTTTTCAAGCCAAGTGAATAAGGGTTTTATCTTCTTAGGAGAAGAAGATTAATTCCTGCCCAGTTGCAAAGGGAGTTTGGCTCTGGGGAGGACCCCGGGTCTGTTGTGAAGGGAAAACAGTTTTAAACTAACTCCTGGAAACCTGAGTTGTCCAAGGAAACTCTGTGAAGAAACATTGTTGCTGTAACTAAAGAATTAAGTAAAACACCTCCCAATGTTAAGAACCACAAATATAAAAAACTAAGCTTGAAGGAAAATATTTTGCCTATTACTCATAGTGTAATCTGTACTATCAACAATTCTACATCACCACTTTCATTCCGTAACTACACCTATTCCATCTCTGCCTGTTCAATAAAGTTGTTGTTTCTTTTGAATGCTACTTGGGGCTGTTCATCCAAGGCAGGCAAATTTGAATTTTGGTGGGAAAATCTGCCTCATAGTGGGGGAGTGAAGAGGGGAGGGGGTCTGTCATATTCTGCCTATCTCTGTGCTCTTATTTCCTTCTTCCTTTCTGTCTTGACTTACTCGTAGTAGATACAAGCAAAGCTTTCTGCAGCCTGCCTCGCATGTACACAGCCATAGATAATGGAAAACCTCAAACAAACAGGACATGCCTACACAGACTCAGACAGTCCTTCCAAAGCCACTAACCCACTGCGATGATTAGTAAGAAGTGGAAACTGATTCCAAAACACCAGTTGGGATGATTGGTGAAAACTCTGTGGACTGGTTATGAAGAACATATGTTCTCATGTGGCACCACATTTTCGTCTTGGGCCCCAGCCTCTGGCTAAACTTCTTTTCATTCTTCAGAATGTGTAAAATGAAATTGTGCAGTAGGACAGTTTAATAAAAGGAATAAGTTGAAGTTTTAATGTCAGTGTGGAATTTTAGCCAATTTTTCATTCCATTATCTATTGTATGTAGGATTGCTACCTTCCTGGAGAAAACAAGTGCATTGACTCTTTAATAGAGGATTAATGGGATGTTATTTACCAGGTGATGTTTGGCTGTTCATTTGCATGCATTAAGCCTCTATTAAAGGGACAGGACATTTTCCCCAAGCCTATTAGTAACATTAGTTGTATGTATCATTCTGTTTTTCCATCTAAGGTTGTAACTAGAGATGGGCATGAACAGAAAAACAAACAAACATGATGTTCATTGTTCATTGCCATCTACGAACAGGGACTCATGAACAACCACGAACATGGCCCTGAACATGTTCGTGGTTGGCTGTTCATGGGGGCCAGAAGGCTCTCCTCCAGCCATCATCCAAGTCAAGATCCCTACTCCACCACTCCCAGAAACCTGACCTGAGCAGGCAGCAGGAAAGGCACCAATAATAAATAATAGCTTGGCCCAGAGCCTGGCAGCAGCCCTGGAACTTAAAGGGGGTAGATCCCTATCCCACCACACACAAAGAAAATTCAAGCTCCAATGCACTCTATCAAAATGCCAACAGCAGCTGTCTCTCCCTCTCCAAAATACAATACAAAAAAAGGAACACACAGTCCAAAGAGACTATATATTAATGTGTGTCAATAACTCAATATTCACATTTCACTGGTAAACACCTTTTCAGGTTGTAAACAATATCCATTCAATGTATACTAATGATAACTCATCCGCCCAAAACCTTCTGTTATATCAATCTAATGTCCTTTCTTTTTCCATTTGCAGGCAAAGAACCATTGTAGCCGCTAAGATGCTTATGAGCAGTCCATGGTATTCCTAACAACCAAGCCGCTCCCGAGGGGAAGCTCTCAGATGAGGGTTGGCTTCCTCTCCAAAGCCAGAGCTGGGAGCCCCCCTCCCCCCTGGTCTTTGTACCCTTGTAACAAATTTGGAGCTCACCACTTGAAAGGAAGACCTGCCTATCAAGCTAAATTGGACTTAGATGGGGTTTCCAAGGCAATAGCAGGAGTTTAGACAGAATTCAGAAAATTCCCAATCAAGGGAATTGATTGCAGGTGCCAGACTGTCTGGCTTGACGGACAGCAACGAACATCAATGAACGAAGCTTGCAATGACCACCTGTTTGTTTAGAATGGGGCCTCACGAACAGCTTGTTTGCGAACAGCAGATTGGGCTGTTCATGGTTTTTTTTTGTTCGTATTGTTGTTCGTCCCCATCTCTAGTTGTAATCCAGCTTTATTGCAGTTTGTTGTATGTACTATACTGTTTTCATTGTGCTATTTGTTGTATAATTATACTGTCATTTTTACATTGTTCTTTAATGTTGTGATCCAGTTTTAATGATTCTCTGTGTTGTATTTTCTTTATTATTATTTGTCAGTTATGCAATCCATTTTGTGTCTCAGTGAGAAAGGAGAACTATAAATGAAATGTATGTGGATATGTGCTGCTAAGAGGCAATCTTTCATGATCTCACTGAATGCCCTATGATTCATTATTGTACTTTGCTCAGTGAATGTCCGAACTGTTGATTTTATTGTTAGACAGTAACCTTTTATTGGATTCGAAAAGAAAACCATTGACAGGGCCAAGGTACAAGATTTCATTGTATTTTCACCTGTAGTGTGTAATCAACCTTGGATCTCAGCGAGCAAGCTGGACTATAAATAAATAATAATATTAAAATAAACAATAATTCTGCATCACCTGTCTGAAGGGGTGCTGTCCTCAGGTGTCTGCCACTTCATTGCTCCCTCCATTCTCGTGCATATGTGAACCAGGACTCACATGAGAGATAAAGGGAGGAGGTTGGGCTAGCCTGTTCAGTCCCTTGAATGCTTCTAGAATCCAAAGGGTTAGTTTTTTGGGAGGAGGGTTGGTTCTTCCCTTCTGTTCTCCCCTCTCATAATACCTTATGGGCTTCCAACTTAGAAATGTATAGAAATGGATACTGTTTGAATTGTATCTTCTTGAAGTTTTAACTACACATCCCTATTCTCTTGGTCTATTGGGGTCACAGGACCTTTTAATTATATGAGAGCCAAACCACACAGTACAAATCACACACGAATGACATGAAAATTTACTTAGACGTGTTCCAACGTTGTTTTCAACTACACACACCAGGACTGCAGGACCTCCATTGAACCCGCGTTTGCAGTGGCACGGGTTTTTTCTGCGTACCTCCAAGATATCCCATCATGCACTGATAGGAAGTGGAAGATGTAGGAAATAAGGGCGCTCTGCATTGCCAACTTACTGATCGTGACCGCGTATACACGCCATCACGGCTATACTGAAGCAGAAAATTTTGAGTGTGTGCCTGGACCAGGACATGTGCTCATTGATAGAATGCTGGACACGGGCATTTGGGGTAAGACAGGACTCCTGACACTTGCTCGGTCTCGTGTAATTCGTATTGTGTGGCTCAACTGTAAGTCTGTTTATTTTCACAGAACACTGAAAATTTCCTCAGGGCCAAGCGCTGAGTTTGGGAGTTACTGCTGTAAAAACACCCGAGATCTGTTCTTACAATTCTATGTAGAAGGGGTCCAAAGAAGATCACTTAAAAGAATTTTTTTTGTTTAGAGAAAGGAAAGCTCCTTAATAGTCCCTTTATTTTAAAATATAGCCAACATGGTTAACTGATTGACTGATTTCACAAAATTTACATCCTGCCTTTCTGCCCTCATAAGGGCCACCAAAGCAGCTACCAAAACATAATTAGTAAATCACATCCTAAAAACCATAAAATAGCATCATTAAAATAAGTAAAACCAGAGCTAAAAATACATACAAAAACATTTAAAAAACAATTAAAACATTGCATAATGCTTTGGGTAGAGAATTTGTAGTATAATTTGTAGAATGAAGATGAAGATGCAAAAGGGACATACTATGAAAAACGTCTGTGTTCTACTTTATTTTTATTAATAAAATAGTAGCAGAGATAGCTGTAATTTTATTGTTGTCATTAGTTTTAATTTCCGTCTTACTGTTATTCTCAGTTAATGTTGATACTTTAGTTAATAGGAAAAGACATTTCTCTTTGAGCTCTCAATCACAGCCAATTTAGAACAATTCTGAGACCATGAACTGTACAACAGAGGACTTTTTTTGTCTACGGCAGTCTTTAATGCTTCGATTTGCTCCTATTCGTTAGGTGTGATGCTTATAGAAGAAACTAAACCCCATGTGTTCTTTTTGGTGAGGTTTTTTTCCTTGTTGTTTTATTAATTCTGCATCTTGGGGTTGTTCAGTGTCCGGCACATATGTTTTCAATCAGAAAGGGTTATGTATGAAAAAGTGTGTGGGGGGCTACGAAGAGCAAACAAACAGAACTCCATCCAGTAGACATTTGGATTTTGATTGATTGTGTGATGAGTTGGAAGCTGTCAGCACTCTTTGGAGAGGAGCATGGCAGGGGTTGGCTAGTTTTACAGAAGTGAAGATAATCTTATTCTCACTTACGGTTCCTACTAGAGGTCTCCTAAAAATGGACAAAGTGAGATTCATTAATTCACAAATATCTGTGATGAATTTTACCAGTGAAAACCAATACGTTAGGATCTTACGACTTTTCCCCACTAAATGAATAGTCTCTTGAGGAAGGAGTCTCTTTTTGGGGATCTAAAACTATTCAGGGAAGGGAGAGTTTCTGAATGAGTTGTTGTTCTTAATATACCTTCTGACTGGAAGCTCCAAGTTGGCACTACTGCAGAGACACAACAGGCAACCTTTTCTGAGATTAAGTAGTTCTCCTTTATGACTATATAGTCATTTAACATTTCTATCACACTTGCAGTGCAATCCTAAACAGAGTTACTCCAGTCTAAGCCCATTGATTTCAGTGCACTGTTAGTGCATTTGCTGACCGCAGAGGCCTAATGGAATGAGATCAAGCTAGAACACTGAATCGTACAGAGATTTAGTGACTAATCTCCTGTACGGAGGGTGTCCCTCCTGGATATGGACCTGTAAATGTCCATTCTTATTAATATATGTTTAGGCCTCACCTGTGTTTAAGAAGTTGACACTCTCCCTGCATGAATTATTAAAAATTGAATTCAGTGAGCCTGTCAAACTTTAGTTGATTATTTCTTGCTTTTTAATCACCTTCATTCTTAGGACGGAGATAGGTTGTGTTACTAGAGAACTATTGTCTGACAATTAATACCTGCCATGATTGTTAGGAAGCCACAGTATATTGAATGTCTAATGCTAACCTGCTGTATTCTCTCCATAGCCATGTTCTTTCCATATTATAACTGTTATTCCTCCAGACAGGATGCCCCCCTCCATTATTTTACAGAACTATGCATCTCCGAGCTAGATATGACCTTGGAGACTCCAGGTGCCTGCATTTGTTACTTTGCCCAGATGCTGGGAATTTAGTATTGTATACTCACTGTTTAGCCATAACTATAATGGGTTGTCACAGAACCAGTGTAGCCCTGCATGCCAAAACATAACCGTTGCTGGAGCACGGGAAAACTCAAGTATAATATTGACCATTTGTTTTGAATTGTCCCTTCTACCAAGCTCCGTGATGGAGTTCAGACCTGAACTGTAAAATCCCGAATAAATAAAAAGCCAAAACTTCCTTAAAGGATGCCATATGGAAAACGTATGTAACAAAAATGGGCAACTCCCGGAAACAGTGTGTGATGAAATGAGAAATACACGGGAGGAACAAAAATTAACGATTGTTCTGTAAACTCTATATCACAGGTATTTACAATGGCATTACGCTCCAAAGCTTATAAAGGTTACAATAAATCATGCATAACACAATTACCACAGGCAGGTCCTATCTGCAAACAAAATATGTACAACAAAGTACAATATGCTCCGTGTTTTCTTCGATAATTCTGATTATTCCTGTTGAACTATCGAGGAATCTACCTGTGGAACATCCACTTTGCATGTTTTCATTTCTGACACATCCTGTACCTTTAAGAATCTATTCATGTAAATTTATTTACTGGACACTCAAAATACATAAGAAAGTAAGTTACTAAACAATAGTTAGACAATAACATATACATAAGAAAGTAAGTTACTAAACAATAGTTAGACAATAACAAAAGTCAGCTGATTTCAGTTTAAGGGAGAAAACTCTACTTTTAATTCCATTGACCATGGGCAGGGTTCATTTCGTAGAAAAAGAGCTGGAGGGACTCATTAGTATAACTCATTAGCATAGCTCATTAGCATATGCCACGCCCCTTGACACCACTAGAAGTGTGTCATTAGCATAACTGATTTGCATATGCCACACTCCCTGACATCACCTATCCTGGCAGTTTTGGACCCAATCCTGGCAATTCAGGGCTGAAATTGGGCCCAAAATAGCAAAAAGGGGCTGAAAATGGCCGAAAAGGGGTCCAAAATGGTCAGGATCAAGCCACTGCTGAGTGGGAGAATGATCCACCACCCGTCAGAGGCCCGATCCAGGCCATTTCGGCCCCAATCCAGGCTGAAATGGGCCCAAAATAGCCAAGAGTCAGGTGGGTGGGGCCACCTGACGTGGGACCTCTTTGGGGAACTGCCGGAACTGCATTCCTGCGTGTTCCCCCTCGAAATGAGCCCTGACCATAGGCATCAGTATTAACATTTATTGTTCTATAAAACTTTATCTATGAGCAGAATATATTCAGTCCCCATGTTTTTGCCTGAAACTTAAAATAACCCGTGTAACAGTGCAATTCTAAGCAGAATTACGCCCTTCCATGTCCATCAGAGTTGATGGGCTTAGAATGATCTAACTCTGCTTGGGATGGCACTTGTAAGTCTGAGTCAAATCAGAGATTCTACAGAATTCTTTGGTATCCCTAAGTTTCCTATGGCACACTTCCATGCTTTGAGTACACAGACAGGGAATTAATGGTACAGTTTCTAGGGGGAACGGATTTTAGAACTTTTTATATTTCTCAATGAAGAATGTTAACGTTTTTGCTCTCACAACCATCTTTATAGAGAATTCTGACCTTCAAATAATCCAACGCGTTCCATATTCCTCTTCCTTCCTTCTTCCTTCCAGACATGCACATGTATTTATATAAATCCAAAGTGTCTGGATATAGGATTTTAACTGCATTTAATTTAATACGCCTAGCTTGGTTGCTTTTCATACACCGAGGTAATCGAGCTGGTGTTACCCCATGCTGTCAGTGACAAAGTGAGAATTATAAGAATTCACCCTAGCTGAATACCCTAGCTTTGCTGTATTCAGTAGAAAAGTCCTCCTCGGTCTAAAGGAGAATGAGAAGAAGTTAGCCTTTCCTTAATTTATACCGACCTGTGAATTAACTCTTTACTGAACTTTCAGCAAACGTCCTTCCAATAGAAAAGCAATCTTTCCATAATGTTCCATTGTGGAAAATGGAATGTTTCTCTTATCAGCAGCATGAGGATCAGTGCAGGATTTCTGCAATATATAGTATGCTCCATTGAGCAGACAGCCTGGATTTGGAAGCAAAATGTCTGCAGATAAGGAGTTTCCTTTCGCTGCTTTTGCCAAATCACGCCAGCGTGCTGACAAACTCTTGGTTTATTTTGTTTGTGTGTGTATTTTGTCTTTATCATTTCCGTGATCATGAAGGGAAAAGTCATAGGCAAGGGGCAGATGAGGATCTATAGGCTTCATTTAACATATCCCCCCTCCCCTCCCCTGCCCTGCTCCTTCAGAAATCTGGTGAAATATTGGCTGGTCATGGAGTTTCTTGCGTGCTTCCCCAATCTGACCCTTAATAACTTGTACAGAGATATATTTGTTAGAACCCAAAGGGAGCAGTACGTTCATGGAATCCTTTGGAATAAATTAGCTTCCTTTTGCTAGCTCGGACTGAATTGAGTCATCACAGGTCACTGAAGCCTCATGTGGATAAATATTTCCTTTGAAAAAGTCAGCCTTTCAAAAACAGTGCAATAAATTCCTGCATGTTGGGGGCAATTGAAATGAGCAAGGCTTTAATGCTAGCAGCTGTTGTGAAGGGAACACACAATACAGTTCAAGGATGGAAAAACACACAAACACACACAGAACCTTAATGGATTTCTCTATTGGTGAAAACAGTGCTCAATCCTGACTTCGGCCTCATTGAGAAAACCTGTGTGTCAACAAAGAACATGCCTATGTGTCACCATGTGTCAGTCACAATGTCCTGGCTGAGACAATTGTACACATACTAGTTGCTCTACTTGTTCGGTCAGAGTAGTTAAGCATAAACCATCCATTCACTTCTTTACAGTTATAGCTCAATCCAGGCTGAAAAAAGCATCTGTCCAAATATGATTGATGGATTTACTTTATTTATATTTGACCTTTCTCCCTAGTAGGGACCCTAACAGGCTTACACCATTCCCCTTTCCTCTATTTTATCCTCACAACAATCCTGCGAGGTAACTTAGGCTGAAGGTATGTGACTGGCCTGAAGTCACTCAGCAAAATTCTGTGGCAGAGTGAGGAGGATTTGAACCAGAGTTTCAAAAGACCCAAAAGCAATGATGCTAAAATATCAGAAATGGGGCTGCCAGGTCCTCTGGTGGGTGATCCATTGCTCCCAGCCTCTGCCCCCCTCCCGCCACTACTCACCTGACCAGCAGGGAAAAATAGCTCAGAGAACAAGCCTGGGAGGCAAAAAACTTCCCAGGCCAGTGCATAGTGGGCGCACTTCTGCGGGACGCAATGACTTCCAGAAGTGACAACATAATGCCAGCTTGGGAGAGCGTGCCCACAGCATGCAAGCAAAAAAACCAAAAACCCTCAAGATAAATGCCAGGCTATAATCCAAACTAGACCAGCTGCTTCATAATATAGTTTAATATTTTGGACTGCCAATCCTCCTCTGGAAGTTTCATCTTGTAATACCTTGAATGTTACTCTTGGTTTTTTACTGTTCCAGATAAATTGATTAATTTGTCTCTGCCAATCTTTTATGCTAATTGGTAACATTTGAAACAAAAAAATAATTTTTGGTAGAACGTTCATTGTAATCGCCAAAATCCTTCTAATCCAAGACAAATTTAATTTGGACCATCTTTCCAGATCTTTTCGAATTCCACTCCACCATGTCTCATAAGCAATGGGCTTAAATTACTTGCACAAAGCAATGGGCTTAAATTACATGCACAAAGGTACCGGCTGGATATTAGGAAAAACTTTTTCACGGTCAGAGTAGTTTAAAAGTGGAATCAGCTGCCTAGGGAGGTGGTGAGCTCCCCCTCACTGGCAGTTTTCAAGAAGAGGCTGGATGAATATTTGTCAGGGATGCTTTAGGCTGATCCTGCACTGGGCAGGGGGTTGGATTAGATGGTCTGTATGGCCCCTTCCAACTCTATAATTCTATGATTCTATAATTATCTCTAAATAGAGTGTCTTACTCTTTATGTCTTGTTAGATAGATGCCCAAGTATTTCACTGGGTTTCCTGCTATCTCACATCCTGATACTTCCTGAATTTTTTCTTCCTCATGCTTTGTTAAAAGTTTAGGGATAATTTTCGTTTTTTTCTTATTAATTTTGAATCCTGAACATTCACCGAAGGTGATTGAGCAGGTGGCAGAGAAGCAACTGCAGAATTTCCTGAAGGAGACCTTGGCCCTAGATCCCTTCCAGTCTGGCTTCCGCCTGGGACATGAGGTCGAAACACTGCTGGTCGCCCTTACAGACGATCTCCTCAGACATCTGGATCAGGGTGGATCAGCACTGCTGATTTTATTGGATCTGTCAGCAGCATTTGATACGGTCGATCACGAGCTTTTGACCCACCGCCTTGCCAATGTGGGGATCCAGGGGACAGCTCTACAGTGGCTGGTCTCCTTTCTCCATGATCGGGGACAGAGGTGTCAGAGCTGTGGCTAGATAATGTCCCTACTCCAGACTACCTTCTGCAATCAGACAACAGTCCATTGTTTCCAAAAGGTTTTTACTGAAGAATTAGTTCATTATAGTCCACTGGCCTGAATACAATATTCAGGATGGTACATATGCATTGTTACCAATGACAGGCAAAGCATGAGGTACAAAGTAACAGATCCCAGCAGGCCCAACCTCCCCCCATAGTTCTCAAAACAGTCCCTTTGAAGCTAGAAAAGCGAAAGTCCTTCAAGGCCGGTTCTTGGTGGAACAGCGGTAGCCAAAACAATCCTTCTCTGAGATATAGCTGCCTGGGAACCTTGGCACCTGTGAAGAAAGCACTTAAACACTGAAAGGATTAAAGATGGAGTCGGTTAGGCAAGAACATACATGAGAGCATTCTGAACCTGACATGGCGCTTGGGGAGAGAGTGTCATCTCGTAGGCCACTGGTATGTGGTGTGCCACAGGGAGAGATACTCTCTCCATTATTATTTAATATCTATATGTGCCTCCTCACCCGGTTGGTGCGGAGTTTCGGGCTTGGGTGTCATCAATATGCGGATGACACCCAGCTTTATCTGTTGTTGGACGAGCGGCCTGGATCGACCCCTGATGTCCTAGAGCATGTTTTTGAGGCTGTGGCTGGCTGGTTGAGACAAAGTCAGCTGAAATTGAATCCCACGAAGATGGAGATCCTGTATGTGAGTCGTGGGGAGATGGCTTCGGGACCCCGGCTTCCTACACTTGATGGGGCACCACTTACATTGGCCCCGAGATTTAGGAGCCTGGGGGTGATTCTGGACTCCTCCCTGAAGATGGAGGACCAGATCAAGGCAGTTGCCAAGTCCTCCCTTTATCATCTTCGGCAGGCCAGACAGCTTGCCCCTTATTAATCTCCCCGCGACTTGACTACAGTGGTCCAAGCAATGGTCACCTCTAGGCTGGATTACTGTAACACGGTCTACGCTGGGCTTCCCATGGGCCTGATTCGGTGGTTACAGCTGGTACAGAATGCAGCGGCGTGGGTCATTACTAGACCACCGGTGTGGGAGCACATTACACCAGTGCTACGCCAGCTGCATTGGCTGCCAGTGGAGTACTGAATCAGGTTCAAGGTTTTGGTGTTAACCTATAAAGCCCTATGAGGACTGGGACCGACATATCTGTGGGACCGTCTCTCACCGTATGAGCCCCAGAGGACTCTTTGATCTAGTGGAAAATATCTTCTGGCCCTAGGGAGGTCCGCCTGGCATCAACCAGGGCCAGGGCCTTTTCAGTCCTGGCCCTGGCTTGGTGGAATGCTCTGCCTTGTGAGACTAGGGTCCAGCAAGATTTGCTTGCATTTCGCCGGGCCTGTAAGATGCAGCTATTCCGCCAGGCATATGGCTGATGCCGGGCGGTGCCCCCCCCCCGTGGAGGGGAGGGTTAAACTATTCCCCCATGTGAACACAGATGCTGCTGTCACACTTATTATTATGGTATGGATTTGCTCTGGTAACACCGCTGTGTGATACACTAAACTTTTGCTATGTGCTGCTTTTAATTTTTTTAAAATTATTTATATGTAATGGATGTAGATGAGATTATTGTGTTTTTAAGGTGTTTTTAATGATGTGTATATTTGTATTCTGTTATCCGCCCTGAGCCTGCAAAAGCGGGGAGGGCGGAATATAAATGCAGTAAATTAAATTAAATTAAATTAAAAGCTGTTCCATCACATCCTGTATTGTCTCCTGTGGGTTAAAAATCGTCAATACCACATCAATTGCATAGTATTTCAGCTTAAATTCTTCATCATCCAGTTTTAGGCCTTTAATTTTGGGGTCTTGCCTTATTTTGGAAGCAAGAATTCCCATTGCCAGTATAAATAGTTGTGGTGACAATGGGCATACTTGTCTAGTACCCTTTTCTCTTTGCAGTTCTTCTGCCAATACTCCATTGATTAAAATCTTCACTTTTTGCTTTGCATAAATTCCTTTTATCCAATTTTCAAACTTAGGGCCAATGCTTACATTTTGTATTATTTTTTGCAAAAAGGTCCAAGAGAGATTATCAAATGCTTTTTCAGCATTCAGAAAGACAAACACAAATTTATGTCCTTTCTTCTTCACTAGCTCTATTGCATCAATTACAAATCGGATGTTTTCTTTCATATATCTCTTCGGCACAAAGCCCGTCTGATTGGTATGTATTATGTTCATTATGCTTCTTCTGAGTCTTTCTGCTAAAATAGAGGTAAATAATTTATAATCCACGTTCAGCAGTGAAATTGGTCTATATGATTGCGGCAGCATCGGGTCGTTTCCTTCTTTAGGAATCAGCATTATATGTGCCTCTTGCCATGATTCAAGTAAAATCCTATCTTCACTTATTTTATTCATCACTTTTTGAAGTGTCAGGGCCAGCTCTTCTTCAAAGCATTTGTAATACATAGCTGTTAGCCCAACTGGACCAGGTGCTTTAACTTTTTTCAAACTTTTTACCATTTGTGAAATCTCTTTTGCCTCCTATGGGTAGCAAAAAGATCAAGAAAGAAACAAGAAAGTCATGTTATAAGAGACAGTCTCATTCAAATTTGGGATTCAGTTAGGAGAAGAATAAGCTTGCTGATATTGCCACTATTTTCACCAATTGATGCTTTTTGTGATAAGAATCAGAAAAGATATGATTTTATAACATACCAAGATATGATAAACCCTCAAAGAAAGATAAAAACATGGCAAGAAATTCAAGATGAAGGAAAGAAAATACAATGGCTGATATATTTTCAGGCAGTTTCCAGAATACAAGAATCCCAGAAGGAACGTAGAGGACAACTAAAGAACCTTACCAACTTTGAGAAATTAATCATGCAGAAAAAAGAACAAATCTTGGGTCTAATATATAAACTTTTACTCCAATATGATACTGAATCAGAACAAGTTAAAGTGTGTATGATAAAGTGGATGCAAAATTTCAGAAAAGAAATAACATTTCAACAGTGGGAGAAACTTTGAACAAAGGGCATAAAATTTACGGCAAGTCAAACATTAAGAGAGAATTGGTACATGATGTTTTTTAGATGGTACATTGCAGCAAAAGACACTGAGAAAACGGACAAGAAATATGTGTGGTCATGTTGGAAATGTAAAGAAGCAGATGGTTCCTTCTAACATGTGGTGGACTTGCCACAAAAGCAAAAACTTTTGGAAAGAAATACACGCTGAGATGCAAAAGATTTTAAAATTTGATTTCGCCATAAATCCACAAACTATGCTGTTGGGAATATTACCAGAAAATGTAGACAGAAAATTACATGAACTATTTAGGTATTTATTGAGGGCGGCAAGGGTGGTATTTGCAACCAGATGGAAGGAAGATGAATGCCCAACTAAGGAAATCTGGAGAGAGAAGATGGCAGAATACACAGCGATGACAAAACTAACAAGCTACTTAAACAGAAGACCAATGAGAGAATTTGAAGAGAAAAGGGGAAATTATTTTGATTACAAAGGATAAAATGCATAACATGTCTTAGTTTTAGAAACCAGAATAGGATGGTAAACTGATATATTGTTACAGATTGGATATCAGGGCCATTTCCACATGGCTTACCTTCGTTCGTAAGGACCTGGAACATCACACAAAAAACACGGAAGATCGCATTTTCTCTCACGAGATTTGCACGAAGTTGCGCAACGTCGTGCAAATCTCACGTGCGAAAACGCAATCTTCTGTGTTTTTTGCGCGATGTTCTGGGTCCTTACGAATGAAGGTAAGCCATGTGGAAATGGCCACGGTTAGGTTCTGATAAGATGAAATTGGTTAAATATTAGTGATGAGGTAGAATGCATGATATGGAAACTTTGGCAAAACAGTTAAGCTAGATAGAAACGATCTGTATAGAAGCAATAGACCATACTAAGATATAGCAGTTAGAATGTACAGGGAGACCACTTGTATTGACCTTTAGTTGATCTAAAATGGAATATTGTGTAGGGAAAAGATAGTATTTAGTTTGACAAGACACACAGGAGTTGGAATAGGAGATATAATATTGATGAACTCTGATTAAGGTGTTTCTGGGAACTCTGCATTTTATTATAACAACTCTTGTAGTGCAAAATCGTAATGTTCCTCTGACCCTGTTATTCCTCCTTCTTCTTTTGCACCCCTCTTTGTTCTGAAAATATTTTTTTTTAAAAGATAAGTGCCAGGTTCTTCCCCCTCCCACCAGCCAGGAGGGTAAGGGGACCTCACAAACCATGTGATTGACATCAAAACGTATTGTGATAGAACTGTTCATTCACAGCCTCTCCCTGGACTGGCTCCATGTTTTGCTTTAAAATTAGATGCCAGGTCAAGCAGCTTTGCACATGTGCAGTAGCCTCTTGTGCATATCTGGCATAAATTGCTGCATATGTTACAGGCTCACAGGCCGTTCATGCCTTAGTAAATAAGCTACATTGTGCTAGCTTTTTTTTTTTTAGTGAAATTTTAATTCAAATGTTTTAAAACCCAATACAAGTTTTAAAAGTGTGTGGGGGGGAACCATGAAACAAGAGCAAATAAAAAAGGAAGACGCAAAAAGATATATTAAAAAAGCTTTTAATTTTCGCTACAACAAATATTTGGCATAGTTACAGAATTCACACTTGTACTCTTGTTATCAGAATAAAACTTCTCATTTTTCTATAGTTCTTTCCCCCCTCTAACACTTCAAAACCACAAATCATCAGTTCATTTCTTTTCATTTTCACAGAGAAAGTCAATAAGGGGTTTCCAATTTATTATAAATGTAGATATCTTCTCCCTAATCAAAGCCATAAGTTTAGCCATCTCTGTAACTCCATCATCTTCACAGTCAACTTTATTGTAGACAATATCAGACTTCCATTTTTGAGCATATAATAACCTCAAGGCCATTGTCATATATAGAAATAGAGTACCATGTCTATTTTCCAGCTGTCAATCCATTAGTCCTAACAAAAAAGCTTCTGGCTTAAATTGTATATTAATCTTCAAAATTTTCTGAATTACCATATGGATCTGTATCCAAATTTTTTTGGCTTTGTCACAGGTTCACCTGAGGTGATAAAATGTTCCTTCGTGCTGTTCACATTTCCAACATTTTTAAAGAAAAATATTTTATACACTTTAGCTAGTTTTTTCTGGAAATATATACCAATGATACATCATTTTATAAAAAATTCTCTTTAAGCGTAGAACTCAAAGTAAATTTCAAACTCTTCATCCACATACTCTCCTATCATTCCAGTTGTATATTATACCCAAAATTTTATCATAGAATCTTTCACTCCTTCTTCTGTCTCAAATCTCAACAAGAGTTTATAAATTTTAACATTGCACTAGCTTTTGTGGATGCGGCATAAGTGGCACAGAACATTCCTGATCACGGATAAAGGAAAATATCCCCAGGGTCATAGGCGGGTTGTTAAAGTAAAAAAAAAATTGCACACAGATCACTTTCAGTTTGGCTCCTCTTCGCACCAGCACGTCCCAATATACATCATTTAAATAACCTATGTGGGGGAGGTAAAAAAAACCCT
Source organism: Eublepharis macularius (assembly GCF_028583425.1). Taxonomy (NCBI): domain Eukaryota; kingdom Metazoa; phylum Chordata; class Lepidosauria; order Squamata; family Eublepharidae; genus Eublepharis; species Eublepharis macularius. Next base: position 18,481,671 of record NC_072793.1, on the reverse strand, counting down.
ACAGTTCTTGTGAACCGTGAACATGCATGCACAATTGTTTCAGATTCAGACATTATTATTTATTTATTTATTTATTTATTTATTTATTTATTTATTCGATTTATACCCCGCCCTCCCCACAGATGGGCTCAGGGCGGCTAACAACATTAAAAAATACATCAAAATCACAAAAACATAAAATCAATAATAATTTTTTAAAAATCATCAAAATAGTCCAGGAGCAGGCTATATGGACAAATATTGGGAGTCCGTATACGGGCATAGCAGATGGCCGAGGGCAGCCCCAGAAGAAGTGGTGGTCTTAGATGGAAGAAAGAGGACACTCACTGGCACTCAGCCGAAGACCCAGAGGAACATCTCCATTTTACAGGCCCTGCAAAACTGTAACAGGTACCGCAGAGCCTGGATCTCCAGCGGGAGAGTGTTCCACCAGGCCGGGGCCAGGGCAGAAAAAGCCCTGGCCCTGGTTGAGGCCAGACGGATGTCCTTCGGGCCAGGGACCACCAGGAGTTGCTTGTCTGCAGAGCGCAACTCCCTGCAGGGGACGTAATGGAAGAGGTGGTCCCGGAGATATGCAGGTCCCAGTCCGTGAAGGGCTTTAAACACCAAGGTTAACATGGAACTGGAAAACATTGGCTGTTTTCACACTGCTTACCAGCCACGGAACAGCGTGCCAAGCTCCCGGAACAACAGCGTCTTCCTGGTGCGATTTCATGCAAGAACTGCCAGGAAGATGCTGTTGTTCTGGGAGCTTGGGGCAATGTTCTGTGGCTGGTAAGCAGTGTGAAAATGGCCATGTCAACTTCCTTTACCGTTAACGACCACTGAGGAATACAGCCCAAAAGGAAACATCTGTAAGTCACTAACTGTGAAAGGTTAATATTTTATGTACTTAAATAATATTGTGAGCAGTGAATTGGGAGGGGAGGCCATGAGGATGGAGGTGGGAAGTCACAGGAAAGCAGGATAAGAAGGACTTGGATCGTTTTGCATAGTCCAGCACATGAGAATATGCATATAACTTACAAATTCCAGTATAAACAGGTTGCCAAATGTTCAGCTGTATTAGTAGTTGACCTTTGTCCTCATGTTAATAGAGAAGCTTATGAATATGGCTATATCATAAGCTCCTCTCCTCATGTGTTTTAAAACACAGAAACACTGCCTGGCAAGGCAGGAAATGGCTGCCAACCCCTGGTTGGGAGCTGGAAAATTACTAGCACGTGAGTCACAAGGCGACACTAGCTTTCAGCCCCACATCACCAGAGATGTGCAAAGATCCTAAGACAATAGGGTTTTCGAGTATTTCTTGAATTAAAATGCAATCCTAAACAGAGTTAATGCAGTCTAAGCCCATTCTGCTGACCTGGAAGTGATGATTTTCTGAGCTGGATGTGCCGTTTTCACGAACCAAATGAACGGTTCGCGAACCAGGGGTAGGTTCGTGAAAGTTCGTGGTTCGTGAAATTTGATGAACCACGAACCACATGGTTCAGGTTTTTTTCCGGTTCATGCCCATCTCTAGCTATGATCAGCATTCTGAGAGATTAAGGATGTACACTGAAGACACGTACAAGTATTTCAAGGATCTTGTACAGATGGAAATCTTGAGTGGAAAATAATGTGATCATTTTTAAGGCATCACAGAAATTTACTAAGAGTTTCCATGTCAGGACCAGTTTGTCAGAAATCGTACCATGTTTTCCATATCATTGGATCTGATTGGTGATGGATCAAAATGTTTTTAGGTGTAGAGGTGCTACAAAACTCCTGTTGATTGCTGTAGAGAAACTTGCATTGTTATCCTGATGGATATTCATAATGTCTTCAGATACAATAGAGAACTCTCACCAGATGCATGAGGGGCCTACATTTCCTTGGTGGTAATTCCATAGAAGTTTTAAAAGTGACACTATCCTGAGCCCTTTCAATCATATAAATAATCCAGGACATTTGGGTGCATATTGAAGCAATTAGTTGCATCAGCATCTAAGTGTCACTTAAAAAGCTTCTTCCTCTTCTCTAATACTGTGGAGACTGGTTTGACTGCTGCTGCAGCTTCTGCCTTAGGAGTGAGAAAGGCTATACTCAGGGGTACAGCATATGTTTGTATGCAGAAGGCCCCTGGTTCAATCCCTGGCATTTCCATTTAAATGGAGTAAGAGCTGCTGTAGCACAGTGGCTAAGTGGTTCAGCTGCAAATCAGCACTCTACTGGTTTGAATCCCAGAACTGCCATGAGCTCAGTAGGTGTCCTTGGGTCAGCCACTCCTCTCAGCCCCAGCTCCCCAACTGCATTGTGGGGATAATAATAACACTAACTTGTTCTCTGCTCTTGGTGAGGCACTAATCTGTCTAGAAGAGCAGTATATAAGTGCAGTTATTGTTATTGTTATTGTTATTGTTATTGTTATTGTTATTGTTATTGTTATTGTTATTGTTATTGTTATTGTTATTGTTATTGTTATTGTTATTGTTATTGTTATTGTTATTGTTATTGTTATTGTTATATAGGCTGCTGCTAGTCAGAGTTGGAAATGAAGCACTCTGACTCAGTATAAAGGAGGGATGTTATTATATTACTGAGCAAAAACTGGTTCAATCCAAAAATTCAGGATTTTTTGAAGTTTTCTGTACACTTGAGATGGAACTGAAATTGTCCTTTCCCCAATAAACTTAGATAGACATATGCCAGCTTTTGCATCAGTTGTGTAAATTGTCATAAAAATAGCCTGAGTTTTAGTCTTTAAAAAAAGACCTGTTTTGATTATGTAGTTGAAATATATTTATGGCGAACTACTTGCTGTGTTAAATCTGATTGTATTTATATGTTGTACATGGACAAGTATCGTTAACTCACTGTGGACTGTTGTTATTTTGTTTACTTTTAAAATTTGTTACAAAAACAAAAAAAATCAAAAATAGTTTTTTAAAAAAGGTATAAAAATGCCATGAAAATAACACATATGAGGAATTTGCCAAAGAAAACAAAATGAAAATGATTTTCCTGACCATGCACAATATTTAAAAGAAATGAAAAAATATATGTATGTATAGCCCTTTTATAAGTTATCCTCATATATCCTCTTATTATCTTATTTTTTCAAGCTCTTGTAGTAATGGTGATAGTCTACCTCTCCACCTGTATCTTTTGAAGAGTGAAGAATCAGTAACATTTACTTATTATATGACTTTCAACTCTTAAACATTTGTTTGTTTACCTTGTATTTCAAAGTGGGCAGTAGGCTGTTTTCTTTATATGCCCTAGAGAAACATTGCAAGTTAAAGCTTCCCTTGCTCTGACCTGGGTAGCCCTGGGTAACCTAATCTTATTAGATCTTGAAAGCTAAGCAGGGTCAACCCTGTTTAATACTTGGATGAGAAACTGCCAAGGAAGACCAGAGTCACTATACAGTGGTAGGTAATGAAAAACCACCTCTGAAGTCTCTTGCCTTGAAAACCCCTGCAGGGGTTGCCGTATGTTGACTGTGACTTGACAGCACTTTCCACCACCACCAGGTCTTCCTTTTGGTGAACAATGGGGGAGATGTGTGATAGCCAGGGACATGTAGTGGTAAGAGTATCTGCCTAGAAGACTCCGGTTCACACCTCTCAACCGTAAAGCTGATCTTGGGCAAGACACATTCTCTCTCAGTGTAACCTATTCTCCAGTGGCAATCAGCCAGTGCGTATAATGTATGGATCAGTCAATAATCTACTTGAAGCTATCAATGCAGCTTCACCAGTGCCAGTCCATAGCAGCTCAGCTGCACAAAGGCCTTTTCGTAGAGCAGGTGGAGGACAGTGTTTATGCGAAATCCTATAGGATGTTTATTGGTCAAATATTATTAGCTATCCAGGCTAGTTCTGTGTCACAAGCAGCACAGTTATTCTCATTCCAGGGAGAATATATGGCTAGTGCAGCAAGGTGGGACATCTTTGCTCCATTTGCCATAAACAGGCTGTTACTTCAGCTGCCTTGGGATAAACTATTATGTATCCTTCATCAGCTAAAGCTGATCCAGAGCTCAGGCCATCCTGAAAGGAACCCGCTCAGTTTTGCAAAACTGATTATGTGTTCAGCATTTTTTAACCAAATCCCAACGTTCACTTAGCAGTACAAGTCTATAAAGTGTTTGTGTTCTTGAATACAGACTATCCAACAATGCATTCGGCACAATTGCTCTTCCATACTTCCATGCATAAAATGAAAACGAAGGAGGTAGGTGAAAGATCCCTTATTTTGCATGCAAACATCTTGGTCTTGAGTTTTTAAAAATGGGGAGAGAAAAAATGCTGTCTGGGTGGAACTATTTAATATATTTTAATGGTCTCTGCTAAGGTAAACTGAATGTGGCAGTAGGTTTTTAAAAGTATATTTGTCCGTTACCTTCAAAGGCACGTATTGGACACATTTCCAAGAACCGAGTAATGGTTCTTTCCGAAGTCATTAGCTATTCAAGATACTTGACTCTCTGGGTGTTCGCGGAAGGGCCAACATTCATTTGTAAAAAGTTGTCGTTTACTGTTACGCCAGCTTAGGAAACCGTGATGGCGCATATCTGTGGAAAGGAAAGGAAAGACAGATCAGACTTATACCTCCATAGACTAAACAGTGACTCCTCAACACTGCCCAACTCTAGGTCGGTCAAATCCTTGGCAGGACCCATGAATAATAGTTACCTAAGAAATGTTAACAGCCTTCCCACCCATTGGGATGGCCAAAAGCTGAATAGCAAAACATTAGCATTTGCCAAATCTGCACAATGCCAGCTTCTTAAACTAGAGGATCTTTGATTGCTCTTGACTTACTGGGCTTTCTTTTGTGTGTGTGCATGTATGCATGTGTTATGTAGCTCATAGCAACAAAGTGCAAAGACTTCATGCTGGCTTCCCAAGAAACTTCCTATTGCCGACTGGCTCTGCCCATGATTTATTACTTTGATCTACAGTCCAAATCAAGTGAGGCTTTAAAAACTAATGAACTTATTTCAGTACAATAGTTGTTAACCAGAAATCAGTGCTCCAGATCTGCTAATTTGGATCTTAGTAGGTGCGAAACCACCCACCCACCACAACAATGCAAGAAAGTCCCATCCTCCCCTTGTACTTGGGACACTTTATAGGCCACATTTAGAAATCTGAAAATTTCAGTTTTCATCTAAAATATATATCATATATTTTATGTATATAAAATATATATATTATCCATAGGTACTGAAATAAATGTCCTCAAAATTTGAAAACTGCCACTGACCATGAACAAAGAAATCCCAGATTAACACCCACAGTAAGAGCCAAGCTACAAGTGGCAAATGACATTTGAATGGCAAGTGAACAGACTCATGTGTATTCCTCCCTGTTCACTTGCACTCCACTTGTGCTCCACTATGTGATCAAATGGAGCGCAAGTGGAGCACAAGTGGACAGGGAGGAATACACGTGAGTCTGTTCACTTGCCGTTCAAGTGTCATTCATCACTTGTAGCTTGGCCCTAAGATGTATGGCCAGAGTCTATGCATACCAGACAAAGAGAGGAAGTCTTGGGAACAGCTCTGCCAACTCCATAAGATGAAGACTACAAACTACAAGTGACGCCTGACACAGGTTGGACACTTGTCAGCTTCCCTCAAGTTTTGATGGGAAATGCAGGCAGCTTGGTGGAATGTTGGACAAGTGACAGTTGAAAAGTCCATTGGACAGCAGTCGGAGAGCCAAGCTGCAAGACCAGGATGCCTACATTTCCCATCAAAACTTGAGGGAAGCTGACAAGTGTCCAACCTGTGTCATTCATAACTTGTAGCTTGGCCCTGAATTTCTGTTTCTCTTCCTGTTTACAAGTACTTAAAGAGGTGTGCGGCCAGAGTCAGGAGTCTTTTGGTGTAGAGGCTTTTGGGCCTTGGATCTTATCCCACTGGGTTGCCAACCTCCAGGTGGGGCCTGGAGACCTTCCAGAATTACAGAGCATAGAGATTAGTTCCCCTGGAGAAAATAGATCCAGAGGAGCTCTCTTTGTCATCTGATAAGAGAGCTGTGATTCTCGAAAAGCTTATGCTACAATAAAGTTGGTTAGTCTTCAAAGTGCTACTGGGCTCAAGAGAAAATGGCTGCTTTGGAAGGTCGATTTATGACATTATACCCCATTGAGGTCCCCCCTCCTGAAACCCAGCCCTTTCCGAGTCCAGACTTCACCTCCCAAATCTCCATGTATGTCCTAACTTGGAGCTTCCAGCCCTACATTGCTCACAGTCTGTGGCCTTGAGAGAGCTTGCCCGGGATTAGCCCAGGATGTAGTTTTGTGTGCCTTTTAGAGTTGCCAGGGCCTCCCGGGGACAAATAGGGGGCAGGGTCCTGGGGATAAAGAGCAGAGGGGTACTTACCCCCCACATGCTCCTGTGGTCCCCTGTCATGCCAGAAAACAATGTCATTTTCTGGCATGATGTAGGACCTGCAGGTTGTGTTGGAGTGACATTTCATTGAAAACACCTCCGAAATGCATGATGGGGCAGCATGGGAGCTCGCCTGCAGTTCTCCCTCGAGTACCTTTCCCCCCACAGGCCCGTTCAGCAGGGCCAGGGGAGGCAGGTGGGGGAGGGGAGGCGTCAAGCCGAGCTCCTTTTAAAATGTTTGTGCTTTTAAATTGATTTTTTAAAGCCACTTTGGGGAGAAAAGCAGCATTTTAAAAAATGCAAATAAAGAAATAAATTTCTCCATAGGGAAGAACTAGGACTTTCCTTTTTGCATGTTGTAGCAAAAGTACAAAAAGTACCTCTGTTACCAGTCATTTGCACGTCTGATTTCTGTCGCAGCACAATGGCTGGAGCGAGCAACGCAGGGCTTATCGTTCATATTACAGGGGTTGTTGTCGCTTCAGTTCCAGAAGCTCCATTGCCTTCGACAAGGGAAGGATCTGGCCCAGTCCTTGTAATAGTAGTAACCGCGAAAAGCTCCTGAAAGGTGCTGAAGGGACTTCAGGGAGTGTGACAAACATGAAAGGCTTCTTTGCAGCTGGCTCTTTTCTCCTATCGACTGTACGAAACTGGAAAGGGGGAAGGAGGGGAGATGAAATGAGATTATGAAAGAGACAAGCTTTCCATCCACGTTCAGGAAACCAGCAAGACCAAAGGCACCCAGCAGCAGCCACATGGTGAGGGAGCTTCAGAAAACAGGCGGCTTCCTCTGCGGCTTCCTCAGAGTCCCGGGATCCATCTCCGGGTTTGTTTTTCCAAGGAAATAATTAAAGTCGAGGATTTAGAAGAAAAGCCTTAACAAAAGAGTTACCCCCACTTCCCTCCCTATCCCTGAGTCTTGAAGTGAAAACCATTTTCATGCCCTCTCCGTCTCTAAACAAAATAAGAAAAGACCAAAAAAAAAAAGAATCAGGCAATTACACTGAAATTAAAGATGGGTTTATATAGCAGTGGAACTGAAGGCATATGGAATAATTGTGGCACAGCTCTTAGGCTTTGTAGAGAAATTCTGTCAATTGTTGTATTTCCTACATATAAAGGAAGCCCCTTCCTTTACTTAAATTGCTAACCAGAAGCTCTTGTAATAATTCTCTCCTAGCTTGTTCCATGCCTCCATTTCATCATTGACCTCTGTGAATGCTGTTATTTGTGCCATTTCACAGGTTCTTTTCACTTGCAAAATGTGACCTGCAGGGCTTGTTAAACAACAACTACAATAACAATAATAACAACAACATTTGATTTATATACTGCCTTTCAGGACATCTTAATACCCACTCAGAGCGGTTTACAAAGTATGTTATCATTATCCCCACAACAAAATACCCTGGGAGGTGGGTGGGGCTGAGAGAGCTCTGAGAGAGCTGGGACTGACCCAAGGTCACCCAGGTGGCTTCAGCGGAGGAGTGGGGAATCAAACTCGGCTCTCCAGATTAGAGTCCCACGCTCTTAACCACTGCACCAAACTGGCTCTCTAAGGCTCTGCAGTATTGTGATGTGGGCCTTAAAACCCTGTTTCCACTATAGTGATCTCCCTCTGGTAAGGATAATTTTGGATTTCCCACACCTGCTGTTTCAGATCAGTATCCTGCCTCATTTTCACGTCTCCCACGTATGAATCAAAACCATGATTCCCTTTATTTTCAAAAATTTCTTTTCTCACATCAAATTTTCCAGCAAAAGTGGAGGCATTTTTCAACATTTGTGCAACGCTTAATTGTGCAATTAACAACATTGTGCAATTAACAACCTCTTTTCCCAGAAAAAATGTCCAGCATTAAATACTGCATACATCATCATATAATTTGCATACATCATCATATAAAATACCGAATAAATTGTGCATTGAAAAGCATACAAGATGTATACCGAAGGCAAACAAATGAATAGTGAAAAACAGGAATGAAACTATTGACAAAAATATCAATTAATATAAGAAATAATGAAATAGGGAACATAATATGCTCATCCTTCTGCTTTGGGAGTGTTATCAAGTTAGAATTAACTACCCAGATATGTTATCCAGCCCCTGAGTCTAGCAGAAATACCGTGCAATCCTAAGAAGACTTATTCAGGTCTAAGCCCATTGAAAATTATTCCCCAAGGAATACATCCGGGAGAGGGGTGTAGTAGTTGTTTTTCAACCAAACATTACCAGTTTGGTGTAGTGGTTAAGAGCAGCAGGACTCTAATTTGGAGAACCAGGTTTGATTCCCCAGTCCTCCACCTGAAGCCAGCCGAGTGACCTTGGGTCAGCCACAGCTTTTTGGAGCTCTCTCAGCCCAACTCACCTCACAGGGTGATTGTTGTTTTGGAGATAATTATAACATACTTTGTAGACTGCTCTGAGTGGGCCTTAAGTTGTCCTGAAGAGCAGTATATAAATCAAATATTATTATTATATTATTAAAATTGCAGTGGAATGTCTTCTACCTTTCCTCCAAAGAACCCCCCAAGTTTCAAACAAAGTGCTTAAATTTTATGGGCCCCTGAGCAAGCCAAGGTTTTTCTAACTTCACAAGAAAAATGTCTCTCTCTAGCCCAGAAAGAGGGGGGAAGGAGAATGATGGCTCTCTGCAGTTTGGGATTGGCTGGGAGTGCTCTTCCCATCCAACAATCTGATTGGAAGGGAGAAATTCTTCAGGAAATCAGTACAGATTCAAAGTGAAATGAGAGCTCACGCTACATTGCGGGTAAATGCCAGAACTTGGAGTGGGGGGGTGGGGAACATGGATTTTTTTCAGGGAGGGGTTTCATGACTCCCAAGCAGCCAGGACCAGCGTTTTCATTCCAGATAGTCACACAAGTAAGACTCAGAAAAAGTTAACTTTGTGATCTTGAGGGCTTGTGATTTTCAATATGCCCAGCCCTAACATGGATCTTTGGCACCTGAAGCTTGGTTGGTGCGAACCTTATCCAGGGACTTCTCTAAAGCGATACCTTACATTTGAATTAGGGATTGGAAAATGCATTTGCATTTTCTCTTTTCTAATTTTGTAACTGAATATTTTTATTTGGGGGATTTGGATTCGAATACATACAAGTTCTCACTTTTGGAACTTCTAAGTTGTGAAGCACATGTTCTGCTTCAGAGGGTCTTGGGAATATCAAAAGTACCTCCAGTCCTAGTGATCATTGGACAGTTCTTTAAAACTGTCGCCTCTTATTTTCCTCAGAAGTCATCAGCAGGTCTCTCCATATGCCTTGCCTTCTTGAAGTCACAGCATTTCAGCAGGGTATCATTTCCAGTATCACTGTATTCCACACATGTGTTTGTTATAGCAATTATTCATGGGTGCTTCTGAAGCAGCTGTTGTGTTGTCGCATATTAACTTAATAAAAATCCAAGTCAACGAGACCAACTGATTTCATGCAGATGTTGGGAGGTTTCATAAGCTATTGTTCAAAAATCCTTAAGTGAGCCTTTTGCTCAACTAGGGGAAAATATCATGCAAAGGTTATTTTGATAATGACATTAAAATAAAAGACCTTATTCACTCTAAATCTATAAAGCCGTTTGGAGATGATGAAGCCTGATGCTATGAGATGCAAAGGTGGGCCTTAATGAAATATTCCACAGGTAGGAAGGTTTCATTTTGTTTTTAATGATTTCCAATAGTACCTTCTTTCTTTCTTTATCTACTACTATTCCTATGGCCAGGGCTTTTTTTTTTGGGAAAAAGAGGTGGTAGAACTCAGTGGGTTGCCAGCACAGGGGGCAACTCGGGGCGGGAGGTGGTGCCCCTGGTATCACATGTGTGTGCACAAAGTGCACGCATGCTCCCAGGGCCAATGATGTCACTTTGGGTCAGCTGGAACAAGGGGGAAGTTTTTAAACGTTTAAATCGCCCTCAGCAAAAATGGCCAAATGGCTCCAGCGGCGCAGAGGGCAATCTAAACTCCTCTCTGTCTGGAGATCAGGGGGTGGGGCCACCAGCCATGTGACCATTTTCAAGATGTTCCGGAACTCTATTCCACCGTTCCGCGTTCCAGCTGAAAAAAAGCCCTGCCTATGACTATTGCCTTAAGCAGAAATTAAAATGGGAAGAACCTTACTTGATATCATGTCTCTGATGTTTAATTATTGCCCCTATATATTTTGCCACAGAAAGAGTAGCGGAATCATTTGTATCCGATAGTAACCATGTCACCTGGGCTCTCATGTTAGGTGGTTCCATATTTTTAAGTAGAGAAAAGATTCAGCTAGCCCTCAGCTCATTAAATATGGGACACTCTATAATCATATGTTCAATGGTTTCAGTTTTATCATCTTGGCATCTGAATGTTCTGTTGGCCTATGGTACTTTCTTGTATCTACCCTCCAAAACTGCCGAGGGAAGGGCATTCATTCTTGCCAGTGTAAAAGCTCTTCTGAGCTTTGGTACTGTCAGATGATAAAAAATACTTTGGCAGTTGCACCGGGAGGGCAATACCTAAATAAATAGTTGAACATACCCTCCATGCCCTAACCGACATACTAGTAATGTCCAACTTCCTGACATGCATTTTTATTTGCCTAATTATATCTTTGGCCTCTGTGGTCTTGGCTATATTGTTTGTTATTTCTAGGCATTTCATTTTCTTTCTTTCCCAATATTGATCCCATTGACTATTATATTTATCTACCTGAATGAGTCCAAGTAAAAAGATTTTAAAAGAAATGCTTTTGTCCGTGACTTTATCCATGCCAGTAGTTTGAAAGAAAGTATTTCCCCACTGCATTTGATTGCCTAGAGATCTACCTTTTTTTCCTTGCTGACAGCGATGACCTGAGGATGCCTGAATTAGACAAGGCAGCTTCTTGTCTCATCTTTCTAGAAAGCAATTGAGGAGTGAGGCAGGGGGTACTCACACATGAGCACTGGGCCTTCTTTATGTCCCATGGATTCCAGAAGCAAGGGGCTTGTCCATGCTACATTGAGAGCTGGTGCCCGTCATTGCTGAACCATGAAAGACTCTTTTAAGAAGTTGAAGGCTAAATGGGGTATATCAGATTGAAGTGGCTAAGAAATGTTGCATTCTGCTTTTGGGTAAGTGGCTGGAAAAGGAGGAAATCAAAGATTAAGCCTTGAAATTTTAAACCTCATGGCAGACATAAGCAACTTTGCTTTTCAGGTTCAAAAACAAACAAATATAACACAGGCCTCCATTTTGGCTGCCTTCTCATGGAGCCTTATGCAACTTGACCTTTACCTATGCAGTAATTCTGTTAACAATATTCCTCCAGTAAAGCAACCCATAGTATCAAGGACAGCAATATAGTGTTTTCTAAAGGCATGTTTATGTGAATTAAGGTTCTGGATCAGGGTCATGAAGGTTTTTAAAAAATATATTTGTGTTATCAAGGATAGAAATGTGTCATGGGAAAGAACCAATACACAGCCAACCACAAGCCAATAGGAGTTCAGCAGGAGTTTTTAAAAAACAACTATTCCTAGCTTAATCTTGATCTCAAATTAAAAGAAATGGAGAATATTCGGGGAGATGTAAAAAAAGTGTTAGGTATCATTTTGAAAAATTGGTAAAAAGCATACAAAAATTGTTCACTGCCCAAGTCCAGTTCCAACTATCAATTGTCACTAAGCAAATCTCTGTTTATGGCAGTATAGTTTTTACAATACTCAAGATGCTGGAAAACAAACATAAGGTATAAAGGGAAACATCCATCATTATTAATCATTAGCATTGTTGTCATTTGGGGCTTATTTTTCAACTCCTAGCACATATTTGTCTGTGATATGGGAAAAAGTTTTCCAGTGAAAGCCAACTATTTGCACCAACCTATTTAAAGTTATAACTAGAGATGGGCATGAACTGGGAAAATTCTGAACCATGCAGTTCATGTTTTGTCACTTTTTACAAACCACGAACTTTCACAAACTTGCCCCAGTTTGCGAACCAGTTCATTTGGTTCGTGAAAACATCCCTTCCAGGGCAGCAGAAGGTCTGCAGAAAGCCCCACCCCGGTTGCCTAGGAAACTGATTGATCACCGCCAGGCTGTCTGCAGTGACAACCCGAAAAATGAACCAAATGAACCAGCCTAAAGTTTGTGTTGGTTCATCAGAAATGGCTCTGACGAATTGCCGGTTCATGAACCATGAACCGGCCTGGTTTGTGATGAACTTTGGTTCATATTTTGGTTTGTGCCATCTCTAGTTATAACACTTCAGTGCTTTTCTGCATCAGTTTTTCTTTCAAAAAAAAAAAGATCCTTTTTTTACTCCAAAATGTCACATTAGTAGGGATGTAAAGCAGTACCCCAATATCAAAATGAAAATATTTCTGGGGTTCTTTTATGTTACAAGTGCTTTTCTATTTACAGAAGGAGATCTGTAAGTGATAAGTTGTGTCCCTTTATGGATAGTGTTTACTAAACCGCTTTATTTACTAAACCGTTTGTAAACCGCTCTGAGCGGGCATTGTTGTCCTGAAGGGCGGTATATAAATCAAATGTTGTTGTTGTTGTTGTTGTTGTTGTTGTTGTTGTTGTTGTTGTTGTTGTTAAACCACAGGTGACAATTTTGCAAAAGGGCAATGCTGTTGAGAAACTTCTCTACCAAAAAAAAGATGCAACTGGGATGGAATAATCTTCATTTTTTATCATTACTGTTAGCTATTGAATGCCAGTTCTTGTTATCTAAAAATGCATTTGAAAAGATAAGCACCGTGAGAAATTAATATTGATAAAGCACTTTGTGGTACCTTACCACAATCAAAATAGATCTGAATATTAGCCCTAAGATTTGCTCCCATTGGACTGGTTCATGAAAGCATCAGATTGCTTTATATTGTCGGACCATTTGTACATCTAGCTCAGTATTGTTTGTTTTGACTTATGGTACTTATCTGGGATTTCAGGTGGAGATGCAACCAAAGATCTTTCAACTGCGAGTGCCAGGGTCTGAACATGGGGTCTTCAAAATGCAAAATATGTTCACTGTGACTGATCTGTGACTATGCAAAAGGCCAGAAGGTCCTGGGGAAGAATGGATCATCATTGTTTGGCTACACTTCTCCCTGAACTCTATTTCTTCACCATCTATTTCTATTTATTACCTTTTATTTGCAATGCTAATTATTTTGTTTATACACACACACACACACATATATATTCTGTTCCCTGGCATCCCGAGCCCCCATAGCCTTTACTCTTTTCCTGATTCCTTCTCTTTGGCCAACCCACCAGCCACCATACTTTATCTCCTGGCAGCCTCTCCCTGGGCAAGTCAGGGTCACTTGTGCACAGCCTGCGGGGGCAAGGCTGGGTGATGTAGACAGTGAGTCTCCGGTGGTCTCTGCCAGGCTGGTTCCCAGTGAGTCCTCCTCCATCAGGGGACATGAGGGTGGGGGGAGGCCTCTTTCCATGGCTGTTTTGGCTTCAACATTCACCCCTGCTCCCCTCCATGGCTTTGTTTTACAAGAACCAAGGCTTGGGAGGCTCAGGAATATTATAGTGGATGCCTAGCAACCTCCAATCTTTTGTTATACTTGATTATTGGTTATATTTAATACAGGTGTGCATAAGGAAAATCATGAGCTGTAAAAATCAAGAAAATAACCATTCCCCGGTGGTGCTAGGAGTGGGGCAGTCCTTACTCCTGGGATATAGCTCCTCCTCTCCTAATGCAGGGTCATTCAGCTGATTTTGATCCCGTAGGGGAGGGGCTTGTCCCTGAAATCACCAGTCTTTCTGGCCCTGCCATCCAAGCGGGACATCTTTGGCAGTGCTCTGCAAAGCGCAGTGATCCTGGTGAAGAAGAAATTGCCAGAGATGAGCTGGGTGTGGTGGTGTGTGCCTGTAATCCCAGTACTCAGGAAGGCTGAGGCCACAGGCAGTGCAGGGCTTGCACAGGAAGGGAAAGGCTCTACCACCCTACCCCAACCCCACTTTGCTCGGCCCAACAGCGAGTGTTAGAGCTGGAGAGGTTCTCCTAGATTCCAAGGCCATAACTGGAATCACCCACCTTTGGGATAGGAGAAACCCCCTCAGATGGGCAGAGGGTGCGGTGTTTGAGTCCACAGTAGCCTATCATGGAGACCAGTATTATTGGGAACTTTGGAAGGAGCAGCCTACAGCAGCAGCAGAGAAACTGCTCCAATCCTGATAGCCCCAACTGAACCATGGTAAGACTGAACCAGCAGGGAATGGGAGCCATGAAAGGAAGGAAGGAAGGAAGGAGGAGATCAAAGCATCAGAAGCCTCGGAGCCAACTCACCCCAAGGGATTCTCCCTCAGCTAAAAAAAGGAGGGAACTGTTAAAAGGAGGGGAAATTCCCTAGTACACATAGTGTTATGTCTGCATACCATTCATCCATGCCATTCATATGTTCTCTGTTCCCCGTATTGATTTAATCATATTGTGTAACTATGAGACTCGGAAGAGCAGCTGTGAGGGAGCTAGAGAAGATCCTTAAAGATAAAGATGTCTCTCTGGAACCAAGATCAAAATAATCCAAACTATGGTATTCCCCATTACTATGTATGGATGTGAATGTCGGAGAGTGAAGAAAACTGACAGGAAGAAAATCGATTCATTTGAAATGTGGTGCTGGAGGAGAGTTCTGTGGATACCATGGACATCCAAAAAGACAAATAAGTGGGTACTAGATCAAATCAAGCCTGAATCCTCCCTAGAACCTAAAATGATAAAATTGAGGCTGTCGCACTTTGGTCATGTCATGTTAAGACAAGATTCTTTGGAAACGTCAATAATGCTAGGAAAAGTGGAAGGCAGTAGGAAAAAAGGAAGACCTAAAACAAGATGGCTTGACTCAATAAAAGAAGCCACGTCCTCCAGTTTGCAGGATCTGAGTAGATCTGTTAGAGATAGAACGTTTCGGAGGTCTTTCATTCATAGGGTTGCCATAGGTCGGAAACGACTTGACGGCACATAACACACACACATGCTCTCTTATTATGCTCATGTACTGTAACCATTATATTCATGCCATGTCGAGCTTGCCTAAAAACGAAAGTACTAATGTTGAGACTGTTATCTCTGAAGCCTGCTTACTGACAGTGTACTATACTGTAACACTTCGCAAGAGACAGAGGGAGTTGAATTCCTTGTAATCTTCTGGCTTTCTGTTTTTCATGAGAATTGGGACTTTTGCGCCTTATTACTAACTGCCCCAGGGGAGGGGAAATCCTGCTCCTTATTTATTATTTGTTATTTGTTATTTGTTATTTATTAGATTAGATTAGATTAGATTAGATTAGATTAGATTAGATTAGATTAGATTAGATTAGATTAGATTAGATTAGATTAGATTAGATTAGATTAGATTAGATTAGATTAGATTAGATTAGATTTATACCCCACCCTCCCCACAGATGGGCTCAGGGCGGCTAACAACATTTTAAAAATACGTTAAAAGTCACAAGAACATAAAATCAATAATATTTTTTTTAAGTCATTAAAATAGTCTAGGAGCAGGCTATTTAAACCAATATTGGGATTCCATATATGGGCATAGCAGATGGCCAAGGACAGTCCCAGAAAATGTGGTGGTCTTAGATGGAAGAAGGACACCCGCTGGCACTCAGCCAAAGGCCCGGTTGAACATCTCCGTTTTACAAGCCCTGCAGAACTGTAACAGGTCCCGCAAAGCCTGGATCTCCAGTGGCAGAGCGTTCCACCAGGCTGGGGCCAGGGCAGAAAAAGCCCTGGCCCTGGTTGAGGCCAGACGGATGTCCTTCGGGCCAGGGACCACCAGGAGTTGCTTGTCTGTAGAGCGCAACATCCTGCAGGGGACGTAATATCAAAGTGCATACACTTGTATTCTCATTCCTGCCAACCCTATTCATCT
The DNA here is from genome assembly GCF_028583425.1 of Eublepharis macularius. Lineage (NCBI taxonomy): Eukaryota > Metazoa > Chordata > Lepidosauria > Squamata > Eublepharidae > Eublepharis > Eublepharis macularius. The sequence continues at coordinate 18,465,391 of NC_072793.1, read as the reverse complement.
TTGGAGACACCTGTGATCTTATTTGGATCTCTATAATAAAACCTTTTCATCCAAGACCCTGGAGTACTTGCTGTGAGGGGTTTGGGGATCTATCTGTCATGGAACCTTAGAACTGACACATAGTCACCCTGATACAAACAAGGTATTTTCCATGGGCTGTATCTTAGAAGGATCCCTAAGGTGCTTTGTGTTCTAGAGTTTTTTCCCTTAAGGACCAAGGGGAAGGAAGGAGTACAATGGGGTCAGAGAGAACCCTCCCTAAAATTGAGAATAACTCCTTCAGGGATTCCACTTCCGGTAGCCCTTCATACCTATAGAAGTCTAAGAGGAAAACGCCAGCAAAAAACTAACCACTCTATTTCCTTTTTTCCAAGTCTTATACATTGATTCCAGAGGCTACTAAGAGGGTTACGCTACCATTGGTGGAGGATCCAGTAACCAGCCTACCATCTAATCCCATTATACTCATTGACAAGGACAGCTTATCCACGCATTCCGGCGTCAGGATGTTTGAACTGGCTATACACAGAAAATTGGAAACTTCTGCTACATCCCTCAGATCATTGGCAACAGCTTCACTCTTTCCTAGAGTTGCATTCTCTCGAGCCTCAGATCTGACTTGAGTGAGCAGCAAGATCCTTCAAAGAGCTGAAGGGCAAAACTAAGAAAATAGCTCAGGCAATAGTCTTTGCATATTCTTAGATGCTAGGCTATGGTCAACAAGAACCATGGTTTTCAGGTGTCTAGGCACACTACTTGGCTTAGAAATTGGAACATGGGCCTTTTGCCCCAATGCCAAAGTAACCGCGGTTCCCTTCAGAGACATCAACCTGTCTGGAGAAGCTCTGGATAAAGAAAAGCAGATCAAACATTGAGAGAAGGGTAGTCCCTCCCCACTCAACAAACCCATTTGGAATACCAATGGCCCAAAGGAGGAAACTCAGTGTGTCTACTCCAAGGCAACGGGCATGATTGTGATTGGAGTGCACTTAAAATGCTTGGCAAACCCTTGGCAGCAAACAGTAAGAGACAAGCAGGTGCCGGATGCAGTGATCATTGGAATTCAACTCTGTGCCATCTGGTCTCTTTTCCTTCAGATCCAAAAGAATGTGTCAAATAAAACAGACACCTAGGAATGAGAAAGGTCGCAATGAATGAATGAATTTATTTGCGGTCAGAGACCATAACAATGACAATACATCCTTATCCATCAATAAAATAATTAAATCCAGCGTAAAAATGTAAAGGATATAAAAAAAATACATTTAGCATTTAAAATCCTATCTTAAAATGTATATAGTTCTCTGGGAACCGCAAGAATTCTAATATTAAAAACATTTGACATTAAAATAGTTAAAATCGTAAAAAGAGCAGGAGACTATGTATGGTTATTCTTTGTATTATGGAATTTAACCAAATAGAGACAGAATTTGGCTATTTGCCTGGAGATAGTTGGATTTTCATCAATTAGGAGTTTTTCCAGGCAGGCCCTATTTGCTTCTGCAATTGGTGTGTCTAAGAGTGGGGAAATAAACTTGTCCCTATAGACTTGATGGAAAGGGCAACGGAAGGACATATGAATGAGTGATTCCACTTCACCAATGGAGGCAGCATCTATCCTCATATGGGATCTTTCTATATTTCCCTTCAATGACTATTGAAGGGATAACTTCACATCGGGCCAGGGTGAAAGCTCTTCTATAAGATGGGACATCTAAATGAGTGAGATATCTGGCCATACCCATAACATATCTAGATTCCCTAGGGGCCATAAAATGAGGAGATTGAGCTAAATCTTGTTGGCGCTCTATGTCTCTCACCTTTTGTTTAACAATACTTTTTGCCTGGTTACTGCCCTGAGTCAGTAGATTGGCAGGTGAGCGTCCCAATCTTTCTAGGTTGCTCGTAACCATCCGCATCCACCTAGGCTGTAAGGATCTTGATTTATTAGAGGGAGAAGGCCTTTTTGATCATTATATATCTTGAGCCACTGATAAACAAAAGATAGCAATATTCTGGCTTCAATTCTAATTTGGCCTGTTTCTAGCTGTAGGTGGTCATTTGGCACTCCTGGGGGTACCTGTAAGATGACACGAATAAATTTGGACTGAATCTTCTCGAGAATTTGCATACTATCAGCGGATATGCCCAAATTAATACCATATAGGAGTTGTGCAAGGGCTTTAGCTTGATACAGCTTCAGGGCTGCCGGGACATATAAGCCCCCCTTAGATCGAAAAAATCTGAAGATAGCATGCACTGCCTTTTCAGCTCTCTCCGCCATCAGATTACAGTGTGCTGTATTAGCCCCTGAATCCTGTATAACCACACCCAGGTAGATGAATTTATTTACTTGTTGAATTTTATTCCCTTTCATCCTCCAGGATCGCTTCTTGGGGCATCTGCCAAATGCCATCACCTTTGTTTTATCAAAGTTGATTGTTAGGTGTTCTTTGTCCCAGTATGTTGTGAATCTATCTAGTGCCCTTCTGAGTCCTAATGGGGTCCTGGCTAATAGGACTGCATCATCTGCATAGAGCAGAACTGGTAAATGGTGTGAAGCAAGCTTCGGCGGATAGAAATTGAGGTCAATCATATATTTCACCATGTCACTGATATAATAATTAATAACATGGGGGCCAATAGGCAGCCCTGCCTAACTCCTTTAAATGTTTTTATTGCTCCAGTGAGTAGTCCCTGCTGGTTACATCTCACTCTAAGATATGATTCCACATGCAGGGAAAGGTCACAATAGAAAGCCTTAAATGTGTCGTGATTGCCATTCAGAAGGGAGATTGTCTGGCTTCCATCGATCTATCAGGCACTTCCAATATCGGGCTCTTTCTTTTGACCTGAAAGCTACACCCAGGGTGTTCACCAGAATCCTAGTAGCAGTGATAGCATGGCTAGACTGGGGAGAGTGGCTCCTTTCCCATATCTGGACAACATCTTGGTCACAGGTCCATCCCAACTTTTGGTAGGAAGGTACTACAACATACCCTCTAGGCTGGAAGCCAGACTACCCACCCTGGGGCACACTGCTTTTGTATATCCCAAGAGTAAGGACTGCCCCCCCTCCTAGAACCACTGGCGAATGGAAGATTTGTTTTCACTTATTGTGAAGCTTCCTTTCTTGGTGGATCAGGAGTGGGGCAGTCCTACCTACCTGAGTTTTGTAGGGGGTGGCTTCTAAGATTGGATGAAGAGTTAGGAAGATAATCTTCCTCTCAATGATCTCAGGGGAGGGACCCTTCTATATATATATTTAAAAAATTAGGGGAGTTATTGTTCCGATCTTGGTATCGTTCATGATGGGGAATCAGGGCTTAGGAATGGACTGATGATTCCAGGAACAAGCCCCTCTCCTCAGGGATCAAAATCAGATGGCTGACCCTGCCTTCAGAGAGGATGAGCTATACCCCAAGAGTAGGGACTGCCCCACTCCTAGACCACCAAGTAAGGAAGCTTCACAGTAAGTGAAAACAAATCTTCCATTTCCTACTTGTGACTCTCCAGAATGGAAATAATAGCCTTGGCTGCTTGGTAGTCACTTTGAATCTCTACTGATTTCCTGGAGAATTTCTCCCCTCCAATCAGATTGTTGGAAGGGAGGAGCAAAGAGCACTTCTAGCCAATTGCAAGCTGCAGAGAGCTGCCATTCTTTTCCCCCCTTCCCCCTTCCCCTCTCTTTGTAGGCTGAAGAAAGACATTTTTCTTGTGAAATTCATGTGGAACTTGATGTAATTGAAGTGGTGCCAATGTTGGATCACTTTGTTCTGAAGGCCCATCTGGGTATATTGACCCTTACCTCCCCCCCTGGCATGGGCAGCGAGTTGATTTATACTCATTTGCCCAATTACCCTCCTCTCAGTAATTGAGAAACTATATGAAGCTTATTTAAGCATAAGGTTGAAAGAATGGATGGAGGAGTCAGAAGTTTTAAGTGAAGAACAAGGTGGGTTCCGCCAAGGATGCTCTGAAGTTGATCACTGCCTGGTCTTGGCTCATTTGATTGAAAAGTATACCACTACAGTAAATAATCATTTATATGTAGACTTCATGGACTTGCGCTCTTTATTCGATAGCATATCGAAAACTAGACTATGGCAGAAGCTAAAGGAAACTATGATCAGCAGGTGCTTGCTATGGCTATTGACTAGATTGTATCATGACACAGAAGTGAAAATCAGATGTAGCCCTGAAGGCCAGATTACAGATCCAATCCCAACATCTAAAGGTGTCCAAGAGGGTTCTCTTTTATCTCCTTATTTATTCAATCTTTACATCAATGATATCGTTAAAGCAGTTTCAGGACCTACTCACCATGCGCCCACCCTTAACTGTCAAGATCTCTCAATCCTAATTTATGCTGATGACACTGCTCTACTATCTTGCACGTTGATAGGATTGAAATGCATGTTGACTAGCTTTAACTCCAACTGTGCTGATGAAGGCTTAACTATAAATTCTGAGACATCCAAAGTAGTTGTCTTTCCAAGAGGATGCCGTCTGAAGAAAAAGGACTGGCAGATACCAACACTGATCAAGTAACAACGTTTAGATATTTAGGCATTACATTTTCTCAAGACCTATCTTGGAAAAATCAGTTCCAATCCATCTCCTATAAGATAACACCATATTTGACATGTTTCTTTCACACAGAAAGAGGGAAATACTACCCAGCAGCTATAAAGACCTTTTGGGGTAAAATTAATCAAATGATAATTTATGGTGCCGGAGTGTGGGTCGAAGGTATATCTGAGACTATTGATTCTTTTTTATTAAAATTCCTGAGAAAAATAACCAGGTTATTTGTGAGTGCCCAGTATAGCTATCTGCCAAGAATTTGCAATCTCTTTAGAATCACTAGCTTGGCTGGATGCATTTAGACTTCGAATCAAGATCCTCTTTAACTACAGATCTAAACTATTTAGGGGTCCTGGGCTTGTGCTTTCTCTCTCCATAGGAAGTGGTGGCATTTTAATAAAGAAATAGGGCTGCCTTATAACAGAATGATTCATTAAGATATTTCAATAGAGGAAATGGGACTGTGGACTACTATACTACTGTAAGATGCTATGGATATATATAATCTACAAGTATGTATATTCTGCATTTCTAGTTCGATCACACTGTTTATTAGATGTCTCCTCATTCTATTGACTGCACTGACTTACATTATGTAATTTGCCTTGGATCAAAGGCAAACTATAAACAAACTAAGATTAGCCCTATATTGGGCAAAATAAATGAGCTCCAATCTGTTAGTTAACAGGTCAGAGATTTAAAAGAAACCAGCCCTAGTCCTGGGCATTGGAGTTACCAGAGACAGGGGATACATTTGGCTGTCAATGCATTAGTTTCACCAAGTGCACCCATTTACTTTTCCACATATAAGTGAATGGGTGCCATTTTACCTTATGAAGAAAACTAAATACTGTCTTTGGGGACAAAATCTGCTATCCATATCAAACGTTAGGTGGTCCAACCTCTATATTTAGAGGGCATGCAAGTGAACACATACATGTGCTATGATTAGAGATGGGCACGAACAGCGATACGAACGAAAAAAACCACAAACAGCCCAATCTGCTGTTCGTGAACAAGCTGTTCGTGAGGCCCCATTCTAAACGAACAGGTGGTCATTGCAAGCCTCATTTGTTGCGGTTCGTTGCTGTTTGTCAAGCCAGACAGTCTGGCACCTGCAATCAATTCCCATGACAACTCAGGCAGGGATTGTCTGAACTCTGTCTGAACTCCTGCTGTTGCCCTGGAAACCCCAATCTAAGCCCCATTTTGCTTGATAGGTAGGTCTTCCTTCCAGGTGTGGACTGGAGCTCCAAAATTGTTACAAGAGGAAATGATCAGGGAGGAGGAGGGCTCCCAGCTCCAGCTTTCAGGGAGAGACAGCTGCTGTTAGAGAGACAGGGTGAGTGCATTGGAGCTTGAATTTTCTTTGTGTGTGGTGGGATAGGGATCTACCCCTTCAGGCTCCAGGTCTGCTGCCAGGCTCTGGGGCCAAGCTATTATTTATTATTGGTACCTTTCCTGCTGCCTGCTCAGGTAGGGTTTCTGGGAGTGGTGCGGTAGGGACTACCCCTTCAAGTTCCAGGTCTGCTGCCAGGCTCTGGGGCCAAGCTATTATTTATTATTGGTACCTTGCCTGCTGCCTGCTCAGGTAGGGTTTCTGAGAGTGGTGCAGTAGGGATCTTGATCACTGGAAGAGAGCCTGCTGGCCCCTATGAACAATGAACATGTTCGTGAACAGGATCATGTTCAGCAATGTTCGTTGTTAATTGTTCGTGTATGGCAACGAACAACGAACACCATATTTGGTTTTTTTCTGTCTGTGCCCATGTCTAGCTATGACCCCCCCCCCCATGTCATTGAAATATACAGGAACTCCTGTACCACCATCCTGAATCCATCATCATTTCAAGTATAATGTTAGCTTGTGGTATTTTTTTTATCTACGTACATTGATGCCAGTTTCATGATAATGTATCTTGCGTACCTTTAAGATAAATTCAGTAAGGTATCCATGTTGGTCTGCAGTAGAGTAGCAAAATTTGAGACCATGGCACCTTAAAGACCAACATGATTTTTAGGGTGTAAGCTTTTGAGAGTCAAAGCTCCCTTCTTCAGATACATATCAGATACATAGGGAAGAAGGGAGCTTCACGAGTTGAAAGTTTATACTCTGAAATCTTGTTGGTCTCTAAGGTGTCACTGTCCTCCAGTCCTGATGTATCTTTAGGTTACAGAACGTTACTGTTATCTTTCAGGGTGGTTTAGGCTACATGCTTTTGGAACATTTGTCTAACAAGCTTTCATGATCAACACACCTCCTCTTCCTTTGTTCTTTTCCTTTTCTTGCTACCATCTTGAAAAGTTCAAATTTGACCTGAAAACAGCAGCAGTTCACATCTGATAAAAAGTCTGTATATACCTGTGTGGTCTGATGTCAGGGAAATAGTTTTGGAAATGGGAAATCGGATGAAATTACCTGATGCTTATCTTTTCCCCCTACAGAGGGCACATGTTATAGATTCATGTGTATCATGAGATGCCGACTTCTGGTGGTAGTTTTGGAGGGGCTACAAAAGGGTTTAGGGCTTTTAGAACTTTTAACAGAAATTAGCAAAAGGTTCCAGCTGATTTAATAGCTATGCAACCTTAATGTTTATTTTCTTAAAGGAACCAAAGGACATAGTCTGGGTGATTATTTTTCTTTACTTAGCAAAAGAAATTGTATAGCTTTCTGAGAAGGGTTAAATAATTTCCTCTTCTGAATACCTAAGGTTTATTCGGGGTATGTGTGTGTATGCGTGTTAGCGAGAGGTGCCCCACTAACCACAGCTCTGCGCAAAAGGAAATTAAAATGAAATAAACTGAGCATGCTGGGATTTCTGACTTCAGAGACTTATAAAGCAATATCACTTGCTTAAATTGATTGTCACTTTAACTGCCGGCTGCTACTCTTCAAGAGGAGAGCTTAAGTTTTTTACTATTCTTAACGGGACCATATCCCATTTTTTCCAGTGGCTTAATTTAGGTTGTATTGATCCTCTGCTTGAAAAAAGAAGGCTGGCATAATTTAAAGCACTGCTTTTCTAAGAGTGAACCATGCGCTCTAATCAAGAAAGTTACAAAGAACCCATCCCATGTCTCCAATTGTGCAAACTCAATAAGCAGAGGATATTTTTGTGAACAGCAACCACAGGCTCTAGTAATGCCCCAAACATTTCAAGCAGAAATTCTTCCTCTGTAATGTCATCCCCATACAACGTCTATAGAAATTCTTATGGGGAAGACTTCATAGAAGAGTCAAAGAATAACCTGTGGTTCCCTTCCCCCAGCACTCCTGTGTGTTATAGGAACGGGTCCCTCTTTGTGTTTGGCTTTGTGTAGCACAGGGCTTCTGGTGACAGTATGTGCCAGGACTGAATACCCACACCTTTCTTCAGGGCTCTCCGAGGTCCTGATCCTCATGTGCTAGCCCAACCCACTTAACCAGAGAAACAGAAAGAAGGAAGTTGGTTGGGGCTGGCAGGCACAGAGCTACAGGGGCAAGCCTGAGCAGCCATGGCTAGGGCTGACCTCGGCACAGTACAAGTCGAGCTGTGGGTGGTGGGCAGGGGAAGAAGCCAGATGGAGAAAGAAAGCAATGGAGAAGTAGCTGGTGGTTGCCTGCTCTTTCTCCCTCTCTTGTGGAGGCATTGAAGGAGAAGGCTAGGTGGGGCAAGGCAGGCTGGGCAATGGAGAAAGCTACCATGGACCCAGGCAGACAAGGAGCTGCTGCTGCTCTTGAACCAGGGGAGGAACCCAGAGGAGGAGCTGGTGGGGGAAGATGCTGGGCTGGGAAAGGGGGAAGAGCCCAGCAAAGCAGAAGGATGCAATTGCAGCCAGTGTCCTCTCACCTGTTTTCCCATCCCCCCTCTCCTTTGCAGGGTTGGAGAATGTAGATTCTTCCTCCTAAAGCAAAAGGTTAATGTTGGAGTTAAAGTTTTGCCCTCCTTCTCAAGGTGCCTTTCACAAAAAAAGAGTTGCTAGCCTTTCTACCAGCCTCTGCCCCCATGTCTCTAAAATCAGCTTGCTCTGCATTAAGCCTGATTTCTGTTACCCAAATGGCTTTCCCTCTGAGCATGTCCAAAGTGCAAATGATAAAAACAATAACATGTAGATGTGTATACTGGGATTCAGTGGCAGGGCTGTCCCTGGGCATTGGGGGAAACACAGCTCACGAGCGACAAAAAAGTTTCATACCTCTCTAGTGTTACAACTTTATTAACAATGTTAAAAGAACCACTTAGACAACTCATGAGCTTCTGGGATAAAAATCTTTACTAACTCAAGATAGACATAAACAGGAATAATAATGAAGGCAAAAAAACCCCCACACTACAGCAAATACAAAGCAACAAAAAGACCAGCCTACAGTACAGAATCCCATTCACAAGGCAGATGAAAATGCCACTCTTAGCCTCTGTGATCTAACATGAAGCTTGCTTCAAATAACATGCAACACCAAAGGAATGGTTAATACGGGTAAAGATTAATTAAAATACCACAATAAAAATGTAAGAATGTTGATCTGCATTCATTCCATGAGCTAGAGTAGGTAGTTTCCATCCTATTCTAAACAAATGAGCCTGAATTACTATTAGATAGTTTTGATGTGATTTTTCCTTAATATGTACATGCTGCTGTGAAATCTATACATATAAAGACAAGTGTCCTGACTGACTCATCAACACCCAGCTCAAACCTCTGGACTTAGAAACATGACATTTGGGGAGAACATTCCTTTCATGATGTAAACACCAATTAAGAATTAATTTTAAGAAATTCGCCCCTAAGGGGGTAAAAAGGGGGGAAATGTCTTTTCCCAAAGGGATAGAGCTTCCCTGTGTGGCTGGCAGGCTGCTGCCTGCTTGTGCCCCCATCCGCTGCCAGCTCGGCCACTCTTCCCTGATTGGGCCAGCCTTTCAAGGTCATTTGCATATGTGGGCTGATTGGGGTTCACAACATTCCACACCTCACACACACACACCCGAGACAGTTGGAACACAGAGGTCGTTTGCATAAACAGACTGATTGGTTCTCACCCCCCACATTCTAAACAGTCTGCAGTTGCTATTGGGAGTCATTGAATGTGTCCTGAGGTAAAATGTACCCCCCGTTTCCCCTAAAAGTTCACTGCCAACTTTAAAAAAAAACCACAAACCAAAAAATGTTACATACCTATTAAGTAACTGGATTTAAAGTAGTTGAATACCATAGCGAAGCATGGGTATCAAGCTAGTAAGACCATAAAACCTTTCTGAAGAGATGACAATTGAGAGGTCTTTCTCCACTATTGCTGATAATCTAAATTTGGTGATGCATACTAAAAAAGGAAAATTCAGCATTGCAGGCTGCCAGACAGGTAGAAGCAAAGTAGGCTGGTAAGTTCAGAAAAGAATAAAATAAATGCTCAGAAAAAAGAAAGATGGGCACAAGTAGCATGAAGAAATGCAAAGAGAGAGTTCTGAGAGAGAAGAAAGACAGACTGGCTTCATGAGGCCTCTTCAGCAAAATGGTTAACTTAAAGACAGAATGGATCCAGGACAAAGAACAATTCGATCCAAACAGACTTATGATAATCCCAAAGGACAAGATACAGTTCTTTTAGGGCTACCTTTCAACTTTTTACCATTGGTTTGCCACGTAAATGAGGCTAATTAACAGCTGGGCACCTATTTTCAATTCGGAGAGAGTCTTGATATAGTTACACTTAATATGCAGCTGGAAGATTCAGCGGCTTTGATTTATGATGCCTACTGTTTGTTGGAGACAACCAGTCGGTCTACTTGGGGTGAGATATTTTGAAGTTCCTTATTTGTAATATCTTACTTAATAGCACTGAAGTGTTCAAAGGATGCAACAACTTCAGAAAAAAAACTTTCTGAACGCATATCCTGACTTCTCTGGAAGGAGAATAGGATTAGTTTTACAATATGGATGCATCGATGGTCCTTTGTGATGCTGTTGGGATTGCCTCTGATATCTACCCTTATAAAGTCTGATGTGCAAAAAGTCAGGATTGTAGCTAATGCTGGAAGCTCTTCCTCTCAATAGGATCTAAGAAAAGTAAGTTACCCATTTAAATCAGTGGTGTTCCTGGTTCAATTTAGGTGTAGTGGCAGGAGAATCTTTTTAATTTTAAAGAAAAATAAGACATCTAACTACCTAAGATTGCCAGATTAATCTTTGTGCTCTTCTGTGGAAGGTGCTTCGATAGTAGAATGTGTTTGTGCTGATCTCCACTGAGTCTGGCCAGCTATTGGAATTACATTAACGAAGGTGCTTGGAAGTTCAATAGGGGAATGCCAATAAAGTCAACACTGAGATGTCAAAAAAAATAATTCGTTTCTATTGTGGATATTTAAGTTGTCATTTTCAAACCCAAGATACTGGCCAGATACTGGGTCTTGTGATTTTTTTGTGAATCCAGTATGAAATTGTATACAAATATTTATTGTCTTATAAGCACTGCGCCACTTTAAGAATATTTCACACAATATGATTTTGAAGAGATTCTTTGATGGTACATTGTTTGTTCCCTTAGATGTGGTTACCCACCCTGGTCATTGTGTGTTGTTTCTAAGGGTGCTTCTCCCTTTTTTTGCGATCTCCACGGAGTGGCTGCACTACAGCAAAGTCTTCTCCCTGTCTTGCTCGCAAGAGCAGGCAAGGTCGAAGCAGTTCCCCTTCTCTTCAGCTGCTTCTCCTGCTTATTTCCCTCTGTGGATTCATCATGGTCCATCCTGAGTGATGGACCCTGTTTCCCCCTTTTCCCTCCCCCATACCATACTATCCCCTCGGAGGGTCAGCTCCAGGAGCATACATAATGAATATCGTTTGTGCATGAAAGCATGTGAGAACAAATTAAATGGCTGTGATGTCACAATTTCCACACCTTAAAATGCTTTCTGCAGATCATTCTATTAGGTCAGTTTTTTCCTTGTCAGTTGGCAACTCTCCTAGCAAATCCACAAAAGAAGAGTTTAGTGCACATCAGGAAAGAAATAAAATCAGAATGTACCCCGATCTAGTCTCACCAATGCTTGGAACTCACCGGGAGGCTTAGGTTAAGCGAGTCACCGCTTCTCAGGATGTCTCCACATTAGAGATGGGCATGAACTGCAATACGAACAAAAAAAAGCCACGAACAGCCCAATCAGTTGTTTGCAAGCAAGCTGTTCATGAGGCCCTGTTCCCGACGAAAATGTGTTCGTTCCAAGCCCTGTTTGTGGTGTTCATCAGCTGTTCGTCAAGCCAGACAGTCTGCTGCCTTACAATCAATTCCCTTGGCAACAGTAGGCATGGACTTTCTGAACTCTGTCTGAACTCCTATTGCCCTGGAAACCCCAATCTAAGCTGCTTGTCAGCTGAGTGCAGCCTGCCGGGGTGAAATGCCCTTCTCCCTGCTGCTGCGCAGTTTGCAAATGGCATGGAGAACCTTCTTTCCTTCAGAGTCCCCCACCTCCCTCTAGCCAGCTGGAAGGAGGGAGTCTTTGAAGGGAAGGAGGTTCCCCATGCTTTTTGCAAACAGTGCTGGGAACTTTCTTCCCTTCCAAGTCTCCCCCTCCCCCTTCCTCCAGCCAGCTGGAAGGAGGGAGACTTAGAAGGGGTTCCCTGTGCTGTTTGCAAATGGGGCGGGGAACCTTCTTCTCTTCAAAGTCTCCCCCCTCCCTTCCACGAACAGCCAACCACAAACATGTTCATGAACAGGGTCATGTTCGCGGTTGTTCGTGATTCCCTGTTCGTGGATGGCAACGAACAACGAACATCATGTTCATTTTTTTTCCTGTTTGTGCCCATCTCTACTCTACATGTATGTTAAACACAAGTTTGATTGCGGGGAAACCCCAATGCATCTCACTTTTAACATGTGACCCAAAGCGTTCTTTTAAAAGGGGGGGGGCGATCAGCTCCTGTGCATGCACAGAGGAGGGCAGAGCATCTTCATTCCCTCCTTTCCACCTCACACTCTTTAACTAGCAGAGAAGAGTGGGAGGTCTATTTGTCTTACAGCTGGTTTAATGCATCTGCCCAGGATCTACCTATATTGTCTAATCCTCCTCTTTGCTTCCTCTCATTTAACCAATGGGGGCAGGGTTGGATTTAGGGAGGGCCCTTTCCCAGGGTTTTTAAACCCCACTCTGCTCCAGTCCACAGGATTGTTCTACAGATAAAATGGAGGAGAGAGGAATGTAATAATGTACTTTGGGTTCGAAAGCTGGGGTATAAATGAAATAAATTAGCAATAAATAAAGCTAAAGATGAGGGGTAGGTTGATAAAAGGTAAGAGGGTGAATGGGTCAGAAGGAGAGAAGGAAGTAAGGAAAGGGGGGATATGGGGATTTGCCATAGTATTCCTGGGTAGAAGGTAGAAGAGGAAGGAATGGAGTGAAAACTGGAGGACAGATAAAGGTAGGTTGGCTGGTGGGTGGGAAGGAGAGAAGGAGGCAGGACAATGGGAAAGGCTATGGGGGCTTTCAGGGAAGGGAAAGAGGAAATAGGGGGGTGAGAATGAGTTGCTCTTAAGTCCTTGTGGATTTTCACTCACTGGTTTTTCGTTTCCCCAATAGGTCCTGAACTTCCTCTCTTGTCATCTCAATTTGAGTCAGTTCTTCAGTCTTCCTTCCTGAAAATCATGCTGCAGCATGGGTACATGCCCCATACTTTCCACAGTGAACAGAGATGCAAAAAAATCATTAGCTTTTCTGCTTAGTCCCTTCTTCCTTTAGCAATCCTTTTATTCCTTGGTCATCAAAAAGCCCCATTGCTTCTCTGGCTGCTTTGGATATCTTTAAAGAAATATGTACTGTTTGCCTTGATGCTTTTAGCAATCTGCTCCTCGAATTCTCTATACGTATACCTAATTTTTAACTTCTTTTGCCAGTGGTCCTTTCTGTTCACTTCATAGGGCAAATCTTCCATTTTTTAAAAAAAAGCTGTTTTGATTTTTATGGCTTCTTTGACTTGGGTCATTTACCATGCAGGCATTCTTTAGCACTTGGCAGTAGCTTTCTTAACCTGGGGGATGCATTCTATCTGAGCTTCAATTTGTGCGGTTTTAAATAGCTTCCAAGCATCCTTCAAGGATTTGACACTCTTGTGTTTCCCTTCAGTTCCTTTTAACTAGTCTTTTCATTTGTGCAAAGTTCCCTCCTTTGAAATCAAACGTCACTGTTTTGGACATTAGGGGTAACTTTTCCACTGACATGAACGCTGAACTTAATAGCATTGCGGTCACTTTTCCCAATTGGTGCAACAACATTTATGTCTCTCGTCAGATCTGAAGCCCTGTTCAAAACCAAGCCCAAGATCATTACCCCAAACAGTTGGCTTTGAGACCAACTGTTTCAGTGCACAGTCATTTATAATGGCTAGAAGTCTCATTTCTACAGTACAATTCAAGCACATGTTTACCCAGCCATTATGAGGGTGATTGAAGTCACCAAATATGACAACATGATCTGCTTTAGTCATCTCGCTTGTTTCCACTTCAAGACCAGCTTCAAGGATTTGATCAGGAGGGCAATAGTACAGCCACACTTTTAAATAACCCTTAAGGCTCAGTGTTCCTATTCATTTTGCTTCTGTTAGGGAGTTCATTCACTGTATTTGAGTCTATGCCCTGTTTGATATATACTAACCATTAGAGAAGCGCCCTTAGATACAACCGCAACAACCGAAGTGGAAAACCACAACTAAGGGACAAGGCAATAGCCAATGAAAAATTACAAAAGTGTATTAGGTGATTACTGGTAATGTAAAGTGGCACAGCGCATTTCTTAACAATTTTCAAACTCTTCCAATCTATATATATCCAATTATCATACACAATATTACACAATATCCGGCCAACTGTAGAAAATTTGCTTCTTTCAACATAGGTGGAAGCTCAAACAGAGATGACAAAGTCAATGCATAGAAGAGCATGGAACAACACTGTTCCTGTGGTAAACATTTAAACAGTCGCTTGCATTTTGCTTTCTCTTTCCAGATGAAACGAGGAGATGGTAAACTTCAAAGGACCGAAGACCCGACAAGGAACTGGTCATTGATAATGCTTGTTTCCAGACTGCATCAGAGGTCAACAGAACTTCTCCCCATACATCTCCAAATGCCTCGCTGCCGCTTACAATATCTCAGGTGGCAGATTGACGCACCCCTTTCTTTTTGGCCGAGTCTATGCCCTGTTTGATATACAAGCACCCAATACAGAGAGAGTCACAGAAAACGTGTCAAATACAAAAGCAAACCGTGACCTACTTACTAGCCCAATTAAAGATACAGTGTAACAAAAGGTACAAGGAAGTCTTTTATCACATCCAATAATTATCAATCTCAAAGAAACTCTAAGTGGTTATATTACTGGCAACAGACAATATATGGAGGATACAATACATGAAGCAGCTGGCAGCTACGTACAATCAAAAATTCAAAGCGCAACAATGCTTGTTAGTTTTGTGATCTAAAGTACAAAGGCTAGCTTCATAGTACCACACCTCCTATAACCACAGAGTAAAACCCAGAAAAATTTGAGTAACAAACCAGAATACAGCAATATGAATAAATAGCAAGAACAGCAATGAGCTTGTTCATAAATACATAGAAAGGTTCAAATGAATAAGTAGTAACTGCAATGGGTTTGCTAGTGAGGAGTCCCGTTTCCGATATCCCCTTCCTCTTGGCAGTAACCGAGAAAATTGTATCACAATTAAGTTACATATCAGTTTCCATGCACAGTGGCCATTTGCTCAATTGATTTTCCCCATTCCGCCATGTTTCTGAGGGCGAAGCTACAAGTGACAAATGACACTTGAACAGCAAGTGTATTTCTCCCTGTTCACTTGCCCTCCACTCAATCCACTTGCCGTTCGTCACTTGTAGCTTGGCCCTGAGACATTCATAAATAACACAAAGAAAATATGAGTCTGCTACATCTGAATAACCCAAGCATATTCCTAGAATCATAGAATCGTAGAGTTGGAAGGGGCCCTACAGACCATCCAGTCCAACCCCCTACCCAGTGCAGGATGAGCCTAAAGCATCCCTGACAAATATTCGTCCAGCCTCTTCTTGAAAACTGTCAGTGAAGGGGAGCTCACCACCTCCCTATTCAGTGCCAGTGTGTTGCTTCACACAACAGGGCAGTCCCTGTAGTTAAAAGATTTCAAATGTTACATCACGTAACTACTGCCATTCACATTTTAGAACTCTTCCCAATTGGAAAGTGCAAATATGGTCATATCATTTCTAAGACGGTTGGTTGGGTGAGACTAAAAAGGAAAGAAAAGTAGCAGAGTTTGATATTAGCAGACTTCTGTGGTTTTAGCTCTAGAAAAATACTTTTACTATATATCAGGGAAAAGGGTACATTTGGTAAGAAAATAAAGAATATTTAACTAACGAGCTACATCTTGGTGGCTAGAGAGAAAGACTGAGATAGACTTAGAACTTAAACAGACTGGCTTAAAACTGAACAAAGAGCAATAAAGCCTTAGTATATGTTGCTAGTTAAGTGCTCCCCAATAAACTGGCTCATTCAAAAGACAATCCTAGATTCCTTCATTAAAAGTAAAGAATCCCCTTTCTATGGTGGGAACTTTTACTCGAGGCCTAAGTGGTCCTATGCTAACTAGCTATCTGACTAAACAAACAGAATAACAATTTAACTCTTTCATGAGTGAACGTAGGACACTTGCAAAAATCCCAACAGACTGTAAATGTGTGTGAGGGAGGAATGACAGCCCCATAGATGCAGAGGGAAAACCTCACATTTTGGCCCATAGAGACAGGTAGACAGAAGGGAGGGAATGGTCATCAATGACAAGGGTGGAGGCTGGTCCCAGCTGAGCAGAGAAGGATGCTACAAGAAAGAAGAAAGACTAATGGAATAAGATATGGAAAGTGAATGTTAAAATAGCAAAGTCTGTCGCATTCAAAGAGAACTTATATAAGATGTTTTACAGATGGTATCTAACACCGGACAGACTGGCTAAAATGTATAAAAATGTGTCAAATAAGTGTTGGAAATGTGGGAAACATGCAGGGACATTTTTTCATATGTGGTGGTCCTGTAATGCGGTACATAGATTTTGGATAATGGTGCACACATTGTTACAAACTATATAACAGATTTCAATCCCTCTCAAACCAGAGACATTCTTGTTAAATTGTATGCCAGATATGAACAAAGAACAGAAGCATCTCACAATATACGTAGTAACAGCGGCCAGAATTTTATTAGTGTCTTACTGGAAACGTCAAACAATACCCCAGCAAGATGAATTAATAGTAAAGATAATGGAAACTGCAGAAATGGACAAGTTAATTTCAGCCAGTTTGGTGTAGTGGTTAAGAGCGCAGGACTCTAATCTGGAGAGCCGGGTTTGATTCCCCACTCCTCCACTTGAAGCCAGCTGGGTGACCTTGGGCTAGTCACAGTTCTCTGGAGCTCTCTCAGCCCCACCCACCTCACAGGGTGTTTTGTTGTGGGGATAATACTGACATACTTTGTAAACTGCTCTGAGTGGGCATTAAGTTGTCCTTAAGGGCAGTATACAAATTGAATGTTGTTGTTGTTGTTGTTATTAATGAAAGGACAAATGAAAGAGGACTTTTTTGTCCCATGGACTCCCTTTGACAAGTGGATTAAAGATAAAAATAGAAACTAAAATGGAATAGAAAGGCAATACTGTGTGAAATATTAGAAACCACAGTTAAAGTTGTGTTAGGATAAAAATTGAGAGCTGGAGAACTAGTATGTTGATATAAGCAAGCATAATGAAACGTGCGTATCTTTTTTGGTTTTTTCTATACTCTCCTATTTCCCTCTTATCTCTTTCTTACTTTCTATCTATAACTAAAAAAACAATAATATATATATTTTTTAAAAAAGGAAAGAAAGAAAGAAAGAAAGAAAGAAAGAAAGAAAGAAAGAAAGAAAGAAAGAAAGAAAGAAAGAAAGAAAGAAAGAAAGAAAGAAAGAAAGAAAGAAAGAAGAGAGACTGAGCTGAGAGAGAGCAGACCTGGGGAGGACAAAGAGGAGGTTAAACAGGACAGTAGATGGAAGAGACAACAGAAGGAACAAAGAGGAGAAGGGCTCAGAAGGACAAAGGACACTGTCTGATGAAAACACTGACAGAATAAGAGTGAAAGAGAAGGAAGGAAAGAAGCCTAGGCAGCACAGGGCAGAGAAAAGAGAAACAGATTTTGAAGGAGAGGCCAAGGTAGACCTGGAAGGAGACGCCTCTTATTCACCAGACTTAACTGCCTAGAAACTGGGTGTCATCCCTCATGGAGAGCTGCCCACACTACTGTTGAGAAGCATCACAAAGTCTAAATGTAACCAGAAACAGATTAAAAGTCAGTATCAAGCTATTTAGGCCTTTGTGTTGTTCACTGTACCCCAGAACCCTCACAATGTGCAATACAAAGGTGTTGACTTTTAACGGATGTCCATGTCTAATCCAAAACTTGATCCCAGCCTACATATATCTGCAAGCCCGTGACCCACCCTTGGGAACTTAATGAAATATCCCAGTGTGTTTACTGCATTGCTTGTTGGAGGTATTTTCTGTTTGCTTGAACTGATTTTTATGTTTTGTAATTCACCTTGAGTCTCAGCTTTACTTTAATGATACTGCTCATACAGCCTATTCAGCTCTGAGCAGGGCCACACTAGAATTAGAGTTAAAATAGGAAAAGTCTTTTGATATATAATCTGTATAGTATTAAACATTTAACAAGTTTTTTCCTTAACGGATAGGGGGAGGAACTTGGCTACTGCTAAAGTGGTATTAAAATTAACCCCTGATAAAAGGAGCCTCAAATTGTCCTCTATACTTCCTGGGTCCTGGATATAGTGCTTAATCATTGAGTCTCAGCAAGAAAGGTAAGAGTATGAATGAAGATTGTATAAGGGCTGGCTATAAATGTGTTTAATGGATGTAACCTCCTTGTAACGGTACATGTCATCCTTTGGTTCTCCTAGGTCTGTATCTTGTTCCACCCCATCGAAATAATACCAAATTCTGACAATTGAAACATATCCCACAAGTGTCTAATCCTTAGCTACTGGATAGGAAACTGGGATGAGGGGGAATAACCAAAACTTCTACTAGATATTGACCAAAACTACCTCACAAATGTAAGGTTTTTTTCTGACTCTTGCTTTCAGCTTCCAGCTGATAACTGTTGCCACAGATGACAGGGCTTTTTTTCAGCAGGAACGTGGGGGAACAGAGTTCCGGAACCTCTTGAAAATGGTCACATGGGTGGTGGCCCCGACCCCTGATCTCCAGACAGAGGGGAGTTTAGATTGCCCTCCGCGCCACTGAGTGGCGTGGAGGGCAATCTCAACTCCCCTCTGTCTGGAGATCAGGGGGTGGGGCCACCACCCATGTGACCATTTTCTCCAAGGGCAACCCACTGAGTTCCACCACCTCTTTTCCCAGAAAAAAAGCCCTGGTTAATGATATAACTAGGGATGAGCCAAGTTTTGAAACCCGCCTCGTTCATTTTAACTATCGTCATTTGATTTCTTTGCTCCTTTGCAAGAAACAAATCTTTCAGTTTCTTTTTTCTCACACCAAATTATTCCATATGAATTTTGCATCAATTGCCTATAAATGTCGTCTACAGGATGCAAAAGACTGTGTAAAATGCAAATAAAACATCAGTGACAATGAAGAAAAGGAAACAAACCAAAGTCAGTGATAATTATAACCTGTGAAATAAAACCCCTTTAAAAAAATAATCATATTTGTTCAGCCCTAGATATAATAGAGAAAAGTTATTTGATATCAGGGAATGAATTAATCATTGGCTTCTGACCTGTAGTTATTAGTATCCCATCTCAAAGCAGCCAATAAGAAAAAAAATCTGGATATAGTACACCAATAGCATTTAAAACCATTATAGATAGGCAGATCAAAAGACCAAAGTCCGAAAAGCATTAAACACAGCTGCCATAGAAAGATTAGCCTCCCTCAAATGCCCTCCCTAAAGAGATCTGCTTTATATTTTGATGCCTGGGAACAGCAAGAGGAAAGATTTTAACATCTCCAAGGCACAACGCCTAATCATGCTTGGAAAACAGAGCGCAGGGAAAGATGTAAGCTTTCCTTCTTATTTAATAAAAGAAATTTCAGTGTACTGACAAGATGCTTTAGTTAGGGATGGCCAGTCACATTGGGGATCCAGTAGCTTCGCGTGGTCTACAGCTGCCCAGGGCAGGAGGCGGTTTTCCTCCCCTGCCGTGTGAGCTCCAGCCCTGCGTGATGATGTCAATTCAGTGACATCATCGCATGGGCACCCGCCCTCACCTGGGCCTTCCCACTCAGCTCCACACCACTGGGGCGTCCAGCAGCACCAGCGAAAGGGCAGGAAGGCGAGCGGCAAGGCTGCCCACTTTCCCGCTTGCCTCCCCACTTCCCTGCTCACTTCCCCACTGCCTTCCTCACCTGTCAGGAAACTCAGCAGTGCCAGCAAGGGGGCGGGCAGGCAGCAGTGGCAAAGGGGCACTCCTGCAGGGGACGTGGACCAGGTGCCCCCTCAAAAGTTTGCGCCCGGGGCGGCCGCCCCCTGGCCCCCACATGCTACACCTATGTGTGGATGCTCTATAAAATTTAGTAAAGTCATGTTCTGAGTTTGTCTCAGTCTTATATATCTTCCAGAAAATGTGTATGTTAAACTATTTTATGTTTTGGTTCCAAAGATAGAAAGCTGTTTATGAGACATAGTCCGTTTCACACTCTTTAACATCGCACAAAACTCACAGAACGAGGGTGTCTTCATAGCGCGATTTCTGACATCACCCTGTCATGATTCCGTTTTCATGGCACGATGACATCAGAAATTCCATGAGTTTTGTGCCATGTTAAAGAGTGTGAAAACGACCATGTTTTGGTAGGAGGACTGATATATTCCTCAGCCCCCAAATGGTTGCAAAGCAGTAGCACTTTTAATTTGAGATTCAAAGCTGAGCTACCTCAGGCCTTTGTAGAGAGGAACTCCTTGCTGTCTGAGCTAAGCTGAGGAGTAAGCTGGGTTCCCTGAGGAAAGTGATAGCATACTGCTGTGACTCCAATATGGGAACCCCCAGAAAAGACTGCACATACATTTCTTAATTTGATCTCTCCTGAAGTTTGGAATAAAAGTGTGGCAAGTTACTTTAGGGGTTCCCAGTAATATCCCAGCCATCTAAGGCACTCCCTGTAGAACAAAAGGGGAAGCAGCCTATTGTACAGAAAGGTCTGCTTAGAGGTAATCAATCAAATCAACCTCCTCTCCACTTAAAATTACAGTGATGGCTCAGAGATTAGGCCTATTAATATCCCTAATCCACAGCAGAATTCATCAGGTGGTCACCCCGATCATAAACTCATCAGCACCCCTGGACACACCCATCAGGCATTCCTGCTCTTTTGTCACCACTGAAGCATAATAATAACAGCAACAGCAACAATAATAACATTCAATTTATATACCACCCTTCAGGACAACTTAACACCCACTCAGAGCAGTGTTACTATTATCAGCACAACAATCACGCTGTGAGGTGAGTGGGGATAAGAGAGCTCCTAGAAGCTGTGACTAGAGATGGGCACGAACAGGGGAAAAAATGAACATGATGTTCATTGTTCGTTGCCATCCACGAACAGGGACTCTTGAACAACCATGAATATGGCCTTTTCACAAACATGTTCGTGGTTGGCTGTTCGGGGGGGCCAGCAGGCTCTCCTCCAGCCATCATCCAAGTCAAGATCCCTACTGCACCACTCCCAGAAACCTGACCTGAGCAGGCACCAGGAAAGGTACCAATAATAAATAATAGTTTGGCCCAGAGCCTGGCAGCAGCCCTGGAACTTGAAGGGGTAGATCCCTATCCCACCACACACAAAGAAAATTCAAGCTCCAATGCAGTCTCTCTATCAAAATGCCAACAGCAATTGTCTTTCCCTCTCTACTGTCTGCAAACTAAGCCAGAGCTGGGAGCCCCCCTCCCTCCTGCTCTTTGCTCCCTTGTAACAAATTTGGAGCTCCACACTTGAAAGGAAGACCTGCCTATCAAGCTAAATTGGGCTTAGATTGGGGTTTCCAGGGCAACAGCTGGAGTTCAGACAGAGTTCAGACAATCCCTGCTTGAGTTGCCAAGGGAATTGATTGCAGGTGCCAGACTGTCTGGCTTGACAAACAGCAACGAACGAGGCTTGCAACGACCACTTGTTCATTTAGAGTGGGGCCTCACGAACAGCTTGTTTGCGAACAGCAGATTGGGCTGTTCGTGGCTTTTTTTGTTGTTCATATTGCTGATTGTGCCCATCTCTAGCTGTGACTGGCCCAAGATCACCCAGCTGGCTTCAAGCAGAGGAGTGGGGAATCAAACCCAGTTCTCCAGATTAGAGTCGCATCGCTCTGCCTCCCTGTCATTCCAGACTCCCACCATTCTTACTATACTTTGAGCTCCAATGATGAAACTCTCCCACCTGAATCCAGACCCAGTAATAAAATTCAAATTTTTCATCCTCAGTCCGATCCTGGTCCAGGAGTGCTTGAATCCTCTTACTCCTAGTACTTATTGTCTATAAAAATAGCCCCAGAGAGCCTGGCATTTCACAGCAATTTTTCACGACATCCCATCTACTGCCTCTGTGACTGTGCACAGAACCCTTCCTTGAAGGCTTAGAGCAGGCCTAAAAGTCTCAGCGCCTGTTTTCCTTTTCACTCTGCACCCAATTGCTGCCTGGGATCACCCAGCACACAAAAATTGCTGTGTCTTCTTCTCCTTTTTTCAGACCCTCTAAGGGCCAAGCTACACATGACGAATGACACTTGAACGGCAAGTGGATTGAGTGGAGGGCAAGTGAACAGGGAGAAATACACTTGCCGTTCAAGTGTCATTCGTCATGTGTAGCTTGGCCCTGAGAGCCAAGCTACATGTGACGAATTACACTTGCCTGGCAAGCAAACTGAGGGCCAAGCTACACATGACGAATGACACTTGAACGGCAAGTGGATTGTGTGGAGGGCAAGTGAACTGGGAGAAATACACTTGCTGTTCAAGTGTCATTCGTCATGTGTAGCTTGGCCCTCAGTCTCCCTCCCTTTTCAAGAAAGGCATGTATGTTTTTCTTTACCCCCACTGTGAGGTATCTAGAAAAGATCCTTAAAGACAAAGATGTCTCTCGGGGAACCAAGATAAGATAATCTAAACTATGGTATTTCCCCTTACTATGTATTGGTGTGAAAGTTGGATGGTGAAGAAAGCTGACAGGAAGAAAACAGGTTCATTTGAAATGTGGTGCTGGAGGAGAGCTTTGTGGATACCATGGATGGCCAAAAAGACAAATGAGTGGGTACTAGATCAAATCAAATCACATTTGACAGTAGGAAAAGAGGAAGACCTAAAAACGAGATGGCTTGACTCAATAAAAGAAGCCATGACCTCCAGTTTGCAGGATCTGAGCAAGTCTGTTGATGATAGGACATTTTGGAGGCTTCTCAGCAATAAGGTTGCCATAGATTGGAGGTGACTTGACGGCATATAACATACACATTTTATTTCCCCTTTTGGATTATCGAAGAATAAGGTGTTTTAATTTAAGCATGAGGTTTTATCATGAGTGTGTTAGAGTCCTTGCTCAGTTCTTAGTGTGCCTCTTGCTATTCCCCTGCACAAAATTGTCCCAATAAAGATTTTAATTGTTCTGATTTCTGCCTGTTTATTTCTTGGAATCTCCCCATTTCCCATAGTGAAGAGCTGCCCAAGATAGGAATCCGGCTATATACCAGGCAGTGGTCCTGGTATATCCTGGTATATCCAAAAGCATATACTTGGTATGTTCTGGTATATATACCTGGTATATCCTGGTATATATACCTGGTATATCCAAAAGCACACTTGTGTGGGCTTGATTTACAAGGGGGATGCTCCAAGTGTTGAGGGTTGTAAGTATGTACACCAGTTTGAGTAATAAAAGACACTGGTACTTTTCTTTATTTAGTACATCATTATCCACCCTACCTCCAAGGAGCTGAGGGTGGCATACATTTTGTCCCCACAACAACCGATGTGGGCTAGGTTAGGCTGAGAAAGCGAGAGTAACTGACCACTATTCGCCCAGTTTGTTTCAGGGAAAGTGGAGATTTGAACCTGGGCTCTCCCAGTCCTAGTCCAACATGAAAAATGTGATTGCTCAACAGAGGGAATGGAATTCGGAGAAACGAAATAGATAGACGAGGAGAACTGCGAAAGTGACCAACCATTCTGTGACAAGAGGAAGAATAAAAAACAGAGTAGCAGAAACCTGCTGGAAACAATATTTCATTTATTTTACTTGGTTTATACTCTCTCACCCCAATAGGGACCCAAAGCAGCTTACTTCATTCTCCTCTAACCCAAGGTCACCCAGCGAGCTTCCATGGCTGAGCAGGGAATCAAATCTGGGTCTCCCTGATCCTAGTCCTTTTATCTAGTCACTATTCCATATCTGCTAATATGCTAAGGATATACCAATTACATATTAATTGTCTGTATTGTTCATTCAAAAATAGCAGCCTTTGAACAATAACAATAACAATAACAATAACAATAACAATAACAATAACAATAACAATAACAATAACAATAACAATAACAATAACAATAACAATAACAATAACAATAACAATAACAATAACAATAACAACAACAATAACAACAACAACAACAACAACAACAACAACAACAACAACAACATTTGATTTATATACTGCCCTTCAGGATGACTTAACACCCACTCAGAGCAGTTTACAAAGTATGTTACTATTATCCCCACAACAAAACACCCTGTGAGGTGGGTGGGGCTGAGAGAGCTCTGATAGAACTGTGACTGACCCAAGGTCACCCAGCTGGCTTCAAACAGAGGAGTGGGGAATCAAACCCGGCTCTCCAGATTAGAGTCCTGCGCTCTTAACCACTACACCAAACTGACCCAAGATCTAATGTTAACTCTAGTAATACAAGTTGGAAACACTTTTAATTTTTAACGATATATATCCATCATGTTACCGCAAGAGCCCATTACATTCCTAGGACCTGTGCAACCAGAGATACAGGAAGACTCCATCTTGAATTATCCAGCTAGACTGTGTCTCCCTCCTTAATGAACCAGGGAGCATGGTTGTTCTTGCCCCTATTCTAAACGGAAAAAGAGTCTTCTGGAGCAAGACTGGGCTTGATCACTTGTGGGGTTGAGCCAATAGCTGAAGATGAAGGAACAGCTATTTAAGTCAGTTCTACCTACAGATGCCATGCTAGTTTGCAGCTGCCACTCCATGCACCCACCCTAACTTTATCGTGTGGGCTTAGCTGGTTGCTGTTACAGGATAAGCAGGAATTTCAGGGGACATCCCGGAAATGGGTCTCAAAGGGGGTCTTTTTTCGCCTGTTGGACATGATGAATTATAATAACAGGGGCTGCTGTTTGATTGATTGATTGATTGATTGATTGATTGATTGATTGATTGATTGATTGATTGATTGATTGATTGATTGATTGATTGATTGATTGATTGATTGATTGATTGATTGATTGATTGATTGATTGATTGATTGATTGATTGATTGATTGATTGATTGATTGGGCTCCAAGTTAGTTGGCGGAAGTAGTATGGGTTACTGTTTAATTGGTAGAGATACTTGGTAAGCATTTTGGAGCATCTCAAGATGATGGGAGGTTTTCCTTTGCTTGATCATCATGGGCTGGGCTAGAGATAGGTAATGGGACTCCCTTGGCACTAAGCAGCATAACCAACTCCTCAGTTATTTTATAACAGGGAGAGGAGGCTTGGTAGAGGTTTCTGTGAATTCTAGGATAGATAAAGCTGGAAGCTGAGTTTGGAGCTAGAGTGGTGTTTCTAGGAATCAACCAACAGGGCTGTCCCCTAGCAGAAAACTCATTATCAGTAAATCTTTAATAATATGCAAAGCCGTTATTAATAAATTTGGTTTTACACATAATTTGGTGCCTTGTGTCTTCATTTCAGAGCCTGGGTTCATTAGCTTTCCAAAAAGTTTACAATTAAAATCTATTACAGACTTTTTATTAGAGCTGGTGAAATGCACAGCCCTGGTTTCATTTTGCTTTGTTTCACAATGAAAAAAGCTTCAATAAATACTGCAGTTATCTGGTGGAACACTGAGGGCCAAGCTACACATGACAAATGACACTTGAACGGCAAGTGTATTTCTCCCTGTTCACTTGCCCTCCACTCAATCCACTTGCTATTCAAGTGTCATTCGTCATGTGTAGCTTGGCCCTGAGAAGCAGGGCTGTAACTAAATCCAAAAGTTGTGTTTGCAAAAGTTGTCCTGAATTTTCATGCATCTATGAAGGTGGAAGAACCTGCTATCAGTGTAAGGGAAGCATCACCTAATGGATACAATGACTTGTTCAAATCTATGGCAGGAACGACATGCCTGTCTTAAGTTCAAGATCAGTTTGATTGATCTAAAAGTCATCCTTCTGAATTTGGCCTAGGTTGTGTGATTAGGGACATTTGGCAATCATAGGATTGAAGACTGTTCTATTTCATTTGCTAAAGGCTTATTCTCTTGTTTCTCCCCAAAGGAAGAGGTAAAAAAAAAGAAGCATATATGTAATTGCTACTCTCAATTCTCCTCGACTGCAGAAAAGTAATTAAAATCCTAGCTGCTGACTGTTCCCCCCGGGACCAAATTTTTACTGGAAGCGAAAAGGAAAGGTGGTTCAACAGTGGAAACATTTACCAGCTGCAGGTATAATACTGTGTCTGTTGTCAGAGAGAACATTTCATTGGTCTATTTCGGGAGGATTATTTAGAGGGCTGTGGTCTTACATCCAGGCCTCAAGAAGAAGAAAAAAAATACAGCCTACGAGGTGTGCCTCCTCACTGCAGAATAGTGATTTGTTATGTGTTTGTCTGAGTTAAATATAGCAGCCAGTCATTTTGCACGCTCGGATATTTTATCCCACTCCCTCAGAAAAGTAACTTCTTGTTTGGATAGATGAAAACGTCTAACGAAAAACCCACAGCTCGTGAGTCTACCTGGCAGACAATTTGTGGCACTTGACATTCTAAAATTTGCCAATCAATCAATAAGTAACTAAATAGGTTTGGTCAGCTCCAATGATCTCATTTTGATTTTCACTTTGGATCGTCAGCTTGATGTTGGTTATGGCTGCTGCACTTTATGCCAGATTTAGTTTTTATTCTGTCTCTTTGCTTTCCCTCTCTCTGCTCCAGAAAATAAAATACACTGACCTCTGGGGAAGTATTAAAATCCTCCTCACATAGTGAATGGTTCACCAAATATAATCTAAGCTTCCTACTTGATAGATCTAGGAGTGAAGAGAAGGATGGAAACTGTGTACATATTTATGCTCTTGCTTTCTCATTGCCCATTTACAGTCTGTCCAAACTAGGTCAGCCTGACATTACCTTCCGCTTGGAGTAACTGCCAAGTCATATGATTTTGAGACTGAAGTTAGCTTATCTTTTCTAGGACATGGATAGGACTTCTGTGGGCAGGAAAATGTCCCAGTAACTGTCCCCAAATGTTGGTGATGAAGCCTACCAGCTGATAGCAGAAAGTTTGGGTGCAGATATGAAGGAACCACGCCCCCTTCATTTCCCCCCACTTGGAGGCAGATTTTCCCACCAAAACCCAAGTTTGCTTGCTGTTGCTGAGCAGCCTCAAGTAGCATATCTCTGTTTATGGTTGAACGTTCTTATTGTTCCATCTTGTTAAACAGCTTGTGTGTTTTTTTTGGCTTTTTAGCCCAGGCCAGAAACTTGATAGGGGAAAAGTAGGAGCCCTTTTTTGCATGAAATGGCACTGGAGGCTAAATAATTCTCAAAAGAAACAGCAACTTTATTGAACAGGCAGGGAGGAAATACGGTCAGTCAGGGAATGAAATGGCTGAGGTAAAATTTGTTGTAGAAGAGAATACTGTACACGTAATAGACAAAATAGTCTTCTTGCAGCTCATTTTCAATGTTTACAAGGAGAGAGAGGTGTTTTGTCTGATACTTTGGTTAGAGCAACAATGTTTCTTCACAGATTTCCCTTTACTACTCAGGTGTTCTGACATTAACTTAACACTGTTTTTTCTTTACAACAGAACCTGGGTCCTCCTTAGAGCCAACCCCCCTCTAGACACTGGCTAGGAATTATTCTTCTTCACCTAAGAAGACAACCCTATTAACTTGGCTTGAATGGGAGTCTCCACTCACTGTGCCAAAAACACACACCCAGTTCTATCTTGGCTGTGTAAACAGGTTTCAGCTTGTGCTGGCTTTTATACTTGGAATTTCTTTACTAGAATTATTCCTCAAAACAAAGATGTTATAGTTAGGGCAACTGATATAGTTTCCCTTTCCTGACTAACCAATCAGAGAGAGGGGGGGGAGCAGCCTGTCAATCAAGCTCTCATTCCAGGCAGATAGGGAACCATCCTAAGCAGGTCTACTCAGAAGTAAGTCCCATTTTATTCAATGGGTCTTACTCCCAGGAAAATGATTTCAGGATTGCAGCCTCCATTGGCTCAGGTCTGATCTGCAGTTACTGTGACAACTGTTTTGTATCAGCAATGGAGTACATAAACCAGTCCTACTGTTCTTCGGTTTCTCTAACTCTTTAGTGAGATTTTAACTGAAAATAAATGAAATAAAATAATTGGAAGCATGCATATTCCACGGTGCAAACTGGTGAGATCCAATCTCCGAAGAAATTAAAATTTCAGAACAGTCAGAAACAAGTAGGTTTGTACATTATTTGTCAGTACAGCATATTTGTTTTAAGCAAATACCCTTCCATGATTGTCTGGAAGTGAGATTCTGTACTGAAGCAGGCAATCATTTAAAAGTAAGACTGAAGCTTGGTTGACATCTTGATAGCTTGACAGCAATATACACAACAACAGGGAGAGGTCATTGAAATTCAGTACGGGCCCACTATACAAAGTCCTGCATTAAAAGAACCCAAAATATATAGTATCACCTTAAAACTGTTTTCTTTATTTTCCTTTTTCTGTGTGTGTGCCCAAAAGTCACTGAATGAACGAAACTGGACACAAACACTGGCACTGGCTGATATGATGCTTGCTTTGCTGGTTTTTTTTTAAATTAACCCTGTATAGGGAAGGTAATGCACAGTTCTTGCATTCAAGATCACACAGTACTTTCATTCATCTCTTATTGGTGGAGAGTCCGTTAAATTAACAGCAACGTCAGGCTTGAGTTTCAGCAGCTACAGGGTTAAGGAATCATGTGGACACTACCTTCTTGTTTTTCAGAGGGGAAAAGTCTTTGAAATGTTTTCTTTTTTGCTTGAACATGCCTTCTGTTTAGAAAGGCTGCTAATAGTCTTGGGTGTAGGCAGCATCAGACATCGATTGCAACCTACAAGCATCACGAGGAAATTCTAGCTCAGTCATTGCATCTCTGAAAGACATCCAGCAGAGATATTTATTTTTCCTCAACAAGGTTTCATTTGGCTGGGATCCAGGCTCTGCCTCCTTCTACCGGCTCCCTTCCCTTTACTCCTTGAGATTTCCTGGATCTGACACAGCAAAGTTCCGCTCTCAGCAAAGATGGGATCATTTGTCATTTATCATGCATCATTCTCCTTAAAAGAGATACATATTTGAGATAGGAGTGGGGAAACCTCCATTTCTGAATATTTTCAAGAGGAAGCTGGGAGATCATTTCCTGATGATGGCTCCACAACTAGAAATCCTGCACCAGACTGGGACAGAAATCAGGCCATTTTTCATCATTTTCAGTCTTTATATATATTCTTATTTCTTATCATTTAGCAAATTTATATCGTACCTATCTGTTATTAAAAAAACTAACAGTGCAGTCCAAACTAACAGTGCAATCTTAAGCAGAGTTACTCCAGTCTAATCCCATTGATTTCTATGAGCTGAGACTAGAGTAACTCTGTTTAGAATTTCACTGTAGGTCGGCTAACAATAAATATAAGATATGGCATGATGAAACAACAGCAATAAAAAAACAACCATCATTATAATCAGATAAAACACACAGATGCAATCCTAAAAATTAAGCCCCACTGAATAAAATGGGCACTTCTCAATAGACCTGTTTACGATTGCTCTCTAATTGCCTTTACACACAAGTTGGATAATGCACTTTCAATGCACTTTAGCAATCATTCGCAACTGGATCCAATTGCAAACAATTGCAAACAATTGCAGAAGTGCATTGAAAGTGCATTAACCCACATGTGCAGAAGCAGCCTAATAGTGCAACACTGTGCAGAGTCACTCCAGTCTAAGCCCTTTGAAATCCATTCTGCTGTAAAAATTCTAACACTGGTAAAACACCAAAGCAACACACACTCAACTGCTTTCAAAGGACTTTCATAGCAGCTGCATTCCATGTCCTGTAAAGCTCCTTGAGATTCAATGAGAAAGGAAGACTATACAAAAGTAAATAATGAGTGATTCTGCACACATTGGATAATGCACTTCCAATCCTCTTTATAGATCATTTGGAACGGATTTTTTTGTGTGTGGAACAAAAAATCCACCTCAAACGATTGATAAAGTGCAGTATCCAACGTGTGCGGAATCAGCCAATAAATAAAATTTATACAATTCAAACTACACTGGAAGGCCGGCAAGGATCATACCCTCTAAGGAAAGGAGTTCCGTGATTTAGAGGTGGCACCTGAAAAAAATTTTTCCCATGGATTTCTGCCACTTGTATGTCAGATAGTGGGTTTTTTATATAGAAGTTCCACTAGCTGACATCAAAACCTGGACAGGTCTGTTCGTTTGTTCGTTTGTTCGTTCGTTCGTACCCCGCCCTCCCCACGAATGGGCTCAGGGCTGCTCACAATATCCATAAAATACCATAAATTAATCATAAAACTATAAAATCAGTTGATATCGGTAGACATGGTCCTTCTGGTACTTTGAACCCAAGCTGCTTAGGGCTTTCAAAATAAAAGCCTACACTTTGAACCGAACCTGAAAACAAGATGGTGCATCCCCTAAATAGCACAACAGGGTTTGGAACGCATAAATCTGAAAACAAGCAGAAAACTGAAACAGAGTAAAACAAGCTTGAGATCAAACCATACGTATATAAACATGACACATTCAATGATGTAGAAATTACACAGCAGCAGCGTATTTACAGTCACCACAATAGTAAAGTCGACAGTCCCTATCTCTTTACCAATGCAACTTTCTGAACTATTACAGTACAGCCAGTTTGGTGTAGTGGTTAAGAGCGTTAGGACTCTAATCTGGAGAACCGGGTTTGATTCCCCACTCCTCCACTTGAAGTCAGCTGGGTGACCTTGGGTCAGTCACAGCTTCTAGCTCTCTCAGCCCCACCCACCTCACAAGGTGTTTTGTTGTGAGGTGATAATGGCATAGTTTGTAAACCGCTCTGAGTGGGTTTTAAGTCATCCTGAAGGGCGGCATATAAATTGAATGTTGTTGTTGTTGTTGTTATTGTTGTTGTTACCTGTGGGAAAAGACCCTCCCAAACAACTCAGTTTTGCATTGTTTGTGGAAAGCCAGGATAGTTGGACACTTTCTAACTTCATCGCCGTGAATTCCTTGGAGGAAAGGCAGGGTGAAAATCTAATAAAGTTTGCTCCCGCGGAAATTTCCAGAGAGTCTTCAACACAATCTCACACACAGCATGTTGCAATGAAACCTAGAGGTTGCCAAGGCATGGGGGACTGTGGCCCCATGTTTGCTTTCTACAGGAACTGACACAGTTGGGAAACTAGCCTAATTGATTAAAGGCATTCCTGACCTGACCACTTCCATAAACACTTTATCCAGGAACAGTGATGAATCAGGAGCACCTCCAAACTGCTAACATGGTCTTTCAGGGGAAGTAGGACATGCAGACCAGGTTGTGCATTCCAAAATTAGCTTTGCTCTCAATCCATAAACTTCCTTCTTGTCTGCTTTGAGCTTCTGTTGTTTACTTTCATCCATTCCTTTTCTCAGTCCACTGGTTCAGTATTTACACTTCTCTCTGGAAGTAGACAGAAAGGAAAGAAAGAAAGACCAGCACTGGGGAGACTTTTTTTCCGAATTCCTGGATGATTTCCTCCAGAGATTTCATACAAATGCTGGAATCTTGTGGCCCTTTTTTGGAACTGGGCAACTCTGACCATTAAAAATTGAACCTTTACATTAGATGCTGGCAATGGACAGAGTATACCTGTCCTCACCCACAGCATATACTGTTTGTGAGTTTCCAGAGGTAGCTGGTTATGCACTGGTGCAGATGGAAAGCTTCGCTTGAGGAGCCTGAGGTCAGATTCATTGAAGAAATTACAAGTTTACTATTTAATTAACTTGTTGAATTCAGTTTTAAGATGCAAACAGCCTAGTTACATTGATCAGGTATTTTTTAAAAAAAATTGCAGAGATATGCTAAGGGCCATATAGCATGCATCTTCAGCTTGCAGTTCTTGAAGATCCAGTTCATTTGTCATAGAATGCCTTTACATGCTCTTTAACATAATAATAGTTTTAGGTGGGTAGCTGTGACAGTCTGCAATAGAACAGCAGGATTTGAGTCCAGAGGCACCTTAGAGACCCACAAGATTTTCAGGATGTAAGCTTTCAAGAGTCAGGGCCAAGCTACAAGTGATGCATGACACAGGTTGGACACTTGTCAGCTTCCCTCAAGTTTTGATGGGAAATGTAGGCATCCTGGTCTTGCAGCTTGGCTCTCCGACTGCTGTCCAATGGACTTTTCAACTGTCACTTGTCCAACACTCCACCAAGCTGCCTTCATTTCCCACCAAAACTTGAGGGAAGCTGACAAGTGTCCAACTTGTGTCAGGCGTCACTTGTAGCTTGGCTCTAAGAACTCCCTTCTTCAGACATGAGTAGAAATGGAGATCCCTGGACTTCTATGTCCCAGCCAAAAGGTGAGTAAGATGTTACAAGGGACAGCATTGGAATGCAAAGGTACAGTGCAGCTTGATTAGATTGGAGAGGTGTAGGAAAGGAAGATGTAAGGATGTAAAGATACGATTAGGAGTGTGCACTGGAAAAAAATCATTTGATTCGGTTCAGTAATACTAAACTGGAAAAAAATGGCATTCTCCAGATACCAAATTTATTCTCCAATTTGGTTTGGTAATAAAGAGCAACTTCAGTGAAATTCGACCTTTGTTTCTTAAGGAAAAGTCAATTTGGAAATTTCCAGTGGCCTGGCGGGGGGAGTCATTTTTGGAAAGAATTTCACCAAATTTGCAGGGGATCTACTCCTAACTGTCCTCTAAATACCTCCCTCCCCCAAGTTTCAGGAAAATTGCACCCTCAAAGAAGGTGCCCCCAGCCACCTCCAATGCCCTTTATTCCCTATGGAGCAAACCTAGAATTAGCCTATCTTAAAAACACTTTTTAAAAAATTCACACTTCACAAGTCCCTCAGGATACCCAAAAAGTACACCAAACACCATTAGGTTAAGTTAACAAACTGAACTAAGCACTCCAACAGACACCCCTCCCTCCAGAAGAAGAACAACCAATAACAATTGAACACCTGACCGAACCACATTTCTGTGCCAACAGATCATAGAACCCAGCAAAAAAACCAACCAAACTTCTGTAAAGAAACCCCGACAACAGAGGAAAACAGCCCCCTCAGAAGAACAAGCCGCAAAATGAATAGTAAATATAACCAACTTCAAAAGCCAGAAATCAAAGCCCCCCTACAAAAAAATCCAACCTAAATCCCACACACATGCAGCAAAAAAGTTTTTTAAAATGCGAACTAAATAAAGCTTTTCCCTTCATCACTCTGAAACACCAGGCCATCCTCCTCCCCACAAAGAGAGGGGGGGAAAAACCCTCAGTGAGTCTAGAACTCTCAAACCAGGCAGCAGCCAGGAATCCACTCCACTCACTGGAAAACAAGGTCCAGTTGCAGTCAAAAGTAAGATCCATTCCAGTCTTGGATCCATTCCAGTCCAGCTTCAGGCCTGGCCATGGTACAGAGAT
Organism: Eublepharis macularius; assembly: GCF_028583425.1. Lineage (NCBI taxonomy): Eukaryota > Metazoa > Chordata > Lepidosauria > Squamata > Eublepharidae > Eublepharis > Eublepharis macularius. The sequence continues at coordinate 18,431,792 of NC_072793.1, read as the reverse complement.
GGCTCTGGTCACCCTCACAGATGATCTGCGGCGACACCTGGACTGGGTCGGGTCGGCACTGCTGATACTTTTAGATCTTACAGCAGCGTTCGACACGGTCGATCATAATCTTCTGACCCACCGCCTTGCTGATTTGGGGATTTGTGGAACAGCCCTGCAATGGCTGATCTCCTTCCTTCGCAATCGGGGACAGAGGGTGGCACTCAGGGAACAGATGTCCACTCGCCATTCTTTGGTATGTGGCATCCCTCAGGGGGTGATTCTTTCCCTGATGTTATTTAACATCTATATGCGCCCCCTCGCCCGGTTAGCCCACAGCTTTGGGCTGGGTTATCACCAGTATGTGGATGACACTCAGCTCTATCTGCTGATGGATGGCCAGTCTGATCTCGTTCTGGATTCCTTGGCCAAGGATCTTGACACTCTGATGGTATGGTTACATCAGAGTCGCCTGAAATTAAATCCCCTGAATATGGAGGTTCTGTGTCTGGGTCGTGGGGCAATCAAGCTGGGGACCTGGCTCCCAGCCCTCAATGGGGTACAATTGAAACCTTCGCCGACAGTGAGGAGCCTGGGTGTGACCTTGGATGCCACACTTTCAATGGAGGCCCAGGTCATGATTGTTGCCAGGTCTGCCTTTTTTCATCTTCGACAGGCCAGGCAACTGGCACCCTATCTTTTGCCCTGGGACCTGGCCACAATAATCCATGCAACGGTCACCTCCAGGCTAGACTACTGCAACTCACCCTACACTGGGCTGCCCTTGGGCCTGACCCGGAAGTTACAGCTGGACCAGAATGCGGCGGTGGCACACGTCCTTACCAGAACGCCAATCCGAGTGAACATTCATCCTGTGCTGTGCCAGCTGCGCTGGCTCCCAGTGGAGTTCCGGATCCAGTTCAAGGTGTTAACCTTGGTGTTTAAAGCCCTTCATGAACTGGGACCTGCATACCTGCGGGACCACCTCTTCCATTATGTCCCCTGCAGGGTGTTGCACTCTGCAGACAAGCAACTCCTGGTGGTCCCCAGCCTGAAGGACATCCTTCTGGCCTCAACCAGGGCCAGGGTTTTTTCTGTCCTGGCCCCGGCCTGGAGGAACGCTCTCCCACTGGAGATCCAGGCCCTGCGGGACCTGTTACAGTTTCACAGGGCCTGTAAAACGAAGATGTTCCACCGGGCCTTCAGCTGAGTGCCAGCGGGTGTCCTCCTTCTTCCATCTAAGACCACCACTTCTTCTGGGGCTGCCCTTGGCCATCTGCTATGCCCGTATACGGACTCTCAATATTTGTCTAAATAGCCTGCTCCTGGACTATTTTAATGATTTTTTAAAAAATTATTGTTGAATTTATGTTTTTGTGATTTTAATGTATTTTTAATGTTGTTAGCCACCCTGAACCCATTTGTGGGGAGGGCGGGGTATAAATTGAATAAAATAAATACATAAATAATAAATAAATAAGACAGGAGAGAAAGCCAACAGCCAGCAGCAGGAAGCAGACAATTCGGCCCCTTCCTGGCAAGCAGCTATGCTGCTCAGCCAGGGGCCGTTTATTGCCGCTCCTGAGGGATGGACGGCACCACCCCCTCCATTCCATATAAGGAGTGGCTGGGAGGGCAGAGCGAGCCTTGTGACGCAGCTCTGCCCTTCCCAGCTCATTGCAGCTCAGTCGCTCGGAGGAGGAGGACGTCTCCTGAGAGCGACTGAGGGCCCTGTGCACAGGCTTTGGCCTAGGGGCTTGCCTCTGCACTGGGAGAGCGGCGGAGGCGAGGCTTATCGTCCCGGAGCGGCTGGCGAGGCTCGAGGGTCGCTCCGGATCTTGGAAGTGCGCTGGGCCGGCGGAGGCGCGGCGCGGCCGCGCGGCTGCTTCATTTTGTTGGCTGGGGGCACGCGTGAGAGTGCTCCCTGGCCGAAGTGTTTAGGGCTGCAGCGGCCTCGGGACGGTTTGGGAGGCTGGGCAGGCCGTTTCGTAGCGCGGCAGTTTGCCGGCCATTAGAGGCGCGGCGCGGCTGGGGTGGCTACCATTTAGTTGCCCCTGGGGTCCCCCTTAACGCGGCCGCACAGCTGGCCTTGGGAGAGCGATATTACTCGGGGTCCGTACGGGGCGTTTGAGGGCGGACCCGTTAGATAGCCCTCTGTAGCTAGTCGCCATTTTGGGCCTGTTAGTGGCCGGCGGCCATTTTGTGCGTGGCCCTGTTTGGTTGGCCTTTTAGGCTGCTACTGCTCGGCAAGGCAGTGTGGCCTAGTGGGTAGGGCGGCTTACTTAAAGGGCATTGGGCTACTCTACTGGGTTGGTGTTTTATTGCTGGCCCTCCTTGGCGGTGCCTTCCTTTGGTCTAGCACGTGGCCAGGGAGCATCGCCTAGGGGTTAGCGGAACAGGAGCAAGGACATCTGGGTTCCCTGTTGCCTCATAGGTGTCTCATCTGTCCCATCAGATCTTGGAAGCTAAGCAGGGTTAGTCTTGCTTAGTGGGTTGGGGGGTTACACCCGGCCTTTGGCCTGGTGGAAGTTGTGTTGGGTGCTTGGTATCTTACGAGCGGGCGTGCCTGGAGTATGGCTCCCAAGAAAGGCAAGGGAACTTCCAAGGGGAAGCAGCCTGCTAGGAGGGCACCGTCTAAGCGGCCCCCTCCCCCAGCTCTTTCGTCATCTGATGAGGATGATTCCTTGGGGGACCAGCAGGATATTTTGAGGCGCCTAGAGGCTCTTGAGCAGTCAAAAGGGGACAAGGCCTCTGCGCAGCAAGGTGGGCGAGCAGTACGGCCTGTGCGGCGGGCAGCCAGGGACGCAACTAATCGTGATATTTTGCGTCGTTTAGCTGCTTTGGAGGGCGCTACTGGATCCCCGGCGGCTGGAGCCAGCGGTGGCCATGCAGCGATGGCGTCTGAGGACCAGGTACCGGTGGCTGAAGTTGTGGATGTGCCGGAGGAGTTACCACCTGTGGCAGTGGCCGTGGACCCAGTGGAGGCGACTGGTAAGGATCATGCACCTCACCACACTTACCCGTGGCCTTGGGGCCCGTGGGCGCAGGGAACAGCCAGCGGGTCCATCAGCGGAGTACAGGATGCCCCATCCACTGCCGCAGCCGCTCTTGCAGGTGGGGGGCAGCTCGCTTTCAATCAGAGCATTCCTCCAGGTGCGCAGCAACAGCAGGCGGTTCCCCTTCAGGTTTGGGGGGGTCCTCCTTTCGCTTGGCCTGGCTTTTCGGCCGGCCCTTGGGGATATTATCCTTACCCGGCACTGAACTATGGCCAGGTTCCTTTTCATGCCCTGCCTTTTGGTGATACGGCCCTTCCATTAGGCGACCATCTGGCGCAGGCCACGAGGGAGAAAATTCTTCGTGGGGAGTATGTGGACGTCTTTTCCCTTCTCTATCGTGAGTTAGAGAAGAAGGACAAGGACGAAATGGATGATAGAGACAAGGAACGTCTGAAAAGGAGGAGGGTCGATAGGACCTGGAACAATTGGCTGCCTGGCTTCTTGATTTACGCTGGGGTAATTGCCAGGGCGCAGCCCAGTCGGGCTGCGTCTCTGTTCCAGTACCTTGATATCATTTTGAAGGGTTATACGGGCTTCTCAGGTGCTGCATGGATGCAGTACGATGAGGAGTTCCGTATGCGTGCGGCTATGAACCCCAGCCTACCGTGGGACCGCATTCACCAACAGCTGTGGTTGTCGGTGATGTCCCCTGCTAAGCCTAACCTAGGGGATCGTTCAGACAGCGGCCATGTGGTCTCTCGTAACACCCAATCGTCCAATACCCGCGGCGGAGCGGGGCAGCAGGTTCAACCCCGGCTGCTCTGCTGGGAGTATGCTTATAAAGGAACCTGCCCTAGAAAGCCTTGCCGATTCCGGCATGAATGCCCATCATGTGGGGGCCAGCACCCCTACAATGCATGCGGTAAAGCCCGGCAAGGGTGGGGAGGCAAAAAGCAAGGTGCTGGCGGTTCCGGCGGCCAGCAGCCGCCTGGAAAAGGGTCCCAGCCCGGTAAAGCTGAGGGTCCTTGAACGCCTGTTACGTTATTACCCTATTAAGGATGATGCAGTTTACTTGTTGGAAGGTTTTAGGGATGGTTTCAGAATCCCCGTTCAGGGTTCTCGGGCTCCATTTATGGCCGAGAATCTACGTTCAGTTTGCGGCATGGAGGAAATTGTCAGGCATAAAATCCAGAAGGAATGTGCGGAGGGCAGAGTTTTGGGGCCGTTTACAACCCCTCCAACCCCCAATTTTAGGGTGTCTCCTTTGGGGGTGGTCCCCAAGAAGGTGGCGGGTGAGTACCGCCTCATCCATCACCTTTCTTATCCTAAAGGGGCTTCAGTTAATGATGCCATTCCGGAGCATTTATGCTCTGTCCGGTACACCTCTTTTGATCAGGCGGTGCAGGTAGTGCGCAGGTGTGGGGTGGGCGCGGAGCTGGCAAAATGCGATATTAAGTCTGCATTTCGTCTTCTCCCGGTCCACCCGCTGGACTTTGAGCTTTTGGGGTTTGCCTTTGAAGGTGAGTATTACATGGACCGTGCCCTACCGATGGGTTGCTCCGTGTCTTGTGCAGCCTTTGAGCGCTTCAGCTCGTTCCTGGAGTGGGAATTGAGGAGGCGTGCCGATTGCAGTGACTCCGCCCACTATTTAGATGATTTTTTATTCGTTGGGCGGGCACAGTCGTCTCAATGTGCCAGGCTTTTGGCCACCTTTATTGAGTTGGCTGATGAGCTGGGGGTTCCATTGGCTCACGAGAAGACGGAGGGCCCCTCTACGGTTCTCACCTTCTTGGGTATTGAGCTGGACACTGTTCGGCAATCTTTACGATTGCCTCTGGATAAAGTTGAGGACCTTAGGGCCCGTCTGAGGGACTTCAAGGGTAAGCGCAAGGCTTCCTTGGTTGAGTTGCAGCAGCTCGTTGGGCACCTTAATTTTGCGTGCAAAGCTGTTGCGCCTGGTAGGCCGTTTTTGCGTCGCTTTTGTGACGCCATGGCTGGCCTGCGTGCACCCCATCACAGGTTGCGTTTGACGGGTGGCATGCATGCTGACTTAGAGGTTTGGTCGGAATTTTTGAGCAACTTTAATGGTATTACCTTTTGGCGGGATGATTTGTTGCTGGAGGCTGAGCTGCAGGTCACATCTGACGCCTCAGGCTCCACTGGCTTCGGGGTTTACTTCCGGAGGCACTGGTGCGCTGAGCAGTGGCCGGCAGATTGGCTGGCATCAGATGTGGTTAAAGACTTGACCTTTTTGGAGTTTTTTCCCATTCTGGTAGCAGTCCATTTATGGGGTGAAGAGCTGGCGAACCACACTGTCCACTTTTGGTGTGACAATTTGGCTGTGGTTCACGTTGTCAACTCCTTGTCCTCAAAGTCCCCCAGGGTTATGCGGTTGGTGAGGGCATTTACGTTATTGTGCCTCCGGCGCAATATTTTGTTTAAGGCTAGGCACGTTCCTGGCGTGTGCAACGGCGTGGCGGACGCTTTGTCTCGCCAACAGATGGAGCGTTTTTGGCAGCTTGCCCCGGAGGCGGATTCTCGTCCGGCAGTGATGCCTCCAGAGCTTTGGCTGCTTGGGAGGTCGAGGCGTGCCGCGCCATCCAGCTAGCCATCGCGCCCAGTACTCGGAGGGCGTATTGGAGAGCGGTAGGCCAGTTGGAGGGGTTCAGGCGGGAAGCTGGGATCGAGGATACTTGGCCCATTCCGGTGGAGCACATTCTTCAGTTCTGTGTACACCAGAAGGCTCGGGGGCTGGCAGTGAAGTCCATTAAGGGGCAACTGGCCGCCCTGGCCTTTGTTAGCAAGGCTCGGGGATTGCCTGAGGCCACGGGCGATTTCCGGGTACGGAAGATGCTCGAAGGTTGGGCCAGGGAGGGTGCGGTCCATAAGGATCCGCGTCAACCCATTTCTCCGTCTGTGCTTAGGGGCCTTAGTGCGGTTTGGAAAACAGTTTGTACCTCTGGTTATGAGGCGAGGCTCTTTCACGCGGCGGCGTTGACTGCCTTTTTTGGGGCCCTCCGGGTGGGGGAGCTGGTAGCTTCATCTTGTAAGGATACCTCTGGCCGCGCTCTTATGGCTAGCGACCTAACCTTTAAAGGGGATTCGGTTTCTCTGACAATACGTTGGTCTAAAACGGACCAGATGCGTAAGGGGGCGTGCATTCGATTGGGATCTTGCTCCGAAGCGGAGCTGTGCCCAGTCCGTGCATTGAAGAGGTACTGGCAGGTGAGGGGCAGTGGGCAGGGATGCCTTTTTCGGCACCTGGATGGCTTCCCCTTAACTCGTTACCAGTTCTGGGCAGTGACTAAGCGAGCTCTGGCGGCGCTTGGACTGCAGGGGGTGAGTTTTGGAACTCATTCCTTTAGAATTGGAGCGGCTTCGACAGCTGCTGCTATGGGGTATTCTGGTCAGGTTATCCAGAAGGTTGGCAGGTGGCGGTCTGCGGCTTACCGCTCTTATGTGCGTCCGTTAAAGCATGTTTAAACGTTACTAATTGTGGTTTTTTCTTAGGTCCTGCGGCGCGGGTTGGACGTCAGCGCATCTTGATATGTGGGCACAGTTTTGTATTCTGGGCTGCCCATCAAGCACGCAGGACGCCGGTGGGGTCCCAGCTGGGGCTTAGCGACCGGGCTACGGTTGAATGGCGTGGCCGGCGGGGCCTTCGGTGGCCGGGCCTGTTGCCATTGTTGTTTGGAGTTGGGTGTGACACGCCACCCCACATCCTCGTGATACATTTAGGGGGGAACGATTTAGGATTACTGCAGGGTAAGGCATTATCTTCCCAGGCGCTATCTGATATGCGCCTTATTGCAGCGCGTTGGCCGGGGGTGCTGATCATGTGGTCGGCTATGGTCCCCCGGCGGGTCTGGAGGGAGGCTGAAAATCGACAGGCCATCGAGCGGGCCAGGATGAAAGCCAATCGGGCTATCCAAAAGGGTTTAGGGAGGGGGTTAGGCGTTTATTTGCCTCACCCCAGGATCAGGGCCGAATTCCCCAACCTTTACAGGGGTGATGGGGTGCACTTGTCTCAGACAGGCAACCAGATCTTTCTGGATGATCTGCGGCAAGGACTTCAGTTGGCCTTAGGCCACCAGTGGGGCGCCTGGGCCTAAGCAGAGGCTTGGCCCGGGCGTTGGCTGGTTTGTAGGAGTAGGGTGCGGGACGGTGAGCACCCTTGGCGCTTCCCTGTGTGGGAAGAGGGGCCTGCCTAAAGGGCTGGTACTGCTGTGACGGCTGCCAGGCCCACAGGCAGGCTGCCTTCGGGAACCCCTGCCTGCGAGTCCTTTCCCTCACTGCTATACGGCTGAGGTGTCAGGAGCTTAAAGGGGGGGTGACCAAATTTGCCTGGCCGGCTGGGTCCGCCCCATCCACCGGATGGGTCCCACCTGGGGCTTCGGGGCTCGCCCAGACAGGTCAAGGCGGTGGTCCAGGTGGGACACCGTGGCTTGACCTGTACCGCTTTAGGTCCTTGCCGCTGTTTGGCTTGTTTTGTTTGTATTAAGTTAATAAAGTGGCCCTTAGATCCAACTTGGTGTCCGTCTCTTTTCTGAATGGGGTGGCAATTCGGCCCCTTCCTGGCAAGCAGCTATGCTGCTCAGCCAGGGGCCGTTTATTGCCGCTCCTGAGGGATGGACGGCACCACCCCCTCCATTCCATATAAGGAGTGGCTGGGAGGGCAGAGCGAGCCTTGTGACGCAGCTCTGCCCTTCCCAGCTCATTGCAGCTCAGTCGCTCGGCCCACCCGCCTCTCCCTAATTTATTGGTGCAGGAGTAGCCGGCTGCCGTTCGGAGCCAGGTAGGAATTTTTCCCCCCCTTTTCCGTATTGGCTTGGGTAAAGGGGGGTTTTTCGCCTACCTTGCATCGATGTATGGGGATTGAGGAATTTGGTGCGAGGTGGTGCCTGTTAGGTGAGTCATGGCTGGTTTGTAGGAGTAGGGTGCGGGACGGTGAGCACCCTTGGCGCTTCCCTGTGTGGGAAGAGGGGCCTGCCTAAAGGGCTGGTACTGCTGTGACGGCTGCCAGGCCCACAGGCAGGCTGCCTTCGGGAACCCCTGCCTGCGAGTCCTTTCCCTCACTGCTATACGGCTGAGGTGTCAGGAGCTTAAAGGGGGGGTGACCAAATTTGCCTGGCCGGCTGGGTCCGCCCCATCCACCGGATGGGTCCCACCTGGGGCTTCGGGGCTCGCCCAGACAGGTCAAGGCGGTGGTCCAGGTGGGACACCGTGGCTTGACCTGTACCGCTTTAGGTCCTTGCCGCTGTTTGGCTTGTTTTGTTTGTATTAAGTTAATAAAGTGGCCCTTAGATCCAACTTGGTGTCCGTCTCTTTTCTGAATGGGGTGGCAATGTTTCTCAGTCTCCAGGCCAGAGCAAAAGGGAGGCTAACTGAGGCAAGCCTCCTAATTTAATTCCTTGCTGCAGTTTAAAAATAGCACTCTCCTTCTTGATAACCCGAATGGCCAGAGATGGAGAGCTGCTGCAAGGACTGGCCACTCACACTCCCCCCTCCCTCCCCCTTCCTTTCCCTCTTCTGCCTCTGACTCACTCCCCCTCCCTTCCTCCTCCTCTCATCTACTAAAAAAAGGTGGAAATCAGTGTTTCTTTGCTGTTCGGTAGGAAAGAAACAACGAGGAACAGTGTTGTCAGGCTTCGTCAAGTTTACCAAATTTTACCAAATAAATTTGGAAAACTTAAATTTGGTATTAGGGAATATAATCAAGCTGCTTTATATTTTTACATCTTGATGCCCTCCCTTTTACCTTTTAGCTGGGATATAAAGGCTCAGGGTTATTCCTATTCATGTACCAAATTCATTGGGTAATGCATAGTTAAGTCCAGTAATACTGAATTTTACCGAATCAGGTAAAATTTGGAATCAGGTAAACTTTGATACTTTTGCTGAATTTTGAACCCAAATTTTACATCCCTAGATACAATAGTACAATATAGAAATCTTCCAGGACATTCCATTGCTGATCTAAAAGTGGCTGTCCTCAAACAGAGAAACTTCGAGGGGAGATTACATGAGATTGCTGAAATATTCGTTGACAAATTCAGAACAATGGACCCCCCCGAGGCTGAATAAAGACTTAGGATTCTTATCTCACTGTAAATGCTAATTCTTGCTCTAATGAAGCTACGTACCATTGTATCTTTGTTTGTTTGTTTGTTTGTTTGTTTGTTTGTTTGTTTGTTTGTTTGTTTGTTTGTTTGTTTGTTTGTTTGTTTGTTTGTTTGTTTGTTTGTTTGTTTGTTTGTTTGATTCGATTTGTATTCTGCCCTCCCCGCATCAGCAGGCTCAGGGCGGATTCCGATTAATAAAAAATATAAAATGCAAATACCTTTAAAACCAATAAAACATCTTAAATATTTAAAAAAGAACACACACAACAAGCAATACAGCAGCAGATTTTAAAAGACATATGGCAGCAGATTCCACTAGCAACCACCACTCAACCACCTCCAGAAATATATGGCAAAGGCTAGTGGTGGATACCCTTTGTAGGGGCACAGCTATCTCTTGGTGGCTGGCAGGGAGGCCCTGAGCATCAACCATATGCCTGGTGGGACAACTCTGTCTTACAGGCCCAGCAGAAGGATCTCTTCCTTCAGCTGGGCCCTAATCTCTTTAGACAGAGCGTTCCACCAGGTTGGAGCCAGGACCGAAAAGGCCCTGGCTCTGGTCGACGCTAAACAGGCCTCCCTGGGGCCAGGGACCAGTAGCAGCTGTTTATCGCTGGATCGGAGCATCCTCCGGGGCTCATACGGGGAGAGATGGTCCTGTAGATACATCCTGACATTGTCCTTTGCTATACCCCTCCCATATAATGAAGCTGCGTTGTACTTTTACATCTTGATGCCCTTCTTGTAACACCCCACCTACCTTTTGTCTGGGATATAAAGGCTCAGGGACGTTCCTATTCATGTCTGAAGAAGGGAGGCTCTGACTGTTGAATGCTTACACCCTGACAATCCTGTTGGTCTCTAAGGTACCATTGGACTCAAATATTAGCATAATGGTTAGTGAATCATGATTGTGAATTATCTGTAGATCATTCTGACGTGGTAGTATCCAATGTTCTGTCCCTGTAGATTGAATCCTTTTCTCCTGCCAATCAGTGTTCTATTCCTGTTTCCTGTTCGGTAACAGATTCACAGTGCCCTTTGAGACGGTTTGCTTGTGTAAGTTCTTGCTGAGACTTTGCCAGTAGCAGGATAGAAGTCTGATAAATTGGTAAGAGCACTGCCAAACTTATTCCTTTTGGGCTGAGATTTCTGTTGTCTCTACATTTACTGTGTTGTCAGAGGAAATAATGAGGGAAGAGAGGTATCAAACCGTGCCAGTTAGATCCCCAGATACTTCACTGTAGACACTCCAAGAGTCCAGTTAAAGTTTCTTTATTAGAGATCCATCAGTGTCAGTGCACTCAGACTACAGCATTGGCAGAAGTGTCGAAAAGAGGAAAAGCAATGTTAGTTATAGGGCAATGTTCCCACCCTGGGATAAGGACTGTTAGAATTTAGGCACACAGGGCCTAGATGCGGTAGGGGGGAGGATGAGCTCATCCCATGTTTCAGGGAGATACAGCTCTGACCGGCACTTCAAGGACACTTTCTCATGCCAACTGAGAAAGTGAAAGTAGCCACCTGCAAGATAAGCAATTCACAGCTACACAGTTACCAAGCTACACAGATATTTCTCCACACGTTCTCAGAGGCCCATAATATAACACAGAGTGCAATAGACATACATGGCAGATAAGCAGGACACATGCAACCCCCCCCCCCAAATCTGAGCAGTGGATCTTGTGGCAAGTTGAGACAAGAGAAAGGAACGAGGGAACGTCGCAAGCAGGCATAATGGTATGTCAGTAACAGCTTTATTAGCTATGCACGAGGCATTTGCCCTGAGCTATGAAGACACAAACACAATCATTTGGAAGAAAACTGGCCACAACTTTATGGATTATCTCCATGGTGCATTGCCATGGTGTAGGGCAAGGATCCATAGCACTGAACAACGTGCCTGCTGTTCAATGACACACCTTCACCGGCCTGTCTTCCGGACACCAAACACAGGATGGGAAGAGGTGTAACATTCACCCAGGTGTGACACCAGCAGTACTCTGCCTCCCAGGCTAAAGCCTGCAATCTCCCCCAAGCCAGGCACATACCCTTTGGCTTCCCCCAGGTTCCTTAAGGGGACTTCAAAAAGGGGGTGAGCTGAGCAGCTGGTGTGAACTCTCCCCAATGGAGCCAGCTCAATGCCCCAAAACTGCTAAGTTGCAACTAGAGATGGGCACAAATCGAATTATGACCCCAAAAAATGCACAGACCAGTCCAGTTCGTGGTTCACGAACCAGTGGTTCATGAAAGCTAGTTTCCACGAACTTCCACAAACTAGTATACTGGTTCATTTGGGTCATAAAGGGACAGTTTAAATGGCCTCATGGTTCAGTTATTTTGTGGTTCGTGCCCATCTCTAGTTATGACAGGCATCCCCAGCGGAAGCTGGCACATGGATAGAGGAGGGAGACTGCTTGGCTGCCTTGCTGCATGAGCAATGGTGGTGAGACTCCCAAGAGGCTACAGGTCTCCTGCTAAATCCCACCTATGTGCTACATCAGTTTGAGTTCCGGCACATAACAGAGACACAGTTCTTGGGTTGGAATGGCCACAACGTTATTGATTACAACTGGATGGAGCTTTGGCCAGGCATATGGGCATGGATCCCCGTTGGCATCAGAAGGCCCATCTGCTGTCCAATGCATATCATGCCCGCTCCGTGCTGGTACTCCACAGCAAGCGTTCTCCCACTGCCAGCTATGCTGGACGGCCGCTGACTCCTGATCCGTCGGGGTGAGCTGCCCAAATGCCCCGCTCACCCTATTGGGAATGCCTCAAACCCGCCAAACCCATAAAGTTGTGACAGCCCTCCCTTCAGCCCAGAGAGTGGAGGGCGGGCAGGGAATGTGTTGCTCCTGCCAGGGCTCCAGAAGAAATGGTGTTGGACATGTGGCTGAACCGGAGGTGAGATGGACACTCCTTCTCTTCTGGGCTGACCACGCCTCCAGTGCATCCTGTCCTCTGTGCCCATACAGCCCGCTGGTGAGTCAGCGAGCTTCTCTTAGCATGATGGGAAAAAACAGAAATTAAAGTTTGTTATTATTAGAGATGTATTGCCATGCTTGAAAGGGGGAAGGGGAATATAAAGAAAAGATTGTTTTAGGAAAACACTGGAAAAGACATGGTTATTATTAAAAACCATTCATCCTTAAAGTATTTAGTTGGCTTCAAAACAGGCAGATGGGATAAGGAAGAGTAATTAAAAACCTACAACTTTTAAGCAATGCTTTATTCAGAGCAAGCTCTTTAAAAGTTGTTAATGAAACACTGCATGACACTTGACAGCATTTATTATCTGTCATTTATAGGAACCTGTGAAGTTGAAGCTTCTTCAGCTGGCCTGATGTCTGTCCATCCCTCTAAAACGTTTGGTCAGAACTTCTTATTTGCTCTTTGACAGACCTGAAAACTGATGAGGACATAGGCACTGACAGCCGAGTCTTAATCTGCTGAACCAGCATTAAAACCATGGGTGCTCCATTCAGCTGTGAGGTGGCATTAAATCTGAGGTCAGATTTAAACATTTTCTGGCTGGAAAATGCAACACGTGCAATCCATATTGTTGAGATATATTATCCACTGTATGAGTCAACTTCTTCCACTAGAATGAACATGCATTTAACGCAAATGTGAAATTGGCTTCCGAATATCTTGTTTCTTCTTCCTAGACAATATGAGTTAATTTCCTCTAAGACACCTCTTTTTTCCACTTAAATTCTCATCTATTGCCTGTTACTATCAGAATATTATAAATAGATATATATCATATCTAATTCTCAACATGGCCTCATCTGTAGATACTTAAATCCAGAGATTGGAGCCATGAGCAGACAACTGCAACCTGAGAAAAGCCCGAAGTGTTCAGGAACACCACCCCCCTGATGTCTAGCAAAAAATACATGGGGGTGGGTTAATTCCCAATAATAGAAGCAACATTTGTAACTTTAAGATATGGATGTCCTCTGAGATCTCGGTGGCCATTTTGAATGTTGCTAGGCAATCACAACAATATTGCCAGCTTTTGAAACTTGGTGTCAGTCAGTAAAAGGAAGGGGAGGGGCCTTGCCAGGGCTGTTTTGGCCTCCATCCATCCCTGCTCCCCTTTCTCTGGCCCTGAAGGAAGAACTCATAGAAGCAAAGCCCAGCAGCAACTACCAGGTAACTTGTTATCAAGTAATATGTGACTCACCCAGATGCAGAGTTGACTATGATCTGATGTCACAAAACTTACCCATACTGAACAGCAGCCTTCATACAATTTGCCCAACTTGGCCAGGCCTGGTAGTAGCTACCACACAATTCTCTTCAGTGAGTTGGTACTGCATGAAATAATTTGGGGTAAAGGATACAGGGGCAAATGAAGTGACTCCTGCAAGGCTTTGAGTGTTCCCCACTTGTCATCAATATATCAAATTCTCAACACTGCCCCATCTGGTAGATGCTAAAAATCCGGAGACTGGACCCATAAACTGTTCAAAGTAGCTCGAGATCTACTGACTCCCAAGTCTGCGCCTGTATTGTCTCAGGAACAGACAAGATACTTCTGCAAAGTTTTGATGATAAAATATCAAGTAACTAACTTTGATCTTAAGCTCAGTTGTAACATAGGTGTGCCAGAGGAAATGCCAAATACACCACCTGGTCTACTTACAGACCATTTTGACCTAGTTTCCAGGATGGATATTGACGGGATCCTGAGATCTATGAAGGCTACACTTGTGCCCTGGATTGTTTCCCATCCGGGCTGCTAAAATCATGTAAGGATCACATCAACAAGCCCTTAGTAACCATATCCATTATTTATTTTATTTATTTATGTCATTTATAGTCTGCCTTTCTCACTGAGACTCAAGGCAGATTACACAGTGTGAGATTAGTACAGTCAATATCAAGGACATTTCCATAAACAATGCCATAGGGTAGAAAAACACAAGTTTACAAAGTCATACCCCAAACCCCGTCCCTACAGAAAAATGATGTGACCAATTATCACCCAGTCTCTAAACTGACCTTTCAAGGCTAAGTGATTGAGAGAGCAAAGGCAGTCCAAGAAGTAACAATAATAACAATAACAACATTTGATTTATATACCGCCCTTCAGGACAACTTAATGCCCACTCAGAGCGGTTTAGAAAGTATGCCATTATTATCCCCACAACAAACACCCTATGAAGTGGGCGGGGCTGAGAGAGCTCTGGAAGAGTTGTGACTGACCCAAGGTCACCCAGCTGGCTTCAAGCAGAGGAATGGGGAATCAAACCTGGCTCTCCAGATTAGAGTATTGCGCTCTTAACCACTACACCAAACTGGCTCTAGGATAACTCATCTTCTCAATCCAAATCTTCACCCCACCCCCCAATCCAAAAAGCCTCAGGTTTGCAGAAAAAAATAAAATCTAGCAGAAATACACTGAGAGTTTAATGCCCCCTCACAAAAATAATAGGAGCATCACTTGTACCTTTAAGAAATGAATGCCCTCTGACATCTCAGTGGCCATTGTGGGAGTTGCTAGGTAACCACAACAATACTGCCTGCATTCAAGCTTTGGTTTCTTAAATAAAAGGAGTCCTTATATATGCACGTTCTTTCAGGTTCTCTACCTCTCTCTCATTTTGTGTGTATGTGTGTAATACTCATTTATTTATTAACTTCACTTGTACCCTGCCTTTTCCCAGGCAGGAACCCAAAGTGGCTTACATCATTCTCCTCTTCTCCATCTTATACTTACAGTAACCCTATGAGCTAGGTTAGAGTAAGAGTGTCATAAGGAAGAGCTTTCCATGGAAGGATTTCCATGGAAGGATTTCCATGGAAGAGCTTCTAAATCCTAGTCCTATATCCTAACCACTACATCCTATTCTCTGTATGCCTCTGTGTGTGTGTGTGTGTGTGCATACATTATATATACATACACACCCAGGCTTGAATAGCCCAGGAAGCCTGATCTCATCAGATCTCAGAAACTAAGTAGAGCGGGCCTCCACCAGGGGTCAACATAAGCCAACTATGACTTGAGGGCAGGATTTCATTTTCATGTCCATCTATACATACACATCTGCACACACACATATTTGCGTTTATTTCATTTTAGGCTACCCTTTCCAAATGCAAAGTGTCTTGTACACAAGCCGCATTTACCACAAACTAGAGGGCAAATATATTAGCATGAATTCAAATATTTGGTTTGTAAAATGCAAGATGTATAATTACATTTCCTTGATTGCACTTACGCCGGGGAAGGAACCCCTACTTAAATAAGAAAAAATAGTTTTTCAAGCTGTTTTGATGGTTCTTTTGGGAGAAAGTAATTTACTTTCTATAAATAAAACCAACTCTACTCCCTTAAAATATATCAACATTTTTATACGTTCCATCTCTGATCCTATAATTATAAGCAACCGCTGCAAAGAAATGTGTTATTCAGTTAATACCTGAAGGTTCACGAAGCCCATTTTTCACTAGTTCCATATAAATCATTTGAGGAGAAAATACCAAAAAAAGACCAAAATGCTTTTGATCACTGATGTTCGCCACCTTGTGAGTTTTATTTGAATGTAAATATTTTAATGTTTCCTGACATTTAGTCTGATCCAAATCGAGGATGAGAAGAGCTGGCTTTTCCTCACATATATTCCAGTAGGTTGATCTAGGAAATAAAACATCCCAAATGGCAAAGATAAAATGGCTGCATAGATTCAGTAACTCCTGGGCTTCAATGGGTAGCATGCAGAATGGGCAGTTGAGAGAATAACCAATTTAAAAAAATTAGGATAAGCGAGTGGTGTCTTGGATGAGTCATTCGTTCTAAATTCTCCATCTGCAACAAGGGTGCAATATATTTATCTGAACTGCACCCAAAATAGCTGGCAAGGGGGGAAATGATAGTTACATGGAATTCTTGCATCTGACGAAGAGAACTGTGATTCTCGAAAGCTTATGCTACAGTCAAGTTGGTTAGTCTTAAAGGTGCTACTGGACTCTTTTCTATTTTGCTACTACAGACTAACACAGCTAACTCCCATGCATCTATGGAATTTATGGTATCTGTATAATTAAGTGTATGATACGATACCCACTTCATCGATAGTATGTGTGCTTGCTTTGAGCAGCTGTTTAAACCAGTCAAAAGCTAAGAACGATAGACCGTGCATGGATAGAACTTCAAATCATCCCTCACTACATGCATGCATTCTAATTCAGTGATCTTTGAATTTCTTATTTTTGCTATGCATCATAAACCCAATTCCTGAGTTCTGAAATATTGAAACCAGAGAATGTACATTCATAACCAGGTACCAAATTTCACTCCATTTTTCCAAACATTAGGAAATCAGCACGCTATTAATTTCCATTGATTTCAGTGGGGAACACGTTTTCATATATATAACCCCACAAAAAATTCTCAGGGATTGTAGCCCATACCCAAGGGATCCAGATTTTACGATGTTTCCAGATTTGGAAACTATTTACAACAGCAGCAACAACTGCCCTTATATACCACTCTTCTAGACAGATTAGTTCCTCTCCCAGAGCGATGAATAAGTTAGTGTTATTATTATCCCCACAATACAGCTGGGGAACTGGGGCTGAGAGGAGTGGCCTACCCAAGGCCACCTACTGAGCTCATGGTAGTAGTGGGATTCGAACCAGTAGAATGCTGATTCGCCGCTGAACCTCTAAACCACTGAGCTATAGCAGCTCTGACCATTATTCTGGTGCCTGGCTGTGTGGAGCTCAAGAAGGCAAGAAGGGAGTGAAGAGTGCTGAAAAAGTAACTTGACCTATGCATCTCAGGGAAGTTTGCCAGTTAGCAGAGTTGCACATAGTTCTTCCAACCGAAGAGGCCTATCTATTTTTCTTTCCAAAGTGTTGTTTATACCAGGCACATTCAGGTTCACTGGCTTTGTTCTTCATAAGCCTATGGCTCCTGTGTGATTGGTATTTTCTTCTTCATCAGATTGGGCCTGACAGGGACACAGATGAATGCTGAAAGTAGGATTGTTGAGTGCCAGGAGGCTGGACTCAAATATTCCGCCTTCAAGAAGCCATTAGCCCGACAGGGACAGACATTTTGCTTCTGTCCTCTGGTGTTGCTTTCACAAGTTTCCTCCTCAAGCCCGCATGCTCTTTCTTGTTTAAAAATAGAACTCCTGTTCTGATTTTAAATGTGGACAGGGGAACATTTATGATGATTCTCCCACTATATAATTTCTATGCACTACCTGCTTTCTGGAGTTGCTGATGTCTGCCTCTGCCTTTTGCGCCTATGAAAATCAGGGTCCCTTCTCCTATCTGCCTGATACTTGACAAGTAGGATCTCTTGAGTGATGAATTTATCCTAGCTGGGTGTAGGGCTGCTGAACCCCAAGACAAAGATAGCTATGGGACCCTCCTTCTGAACCATCTCCCCCAAATAATGTCAGTAGAGTGCATAATATATTTAAGTACATGAAATATTGATCCAAGAAATGCAGGGCTCATTTTGAGGGGGAACGCGGAGGAACACAGTTCCAGCAGTTCCCCAAAGAGGTCACATGTCAGGTGGCCCCGCCCACCTGACTCTCGGCCATTTGGGGCCTGTCTCGTCCTGGATTGGGGCCGAAACAGCCCGGATTGGGCCTCTGATTGGGTGGATCACTCTCCTGCTCGGCAGCAGCCCGATCCTGATGATTTTGGGCCCCTTTTCAGCCATTTTCAGCCTTTTTTTGCCATTTTGGGCCCAATTTTGGCCCTGAATGGCCAGGATTGGGCCCAAAACAGCCAGGATAGGTGATGTCAGGGGGTGTGGCACATGCAAATCAGTTGTGCTAATGACACATTTCTGGTGATGGCAAGGGGGCATGGCATATGCTAATAGGATATGCTAATGAGTTATGCTAATGAGTTCCTCCAGCTCTTTTTCTACAAAATGACCCCTGAAAAAATGTATTATATTATTTCATATGTATATTTATTTATGACCAGTTCATGAATCCTGATTCTCAAGGTAAGTAAATAGGCTTCCTGTTTGACTCCGTAAGCCCCTTTGCCCTGAAGATAACAGATTGGATGTTTATTGTAGAGGTGTATGCTGAAAAAAAAATCCATTTCAGTTTCAAATCCGGGATTTCCAAAGAAATCGTTCCGTGGGCCAGTGCCAGTTCACAGCTAATCCATTTGGTTTTCTTCATTATCATGAGTTTTGGCCCATTGCATGTGCTCAAGATGAGTGTCAGCTGCACATTCACACATGCCTTCTGTTCTTTTCAAAGCGGGGGGGGAGGGAGGAGAAAGCTTTGGGGCAGCTGTTTTTACATGCAACAGCACCAAAATGCTGTCCTCCCTGCAAATCAACACACCAAGTTTGAGTTCACACACAACAACAGGTTTCAGTGTTTACAGACCCCAAAGAATCCTTAGGGAAATGTGTCATGCCAAGTGTTGGGCAGCTGTGCACGCGTATACTGTTCTTTTCAAGAGATGTGTTGGGGAAATTAGGCTGTATCGCACATGACTAAAAACGGCATCATTACCAACCATTAGTCACCACTCCCAGTCCCCAAACCCACCAACAATGCACTCATGTGCAATGCGCACACTTCCCTACCCGCCGACAGAGTTACGCTTCACTAGGACCCAGTCTCTCTCCTTGGGATCTGATTGTTTGGTTTCCATTAAGGAAAACTGTTATAGATGCTCCTGCCTGCCTGCCATGGTAAGAACAGAACCAAAATATAACAACAACAACATTTGATTTATATACCGCCCTTCGGGACAACTTAATGCCCACTCAAAGTGGTTTACAAGGTATGTTATTATTAGCCCGACAACAATCACCCTGAGGGGTGGGTGGGGCTGAGAGAGCTCCGAGAGAGCTGGGACTGACCCAAGATCACCAGCTGGCTTCAAGTGGAGGAGTGGGGAATCAAACCTGGCTCTCCAGATTAGAGTCCTGCTGCTCTTAACCTCTAATCAAACTGGCTCAATATGTGAACTTATGAGGAGGCAGGGGGAGTTGTTACAGCTTCATTTCCTGGATTTGTTTCACCATTCCAAAAGCTGCTTTAACAAATTGAACCAGTGATTTCCGGTTATGTTTCCAGCTCAGTGGTTTCCTTTTGCACACCCCTAGTTTAGTGCTGTTTGTCTGTCATCCTCAGCCAATATGAACCAATGCATGGAGAGGATCTTCAGTCTTGTGGGGCCCTGGGCAGTTTTCCTCCTTTGCCCTTCTATCTGCACAATGAGTGGGTGAAAAACAAACATTGCTCCCCATGAAAGAGTCATTGTAAGTGTGGCTTGAGTGGCTTCAACACACATTGATGCCTTGAAAACTAATGTCTTAGACCCAAGCTACAAGTGATGCATGACACAGGTTGGACACTTGTCAGCTTCCCTCAAGTTTTGATGGGAAATGTAGATATCCTGGTCTTGCAGCTGTAATGGAGACCCAAGCTGTAAAACCATTTCCTATCAAAACTTGAGGTAAGCTAAGTGTCCAACGTGTGTAAGGCATCACTTGTAGCTTGGCTCTTAGAATGCACAGAATGCATTTCAAATCAATTTCACCACACTTTAGAAAAGAGCCCCATGGCACAGAGAGGTAAACTGCAGTACTGCAGCCCAAGTTCTGCTCACGACCTGAGTTCGATCCTGGAGGAAGCAGGGTTCAGGTAGCCGGCTTAAGGTTGACTGAGCCTTCTATCCTTCAAAGGTCGATAAAATGAGTACCCAGTTTCCTGGAGGTAAAGTGTAGATAACTGGGAAAGGCAATGGCAAACCACCCTGTAACAAAAAGTGTACCAAGAAAACGTCATGATGCAACATCCCCCACATGGGTCAGTAATGACTCCGTGCTTGCACAGGGGACTACCTTTACCTTTACTCCCCATGAAAAGATGTTTCCAATGGAAACCAACAAAATGAATGAAGGATAAAGAAAATGAAGGAGTGTAACTATAATGAAAGAAGAACAACTTTTCTTTAAAAACTACTAACATAAGTAAAAGAAACGAGGTTGCAGGGGGACTTGCACATATGCTCAACCAACGTACGTCAACATGACTGAAGTTGATCCTGAGCACCTAACCAACCTTGGTACCTTGGGCATGTCTCCCAGATCCCTAGATTTGGGCTCTCAGCAATGGGAAATTCCAGTAGGAGAAGGATCAAGTGCCTATTAGCTGGACAATGAAACACTTTTAAACTTGAAAGCTTACTAGGCCACATTTTTGACACATCCACTTTCTGTTTGGCGAAACTCCCACTACATTCTTTATAACATGGTTGTTTTTTCTTCCCTAAAAGTTAAGTGAGATGTTCAAAGCCTTAGAGAAGGACTAAAATAATCAACAATTTACTTGATGAGTGAGATTATATTTTCCTATCTGTCAATCACCTGCCCGAAAGCCGCATATTCTAAAGACTCGTGTAAAGTACAGAACGAGACATATTTGTTACACTTTAAGTGTTTTCAAAATATCAGCAATGCTGAACGAGCGGGATTCTTAACGCTCAATTCAGCCTCAACCCATAAATCATTTTAGGTTTAAACCAGGAGTGTGCATCCGGAGATCCCCAAGCCAAAATTACACCCAAATTAGCTTTTTTTCGTGTTGGCTCAAGGACATCCAAAAGAAAGCAAAGCATCACGAAATTCTGGAAGTAATGAAAATTTATTTTTCAGATTTTCAGGGTTTGGGGGAGGCACAGGAGTGGGAAAGGAAAGAGAGGAAGTGAGCTGGGAAAACAGCTCTTATTTGGCAAGAGAGACGCTGACTAATAGCTGGTGATCAAATAGAGCTGGCCTCCACCCATAGCCCTTTAAAGTGTACATATATTACTATAATACTGTTATATTGATATAATGCTATTCAATTGACAATTTAAAAGGAAAGTCCTTTGTCACCTATGTGTTATGTCAGACTGCGTTCCGGCTAATGAATCACACCAGACACTTGCTTGGGTTAGGAATGGCCACAACTTTATTGATTACAGCTGTATGGAGCATTGGCCTGGCATCTGGGCACGGATCCCTGTTGGCATTAGAGGCCTAGCTGCCGACCGATGCATCACCCGCCAGCCTCCTGCTGGCAACCGTTGCCACACATTGTTCCATCGCCAGCCCTGCCTAGCGACCCTGGCTTCCAGATCTGTCGGGGTGAGCAATCCTGAAGGCCCACTCACCCTGTTGGGATCCGGCCCAATGCCTCAAGACCGCCAAACCCATAAAGTTGTGACAGTGCCCCCCTTATGTCCATGATGAGCGGAGGGTGGGAGGGTGACTTGCTGCTCCTGCGGATCCTCAGGTGAAAGTGGCACTGAACACATGGCTGGACCAGAGCAAGATGGATGCTCCTCCTCTTCCAGGTAATCCTGCCTCCACTGTGTCCTGCACCCGGTGCCAACCCAGACTGTCGGTGAGTCATCAAACTTCCTTTTGTGGCAGGGGAGGTAATGGGCGTCATTGTAGCCAAGCCTCACACGAGTTCAGTGGCCCATTATTTTCCAGCTATGGGGCAGGCTCTGTTGCCACCAATCCTAGCAGCAGAGAAAAGCCTGTAAGTCCATGGATGGCTTCCTCTCCCTCCCTCCTTCCTTCTTCCTATTGCTTGGGGAGTTGCAAATTTCCGTCGAAAGCTACACCATTTGGAAACTGTTTGTAATAATGTTCATTAAATTGTTGTGGTTATAAGGAGCCTTTGAGAAAGTCTTAATCATGAAACGGGAATATAATGCTGGCACACGCCCTGCAGGCTCCGCCCAGTTTTTTGGAAAATTCAAAATGCAACCAGTTTGGTGAACTAAGGCTTTATTGACTTCATGCACATCTTGGCAAGAAGGAAGAATATGTTGGTCTTCTTGTGAATACCCAACAATAGAAGTACTTTCTAAGCAACTGAAAGGGAAAAGAATAATATTTTTGTGAATATTTATTCAGGACTGCATACTTACCTACTTTTTACCAATGGTGTATGATCGATTCTAATTCTGTAACCTCTTCTATTTATTGCTTGTAATATTTATGAAATTAAGAATCTTTATTGAATTGAATCGTAACTGTGATAATTTGCACTATTGAGCACCTTTTGCATTTTATATAAATAAAAAAAAAATCTAAATTATAGGTTGTTGTTTCCCTCCAATAGGCAGTGCCTTTTTGCCTTTTTTTGGGGGGGGGGGAGTTAGAATGACAAAAATAATTGAACTGAATTTCCAGGAGCCCCAAAAATTACCAGAAAAAAATTCCAAACGGGTAACAGTACAGTACTATTGAAAAATCAGGGTTTTTTTAATTAAAAAAATGAAATTTATTTGTGCTGGCAAAAAAAAGGGGGGGGAAAACAGTGGAAGAGTGTTGGTGAGTCTATAAAAGGTCTCTAAATATCTAAAAACAAATCAATACGTAGTTGTCATCTCCATGGGATATGTTCAAATGTTGATAAGTTTATAAGGTCCTCAATACAATGAGTTATGGGAAGCAGGTTTTGACTTTCCAGTGCTGTAATATAAGTCTTTTAGTGATTATAAGGGCATGGAGAGGCCAATTCCATTGACCGTAGGTTAGGTTCCATGAGACAGGCAAATAATTCAAAAGTGCATACACATCGTCCAAAGTAAATGAGTATTCTAATACAAAATTAATAACTAGTAATGACTTCTTCCCCAAAGGACCAAATAATTGGACATATCCATAGCATATGCCTAAGAGATATATCTTGTACATTACAATGCCAGCAATTGGACACTGTACTTAATCCTTTACTAAAAAGGTGCTGTGGTGTCCAATATATACCTTAAGCAAGGTGGGCTGCCTTCATATGTTTTAGTGATATTTGTATGATTGTTTTAAATTTGATGATTTAATTGTTTTATTGCTTACTTTTTTTGTATTTATATCCATGTGTTTTGAATCGGCTCTGAGCCCATATATGGGGAAAGTGGACTACAAATAAAACAATATATATATATATATATATATATTTGCTGAATAAGTCACAGCTGAAGATTCTTAGAAGCCGTGTCCAATTGCTCTGGCAGAACTGGACAATCTATCACACTCTTCCATTTATCTCTGAGACTCTGCATATCATATTTAGTAACTAACATTAAATATTTATACACAAATATTGTAGGTTTCATTTTCAGGTTTGATTCAATGAAAGTTTCCAGAAGTGGAGAAGATTCTGAAGCACTCAACTCTGCAGAGCTGTATTTGAACTGAGAAATCAGGATAAGGAACAAACGGTGCCCTACCCGAATCCAGATGCAAAATTATTGCAAATAATTTTGAATTTTATAAACCTACTTCCAGCAGATTGAAAATTCACATGTATGAATGTATAGCTCATTTTCTGTGTCAGCTCAAGGGACTCTGCACTTAGTAATGAAGGCTGTAAACCTCAGCATGTTTACATGATAACAAATCTTGATGAAACTATGGCTTGGATCCTAAGGTGCCATTCCATTGACTCAGCAGAAGCTCTTCCAGGGAACAGCTTTTCCATTTGTAGAGGAAGGGAAGATAATTTTCTGCTCCCCCCTCTGGCTGTAAACTCACAATTTGTCCCACCCCCCACAGTTCCTGGGGTCCATTGATATTCAGGAGCATGATTTTGAGGGGCGGGCACAAAAGCTTGCACATGAGAGGAGTGAGACAGGGGAGCTGCCTTCCACTAGCACAATTCTGCTCTTGCGGCTTAAGATCCAAGCCTAAGTCTTTAAAGCAGTCTCAAAGGTGTTACTTTGGTATGAAAACAATGGGAAGTCACATATTAGCAGTACAGTGTGTTTTTTTAAAATATATATATATATAAGTTTTACATTTTTCACATGGTCAGGACAGTGTAAAATGCAAAACACATGCAATAAAAATCTAAACAACTAACTTTTGAAAGCATAACAAGAAATTCCATTTTTAATCAACACAGTATACCAAGGCCATTTTCACACGTCTTAACCGTTGCACAAAATCGTGCAAAACAACAGCATCTTCATGGTGCAATTTCCTTTCATGATTCCATTTCATGGTGTGATTTCTGACATCTCCAACAGGCAGGTTTTCATCATTTCCCCAAAACACAGTAAGGGGCCTCAAGGGAAGGTTCAAAAGAATGAGATTCCAAAGTCATAACTAGAGATGGGCATGAACAGCAATACAAACAAAAAAAACCATGAACAGCCCAATCTGCTGTTCGCGAACAAGCTGTTCATGAGGCCCCATTCTAAACGAACAGGTGGTCGTTGCAAGCCTCGTTCGTTGCTGCTCGTCAAGCCAGACAGTCTGGCATCTGCAATCAATTCCCTTGGCAACTTAGGCAGGGATTGTCTGAACTCTCTCTGAACTCCTGCTGTTGCCCTAGAAACCCCAATCTAAGCCCAATTTAGCTTGATAGGCAGGTCTTCCTTTCAAGTGGGGAGCTCCAAATTTGTTACAACAAGGGAGCAAAGACCAGGTGGGAAGAAGGCTCCCAGCTCTGACTTTGCAGACAGTGGAGAGGGAGAGAGACAGTTGCTGTTGGCATTTTGATAGAGTGCATTGGAGTTTGAATTTTCTTTGTGTGTAGTGGGATAGGAATCTACCCCTTCAAGTTGAAGGGCTGTTGCCAGGCTCTTGGCCAAGCTATTATTTATTATTGGTACCTTTCCTGCTGCCTGCTCAGGTAAGGTTTCTTGGAGTGGTACGGTAGGGATCTATCCCTTCAAGTTCCAGGGCTGCTGCCAGGCTCTGGGGCCAAGCTATTATTTATTATTAGTACCTTACCTGGTGCCTGCTCAGGTCAGGTTTCTGGGAGTGATGCAGTAGGGATCTTGACTTGGATGATGGCTGGAGGAGAGCCCATTGGCCACCACGAAGAGCCAACCACGAACATGTTCGTGAAGAGGGCCATGTTCATGGTTGTTTGTGAGTCTCTGTTCATAGATGGCAACGAACAACGAACATCATGTTCTTTTTTTTCTGTTTGTGCCCATCTCTAGTCACAACACCACAACACCTTCATGAGACCTCTGTAAAGAAGAATTGTAGAGTACTACATCCTCAGAAGATCTCAGCTCAACAGGAAATTCAGGGAAGTATTATTAGTATAAACAGAAATCATCTGTAAGGACCCCCCCTCCCAAATCTGTCAATTCTGTTGGGCTTTCAGCAAAGAAAACATTTTTAATATATGGGAAAAGAAAATGTAGGACAGGGGATGCAACAGCAAACCACCTCAGTTCATTTTTTGCCTTGAGGACCTTATGGAGTTGCTATGACCCCATGCAGTTTGATGACATTTTACACACAAGTAAGAAACAAATTAAGTGTGAGCATGTAGTGGAGAACAGACACATCATAGTAGCTTCACTACATTTTTAAAAAATGACTGTGGCTTCTCGTTCTAATTATGGAGAACATCAGATTCCTCTCAGTTTGCCATTCTTGTTAACAAATGCTAATCAGTCTATCTTAGATGAATGTGTGCACTACTACAGGGTGTTTTATGTGGCTCTGAAGTGTTTAATTACCTGACTATTTTGATAATGTATTCTGTTATTTGAGAGTGTTTTGATATTGTGAAGGCCAATGGCCATACACAAACAACTACCTACCTAGTGTGCACTACTAGTATGCAACAGTGAATTTAACCTGCTGTCGCTTAGGTTGCCCAGAGTTAATTTTAAAACAGAAGTGCCTGTGACAGTTCTGGAAAATACCTCAGTTCCTTTGAGTATTTTTTTTTTTAAAAAACCTATAATAATAATTGCAGCTTATTAAAAACACGAAGGGGACTCCAAACTGCTTGAACGTGTGTGGAGAAAGGCAGTCTGTAACTGAGGATTCCGTGAAACTTTACCTCAGACTAATACACTTTGGCAACTTTCCCCCTTTTCCAACGATGCCCCATGACTGTTTCCTGCAGTTCAAATATCAGGCTTCCTCTTCCATCATTTTTAATGCCTTATAAATGGTGTGTGACAGGTCATAGTGGCCCATGTCACAGACAACTGATGGTAGCCCAAGTTGAACCATACTCTTTTTGATTGCTGTCCTGTTCACTGAGGTGTGTAGCTGTATTTTCAGGTCATAAATGTTCAAGCTGAAACGAGATGTGATGTGGCATGACCCGACTCAGGTCTTGCTGAACTCCTGCTAAGCAGAGAGGATGGCGGGAGGGAAATTTAAAGTGTAGTATTAACAAAGAGGAAGAGGAGCTGATGTTTTCTTGGTCCATGTTTTTCTTCACTTGACAAATGAAACTGAAGACCACATTCAGTATACATTCAGTTGTGTGTGCACTGAATATACTTTGAGAATTTTTACACTAGGGATATGCCCTTCAAAAAATTGCATAATAGTTTCAGATCTGGATTTCCGGTAGGATGCTGTTTTGGTTATCCTGATCTATCCTAATTTGGGGGGAGTTGTCAGCAGTTCAGGATTTTTCCCAGGTATTCTTAGGGGTCTCAAAAATTTGGTATCATTATTTTTGTCACTCTCTCCCTACCCCAGGTAGCAAGATCAAGGAAGGAAAGAGGAAGCCAGCCCTGGACATACGATGCCACCACTGTTCCAGCTGGAGGCTTCATTCTGCCACCAGCATCAGTGGCAAATGAGCCTGCCCCCCAAATAGAAAGTGGCAAGCAGTCTGGTGGGCTCTTGGGCGGTTGCCACCCCCCCCCAACACACACACACCACCATCACGCTATACTGCTATAACGGTATGCCAATATGTATACCAGGTTTTCTGAATTCCCACCTTTAATTTTTTTTTATGTAAGTCTCTAGTTTCTTCCCTTGTGGAGATATAAAGGAAAAGGTATATCTCCACAATGAAAAGAAGTAGAGACTTTTTTAAACAATGAAAAAATGGGAGTTCCGAGAACCTGGAACACATCCTTTTACACTAATATATTGTCAAATGTTAAAAACAGTGGCAGGGAAGGAAACGGCCACTGTGAAAGCCATGTTCACCATCCCACCTGGCATTTTCTGGCTGGGAGGATGGGCTCTGCTGCTTCTAACACTGGCAGAGGCAAGAATCCTCCTCCAGCACAGACAATGTCTTATTTTCAGTGCAAACAATTAATTAATTACAAAAACATGGGAGAATTCATCTCTTGCGTCTATGTTTCTTGTATGGGTGAATTTATCCTGGTTCCTCTCTCATGGAACCTGCAGCTGTGGAAAAAAATGTACCCTGTGATGTTAAAATTTCCCTCATAATGTATTCATAAAACTTCCAGATATCTGGGTCTATTTTCCACTTTGCTTTGTGAATGTTAGATTTATGATCTGTGAATTATCAAGAGTTAAGCTCACACTAGTCTCATCCCTGACTTGAATACCTCAGGCAAGCGCAATCTTGTCAGACCTCAGAAGCTAAGCAGGATCTGTCTTTATTAGTAATTGGATGGGAGACCTCCAACCAAGACCAGGGTTGCAGACACAGGCAATGGCAAATCACCTCTGTTAAGTTTCTTGCCTTGAAAACCCCAGCATGGGGGAGGGGGAGTCACCATAAGTCAGCTATGACTTGACAGCACGTTCCATCACCACCAAGCTCAAACTGCCTTTTTTGTTAATCATACAGGTTTCAACTTGTTCCATTTCTGTGTGGTGTTGCAATAACACCACACATTTGGGAAATGATTTGCCCTGCCAGAAAGGGGCATTTAAACCCCTCGATCCACAAACCATGAATTGGTTCGTAACTGGGCCAGTTCCATGCCAGTTCATGGTTCGTGGTCCGTGGAATCCCCACGAACCATGAACCCCATGGTTCAGTTTTTTTCTGGTTCGTGCCCATGTCTATTCAGAAGACGGATTCTGACATTTGCTAGACTTTATGTGGCCATCATGTCAATACAGGAGGCTTGTCTTTAATTAATATTGAAATAACACCAAGGGCTCTTACGGGCTGTTGTTTCTTCAGCACTGATGGTCTGCAGTTTACTCGCATTGGCACCAGGATTGTATATATTCTTTTGAGCTGAATAATCTTGAAGCCATTTAGCTTGTAGAATTAAATTGCTTGGAGCACTATAAAAATATCATTGAGAACATGCGGTTTTTAAACTCTCTTTTCGAATTGCTACCAGCTGCTGCTTCTTGCCACCTAGGGCACCTACAGACTGGTTATACTCATAGTGGTAGATGTTACTCGTGCATAGTGGTAGATGTTACCAGTGCTACCAGTGGTAGATGTATATCGCTGCCATTCTGGTGATGCTAGTTTCAAGTGGGACAGGCCAGTGAGATAGCAGAAAATGCCAAAGCCGTAAAACTGATCAAGGTTTCTGCAATGTGGGAAAGTACAGGCATTACTCTAGGCTGCCATAACTGATGCCTTATATGTCACTGGCAATGGGTGGCACCCTTCCCTCATCAATCTTGTTATTCCCAATACTCCATCTTCCAAGTTTGAAAAGCCATGCAAACTCAGCCCACAAGAAGGCCTCTTTGTCTTTAAATTTCAGTTCACATTCTTTATACACGTGCACATATTTGCTTTTCCTTAAGGCATAAAATTCTGCTTTTTTCTTTGTCTTCTCTTCCCCCTGCTGTAGGCTTCCCAAGTTCCCAGTGGGTAAAACAATGATGGGGAGGAGGGTGACACCTAGCATCCCAATCTAGTGATGTCACTTCCTATGTGACCACAAGTGATGTAATTGTTTTGCATGAATGCTAAAAAAAATCCCCAGCAATGTGCTGATGTCACTTCTGGTCACATGGGAACTGATGTCAGCACATTGCAAGTGATGTCATTATGTCACTGGTGAGGACCCCCCCCACACACTGTTTTGGTGAGTCTCCTGCCAGTTGCTAGCCTTGTATTGGAAGCCCTATCTGTTCTTCCTTGTGCCTAACTTCTATGCAATTATAACCGAATTATGATGTATCCACAATACAGATACCCACATTATTGGGTGCTTCTGTAATGTCGTTAACTCTACAGTAGCTTGAATTTTGTCATGTACAGCTTGTCCAAGACTGAAGAACTGTGATAAAATAAATGGTACCATACTGAACTTTTTACCTGCTATACAGGTATTACAAACATTGACCCCTTCAGGTCATTTGTGTGGTATCAAATTATGAAGTAAGACTATACTAGATAATCAGATAAAGGAGACAAGGAAATTATAAACTACTCTCTCCACCACTGGGGTGGTGCATTTTCATTGGCAAAGTGATAGATTGCTGACTATGGTTACCAGGATCAATACGCAATCGCGGTTAACTGATAGTGTCATGTCTGCATCCCTGCATCCATGTCATTGTTTTAAGTGTTGATAATTGCTAATACTGTGCCTTGCTAATTGCTAATACTGTGCTTTGATTTCAGGTTGCAAATGATCTAATCATCACTTTTGTTTCTCTCCCTCTACCAGCCTGAGAACACAGCTGTGTTATCTCTTTCTTTGAAGTTCACTGAAATGACCTTGTACTGTCTGAAATGTTGCCGTTTCTCTGTATGTTTTTTTGTCTCGTCTAGCTAAACTCCAGAAGAAGTTCCCTGACTCCTTGCCGTGCAATTCTGTGGTCTAGCTGGGGGTGTGTGTGTGGATGTTTGAGTATTTAGAACTGTATTTTCCTCAAGTCTCTATTCCCATCAAGGAAGTGTGTACTGCTTGGATGCTCTTTTGCCTCTGAGTAAATCTATGGACATATATATGGAAAGAACTGGATTTCTGAATAAAAACCATTTGACCAAGAACCTGTGTCTTGCTGCAATGGTCCAGGGATCTGTCTACCATATCCTGTCATCCACAGCCTGACAGATAGTACAAAAGATTGATCACTCCACCCCAAAATTAAGACATTAAGATTAAGACATGGTGGCACATAGCCAACAAAAAGTCAGCAGAATTCATGTTCATTAAGCAGTGTTGCTTTAATACAAGAGCTGTTGCAAAAGTCATAGTGCTGTAGTGCAATTCTTGAACACTTGTGAATGCTTAGCATGTCCTGCTTTGAAAATGCTTTCTTGATCTTCATTATTAAATCATAAATTAAAATTGGGGGGCATATATTTAGATTAGCTTTCAGTTGTTAGCAAGCAAGATTTGGTTCCAGTAGACAAACTAGATATCCAGGGTATGAGTTTTCGAAGATCAAAGCTCCCTGAGTGAAGTGCCTTGTGCAAGCTAGACGTAAGTCACCAGATACAGTGAGGTTTTTCTTACAAAACAGTTTATCTCAACTTTTTAAAAGAAAAAATAGAAAAGAGTCCAGTAGCACCTTTAAGACGAACCAACTTTACTGTAGCATAAGCTTTTGAGAATCACAGTTCTCTTCATCAGATGCATCTGAAGAAGAGAACTGTGATTCTCGAAAGCTTATGCTACAGTAGTCTTAAAGGTGCTACTGGACTCTTTTCTATTTTTGCTACTACAGACTAACACGGCTAACTCCTCTGGATATTTTAAAAGAAAGCGTCTTAAACATTTACATGAATGGCTGTTGGATACATACTGATGTCCACTAGGACTAATTGGAGATAAGGCCCAAAATGGAATCTGGTCAAAAGATCCGAGCTCTGGCAAGCTTTCGCAACTCGTATTATTTCATGATATATTGGGGGATAAGGAAGGGAAGGGGTAGCTTCTGATAAATCAAAATTGTCCTGATGCATTTCAAGACACATTTAAGTCCTGGTACCTTTCATGTTAGCAATGCCTCAGTATAAATTCTCTGTATCCAGATGCCCACCCCAACCTGGATAGCCCAGGTGAGCTTGATATCGTCAGATCTCAGAAGCTAAGCAGGGTCGCCCTTGGTTAGTAATTAGATGGGAGACCTCCCACGAAGACCAAGGTTGCAGAGGCAGGCAATAGCAAACCACCTGCGATAGTCTCTTGCCATGAAAACCCCACTAGGGGTCATTGTAAGTCAGCTATGACTT
The DNA here is from genome assembly GCF_028583425.1 of Eublepharis macularius. Taxonomy (NCBI): domain Eukaryota; kingdom Metazoa; phylum Chordata; class Lepidosauria; order Squamata; family Eublepharidae; genus Eublepharis; species Eublepharis macularius. The sequence continues at coordinate 18,400,823 of NC_072793.1, read as the reverse complement.
GAGGGCACCACATACACACCTCCAGGTGCCCATCATTATAACAGGTAAGATAGAAAGAGTTGTGACCGGGTGAAGTGACCGGGTGAGGGAAGACTCCTGCTTCTCCAGTTGTGTACTCTGGTCTGTTTCCCTAGGCAGCTAAGGCAGAGATAAAAATGAACCAAGTGCACAAACACGATGATTACTTTTGTTTGCTTCTCCATTCTCGACGTCTGAGAGCAGCCTTATTTCCACTGTGAAAGGAGAGGGTATTCTCCCCTTCTCTATTACACGGTTCGTCTTCCACAACAGTACCATCAACTTGGCACTAATGGAGTAGGACAGGCCATGGAGAATTACCTTTGCCCTTCCTTTTGCTTTGTCTTGCCCTTTTTGAGCCTTGGCATTGCTAGAGCGTGACCAAAACACACAAGCCTTTATCTAAAGTCTATTCCCTTCTTCCATAAAGTTACTACTTGGTAATGTGATGTTTTTATTCATGGACCGCATATACTCACCTACAACTAGAAGACAAAAGGAGATTCTGCAGGAAATTGACTTCAAGTGTTTGTTTTGGATTACATTCATTCAGAAGAAACATGCTAAACTTGTATTTTAATCCCTTAAAATGTTTTCCCTTATCAAAATAGCCAAACTATCACGAACTCAAATGAATGCTGAAAAGGTGCAAACATTTATTTGGATGGAATTTCCACTTCGAAACCCCAGTGATTATAATTTCCATTTTAAAATGGAGTGTGAAACCGCTACAAAATTAAGGCATCCCTCCGATAGTATCAGTTTCTTACTTTTCACAAACATATGACCCGAGTTTGCTAGTTAAATGCATTATTACTCACCAAGGAACACTTTTCATGAGGTTTTTCTCTTTTTTCCCCCCAAAGATAAAACTCTTTTTGAAACACCAAAAGCAAAAACATCGGCTTGTGGTTAAAGTCTTTGACTGGGGATCCAACGCAGTGAACGGTGTTAGCTAATTGTAAGTGTGCAGTGGTGACACAGGTTCACTTGACACGGGAATATCAAGTGTTCGCGCAAGTTCCTGCAGCTGTGAGTCATTATTTCCAGTGGCAGTGGAAAACCATTGAGACATCTCGAGGGAAATAGTGTGGAATGTTGTGGCAGGTATAATATTAACCCTTGCCATCACTCTCTCTGAAATATTTAGCAAAGGCCAAACTTTAATGGTTTGAATGTCTGCCAAGTTTTAGAAAATGAAGACCAGTAGCATTCAAGGCAAACCTGAAAAGAAAGAAAGTTATAAACTAGTGAAGCTATAACGATAAACAGTTTTGATTCTGTTTCATGCAAACGTAATGTCTTAGTCATTACAGTGTAAAGTGAATAGTGGCTTGTATCCTAAGACTGTTCTGCCAAGTTTGATGGTATCGTCTAGCCCTAGGAGCCTGCCTCCGATGGAAGAAGCCCTTCTGCTGATCGAATGGCCTCTTCCATGCAAATAAGGCTCCCTGGGAGGAAGGCTTTGGACTTGGCTGAGTGGAGTAGTAGAATAAAAGTCAGTGTTGATTGATGGGATTGCCACATTTACTGGGTTTCAGACTTCTTCCCTAAATGCTCAGAGCCAAGCTACAAGTGACGCCTGACACAGGTTGGACACTTGTCAGCTTCCCTCAAGTTTTGATGGGAAATGTAGGCGCCCTGGTTTTACAGCTTGGCTCTCCATTACAGTTGCAAGACCAGGATGCCTACATTTCCCATCAAAACATGAGGGAAGCTGACAAGTGTCCAACCTGTGTAAGGCATCACTTGTAGCTTGGCTCTCAGGGATCCATTTCTTTTCCACATCAACATTCCCATCTCGGAGTCTCTGCTGCATCATCTGACACCGAGCCCCTATGCATTGCAGAAAGTTCTAGAACACATTCCTTGGGCACATATTAACACTAGCCAGAGATATTGGGATCCACTGTCACGACTATGCATGAACTAAGATTAAACCTGAGAACAAATTCAACATTCCCATGCTGCATTTCAGGAAAAAAACGGTGTGTTTCAGGTACGCTTGTTTGCTATGATTTGTTATTATTTAGAATGTATCTAATTTTATTCTACTTTCTAGGCCAAAGAGAAACTTTCACTGAAGAAACTCAGAGAAGCTTTGAAGGAGGTTTCACTTTATTGAAAGAACTGATCCCCCATACTTCTGTAAAACTCAGGCCTCTTACAGTAGAACAAGGAACAAGATTTAGTTTATACAACACACTTTCAACAAGCTTATCTGCTTAGCTTGTTAGTTCTGACGACTTACTTAAATATCACAGGACTGTCGTTGTTTCAAGTGTTTTAAGTTTTAAATCTTTGGGGAAATTGTAGGGGCTTTTTGAGTTGCCGTGGCCTTTTGTTGATTTAATTTATTTGTTGTTTTTATTTTTTTAAGCTATTTTTGATACATGCTTATTGTTTTAGTTTCATTTGCATTTTTGCTGCTTGCAGTGAAGTCTTTTTAGAGTTTTGTCGAAGGCTTTCACGGCCGGAGAACGATGGTTGTTGGGGGTTTTCCGGGCTGTATTGCCGTGGTCTTGGCATTGTAGTTCCTGACGTTTCGCCAGCAGCTGTGGCTGGCATCTTCAGAGGTGTAGCACCAAAAGACAGAGATCTCTCAGATCTCTCATCTCACTGAGAGATCTCTGTCTTTTGGTGCTACACCTCTGAAGATGCCAGCCACAGCTGCTGGCAAAACGTCAGGAACTACAATGCCAAGACCACGGCAATACAGCCCGGAAAACCCACAACAACCATTGTCTTGAGCCTTTTTCATAGAAGGTCAAGATTTTACATTTGTCATTTTACAAATAAAATAATTAAGCAAGTTTAAATGAAGAAGAAGCTCTCTGTACTTCATTGACAATATCATGCATCTAAACAGAGTAGACTTACTCTGCGTTCTTTACACTTTGCACTGACCTAGAAGCATTTTGAAATATATGCAAACTATGTTCTTTCCTTTCTTGTAGAACATCAGGGACTGGGAAGGATGGCATTGCTTTCTTTAAAATAAATACCTTGAGAAGTTCATTGGAAGAGGGTTTTTTTATTACATTCAGGGGGGTGTGAGTGGCAGAGTTAAGAAGAATGTTTCCCTCACAATGACTAACTAGTCTGGTTGCCCTCCCAAATGGCTTGGTTCACTTGCTTGAATCTTCTTTGGTGAATCTGGCTTGAAACATAACTGAAATAAAGATGGAATGGATAGATCAATTATACCTCCTCTCTGGATTCTTCTTTTTATTTGCTCATCGGTGACAATTGGAAAAATGTAAGATCAGGTCACAGAAAAGCAACCTAATCAGCTCTATATCACTAAGTGACCAGCTCCTCCCATATCTTAAGCTCAATTTCATACCAGAACTGAAGAGGAATATGTCATGGTTGGATCAACTTTAGAATCATTGCAATGGCTGCTTCCACACACATTGGATAATCCACTTTCAATACTCTTTAGTGAAGATTTGAAACTGATTTTCCATGTGTGGAACAAAAAATCCACTTCTAAAGGATTACGAAAGTGCACTGAAAGTGCATTATTCAACGTGTGTGGAAATGGCCAATCACATATTATTGCAAGGAGATGATATGAGTGGCTTTTTATCTGCTCTAACTCTACAATCCTGCCTACTCCAGAGGTCTCAATCTTGAAGGCTACATTTATCCTATAGGGCCTTTTCGAATGATGTCCTGTATAAGCAGTTTCCCAGTGTCTTATAACTAGAGATGGGCACGAACAACAATATGAACAAAAAAAAAAAACCACGAACAGCCCAAATTGCTGTTCGCGAACGAGCTGTTTGTGAGGCCCCATTCTAAACAAACAGGTGGTCGTTGCAAGCCTCGTTCGTTGCTGTTCGTCAAGCCAGACAGTCTGGCACCTGCAATCAATTCCCTTGGCAACTTAAATCAAAAAGAGTCCAGTAGCACCTTTAAGACTAACCAATTTTATTTTAGCATAAGCTTTCGAGAATCAAGTTCTCTTCTTCAGATGCCTGATACAGAGACTGGTCAAACACAGAAGAGCAGAGGGAAGACAACTTAGGCAACTTAGGCAGGGATTGTCTGAACTCTGTCGGAACTCCTGCTGTTGCCCTGGAAACCCCAATCTAAGCCCAATTTAGCTTGATAGGCAGGTCTTCCTTTCAAGTGGGGAGCTCCAAATTTGTTACAACAAGGGAGCAAAGAGCAGGGGGGGGAGGGGGGCTCCCAGCTCTGGCTTTGGAGTGGGACAGACAGCTGCTGTTGGCAATTTGATAGAGTGCATTGGAGCTTGAATTTTCTTTGTATGTGGTGGGATAGGGTTCTACCCCTTCAAGTTCCTGGGCTGCTGCCAGGCTCTGGGACCAAGCTATTATTTATTATTGGTACCTTTCCTGCTGCTTGCTCAGGTCAGGTTTCTGGGAGTGGTGCAGTAGGGATCTTGACTTGGATGATGACTGGAGGAGAGCCTGCTGGCCCCCCACGAACAGCCAACCATGAACATGTTTGTGAACAGGGCCATGTTCATGGTTGTTTGTGAGTCCCTGTTCGTGGATGGCAACACACAACGAACATTATGTTCATTTTTTTTTCTATTCGTGCCCATCTCTACTTATAACCATCTACTATGCTCTTGAACTTACTAAAAGGCTGTCTAGATCATTTTCAATCCCATTTGCGTGCTGCGCTCATCAGGCACTCAGTGCTGGAAGGCTCTCTCATCAATGCCCCAGCTCTCTCAATTTGTAATAGGTTTCCCATGATGTGCAAAGGCCTGCTACTTGGAAGTATATTATGTGCTCCCAAGCACATTGCTACACAAGCCTCAGTGAGCATGTGTTCAGATGTCTACAAGAACACAGCGTATTCTTCTTATATGGAATGGCATCAAGTGAGCCATGGTCTCTGTAAACACCCCTAGTGTCAGGTTGTAGCATAGGTCTCTTTAACCTTTCCTTGGACAAGGCCATGCAAACGCATCTGTGGTTATCATTGCCTCGCGAATATCTACATTCTTTACAAATCAGTGAAATAGACTTCTGCTCAGTACTGATCACCACATTCACGATTATATTATATTTGATGTTTAGCAATGCTCACTTCAGCACTATGAAAACAAAGTGATGTGGATAAGCCACTATTAACCAAAGAAGAGAAGACACGGTTACTATAATAGTGTTATAGCTTTTATAAGACTCAATTTTTGATATCATTAATAAAGCCAAATGGGAGAGGTGGGGGTCACATATGGCGGCAATACACTTTAATTGAGTGCAATAATTCTCCTTTTCCTGAGGTAAATGCACTACGACAGATTCCTCTTTGGAGATTTTAAATGTTTTCTGGAATCGTTCTCAACGGTGCCAGTCGGGCTCTTTTGTGGACTCCTAGTGCCCTCTTTGGGAACATTAAAGTACTGCACATACCAAGCCAGGCACAACACTTGGCCACTGGTTGCTCACATACTGAAACACAACTGCTGCAAGAGTGGAAGAGGCAGCTGTGACCTTGACACCAAGTAAAATCACCCTAAGGCATATGGGGAATGCTGAGTTTTTTCATGATTGCTCTCATGATAGGAATAAAAAAGCACTTTGCGTATCCTTTTCACATGGCAGTTGTCACCTGTGGGGGTGAAACTGATGTGTGTTAATTGATGTGTGTTTAAAATGGAATGGTTTGTCTTAAACAAATTAGATAATGTATCATTTAGGTATTTGTTGGATTTATACTCCACTTTTATGACAAATTGGAAATATATAACAACTAATGGCAACATACTAGTCATTTGCAGAGGAAGGGGACAGCCAGGTTTTACTTTGGGAAAGAAGAGACACCCCACCGCCACCATCTATTCTGGAGAAAATGGCATTCTTCAGTAGAGTGAATGCATTGGAAATGGAGAAGAGAGGATTCAAGGCGGGCACCAAACCTGGAGAATTGGATTTTAGTCTTTGCCCCGAAGGACTCAGGGCCAAGCTACAAGTGACGAATGACACTTGAACGGCAAGTGGATTGAGTGGAGGGCAAGTGAACAGGGAGAAATACACTTGCCGTTCAAGTGTCATTCATCATGTGTAGCTTGGCCCTCAGTCTAAGTAGCTTCTGCAGATGAAGTTGCTACTCTCAAAGAAAACTCAGCTTTGTAAGAGATTGAGATCGGAATCTGGATTTCAAAATATTTTTTTTCATTTATATATATATATATATATATATATATATATATATATATATATATATATACACACACACACACACACACTTCAAACCAGAAATGTTCCTACTAAATATAATGCTGGAGGAGATAAATAGGGGAAATAGATATTTGATAATCCATATAATAACAGCAGCAAGAATGGTATATGCCAGATATTGGAAAAATACAGATATACCAACAAAAGAAGAATTGATAGACAAAATCTTAGAGACGGCAGAACTGGACACACTGACAGAACTAATAAAATTAAAAAGGAAACATGATGGGAAACAAAAATGGACCCTGCTCTATAGATGGGTTGAATGGAAGTATAACATAGGGACATAACTGTACATTAGCAAAACACAATTAAATGAACAAGGAAAGGAAAAAAGTACTAGAATGAAAGAAAGTCGACTTACAGTGATAATAGCATAATGAAAAATAATATAACTATGATGGAATTTGTAGAGACAAAATGAAATGCATGGTATATATCATGTAACCAAAAAAGTAAGATTTTTGATTAACTCTGCTATCAGAATAAGCTAGAACTAAAAACTAATTTTTAAAAAAGTGTTTTTTTCTAAGTCACTCCTTTTCAGGTTCAAGTTCTGTCTTGCCTTTCACCTTTATTTTCACTCTCTAAGATGTGGATCCGAAAGAAATGGTAGAAGAGTCCTGCAAAGGTGTCCTGGTGACATAAAGTGTCTGATGACAACTTCATTCCCCTGACCACACCTGGTGTTTGGGTGATTTTCAGAGGTCTCAGAGCTGGCCCAGGTGTTGCGGGGCTTTGGATGAAAGATTATATTGATGTCCCCCAATTCAGTAGAGAGAAAAGGAACAACTATAGAATTGATGTTAACTTTTATCAACTGGATCTTTGAAACAAACATTGTAAAATAAAAGATATTTCATTACATTTTTTAAAGGTTTTTCATTATTCCTAACGTAATTTTTGAGCTGTAACCTTTTGCACTAGGCCATAAGTTTCTACAGCTGTGCTGTATGGGCTTTTGCTTCAGCAAAACTGGGCAATACATTTTGTTTAAGACAAAGTTTTGAAATGATTCGAAGCTCTGAGCCTTGGGGAATCTACAACTCAGCCCATTCCGCTGGGGATAAAGGTGCTTTCTAGGCAGGTTTGAGCCCTGCCCACTCTGTCATAATGAGAACTCAAGCAACTTGGAGCATTTTTCCAAGCTTTCTCACCCCAGGGGAGGATCAGTCATGCTATAGCTGCTCCCAACTTGGCCTAGGAACTGATGTTCTCTGGGAATTCTATGCTCAGTTTTTTTGGCCCCAGCTTATTCACCCAGAGCAGAAATGAGGTAGACAGTAAGCAATGTCAATGCTAGGCAGAGAAGAGCCATCATAAATGCTGGAAGCCTCCAATGACCAATAATAGGTGGCAGGGGAGAAAGAGGCTTTGCCCCTGGAAAGATGCCACTCATGCCCCATAACAGACAGCTGTGACCTCAGAGTGAAGATACTTTTGGAGTAGGAAGGCATGAGTGGGAACGCGTAGTGCCAGAGCATGCTGGAAAAGAGGCAGCTCAGCAAAAGCAAGCAATATCTTCCCACTGGGAGCAACCCTCTGAAATATATCTCACCGTGGCTTCTCAAGCATAATCTGTTCCTAAATTAACCCTAACAATTTCCCAAGAATTTGTATAAGAGAGGGAGACAGGTGTCTTGTTTGATGGAGCTTTGATATATTCTAAATATTCCAGATAAACATTTAAAAGATCAGAAGCATATGCAGCGATCTGTTGATAACCCACAAATCCTTACCTTCCAATCATAGAACATTTCCAGCAGATACAAAAATTCATGCATAGCTTTTATTCGACCAGCCATTCATTTCTAGGACCAGGCTGCAAGTTCATCATGGTGGAAAGCACCTAATCTCTGCCCCACCCCCACCCTCACAAGGAGCTAATGCCACTGTAGACCCATGGAGGAAGGAAGGAAGGAAGGAAGGAAGGAAGGAAGGAAGGAAGGAAGGAAGGAAGGAAGGAAGGAAGGAAGGAAGGAAGGAAGGAAAAATGAGACACCTAGGCAGATTTTGCGGGTGCTGGCACAGTGCTTTCTCAATCCCTCGGGCTTGCTCTCCTTTCTGGACATACAGCCCATCTGTAGTGGATACCAGAGTCTCATCAGCCACAAGGGTGAGAGTGGTTGGCTGTGGAGGTGCCTCTCACCCGGGCAGGCTCAGCTAGTGGGCATGTACACCCCTCTCCCTCCATCCCCCATGCTTCTGCTAGCCCAACTACAGGTGCCAGCAGTGGCCTTTCAGTGGCTCAAGGGTCGCTGTGGATCCCAGAACAGAGAAGGAAGAGGCGCTGTGGGGCTTTGGGGGACCTATCAAACTCTGGCACCCTAGGCGACTGCCTGGATTGCCTATATGTCCAGCCTGTCGTATGTTTACTCCTTTAGAAGGAAGAAGGCATGAGAACTGAGCCAAAAAAGCACTATATATAAGCATGCCCACCCCTTCACACTATGTTTGTGCATTTCATCCTTCTCTGGTAGTACAGCAATGCAGGGCTAGAGTCACCATTCAATGTCAGCTCAATCAGAATTTTGGAGCTGAATTCTCTAATCAAGGTTGTTAAGCTTTTTTTGACCTATTCTTCACTACAGAGCACTGCACAGGGTAGGTTTGCTAGCCCCCAGTGGGGGCAGGGAATCCCCATCCCAGTGCTTGTTTCCCAGTGGGAAGTGGGAGAAAATGTTTTTTAAAAAGTCATCAGACTGACGGTGTGACTTCACTTTCAGGGAACCCCAGAAGTGACATCAGTCCTTCCTAGGAATCTCTGGAAACTCTATGGTCACAACCTCCCATGTCTCCCACTAGTTGCCTGGCCACGGTTCGAAATCTTAGCACAGAGGAAACAAATTATTTCAAGTGGCTTGGGTATTGGCTGACTATGCACTAACTAAATCAAAAAGAGTCCAGTAGCACCTTTAAGACTAACCAATTTTATTGTAGCATAAGCTTTCGAGAATCAAGTTCTCTTCGTCAGATGCATGGTATAGAAACTGGTCAAATATAGAAGAGGAGGGGGGAGAAGGGGAGGAGAAAGAAGATGCAGTTAGGGGGGGAGAGGGAGGATGCAACCAAAACATTCCTTTGCTAGTAAATGTAAACATCTCCTCTTGGTATGGAGATTAATTGGCTTGTGTGAGGCTTCAAAGGAGTTTGCCGTGTTGGTTTGTAGCAGCAAAACAGCCAGACCATCCAATTCCAATGTAGTATAAGCCTTTGATAACCACAGCTCTCCCCGTCAGATACATCTGACAAAGAGAACTGCGATCCTCGAAAGCTCACGCCAGGTGCCACTGGGCTCCCCCAGACCCCGCCTCTGTAAAGGAAATCTGTTACCTGTGGTAATGTGATAACCATTCATAGTCCCTATTCAGTCCCAGCTTGACAGAGTCAAATTTGCATATGAATTCCAGTTCAGCAGCCTCCCGTTGGATTTTGTTTTTGAAAGGTTTCTGTTGAACTACAGCAACCTTTAAGTCTTTGATGGAATGTCCTGGTAGATTGAAGTGTTCTCCCACTGGTTTCTGGACGTTTCCATTTCTAATGTCAGATTTGTGTCCATTTATTCTTTTGCGTAGAGGTTGGCTGGTTTGTCCAATGTACAGAGCAGAAGGACATTGTTGGCACATGAGGGCATATATCAGATTGGAGGATGAGCAGCTGTAAGAGCCAGAGACACTGTAGTTGATGCCATTGGGTCCTGTAATTGTATTCCCTGGGTAGATATAGGGGCAGAGCTGGCATCTGGGTCTGTTGCAGGGCCTGGTACCTGTGCTGGTGACTCTGATGGCCGATTCATGGTTGTGAGTGAGAAGTCGTTTAAGGTTAGGGGGCTGTCTGTAGGCAAGGAAAGGTCTTCCACCCAGAGCTTCTGAGAGAGAGGTATCATTTTCCAGGATGGGTTGTAGCTCCCTGATGATACGTTGGATGGGTTTGAGCTGGGAGCTATAGGTGACAACCAGTGGTGTTCTGTTGTTGGTTCCTTTAGGTTTGTCCTGGAGCAGACTGTTTCTGGGTACTAGTCTGGCCCTGTTGATTTGTTTCTTCACTTCATTTGGTGGGTACTGTAGTCCCAAAAATGCTTGTTGTAAATCTCTTAAGTGTGAGTCTCGGTCGAGAGCACTGGAGCAGATACGGTTGTAACGTAAGGCTTGGCTGTAGACAATAGACCGAGTGGTATGTTTGGGGTGGTACCTGGAGGCATGTAAATATGAGTATCGGTCTGTTGGTTTCTGGTATAAGGTGGTGTTTATTTGTCCATTATGTAGTTGTACAGTGGTGTCCAGGAAGTGTACCTGTGCACTAACTAGTATTCATAACAGCAGAAGCAGTGTAGATTTGGGGTAACGATATGATGAGTGAGCATCCTGAGGTTTCAGTAAGGGGAGGCCTGAGCCTGAGGGAAATGGTGAAGGGAAATGGACTCCCTTCAGCATTATTGAAGCTCAAGGTATTCCATCTTAGGAAGATGGTGGTGTAGCTTGACCCTCATTGACACATTTTTAAGGTGTGGAGATAATACAAAGTGAGGAATTCTTTCAAAAATCTTTGGGGGGAAAAAGAGCTTCCTCCTAAATTGTCTATGCATCTCCTTGTTTGGACCACTCAATCTCATTGCAAATGGCATCCAAAAAAGATAATGTGGAAATCTTTAAAGGAATGGAAATTCATGATTGCTTTATGTAGGTGTAAAACCTAATTGATTAATGTTCTCTGCATGTGGAAGCAGGTTCCTGCTGTTATATTTGCCGTACCAAATAAAGAAAATGAGGTGTTAGGTCATGGTTTTTAAAAGCATGACGTAGGGTAACATTTGTATAGAAACAGAGTGTAAGGCAAAAACATGTTCCTGTCCACTGGTTATTGACACACATTAGAACGAAGTTTTAAAAGGGTACCATATTCTTCCACAGAAAAAGAACGAGAATATGGCAGAACAGCTATAATGTATTATCTACCAAGCTCAGGTTCAAATAATGCGATATATACTTTGTTATTTATCTATGTTATTTATTTATTTATCTATTTATTTAGTTATCTATTTATAATAACATATTTATCTATGTTATTTATTTATACGAATATTCGTATGTACGAATATTCAGTCCATCGTGAAACTCATTTTTTCCATTGTGATCATAAGTACTCTTGTTATAATTTAAAGTTTGTTGATGGTTTTATTGCTCTTAGCTTCCTATGCAGTTGTAGTCATTTTACAGGGTTTATATATCATATTGTTTTCAAGTGCATTCCTTTCTCAAGATATTTGGACCTCCGATCTGAGTCCAGTTGCCATCATCACAGTGAATATGAAGGAGACTCTATTTCCTTAAACAGATCTCTGTTGGAAACTTAACAGCAGTAAAAATGGAACAGAATGAAAAAAAAAGACCCTATCATTCACTGGAAAGGAGTTTACCCACATTTCAGTAAGCTAAAACCTCCAGCTCAACTTCCGTTCAACATCTGGTTTAGCAATTCGTTGAAAAACAACACAATATTCCCTGCTGATTTCAGTACAACAACACAAATTTCTCCAATACTGCCCAATAGCAGGAAGTACCCTGCTGAGCTGCAGACCTTAACCCCATGTATGTTCAGTGACTTGCTCCCATGCCAGTCTACGAACTCTCTCTGTTGTGCATGAAACACTCTGAGGCTTTTACTCTTGGGATTCACAAAGGGCAATTTTGTTGAAATAGGAAAATTTACAGGAAGGTAGGAGAGAAAGATAAGCTCGATGCCTTGATGAGTGCTATCAGCTCTTTTGTTTGAAGCTTGATAAGTATATAAAATAGGATATGGATAACACAGAAATATTAGATAAAATATGGAATCACGTATGAGGCATGTAATGTTGAAGCCATGTCTTGCAATTGATTTATGTTTGAACAGCGCTTGAGGGTCAGTGAGGCATAGTGGTTAGATTGTCAGTCAGGAGGACTGGGGACAAACTCCCACTCAGTCAGAAAGCTGAGTAGGTAATCTGGGCCAGACACTTTTCTCAGCCTCTCTTGTGGTGCAGAATCTTTGTTGCAGTCCTAAGCGATTGTTAAGTGTTGGCCTGATAAAGCCTCTCGCAGTGATTGAATAAAATACTTAATGCCAGACAGCATGATGCAAAATGAAAAACAGAACCATTTGCTGAACTGCTCTGCTTTGTTTGTAAAAGCCTATGGACAGGGTCGTATTATTCATAAAGCTGACTAGGCCGAAGCCTAGAGCCCCCGCAAGGAGTAGGGGACCATCATTTTTTTTGGGCTGAGGCACACCCCCACATAAATTACAATTGATTCTCTTATATAACCTCAATTAATAAGACAATTATGTTTTCCTGATTGAAGTGAAACAAATGGTCTCTCATATTAAAACAATTATCCATAAATTATATATTTTTAATAAATAATAAAAATGTTATTCACTTCAAATTATTACAGTATTGAACAATTATACCCCCAAAATGTGCTTTCCTGAAGAGTTCTACTCGTGCAATATTTTTTTTTTTTAAATGTGAATAGAATTCTTCGGGAGACCCTTGAAATGGATATAGGGCTATGCACTGCAGTCTAGTACCTACTGTACCAGAGTCAGGCTGTCAGCTGTAGTGGGGTGAAAGACTGAAGAGCCAGAGGGGGCCAAGAATACCGGAAAGCCTATGGGCCTGGCCATGGGTTAATACAACCCTGCCTAGGGAGAGAAGGAATTGGAAGCCTAGGAAATAAGGCTACAAAGGTGAAGTAAAAGGGAAAGGTGAACATAGCCAGGAACTGCATTTGTTGTTGTTATGTGCCGTCAAGTGACCTAGTGGGTGATCTCCGTCTAAAATCTAAGGGTGCTGCCTCTCTGCTGAACTTGCTAGCCTTATCAGCAACCTTTGACACAGTGAACGGTACCATCCTGTTGCAATATTTGGAGGCAGAAGCCAGGGTTAAGGGATATGATTTGGACTGGTTCAAATTGTTCCTAAAGGACAGGACTGAGGGCCAAGCTACACATGACGAATGACACTTGAACGGCAAGTGTATTTCTCCCTGTTCACTTGCCCTCCACTCAATCCACTTGCCGTTCAAGTGTCATTCGTCATGTGTAGCTTGGCCCTCAGAAGGTTGTGGTTAGACACAAGTTTTCTATGTTGTGGGATCTAGCTTCTGGAGTTCCACAAGGCTTAGTGTTCTCCCATGCTATTCAAGTGCTGTGTAAAGCCCTTGTTTGTTATGTTCCATCAAGTCGCCTCTGAACTATGGCGACCCTATGAAGGAAAGACCTTCAAAATGTCCTATCATTAACAGACTTGCTCAGATCCTGCGAACTGGAGGACATGGCTTCTTTCATTGCGTCAAGCCATCTTGTTTTAGGTCTTCCTCTTTTCCTACTACCTTTCACTTTTCCTAGCATTATTGACTTTTCCAGGGAATCTTGTCTTCTCATGATGTGACCAAGGTACGATAGCCTTAGTTTTGTCATTTTAGTTTCTAGGGAGAATTATGGCTTGATTTGATCTAGTACCCACTTACTTGTCTTTTTGGCCATCCATGGTATTTGCAAAACTCTCCTCCGGCACCACATTTCAAATGAATCAATTTTCTTCCTGTCAGCTTTCTTTACCGTCCAACTTTCACATCCATACATGGCAATGGGGAATACCATAGTTTGGATTATCTTTCCATGTCTAATAGAGGCTGGGCTCCTGTCAAATTCTTTTAAGGGAGCAATAATATCCACTGGTCCTTATGCATTTATTCAGAGAGCCCAGTTTTCCCTGGAGATTATCTTTGTGGTGAACATAAGAACGTAAGAACAGAAGAGAAGCCATGTCGGATCAGGCCAATGGCCCATCCAGTCCAACACTCTGTGTCACACAGTGGCCAAAAACCAGGTGTCCTCAGAAGGTCTGCCAGTGGGGAAGGGACACTAGAAGCCCTCCCACTGATTGCCCCCCACTAACACCAAGAATACAGAGCATCACTGCCCTAGACAGAGAGTTCCATCTATACCTTGTGGCTAATAGCCACTGATGGACCTCTGCTTTATATGTTTATCCAATCCCCTCTTGAAGCTGCCACCACCTCCTGTGGCAGTGAATTCCATGTGTTAATCACACTTTGGGTGAAAAAGTACTTCCTTTTATTCATTCTAACCTGATTGCTCTGCAATTTCATTGAGTGCCCATGAGTTCTTGTATTGTGAGAAAGGGAGAAAAATACTTCTTTACCTTCTCTATCCCATGCATAATCTTGTAAAACCTCTATCATGTCACCCCTCAGTCATTGTTTCTCCAAGCTAAAGAGCCCTAAGCACTTTAACCTTTGGTTGATGTGGGTTTTCCGGGCTGTATTGCCGTGGTCTTGGCATTGTAGTTCCTGACGTTTCGCCAGCAGCTGTGGCTGGCATCTTCAGAGGTGTAGCACCAAAAGACAGAGATCTCTCAGTGTCACAGTGTGGAAAAGATGTAGGTCATTTGTATCTACTCAGGAGGGGTGGGGTTGAGCTGAGTCATCCTGTAAGAGTTTCCCAGGGTGTGGAATGCTAATGGCGGGAGGCTTCACTGTGTCCTGGGGAGGTTCTTTTGCATATGGATTGGTACTTGATGTGCTAATCTTCTCTGCAGGGCTATTGTCGGGGATAGAATGTTTTGTTAGCCTGGTGTTTTTCAGAACTGGAAACCATGCTCTGTTCATTCTTAAGGTTTCTTCTTTCCTGTTGAAGTTTTGCTTATGCTTGTGAATTTCAATGGCTTCCCTGTGCAGTCTGACAAAGTAGTTGGAAGTGTTGTCCAGTATTTTGGTGTCCTGGAATAAGATACTGTGCCCTGTTTGCGTTAGGCTATGTTCAGCCACTGCTGATTTTTCAGGTTGTCCAAGTCTGCAGTGTCTTTCATGTTCCTTTATTCTTGTCTGGATGCTACGCTTTGTGGTCCCGATGTAAACTTGTCCACAGCTGCAGGGTATACGGTATACTCCTGCAGAGGTGAGGGGGTCTCTGAAGATGCCAGCCACAGCTGCTGGCGAAACGTCAGGAACTACAATGCCAAGACCACGGCAATACAGCCCGGAAAACACACAACAACCATTGTTCTCCGGCCGTGAAAGCCTTCGACAATACACTTTAACCTTTCTTCAGAGGGGAAGTGTTCCATCCCTTTAATCATTCTAGTTGCCATTTTCTGCACTTTTTCCAATGCTATATCTTTTTTGAGGTGTGGTGACCAGAATTGTACACAATATTCCAAATGAGGCCTTACCATTGATTTATACAGGGTCATTATGATTAGAGGTGGGTACGATCCCCCCCCAAAATAACAATCAAGCTGATTGTGGATCCGCGTGGGCAACAACCCCAGATCACCGATCCACCCCGAACAAGTCCCATTCCCGATCCAGGATCGTGGAGGCCAAAGCAGAGGGCCCTCCCACACACACACTTAGAGCAGGGGGGGAGTTTTTAACCCGGCGATGAGCCACCTCCTCTCAGGGAGGGGACGTTTTCACACACACACACACACACACACACACACACACTTAGAGCAGAGGGGGGGAGTTTTTAACCCGTCCCTGCCTCTCCAAATAGAGAGAGAGAGACACCCCATCAACATATTTCAGACAGCTTTTAAAAAAATAGCAGGGATACAATCCTCCATTCCTCCCCACCTGGTTTTAAAAGCAAGCAGCCAGTCTTCCAAAAGCATATTTTAAACATACACACAGAGCCGTGAATGAGGTTTTCCCACAAAATACAGTGTTTTAAAAGCAGGTTACAAACAGAGTGACAGACAGAAAAACAGCCATTCCTCCTACAAAGCCCTGTTTTTTAAAAAAGCAAAAAAGGTTTGGAGTGCCCATGGCTACAGAACACCCCCTTCCCCCGCCCTCCCTTGGCTGTCTTCTCCCAACTGGTGAGTGCATTGCTGCTCCGTGGAAGGAATCCCTGCTGATCAAGGAAAGCTGGGCTTCCATTCGGGTTGACAGAAGGAGGGGAAACACAGCTCAGGCATCCCCTGGCTCCGTTGCCAGGACAATAGATTACTGGTGCAAGAGTGTCTGCATCCCCGATGCAAGCACGGATGCCCTGATCCAGGCCCCTCCTGATTGCTGGATCATTTGGCGTAGCTGATCACGATCTGCCGAGTCACGATCGTGCGATTGCCATTATCGTGGGCTTTTTCCCGATCGTAATGCAGATCGTGCCCATCTCTAATTATGATACTAGCTGAAGAGGGTTAAGCTAGAAGGGGCTTACATCTCCACTACCAAATATCTCAGGGCTACCCATGGGTGAATTTATTTATTTCACATTTCTATTCCGCCCTCCCCACGAGTGGGCTCAGGGCGGATAACAACATATTAAAATACAATTAAAAATCATCTACATTAAAACATCATTAAAACAGGACTGTATTTCTATTTAATACACATTTAAAACAGGATGGTGGACAGCCTTCACAGGGAGGGTTAAGATTTTATACACCCCTTTTTTCAGGCCGGTGGAGGCCCAGCCTCAGCCACATGCCTGGCGGAACAACTATGTCTTGCAGGCTCAGCTGAAGGATAGTAGGTCCTGCCAGGCCCTGATCTCAGCAGACAGAGCATTCCACCTGGTGGGAGCCAGGACCGAAAAGGCCCTGGCTCTAGTCGGGGCTAGGTGGGCCTCCTCGGGGCCAGGGACCACCAACATGTGTGAACTAGGCTTTCTTCTCTCACAGTACAATCCTAAACAGACACCCTGCTAAATGAAGTCAATTAGCTTAGAAACTTTTTTTGTGCCAATATGCCTCAGTTCAGTTTACTGGCACCCCTTTTGACCAGTGGGGCTTGGGCCATCTGTGCTCAGGCCAGGGTGGGCCAATTGAGAAGCTATGGTCTCACTTCAGAGCCAATTCCAGGTTTCCATAGGCCCTGGGTGACAAAATGTAATTGAATCTGCCCCACCCAGTGCTGATGCCAGCACAGCCTGACATCTGCAGCTGAAGTTATTCCTACCAGTGATGTTAGTAAGCACGATAGTGTACATCAGGTGTACATCAATGTACATCAGTGAACATTTCGGGCCCTTCACTGGACCTGCCTTCAGTGGCCTGCCAGGCTGCCTGTCATGACTAGAGATAGGCACGAACCAGAAAAAACCTGAACCATGTGGTTCGTGGTTCGTCAAATTTCACAAACCATGAACCAAAAACTTTCATGAACCTGCTCCTGGTTCGCAAACTGGTTTGTTTGGTTTGTGAAAATGTCACATCCAGGTCAGAAAATCATCACTTCCAGGTCAGCAGAAGATCACGTCTGGGCCAGCAGAAGTTCACTTCCGGGTCAGCAGAAGGTCTGCAGGAAGTCCATCCCCTGTTGCCTAGGAAACTGATTGATTGGCACCAGGCTGTCTGTAGTCACGAACCAAAAAATGAACCAAACAAACCAGCCTAAAGTTCATGGCGGTTCATCAGAAATGGGATCTAAGAAACTGCTGGTTCACAAACCACGAACCGGCCTGGTTTGTGCTTAATTTTGGTTCATATTTCGGTTCACGCCCATCTCTAGTCATGATCCCCTCTGACCATTTCTCTGACTAGCCCTTAGATCAGGCCAAAGACTCAGACATGGAGGGCTCAGAGGAAGAGCCTAAGGACCAGCAGAGCCAGGACAGGCCTAGTACTGCAGTGCCACCAACCAACCATGCACCAGAAGCCACATTGCCAGAGCATGCAAGGCCCTGGCTGACCATGCCCCAGTAGTGGCCAAGACCACCCAAACAGAACCTGCAAACGAGTCCCTGCCACCTGCAAGCACATCCACCTCAAAGATCACCACTGGGACCCCGCTAGGCAAGACACAAACCAGGGCTGATAGCCCCTCCAGATTACCTCCCATGCCAGGAGAGCGATGGTGGCAAAGGATCCAGGTGGAAGTAGCACAGAGAAGGTGAAGTGCAAGGCTGGCAGACTCAGGTCAGAATGCAGGTGTAGGACACGGCCTGTCCTGCCTTCTGTGGCCCACCTGACACTTCTCTCTCCTCCAGGATCCTAAAGATTTACAGTCTAGGTAATAAGAAAGGAAATACATTGCTGTATTTTTCACCTCAGATCCCAAAGGGATTTAGAGGCTGTGAAATGAAACTGATCTTTGGCACTCTTGCTCCAACTGTATTCGGTGAGGTCCTAGGACATTTATACATAATGTAATAATCAACAGTCCTTCAATCTTAACTAGGGCCACTTCTCCACATCTTAAAAATAGCGCCCCACTCATGGAATGCTGGTGGCTCTTTCGCATGAATTCTGGCATCACTGTTTCCAAAGCGGTAGCAGGCAGTTATGATTCCATTTTCATGGCATCATGAAAACTGAATCATAACTGCCTGCCTCCGTTTTGGAAATGATGACGTCAGAAATTGTGCAAAAGAGCTGCCAGCATTCCTTGAGTGGGGCGCTATTTTTAAGATGTGGGGAAATGGCCTAAGTTTGCCAAGTTCCCACCGATGGCAGGCAATCTCCCAGTGATTGTAACCTCTGCCAACCGATTGCTGGCATGCAGCAGGAGGGGCAGGGCTGCCCAGTGATTTCCTGCTATTAGTGGGAACCTAAAACAACATCGGAAGGGGAAGCTGTGGAATAAACAGGCAGGAAAAAAGATCAAAGATCTTCCGCAGAACTGTAAACAATAGATTACTTATTTATTTATTTATTTATTTAATTTGATTTATACACTGCCCTCTCCACAGATGGGCTCAGGGCGGCTAACACCATTAAAAATACATTAAAATCACAAAAACATAAAATCAATCATAATTTTTAAAAAATCATTAAAATAGTCCAGGAGCAGGCTATTTAAACAAATATTGGGAGTCCGTATACGGGCATAGCAGATGTCCGAGGGCAGCCCCAGAAGAAGTGGTAGTCTTAGATGGAAGAAGGAGGACACCCGCTGGCACTCAGCCGAAGGCCCAGCGGAACATCTCCGTTTTACAGGCCCTGCAAAACTGTAAAAGGGCCCACAGGGCCCGGATCTGCAGTGGGAGAGCGTTCCACCAGGCTGGAGCCAGGGCAGACGGATGTCCTTCGGGCCGGGGACCACCAGGAGATAACACTTAAAGTGCACCATGCAAAGGCAATTAATACAAGAGATTGAATAACATATATTTATACTACTAACGTGCAAGGTGCATGAAATATATCAGGTGGTAATTCAATGTACAATTCACATCCGACAATAATTATGCAATACAATTAAACCTGAAGACAGATAAGAGGAGTATACTTCTACTACTCAAAAGAAAATAAGGCTGGAGAGTCCACAGAAGTTTCTCACTTCCAATATTCCTTTCACAGATAGTCCTTTTTGCTTCTCTACTTGTAGATGTAACGTTGCAACTCCCAGATGGGAGACAGCAGGTGGACCATCCAGCTGATGAAGAGGAGTCTGCAGCTGCTGAGAAACGCTCGACAGGGGGCTCGCTGCTCTCCAGTTTCAGCAACCTTTCTCAAGAACATTCAGGAACAGCAAGTACCTCCATCTCCAGTTAGTCAGTTGGCAACTTTCTGCAATGACTGAAGAGATACCATTGGCACGCACCACAGGCATGTGTGTATATTGATGTGCATATATGAAAAGAGGAGAGGTGAGTGCCCACAATAACCCCACCTCCCTAACACCTGCTAATTAATAGGGGTGACCTGTTCTTAACAGACTTGACAAAATGATTTGTCAAGCCAAGACTGATAACCATCAGGATGGCTGGGGGGGGGGCAGAGACATGGGGACCTTTGATGTAGGAAACGTTGCCAATAACAACAACAACATTCAATTTATATACTGCCCTTCATGACAACTTAATGCCCACTCAGAGCGGTTAACAAAGTATGTCATTATTATCCCCACAACAAAACACCCTGTGAGGTGGGTGGGGCTGAGAGAGCTCCAGAGAGCCGTGACTAACCCAAGGTCACCCAGCAGGATTCAAGCAGAGAAGTGGGGAATCAAACACAGCTCTCCAGATTAGAGTCCTGTGCTCTTAACCACTACACCAAACAGGCTCTCAAAGTCACTACATCACTTCCGGGAACAACCAGAAGGGACAATGGTAGCTCTAGGAATCATTGCAACTCTATGGTCTACCATAGAATTTCTGACAAATCTTAGAGCTACTATTGGCTGCCAAGGGATGTGGTGGGTTCCCCCTCATTGGCAGGCTTTGAGGAGCGGCTACAGGAATATTTGTTGGGGATGCTTTAGTCAGTTCCTTCACTGAGCAGTGTGTTGGACTAGATAGTCTGTAAGTCCCCTTCCAATTTTATGATTCTATGATTCATTGGCCGATTCCACACGACTTACCTGAACCAGGGATGTTGCGCTACGTTGCGGATCATGCCGGGGAAAACGCGAAATATCGCGTTTTCTCGCGGGATATTTCGCATTTTCCCCAGCATGATCCGCAACGTAGCACAACATCCCGGGTTCAGGTAAGTTGTGTGGAATCGGCCATTGTCAGTTCCAAGTGCAATTAGGCCACGGCCTTTCCCCCTTTTATTTTTCTCCTAGTGGCAGTGGGCAATGGATCGGGTCCCTGGGAATTTGCAAGCCATAAGCAGATAATTGGTAATCCTATTTGTCAATGGATACAGAGCTGACATCCTTCAGTTTATAAGGGCTTGAGCTCACTTAACTGTTTAACTCCAATACTCACTTAACTGCTTTCATGATCTGCTTCAGTTATCTGTTTTCATTATGTATTCTGATTAATTTAATAGATTTGTCATATTTGTCATTTATCTATTGCTGTCACTTGCATCAGGTCATGGATGTGTCAGGAGAAAGACAGAATATATAAATGTCCCCCAGAAGTAATAATTAAATAAATAAGGTAGCCACGTCGGATCAGGCCAATGGCCCATCCAGTCCAAGGTGGCAAACATCATATATCAGTATTTTTTAAAGAAACAAAAAAGCACTGGGCATAACTCTACTTACACAGCACTGCTCAGGTATTCAAATCCAAGCAGATTTGTGCACCCCCCAAAAATGCTTGCTATTGGACTAAACAATCTGAGAACAGTAACATTTTGCAGAGACTTTGGAGCCGCCAATTTTTTAAACAAACTGTAAGCAAGAAAATTCTGAATGAAATTAAAGCAATTAACTTTTTTTTCCTGAGGCTCGGCACTAGAGGTTCTTTCATTTATTTTCAAGCACCCACCGGATGCATTCGTTCCTCCATTGCTTAAAACTGATATCCTATCCAATAACTCTAATTGTGTGTATGTTCCTCTCATAGCATGGTAAAGTGAGGCATAAAAAGATGCACCGACATATGTAGTATTACTTTTACAGTCATCTGCTATGTTGAGATGAAGCATAACATTGGAGTCAAACCTCATTGACTGGTGTGATTAGCGTGAAAGGAGAGCTCATTTCTTGTTGCCGTTCCCATGGCTGACCTGTGAACAGAATCATGAGACAAGCAAATATCTTTGGCTGATTTCTCAGTAACATCACTCCCCAGGGATTTTAAACTTCTTGACAAATTCTTTTTGCTACCCTAGTTAGAATGAAGAGACAGACACCAAGTTTGGATCTAAGGGCCACTTTATTAACTTTATACAAATAAAACAAGGCAAACAGCAGCAAGGGCCTAAAGCAGTACAGGTCAAGCTATGGGGTCCACCCTGGACTGCTGCCTTGACCTGTCTGGGCAAGCCCCGAAGCCCCGGGTGCGACCCATCCTATGAATGGTGCAGACCCAGCCAGCCAGGCAATTTGGTCACCCCCCCTTTAAGCTCCTGAACACCCCATCCATATAGCAGTGAGGGAAGGACTTGCAGGCGGGGTTCCCGAAGGCAGCTTGCCCCTGCAGCTGGCAGCCGTGAAAGCAGTACCAATCCTTTGGGCAGGCCCCTCTTCCCATCAGTAGGGAAGCGCCAAGGGTGCTCACCGGCCCTCACCCTATCTCAAACTCAAACCTGCCATGACACTGCTAACTGGCACCACCCTTAGCCAATAACCTCAATCCCTGAAAGAAGTGCAAGGTAGGCAAAAAAATCCCCTTTTCCTGTGCCAATTGGAAAGAGGGGAAAAATTCCTACCTGGCTCTGGTAACAGCAGCCAGTTAGTCCTGCACCAATACAGGGAGAGGAGGGTGGGCTGTGCGACTTTTGCAGCTGCGGCTGGGGGGGGGGAGTGGCCTCCTAAGGCCCTTAACTCCTCCCCACCCAGCCACCCCATACATGGAACTGAGGCGGTGGTGCTGCCTCCCTCCTTCCAGTGCGGCAATCAACGGCCCCTGGCTTAAGTAGCTTTGCTGCATGTCAGGGAAGGGCCGCATTTTTAAATTATGTTTTTATTTTTATTGTAGAACAGTTAAAAGATAGAGCAAAGAAGGCGAGTTAAACATAAGAAAAACACAACTAGAAAGAGCCAACCATGGCCTACATACAAAGATTTTTAAATAAGTAAAAAGCATAATAAGTATAATAATAATTTGTTTTATTATTTGTATATTGATTTTAGTTTTTGTTTTTATCGATTTTAACTGTTCACCGCCCAGAGCCCCTGGGGATGGGTGGTATATAAATTGAATAAATAAATAAAATTAATTAATTAATCTATTACAGTTTTTTGCCTACAGCACTTCCTCCCTTAATATCAATCAACATGTGGTTTAATTAATAACTTCTTTCTGTATCTCATCATCTTGATATCCCACATTCTTATTCTTAAAAATCAGAACCACAAATCATTCATTCATTTTTCTTCGTCCCTTGCAGATAGTCCATAAATAGTTGCCAATTTTCCATGAATATAGAGAGTGTTTTGTCTCTGATTAACGCTGTAAGTTTGGCCTTCTCAGCTAAGTCCATCATCTTTACAATCCAATCTTCCAATGAAGGTAGATCCTTTTGAGCATATAAAAGACATGCTGCTGTTACCATATATAGAATTAAAATATCATACTCTTTCCCCAATTTTTTATCCATAATTCCCAATAAATAGCAAAATCAAAAAGAGTCCAGTAGCACCTTTAAGACTAACCAATTTTATTATAGCATAAGCTTTCGAGAATCAAGTTCTCTTCATCAGATGCCTGACCAAAACTGGGCAGATACAATAAATAGAACTCTGGTTTAAGCTGTAGATTAACCTTAAAGATTCTCTGCCTTAAAATATGTATCTGTAACTTCTTCTTTTTTTGCTTTGTTGCAAGTCCACCAAAGATAACTTCTTGACAAATTCTGACTCAGGTTCCAGAAGACTGGGGCTTTGCAAGTCCGGGAGAAATGCAAACTTTGTAAGCTTGTTTAAGGAGGACAAAAATCAAATGGCAGTTTTCATTTATAAGCTAGATGTTTGTGTTGCCAGTTTTCCCACCATTTTACCTGCCTATCGTAAACATGAAATTCATTGTAGAGTCCTTCACACCCACAAACAGTTATTCACCTGTAACCCCTCCCCTCCAATGAGATGCATGAGGGTGCTGATGACCAGTTCAATTGAAAGAGGGAGGAGATGTGTATAACCTGTCTTGCCCATCTTTCAAACACCTTCCAAATCTGTCTTCCTCCACCTTCCATCAGATCACCACTCAGCTAGTCCATTGCACAATAAACAGTGTTGTAATTAGGAGGAATTATTGCAAATGACTGTTCAGCCACAAACTGCCTTGGACCACCTCCTCCTGTACTGCACAGTTCACCAGTTATGATCGTCCTCACAAGCCCTAGAAAAGAGCAAAAGTCCAGTAGCACCTATAAGACCAAAATTTGTGGTAGAGTATAAGCTTTCGTGAGTCACAGCTCACTTCTTCAGATACCTGTTAGTCTTTTAGGTGCTACTGGACTCTTGCTCTTCTCTGCTTTCTTGTATCTGAAGAAGTACTCTGCGGCTCATGAAATCTCCTACCACAAATTTTGTTAGTCTTATATGTGCTACTGGACTCTTGCTCTTTTCTACTGCTACAGACACACATGGCTACCCATCTAGATCTATCTCGCAAGCCCTGTTCTCCATGCCCCTGCCTACACAGGTGAGGTGAGTGGCAACCAGATATAAGTCTGATGCAGTGGTGCCCCCTTGCCTGTGGAATGTTCTTCCTGTCTCTCAGATGCTTTGCTAATGAGTTAAGGACCATAGACTTCACCACTTTGTTGCCTTACACACTGCCTGTTGTCTTAAATATGTGCCCCTATGAGCTACTTGTGCTTCATGTGGTCTAATATCAGCCCTAGAATTGCTTATGTTCTGTTTCAGCATTTCTTCAAGTCTATATTGGATTCTTACTAATGCAATATCTTTGTAAAATTGTGTTTATTTACCCTATGGCATTTTTTAAGGAAATGTCCTTGAAATCGACTGTACTAATCTCACACTGTGTAATCCGCCTTGAGTCTCAGTGAGAATGGTGGACTATAACTGACATTAAATAAATAAATAAATAAATAAATAAATAAATAAATAAATAAATAAATAAATCTACTCTTATGCAGACATCAGGCCAAAACACTTCTTTTTAAAGGTGGGCATGGTCCACAAAACAGACCTAAATTTGAAAAAGTCCAGCCCGGTTCATGGTTCACAAATATGCGGTTCATGGGACTCACGTTTTTCACGAATGCTGGTCCATTTGAGCTGGTCCATCGGCCCATGGTCCGTGAGTCCAGACATCTTGGTGCTGATCTATCAATTCCCTAGGCAATGGAACAGACATTCGCAGACCTTCTGCAGCCCTTGGAACATACCATTCCTAGCCCTCAAAACCTTGATAGGCAGCTCTGGCTGCCAACCAGAGAGCTCCCATTCTTCTCTATGTGAGCAAGGAGCAAGAATTAATTCCCTAGGCAACAGAGGCAGCCCTGGGAACACACCAATCCTAGCCCTTAAAAACTTGATCGCTCTGGCTGCCAACCAGAGAGCTCCCATTCTTCTCTATGCGAACAAGGAACAAGAATTAATTCCCTAGGCAATGTATGGGAAGGTGTCTGTGTGGTGAGTAAGGGGGCTCTTCCCCCACCATTTCTGTTTGATTTTGCTTCATTGAAACTTTTTGGTGCTGCAAGCCAATGCAAGTCAATTGGCATTTGTGACTCCTAGTATCTACTGGAAGTTTCTTGGGGGTAGCCCAGGTCTGTAACTCGGACCTCTGAAATGCAATCTTGTCCAAACTTGGAGGGTGGCTGGAGGAAAGCCTGCTGAAACCTTGCTGTGAGTTTGGCATCTCTGAGTGCAAAGAGGGCAGTCTTAGGGCCCCCAGAAGTGATGGACCATAAACCGACAACCGGTCCATGAATGGGGTGGATCTGTGAAAAGTTTGTGGTCTGTGGCCCGTGAAACGTGATGGACCAGAGGCCAACAGTCCATGGGGTTTTTCCGGTCCGTGCCCAGCTCTACTTCTTTTTACTCAGGCTTTTAATTAAGTGGTTGTTCTTTTTAAATTGTTTTTATAGGACCATTTTATGAGACTTTTGCTTTAAGCGGCTAAATGTTTTATGCTGTTTTTATGCCCTGGGTGGGTTTTTAATGCTGAGTTTGTAATGGGTTGTTAATTTTTTATTGTTTTATTCAGTTTTATGCTTTTTTAAAAAAAATCCAGAGGTCCTGCATGGAGGAAGGAATATTCTGTTGGGCAGATCATGTGATTTGTAATCATACTATATGGAGGTTGGGTCTGGGGTATGTGAGGAGCACTAGAGTCTTTAACTAGAGACATACGGTAGTTGTCAGCAGCTCTGACCTCCAAGAATTGAAAGTAGGATTTTCCACTGCCGTTCTTCACCTGAGCACATACAACATTCATAATGTTGCAAGCAGTTCGTCCTTTTAGGATCTGGGCAACCACTTCCTTTTTAAATGGGGGCTGTTTGTTTTTACATGGAATTAACTTTGGCCTTATTCGTAAGATGCAACTGAGAACAACTCTTGAATAGTTTGCCTATGATGGTGATTGGATGGCTGTAAAAGGCTGCCAAGGAATCTCAAAAGCACATCGAAGGTTCTGTTTGTTTTCATCTTTTGAAAGTGATGGCGTAAAAGCACAAAATATTAAGCAAACACGCCTTATGCAAAAGGGTAAAATGAAGAAATAAACATACTTTAAAAGAGAAAATTAAAACTTTCTCAAAGATTCTAAAGAAGTAAAGTTTGTTTTTGGGCATTTAAAAAAAAAAACTCTTCCTGGGTAAACTGATTAAAAACGTTAACTACAGATGTTGAATGTTGCCAATTTTATTTCTTTTCATTGATATATTTCTCAATAGTTTCAGTTCTCCGCCTTTTAATGTTGATTTGGAGAATTATTTGAATTGTATCACATTACATGTTTGTATAGTCAGTTTATATGTATATACATATACAACAAATATACGCATGAACAAATGATGTTGCCTTATACTGAATCAGACCATTGATTCATCAATATCATCATTACCTACTCAGACTAGCAGCAATTCTAGAGTCTCAGTCTCTCTACGTGTCTCTCTACGTGTTTCATGTGTCCCCTCTCCAACTTTCTGTGCACTCACTTCCACAGTCCCACTTCAATTTGCTCCACAAGAATACAGTCACATGTTTTATATCAGTTCCTTCTATATCAATTGCTAAAAGTATCCCAGTTTCCTCCATATCCATTCACCGAAATGCAGATCTTGACACTTTCTCACACCTTAAAGAAATACAAATTGACAAGTCAAAGGAGCCTGCAGTACTTGTTCTTGCAGCGAAAACAGAGCTGAATTGGCGCTTTGCCCTCTGGAATCACTTGCAGATGCAGTCACACAAAGGGAGCTCCCATGAAAACAGCATTTGTGTATGCCGAGCATGAACAGCCTGCACTTGGATCGAGGACTACACATACAATCCTGCACTTGAGCGTCCCCAGGTACTTAGCAGAGAGGTCCTCAGGCAGAGGTCTTTTGCATCACAGACCAAACCTAATCTTTTAACTGAGCCTGGTACCTTCTGCATACCAAGCAAATACCTTACCACTGAGCTATGGCCCCTCCAAATCCATAATTTATATGTATTGATATAAGTATAATCCTGATTTATTGACTCACACATAACATTGAAAAACGCATTCATTTTTGAAGAAAAATTCAGTGCAATAAGGCCCCAGAAGTGTTGGAAATTGCAATGTCTGGTGTACTGCAGCAGCAAGAAGGGAAGAAGAGCCTTCTATGCAGGGGGCAGCAAGGATCATTTAGTTAGGCCAGTGAGAGCAGCATCTCGTTTCCTGGGGGTCATTTCCTTGGCCATTTCCACACAGCTTACCTGAAGCCGGGCCATGCCACAATGTTGTGGATCGTGCCGGGGAAAACGCGAAATATCGTGTTTTCCCCAGCACGATCCGCAACATTGCGGCATGGCCCGGCTTCAGGTAAGCCATGTGGAAACGGCCCTTGTCTTGTCTCCTATTCGGCTAAACAGGGCAATATCCTGCTTCTTCTCTCTCCTGCCTTATTCATTCTCTCTACAAGATGTAGTCAGATAGCAAGGAATCTATCTCTATCTCTCTTCTTCACTATCAAGTATGTATTTCCTCAAATCAACCTTTTGCCTCTTTAATCAGCACAGCGTAACTTCTCTGCTCTGTTTGCACTCAGCTAACAAGAAAAAAGAATCATGGGATTTGCACAAGGGAGAACTAAAATGGTGCCATCAGCAGGGCCCCAAGAACCCTGAAAAGCCTAAAGGACATGAAACAAATGTTTCCTCCCTCTCCTCCTGAAATTTCCCTCATAGATATGTGGAAAGTGATTTCCTCTCCATAGCATCTGAAGAAGTGAGCTCTGCCTCACAAATGCTCATGCTGCAAGAAAAAGTTGTTAGTCTTTAAGGTGCCACCAGACTTCAGTTTTATTTTGGAAGAAAACTAATGAAGATCCTGGCCATATAATTGCTACTCATTCAAAGATCAGATAATTTTTATTTGTCTCTGAAAGGAAAATAAAACTAGGATACAGAGTGGAAAGTAGAAGATATTTTATGCCAAAATAATGTAAAGCAGATGTCTTTTTAGGAATTACAGAATTTTTACCTGCTCCTGGGAATTTAAGCATGGAAAGAAATCATTGCCTTTGAAGATGGCTGAACATATCGTGTGGTAAATGTTCAGTCCAATATGGATAGGTTTCTGATAACTTTTGGTCTAGCTAAATTTATTCAACTGTTTTGTTTTATGAAAAAAAACCCTGAAATTAAAGAATACCTCCTGTGATTTCATTGTGGCTTCATCTGAGAACCTGTAGACTGTGTTTTCTATACATTGAGAACTGTTCAGAAACAGGGACGGTGGTTAACTACTTGAAGTTTACAACATTTTATTAATCTTATTTTTAATCTAGATTTGTCATTCATATTGAGAAAGAACAGCTTATAACCAAATGATCTCAAAGTAATCACAGACACACACTTCAAATTATATAGCTCTGTCTGTATTTTCTCAGCATTCAAGTTAACAGAAACTGAAATATCGTGTAAAATATGAGTTTTATCAATCAACAGCAAAATCTATCAAGTGACAGGAAACTAATTCATATTTATTTTATTTTATTTATGTCATTTATAGTTCGCCTTTCTCACTGAGACTCAAGGCAGATCACACAGTATGAGATTAGTACAATCAGTATCAAGTACATTTCAATGCAGTATCAAGGACATTCCACAAACAATACCATAGGATAAATAGATACAAGTTTAAAAGACATAGTATTAGCAAGAATCCAATAACGATTAGAAAAAATACTGACGCAGAACATAATCAATTCTAGGACTAACATTAGACAACATGGAGCACTGGTGGTACATAGGAATACATATTTAAAGCATCAGATAATATGTAAGGCAATATAGTGATGAAGTCTATGGTCCCTAACTCTTTAGCAAAGCATCTTCCCTACAATACAGCCCTCCTATTTGAGTAAAATGCCTTTTTGAATTGTTCGGTTTCTCATCGTTAACGAGAAGCCAGGAGAGTGGGGGCTCTTCTGACTTCCTCAGGCAGGTCATTCCACAGGATAGGGGCCACCACTGAGAAAGCCCTTGTACGGGCTGCTGCTGACTTCACCCGAGTGCAGCCTGGCACCTGCAGGAGCCCCTGTTCAGATGAGTGAAGCTGCCATGGAGGAATATAGGGAGGGAGGTGGTCCCATAGGTATGCTGGACCAAAGCCATGAAGAACTTTGTTTATAATAACTAATACCTTGAACTGAGCACGGTAACTGATGGGTAGCCAGTGGAGCGACTGTAGGATGGGAGTGGTGTTCATGCTCCTGCTTGCTCCTGATAACAGTCGAGCTGCAGCATTTTGCACTAATTGGAGCAATATCAGTAACTAAAGGACAGCTACAAAAATCATACCTGCTTTAAGAACCAATGATAAAGTTGATTTTGCATGCTGTTCAGTATGTCATCCATAAAAGGTGACAATTGTTTCTTTAAAGCAAGCATAGGATATGATGGGCAGGGGAGGTATGCTTCTGATTAGAAGTAAACTGACAGGATTTAGTATTCAGTTGACTATTTTCGACATTGACTCCTCAGTGGCCAATTTCCTTTTGTCAGTGAAATCCTACCACATTCAGAAAACTTGAGACTGCTTATGTTTTTTAAGAGCGGGGCACCGATTTCCACCGGGTTCTTTCTTGTACAGCAAACTTGCACTAAACTGTTCCTGAGGACATACGGATCCCCATAACAAAAGAGGGCTGGTTCAGTGGGCTTTAGCAAGAGGAAATCCCTAGAACTCATCAACCTTGTTAAGTAAACTTAAGGGCACGTCTGTGTTTCTTAACTGCATAGTTGGATATGGGCTAATATGCTAAATATGGAGTTCAATATCTTTAAAGAGATGTATTTTATCATCTTAGTTCCAAAAGGCATATTTTAACTAGCATTGAACTGAAAGAACGGGCTAAATTCAATGAACAGAACAAAAAAGGGTTCATATACTTAATTAAATGTCTTTAAAAGTGGACCTTTTTTAAATCAAAAGGTATCATTATGGTGATTCAGGAGCCTGATATTTGCTAAAACGTTTCTGTTCCCAGGATTTTATAATAAGCTGACAGTGGTTACAGCATACATCTCATACCCTTTCATTTCCTCTAATTTTATCTAATATAAACAAATGCTCAGGGATTCCTGAAGGCAACGGCATAGCTCTGAACTGCTGATCATGTATTCTAAATAAGGCACCTTTTTAAAGTCCCAAATGTTTTAGCCCTTTGGGCTAAGGAAGGCAATTGTCAGTTGCCAAGCAGAAAGATCAGTGGGGCAAGTGGGCTTTTTCCTGTATTTGTCTAGAAGAATAAACATGACGGGAATGCTCCAGTAAAGTCCAAATCAAAGCTTCCACTAGGCAAAAACATGTGGGAAATCAATGTTTATGGTGTTTGGTTCGTGAGGGGTTGATTTAAATCTGGATCGGGGCCACTGCGGAGTGCAGGAGCGCTCCTGTGCTCTGCAGCAGCTCAAAATGGGCCTGATCCATGCCCAAAAGGGGATGGTTTTGGCACTGTGGAGGGCAGCGGCTCAAAATGGGCCTGATCCGCACCAAAATGGGCCTGAAATGAGCCCATTTTGGGCAGGGATTGGGCCTGTTTTGGGTCACTGTGGAGGGCAGGAGAGCTCCTGCACTCTGCAGCGGCTCAAAACAGGCCTGATCCACACCAAAACGGGCCCGAAACAGGCCCATTTTGGCACAAATCGGGGCCATTTTGGGCCCTGATCCAAGCCCCTGCGGAGTGTGGGTGCACTCTGAGGGGGGTGCCATGTGATGATGTCACACACCCCAGAAGTTGAGTGCCAGGCCCCAATCCCCCCGCCGGGAGGTTGAGGGGGCCTGGCAACCCTACTTCTTCTTCAGTTAGAAGTCTAGCCTTGTTTGTAGTCCTAAAGTAGCTGTATGTGTGTGTGTGTGTGTGCATGCGTGCGTGCGCCATGCAGCACTGTCTTCCTCTAACTTCTCCATTAGAATAGTTATGTAGCTTTCTATTCATAATCTGTAAGTCTCAGTGCTAGTACTTGGAATGACAAACAATATATATCCTACATTGTGAAGTTGCAACTAAAGGCACGCTCTACTGGGATGCATGATCCATGCTGGCTCTCCAATGCATATGATATTTACGCATTGCATTTACACACTGCATTTTCATCTTGTACTTAAAATTTATTCTAAAAAGTATAAAGCACGAACTGTTCTAAGATAAACCAACTTATTCCAACTTAATACTCATCTGAACAAGGTCTCCTGCTCATCTGAACAGGGTGTCCTGCAGGTACCAGGCTGCACACAGGTGAAGTCGGCAGCAGCCCGTACATGGGCTCTCTCTGTGGTGGCCCCTATCCTGTGGAATGACCTGCCTGAGGAAGTCAGAAGAGCCCCCACTCTCCTGGCTTTCTGTAAACGATGCAAAACCGAATTATTAAAAAAGGCTTTTTACACAAATGGGAGGGCTGCATTGTAGGGATGGGGTCTCAGGTGCTTCACTAACAAGTTGGGGATCGTAGACTTCATCACCATTTTTGCCTCGTATATTATCTGCTGCTTTAAATATGTACTCCTATGTACAACAATCGCTCCATGCTGTCTAATGTTAGTCCTAGAATTGATTATGTTTTGCTTCAGTATCCCTACTATGTCTTGGATCCTTGCTAATGCTATGTCTTTCAACTTGTATATGTTTACCTTATGTTATTGTATTGAAATGCACTTACTTGATACAGATTGGATTAACCTCATACTGTGTAATCCGCCTTGAGTCTCAGTGAGAAAGGCGGACTGACTATAAATGACGTAAATAAATAAATAAATAAATAAATAAATAAATAAATAAATAAATAAATAAATAAATAAATAAATAAATAAAATTAATCATGGCCACCAAGTGTCTATGCAAAATTGGGACAGCCTTCGTAAACTGTAACTATTGAGATTTTCAAAAAGTGCCAAAAGGTGCAATAGATGACTCTATAGTCCAGACACAAGAGAGACATGAAAAAGGACCCAAAGCTGGTAAAGAAATCAGGAAATTTTAGAATCTGTGTTAGGTTTCAACAGCTCTATCATGTCCTTTGATATTAAATAGATCTATGTGTAGCCCACATATTATTTTACTACTGGGATTATTACTGCTAGGAAGGGTTGCCGGTCACATATCAAGCTCTGTGGCTCATCATTCAACCTAAGGGCCCCCCCAATCAAAAACATGTTTAAAATTGTGTGGCTTTCATGGTAAAAACAGTAAGGAAGAATATAGCTATTTCTTTTCTAAATCACTGAATGCAAGGTACAGCCTTCCTTTGATTTAAGTTTTCTTTGGCTGGCTCTTAGAATTGCAAAGAGATCATAACGATCCTTAAATCGCAGATAATTCAATGCATGAAGCAAAAACTGCATTTGTCCAAAGAATGATGCCCTTGCCAGATCTCTGTTGGGATGGTCTTCAGTCAATTGGATCGTCAATAAATAATAGCCAAGGTAAACAGGTGAAATGGCAGTAGGAAAACTAATCCTCCTAATCATTTCTAAGACAGTCATCTTTCAGGGCCAATAGGAGTGGCTATTATGAGATTGATAACCCCTCCACCTGTGTCTCTTATGCTTTTTCAGGGATCTGAATAACCCTCAAGGGTGAGTTTAAAAACTCTAAAATGGCTGAAAATAGGCCATCTCCTAAACTCATTTAAGATTGTTCCACAGTCTCTCCATGTAACATACCCAGAAATCTACAGTGCAATCCTAAAAAGACGGCTAAAGTTCAGTGGAGTCTAACAAATCTTACTCTGAAAAAGTGAGCCGTGACTCATGAAAGCTCACATCCTACCACAAATTTTGTAAGTCTTATAGGTGCTACTGGACTCTTGCTCAGGTCTAACTCTGTTTAGGATTCCACTATTAGCAGCTTTCAGAATGACAAGGACAAAAAAGAGACTTGGGGCATGTGCAAGATGAACTAAACATGTTATGACTAGAGATGAGCACGAACTGAAATACGAACCAAAATTAAGCACGAACCAGGCCGGTTCGTGGTTCGCAAACCACGGTTCATCAGATCCCATTTCTGATGAACCACTACGAACTTTAGGCTGGTTCGTTTGGTTCATGTTTTTGGTTCTTCACTGCAGACAGCTTGGTACCAATCAGTCACTTTCCTAGGCAACAGGGGATGGACTTCCTGCAGACCTTCTACTGACCCAGAAGCGACCTTCTGCTGGCCCGGAAGTGACCTTCTGCTGACCTGGAAGTGATGATTTTCTGACCTGAATGTAACATTTTCATGAACCAGGGGAAGGTTCGTGAAAGATTCACAAACCAGGGGCAGGTTCATGAAAGTTCGTGGTTCATGAAATGTGATGAACCACGAACCACATCATTCGTTTTTTTCCCATTCGTGCCCATCTCCAGTTATGACATAAGTTTTCAGCAGCCAGATCCCACTAAAACTGCTGTATGCAGAACATCAAGAACAAACCTTTACATCATATCTAAAACATGGCATTATGTTGACTCACAGTGCAAACCTATGCATAATTTTATTCCAGTCCATAGTAATTATACTGGAGTAAATCTCCAGAGGATTGCACTGTCTGAGTGCATACCTGGTTTAAACAAGGAAGAATTCCAACCGGAAAAAATGCTAAGATTTGGTTACTGCTAGTCCTCGTGGTCAATTTTGTCTCCACAACAAGCTCTCTGAAAGTAGAACTATCCATTATGAAGGAAACATGAGGCTAATGATCCATCTTACTCTTTTAACACAAACCAGAAGTGGGAAGAGGACATTTGCAAGGCAGAATTAATGAGTAACATGGAGAGTGCCTGACCACTACTTCTTCTCACATGTTCCTGAGACATTATTTAATAGGGTTTCAGTGTTATCCTTTTCAATGGCAATGATTTCAGGAATACACTTCCCCCTCTAGCCTTCACAATATCTATCAATACTGATCCTGAGGAGTTAGCCGTGTTAGTCTGTAGTAGCAAAATAGGAAAGAGCAAAATAGGAAAGAGTCCAGTAGCACTTTTAAGACTAACTAACTTGACTGTAGCATAAGCTTTCAAGAACCACTGTGGTTCTCGAAAGCTAATGCTACAGTAAAGTTGGTTAGTTTTAAAGGTGTTACTGGACTCTTTCCTATATCACCAAGACTGATTAATTTTAATGGTTGCTTCTGTATTTGCAAATTCATGTGGCCAAACATGTCCATGCAAAATACTTGTGTATTTTGGAAATTTCATGTTGTCCTGTGCTGTCTCTGTTGATTGACTTTTACAGCCATCTATGACATTAAAAACAAATTTATATTGGTGACCAAAAGCAATTAGATTAAACATCCGTAAGGGCAAATATGGTGGAGGACAGAGGCGTGCATCTAATGAGGTGGTTCCTCTAACACAGCTGCATGAATGTTTATGGAAGTGGAGTTTGGCATTTTTTGCTAATTCCCCTTTTCCATTAAAAATCTCCACTCCCCACCCCATTCTGTTCCAAAAGGTCCACTGCCCCCCATGAACAACATTTTGGTAGTGTGGACTAGAGATGGGCACGAACCGGGAAAAAACTGAACCATGTGGTTTGTGGTTCGTCAAATTTCACCAACCATGAACCATGAACCTTCATGAATCTGCCCCTGGTTCGCGAACTGGTTCATTTGGTTTCTGAAAACGTCACATCCAGGTCAGAAAATCATCACTTCCAGGTCAGCAGAAGGTCACTTCCGGACCAGAAGAAGGTCACTTCTAGGTCAGCAGAAGGTCTGAAGAAAGTCCATCCTCTGTTACATAGGAAACTGATTGATTGGCACCAGGCTGTCTGCAGTCACGAACCAAAAAACAAAACAAACAAACCAGCCTAAAGTTCATGGCAGTTCTTCAGAAATGGATCTGATGAACCGTGGTTCGTGAACCACAAACCGACCTGGTTCGTGCTTAATTTTGGTTCATATTTCGGTTTGTGCCCCTCTCTAACGTGGACACGCTGGGCTGCAGGAAAAGGAGAAGTGGGAAAGTTCCAGTATGTTTAGTCTGAGGATGAATAGAGATACCATAGTGAAGGCAAGAAAGATACTAAAGCCACTACAAAGAAATGAAATGGTATCAACAGCAAAACACGTTACCAAATACATTTGGAGAATATTTTTCAGCATTCACACAAGTGAATATAAAGCTAGGTAAGATTTTTGGCTCTGACATAGTCAGAGTTAGCAGTGATCCCTTTCATATAAGACATTCTCTGTAAAAAATAAAAACGGTTCTCATGAAGCATCCCACGGAGATAATATCCACTAGGGGAACAGCTTAAGACAATCACAGTGGAAGTGGGAGGTGGAAGGAAGATAAGACTGCATTTTACAGATGTGTTATTGGGCTCAGTACAGTTGTTTGGGGAAATTATATTTGAGGTTATATTATGTTTCCTGTGCCTTCTAGGACCTGGAAAGTCACTGTTGTTCAGTCTCAAAAGCTGAATTGTAAGATTATTCACTTCACAGAAATGTTTGAATAATATTTATATCATAAAGCACCACAAAAAAGCAGTAATTAATGCAGAGGTGAAGTACATGATTATTGTACTAGAAGTCCTCAGAGATTGGATAATACCAGTAGTTCTTAACGGTAAAAAGCCACAAATACAGAGTAATCGAAGGAATGGCTGAATGAGGCTTTTTGTGAAGATATGGACTCAGAATTTTATGAATCAAGATCCAACCTGTTCATACAGGAAAGGATCTGGAGCTGAAAAAAATATTTCTGATATTCAGGCATGGTTGGAAACTCTCCAATCTGATAGTTATTCTGGCGCCTTGTCATCTGGTTTCAGCTTCCCAGACAGCAGGAGGTGGGAAGGGCTGGTGCAGAAAGGGGAAAGAATAACTCAGCATCAACAGACAAGACTGTGAAAGGACAGCATGAGCTTTATTGTCCCAACTGCCATTTCTGTACATAGCATTTCTACTTTCCAACCATGGTTGCATCATATTGCTAGTATGTGGAGGGCTTTTTGATTTGTATAACCATAGGTCTTGGTTGCCTGTACTATTCCAGTATATGGGACTGTGTGGATGCTATGCAAGCAGGGAAAGCAGCATTGATAACAACAACAACACTATGCCAGTTTTGTGGCAACACTATGCCAGTTTGGTGCCAGTTTATCTAGCAGAAGTTTGGTGTAATGGTTAAGAGCGGCGGGACTCTAATCTGGAGAGCCTGGTTTGATTCCCCACTCCTCCACTTGAAGCCAGCTGGGTGGCCTTAGCTCAGTCACAGCTTCTAGCTCTCTCAGCCTCACCCACCTCACAGGGTGTTTGTTGTGGGGATAATAATAACATACTTTGTAAACCACTCTGAGTGGGCATTAAATTGTCCTGAAGGGCGGTATATAAATAAAATGTTATTATTATTATTTATTTATATACCACCCTTCAGGACAACTTAACACCCAGTCCGAGTTGTTTATAAAGTTTGTTGTTATTATCCTTACAACAATCACCCTGTGAGGTGGGTGGGGCTGAGAGATCTCTGGGAGTGCTGTGACTGACCCAAGGTCACCCAGCTGGCTTCAAGTGGAGGAGTGGAGAATCAAACCCAATTCTCCAGATTAGAGTCCCGCTGCTCTTAACCATTACACCAAACTTCTGCTAGATACGCAGAATTAGCCAGTGAACCTGCCTTGTAGATGACAAAGGGAGAGACTTTGTTTGTACTCACTGGTGGGCAGGCAAGGCTTTGGATATCAGCATGGGAAAATAAAAGAAAACGCCCAGGCCGTTTCCCTTGGTAACTGGGAGCTCAGTTGACTTACAGACAAACTGGGAGTAGAGGCAAAGGTTAAGTCTTCAGTCCCTGATAGTAAACGTGCATACCAATACAGATAAAAATGCAAGAAATCAGTGATGATATGGGTTGTGTCCTCTCTTTATGTGAGCAACACCACTAATTCGGGATCAGAAATATCTCAGAAACAAGTCTTTTTTTTTTTTTAAGTATAGCCCATTTTAACTGATTCTGACTTTTTCATTCCCCACCCTTAGTTAGGGGAGATAGTTTACTATCCATGTTGGCTCATGTAAACCATCTACCCCACATGATGGTACACAGAGATACTTGCATGACTAAGCAGTCCAGGCCATCAGCACAGTAGGATTCAGAGATTTAGGGCTAAAATAGATGTTAGCTGTGACACAAGTTGGGTCAATGTTTCCCCAACGTAACTGTGTCCTTTTTGTAAACAGATGTGATGTTGGAGAACTAATGTCTCCAAGTTTTTGGGGGCCCCATTAGGCTCAGAAGCAGAACACAGAGGGAGGAGGGCTTCAGCCTTCTTTCCTGTGCCATTTGGCAGTGGAAATGAACACAGGGGGCACTTCTGGTTTTGGAATGTGTGACGGAATGGCCTTTTAAATGAAAGGTTGACTAAGTCCAAAACGTGGAGGGGAAAGGGTTAAAAACTGCCTGAAGGGAGAATGATTGACAGGCTGCTCCCCCCACTCTGGGACTGGCAAATGATAAGGTAACTATTGGGCTGACAGAATTTTGGGAGGAGTTAAAGTTTGGAGTCTGAGAAGGAGGGTCAGGCTAATAATCCTCTATGTGTGGAAAAAGGAAAAGTTTGCCCTGAGACAGCTTTAGGTTTAAAGAATACTTTTAGTTAAAGTACTTAAGTGTGAAAGCCAGCATTAATTTACACAGACAAGACAGAACTGGGGGGGTGTTATTGGCCAAGAAAGAGGGTAGTAAAAAGAGACTCCCCTTAAGCCGAGTGATCAATGCTATATATTTTGGAGAAGAATAATCCCTGCCCAATGTCTAAAAAGGGAGGGTTGGCTCTGAAGAGGACCCTGGGTGTAGTGTAAATGGGAAAGAGTGCAGTATTGAAGTCAGAACACCTATGCTGTAAAGTGAAATCTATGTAGGAACCTTGTTAAAGTAACCTGAGTCTGAAACGTCCAACTGCTCACTTTTAAGATCTATAACTACAGAAAATTAGCTTTAAGAAGAGTATTGTGCCTAATGCTTGTGAAGTATTCTATTCTACAGTCAGTTTACCTCAGCTATACTTTCCCTGCCTACCAATATACCAACCGTGCCTGTTTAATAAACCTGCTATTCTTTTTTAATGTTATTCAGCCTCTAGTGCCATTTCATTTGAAGAAGACATGGGCACTTCCCTCTCCCCTACCAAAAAATTGGGCTGGGATATAAGTCATAAATACATAAGCTTAAAGTGTGGGACAAAAAGACCTTTAAATAACACCCAGAAACACAGCAATAACACCAATAACACCAATAAGCAATAACACCAGCAAGCAATCTTGACAGTTTTGGAGGGGGAGTGAGTAGGGCTTATGTCATATGTGCTAAACCATATTAACAGTGAGCACATATATTACCTACTTGG
The DNA here is from genome assembly GCF_028583425.1 of Eublepharis macularius. Classification (NCBI taxonomy): domain Eukaryota; kingdom Metazoa; phylum Chordata; class Lepidosauria; order Squamata; family Eublepharidae; genus Eublepharis; species Eublepharis macularius. The sequence goes on along the minus strand of NC_072793.1, from coordinate 18,362,210 downwards.
GCTGTTGTTCTTGTTAGTCTCTGCCACAGCTACTAGTTACTGTCAAAACATCTCTCTCCAGCAATATGTGATAAATAACTGTCCCTTAATGGTTAGACCATCTTCTCTCCAACTTCACCACAGTTCTATTCCTCTTATACACATGCTGTTATGATATTGTGAAAGGGGTTTAAAAATCCAAAGTTTTTCTTAAATGTTATACTATATACTTAAAGTGTGTTTTGTCATGTGATTGAATTTATTAATTCAAATGGCTATTCAACTATATTGTTCCAGAATGAGTGTTGGACGGTACAAGGCTATGGATAAAAAAAAATCCTGGAATGTCTTTTCTTAAACAAAAGATAATTATCCAAAAATGCCCTATTGCTTTTGTTTTCAAATTAGCTAAACATAAGACTAGTCCTCTTTGAGATGAGTCTATTGAGTAGCAGCTTGATAATGTTGCCCACAAAATCTTAATAAAGAGATCTAAGTTCAGAAAAACCTAAAGACAAACCTTTAGAGTTCTCAAGTTACCAGCTGATATTAGATGTTGATGAGTATTAGGTGCCATACCATTGGTTTTGCTTTTTTTTTTGGAAATCTAGCCGTTTAGAAAGATGATATCCTTAGCATATTTGAAAATCAGAATTTAAAGCCTTTTTTGTAGTTACGTTGCCTTAAGCATAACTTTTATAACAGAAAGATCATTCTCTCAGCAGGTCACTTTAATGTATCCTTTCCATCTGCATTCCCTCCAGTTCACATATTAGTTACATGGTTTCCTGAATCTGACCTCCATTATTTCCCTTGCTGATATGTGGTTGGTGTAATATATTCTAATGAAGTGTAGGTAAAAGGGGATCATAAACTTGATGTGGGATATAATGAGCCAAAAGTTATCTCCTTGAGAAACTGATCAAGTAACAAGAAATTCTAGCAGATTGGTAGGTGGCTTAATACTGCGTTGGCCATTGTAAATAGAATCCATGCAAATGATGAAATAATTCAGTATGTGTGTCCCAAGTGGTCTACAAGAAAGCATTGCCATAGATAATAATTTGCTAACAGATGTCACATGGAACGCAGCAATATCATTTTAAGTTATTATTATTCTACGAGAGACTTTGCACCCTGTTGTTCGACTGACGAATTCTTTCCAACAAAACTGAAATACTATCAGCTGCTGATTTGCATGTGCTTGTCATAGCAAGAAGCCAAAAATTTGCTAATTTTTAATGCCTTCTAATGTTGTGGATGAACACAACTCCGAAACATGGGTACTGTCCCATTCACTTCAGTAGTGGAGCAGTTCCAAATAAGAACATTTTATTCAGGTTTGGCTTCATTTGTTAAAATGTTTTTTTCAGAATTGTTAATTATCTTCAGACTACATGTTCAGAGCTATTATACTATTTGGTTGGTGGTTATAGTGGTTTCAGTGGGAAACACATAATATTGTTTTTTGCTTCTCGACCAATTGGATTGAAATTCTCAAGGATTATATGCCTCAAAGTAAAAGTCATCCTCCCAAATTTCAGGGGAAAGGAGAATGCATCCTCATTCTGCAGTGAATTAAAGGCACAACATATTTCTGGTTCTAATTTATTCCTTCTTAAAGCCGTTAAACAATGCTTTGCAGTGGACAAACAGAGGCACAGTGATGAATTTTTACCTTTATCTTTTCCTCCCTCAAAAATCCTAATAGGGGCAGGGTCAGAGGCTTATTTTTATACATTTATTCTGCCTTTCCAATGTCCTCTTAAATTTCCTAACATTTAGGATGAGCATCATACTTCTTTGTTATAGGCAAACAGTCGAATAAATCAAGACTTTACTCCAAATCTAAGTTATAGCTTCCATTGGGCCAATAGTCATTTTTTTTTGTTTTATCAGTGAAAAACAGGGGCTAGTACTCAGGGCTGGTGCACCCATTGAGGCAGGTCTGGCCCCCGCCTTGAGTGCTGAGGTGCCGAAGGGGCACCAGAGGGGGCACCGGCACACATTGCAGAGCTGGCGGTGGCAGTACTGGTGGCTGAGCAGGAGGGATGAGAAGCCGCTCACGCACCACCCCAGCCACCTGCTGGGCCTGGCCCACAGCTGCTGCAGCCTGTCAGCCCTCCCACCCCACACTGCCATTGCCACCAACACATGCCCCCGGCCAGGCACAGCAGCCGTGGGCCAGGCGCAGCAGGCGTCCAGGGTGGCATGCAGAACAATGCAGCAGGAGGGCTGGGAGGATGCATGTGCACCTCCCCAGCCATTCATCATGCCCAACTGGGAGCGCAAGTAGCCTCCGCGCGCCATCCCAGCCACCCACAGACCAATGGGGCCGGCTTGCTGCGTGATGACATCACACACTCTGTGCGCGCGCATAGGGCAGCCTCAAGCACCAGAAACCCTGGCACCGCCCCTGCTAGTACTATCTAGCTAGTACCTTTGTGCAGTTTCATGCCTCTAAAGATAACGAGACATAAGTTGAAAACACTGTTCTGCTCCCTTTTTTCTGTTTGTGGGTTCCTAGTATGGTCCAGTTTGTATAATCACCTGACCAAGAATGCTTTCTGAATGGAGAAGGAATACGCCTCCCCTCTCAGTCTGTACAGATAATATGATAGTTGCAGAGCTTGTACACATTTGAATGATTCGCATAACTGTGATAGAGAAGGATGAAATTATACCTGTGTGTGCAGGGGCAGCGCCAGGTTTTTTGGCGCTCGTGGCCAGCCGGCCAGGCGCCCTTGCGCACGTGCATATGTGTGCACGCACCGGCATGCATGATGACATCACACGTGACATCATCACGGGAGCACGTGTGCTGCCACCGGCCCGATCGCAGCGGCGGGCAGCTGTGACGGTGCGCGGGTGGCCTCTGAGCTTTCCCGCTCGGTTGCCTGCGCCACTGCAGACGCCTGCCCACAGCTGCTGCGCCCAGCCGGAGGCGTGTGCTGGTGGTGGCAGCGGCGCAGGGCAGGAGGGATAGGAGGCTGCAGCTCTATGGCGCACGCTCCCGCCCCCCGCGCCTCCTCCAGCGCTCCCTCCAGCACCCCGCGCCTGAGGCAACCGCTGACCTGGCCTCAATGGGCACACCGGCCCTGTAAGTGTGAGACAGGCAATCCATATTGTAGATCTCTCCACGTCCCACACATTACCTTATATGCAGCAGTTGTATGGTCTGACCCATGGAAACATTTGATTGGCAGCACGGGAAATAAATATTGGAAAGTAATAAATGTCTGTTTGTTGACTATGAGCAGAAGCCTCATGTAAAAAATATTTCACTTTCGGCCACTAGTTGCATTATTGCTGATGGAAGTCATATTCATCTGGCAGTTTGCAAATTATCTAAGAGACAAGGCCTTGCTCTGGATTTTTCGAATCTGGCTTTTCACATAGGATTTTCAATGTTGTTTAAATGCTGAAAAGCATTTTTATGCTAACAAGAAATCTTTCAACTTGTCAGATCACCTAAGTGCCTTTCTATAGAACAGGTGGCCTTTCCAGAACCGCATTGAAAACCCTGTGTGATGAACTGGAGTTTGGTTTTGGGGTAGTGGTGAAAAAATGGAATACTTGTCCTGCAGGGCAGTGTTAGGTCCTTTGGCCTTCTTGGGCACTTACACATTCACATTCTGGAGCCATTTTGGAAGTTTCTGATACGTTCCATATGTGACAGATAATCTCCAGGGTAATTTGCAAACTCCTCGATGCATACTGCTGGTAACCAAAAGTGAAATAGTTTGCCCCTACCTGGCACCTCACTAGTGCTCTAAAGAGGTTCTTCAGTTTGTGATTTGGTACAGGAGTTTTCTATTTGAAGACAAAAAGTCAAAAATCCAATTGGGCACATGCAAGCCCTTGGGCATGCCTAAAGTAACTTGTTGGGTCTGGGCCATTATATGTAAGCAATTAGTTTTGGCCCTCTGACTCCTGATATATTTCCCAAGTGGCCTTTTTGGGGGCTCAGCAAGCTGTCTGCCTCTGGTTTAGTACATGAGGTGCCGCCTCTTAAGCTCCGTCCAGAGTGTTAACTATAAACCAAGTGGAACCCACACATCCTGTGATCGATGTTATTGTGAGTTGCGCTCAACCCAAGAGCTGTTATTGTAAGTTGAATTCCATTAAACACGGCAGATTTAAACGTCAAACTGGATGAAAACAAAAGCACTATTCTGAACTTCAACCCTATAAAAAGGAAAGGTACCAGATATATTTAAACAAATACCCACAGAATGCTCATAAACTAAACAGCTGTGTGGAAACTATGCACATCTTTAACTCAAGTTCCACCCATTTCAAGGGAAGAGAAATGGGGCTTACCCTATTCCATGGAACAGTTTGATTGGCCACAGACCTCCTATTAATTAGCTGGAACATCAATGATTATAGAGTCTGGCCTCTATTTTGGAAGTGTTATTGGCTACCCCTCATTCATGGTGTCTCCTAATGTTCAAAATATGACCCTATGCTCTAGGGATTCCATAAATCTGTTACCACGTCTCTCTGATAAATATTACTTCAGACTGTTTAGTAGAACTGAATAGTTAAAGGAACTATGGGTAACACAAGTGTCCAAACAGACATTCACATTAGTAAGTTAGTTTGCGGTAATGCCTATGCTAGTGGAGCGTGCCCCTAAGGATCAAGCCCCCCCCCTTCCAATTGTATGGAACTAGTTTTGTTATAGAGCTTTGCTGATTTTCACATTGTAGTAAACTGGGGTTAAGAGTTTTCGTTTTCCTGTCTCACTGATTTTTGCATGATCAAATACTATCATTAATAGCTGTTTCTGAGAAGGTATTGAACATTCTTACTGAGCAGCCTCCTCATAGCAAATGCTTCTTCCAAATAGCCAAGATTCAGAATGTATAATTGCCCCATTTAAACAAATGTTCAGTTAACCATGTAACCATTAGAAAACGTTTGCAGTATATTTATAAGAAGCAGCACTGGAAAGTGAGATTCAATTTGGAGATCTGAGCAATCAAAGTTTGAACAATTGGGGTTCTACTCTTTATTTAGAATGAAACATAATCGTTCCCAACCTATAGGGCAGGGATACTGATTTGTGGCAAGCCCAATTTTTAAATAAAGAGCCCAGTAGCATCTTTAAGACTAACCAACTTTACTGTAGCATAAGTGTTCGAGAACCATAGGTCTCTTCGTCAGATGAAGAGACCTATGGTTCTTGAAAGCTTATGCTACAATAAAGTTGGTTAGTCTTAAAGGTGCTATTGGACTCTATATTTTGCAACTACAAACTAACACAGCTAACTCCTCTGGATTTTTAAATAAGGCACAAGAGCACTAAAGGATCTTGATGAGCCATTTGCTGCTTTATGTAAAATAGCCAGCCAGAAGGGTACTGGAGACGCTATTGTGCTCTGTGCTGCTCTCCACAGTAGGCTTTTTCTGCAAACAACCTCCACGTGGATAAGGTAGCTGGTCAGCTTTTAAGGGGCTAAGCAGACTGGTGTGAAATAGGTGAGTGCCACCACAGTTTGTTCCCAGCCTCCTTCATGTTGGCTGGGAAAGAGGCCTTTTTTTACCTGCACCACAGTGTCCTCGGGAGTGGAATTCTTGAAACAGACCTGGTCTTTTGACTGATTAAGCCACACCTAGCTTGGGTAGGAATAGTGTGTGTTGCTATAGTACAGTTATTACTAGAGATGGGCACAAACTAAAAAATGAGCCAAAGTTTGTCACGAACAGGGCTGGTTTTTGGTTTGTGAACTAGCAGTTTGTCGGAGCTCGTTTATGATGAACTGCAACGAACCACTATGATTTTTCGAGGGTTCGTATGGTTCATTGTTCCATTCCTCACTGTAGACAGCCTGGTGCTAATCAATCTGTTACCTAGGCAATGGGGGGATGGGCTTTCTGTAGACCTTCTGCAACCCTGAAAGTGACAAACCGATGAACCAAATGAACCAGTTCGTGAACCAGGCAAGTTCATGGCAGTTCGTGGTTCATGTACCACCATTTTCCCGGTTTCTGCCCGCCTCTAGTTATTATATAATTATGGTATAATTAATAGCATATAATTGGTAAGCATCTACTGATTCCTTATGGGAGGAAAATAGTCAAGGACTATTCGTGGTTGATGAACCACCATTTTCCCAGTTTGTGCCCGCCTCTAGTTATTATATAATTATAGTATAATTAATAGTATATTATTGGCAAGCATCTACTGATTCCTTATGGGAGGAAAATAGTCAAGTGGCAGCCTAGCAGGACAGTGCCAGCCAGCGAACATCAGCTAAACAAACAAACAAACAAACAAACAAACAAACAAACAAACAAACAAACAAACAAACAAACAAACAAACAAACAAACAAACAAACAAACAAACAAACAAACAAACAAACAAACAAACAAACAAACCTGTCTGCATTCAATTTTCCTGTTTTACACTCTTACAAGAAATTTCCCTTTCTGCTGAAAACTCTGTGCTTGACATCCTTCCTTGACATCCTTTCTTATTTGTTTCCTTTCACAAAGTAAGGAAGCCTTCCTTTGTAGAAACCCCATCTTGTACCATACCGTCCTGCCAGTCTGCCATTATTCCTTATAGGGGACTTTGTTCAGTGAGGGCCGTAGTGGCCGTTTTCTTCCTGGATCAGTCCTACCAATAAGTGAACCTGGAAGTGGCTTAAAGTGACAGTACTGAAGATGCAGCTGAGTAAAGTCCAAATAGTAAGTGGCACTACTAGGTGGCAATAATGGATATGGTGAGGATCAGTGAAGTTCACAGGGGTCCGAAGAAGTAAGGGTGGTCTTAGTGACTCTAGGGCCCTGGGCAAAAGTCCAAAATGCCCCCCCCAAATCATTGCAACTCCACTGCTCCCCTCCTGATCCAAGCAAAGGGTAGCCCCCAACCCATGTGAGGTGGGTGGAAGCCACCACTGTCACCCATCTGCCTGAGCCCACATGGGACAGGTGCAAGCAGCAGCAGGAGCCACTGTCTTTTCTTCTCCACCCTTCAAGGGAGTCTTGGGCAGTTGAAGCTCCCCAAGTGCAAGGACAGGGCGAGTGTCCTTACTGCCCTTAGCTCAGCCCACTCTTAGAAAGAAGGCTGATCTAGTGTTGCCAGTCTCCAGGTGGTGGCTGGAGATCTCCCAAAATGACAATTCATCTCCAGCTGACAGAGATTAGTTCCCCTGGAGTAAATGGCTGCCTTGGAGGGTGGACTCTAAACTCTATACTCTGCTGAGGCCCCTCTTCTCCCAAACCCCACCCACTCCAAGCTCCACCTCCCCCCCAAATCTCCAGGAATTTCTCAACCTGGAGCTGGTAACCCTAGGCAGATCTCATGGCTTACATGAAGATCATAGCAAAGTCTGACCTCATGTTTTAGAACCATTCACAGGGCCAGTGATCTGGAGCTAGAAAGTCTGAAATACTATCCACAGGTTTCTTTTTTTGGAGGGGGGCAACAAACTAAATAGTCTGTATTCATGTCTTTCCTTACTGCAGTATATAATTGTGCAGGGCTTTTTTTTCCTAGGAAAAGAGGTGGTGGAACTCAGTGGGTTGCCAGCACAGGAGGCAACTCTTGGCGGGAGGTGGTGGCTCTGGTACCACATGCCCCTGGTATCAATCCCAGGACCACACAATGATGTCACTTTGGGTCAGCTGGAACAAGCGGAGAGTTTTTTAAAGTTTAAATTGCTCTTGGGGGAAATGGTCACATGGATGGTGGCCCCGCCCCCTGAACTCCATACAGAGGGGAGTTTAGATTGCCCTTTGTGCCACTGCAGCAGTGCAGAGGGCAATCTAAACTCCCGTCTGTCTGGAGATCAGGGGCAGGGACACCACCCATGTGACCATTTTCAAGAGGTGCCGGAACTCCGTTCCACTGCAATCCAGCTGAAAAAAAGCCCTGCATTTGTGGATAAAAACTTGCAGTTGGTTGCAACATCAGACTGCATCTTACAGAACAGAGATAGCATTGTGGGATTTTGTAGCGCTAGACTGCTTCCTCCTTTTATCTGAAAACAGAGCTCAGAAAGCCAGTTAGAAGAAGTTCTCTGGCTCAAAAGTTTCCCTGCCTAGCATGAGACCATAGTGCCCATATCAAAAACAGGAAAGAAAGGGGTATCACTAATCTTTCACAAGCCTTTGACAGAAAAAATCAGTATTTGAAATATAATAATTAGAGGTGGGCACGATCCAAAAAAAAATACTGATCAAGCCATTCGTGGATCCGGGCCACCGCTGAACCCAGGTCACCGATTCTAACCGATCAAGTCCCGTTTCCAATCCGGAATCGGGAATCAGGGAGGCTAAAGCGGGAGGCACCCTGCTGTCTTCAGCAGTGGCCACCAGGCCTGGCGGGCATGGGGAGGCGGTGATGAGCCACTTCCCCTCAAGGAGGGAGGGAATGTTCTCACTCACACACACACACACACACACACACACTTAGAGCAGAGGGGGGGTTTAACCCAGCAACGAGCCACCTCCCCTCAGGGAGGGGACATTCACACCAGGGCCGGATCTACGGTTGCCAGCACCCAGGGCAACCGTAGTCAGGCTCTTGTGTGCGTGCGCTCCTGGGTCACCCCCCCTGCCCACGCAGCAAGCCACCTGTCCCAGTGTGCTGCGGAGCTGGTGGCAGCGCAAGTGGCTCAGAGGCTGCCCGCGCCATTCACCTGCCCCGCAAGACAAGGGGCGGCCGGCTTGCCCACACGCCCCTTGTCCTGGGGAAAGGCGAACGGCGCAGGTGGCCTCCCAGCCTCCCGCGCTGCCTTTTGCCTTTCCCCAGGACAAGGGGAGGCTGGCTTGCCCACTCGTCCCTTGTCCTGGGGAAAGATGAACGGCACGGGCGGCCTCCCAGCCTCCCATGCTGCCTTTCCCCAGGACAAGGGGCAGCTGGCTTGTCCGCACGCCTCTTGTCCTGGGGAAAGGTGAATGATGCAGGCAGCCTCCCAGCCTCCCGCGCTGCCTTTTGCCTTTCCCCAGGACAAGGGGCGGCTGGCTTGCCCATGCGCCCCTTGTCCTGGAGAAAGACAAACGGCACGGGTGGCCTTCCAGACACCTGTGCTGCCCTTTGCTTTTCCTGCAAGCCGGCTACCCCTTGTCCTGCGGGAAAGGCAAAAGGCAGTGCAGGTGGCTGGGAGGCTGCCCGCGCCATTCAACTTTCCCCAAGCACGCTCCTGGGGCTGGCAACTGCACCCGTTGCCCCCTCTTTGGCGGCGCTGGGGGCAGACTACCCTCCTGCCCCCCCATCGATCCGGCCCTGATTCACACACACACACACACACACACACACACACACACACACACACACACACACACACTTAGAGCAGAAGGGGGGATCTATCCCTGCCTCTCCAAATAGAGAGAGACACCCCATCAACATGTTTCAGCCAGCTTTTTAAAAAAAGCAGGGACAGAATCCTCCGTTCCTCCCCACCCGATTTTAAAAGCAAGCAGCCAGTCTTCAAAAAGCATATTTTAAACACACACACAGAACCGTGAATGAGGTTTTCCCACAAAATACGGTGTTTTAAAAGCAGGTTAAAAACAGAGAGTGACAGAGAGAAAAACACCCATTCCTCCTACAAAGCCCCGTTTTTTAAAAAAGCAAAAAACCTTTGTGCCCATGGCTTCAGAACACCCCCTTCCCCCTCCCTCCTCTGGGTTGCTGCTCCGTGGTTGGAAGGAAGCCTGCTAATCAAGGAAAGCTGGGCTTCCATTCGGTTTTCTAGGGTGACAGAAGGAGGGCAAACACAGCTCAGGCATTCCCCTGGCTCCATTGCTAGGGGAATAGATTATTGGCGCCTGAGTGTCTGGCTCTCCGATTAGATCACAATGCCCCCCTCCCCCGATCAAGCCCCCTCCCAAACGCTGGATTAGTCACCATGGACGGAACCGATTAGCTGAGTCACGATGGCGTAAATGGCATTATCGGGGTTTTTTTCACATCGTGAGTCCAATCGTGCCCATCTCTAATAATAATACTGGTTTTGAGAAATGTATTTGGGGAAAAGGACTTTTAAAACGTATCTTTTCATTTTCATCATATTAAGTAAATATGGCTCAAAATGAAACGTCCAACTTTGGAACTTATGCATGGGGAACTGATAGATGTTTCTTAGTGCTTGTAGCATGACTTATGTCAATTATATTTTAACATTTTGGCAAGAGAGGGGAAAGGGGAAGGGAGGGGAAAGAAAGAAACCATCTCACTGTGAATTCAGAATGATGCAAATTGAGTAACTCTTGCAAATATTGCAGGCCTTGAGTAAGAAATATTTGACAAAGAAAGGAGCTGATACATGAGGCTTAAATATACATACAAAAATGAAGCCAAAGGGCAGTACCTACAAGACATAAATCAAATAAATCGGATTCCATTTGTATGTTTTTCCTGACACATAAATCTAGCCGTAAGCACAATGGCATGAATAATAGAGGAACAGAGCTCCCACAGTGAATAATCATTCATTTAATCTGGACCAATAACTTATCCTACAGAGATAGGCTTCAGCACTACTACAGAGAGATCCAGGAGCTTCGGTTTTCAATGGGAGCTGCTCTCCAGACATGTCAGGGGAGGGAAAAAAAAAAACTACACAGCTACTAGTTATGCCCTTGAAATATGAGAGGATAACAGACTACACTATAGAAAGCTGAAGAAATAATCAGTATGGACTGCTTTTTTGCAGCTAGGCCCTGAACTACTGAAATATGGCTGTGTTCGTCCCACTGCAACCAATGGAGAAAGTTAATTGTGACTAACTTAAGTCCCATTGCTTTCAGGAGATTTTAGTCACAGCTTAGCTGAACTAGGGCCTCTAGTGTTGGACAACAGGGAAGAAACAGTTGAGAACTTGATTGTGACTGGCAACTTAAATGAAAGTAATTTATGGGTCAGGGGGCTGTGGTTGAGGCGTGCGACCTTCTGCACACAGAAGGTCACAGTTCCACTCTCTGGTATCTGCAATTAAAAGAATCAGTTATTAGGTGATGTGAAAGACCTCTCTTTGAGACTCTGCAGAGCCACTGCCTGCTGGAGTAGGCAATAATGACCAATGGCCGGAGTCGGTATAAAGCAGCTTCCTGTGTGTTTATGTTTTTCTAATTAAGGCACGGTCCGTGTAATATTTTTGTGAAAATGTAACAGAAAGTACAAGAACTTTGGGGCATGATCTAGCCAAAGTTAAGTCTTTTTAAGGCCCATTGGGAGAGATGATTATATATTTTCTATTAAAATCAATGGAACTTTTAAAAAGCATGAAGGGGCACAGTTTGGGTACACTTAGAGCCAAGGTACAAGAGATGAATTACATGAGGAGGAACACGTGAAGGGAGTCACAATGTTAGCCGGGAAGCTGAGTTTAAAAGAGATGGGAAGGCTTTGTCAATTTCTCCTCTGTACAGAGCCAGGGAGATCACTGTTCAGAGATGTTTGTTAATTTCCTCTTGGCCTCCAGAAGGCTTTGTCAGTTTCACCTCCCTTCTAAGAGGCTAAGAGGAAATAAAAAAAACCTTCTGAGCAGGATCTCCTTGGCTCTGTACAGAGGAGAAATTGACAAAGCCTTCCAATCTCTTTTAAAACTCAGCTTCCCGGCTAACATTGTGACTCCTTTCACGTGCTCCTCCTTGTGTAATTCGTCTCTTGTAGCTTAGCTCTTAGTCACAACTAATCCATGGATTGGGCCTTAATAGTGATTGCCTCATGAATTTCAAATGGAATTATTCACAATGTCAACTAACTTTTGCTGGATTGTACCTCTTATCTTTAGGTTTGTTGCCTGGGTGCTCTGGAATACTTTCATTGTAGTATCATAATATCTTTATTATGTTCAACCAACATTGATGACTGAGGTATGTGATCTTTTAAGTTACACTGAACTGAGTCTGGATGTACAGTTAAAAACAAAGATATGAGGGAGACGATGTTTATAGGAGAGTTTATGCTGCTAATCCTTCTGAGAAATTCCTGTTGCTTTGCCCTTCCCTTCCAAACTTGGCAGAAGCTAGGTTTTATACTTCCCCACATGTCAGAGAATGGCAGCCATAAAGACTGGCCCTTTCAATGCACTATATTTACTGCTACCAAGCTGTAGCTGGAGAAAAACAGTAATTGTACAAAATGTCCATTGTGTGACATCACCAAATTAAAGTGAAATGCAGATAATGCTTGTGAGGGAAAATATTGGGGGTGGGGGGGTGGAATGAGTGAGCTGTGCATACTAACAAAGGCTGTAATTTAAATATTTTGCTATGCATCTTTTACGGTCAGGAGTTTTGGCCTTTGCTGCTTTAAGGGAGTATGTTGTCCTAGCCAGGGGTCATTTCCTAGAAAAAGAACTGCAGGGACTCATTAGCATATCTCATTAGCATATGCCACACCCCCTGACATCACCGGAAGTGTGTCAGAAGGCACCCTCAGGCCCCTTTCCCCCAAAATCTCCAGGTATTTCCTTAAAGCAGAATGAACTCAAAGCAGCTTACCCTCCTCGGGAGAGCCAGCCCTGCTTGCAGGCGTGCACGCACACACTCACTTTCTCTCACAAGTCACAAATGAAAATAAAGCAGCAGAATGAATTCAAAGCAGCTTACCCTCCTTTGGAGTCCAGCCCCACCTGGCTTGCACTCACTCACTCACTCACTCACTCACTCACTCACTCACTCACTCACTCACTCACTCACTCACTCACTCACTCACTCATTTTCTCTCTCTTTCTCTCTCATAAGTCACAAATGAAAATGAAGCAAGCAGAATGAATTCAAAGCAGCTTACGTTCCTTTGGAGCCCAGCCCCACTCAGCTTGCACTCACTCACTCATTTTCTCTCTCTCTCTCTCTCTCTGTCATGGCCCAGTCTGAGAGTGAGGTCTCCTCTGGAGGAGAGGAGCCTCATGTAGCCAGCCAGGACTCCTCAGGAGAAGAGGAGCCCTGTGTAGCCAGCCCTATCCCTGATTCAGCAGAAGCCAGCAATCAGGAGCAACAGCTGCTGGCTGATCAGAGCTTGCAGCCAGCAGCTGAGACACCAGCACCCTCTAGCTCCTATACCACAGGGGAAGCTCAGCCAGGGTCTTCTACAGGTGCAGCGCAGCCAAGAGCCTCCACCCCCCCAGGTTCACCCACGCCCAAGGAACGCCGCAGGCAGCGCCAGAGACTGGAACTGCAGGAGAGGAGAGTGCTCGCCTCTTGAGCCAACGCCAGCTGCTGGAGACTGATGATGAGTAGTGTCAGGATGGAGCCCCAGCAGCTGGCTGAAAACCACGCCTGGCTATAAGAGCCAGTCTGGAGGAACTGCCGGGCGTGGAAGCAATGTGTCTATTGCCTGCAACCACTCTGTGTTCTGTGAACCTTGCCCGTGCCCGTGCCCGTGCCCGTGCCCGTGCCCGTGCCCGTGCCCGTGCCCGTGCCCGTGCCCGTGCCCGTGCCCGTGCCCGTGCCCGTGCCCGTGCCCGTGCCCGTGCCCGTGCCCGAGCCCGTGCCCGTGCCCGTGCCCGTGCCCAGAATTACCTCTGATATCCAGACCATAGAGATTCATTCCTCTGGACAAAATGGCAGTTTCAGAAGGTGGACACTATGACATCATATCTCCACTAAGCTCTCCAAGTTCAGGTACAATCCAAGGTCATTTACCCGTGCCCGTGCCCGCGCCCGCGCCCGCGCCCGCGCCCGCTTTTGGGCCTGACACTACTGGTAAATGACCTTGGATTGTACCTGAACTTGCTCTTGGATTCTGGACTCACTCCTGGCGTTATCTCGTGCTCTGACCACTGGTTTGACCTGGCTTTTGCTCTTGGAACTCCCCTCAGACTCTGCCATTAAGGTTTGGACTTGAACCACCCTGCTTGGGCTGGCCCAGCCCGTGACACTCTCCCATGAGTCACAAATGAAAATAAAGCAAGCAGCAGAGCAGAATGAATTCAAAGCAGCTTACATTCTTTGGAGCCCAGCTCCACCCAGCCCCACTCAGCTTGCACTCACTCACTCACTCACTCACTCACTCACTCACTCACTCACTCACTCACTCATTTTCTCTTTCTCTCTCTCCCTCTCTCTCACAAGTCACAAATGAAAATAAAGCAGCAGAGACTGCTGCTAAAGACGAGGACAACCAGGAGGAAAAGGAATCACATGGGTGAGGCCAAAACCCATGTGACCTCTTTTCAGATCTACCGGAACGCTGTTCTGGCACATTCCACCTCCAAATGAGCCCTGGTCCTAGCAGTCTTTTCTTACCCTATCTTTCTGATTAAACTCCATTATTTTATATTGTATCAATACACCCAAATAAGGACATGTGATACCAGTACATGGGTTAACTAGTATATTAATAGTTTATCTACATCAGTTAAAAATACCTGAATTAGTGTGACTTGGCACTAACAAGCAGCCTACCATGGCTACCAGTGTTGTGAGTAAAACCACTAAGGCTCCAAACTTAGCTAGTGTTACCACCAGCTTTGTTTATCCTTACCCATACATAAAAGCAGTGTGGAGAGGTGTTAAAGGTTCAAGCCAATGATGGTAGAAAGGTATCCCCCACCCCAACATGGTATTCAATAAATCTCAATCACAATTATAAGAATATAAATTATTTTAATCAGTGCAAAAAGCACAATTGTGCTGAAGTGCTACTCATACAATCAATGTACTTCCTAAATACATAATAATACATATAATAAATAGATAATGAATAAATTACATGAGTTATGACAGCCAAGCTATAGAGTGTCAACACATTTCATAACATTCCCGCCACAGTCACAGCTGGTTAGAGAAATGTAAGGTATACAAAATAAATAAATGCTATAAAATAAACAAACAAATAAAATACTATTGTTTCTTCTCTCCTACTGCAGAACAAGAATATTCTCCGAGCTACTGTGTCTTCCCAGAAATGAGGTAAGTCTTTTGTTGTTTTACAATTAATGGTTGATGTTTCTTATGTTTTTCAGGTCACCCCAGATCCAGGAGATGCTACAGTATGACCCCGCCCCCCAATAGCAGAAAGCCTGTTTCGCTGAGCTTCCTCAGGGGTTCCTCAAACTGCAGTCAACACACAACCACAGTGTACTTTCATGGACGTCATTCCTCAATAAGCCGGATATACAGCTCCCGTTCTGTCAAGCCAACGGTGGGCCAGCTCAGGGTTGTCAAACTCCAGGCAGTAGCTGGATATCTCCCAGAATTATAACTGATCTCCAAGCTGTAAAGAGCAATCCCCCTGGAGAAAATGGGTGTTTTGGAATGTGGACTCCATGGTATTATACATCGTTGAGGTACCTTGCCTCCCCAAACCCAGCCCTGCTCAGGTTCCATCCTCAAATCTGCAAAAACTTCCCAACTTGGAACTGGTTACTCTATGCCAGCTTGAGAACAGCGCCCCCCCCCCCATCTGTAGATGGCTCAGGGTGCTGACACTACTTATACTGTAGCAACTCACACTAGTTATAGCCTAATCAATCAAAAGACTAATCAATCCAAATACCGTTCCCCAGGACACTGTGAAATAGTTACAAAAAGAACCCTTTCCCGGCCAATTTGAAGGAGGTCCCAAAAATCCCTGCTCAGCTCCTCAAAAGGCAACCAACTACTCTCACGTTATCCATTGGGGCAGGGCAACTAGTACAAAAGCTTAGACTACTGCACAACCCAGTTGTTTCTCCTGCACCCTTTGGATTGGTTGCGCCAGCCAAGATAGCAAATGGTTCATCAAGAGCCAATAGTGCTGTCATGCCTTATTTAAAAATTAGAACTGCCTCAAATCAATACCGCAGCCCAATAGGCTGAGAACTATATTGTTCTTGTCAGGGCTTTTTTCTGGGAAAAGAGGTGGTGGAACTCAGGACTACACAATGACATCACTTTGGGTTAGCTGGAACAAGGGAGGAGTTTTTAAAAGTTTAAATCATCCTTGGCGAAAATGGTCTCATGGCCGGTGGCCCCATCCTCTGATCTCCAGACAGAGGGGAGTTTAGATGCATGGAGGGCAATCTAAACTCCCCTCTGTCTGGAGATCAGGGGGCAGGGCCACCAGCCATGTGTCCATTTTCAAGAGGTGCCGGAAGATCGTTCCACCGTGTTCCTGCTGAAAAAAAGCCCTGGTTCTTGTTAACGATGTTAGAGACGGACTCGCCTGATTTAGCTAGGAGACAAACACAACATGGGTTCAAAAGTGAGGAATTAGATGTTTTGCAGTCACATTGGTTTGTGATTCCAGTTTATGAGGCCTAAAAGGGCAATGCTAAACAAGATTACATTCTTAAAAATCTATTCAAGTTAATAGGCTTTGAAGGGTGTAACTCTGTATAGGATTGCACAGATGACAGAAATGTTATCTTTTCAATTTGGCCAGCACGGTTTATTTTCATAGAGATTCCTTCTGCTTGCGTTAAGGTGGAGAATACAGGACTAGGTTTGACCCTTGTGGCTGACATCTGTGTGGATCTACGAAATAAAATGACCGCGCAAAATATTATTAATGATCAGATCCACATGATTATTAACTACGCAAGAGCATTGCTCAAGCCACATGCCTGAAATCCTTCTTTGACTGATGAGGTGGTTACTCCTCCTTTAAACACCGTCACACTTTTATCCATAAAAGTTAAGCTGGCAACATTGGTGTTTTTCCAGTTGGTGTTGGTAAAGCATTCTCAGTGGCAGATTACTTTCTACCATGGAAAAGCACATTCCTCTCTCCCCACTCTTACCCTCGATTCCACTCACCTTTTCCAAACGGTACATTCGATAGGAAATCCTGATAATGTTACAGCTACTTGAGCAGAAATTCTGGCTACCTTAATTGGTCTTGCTTTCTTGATATATGACATTTTCTTAAGTCCAACTTTTCCAGTTTCTGTCTTTTATTTCACTGTGTCTCTGAGTGAGGTCCTCGTGGTGCTGTATCAAATCCATTAAAACCTATCTTGAAGTTTCGGAAAATGTGTAAACGGGCTGAATAATAAAACCAAAAGGAGGCATTCCTCTAGGGTGTGTTAAATGGTGCATTAATGCAGAAAGACAGGCCGCTGGGACCAGGGCATTAAAGTACTCTCCAGACCTGTGGAGCGAAATGTGACAGTAGATTTACTAGCAGTGATGTTGGGTGGCAGAGTGGCAGAAGTCTCGCATAGATTTTGATAACTGCTGGTAAACATCGGGGGACTGTTCTTAGTTAGCCATGCCTTTTACCTAAATGTTGTTTCTCCCCTAGCTACGAAACATTGAAAGGCCTTTCCTAGAAAGAGGTGGGAAATTGGCTCATTAAATCTATTTATTTACAGAAACACGTGCAAACTTTAATTTGCTCTTTCAGTACCATGGCAATTGGATTTTCTTTTTTTTAAAAAAAGGTAAAGCTACAACTTTTAAAAAAACAAACAAACAAACCAGAAAATACCTTGTAAAATGCTGTAGTCTAGATAAAATCAAAAAGAGTCCAGTAGCACCTTTAAGACTAACCAATTTTATTGTAGCATAAGCTTTCGAGAATCAAGTTCTCTTCGTCAGATGCATCTGACGAAGAGAACTTGATTCTCGAAAGCTTATGCTACAATAAAATTGGTTAGTCTTAAAGGTGCTACTGGACTCTTTTTGATTTTGCTACCACAGACTAACATGGCTAACTCCTCTGCATCTATGACCATAGTCTAGATAGGCTGCAATTGCCACTCCTTCAAAATACGATCAGCTTTACAACCGCTTCTAAAATTCGCTTCATCCAAATTTCTCCTTGGCATTTAGAATCCTGAATTACCTGGTCTGGTTTCCTAAGCTGAAGAATTTGCCATCATTTCTTGCAGTCAGTACTTGAATAGGTGCTGCTGACTGTGAAAGTCAAAAAGCTGGCAATCCAGTCTATCTGGTATTTAAAGAATGCCTCCAACTGGGTAGGTGCAAAGAGGGGACAAACTGCCAGAGATTCTGTGCTTTATGCAAGTCAGCCAATTTTAATAATCTAGATGATCCTGACCATGGACCAGACAGAAGCTAATGCCAGCTGTAAGCACCAAGCAACAGCTGCCCCGCATGCAGCCATGCTTGAGATGAACTTTGCTAGAGAGCCAGTTTGGTGTAGTGGTTAAGAGTGCGGGACTCTAATATGGAGAACCGGGTTTGATTCCCCACTCCTCCACTTGAAGCCG
Organism: Eublepharis macularius; assembly: GCF_028583425.1. Lineage (NCBI taxonomy): Eukaryota > Metazoa > Chordata > Lepidosauria > Squamata > Eublepharidae > Eublepharis > Eublepharis macularius. The sequence goes on along the minus strand of NC_072793.1, from coordinate 18,344,108 downwards.
GCTGGGTGACCTTGGGTCAGTCAGAGCTCTCTCAGCCCTACCCAGCTCACAGGGTGATTGTTGTTGTGGGGATAATGATAACATACTTTGTAAACCACACTGAGTGGGTGTTAAGTCATAGGTAAATCTATTATTATTATTATTATTATTATTATTATTATTATTATTAACAGCAACAACAACAACAACAACAACAATAATAATGGAGGCGAGTGTGAAGGGATCTTTTTTCCTAACTCAGCATTTCAGTTAAAAAGCCCCCATTTGGGTTCCTAATCGATTTATTGTCTTCATTGTCTTTTTCTTTGTGATGATGTTTTCCCATTACACTTACTCATATTTTGCACTATTTTTGCACCAATTGCCTGTAGATGGTATCTAATGCATACACAGTGTTTGAAAAACACATTACATGGCATTACATGGCATTACAATGGTATAAGAAACAAATGCTCCAGGACTACTCATAATGAAAACGGCCAAAACAACATACAAAATGACAACATACAAAGAAGACATGAAAAAGAGCTGATTGTTACAGCTGTATATGTTTAGGTTACATGACTTGAGAAGAGTGATTGAAACACTCTTGGAGTTTGCCTGCCTGATCTCTCAGTGCTTATTCGTTCATGTATGTGTGAGTTCTCAGTTGCCTACTGGGAGCGGGCAACCTCTCAGGGGTTTGCCCCATTGCAAACCCCCAACAAAGCTGGCAAACCACTTGACAATTGCCTGCCACCAGCATGTAACCCGGGAAAACACACAGTGGGCATGCTCCCAGTGGGGCACAATGATGTTACTTCCTCAAGTGACATCATTGCACTGGCAGTGGGCATACTCCCATGTTTCATAGGAGCCAATTTTGCCCCCAAACTGGCTAAATTGGCCCTGCACAAAGTATGGGAATATGCCCACTACCAGTGCAATGACTTCACTTCCAGAAACTTCCTCCTATAAGTAGTGCATTTCCCCCACCTCCCACCAGGAGGGTATAAGGTCTTGGTAACCCCAATGTGTCTGAGAGAGAGGTGCAATAAGATCTCCAAAATAGTAAATTGTCCAGCAACACCTCTAAAACTAACCAACTTTATTGTAGCATAAGCTTTAGAGAGCCACAGCTCTCTTTGTCGGATGCATCTGACGAAGAGAGCTGTGGCTCTCGAAAACTTATACTACAATAAAGTTGATTAGTCTTAAAGTTGCTACTGGACTCTGCTGTTTTGCTACTGCAGGCTAACACGGCTAACTCCTCTGAATAAGGTCTCCCTCACTATGTCTTTGAATGTGCACGCTATGTTGAATCAAAGGTGTAACCATCAACAGCTCCATGGCTTTGAGCCAGGGTGGACCTCCCAGAAATTCCAGTGTTCTTTCTGCTCTAAGCAGAGATTCTTGCCCCATCACCTTACCAGTAGGTGAAGGTGCAGAGCAGAAAGCACCAAAGTTCTAATATTAGAGACTTATTTTAAACATGGTAGATATAGACAAGTTATACTATATATTATAATGTAGAAATTAATATTATAGTAGATAGTGATGTAATGTAGATGAAGGGAATGGAAAACTGTTGGAAGTCAACTGAAAAGGGGGGGAGAACGGGTGGGAGTGATATAATATGATGGATATTGATATTGAATATTATGATTTGTGTATACTGACCCATCCAATAAATTTAAAAACAAAACAAAACAGAAAGCACCAAAGTTCATGCTATGAAGTTTAAGTTTTCCTTACTGGAGGCCTATGCTTTGAAAGAAAATTCTACCAGATATGTTTTAGCTCCAAGCAGACTGTTTATGATTAGCTGGTCAGCAGTAGAGCTATCTAAGGACCCAAGATGCTGGTTATCAAGCAGGAGTCTGAGGGCCAAGCTACACATGACGAATGACACTTGAATGGCAAGTGTATTTCTCCCTGTTCGCTTGCCCTCCACTCAATCCACTTGCCGTTCAAGTGTCATTCATCATGTGTAGCTTGGCCCTGAGGGCCAAGCTACACAAGACGAATGACACTTGAACGGCAAGTGTATTTCTCCCTGTTCACTTGCCCTCCACTCAATCCACTTGCCGTTCAAGTGTCATTCATCATGTGTAGCTTGGCCCTGAGGGCCAAGCTACACATGACGAATGACACTTGAACGGCAAGTGTATTTCTCCCTGTTCACTTGCCCTCCACTCAATCCACTTGCCGTTCAAATGTCATTCGTCATGTGTAGCTTGGCCCTCAGGGGCCAATAGGAGAGGCATTCTCCTTTAACAAGTCATAAAGGTTTTCCTCAAGAATGCATCTCTACATGTCTAGCAGCAACGTTATGCTTAAGAATAAGTTGACTCTTAATGTACAATATTATTTTAAATAGATGAAAACATTTATACAGATTTGAAATTTATAGATTTGAAATCCCTGAAAAGCAGTATGTGTCCAGATATTGTGAGCTCTGTAAAGCTGAATGCTATATTTAGATCAAAAGCACAGAAAACTGGTGTTTTTTTGGTATCATTATTTTAATTTCACCTGTACTTATTGATTATTGTTTAGAACTTATCTAAAATAAAGACAAGTGCTTAAGTCCAGGATGTTTTTAGTAACAATGATAAATTACGAATCCATCTATAGTCACAGCTACCAATGTGCTTAAAACACACAATTAAAATTATTACCGAAGAACAGTAGTTGAGAAGGCATATTGATGTTTCATACATTTATGCTATCAAAAATAGCTCCTAACGGATAACATTCTTGTACTAAAGCTATCTCCATATGCCGGTACGGTCAAAATGTGTCTCCCCTTAAACAATATAAAGGGTAATTGGAAGGTTATCTTTTTTTAACAAGTTAGCTCCATTTTTTTTTCTAATGGGAAGTAAATGAAATTCAGGTCAAACCCAGGGCAACTATAGATGAAATCATAGGTTGAAAAGAGCAAAGGGTGAGTTGGAGATTGATTTGATTAGGATTACTTAAAATAATATTTGATTTTATGAGGAGTTTAAAAGCAACTAAGTTCCTAACTGGAACTGTAAGTCTGCATATACTTGGGAGAGCAGGAGGATTCTGGTCATGTTGACAGGGACAGTTTGGTTGGAAATCCCATAATACAGACAAAATTAATGTCACTTACAATAAGAGTCTGCAACGTGTTAATAGACTAAGCAGTAGTAAGTCGGATTACCTATAGAATTGGAGGTAATCCGGAAGGTAGAGTTCATTATCAACTGAGGTTTTTGGAGACATGTTAATGGGTTAATATTTAGTTTGATTGGAAGGACAGTTAAATTAAAAACAGTTAATGGCTTACAAACTGAAAAGCTACCCGTGAGGAGCATACATTAATTCACTGATTAATTTTTGAGAAGGAGAAAATACTAAAGGAAAATCTGGAAATAAACAGGAGAGGATACTAGGGAAGAGCAATGAAAAAATGTCTGCTTCAGTTTCGGATCCAGGGGTTCTGAACTAACTATGTACCATAGCTGCTTTTTGGGGGCCGGGACATTTCCAGCTCTAATTCTAATCTGTTTGTTTTTTTCCGTTATCATGAGTTTCCGCCCGGCTCATTGCAATGTGGGCTTCCAGGCTGTTTGGGGCAGCTGTTTTTATATTTAACAGCACCAAAATCACACAGAACCCAATCCTACCTCTAAACCATCTTCCCGCTAAGTTTCCCCTCAGTTACACTACATGCATACACAACAATGGACCCTGAAGAAGGTGAGTGTTGGCAGGTGCACCTGGTAAGAAACTGGCTGGCTAAGGGAAAGCAGTGCGGAGGCAGCTGCTTCCTCCCAAGGAAATGTCTTTGGAACTGCAGCCTACAACTGACATCTTCCAGGGCTTTTATATACCGCCCTTCAGGACAACATCAACCGAAACAAAATACACTCAAATTACACGAGTAATTCGAGTGTGTTTTGTAATTCAAGTGTATTTGAGTGTAATTTGAGTGTAATTCAAGTGCATTTTGTCTCGTGTAGTTTGACCCTAAGCATGTTTATTGCTCTGCCCTACCCAGAGGAATTAGTAATGAACAATCCCCAGCCCGCTGGGAATGCAGTGGTGACTGCCCATGTCTGATGGGATCACTCCCCTTTCCCCTGAGCCACAGAGACATTCTATGTAGCAGACAGATAAGCACTCAAGCTGCCTGGGAGCTTTCTATCTAAGCTGGCTCCCAATATCTCAAGGTGGACTGAGGAAGAAGGAGGCACCTAAGGAGAGGATCAGGTTGTAGCACCAGCTACCACACCCAGCAATGGCACAAAGCAACAGGCTGGTCAGTTGGAGACTGGCAGTGTAAGGGTATGGCAACTGAGGTGGAGGAGGTTGCCCTCAGATGATGTCAAGTGATCGAGTGTTTTGGATCAAGGGTGGCTTTTCCTCAATGAAAGGTAGATTTGCCTGAACAAAAGGTTTTGCCATGAGCGAGATGTCTTAAGTGATGTTGCAGATCGTCTGCTTGTTTCTTCCCCCTCATCACCTTTCCCCATTCTTTTGGATTCCATGAGGCTTCCCATAGAGTAAACATGCCCTGGATCATGGCATGGGTTTGAGTCTTCACTATAGAAGAGGGAGCCTTACCTTTCTCTCTTTCTGTCTTTCCAACCTTCATTCCCTTTCCTCCCGTTTTGGCTAGGTACTTCTCAGCACAGAGCATAGAGGATATAGGATTTGCCTATTTTAAGCTGTGCACAAGCTGTATCATTAGAACAGAAGAAGCAATATGCATCTGTGTTGCCTGCTGGCCCAGGAGGCTCACCTACAGATGAGGTTGCTAACCTCCAGGTGGGGCCTGGAGATCTCCCAGAATTACCTCTGATATCCAGACCATAGAGATTCATTCCTCTGGACAAAATGGCAGTTTCAGAAGGTGGACACTATGACATCATATCTCCACTAAGCTCCCTCCTCTCACTAAACCCAGCTTTTTTCAGACTCCGCACCCAAATCTCCAGGTATTTCTCAACCAGGAGTTAGCAACCTTACCTCCAGAACAGTACAGACAGTACAACTCTGGCAGCTGGAATCTGCTTGCTAGTACCAGTCTACTGGTACCAGTCTACTGTTTTCTTACTAGTACCAGTCTACTGTCTTAGAAATCATGATAAACCTTGGAATACATAAAATATCACTACATTTTGGATTCTAGCCTTCCTTGCAGCCACCCATGGTTAGGCAGGCCTCTAGGCATTATTGAGCTCAGAGCCCAATTTGGAAAGCTGCAGAATTAAATTTATTTATTTGTTTACACGATTTATAGTCCACCTTTCTCAATGATACTCAAGGAGCATTACGCAGTGTAAGTCAATATGATCAACACTTGGGACATAAGGGTATGGGTTGCAGAAATTTAAAAACAAAAACTCTGGAGGGGGCGGAGCAACGCTTGGAAATGGTGGCTGCTCCTTTCTAGAGCTCTGGGCCCGGCCTGCTTCCAGCCTCAAAACAAAGCCATAAAAGCATCCTGATATGATGGGAAAGACAGGGGCAGGTAAGCCAAAGCCTCCCCACGCGCAGTCAGCCACAGTTAAAGCTTTTTTTGCCCCTGAAGAAGCCAAAAACTGCAATAAATCTTCAGCAGAAAACGGAGCTAAAATGGCCGACGGGGAAAGCAGTGTGGTGGGGTTAACAAAACAAGAGTTCTCAAAAGCTATCCAAATATTGGAAAGCAATATTATTGCCACCATTTCTGAAAAAATAGATGAAAAGATAAACAGCAGCCTAGAGCCCATTACAAAGCAACTCAAGGACATTAGTGAAACTATAGCTGCTGTTACTCAAACAGCTGAAAAAGCCCTTGAACTAGGGATTAATCTGCAAAAAGATTTAAATCAAACCCAGCAAATAGAAGAAGCACTATCAGTGAAAATAATCGACTTGGAGATGAAAATTAAAGCTAGAAATCTGAAGATGAGGGGTCTCCCTGAAAATGAGGAAGAACATACAGAGCTTCCTATTTTTATAATGTCCTGGCTTGCAGAAGTACTCCAACTGGAAGAAGGGGTTGCTCCCAACATTGAAGCTGCTTTTAGATTGGGATCTAGGGCAGCAAATAAATCACGCCTGCCAAGAGATATTTTGGTAATCTTTGGAGACCTACGATCAAAAGAAAAGATTCTAAGAGAGGCGCGCAGACGTGGATATTTGCTCTACAAGAACAAAGAAATTCAAGTGTTCCCTGATCTGCCATCAGAAATATTAAAAATGCGCAGAGACCTAAAGCCAATTACCAATGCACTTGCAAAAGCTAACTTGAAATACAGGTGGATTGGATCGACTTCCAAGCTCTCAGTGCTTCATGATGGAAATCTGATTGTTGCTAAGGATTTGGAAGAAGGACATGCTCTATTAAATACTTTGAACCTCACTGCTGAGCATAACCCACCTTTGAAAGATCTACAGGAAGAATCCAAGATACCAAGAAAGACTGAGAGTTGGAAGAGAGTCAGCTCTGCTTTGCAAGACAAACGTTGAAAACTAATCGCATGCAGTCAGCAGACCCAGGGTGCCTTTGTTACAAGACAAACTTTATGATCACAAAGAGGTTGGAGTGGAGGCCGGGATTCAGAGTCTAGGCAGTCTCCCCCCTATTTTCCTTTTTTGTCTCCTGGTTTAGGGCTGTAAAGCTCTTTTGTTTTCACCTTGTTGTAAGGTGGAAATCAGGGTGGCATATGTTATTTCAGTCAGCCGTTGCTGACTTTTCTTTTTTCTTTTGTCTTATCTTTTTCATTTTCAATCTAGTAAAAATTGTTGCTGTAAAGGATAGAAAAGGGGAGAGAGGGGGGGAATTAACAGAGGGAGGGAATGGAATTAGGGAGGGGGTGGAAGGAATTGGAAAATTGTCCTGGGGATTTGAGGTTTTGACTTGGTTGGGATGTATTGGTGTGTTAATGGATTTGATTTATGAAATCATAGTTCAAAACTGGCCATTGAACATACAAGTGGTGTTCTCTTTGTTTAGACTAACAAAAGCACAGGGAGATCTGATGGCAGATTTAGCTACATTTTTTGCTATGCACTATAAGATGATGGGGCCAAAATTAAGAGGGTCTAAAAGAACTTTGTTATATTTTCACCCTAGCCAAAATAATATTGATCTATCGCTAGACTTCTTACATAGATAATGGGTGACCAGAAATATAAAATTATTTCGGTGAATTGTAGGGGTCTAAACAATAAAATCAAACTTAAAAGAATATCAACTGCCCTTACAAGACAGAAACCTTCAATATTATTTCTTCAAGAAACACATCTGAAAACCTCTAACCTGCCAGTTTTTAAGACTTGCTGGTTTAACCAGCAGTTTCAATCCCCTGGGTCATCAAAATCCAGAGGGGTGGCTATACTATTCTCAAAAGAAACTAATTTTTCTTTAAAGGAATCAAAAATAGATCCACAAGGCAGATTTTTATTTTTAAAGGGCAGTTTAGATCATATGCTGCTAACATTGGCTGTAATTTATGCACCAAATCAAGACCAAATAAGCTTTATAGACAACACCCTAACACTTTTAAACTCTTTTGCAGAAGGAGAAATAGTTCTTGCTGGGGACTTCAACTTTATTATGAATTATGATTTGGACAAAACCCGAAAACACCACTGCCATCAAGTTAGGAGGACAGGTATCTCTGAACTATCAGGTATAATAAATAAGGCAGGCTTACAAGACATTTGGCGTATCCAACACCCAAGCACAAGGGATTATACTTACTACTCATCTGTTCATAACGTATATACACGAATAGATTATATTTTTTTGACACCTAAACTCTGTGATCTAGTTTGTTCAACTGATATAGGTGAGAAACTATGGTCTGATCATGCTTGGACGGAATGTGTTTTCAGTTTAGGGTGTAAAATGCAAAGGAAAACAAATTGGAAATTAAATACTTCACTTTTATTCAACAAACAAATCTATTCAAAAATATCCTCAGATATAAAGCAATATTTTGAACTAAATGCAGCTTGCGGTGTCTCCCAAGAACTGGTGTGGGACGCTATGAAAGCTGTTCTTCGGGGGCAAATTATATCAGCAGCCTCCTATCACAAAAAACAAAGAGAGAAAACTAGAAACGAGATAGTTGCCAAAATTAAAAGCTTGGAGCAGGAACATAAGAAATCTTGTAGCAAACTGATTTATAAACAGTTAACGTTAGAAAGGAAAGCCCTAGAAAGCTTAGAAACTGCTCAGATTCGGAAAAAATTACTTTATGTTAAGCAAAAATATTGGGTCAGGTCACCTAAATCCACTAAACTCCTTATTAAAAAAGTTAAAGAGAAAACCATGACATACGCCATAAAGGCTATCAAAGATAAAGCAGGACAAATGCATTCAAAATCTGAAGAAATAGTAAATATTTTTGCAGATTTTTATCAGACTTTATATACCTCAGACTCGCCAGAGCCTGCTAGGTTAATAGATTATATATCTAATAGAAACCTAGTTAGTAGCATTTCAGATGAACACAAATCAATCATGGAACAACCAATATCAGAATCAGAAGTTAAATTGGCAATTAAATCGCTCAAAAATAACAAAGCCCCTGGAAGGGACGGTTACCCTCCAGAATTCTACAAAAAATATATAGATCTGATTCTAACCCCATTGACAGATACTTGCAACTTTGTACTGAAGTCAGGCAAGATCCCCCCATCCTGGAAGGAGGCAGAAATTACTGTGATACCTAAAAAAGGCAAGGACACTACTGACCCCAAATCATATAGGCCAATTTCCCTTTTAAACCAAGACCAAAAAATTTTCACTTCTATACTAGCAAAAAGACTAACCTCCTTTATCACTAATTATATACATCTGGATCAGGCCGGCTTTATGCCCACGAGAAATCTCTTTGACAATATAAGAAAAACCATAGATTTAATTAACCATTGCACCCTAAAAAAGCTACCAGCTTTTCTACTATCGTTGGACGTGGAGAAAGCGTTTGATAGGGTGGAGGTCCCTTACTTATTAGGCTTACTTGAGCACATGGGATTTGGCAGATATTTTTTACAAGCTATCAGAGCACTTTACGACTCTCCTAAAGCCATAGTAAGAGCCAATGGTACTTATTCACCAGAATTTCAAATTAGAAGAGGTACCAGACAAGGTTGCCCCCTTTCCCCTATTTTATTTGCCTTAGCCATAGAACCCTTAGCAACATCAATAAGATTACACCCCAACATAAAAGGAATCACGATTGGAAAACAAACCTATAAGACTAGCCTCTTTGCAGACGATCTAGTGTTGTATTTAACAGACCCTAGTAGCTCATTACCAGCTGTGGAAAAATGCTTAACAGACTTCAAATTGGTCTCCGGTTTGGCCATTAATCACCTAAAGTCTGAACTATACCCCATGAATTTACAGCAAGACACTACCCAGTTCATTAAAACAAACTACAAATATAAGTGGATTAAATCCAATTGGTCCTATCTTGGTGTAAAAATACCATTAAATTTGAATGAAATATGGGACTTGAATTTCAATGAGCTCTATATTTCTTTATCTAGAACATTAAGTAGCTGGAAAAGGCTACAACTAACTTGGCTAGAAAAAATCAACTTAATAAAAACTTTAATACTCCCACAGATACTATTTTATTTTCGAGCACTACCCATCTTTATTAAACCACACACCTTAGAAAGATGGCAGAAACTGCTGAATAAATTTATTTGGGCAGGAAAAAAGCCTAGGATTAGTTTTGTTACCCTGAGAAGTCACACCAAACAGGGTGGGTTAGGAATGCCTGATATTAGACTGTATTATGAGGCTACCCAACTTACTTACCTGGTCCTTATGTTGCAGTCTGACTTTAAGGCTGACTGGAAAGCTATTGAACAGCACTACACACTACCCAAAACAATGCAGGAAACTATTTGGAACTCAGCACCTGAACGTCCCAAGGCAATTAAAAACCACTTACTTTTAGCTCCGGCACTAGGGATTTGGGACAAAAATAGGGCTTCAGTAGCACCGTCCTTTTCTCCTTTTTCATGTTTTACAGGACAAAAGTGGTTTATACCTGCCCTCAGTAAAGACTCCTTTGCAGAATGGAAATCTAAACAGCTTACAACGTTTGTCGATATAACCTCAAGAGGGCAGCTCTTATCTAAACAACTGATTGAAGCACGGTTGCAAGCCAAGATTTCTTGGCTCCAATACCTGCAGGTTCAACACCTTATAGCTGCTCCTGAGATACAAAGCTCCCTAAAGCGTGAGATAACTGAATTTGAAGAAATACTGAAATCAGGTGGCAGTGGAAGTAAGGGTCTTCTATCAAAGATTTACAAAATAATGTTGAAAGCCCAAAAAAGCAAGCCTTATTCATACCAACTGGCTTGGGAAACATACTGCGGTATTAAATTTTCTGAGGCACAGTGGTCAAGCATTTGGAACTCCCCAATATTTAAGACTAATTTAATTTCTGTAAAGTCACAATCTCAAAAACTTTTGACACGTTGGTATATCACTCCTCAGAAGCTTAACTATGCCAATAAAATAATATCGCCCAAATGTTGGAAAGGATGTGGTGAGGTGGGGTCCTTTATTCACTGTTGGTGGACATGTCCTTTGATAAGCAAATTTTGGTCCGATGTAACAACTGTTATCAAACAAATGTTGGGTATTATAGTTCCTTTTAAACCTGAAACAATTTTACTTAACTTATGGTCAAGCTATGATATACCCACTATTATAAGGAAAAGGGTGGCTATGCTTTTAGCTGCAGCTAAAACAGCCATCGCTTTGAGGTGGAAGGACCCTAGACCCCCTACACTACCCCTGTGGTTTAACAAAGTTTGGGACCAGTATTACATGGAGAAGGTAACATATCAAATCTGTTGTTCTGAATCGCCAATGATACAATCAGACTTTTGGGAAGACTGGCTTCCAGTACTAGATCATTTGATTACAGAAGACATTGGTCCCAGCAAAAAATATCCAATAGACCCTTTCTTATTGTAACCTTAATAGTGTGAAACTTTTGGCTCTCCAAATATGTACGTTTTATTGTAGGCTACATGTAGGCACTTCAAATCTCTCTCTCTCTCTCTCTCTCTGTTTTTGTTTTACCAATTTACCTGTACTGTTAAAACTTGTTTACTTTTGTTTACTGTTGATAAATTTGTTAAATCAAAAAATTGTTGAAAAATAAAAAATGTTGTAAAAACAAAAACTCTGTGATACAGAGTTGAAACAATGCTGAAACAAAACAAAAGCAATTTAATATGAGATATTAAACAATGTAGAAACTACCCAGTAAGAATATACAGCAACAGATAGTACACAGCAGTCTAGTCTCTGTCCTTTTACCAAAGCACCTTTCTAAATCATTTCCTTACAGCACAATAACTCTTATTGTGTAGAAAATCCCTCCTGAATAATTCAGTTTTGCATAGTGTACAGAAAGGTGGAAGAGTGGGAGCTTTCCTGACCTCCATAAAGTGGGGGGGGGGGCAGGGGGACCACAGAGAATCTGCATGCACGGGCATCTGTTGATTTTGCCCATTAACAGAATGGTGCCTGCTAATGTACATGTATAGACGAGCGGAGCTGCTATGGCAGAGCATAGGGAAAGAAGCACTCCCATAGATATGAGGAACCCAGGCTATGAAGGGCTTTGGATGTGAGAGCCAAACGCTTGAATTGAGCCCAGTAACCGAGGGATAGCCAATGGAATGACTATAAAATGGGAGTAATATGCATGTTCCACCGAGCTCCTGATAATAAGCTGCAGCATTCTGCACCCGCTGATATCTCCAAGTTAGGGGTCATTTCATAGAAAAAGAGCTGGAGGAACTCATTAGCATAACTCATTTGCATAACGCATTAGCATATGCCACACCCCTTGCCATCACCAGAAGTGTGTCATTACCATGACTGATTTGCATATGCCACACCCCCGGGCATCACCTATCCTGGCAGTTTTGGACCCAATCCTGGACATTCAGGGCCAAAACTGGGCCAAAAATGGCAAAAAGGGGCTGAAAATGGCCAAAAAGGGGCCCAAAATGGTCAGTATTGAGCCGTTGCTGAGAGGGAGAGTGATCCACCACCCGTCAGAGGCCATATCTGGGCCATTTCACCCCCAATACAGGCCAAAACGGGCCCAAAATGGCCAAGAGTAAGGTGGGAATGGCCACCTGACATGTGACCTCTTTGGGGAACACGTTCCCCCTCAAAATGAGCCCTGCTCCAAGTTGACTTCAAGGGGAGATCTATGTACAGTACAATACAGTAGTGTAGTCTTAATGTTACTGTGGCATGAATCCAGGTGGACAGATCGGCTGTATCATGATAGCTAGAATAAGTTGGAAGAAGTCCTTTTTGGAGTTGTATTAACTTGTTTCTCTGGCAGCAATGCCAAATCCAGTATAACCTCATGGCTCTTGACTGCAAGCGTCAATTGAACTCCACTGAAACTGAGGAGCACAACGTCCTTCAAGATCTCTGCCTTCTCAACTAGCATCACTTCAGTCTTGTCTGGGATCAGTTACAGTTTGCTCACTTTCAGCCATTTGACTACAGCTGTTAGGCAATGACTTACAACCTCTATTGTGTCAGTATTGGATTTGGATAGAGAGATGTAGAGCTGGGTGTCATCAAAACAATTAATTTTCCTTTCCATGGCCCTTTTCACACTGCGATGTTGCGCAAAATTCTCGCGAGAAGATGCTATCTTCTGCATTTTTTGCACGATATTTCGCAACATTGCGGCAGCAGGTGAGCAGTGTGAAAAGGGCCCATGTTCCTTCTTCAAAACAATTTGTTTTAACCTGAATCAGATTGCTACATATTTTTCTCCCTTTAGCAATGTGGCAGAGCAGACAATGCAACAGACATTCATAGACGATTCAGTTTCATATGTCTAAATATGAGATCTTCCTGAAAGAAATGACTTATTGTCCACTGACCGGCAGAGAAAAGAACCCAGCATGCCTGCAGTGAAGATTTTCATTTTGTGATTTATTTTATTTTAAAATGATGACAATTAGTCAACAGCTGTAATGAAAACTACATGCCACAAGAACATGAAGAAACAAAAAGATATTTCTTCCAGGCATATTTTTGGTGACACATGTGGTTTCTTAGATCAACAAAGTTAAGCAAGGATGTTTCAGTTGGATAAAATGTTCAGGGCAGGTTTGCAAGCATCCAGTGAAGGAAAAGCAAAAGGAGGTGGAAGATTCTAAACGAGTCTCTCGGGCATTCCTCTTAAGGAGGGAACTCTCATGCTTGAGTTCTTCACAGTCTTGTGGGAATTCTGATACTAACAACACTCAAGTTTACCTTTTGCTATATAAAGAGTTGACTCTAAAAGAATTCTTTGCTCAAGGCCATCCCAAACGATGAAACTGCTCAATAACGAACATTTTATTTAACTCTACTAGGGTCACTGAAGGAGCTCAACATTATATGGTGAATGGGACTGCTCAGAATACTGGGGTCTTGCTTCTGATCATAACATATATCCTTTAGAAAACACTTTTTTAAAGAGTACTTTATTTATGCCCACAAGTGGAAAACGACAACATTGCCTACAGTGGAGGAATGGTTGACAAAAGTTTTGGAGTTTGCGTTGATGGCAAAACTTACTGCATTAATTAGAGAAAGGACATTCGTTAACTTCTTGTCTGAATGGAAACTGCTAATAGACTTTTTGCGTGAAATGGATAACAAGGATTTGATGAAATCTGGATTTATGGATTAAGAAACAGGAACAATAGAAAAAAGAGGGGTTTGTGACCAACTTAGAATAAGTGGGACTCTAGAAATTATACATACTTGTGGCGGAGAAAATCGGAACTCAACTTGTAGTATAATCTAGGTTTTTTTTCTTTTCTTTTTTTTCTTTTCCTCTTTATTTTATAGACATATGTATTGTTAGTGTGTTATGTTTAGAAATGTGTGTTTTTTCTTGTTCTCTCTGTTGTTTATTGTCTTGTGGTGTGTAGTTTATAGTTTAATTTTTAAAAAAAAATAGCCAAAAAAAAAGAAAGAAAAAGAAAAAACACTTTCTTCTTTATGCTCCCTTAAAATCTCCATAGTTAACCAAAGGAGGCTTCCTCTTTGGTATCTTCTTAGCTAAAATATGAAGAGGAGGCTTTGAAAGTATGCTTCACAAACCACCTACCTCCAACACCACATGGAAACTGTGAAGAGGGATTTCAAAGGTAGTTTACAATATGGCATTCAGATCTACAGAGTTCGCCAAGCTTTTGGATCTACCTTAGTTCTTTCCTTAGTTGCTGAAAAAAAATTCTCAGAAATCCCATATAAGATTCAAAAAGTTACCTTAACAGTAAGCATAACAATTAACATAGTAGCATATCTTTGAGGTCGAGTAGAGGTCCAGTGGTGAAGCAGAAGGACTTATCAAGGAGACTTGATCGGTACCACTTTGGGGGTGTTCTGTTTTAGCCATTATGGCCCACACATCAGAGAATACTTTCAGGATTCCACTCTTAAATCCTTAATTTTAAACCTTTAGCTGTCTAAATACTTTGTAAGGAGGAGTAGACAATACACCTCTCAAAACCTTTATTGGTTCATCATTACTGTCACAGGTGCTCTACAATAGTTGTATTTTAAATCAATATTGTAAGCCATTTTAAACACTGAGTAAATTACAGGATATATAGGCTGTTTTCACACGTCTTACCGGCTCCGGTATGTTGTGCAAAGCTCCTGCAAGGACAGCATCTTCCTGATGTGATTTTGCACGAGAACCGGGAAATCGCGCCAGGAAAATGCTGTCCTTGTGGAAACTTTGTTCAACGTACTGGAGCCGGTAAGATGTGTGAAAACGGCCATGTTTTCTTTAAAAAAATAAGGCTGTCTTTAGCATTTATCATCTGCCATCCAGCTATACAGTGCTGGCAAATTTGACTTGAGAAATTCCTGGAGATTTGTGTGCAGTGCATGGAAACAGTGAGTATGGGGAAGAGAAGAATCTCAGTGGGGAATGTAATGCCATAGAATCTGCCCTCTGAGGCTGCTGTTTCCTCCAGGGGAACTGATCTCTGAAGTATGCAAAGTCCTGTAATTCCAGGAGAACTCCAGGCCAATTTTTGAAGTTGGTAAGTCTACCTATGAGCAATTGCTGACCACAAATATCCCCCCCCCCAACTAATCAATGATCTGATGATGAGTTTACTGTACCATTCACTAGCATTCGCTGAGTGGCTGCATGTCTAGCACAACAGCATGTGCATACAATTAGCCTTCATGCATGCATGCTTTTAACGTGAGTGTGGTTTTGCAAAGGACCGTGAGAACTGTATTTTCTCCATATCAGTAATTAGCAATAGCAAAATAGCCTACTGCACATGTGCCAAAAAAAGGAAACTAGCCAAGGAAGCAGTTAACCAAAACCAACAAGTGTGCTTGTATTTTTTATAGAACATTGAACACACAAAATCAGTTGCTTATGAAACACTTCTCCGCTCCCTCTTGGGAACCACCCGTCCCTCCCCAAGTACCGTAGTGGCTTTTGAAGAACAATCTAGGTTACCAGGACCAGGGTTTGTATGTTATTTATGCCCAGCAATCAACCAAATTATGTGACTGGTCGCAAAAAAACACTGCACAGGTTGCCAACCAGTCTGTATGGAGTTTGGGACATTTGCCATGCCAACAGACTAATTTCAGGATTGGCTCACGCTAATCTCTCCCATTGATGATAATACTATTAATAGTATTAATATTATTATAGTGCAATATATAGTGCAATAGTGCAATAGTATTAATATATAGTGCAACCATATTATATAGTAATAATACTTATTATATAGTAATAATAATATATAGTATTAATATTATTATCATCAATGGGAGAGATTAGAGTGAGCCAATCCAATTATTAATACTATTGCACTATATATTAATACTATTGCACTATATATTGCACTATGATAATATTAATACTACTAATAATAATTGCACTCACTCTTCTAGATAGATTAGTGTCTCCCTCAAAGTGGTTAACATATTCAGCCCCAGCTGGGGAGCTGGGGCTGAGAGGAGTGGCTTACTCATGACTACCTGCTGTGCTCATCATGAACCAGCAGAGTGACAAACTCATTTGTGATGAAGTTTGTGGCATCCCTTGCTAGGAGCCACTGTTATTGCTCATGGAGCTGGAGCTTGTAGCAACTTTTCCCTTGATACAGAGAGGCATACCTCTCTGGCTATGCTAAAGAAATCTTGCCCTAATTCGTTAGTAATCTTTCAGTTTGAGATTAGGCAATATTGCGAAGAACTTGGAAAACCATTTAAAGTGGGTTTTTCTTATTCCCCAGCTATGATGCTTTGGTAGTCTTGGTCCTAATTTCATTTAGAGTTGGGAGGGGAGTTCTGAAAAAACAACCTGGTCACTCCAAAGTAAACATGGGTGGAAGTTTGTCAAATTAATTGTACTGGCCTAAAGGCCCTTTCGCTCATCCTTAATTTTGTCAAAATATTTGAAGTGCAATTTCTGGGCCAATTCAGAACTGCCTCAGTTTGTCAGGGAACCACGAAGAATGTGGAGTCAAATTTCCAAACTGACCTGGAATAGCATGGCTTCCAGGCTATTTTAAAGCTTACAGTAATCAAAGGTCGACATTCATTCAAATATAAGGCAAGGTGAATGAAGTTAAGAATAAAGATCTGAATCACTTATTTTGTCCTGTTTATTTTGTCCTGTTATTTTTGTCCTGTTTTAATTGGGTCTAATACTGGAGGAGGGGGCTAAAGCACACAGGGGAGCAATTAGCCAATATGCCAACATACTTTGAAGATACATTAGTATAGCGCTGTGGTGCCATCATGTTATTTCTGATTGCCAGGGTGGGGCTGCCACAGCACCCCACTGAAGTGCTGCTGGTGCAACCATTTGTGCTGGTGGAGGAAGAGTGAGCATGACAGTGAAATCCAAAGCAGAGTTACTCCAGTCTAAGCTCATTGAAATCAATGGGCTTAGACTAGTGTAACTCTGCTTAGGATTTCACTGTTAGTTGCCTCCCTGAACTACTCTAGTGAAGGAAACCCTTCAGAACCAGAGGAACCAGCGGAACCCAAAGTGTAGCTCATAGGAACCCATGGAGTCCAGAAAAAGCACCCCCCCCCTTCAAATTGCAAGAGGCGGAGGAGCACTATGTTCTTCATTCACTAGCCGTTGACTGAATGTCCACCACTCTGCCCTGACCAGTGGTTCATGTGCAGGCAGGCCAGATGCCAAGTTCTGCACCAGGCTATGTTGGTCAGCCCCATGACCATGTGACCTAGCAGCTCAAACTACAGTGGCAGTTCACAGACACTCAGATGATGGGCTTATCATTCTGAAGCACAGCTCACCAACAGGACAGACAGGTAGGGGAAGCAGCTGTAGAGGGCCAGAAGACCTTGGTGGATGCGCTGCCTAGGACAGAGGGTGCCCCTGTGCCAATGCAAGGGTGTACACCTGTTTTCTCCCTCAGGCCAACCCAGAAAAGCCACAGCAATTGCAATACCCTGGCTCAGTAGGCACAGTACAGTGCAAGCTAAGTTTAGCACCCCAAAGACAGGTCCCTCTCCCAAACCCTCGCCCCCCTCCCATCTAGGGGCTGCTTGAAACTGGGAGGACTGTGTTCTCTGCAAATTGTTGCCTTCATCTTTATAAATTGGTGCCTTTATCTTTACCTCTTCATGGCCTTGGTCCGGCATACCTCCTCCCTCCCTTTGTTCCTCCACAGCAACTTCGCTCATCTGAACAGGGTCTCCTGCAGGTGCCACCGTGCACGTGGGCAAAATCAACAGCAGTCCATACACGGGTTTTCTCTGTGGTGGCCCCCACCCTGTGGAATGGCCTGCCTGAGGAGGTCAGGAGAGCCCCCACTCTCCTAGCTTTCTGCAAAATATGCAAAACCAAATTATTCAAAAAAGCTTTTGTGTTGTAGGGACTCGGGAGGGGTCTCAGATGCTCCGCTAATGAGTTCGGGACCATAGACTTCACCACTATGTTGTCTTGCATACTATCTGTTGCTTTAAATATGTGCTCCTATGTCAGCCCTAGAACTGCTTATGTTCTGTTTCAGCATTTCTTCAATTCTGTATTGGATTCGTGCTAATGTTATGTCTTTGTAAACTTGCATTTATTTACCCTGTGGCATTGTTTATGAAATTGTCCTTGCTACTGACTGTATTACTCTCACACTGTGTAATCTGCCTTGAGTCTCAATGAGAAAGGCAGATCATAATTGACATAAATAAAAAACAAAAAACAGCTGCCCCAGACCTTTAATAGACTTCCCATTGAAAAAAATGGTCCCGAATGGGGAAAAGAACACGGATTTGACTTCCAACCAGTAATATTCTACCCCAAAATAAACATTAACACAAAACATTTCCCCTCTGAAGTTCAAATCAGAAACTAGAATGAAAAATCTTCTCAGTGCATACCCCTTGTAGCAGATGCAGTGAGAGCCAAGCTACAAGTGATGCCTGGCACAGGTTGGACATTTGTCAGCTTCCCTCAAGTTTTGATGGGAAATGTAGGCATCCTGGTTTTACAGCTTGGCTCTCCATTACAGCTGCAAGACCAGGATGCCTACATTCCCCATCAAAACTTGAGGGAAGCTGACAAGTGTCCAACCTGGGTACGGCGTCACTTGTAGCTTGGCTCTGGGAGTATCTTCTACAGGAACTGGAAAGTCTTTCTACTGAAATGACTGAGGAAAGGAATATATATTAACAATTATGTCTGATGTATATAAAGTTATCAAAATCTGTCTAAGGGGAAATTTGAAGATGATTTGGATGTCCTCATTCAGACAGGACAAAACAAAGGAGGAATTTCTAGGAAAGTACATGAATTTTGACATTTCTCAAGGAGGTTTCTCTCATACTCTTTTACTCTCATACTCTTGCTGCTACCATGAGTACAAGAATGAATTTAGGAACCTGCTTGATTCAGACTGAGTAACCCCATTTTGCTTTATTTTTGTTCTCATGGAAAACAAACCCACAAGCATTTATTTTTGCACCAGATTTCTCATTAAAATTGATGGATTTTTTGATCAGCAGTATACACAAAGTTGTATAAACAAAATTGTGTGTAATTATAATTATATATAAATGGGGTAAAATGTCATAAATGGAACAAACAGAAGAGAAGAACCATGGATGACAATGAAATGAATCAGAAATTACAATGAAGGAAACCAAAACTGATGAAAATGCTCACATATGATATTAAAAAGAAAAAAGCCATATCAGCTCATCTGTAGGTATGAAGGTTCACTTAAAGCAAATCTGATGGAAACTCTCAAGTTCCTGTTTGACAAACATCTAAGGAATTTGAATGGTAATTAAAGGGAGGTTGATAAATCAACTTATTTTTTCATGTGAGTATGGGCAAGGAATTCACAGCCCTTGTTTCCCTACTGTGTGTGTTGTATTGTCAAGTTGCAATCAACTTACGGTGTCCCCAGAAAAAGGCTTTCAAGGCAAGAGAGAAAAGCCCCCTGCCTCGACTTACCGGGCCTGGTGTTTGCGGGGCTCGCAAGGGGAGGGACGAGCAGGAGCGTCTCCTTTCCCTTTCCGGCCCCGGCTTGCTTCGCATGGCTCTAAAAATGTTTTAAGGTGGGAAGTCATTGCTGGACCTGAGAGAAGAGGTTTTCCCTCAGGTCCTCCCACTTTCTATTATGCTGGGGCCAGGCGCGCAAACCCTTCCAGAGCAGTAATCCCCACCCACCCTCTGCTCTTTTTCAGTTTTCTTGTTTCGATGGTTAATGTTCTATTTTCAGTCAGGATCGGTTTATGTATTAGTATAGGGTTAGATGGCATTGTTAGTTCGAAATGAGATTCCTTGGAACAGTCTCTTTGTCTAAGGTTTAACTGTCACAACTTGGGGTTGGTGGTTTGGGCGTTGGGCACCAATCCCTTGGGGGGAAACTAGGCTTACGGGCACTGTTTTCTCATAGATGGGGATCTTGGACCAGGCATGGCAGCGGCAAGCCCAGATAGGGGGCTGCCAGGGCATGCCTGCTTCCAGGTGATGGGGGACCCACACAGAGGCTTCCGCCCAGTGTGGATCCCTCAACCGTCATCCCACAGTGTCCCCCCTTCAGAAGATGGGCTGAGGGGATGAGTGGGTCATCGGCTGGCAGGCAGGTCACCCGATGCTGGGATCTGTCCCTACGCAGCCAATGCTCCTTTTCATTCTGTAACCAATAAAGTTGTGGCCCTTTTTTTCTCCAACAAAGTGGTTTGTGTATTTGTTCTCCTGTGCTGTCACCCTTGCCTTTAAGCTGGCCTCGCAAACAGAGGTCATTTGCCAGTGCCTTCATCTGCAGTCTTCCTTAGTGGTTGCTCATCCCAGTACCGATGCTGCTTAGCTTCCAAAATCTGACAAGGTTGAGCTATACCATGCCACCTTCCCTCCCTGTTTCCCTACTAGGCTATCTTGAAGAGATAGGAGGGCATTCATCATGTCTAAAGGTTAAAAACCTGGAAGGGGGGCAGTGTTTACACTTCTATGAAAATCATGTAGAGCCAATTTTGTGTTGAAGACATTTCTACCTTTGAATCACAAAAATGATTCGAGTTTTTTGGGTTCTTTTTTAACATAAACCTTGTGAAGTTCCAGGCATTCATCTAACTCCTGCTTTTCATGTATTTTCAATGTCTTCACATGGATGCCAGATCCAGGTAAAATGTTTGAAAATTTTTCTTATTGCTTGAGGGAGATCAAAGATGAAATGCAGGTTTTTATGGTCTGTAACGTTTTTTTGGAACTGCATGCATGCTGCACCACAAATATTTGGCTGTAGTGATTTCCATCAGCCCATCCAAAATGTTTCTAGCCACAGGACTTGCTGACTCCATCTAGTTAACGTTCCTACAATTCATTTTGCAGCTGGCAAGTCCCTATCTTCAAATCTAGCATCAATGGACCATCTATTTCGAACAACATAAAACTGAATCCCTTTAAAGAGATTATTAAGACTAGAGTTTATAGATGGTTTGCTACTAAAACAATTCCTAACAGGCACCCCTTGGTAAAATTGCTAAACAACAACAACACCCCTCTGTTAAATACCGTGTAAAGGCATAAAATAATAAAAAAATTAAATGCCACAATGCACTGCATTGCAAAACAAATTAAATTCTGAATGCCCAGCATAGCCTTAACTCTTTTGCAATGTGAGCTAGTAAAAGTTTAATTAGGGATGGAAAGTGAAGAAATGATCTGACCAAATAATCCTTTAAAAGAATGACATGATCTTATTCTTAACCCCTATGTGTTTCCTAAAAAATAATTACCAGTATAGATTTTATTTATTAATATCTATTTATCAAAACATTTTAATCTACTTTTGTCCTGTGCAGATCCAGAGGGCAGGTACTTATAATCAAGGTTATGGACAGCATGCCACAGTGTTAAAAGCAACAATTAATCAACAATCAAACAATACCGGATAACATGAGCATAAATAAAAGTCAACAGTCCAAATGAAATAGCCGCAAAAAATAAAATATACAAATCCCAGTACAGTATACTCAGCAATCACTATTTATAAGGAAACAAAATTCAAGTTCTAAAAGCCCTTCTGAACAGCACATTTTCAATTGTCTGGGGAAAAGGGACAGAGAAGAAGCAAGGCAAACCTCCCTGGCAAAAACATTCCAAAGCCATAAGTGTGGCTACTGAGAGGCCATCTCTCTTCTGACTTTCTGCCCTACTTCAGATACTGGAGGTACCCCCCAAAAGAGAAAGATCTGTGATGACTAGAGAAGGCAGCCCTTAAGATAATCTTGAGTCACATCACTAAGGGCATTAATATTCATAACTAGAGATGGGCACGAACCACATTACGAATGTAAAAAACCCACGAAAATGGCGATCGCGCAATCGTGACCTGGTGGATCATGATCGTCCACGGCCAATGATCCAGCAGACGGGAGAGGCCTGGATTGTGGCGTTCGGGCTCGGTTAGGGAATCCAGACACTCAGGCGCCAGCAATCTATTCCCATGGCAATGGAGCCAGGGGAATGCCTGAGCTCTGTTTGCCCTCCTTCTGTTGAGCTGGAAACCCCAATGGAAGCCCACCAGGCTTGGCTGCCACCAGCATCAACCACTTCCTGACCTCGGTGGGAATAACAAGGTGCTCCACTTTGACCTGGCAGGCGGGCACATAGGGGGTGGCGCCAGCAAGCAGCGAGACCCCCCCACCTCCTCCCCATGCCTGCCAGGCCCGGCAGCCGCCGGCATCACCCACTGTTCCTGTATTGCTGGAAAGGGAACAGTGGGGCACCCCTGGCCTCCACGATCCACGATCCGCGGTTCGGTTCGGGAACAGGAGATGTCCGTTGCTGTTCAGGAATTCAGGATCATGGTCTGCACCGAACCACGATCCTCTGGTTCATTATTATTTTTTTGGTTCGTGCCCATGTCTATTCATAACCATGATAGTTCTGTATATTTGCCTTCTTTTCACATTTCCATTGTTTTGAGATGCTTAGGCAGAAATTTTAACTTAATAAAGAACATGCTGTACTCCATCTTTCTGTTCTTATGCCCCATCTGTAGCCTTGGTTCCTCTTATTTTATCACTTTTAGCAAACCCACAGTCTTCGGCTTATGGCTTTACTTTTTCTCCTTGCTTTCCTCCTTTCTCCTTTTATCCTGCAACTGTCTCCAAGAACACCTCTATGATGTATGTTCCCTCTATCACACCCCTCTTCTGACCCTCCATTTTCATGGAGCCTGTGTCCTAAACTCTGAGTCTTCATCTCCAATTCAAAGTCTATGAATGGCATTTGCACATATTCATTCATATGCCTCTTCTTTTTTCTCATTTTTTTCTCTTGCTGCATTATCTCCCCTCCCTGTTAAAAATTAGCCTGGAGTAGGGACCTGTCCTTTATTTGTGCTATTCTGTATAATGCTGTGTGCATTGATGGAAGAACAACAGCAGTATGTATTATTATCTCTATAACTTTATATTACTATATTTTAGTTCTGTCACTATTTCTTTCCAACAGTTGTTAAAATGACCACGCTGGCCAAAAGGGTAGTAATTGCTCAGGGTTTTTTTCATTTCATTGCAAATGATAATGAAGGAGGTAATAAGCGTAGCCAAGTGTATAGCTGCTTTTTACTCCTATTTCAAATTCCAGACAAGGCAAATCATGATCTGTTGTCTATAAAGTGGGGAGAACAATGGTTTGCACAGCAAATGAATGAAATGAAAATGAATAAAGGATTCTAAGTCCTTTGCACAATAAAAGTGAATTATAAATATGTCATATAAAATGGAGACTCGTTCCATCTCGTGCAACTGTGTGAGAGCGTGTTGATGAATTGCTTTTCTTTCATTCAGAATTTGCATTACTAATAAAACGGAGAGCGATGGTGAGCAAATTGTATAGCATGCAAAATTCTTATTCAGTTCACGGCAGAATCAAGATGTGAGACGTCATGAGTTCCAGGAACAACCTTGGAAAAAAAAATGAAGACTTCTCCTAGCAGCTGATAGATTTATTGCTTAAGCAAGGCTTGTTCTCATTTTAATGTTGAAAAATAAAGAAAAAAATACAATAAGAGAAGGGAAGCAGGAAAGCGAAACAAGGGGTGGTGGGGAAGTAATGAATCTTACATATCCACTGCAAACTCCAGGGGCACTGGTGTAGTGTGCCAGTGCCCGGTGTCTGCATGGCTATTTCCTAAGCAAAAATAAGCAAAGCCAGACCCAGATGTCGATTAGTATTCTAAGGTTGTCTGAGACCCGCCGCTAGCTTCTGCAGAGCCAAACTTTGGAGCTGCCGGAGCCGACGGCCTGATGACTAACAGCTGAATCTTCCAGCAGTTGGGTAGCTAGCTGGCTTGATCAAGCCAAAGGCCCGTTCATTGAAAGCTCGTTTGCTCTCGAGCGAGACAGGTTGATTATGGGTGGGGGGAGGAAAAACGAATATTTTGTTTTCCCGCAAAAGGAGCTAATAAAAACACCTTTGAGCAAATGGGGAATGATAAGCTCAAACACACGGCGCTTTCTTAGTGGAGTTTAATTCTGCAATAAGACCTCTGTTTCTTTCCAACAGGTTTACTATTATAGCCTTGTGTCAGAACATGATTTAAACATAATAACAATTGTTTGGCTTACAATTTGAAAGGAACATGTGGTACTTTTGAAAACTATTTTTATAAGCTGAATTACGTCGGTTTTATGTTAGCTTATAGTATCTGTGATTCCTAGGGAGACTTGGAACTGAAGTTTAGACTGACGTTTTGTTTTTGTGTTTTGGATGGAATTTCTTCCTAAAATTGTTTTTAATGGTTTGCCTTTTAATGTAAGTCCAAACAAAATCTTATTGATTTTGTCATCCACACTCACAGTAACACAAAATGGGCATTAAATTACCCATACTCCACTGGCTATCTGCGATTAACTCTACAATATATTATTTATTTAGGGATGGTAACAGATTGTACATTTGCTACTTTCTAATGTGCCCTATGAATGCAATGGGTGAATCTTCTCCCACCTACATATGACTTTTCAGATTATGAACACCACAGGAGCAAATGCTGTTCACAACTGCTCAAAGATATCAAAAGTTCTTACTTTCACATATTCTTACTTTCACATAAAGTTCTTACTTTCCAAATATTAGCCCCACAGACATGCAGGATTTAGGACTATGGAAAAATCAAGCAAAGAACTGTGATGCTTACAAAACAGAGCATCCTTATTGTTGGTGCGGAAAAGAAAGTGTGGTGATGGAAGTCTGTGTGCCATAGCTGTACGCAGCAATCAAGATTGATCTTAGAAAAAAATGGACAATTCTGAACTGTTTAAGGTCCAACCCTATCGAGCTCCTGAGTTCTTTACGGGAAAAGTGGGATATAAATGTGATAGATAAACAATAGGAAGATCTATGTATGGCTATCTGTATGTGCCTAGCCTTTATCTGGCTACCTACTTCCCACCAAAGCAGATGCATAAGCAGAGATAGGGTACTTGGTTAGTAAAATGGTTCTAAGGTATCTGTTGAGCTTGAATATATTGTTTTTGTATAGTTCAAACCAAATTCTTCTCAAAGTGAAACACGGAGCTCTTGAAGGATATGCAGATGGTTTCCAAGAGAAGTATGAAACCCTTCTCTACCTTCTCAGCTTGTATATCCGCCAGTCAAAAGGCACAAGGTGATAATCCAGTCCCCCAATGCTATCTTGTTCATTCATTGAAAGTAAACTTTCTTGGAAAAAGTAGATAGAATACATGCATTTTAATGAGGAAACGTACAGTTGAACATGCAAAACAGTGTGTCTTCTATATGAATTAATTTACTTCATTTATATACTGCCTTTTCTCACAATGGGTACCCAAAAAGCTTACTAAATTCTCCTTGTCTACACATTATCCTTACAACAACCCTGAGAGGTACGTTAGGCTGAGAGCCTCGCTACAAGTGACATCTTACACACGAACGGCACTTGATCATTTTCACAAGTCTTTCTGGGAATTGAAGTCCCTCTCCCCCACCCCTTTTCTTTCTGTTCCTTCCCCTCTCTGTTAGAATGGCTGCCTGAAGAGATGGAGAAAGCCTGCTTTTGCAAATCGCTCCTCCAGTCACAAGCCTGCTCTCAATGATCTTTGGGGGTGGGCAGCTGCGACTTTCTCAGCTTTCTCCAGAGCATCTCCCCCCCGGCAAGACAATTAGCAAAGTTGCAGCTGCCCACCCTCAAAGATCACTGAAAGGACACTAGGACTTCACCGACATGTCAGCTTTCTCCAGAGCATCCCCCACCCCCCAGCAAGACAATTTGCAAAAGCTGCTATCGTAGGCTTTCTCCGTCTCGTCAGGCAGGCATTCTAACAGAGAGGGGAAGGAACAGAAAGAAAAGGGGTGGGGGAGAGGGACTTCAATTCCCAGAAAGACTTGCAAAAATGATCAAGTGCCGTTCGTGTGTAAGATGTCACTTGTAGCGAGGCTCTGAGTGTGTGTGACTGGATCAAAGTCACTTAGTGAGTTTCCACAGCAGAGTGGTGATTTGAATCTGGTCTCCCAGATCCTACTCTGAAACACTAACCACCACACTGCACTGGCTTTTTTTTGGGGGGGGGGTTGTCAAACAGTAGCAAGCAGCCCTTCCTTGGTGAGTCACACAAATCATGTGGTATTAAGTTGCCTGATGGTTGGTTCTGGGCCTGGCCCAGGTAAGTCCTCCCTCAAAGGCCAGAACAGCCCTAGAAAGAGCCCTGCCCCCTCCCCTGCCTTTACTGACAGAAACCAAGGCTGAAATACTGGCCAAACTGTTATGATTGCCTAGCAACAGCCACTGAGGGCATCAGGTTACAGCTACAGGTGCTCCTTTTATCATTTTGATTTTTTAAACCCCCAATCTATTTTCTTTTTTTAGATTTCATATTTTTCTGCAAGTGTGGGGCAGTTTTCAGGTGTGTAGGGAGATCTGTCTTGCCTGTTCATGGCTCCAGTCTCTGGATGTAAGTATCCTCAGATCAGGACAACTCGGCTATTAGTATATATGAGTTTGTCAGAATAAATCAATTTCCAAACTTTTTATTTGAAATGTTTTATTTGAAATGAATGGATTTGATCTACATTGCACTCGGCATGCCAAAGTGACAAAGTAGTATATCGTAACAAAAGTATTCACATATGAATTGAATTTTTTTACAAAATTGAGAAGTACTTTCTCCCCATTCTTTACTTAAATCAACATGTTCTGTGTCTGATTACTCAAATGCATTTATTATACTTAATCACAGTGTGGTGATTAGGGCACTGGGCTTGAATATGGGAGATTTGTTTGAGGTACTTGGCCATAATCTAAATCTCCAACATGCAAGGGCTCTGAATTCCTTTCTAGGAAACTGCTCCATATATGTACAGAGATTCCACGCTGCAGAGCATGTATGTCAAATGGACTCGTGCTCATAAAAGAAAAACAGAGAAGTCACATAAGAGTTAGTAAATCAGATCCTTTATCGTCTTTGTCCTTACACCAGTTTCATTCAGTGAATCAATATTATTCCCAGTTATAAGAGATCCCAGTTTGTCCGTGGCTGAGCAGGGATTCAGGGACCAGTATCCCAGTTATAAGGGAAACACACACACCCTTCCCAAGACCACAGTGGTCCTCAAACTGCCCTTTTCTAAGCAACCCATGCAGTTTCTTTCTCCTGTGGCTCTGAATTGATGTGTTTAGTACACGCGCTTCATCAGTAGAAATAGCAAGTGTAGTCCATGTGTCTGAACCAGAAATGGAAGAATGAAACCCCGAATCATAACACCAATTAGCTCACCCTGTTATTAGTGGTTAGAAAGGGAGAAGCTGTATAATATTTTGATCTGATGTGGTCCCCACTTTCTTATTTCTAAGGATTAAGGACTTTTTTTGTGAGAAGCAGCTTGCTACTTCCTTTTCATCCTTACGGGTCATAAAGATCTTTAGTGCCCTCTGCAGCCACATAGCCTCCATACGCAGAAAGGAGGGAAGACTGTCTCCTATTCCCATTCTCTGTTTCCTAATGTGCAATCCTTTAAATAGGCTTTCAACAGAGCATTAATCACATGCCTAAATGGGCATATCCTGCTATTTTCCTACGAATATGTTTGCATTCTGTTTATATAACAGAGCTGAAAGTACAGCTTGTGAAGCAGGATAAATCAGTATTATTTCACTTTCAAGTTACCCATACTGCATGTGGTTTATACTCCAGAGGCAGATACAGAGTACAATTTTCTATTTCTAAAAGTATTGAGACCACATCTCCATGGCCTTCTGCCAACTGCAACTTGCTGTGAATAAGGATTAATCTGAAGTCTGTTGAATCACTATGAGAATGTTTCTCACTAAATAAGCGAGGTCGAAGTAAATTTGCCAACAGAAAAAGAAGAGGTGAGAAAGTACTCAACTCACATAAGTACTTTCACCCTCATGGATGTTAAAGGCAATTAGGAACTCGTGTAAATCGTAATGGATTCTACTTCAATCAGCAACCATTCAGATAAGAGGAAATGTAGCATCTGTGAATTTTCAAACAGAATGTGTGATTGACTTCCAGATATTGTTGAATCTTAGCTCAAGGTTGCCAGTTCTCTACTGGACTAGTGAAAAACAGAAGGAACCCCTGATATATTTACTTCCTACCCAAATGGATTTCCCACCCACCACTGATTCTTGTTTCCTGCACCACTTGGAGTGGCAATGGGAGAAAAATAAACATTGGCCATAGCAAAGTGGCATCCCACCTCTCTAGGAATCACTGCAAACTCTGTGGTAAAATGGGGGATTCCAGCTCTGCGCCCTGGCCATTGGTCTGTGCAGTTCCACAAGGTTTTACTTTGTCACCCATGCTACGTAATATCTAAATGAAGCCACTGATAGAGGCCATCCTGAGCTTTGGATATGCAGATCATACCCAGCTCTACTGTTCTTTTTTACCTTATTCCAAGGATATTATTGATGTTCTAGAGTCAGTAATGAGCTAGATAAGGGCAAACAAGCTGAAATTGACTCCTGAAAAGGCAGAGGTTCTCTGGGTTAGTAAAAAAGGCAGATCAGGAACTTGAAATCTCTCTTGTCTTGGATGAGATTATACTTCCCTCTGGTTTGCACCTTGGGAGTGTTGATAGACATAGCAGTCACCTTGGAAAACCCGGTGATGGAGGTGGTTTGGACAGCTTTTGCCCAGGTTTGGCTGGTATGTCAGTGGCACCTATTCTAGGCTCAGTCAGATTGAGCCACTGTCATCCATGTTTTAGTTACATCTAGGCTGGATGATTGAAATGTGCTGCACTTGGGACTACCCTTGAAGAGTGTCCAGAAACTGCAACTGGTGCAGAATGCTGCAGGTAGACTACTGATTGGGGTCAGCAGTCTTGCTTACAAAAGTCCTCCTCTTGGCCTGGAGCCTGCCAAGGCACTCTTCTCCAAATCAAGAGGCAGATTATCGCCCCCCCCCCAGTTCGGAATGAAGAGGCAGACACAAGTGTTGGGAATTAAAGGGCTGCTTTATTAAAATTATAACAACATATCTGTCAACATGGCAAGGGCCTAATTAGTGGTACAGGTCAGGCCCTGGGGTCACTCCTGGACCTCCGCCCTGACCTGTTTGGGCGATCCACCATCTGCCCCGGGAGTGAGCCATCCACCATATGGCTGTGACCCGGTCCGGCCTGGCAAGATGGTTCACCCCCTTAAAGCTTCCCCACCCAGCCATAAAGCTGCAGGAGGGGACCGGCTTGTCCAGGGGTTCCCCACCAGGGCATCTGACCTCGCAACTGGGCTGTACAGCAGCCAGCCACTCCTGACAGACCCCAATTTCCCACCAATGGGGATATGCCAAGGGTGGTCACCGGCCCGCTCATTTCCCCCAACTTCTAACCTGCCAAAGGAGATTAAACTCAACCTACCTATGCCAATTGCCCTGCTCTTCTGACAGTGAAAGGGAGGCAAAAAACTCCTTACTCAAAAGCCAATTGTGGGAGAAAGAGAAAAAATTCCTACCTGGTCCCAGTAATGGCAACCGGCTAAACCTGCACTGAAATAGGGTGAGGTGGGTGGGCCGAGCACAAGGTGCAACTGAGATGCCAAGGGGCAGAGCAGCCTTATAAGGCCTTGGGTTCCGCCCCTCGCAGTGTGCCCAGATTGGCAGGAAAGCGCCGCTGCCTCATCCTCTTCCGGGGAGTCAAATCATGGCCCCCAGCCACAGTGGCTGTTGCCACCGGCCGGGAGTGCCGCATTCTTGTGGAATATCTGCTGTGGGAATTTGATTACACTTACTTACTGAACTATATGCTGTTTTAGGTGCAGGACAATTATTTCAAAGTTTCATTTTTTTTGTTTTGCTTGTCAGTTCTGCCAAACAAAAGTAATAACTGCTTGAGTTCTAATGCAGTGTTTTCCAACCTTGTTTCCAGTGAAGAATTCCAACATTTTTTAAAAAAAATTCCCAAGCAACTCCTACCTATGAAAATGTTTACCAGCCAGAAAAAGTGGATGGTGGGGAGTACAAGTCAATTACTACTAAATTATTGTCAAGAAATTTTATTTGTAAAGAACTGCTATTGATGTGTGTGTGTGTGTGTGTCAGCATCAGCTTACATAATCTTAAGAACCATGATATTTCAATGGGTATTTGGGATGTTCATGACATTTCAAAAATTGTTATTTATTTCATGATTTCTCACAGAACATGTCCTGAGGAACCCCGGAGTTCTGAGGGACCCTTTTTGCGAAACACTGTTTTAATGTTCAGCTACATACATTTTATGCAGTGTGAAAAAAAAATGTGCAATGTGAAATAAGTTTTTGTGCAGGTGAGTATATGGTATTTAATGAAGGATTAGGTTGTTTCTTAAAAGGAAATTGATGAGAAAAAGATATAAGATGCAGCATGAGGTACATTGGCTAGCACAGCAGCCAAAGTACCTCATGTTTTAAGGACCCAGGTGCAGTATCCCTCACACAGAAAACAGCAGTTGGAAGTATTACCCTGTCTCACCCCGCCCCCTTCTCCTAGGATTACGGAATGAATTACTTGAGAGCCAAGTCAGGAGGATGCCACTAACCCGTGTTTGTAAGGAGTAAAGTTCAGCATGAACATACTTGGACGTATTTTATTTTTGATTCTGATACAAACTGGTACAACAATCGTCGGTACAACAATCATCTTGGGAGAAGGACATTTTTAGTTAAAAGATATACAAAGGAGTAGCGACTGATGTGACTGAACTGAGCCTGCAGGTTAAAAGAAATCAAGATAACTACACCTTTCCCCCTCCATCCTTACCTAAACACTCCTCCAGACACAGACCTCGTGCTTGTCCGAGCCCACAAAGAACTCTTTCCAACGGCAAAGTGGTGCAGCAGTTTTCCTGCAGGCAAAAACTGTTTCCAGCAGGCAGCAGTGACTTCTTCCTGCTCAGCTCTTCAGCAGACCTTAGTTCTGGTTGCACAATTGTCTGTGTAGCAGCAGCCTGGGTGGGAAGTACAGTTTCATTCATTCATTCGTTCGTTCGTTCGTTCGTTCGTTCGTTCGTTCGTTCGTTCGTTCGTTCGTTCGTTCGTTCGTTCGTTCGTTCGCTCGCTCGCTCGCTCGCTCGCTCGTTCGTTCGTTCGTTTGTTCTATACCCTGCCTTAGACTCAAGGCAGATAAGGCAACAAGTTGCAAGGATATAGAACACGGTCAATTGATAAAATAAAAACATGCAGTTTGAAAATGCAGCCAAATCTGCCCAAACAGATTACCTTCTACCAAATGTCCTCTGATTAATAAAAAATAAGCTTAAATTCATGCCTTAATGCAGTGAATGAAGCCACATCCTGCCCCCATTCTGGCAGGTTGCTCCAGAGGATTGAACATACTACAGAAAAAGCTGGTGGTCTAATGGTTGCAATATGGACAGTTCTAAGAGAGGGTGTCATAAGGAGACCATAAATGACATGTGCAACTATACCAGAAGACATGGTTCGGTAAGTAATAGGTCCTAGGCCCTGAAGGACTTTAAAGGTAACCAGCACTTTGAATTGGATAACCAGGGCACTAGAATTATATGTTCCAAGTGGCTGACAAAATAGGAGTCTTGTCGTCACATTTTGTACCTGTTCCATTTCATATGCTGTTGGCTAGGTATTAGCAGGAGTCCAAGGTGGTGGGGACATGGAGGTGCCATCAGTGTGATATCACTTCTAAAGAAACCTGGAGCTTCCAGAGAGGACTGATGTCACTTCTGGGTTCCCTCCATAAATGACATCATGCTATTACCAACACCATTTCCCCACTATTATTTTTCTCTCACCAGCTGCGGGAGCAGCAGCAGGAAAAAGGAGCCAGGGGCAGGGGATCCACTGCCTCTGGCAGGAAGCTGGCAGCTCTGCATCATCCCACCTCATAACACCAGATTGCCCCAGTCTCCAAGCAAGGAGTGGCCCTTGCCCTAAGTCAGTGGCATGCATGGGTTGGCAGCACCCGAGGCAACTCGTGGCAGAAGGTGGCACCCCTGGTACCACACGCATGCTCATGTGCTTGAAGTGTGTGCATGCTCCCGGGACTGTATGATGACATCACTTCATCACACAGGGCGTGGGTGTCCCCACAGGGGTGCTCCTGCGATTCGTGCTACTTGCCTCCCGACCCCTTACCAGGCAACCCTCTGTGGCAGCCTCCTACGCTGCCACCACCAGCTCAGCTTGCTCCTTGGCTGCAATACAGCCAGGCCAGCTCAGCGCTCAGTGAGCTGGCTGCCCCGTTGTTGCGGCAGGCAGCCAGGGTGCTGCAGGCAGCTTTCCGTGGATGCAGCACAGGCTGTCCTCGGCACAGTGCCCCCTAAAAATCATGCATCCAGGGTGGCCCCCCCTCTGCCCCCCCACACTATGCCACTGCCCTGCATATGGTGGATGAGAGCTGCTATGAGCCACAGGCCCGAGTCCCTTCTGATATACCAAGGCTTTCCCCAGAAGTGGAGGAGTAGCACGTTTTGTCAGAGATTTTGGCTCTATCTCTAAACACTTTGGGGGAAGATGACTGTTTAATTTGGTAGACTGAAATATATTTGAAAGCTATGGGGCAGGCTGAAGTCTGCATTTAATAGTCTCTAAATGATTTTGAACCCTGTGGAAAAATTTAGCTCTTATTGTCAAAAGTAGCCTGGCAGATGCTGGTGTTTTCTCTTGTCAGAAACAATATACATAATCTGTGAAGAGACTGTATCTCCATATGTCACTGTTTCTCCATAAGTTACATTTGAAGATGTGGTATAGACACATCTATTGTATAGAAACCTATAGTTTACTTTTTCTTCTACCCCATAAAACAAACCTCGTTGCAGGTGAGGGGCTAGCAAAGAAGGGCGAGTGTGTGCTTCTGAAGCGCCATCATGATTTACCTCAGGTGTGGCTAGCTGTAAATCGTTTCACACATTGGTAGGTCAGTAAATAAATATTTCTTTGGCCTCTTGGTCAGCTGTGCTTGGTGGTGTTATGGCGAAGAGTGATGTGAGTGGTAGGCCTCAAGTACTCTTAAAATTCGGCCATCCCAGCCAGTGATAACAGCCACTCAGGCCGGTGGCCGCTCTTTGCCTCCTCGGAAGGAGGAAAGTAGAAGGCACACCCTGGCATCCAGGGCTTAGCATTGGGGGCGGAGTCTGTAGCCTTAGCTGGCTTCTCCGCCCCATTGCCTTCAGTTGTGCCTTGTGCTCGGCCCACCCACCTCACCCTATTGCAGTGCAGGATTAGCCGGTTGCCTTTGGGGGCCAGGTAGGAATTTTTCTCTCCTTGTCCCTGATTGGCACTTGGGAATGGAGTTTTTTTGCCTACCTTGCACTGTAAGAAGAGGAAGGTAATTGGCAGGGTGGGACTGAAGTAATTCCCTGGTGGCAGGATTTAAGTTAGGGGGAAATTTGAGCGAGCCAGTGAGCACCCTTGGCACCTCCCCATTGGTGGGGAATTGGGGTCTGTCAGGAGCAGCTGGCTGCTGTACGGCCCAGTTGCAAGGACAGACGCCCTGGTGGGGAACCCCTGGACAAGCCAGTCTCCCCCCTCTGCTGTACAGCCAGGTGGGGGAGCTTTAAAGGGGTGAATCACTTCGCCTGGCCAGGCAGGGTCCCAGCTATACCACGGATGGCTCACACCCGGGGCAGTGGGTGTCTCACCCAGACAGGTCAGGGTGGGGTCCAGGAGTGACCTCAGGGCCTAACCTGTACCACTAGTTAGGCCCTTGCCGTAGTTTATGTTTAATTGTTGTAATTTTAATAAAGTGGCCCATTTTAGAACCCAAATACTGTCTGCCTTTCATTCTGACTGAGGGGGCAATTAATATACTGCCATCAAGAGGACAGTGACAGTATAACTAATTCCACACATTAAGAGTCTATTAAAGGCCTGCCTGCAACCCTTCTGAGTCACAGACTCCAGAGCCATCTCAGTGGTGGTCATGACAGCTACCTTATGCCACTTCTGAGTTTTCCCAGGAGACGACATAACAATATAGCCAATGTTTTGGGTTTTTCAAAAGTTCTCCTACTGCCACTCAAAGAAGTGGCTGGCAAACAAGACTGCCAGCGAGTGGCCTCCTGCCATAGCAGGCAGCCTGGCAACTTTACTTACCATATATTTTGCCCCCATCAAATAGTTCTTTTCTAAATCTTTCACTTTCTCTTTTCAGTTGCAAAATAGTAAAGAGTCCAGTAGCACCCTTAAGACTAAGCTTTCAAGAACTAACAACAACAACAATATTAGATTTATATACCGCCCTTCAGGACAACTTAATGCCCACTCAGAGTGGTTAACAAAGTATATTATTATTATCCCCACTAACTCTGTTTAGTAAATTAACTGAAATTGTACGTACTCCGTATCTAACACAGTTTATCAACCGCATTTACACAAATCAATATGTAACTATTTACAATAAACTTAAAGATACCACCAAAAATCCAAAGCAGTCTGTTTATATGTCCATCAATGAATCAATTATAAATTCAACAAGTGGGAGTTCCAGAATGCAAACGCAGAAAGCAGAATGTAGTTCAACCAGGTTTTGAGTCCTTCTTGAGGTGCTGTGCAGAGCTCAAACACGTTAATTGCTCTTGTTCAAGTCACTCTGTTACTGCTCAACAAACTGCTAGCTCGGGTTTGTTTTGCAAGGGATAGCTTCCTCAGGAGCAAAAGAATTTTAAGTCATCATTTTCAATCATACGCATCTCATTAGTTCATTCTCCACTGGTCTCTCCCTGCAAATGTTGGACGCCTTCGTTACAAGCGGGTGGAGTCAAGAGGCACTGATCAAGAAACGGTGCCTCTTCATCAGATGCATGTGATTAGAGCTGTGGTTCTCAAAAGCTTATGCTCCAATAAAGTTGGTAAGTCTTAAAGGTGCTACTGGACTCTTTACTATTTTGCAACTACAGACCAACATGGCTAACTCCTCTGGATCTTTTCAGTTGGAGTTCAGAAATATACAACAAACCTTGATGACCCACTTGTGTAGGTTCTTGCATTGCCTTTTGATATTTTTGAGCAAATTAGACCAAAAATGCATTTTACTACATATTCAGAATATGATGGGCAGGAAAGGATAAAGGGAAAATTGACAGAGAGGCTAGACCGGGCCTTTCCAGGTCATCCATAAGAATTCTCTTAGCTAGTTTCAAATTCTTTAGCCAGGAATGAATCTGCCACACGGCTCCTAGATGGAAAATATGAAGCACCTGGGAACTCAAGGGGAAGTCTGTGGTTTGGTAAAGCTGGTAGCATCAGAAACAGGGAAGTTTACCAAAAGATTGTGGAGACTAGGGTATGGCTTAAGAAGCAAAAAAAGGCCACTGTGTAAATGTAATGATGTGTAACAAAAATTTTACCACCAGATTGTTTAGGATACTCCTTGAAGTATATTCAGTATAAGAGGACGTTGGTATGCACTCCACATGCCAGTAGACCAAGCCGCTAACACCTTCTGCTGTCCAGGTTAGGAAAAACAGACTTGTTTGTATAAGGCTGGGCAAGAGATACTGGGAAAAATAAATCTGGAATAGAAGCAGAAGACACCGAAAAAGGATCAGATGAAATGTCCAATGATGCAATTATTTGCAATGAAGTATGATTTATTGTTAGTTTAAGATAGCAAGGATACACCCAAATATAAACAGAATAGCTGAAAATGAGTCATCTTCCTCATGGGCAAATATACAGCTTAATACACCCAATTTTTTTTCAAAAGTAATATATTTATAAACATTTACATTAAAATATTTCAGCATAAAATGGATGATACTTCTAAAATTCACCTTTAAATATAGAGGTGAATGCCTGGATAGTCTTCTTTAAAATGAACAATATTTTATTCAATAAAAAGTACATAGTATAAAAAACGAAGAGGGTATATTTAGACTTTACCTGCATAGCTTGCGGTGACCTTCATCACTGTTGGAATAGGAGTGACTTAGAGCTAAGCTACAAGAGATGGATTACACGAGGAGGAGCCCGTGAAAGGAGTCACAATGTTAGCCAGGAAGCTGAGTTTTAAAAGAGATTGGAAGGCTTTATTAATTTCCCCTCTCTACAGAGCCAGGGAGATCCCTGCTCAGAAGGTTTATTTCCTCTTCACCTCTTAGAAGGGGAGGTGAAACTGGCAGAGCCTTTGGGAGGCAAAGAGGAAATTAACAAACCCTCTGAGCAGTGATCTACCTTGCTCTGTAGAAAGGGAAATTGACAAAGCCTTCTGATCTCTTAAAACTCAGCTTCCTGGCTAACATTGCGACTCCCTTCACATGCTCCTCCTCATGTAATTTGTCTCTTGTAGCTTGGCTCTCAGAATGCCTGGCTACTGGGGGGGCACTATTTTTCCTTTAACATCAGAAGCAGACTATGTATTTGTGATGCCTCTCTTTTCAAAGCTAGAAGTTTCTATCTGAATCCTTTTTTTGTGTATTTTGTTCTTTCTCTCCTGCTGGACTTGCAAGAAGCAAGACAGTTCTGCAAAGCTCTCAAGTACAAGTTTCCAAGAGGCATACTCATATACTGGCTTAGAAAATATTTCACCACATGTGATTCCATGCTTTCCTATCTGTGCAACTTAGCTACAGCAATGAACAAATATCCCCAATAATCTCCTCTTTATGTGTCCTAGTGATATTTTTTTAAAGCAAATGCATGCTATAGGGTCATAATCACACCCAGATTTCTGTTACCAACATGTCTCTCCCCCCCCCACACACACACCATTTTCCTTCTCTCTGTCTCTGGTATGGGAGCAGCAGTGAGAACATTGCCAGGTGTGATGGGGGGGGGGGAGGTCATGCTCTACTTCCTTTCTATTTGATGACACTACCAATTTCAACACGAGTTACTACACAGTGGAAAGCTACATTTCCTGTACTTCCTTGCTCTTGCCTTCATTGCAGTCCAGATTTTTTAAATAAAATAAAATAAAACATTTATTAGTCATCTGTCTACCCTGGAGGAACTCATGGAGGCTTACAATATAAATATAATAACAGTCACAAAATGAATAAAAGAAAGGTTAAAATACAGTTTAGGAGTGCTGATAAACATTAAAGCAAAGTTAGTTCAAAAGCAGTCCTAAATAAAAATGTCTTCAGTTGCCTCCTGAAGATCAGCAATGAGAGGGCCGGGAGATGCGGTTCCATAATTGTGGAACTGCAATCGAAAAGGCCCTCTCTTGTGTACCCGCAAGGTGATTTTGGCTCAATGCAGACAGTGTGATTAGGAAGAGAGGCGACAGGGAGGTCTGTCCCTGATTTTCACTGGAGCATAGCATAGCAAAGAAGGGAGCTCGAAGGAATCAAGTAGAGGAACCTGGATTTCATTATTTATGTTTTATATTTATATTCCACTTTTTATCCATTATGAAATTCAAGGTAGCTTAAATAAGTATCCCAGGAGATGTCCCAGTTAGTCACTGACCAGATCTGAGCTTCGCTTCAGCAAGGCTGATCATGTGCCTTCTAAGATAGCTGTCATGTCTGTGTACATCCACGCCATAGTTCTTTCCTTGTTTGTTGTATTGCTTGTGCCACATTATGCTGAAGCTATACTGATTGATTACTAATTACTAGTGATGTGTAACTCTCTCTGATCATCTGTAACCATATTGCAGATGTTACTTCCTTGGGACCCAGAAAGAGCCTCTCTTGTTAAATATGCAAGTCTCGGCTTGCCATGACCTTGGTGTGTCTAGATGCCAGTTTTCACTCCTTTTCCCAGATGCTGGGAATTATGTATTGTATACCCAATGCATAGTCATAACTGAATAGATTCTCACAGAACTCTTGTAGGCTTGTGGGTTAAAACCTTAACTGTCATTTGGAGTGCGGGAAAATCAACTATAACAAAGACTGCTTGATTTGAATGGTCACTTCTGCCAAATTTCGTGGTGGAATCCAGACCTGAACTGCATAGATCCTATTTTTATTTTATTTATTCAATTTATATACCGCCCATCCCAGGGGCTCTGGGCGGTGAACAGTTAAAATTGATAAAAACAAAAACTAAAATCAATATACAAATAATAAAACAAATTAACAAGGTGCAGTGGTGGGGAGAACCTTCCCCACCCCAAAGGTGGGAGGCCGACATGGCACCGCCCCCTTCAATCACCAAACGCCTGGCGGAACAGCTCTGTCTTACAGGCCCGGCGGAACGATAATATGTCCCGCTGGGCCCGAGTTTCCATTGACAGAGCGTTCCACCAGGCTGGGGCCAGGACTGAAAAAGCCCTGGCCCTGGTTGAAGCGAGGCGGGCTTCCTTAGGGCCGGGGACCACAAGTAAATATTTATTCGCTGATCGGAGCGATCTCCGGGGAACGTACAGGGAGAGGCAGTCCCGAAGATATGCCGGTCCCAACCCACTCAGGGCTTTAAAGGTAAGAACCAACACTTTGAACCTGATTCGGAATTCAACTGGAAGCCAGTGCAGCTGGCGCAGGACAGGTGTGATGTGTGACTGGTAAGGTATACCAGTCAGGACCCGTGCCGCCGCATTCTGGACCAGTTGTAGTTTCCGGATCAGGCCCAGGGGTAGCCCAGTGTAGAGTGAGTTACAGTAATCTAGCCTGGAGGTGACCGTTGCATGGATCACTGTAGCCAGGTCCTGGGGCGTCAGGTAAGGGGCAAGTTGCCTGATCTGACGAAGATGGAAAAATGCAGACTTGGCAACCGCCGTGACCTGGGCCTCCATCGATAGGGAGGCATCCAGGAACACACCCAGACTCTTTACCACTGGCAAAGTTGCCAGTGGTGTCCCATCCAGGGCAGGGAGCTGGATCCCAACATCTGGCAGCCCCCGTCCCAGCTGCAGGACCTCCGTCTTCACTGGGTTCAATTTCAGCCTGCTCTGTTTCAACCATGCCGTCACAGCCTCCAAAGCTCTGGCCAGATTGTCTGGGGCCGTGTCTGGCCGGCCGTCCATCAACAGAAAAAGTTGGGTGTCATCCGCGTATTGATGACAACCCAGCCCAAACCTCTGCACCAACTGGGCGAGGGGGCGCATATAGATGTTAAATAACATTGGGGAGAGTATCGCCCCTTGGGGAACCCCGCACACCAAAGGGTGACGGGCCGATAGATCTCCCCCGAGCGCCATCCTAATAAAGCTAACTTTGCTGGAACCAGCATGTGTTCACCATGGATGGGCTTGAGGGGTCTACCTGCCAGGGACTGACAATATCTGAGTAACTCTGACATTTAACACCCCTCCTTTAATATACAGATTCCATCTAAAGACCTCATAAATCTAGGAGACCAGAAAGACCAAAGCAGAAAGGAAGAAACAAGCAACTGCCCCTGCAGTCACACACAATGCCTTGCTCATTCTACTTCCTTTTTGCTTAGTATTCAGGGTTGCTGACAGAAGAGGGATACATTGGTTCATCATTGTACATGCAAACAAACAGTAATGCTTGTCATGTAGATTTCCAGTTGTATGGATTCAGTCATGTCTTTGTTTTGTTATGGGTAGTCTGATCCTTACAGATTCAGTTAAGGGATTTTCACAGCTTTTTTTTTTTTAATGAGGTGGAGCAGTTAGCCTCAGCTGACATGATTTGAATGTGGCATGAGGCTTGATTGGTTAGGCTGAGGTGGCTCAGCCAATCTGAATGGAACAGCAGGGGATATTTCTAGCTGCCCCTTTACCCTGTGTTGGCATTCATTGCAGAGATTGACCCTCCCTCCATCCATGAGTACATCATGGGACTAGCTGGTTGCCAACTGGAGCCAAGCAGGAATTTGGGGGGATTCTCTCACATTGGCAATGGTGGAGGCTTGTTTTTCCTTGCTCTGTGATGATTGTGGTGCTGATGATGATAGAATTAGATAACATCCTGCATGTGAAAGTAAAAGAACTGGCTCAGAAAGAATATATCAAGAGAGTACGAAAAATTCTGAAGTCAAAATTAAATGGTGGAAATACAATCAAGGCCATCAAAACATGGGCAATTCCAGTGAACAGATATCCACCTGGAATAATAGACTGGACACAAATTGATTTAGAAAAATTGGATCAAAAAATGTGAAAACATGCATCACTCTTTACACCCAAAAAGTGATGTTGACAGGCTATATTTACCACAAAAAATTGGTGGGAAAGGACTGTTACAAGTACATCAGGTAGTGGAAGAAGAAAAGAGAGGCCTGAATGATTACATCAATAGAAGTACAGAAAAATTACTCTAGGCTGTGAAAACAGAGAACATTAAAAATAACCGAAACAAAGGCTGAATACAAGAAGAAACAGTTTGAGAATAGATTAAAAGGCTGGAAGAACAAACCCTTAGATGGGCAAATTCTAAAAAATATTGAAGGAAAAAGTGACAACAGCCTAACTTGGGCATGTTTGAAGATGGGTACAATCAAGAAAGAAACTGAAGGTCTGATCTTCACAGCACAAGAACAAGCATTGCAAATGAATGTTATGAGAGCCAAAATTCAGAAAATCAGTGAAAATCCAAAATGTTGACTTTACCAGGAAAAAGATGAAACTGTGTCTCACCTTATCTCTGAATGCAGCAAAACTGCACAGACAGTGTACAAAGCTAGACATGACAGGATCGCAAAGCTGATGCATTGGTCATTGTGTAAAAAGTATAACTTTCCAGTATGAAAGAATTCATGGGAACATCAGGTGGAAAAGGTGCTAGAAAATGAAGAAGTCAAGATCTTGTGGGATTTCAGAATTCAAAGTAATTGGCACCTTGAACATAATACACCAGACTTAACAGTCGTGGAAAATCAAAAAGTCTGGATAATCAACATTGCAATTAGTGATGGGCATGAACCTAAATACAAAACAAAACAAAAAAACTACGAACTAGAACTGGACTACTGGTTCCTTTGGTTCATATTGAAGGGCCAGTTTAAATGGCCATTTTCTCCGGGGGAAATGGCCATTTAAACTTTTCCTGCCACTTGCAAGAGGCAGGTCCCTTTAAACTATCAGCTGGCAGGTGGCAGGAGGGGATCCCCTTCCTCGCCACCTACCAGCTGATAGTTTAAAGGGACCTGCTGCTTGCAAGCAGCAGGGCCCTTTAAATGGCCCAACTCCCAGCCTCCACCCCCTCAGCCCCAACACCCCCCCCAGCCCCAGTCCCAACTCCTCACCCCCTCCCAAGCCCCAGACCCAGCCCCCCACTTACCGTCCATCTGATGCTGGGGTGGTGGAGGCCTCCTCCGCTGCCCTGCAGGCCCACGTGGCAGTGGAGGAGGCAGAAAAGGGCCCTCCCACCCCTCAGATGGCAGTTGCGGTGTGCCGGGCAGCGGAAGGGGCCGAAAACAGCCTTTCCACCCCTCAAATGGCAGCCGCAGCTGCTATTTGAGGGGCAGAAATGGTGTTTTTTGCCTTCTCCTCTGCTGCATGGGCGAAAGAGGCCTCCACCACCCCAGCATCAGAGGAAAGGTAAGTGGGGAGCTGGGGCTGGGGCTTGGGGGGGTGGGGACTGGGGTTTGGGGAGTTTAAAGGACCCTGCTGCTCGCAAACAGCAGGGCCCTTTAATCGATCAGCTGGCAGGCAGCAGGGGGGATTCCCCCACCTGCCAGCTGATAGTTTAAAGGGTCCTGCCCCTTGCAAGTGGCAGGAAAGGGCCCTTTAAATGATTAAAGGCCCCTTTCCCTTGTTGATTTTGTTTTGGATCATTCAAATAACAACAACAACATTTGATTTATATACTGCCCTTCAGGACAACTTAACACCCAGTCAGAGTGGTTTACAAAGTATGTTATTATGGTCCCCACAACAAACACCCTGTGAGATGGGTGGGGCTAAGAGAACTCCTAGAAGCTGTGACTGACCAAGGCCACCCAGCTGGCTTCAAGTGGAGGAGTGAGGAATCAAACCCGGTTCTCCAGATGAGAGTTCCATCGCTCTTAAACACTACACCAAACTGAATTTAAGTAGGTCTGTTTAAAAGCTGGCTAGGCCATGACTAGTTGGCAGGAATTAATGGCAAACACCCTGAGGCAT
This sequence comes from Eublepharis macularius, assembly GCF_028583425.1. Lineage (NCBI taxonomy): Eukaryota > Metazoa > Chordata > Lepidosauria > Squamata > Eublepharidae > Eublepharis > Eublepharis macularius. The sequence goes on along the minus strand of NC_072793.1, from coordinate 18,302,143 downwards.
CTTTGATGTAAGGGCATGTGTGTGTGTCCAGAACAGGTCATCGCATGCCAGGTGGTTGGGTGGCACTGTGAAGGAGCACCCCAGGTGCTGAGTGGCATCTCCATAACTGATAGGTGCCTTGCAACCCATCAGGGGAGGCTGATGAATCGGAGTGTCAGGTCTTGCCAGGGACTACCCCCAACACTTCACTGCATCACTCCAGTGTATGAATTAAAGATGTTTTATTAAGGTAAATACCAGTATCAAGATGCTGTGACAAGGGGATTGACTGGAATGTCTGAAGGTGGGAAAGTCAGATCAGTTATAGGTCAATGTCTCCTCCCCCTCCCAGTGGGAAGAAGAGGCAGGAGTTTTGGCGTGCATCTCCTGGGAAGAAGGGAGAGGAGGGAGAGGATGAGCTCAGTTCAGTCTCTGTAGTAACTTCAAGGTCACATTCTCAGGCTCCAGCAGGAACTCATAACCAAAACTCCTTGCCTGGAAGACAAGCAGTTAGCAACAGGTCTACACAACTTTGGCTCTGCTCTGCGCGCATGCAGAGGCACTGAAGGAGTACATACATCCAAAATACATATGATGCATGAAGCATGGCAGATATGCTGAAAGCCTATGTGACACTGGGCACCTCTTGGCAGGAGGCTGTGCAGGCTATTTATTTATTTATTTTATTCGATTTATATTCCACCCTCCCTGCATCAGCAGGCTCAGGGCAGATTACAATTAATACACTAATATAAAATACAAATACCTTTAAAAACCAATTAAACTCCTTAAATATTTAAAAACACACAACAAACAATACACCAGCAGATTTTCAAAAGATATATAGCAGCAGATTCCTCCAGGAACCACCACCCAACCACCTCCAGAAACATATGGCAAAGGCTAGATGGTAGATACTCTTTGTAGGGGTACAGTTACCTCTAGGTGGCCAGCAGAGAGGCCCAAGGCATCAACCATATGCCTGGTGGGACAACTCTGTCTTACAGGCCAGGCAGAAGGATAACAAATCCAGCCGGGCCCTGATCTCTTTTGACAGAGCACTCCACCAGGTTGGAGCCAGGACCGAAAAGGCCCTGGCTCTGGTCGATGCTAAATGGGCCTCCCTGGGTCCAGGGGTTAGTAGCAGCTGTTTATCACTGGATCAAAGTGTCCTCCAGGGCTCATACAGGGAGAGGCGGTCCTGTAGATACACCGGCCCCAGTCCGCATAGGGTTTTATGATAAACAAGACAGGAAAAAGCCACCAGCCAGGATTGGAGCCAGGGTGGACTTGCCAGGTGGGCACCCAAGGAGGATGCCTAGTGTAGCCCATCCTCAAAATAGCTTATGGCATAAGCTCTTGAAGGAGATCAACAATTTAAAGTTAAAATTAATAAAGAAACTAGTTGAACCCATATAATTTGTGTCTGTCTTTATTGCTTTGTGTCATATTGGGTTCTGGGGTGAACTCATTTAGAGCTCTTCATAACATCATGTTTCCTTTCCTTCTCCATACTTTAAAATTCATAAACACAGGGATGACTTTAACAGGAAGGTATCATAAGAAGTAAGGAAAGGTTATTTAATGGAAACTCATTTTTTTAAAAAGAAGTGCACTGACATGCACATTCAGTGCCCCCTTGCCAGTGATCACCTGTGGGTCCACTTGAATTTTTCGCATTATTTATTGTGGCCCAATTTCCCCCTAATTGTCATACCGTAATGCTTAGCATCTGCCTATCATCAATCATGTGTGCATCAACAAGGGCCAACATGTTTGCACCTGTATTAGCCAGAGATATGCAAAATTGTCTTCCCCCCCTCACTGAGGTAGACTTAAAAATGTCCGTGCGAGAGTCTGAGATAGCTTTAGGAGAAGCTGATACTAACAGATGGTTCTCCCCCTATTTTTGACTAATGAAGCTGGGAGTCCTGCAGGCCCAGTCTCCCTTTCCAAATAGGGTTTCTTTTTTTTTGTGAAAAGTTGAAAGAAAGAAAGGAATTGAACTATGCTTTCAGACCATCTCAGTGCATATTCATTGCAACCAGATCAGTTGTGCATGTGGAAAACCGATCTAGGAAGAACTTCCTTCTACAGTGCTTCTGGAAAGAGAAGCTTCATGTATCTTCCATTTTCAAAGTTACATTCTTGGCTGCCACTCGAAATCCCAACCTCCCTACCTCACAGTTGTTTCCACTGTTATGGAAACTCCTATGGAACCACCGCCTATCCAATCTATTGCTGTATGATGCAGAGTGGTCCTGTGTGACAAGGCAAAACTTTAAGGTGAGAGTAGGGGTGTGCAAAGGCACCCTGATTCATTTTTTCCGAATCTGCTAAATCCGAATCGAGAGGCCGATTCGGATTTAGCAGAAATCTGAATCACCCAGCCGATTCGGGTTTACCGATTCAGATCGATTCAGATCGATTCGGATCGATTCGGGTGTTTTTTCAATGGGAAAAAGCCTCCCCCAGGATTCTCTGAAGCCTGGGGGAGGCATTTTCCCACTGAATCACCCCACATTTTGTGGGGGCCTTCCTCTAACTCCCCTGTAACAACCCCCCAAGTTTCAGAACGATTGGACTTTGGGGGGCCATGTTATGGCCCCCCAAACCAGGTCACCCTATCCTCTCCTAAAAAAAAGCCATAGCTTTAGGTTGCTGCTGCTCATCTTCATTCATTTTTTCCTATGGGGGAAAAATGAAGAGGAAGGCTTGCTTTGCCAGGGGTGGCATTTTGCATGCAAAATTCCCCCCTACCTTCAGGGGCCCTTCTCCCACATCTACTCCAACCCCCCACTCTCAGCCTGCTCCCACTTGGGGGGGGGGCATTTCATGGCCACCCCAAGTAGGTGCTCTTTTCTCTACCACTTACAGCTGGGGGAGGCTTGTCTTGCTAGGGGTGGCATTTTGCATGCAAAATGCCCCCTACCCTCAGGGGCCCTTCTCCCACCCTTCCTCCCACCCCCCACCAAGGCTCAGACTGCTCCCACTTGGGGGGGCATTTTATGGCCTCCCAAAGTAGGTGCTCTCAGCCCCCAAAGTCCACCCCTTACAGCCCCACACAAACCCAGTTCCCCCCAGCTGCCTCACACAGACCCAAATCCCCACATTAGCCCCTCACAGACCCAAATCCACCCCCACCTGCCCCACACCCATAACCCCAGGAACAGGCTGGCAAAGGCCAGCCCTCTCCCTTTGTTCCCTATGCTGGGAACTTCTAAACTCTCTTTCCCTGGGCAATTCTGCACAGCCCAGGGGTGCCACAATGGTGGGCACACTTCTGAGTGCCAGCTGGTCCCTGTGAAAGAGCACCTGAACCACAGACACCCTCCCTCAAATTCCCCCACCACCTACAGAGATGGCTGGCCAGCCAGCCCCATTGTTCCCTACGATGGGAACCAACTGCACAACAAAGAATAAAACACGAACAACACAAAATAAAGTTTTTTAAAAAATTATTTTCTCCCTTTCAAAGTACAAGTAGGCAAAGCATTATGACACATTACACCAGCAGTCCCCCACGCAGAAAAATAACACAAATCACTTAACATCAGAGAATCACAAAAGCACAATTCCTGTCAAAAACACTTTATTTCTCGAACAGCTTTTGGTTACACAGCAGGGGGCACACCAAAGGGCATTCCAGCATTCCACCTCACAAAAATAACACAACTCACTTAACATCAGAGAATCACAAAAGCACAACCCCTGGCAAGACAAGCCTCCCCCAGCTGTAGTAGAGAAAAGAGCACCTACTTGGGGAGGCCATGAAATGCCCTCCCCCCCAAGTGGGAGCAGGCTGAGCCTTGGTGGGGGGTGGGAGGAAAGGTGGGAGAAGGGCCCCTGAGGGTTGAGGGGCATTTTGCATGCGAAATGCCACCCCTGGCAAAGGAAGCCTGCCTCTTCATTTTTCCCCATAGGAAATAATGAAGAAGAAGATAAGCAGCAGCAAGCTAACAATATGCTCACCCTTCCCTTTCTTATGCGAGGATAGGGGGACCTGGTTGGCGGGCTATAACATGGCCCCCCAAAGTCCAATCGGTCTGAAACTTGGGGGGTTGTTAGAGGGGAGTTAGTGGAATGTCGCCACCAATTTTGGCTTGATTCGGTGGGAAAATGCCTCCCCAAGGCGTCCGGGAAGATGGAGGCATTTTCCCATTGAAAAACCCGAATCAATCCGAATCAATCCGAATCGATTCGGGTTATGGTGATTCGGAAAAATCCGAATCGATTCGGATTTCTCCGAATCGATCCGAATCGGGGTGATTTGGGTTTTTTCAGGTTTGCCAAAACCCGAATCGCACACCCCTAGGTGAGAGTTTCAAAGAAGAGTTTGAGGAGTTAGCCATGTTAGTCTATAGTAACAAAATGGCAGAGTCCAGTAGCACCTTTAAGACTAACAAACTTTACTGTAGTATAAGCTTTTGAGAACCACAGTTCTCTTCATCAGATGCATGACAAAGAAGAGCATTACAGTTTTAAAGTGCTTGTAAACTTACAATTGTTGTAGACAATTATAAGTTTCCCAGTCCTCCACTTGAAGCCAGCTGGGTGACCTTGGGCCAGTCACAGCTCTTCCAGAGCTCTCTCACCCCCACCCACCTCACAAGGTGATTGTTGTGGGGATAATAATAACATACTTTGTAAATCGCTCTGAGTGGGAGTTCAGTTGTCCTGAAGGGTGGTATATAAATGGAATGTTATTGCCCCCCCCCACCAGTTGAAATAAAAGGCAGAAAAGTTGATTGGGTATAAAATATGGGCCACTTTATTAATTAATATAACCTTCGAATCAGCAAGGGATCTAACTGACAGTGCAGGTCAAGCTCGGGTTCTCACCAGACCTCCACCTTGACCTGCCTGGGCGATCCCCCACTGCCCCAGGGGTGAGACCTCCAAAGGATGGCTGGTACCCAGTGGCCAGGCAAGTGGTTCACCTTTAAAGCTCCCCACCCCCACTGCCATGAAGCCCATAGGGGTGGGCTCGACCAGGGGTCCTACTAGGCAGTCTGCCCTCACAGGTGGCTGCCGTGAAGCCCACCAGCTGCTCCTGACAGACCCCCAATTCCCCTAAGGGAATGTGCCAAGGGGGTCACCATCCCACTCAAATCCAATCCTATCTTGCCAGTGACCAACTATTTACAGCTCCACCGTCTAAACAATTAACCCCTACAGTGCAAGGTAGGCAAAAAACTCCCAGCCATGTAGCCAATTAGGGATAGGAGCAAAAAAAATCCTACCTGGCCCTGATAAACAGCAACCAGCTAATCCTGCACTGAAATGGGGAGGGCAGGCTGGCCGAGCAAAAAAGAAGACTGCAGCCTGAGTGGCGGAGCAGCTTTTATGCCTTTTTCTCCACCTCCCAGACAAATCCCCAGATGCCCGGGAAAGGAGGGAGTGCCCCCCTTCATCTGGGGCTGCAAACCTGGCCCCCGCCCCAAGCAGCTTGTGCTGCCAGTCAGGAGGACCACATTATTATTATTACAGTAAGTTTAGTTTTACAGTTGCTTGTAATTTCAAATTTTTCTTCTGTTTCCAATAATTGTGTTTTAAGTCTCAACTTTCTGTACAACATCTTTAACAATTCTGGAGCATCACCAATGAACAACTCACTCTATGAGGCTTAAATGCATGACTATATGTATTGCACCTTATGATTCAACACTATTTTAAAATGTTCAAAATATAATACCAAAACGATGGGAAAGAATTGAGAATCTTTTCAGAGCAATAACGGTTTTGTTTTTTTTAAAGGAAATCAGCCAGATCAGCAAATCTATATCATTTCCCTCATGGTTCCTTTTACCAGAGGACAATTCTCAGCATGATGGAACATTTCTACAGCTGTGTTCCCAAAGGATTATGGGATATTACTTGACTGGATTGTTGTCAAGCTGTAACTACTGGTGTCCTTATTGGGGGTGGGGTGGGTGAGAGCTGAAAGGGAAAAGTGTTACTCGTCTCAAGTTTCAGTCTCTTCCCCTTTCCCGCACAGAACGATATGATGATGATGATTACCTTTGGTTAGTCGAAACTCCAACCTCATCATTTCTGCAGAACTGAAAGGACCTTTAATATTGTAGTCTTTAACTCTTGCTACTGATCCTGCTGAAAGCCAATGGACAGGTCTATATGAACTACTTTATCAGTGCTGAGACAAAGGTTCAGGGCCAAATATGGTGGGTGGGTAAAATAAGGGCTTTCAGAGCACAAAGATCATGAAATTCCCTCTCCTGTTATCTAGTTTGTTCTGTACTTACTTCTGTATGTGGATGCAGGTGGCTCTCAGTCACAACGGCTGTATGTGGTCAAATCCACACAAAAGGAAAGTCTCTTGCTTGCTTGCTTTATATCATGATGGGTGAAAGTCATTCAGAAGAGTCAATTTCCTAACTGATGTCTAGTTGCTTAAGCTTGGCCGTTTCCACACGGCTTACCTTGTTCCGGAAAACAGCGAAATCTCGCGTGAAATCTCACAAGAAGACGCAGTTATCACATCTTCTCGCGCGATTTCGTGCGAGATTTCGCTGTGTTCCGGAACAAGGTAAGCTGTGTGGAAACGGCCCATGTCTCTTACATCTCCCCTGCGAAAATGATCTGTGCTGTAAGTTTTTTGTTAGAAGAAGGGACTGGTGATGTCTCTTGCTCAGGCCTTTAGGACTGCCAGCAGAGAAGAAGGAAGGCAACAACCATCAAGTCAGTTAGATAGATAGGCTGCTATCAGTCTCCTTCCTGCCAGGGGAACTTCCTTCCTTCCCTTCTCTCTCCCTCCTCTCTCTTCTTCCCTGCATGCACCAAGAGAGGCAGCATGGTGTCTCCTCCTGAGAGAGATGGCCTACTTTCAATCTAGCTAGTTAGATCAGTTACTAGTTCTGTCTCTCCACTAAACTTATGTAAATATATTTCTTTAGATAAATAAACAGTTATTGGTTCTCTAACTTGGATGAGAGCTTTCTGCACGCATTTTGTTTAGTTAATGTGCCTTAACTAAAACTCAATAGTTTTGCCATGCAAGATAACCTAAGTATGGCCGCTGAGATTGTTCAGTTATCTGAGACTATGGCAGAAATGTTAAAGAGTGCACGTAGCTTTTTTTGCAATATATATCAGATTGATTCTGATTACTCATAGAACAATAAAACCTGACACTGTGCTTGTTAGCTTGATTCATTACTCTGGCATGGCAGTGGAGGAGAGTGTCCTCAAGTCAGAGCTGACTTATGGCGACCCCTGGTGGGGTTTTCATGGTAAGAAACTAACATACTCTGGCAAAAATATCCAGTATTTTTACAGCAATTCCCCTGAGGAATTTGTAGGACATCTTGCATAATTTATAATTTGTGTCGATTAAAATAAGTTTTTGCTGAATTTGCTAAATATATAGTTATTTGCTTATTTTCCTAAACTGAAGATTTTTGTGCATTGTACTGTCCCTTTTGAATTCAAGCTTACCACTTTGGTTTGTACCAGAGGGCCAAGCTACACATGACGAATGACACTTGAACGGCAAGTGGATTGAGTGGAGGGCAAGTGAACAGGGAGAAATACACTTGCCGTTCAAGTGTCATTCGTCATGTGTAGCTTGGCCCAGAACTGTCCCAATTTGGGTTGTAAATAGGGTTGCTAGGTTGAGCTTGGCAACCGGCAAAGGGTGTGTGTGTGTGATGTTGGCAAAGTCACCAACATCACTACATCACTTCTGGATACAATCACAGAGTTTTAACATAGAGTTTCTGGTGATTCCTAGAGCTATCCATTGTACAACTGAAAAGTGGCATGCAGGCACCCAGGCCAGCAACTTTTTACCTTTATTTTTCTCCTGTCACTGCTTGGAGTGGCTGTGGGCAACAGAAATAACTTCTTGTAGACTGCCAGCCGTAAGTCCAGGTTTGCCAGGTCCCTGAACCTAAAAACAGATTTAGAGGGTGCTGTGCCTGGAGGGGGTGACACAAAGCACATGCTTGCACCCCCAGCTGATGATGTCATTTCTGACACAGCCCAGAAGTGACAGATATTGCCAGCATCAATTCAGTAAAAATCAGCCTGAATCCGATTTTATTGAATTGGCCCTGGCACAACCAAGGCCAATTCTTGGTTGCACCAGAAATAATATCATTGATTGACGATATGGGAGCATGCACAACCATGTGCCTGACTAGCATCCTAGCCTGCCTCCTCCTGTTTCCCCCACCTCACTCTTAGAGCCAAGCTACAAGTGACGCCTGACACAGGTTGGACACTTGTCAGCTTCCCTCAAGTTTTGTTGGGAAATGTAGGCATCTTGGTCTTGCAGCTTGGCTCTCTGACTGCTGTTCAATGGACTTCTCAACTGTCACTTGTCCAAAGCTGCCTACATTTCCCATAAAACTTGAAGGAAGCTGACAAGTGTCCAACCTGTGTCAGGCGTCACTTGTAGTTTGGCTCTCAGTGTCCCCTTTATTTCCCACTGCTGGCAAGGTGAGAGGTGGTGGGGGATAGCAACTGGGGTGGGGGATTCCCTGCTCCCAGCAGGGGACTGACAATCCTGTGGAAGCCTAGTTACAACGGTTATGATGTTTTCTAGTAAAAGGTCAAATTCCCAAAGCATGTGTTCTCTTATTTGTTTCCTCAATAAGCTGATTTCTGATCATCCCATTTGCCTTATTTCCAAGTCACATCAGACAATTAAGTGTCTCAGAGCAGAAATAGACTATCATGTTGGTTCTTCTGGTTTCTATTGGTGAAATGCTTACTGATTAACCAACCACCACATTGAGTTAGGGACTTGCTTAATGCCATGAATGCAATTTCATACTGATCATCACCAAGGAAAAAAGCATGGAAAATATGCTGCCCTTGTGTTCCATAGACCTGCATAAGCTGTGTGCCTGTTATCTTCCTTTGCATCACTAACTGCAAGTAAATCATTATCAAAGGCTAAATCCAAGCAGTGCAAACAATTGCAGACTCACCTGGGCTTTGAAGAGAATGCTTAAGACTCTTCAAAGGCAGAAGGGCCATTTTGGTCGCCACAATATTGTATCAAGCAATAGGGATGCTATGAATTTTGCTATGGATGTACTGGACAGCCAGACTTATAGTGTCCAAAGGTGTTGATCAGATTCAAGCAGATCATCTGCTCTGTTCGGTTTGTGCCAAAAAGCTGTGAACATCTGTCAAACGAATTTACTTTTTTTTTGCAATACTGCATATGAGAAAAGATGGGATTCCAATTGAGCCGTGGCCATGAATGTCACTAAGAAGTACTTATTATTTATTATTCATTTATTTTATTTATGTCATTTATAGTCTGCCTTTCTCACTGAGACTCAAGGTGGATTACATAGTGTGAGATTAGTACACTATCTACTTTATTGTCCATTATATACTGTATCCAGAGCTAAATTTTTGGCTAGAATCCTATCAGTGACAAACACATACTCTGAAATCGAGAAGATTGTGTTTTTGTTATCTGACACTGATAATCATGTGTCCTATAGAGTCTCTCAGTTTGCACTCACAGCCAAAAAGATAAGATCTAAGGTGGTACTGAATGAGGCTGTTTCGTGACTCCTGGGATAGTTTGGCATACTGTATTGTTTTAATTAATTTTAGTAACCTATACAAACTGTGATAATGGATTTAATTGTTTATTAGTCAATGTTTGGGGAATTGTGATGGCCTATGGCTATACATGGGCACGAACCAAAAAAAAATTAACGAACCAGCAGTTTGTGGTTCGGTGCCATCGACGAACACGAACCAGCGAACTGCAATGAACTTTTCCCGCTGATGAACCGGTTCAAGGTTTGTGGTTCGTGGGTGTCAGAACAGCCCCTGTTGGACTTAGAGAGACCATATTCCCAGGGAGTGTTTAGCAGGCTCTCCTCCAGCCAGCACCCAAGTTTGGTCAAGATTGCAATAGGGATCTTGGAGTTATACCCTCTCCAATCTGAGCCCCCCAGGAAACTCCCATTCAATACAATTAGAGCCAACAGTTGACATTGGCCCAGTGTACAAGGGGTTGGCCATCAGAACTGCCTATCAGGGTTTGCAGGGATGAGATTGGAGTGCCCATGGCTACAGAACACCCCCCTTCCCCTTCCCTCCCCCCATGTAACCAATTGTAACCAATTTGCAGCTCCATGGTTGGAAGGAAGACCTGCCGATCAAGGTAAGCTGGGCTTCAATTTGGGTTTCCAGGGTGACAGAAGGAGTGCAGAAAGAGTTCAGGCATTCCCCCAGCTCCATTTCCAAGGGAATTGATTGATGGTGCCTGACTGTCTGACTTCATGAACCACGGGCGAATGCAACAAACAGGGCTTCCAACGAACACTGGTTCATTGGCCATGGACCCTCACAAACTGCCGGTTCACGAACAGACCATCAGGTGGTTCGTGGGTTTGTTTGGTTCGTAATGTGGTTCGTGCCCATGTCTACCTATGGCTATAGATAATAACCCCTTTTGATTTGATTTTAGTACAGTCAGTAGCAAGGACATTTCCATACATTGTCAAGGACATTTCCATAAACAATGTCATTGGATTTTTCAAAGACATAGCATTAGCAAGGATCCAATACAGAGTTGCAGAATTGCTGAAACAGAACATAATCAATTCTAGGACTGACATTAGACAACATGAAGTACCGGTAGTATATAGTAGCACCTATTTAAAGGCAACGCAGTGGCTGAGCCAAACACTGAAAGGTAGGATTTTATTGAAACACAGCATTATTTCTGACTGAATCCATTTTGTGGAACAGGCTTCCCGTAAGGTGAGGGGACGTTATCCTCAGAATTTTTAGGAGGTGCTTCAAGGCTGTTTTATTTGTAATGACTTTTAATAGTGTTTGCCCTGTAGGAATTTTCATGGGGGGAATTTTATCTGATCGCGAATTATTTTAATTTAGAATTATAAGCCCCCAGAAGCCACAAGGGAAAGGCGGGGTACAAATATTTTCATGAAAAAATAAAATGATGTTTTAAAAACCCTGAACAAGAAAGCCACTGGTGATGACAGCTGCCCTGCAGTCAAGGTACATTTCAGACGATGTTTTTCATGGCTGTAACGTAATGTCATAGTTTTTGCAGAAGTGGAATTAAAAAAAAAATTAGGGCTTTTGTGGTGAAGACAGACAGATGCCTTCCTGCTCTAATTCCTGAGTGGCCATAGCATGTTCGCTGACATTTCAACTTGATGTTTTAATTGGCTGATTTGAATAAAACTCAGACAGGTTATGTTGCTCCATTTTAGTTTGTGTCTCTCAGCACAGCAGCCAAAAAAAAGAAGACAGAGAGACAAGGAGGGGCAGTGACTTTTCACCTCTCCTGTCCTCCTAGTGTTTTGTTAAATCCTTAATGTATTTAAATTCATGCCTTGTTAATTTAAAAATGAATTCTGCCAGGACTGGGACTGTTCTTCCAAAGTCAGGCTCTTCTCGTCCTTTCCCATCCACCCTCTTTCCCCCCAATATATCCAGCAAAAATGTTTTTCTTTAAGATTTCATTTTTAATCTCGCTGTTTTGATTCCTTCAAGTACATGTGGAATGTGTTTGTGCAACTGTGTACATATCAAGTGAGAAATATGCTGCTGTATTTGGCCTGGCAAGGTGGAAATCCTGCCCCTTTGACCTTTCCAAATTTTGAACAGAGGTTAAATGTTGAGAGAGAGTGACTCATTGAGCAGAATGGGGCAGCTGAATCGGGAGGTGGTACAGTAGATTGTAGCACCTCAATGCCACAGATGTAGGGCGTCCATTTTTACAAATTCCCATGTAAAAGAATTAGCGTGTCAGAAATAAAAATTGTTCTAGCCCTCCCTTCTCTATATTACGTTAGTTTTCTAAGTGGGGACACTTCTTTCATTCAAAAATCTCTCCCCTCCCACCCCCACTTTCTGAAGCAGTACAGTCCATTCTGTCACCTTTGAACTCCACCATCTTATTCCCACTTCATTTTCTTACACATGTAGATGAGGCTTAGTTGACCATGGTTCGGACCATGGTACGGACCATGGTTCTGAACTTAGGACAGCTAGGCATTCACATCAGCAGCACATCTATAGATCTTACTCATTTTGCTTTGGTGTTAGAGGATATTAGGAGTAGAGATGGGCACAAATCGAATTACGACCCCAAAAACACACGAAACTGGCCGGTTTGTGTTTCGCAAACCAGTGGTTCATGGAAGCTCATTTCCACGAATTTCCACGAACTGGTCTACTGGCACATTTGTGTTGTATTAAAGGGGCAGTTTAAATAGCCATTTCCCCAGGGAACTGGCCATATAAACTTTTTTCTTCCGCTTGCAACCGGCAGGTCCCTTTAAACTATCAGCTAGCAGCTATGATGCCAAAAGTGACATCATAGGCACTCTGGAATTTGCACAAACTCTATGGTTTTTGTAAATTCTAGAACATTGCGTGATGTCACATATGGACATGGCATGAGTGTGCAGGCATGATGCTGGGGTGCCAGTTCTCACCCCCTAATTGCTGCCAGGGATTCCCAGCTGTAGCTTGGCAACTCTATGATGAATGAGTTTCACATAGTTGCCCCTCTGCTTCACCCTACCACATGAGGACAGATTTGTATATTCAGAAGCCCCTTAAATTCATGCTTCTTGTAAAGTTTTAATCATTTTTAAGCTTCTTTGAATGAAAATGAGATAAAAATATTTACAATAAACAATATTTTTTTTAAAAAGTTGTTACTTATTTTAAAATGGTATATCCTGCACAGACATGGGCACGAACCAGAAAAAACCAAATCATGGGGTTTGTGGTTCATGGGGTTTCACAGAAAGGGCGTTTTTGGCCTTCTCCTCTGCTGCAAGTGGCAGGAAAAGCTTAAATGGCCATTTCCCCCAGGGAAATGGCCATTTAAACTGGCCCTTTAATATGAACAAAACGAACCGGTAGTCCAGTTTGTGGAAGTTCGTGGAAATGAGCTTCCACGAACCCTGGTTTGCAAACCCCAAACTGGGCTGGTTCGTAGGTTTTTTTGGTTCGTATTTAGGTTTGTGCCCATCTCTAATCTTGCACTCCTTAGCCAATAAGATTCCCAACACAATTTACAAATCACAAAACATCATATACAATAAAATCATAATTATGTTGTTGTGGGTTTATTGTAAGAGACACATCTGATGGGGACTGGTGCCTTCGGCAAAATAATATTAATAGGTACTAATTGTTAGGAGATGTCCCCTTATAACTCTGTTAGAAATCCACCAGCGACAGTAGGTTCACTCAGTTGTGGTGCAATGGCAATTGTTTGTATACTTGTGTATGTCTTTCAAGACATCTTTCAAAAATATAAATTGATTTCAGGAAACTGCCTGTGTAAATAAATGAGTCTTTGGCTGCTTCCACACACATTGGATAATCCACTTTCAATACTCTTTAGTGAACATTTGGAACTGCTTTTCCATGTGTGGAACAAAAAATCCACTTCCAAAGGATTGCAGAAGTGCATTGAAAGTGCATTATTCAATGTGTGTGGAAATGGCCTTCATCTGGATATCGCCTTCATAGGCAAGTGTGTGTCAGAATAGGCAATCCTTTAGCGCTTTGGTTTTAAACCAAATACCAGTGTATTAATCCAAGGAAAATTGGTACTAGCACAGTATCTTGTGATTTATGTTGAGATTTTAATTGGTATGTGGATCACAACCTAAGATTATCTTTTTCTTCAGTCTTTCATTAGCAGCATGTCAGAGTCTGGGGCTGTGGTGCTACACTCGCCAGTCCCCCAATGGGGGCAGGGGATCCTTTGCCCTCAGCATCTGTCCCCACCACCTCTCAACTGGCTGGTGGAGGGAAGAAAGGTGCAGGAATATGAAGGGGGTGAAGCCCACTCCCAAGAGCTCCCAACCACCCACATGTGCCCCTTGTTGTGCCAAGCATGTTGTGCAACGTGGAAGTAATGGATTGTGCTGAAGGCTGATTGAGTAAAACTTGGCTCCCAGTTGAGTATCTGGGGGCAATTTTTACTCTGTCAGCCTCTGGCACAACCTATTACTTTTGAGTCACGCCAGGAATGATGTCATTCCTGGGGCAACACAGGGCTCTCCGGAGTGCACGTGTGAGGCAAGTGGTCCCTGCACCTCCTCATCTCCCAGTTGGGCAACCCTATGTAATACCCATCAATATCCCTTTTCCTTAGTCCAGTCTTGGATGTGCTTCAGAATATTGAGAGGAGGGGGGTATTGCAGCACCCTGCTCACTCTCTCTTCTTCTTTTCCTCTCTTTCTCATGCTTTCCTTTGCCAGCTGCCTCTTCCAAATCTTTTTGGAAGTAGTCTAGCCCTTGATGCTTTTCTTGCCCTAGGCTGGCTTAATAAAGGCTTTTCAGGAGATGCGCTGACTCTGCACTTCCCCAGTGCCCTCTTTTCATGCATGGGCCCAAAGTGAGTGAAGGGAATCTGGATCAATGGCTTCCCTGTCAAGGCCTTCCGTTCTCCTGCCCTGACCTCCTCAGAGGTCAGGGCAGGCTCTGCCTGCCTGCCCAGGCCCAGATACAATCTGAAGCCTGTGCCCTACCTCTGTTTTGAGGTATTTGCCATTCCTATAAGGATTTGAGGCTGTTACTGGTGTACCTCTGGGCATGGTTCGGCCCATAGTTCTATCCCCACAGCTCCTCTGTTTCAACCGTCTGTCTCGGTGGTACCTGGGTGAGGCTGCCCCTTGCAAGGGGCTCCTCTGAACTAAGTGAGTGCAGCGATGAGTCCAACATCCCTAACACATGTTTAAGATTATTGTGAAAAAAGTTCAGCAGATGTAATAAGCCAATATTATTCACATATTAGGTTTCATTAACTGATTTTTTTTTCTTATTGCCCCTTTTCACACTGGTATCTGTTGGCAGGATTTGGCCTTGTTTGGAAGGAGAGATCACACAGAAGAGAGGAAATTGGACTGTTTAGCCTCCCCTGTTCTTTTCTTTTCTTTTTGTTTAATATTTCAGCAGAAGGCATTTATCTTTTCAAGTGATCAAATAATCTAGGAGGTAACAGAGGGGATATAAGATTCATTGGGAGCAGGGGGTGGTATTAAAAGGTAGATGGAGGGATAAAGTTTGGAAGCTAGTAATGTGTGACTTGCTACTGCTGTGCCCAAGGGAAAATATTTTTATTTCATAAAAAATGAAAAAAGAGAAATGTAGGCCAATATTCTGCAGAGCGGCGATGTGGGTGGATGCTAACTGTGAAAGCTGATACCTTATTCCGTAACAGAACCATATCCAATTTGAGGCAAAGCATTTTCTTTTTTAAAAAAAATACTGATCACAGTGAAGGGTCTTACTCTCTAGGCCCTTTTCTGAAATAGGAATAAGTAAGATCAAGATATATTGTTGAAGGCTTTCACGGCCGGAGAACGATGGTTGTTGTAGGTTTTCCAGGCTGAATTGCCGTGGTCTTGGCATTGTAGTTCCTGACGTTTCACCAGCAGCTGTGGCTGGCATCTTCAGAGGTGTGGCACCAAGATCAAGATAATTCAAACTATGGCATTCTGCATTACTATGTATGGATGTGAAAGCAGCACAATGAAGAAAACTGACAGGAAGAAAATAGATTCATTCGAAATATGGCGCTGGAGGAGAGATTTGTGGATACCATGGATAGAGAAGGGCATGAACAGAAAAAAACCCGAACATGATGTTTGTTGTTCATTGCCATCCATGAACAGGGACTCACAAACAACCAAAAACATGGCCCTGTTCACAAACATGTTCATGGTTGGCTGTTCGTGGAGGCCAGCAGCCTCTCCTCCAGCCATCATCCAAGTCAAGATCCCTACTGCACCACTCCCAGAAACCTTACCTGAGCAGGCAGCAGGAAAGGTACCAATGATAAATAACAGCTTGGCCCAGAGCCTGGCAGCAGCCCTGTAACTTGAAGGGGTAGATCCCTATCCCACCACACACAAAGAAAATTCAAGCTCCAATTCAAGCTCTCTATCAAAATGCCAGCAGCAATTGTCTCTCCCTCTCCACTGTCTGCAAAACCAGATCTGGGAGCCCCCCTCCACCGTGCTCTTTGCTTTCTTGTAACAAATTTGGAGCTCCACTCTTGAAAGGAAGACCTGCCTATCAAGCAAAATTGGGCTTAGATTGGGGTTTCCAGGACAACAGCAGTTCAGAGAGAGTTCAGACAATCCCTGCCTAAGTTGCCAATGGAATTGATTGCAGGTGCCAGATTGTCTGGCTTGATGAACAGCAATGAACAAGGTTTGCAATGACCACTTGTTCGTTTAGAATGGGGCCTCATGAATACCTTGTTCACGAACAGCAGATTGGGATGTTCGTGGCTTTTTTTTGTTCGTATTGCTGTTCGTGCCCATCTCTAACCATGGATGGCCAAAAAGATAAATAAGTAAGGTCTAGATCACATCAGGCCTGAATTCTCCCCAGAAGCTAAAATGACAAAACTGAGGCTATCGTACTTTGGTCACATCATGAGAAGACAAGATTCTCTGGAAAAGTCAATACTGCTAGGAAAAGTGGAAGGCAGTAGAAAAAGAGGAAGGCTCAAAACAAAATGGCTGGATTAAAAAAAAGAAACCATGTTCCCTAGTGTGCAAGATCTGAGCAAGTCTGTTAATGACAGAATGTTTTGGAAGTCTTTCATCCATAGGGTCATCACAGGTCACAGGTAACTTGATGGCACGTAACACACACACAAAAAAATGGATTTGGACAAGCTATTTGCAGTGCATGAGATAGGAATGTTGAGAACAGTGTCATTGGCATTTGAACTCTTAGACACGACAAATAGTTTTCATTCATATATATCAACATGGTTGAACCCAAACACATAGCAATGCTTTACTGTCTGAAGAGGACCTGCTTGAAACTGCCGTATGCAGTCACGGATAGAATGTTGAACTTGCTTGCTGTTGTTCTGGGTTCAAATTCTCACTATGTCCTGTTTTATTTCTTTTTGTGGTTGTACGTTGTGGTTCTATTTTATTTCATTGCTCGTATTACTGATAAGTTTGGGTTTTTTATGTCAATTTGATGTCATATATATTTTATGTGTCACTTATTCGCCACTTACATGCAATTGATGCAAAAATAATGTTGAAAACAGCATAACAGGAAAAATTCCACATGAGGAAATAAAAAACAGCATGAGATTAGAAATCTGAAATCCCAAAGCTGTTCTCTGTCTCACATCTCTAACAAGATTATGAGGGTAAGAAAGATGCCTGCCATGTGATGGGCATATGTGTATAACCCGATGACTCAAATACTGGGGTGACTTTTGTGCACAAAGCCTGTTGATAAAGGTGAACCATCGAGTGTTGTAATGGACAAGTTTTATCCCCCTCAAAAAACCACCTAAAGTGTAGTCGTTCACTTTTTCTCCCTAGAGTGGTCAAACAAAAAAGTATAGGAACACTGTTGAAATACAATCTATTTACCTGTCTGGAGATGGGTGCTAACTTCACTCCCAACTAGTGGTCACTAGAAGAGAGAGGTGGCCTAACTACTGGTCACTAGAAAAGAGACGTGGCCTTTAAGATACCACCACAATAACTGCGCAAAAGAATTCTTTTTTTTTTTGAAAATTTTTTATTGGATTAGACATCATTATATTTCAGACTTCATACAATCAATTTCCTTTACCTATCTTTATTCTAACCCCTCCCTTTCCCCCCCCTTTTTGTTGACTTCCAACAGTTTTCCAACCCCTTGTCCATTTTCCCCCTACTCATATCAGACTTATTTTGTCCCTTATATATATATACTTTCACTCTCTTCTAGGCTTCACTATATCAGCTAAATATTACATTTCTGGCATATCATCTTTACTGGTGTCCATTTGACTTATACTCTATATTGCTTATGTAATTTCTCCATTATATAGCTATCTATCAATAATAATTGATCTGTTTAACCCAAATTTCTTAATATGACTATAAACACCATATACCTTCAGCTTAAGTTAATCAATTTAACTTAACTTCTATATACTTATATTCATTCTATCTTAACTATATATTTTTTCCATTATACAATTGTCTGTCAAAAATGAAATTACTACTTAATATAATAATCCACTAAAATAATTGCCTAGAAATTCTCATTTAACTCCCCAATCCCCGGTAAAGTCACCCCCCTCTTGTTTTATTACATTTCAATAGTTTTCAAACTGCCACAGTTCTCCTCCCACCTCCCATTTTTTCACCAAATATTGTTTCAGCTTCTCCCAGTCCGTGTTAAACTGTCCTGGATCAAGGTCTCTCAATTTTCTTGACATTTTGTCCATTGCGCAACTGCGCAAAAGAATTCTGAGATAGCTGAAACAGGCGATGCCAGTGGCCAAAATGGTTTCCAGTCTCTTGCAAGAAGGGAAGCTTGAAGTCGGTATGCATGGGAAGCTGAGGAGGAGGAGGTTGGCTTCTTTCTCCAGACTATGCAGGACAGGGGTTTTTCCGTATTGTAAGGGGAGCTTATGAATATGGGATATTATAGGCCCCTTCCTCATGTGCCATAACCACATGGCACTGCCTGGCCAGGCAGAACAGATGCCAACTCCAGCTGTGGTTGGAAACTTACTAGAAGCTGACTTGTTGCCTCTTCATGCCCCAAGGAAGCACTCAAGTAAAACAAAAGACGTCTTCTAGGAGTTCCTGCTTATCTCATCAATGCCCTTCCATACCTTTCTCACCCCTCCTTCATAATCTGGGCTTTTCAGCGACCTGATAGCCCCTCCTATCTGCCCATCTCAGGTCTTCAAACACCCCTTTTCACCTACAGTTTCTCTCAGACATGAGTCATCAAACTTTCCCCAATTTATTGTTTTGCCTCTGGACCAGCCATCAAGCTATTGTTTCAGGGCAGAAGATGTAATTCTGCCCCAGGGTACTTTTTACACTATATTTGGGCTGCCCCCAACCCTATGCTGTGTGTTCGTTGGATCTTCTCACAGACCATCAGGTGCATGTCTGAGCCTTTCTCTTCCTGCCATGAAGCACTGGTTGCTCTAGCTGCTGCCTCCAATGGGCATCCCCTCTCTCCAATTACTTTCTCCCATTTTCTCCCTGCTTTCTTAGTTAGCTTTGTGTGTGTTTCCTGTGTGTTTCCCTTTTATGTTTCCTTAATAAAAACCATTCCTGTTGAACACCCACCTGGTTCTTTCAGAGAGTTCTCTAAGGGAATGATGCTGGTATACGATGGAGATATCCCCATTATATCCTCTCGCTGTGTCTCCTTGGATGCTAATTCTCCAACTCACACACACACACACACACACACACACACACACACCATTTAGGGTAACAATATGATAGCTGTGATATTTGGCTTCAAATATAGATCTGGTATAGTTTTCGGATCCATCCCAGTTTTATTCATGAATCTGAAAATATTTTGCTCCATTATTCTGTATGGGGGAACCTATTATTCTGTATGGGGAAAAATGCCAGGGGGCATTTTTTGTGCAAAATCCATCAAAATCACTGGCAACCTACTCCTTCCTATCCACTACATAGCCCTCAAGTTTCAAGAACCTTGGGCTGAGGAGCCCAATTCTATGGGCTCCTGAAAAAGGTGCCCTCAGCCACTCGCCACTGTTTCCTACAAGGGGTGGAGAAATTGCCAAGTTTTAAAGAGCAAAGAAACCTTAACCAAAAATACAGGGGCAACCACTGGCCAAAAACCAGTCCCAATGCAAGCTGAACCGACAAAGCCCAAAAGAACCAATGCCAAATTAGAAAATCCCAGCAGAACCCAAATGAAGCCAGGGACAGTGTTTCAAGCCCAAAAGCAAACTAATACTTTGAACTGAGCACAGTAAACGATGGGTAGCCAGTGGAGCGACTGCAGGATGGGAGTGATGTTCATGTTCCTGCTCGCTCCTGATAACAATCGAGCTGCAGCATTTTGCACTAATTGGAGCCTCCTAGTTAACTTAGATGGGAGGCCAATGTATAGAGCATTACAATAGTCAAGCCTTGATATTGCCGTAGCATGGATCCAAGTGGCCAGGTCAGCCGTGTCAAGTGGCCAACCTCCCAGCCGGCTGCGCTGTGCGCACCTGGCCCACTTGCCTGAATGCCTGGCCTGCTGTGCACCTGGAGAGCAGGCAGCCAGCCTGCCAAGCCTCTTACTGTGACATCATCATGCTGGGGTTGGGAGCCCAGGCGTGCAAAGAAAAAGGTAAATGCCAGAAGGACCCCCATCCGGTTGGTGGGGGAAGCCATCTGGCAACCCTCTTTCCACCCCGCTCCCAGAACAGCAACTCTTAATTTATAACAATTAACAGCAACTCTTTAAATATCATGCCAAAACAAGCAAGGCAATCTGCCCCCCCTCGCAACAACAGCAACTTTCAATATATAACATTTAACAACACTCTTTATATATCAAAACACCCCCCAAAGCAAAAAACCATGTGCCCCCCACGAGAACAGCAACAAGTATTATACAAACACCAGAAAACAAGCAAAAGTGCCCCCCTACAACAACAAAAGCAATTAAAGATGCTCTCACCACATTACCCTACCTCCCCAACCCAACACCAGGCTAAACTTCACCCACCCCAACAAGGAAAAGTCCAAGTCTATGACTGTCAAACCAGGCAGACGTTCCTCAGGTGGTCCTCCAAGTAGGTGGGCAGCAGTTCCTCAGGTTGCATCATCCTCCACACAGGCAGCAGCAGTAATCCAAAGTGTAGGTCCAAAAGGCAGTGGTTAATCCAAAAGGTGCAGACTTCCAGAACAGTCAGAGGATAAGAGCACTCCCAGCACACTCTCCAGAAATCACCCTCAAAACAGAATCTGCTCTGAGTCAGGTCAGCTTTTATGTTCTTGTAAGAATTTGAACAGACTCCCTGTGATTGGCCAGACAGAGATCCTCCACCCATTGGTCACTCACTCATTCTCCCACCCTCATGCCTCATTCCCCCTTCCTCCCTGCTGCCTGGGGTGGGGGAGCCTGTGAAAGAACAGAATGGAGATGCCAGCCAGCTTTAAAATAGCCAGCACAGTGACTCCGGGTAAAACCTGAATAATTTGGGTATGTTCAGAAATCCATATTCTGGTATATATCCAGATATATTTGGGAGAAGGGACAGGAAGGGAAATCAGAGCATATGGACACAAAACTTTAGAAGCTCAATTCCAAGTTCTCATTCAAAGTTGTAATCTAACTTGAGTCTTAGTGAGAAAGGTGGACTACAATAATAACAATAATAAAATAAAATAAAATAAAATAGGAGCAATGGTTTATCAGGAATAAGTACCAGCAAAAAGGGACTGTCTGGAAAAACAGCTGGAATGTACTAGTATTTAGACCTATTACATTGTTTACCTCATAAATTAATTTTTAGTTTATTTTATCGTATTTATATTCCACCCTCCCAGCAAGCAGGCTCAGGGCAGATAACAATGAACCAGTCAGGTCTATTGTAAATCAATCACTAACTCAGGTGAGTCTGATCTCGTCAGATTTCAGACACTAAGCAGGGTTGACCTTGGTTAGTAATTGGATGGGAGACCTCCAACACTCCCACTCTCTGCCCCCCACCACCACTCACCTGGCCAGAAGGGGGGAAAGGCAAGAAAACAGGTCTCCTGGGTGTGCTTCTGGGGTGGCATGATGTCATTGTGCCACTCCAGTAGCGCTTCTGTGCTTCACAGTGGGCCGATTTGGGCAATGGGCCAATTTAGGTCATTGTGCCACCTCGGCAGCGTGTACACACAAGGAAAGGTGAGTGCCAGATCCCCCACCCCCTTGCAAGGAAGGTAAGGGGATGAGAGATGGGCACAAACAGCAATATGAACAAAAGAAAGCCATAAACAGCCCAATACGCTGTTCGCGAGCAAGCTGTTCGTGAGGCCTCGTTCCCAGCAAACGTGTTCATTCCAAGCCCTGTTCAAGACGTTCGTCAGCCGTTCGTCAATCCCGACAGTCTGGCGCCTTTCAATCAGTTCCCCTGGCAACATAGGCATGAACTGTCTGAACTCTGTCTGAACTCCTTCTGGCTTTCCTTCTGGCTTGTAACCCCTCAAAGCAGCTTCCAGCAGACAGTCCCGTTTTTGCCACTGTGAAGAGAACATGACATGAAAGGGGGAGACCCATGGATCATGCCTTTCCCGGGATACAATCTCTCTGAAACTTGGGGGGTCTTCAAAGGACAGTGAAGACTACATCCCCTGCAAGGTTGGTGGGTATTGGACATAGGAAAGGTCAGTTTGTAACCCCTCAAAGTAGCTTCCAGCAGACAGTCCAGTTTTTGCCACTGTAAACAGAAAATGACATGAAAGGGGGAAACCCATGGGCTCTCCTTTCCCCGGCTCAAGTTCAGCTAAGTCCCAAGGGGGCCGTTCTGGCTCCCACGAACCTCCAACTATGAACATGTTCGTGAACATGTCATGTCCATCGATGTTCGTGAATCCCTGTTCGTGGATGGCAATGAACAACGAACATCGTGTTCATTTTTTTTTCCTGTTCATGCCCATCTCTAAAGGGGACCTGGCAACCCCGGTCATACTTTCTAAGTCTAACTTAACTCACAGGCTTGTTAAGAGGACTAAATGGAGAAGAGGAGAACTTTGAGTCTGCTTTGAGTCTACATTGCAGAGGAAGGTGTAAATGAAGTCAAATAACCAGTGAAGTGGGCAGAAATTCAATTGCAACCATGAAATCTTCATATATGGGCCAAGACATGGGAAGAAGGGGGAAATGGCCTAAATTGAACTCTCAAAAATACATGCTTGGGACCAGGTTCAGTTCTCTAAGGGAAAAGAGTCCACATGGGATTTTGATCTGACAAACTGTTCTAAATACTTCTTGATTGCTGTGTAGCAAAACCTAGGCCAAGAAAACTTAACAAGCCTATATTCTCAGGGTCAGATTTTGAAACCAATCAGTGATCAGAGAGAGGATTTCTTTCTGTACAATCCACTATGCTCACAAATCACAAGTCATTAAAGAAATATGTTGTTGCAAATCTAATTAATCTGCTCAAAATAACTGTATATTTTATTATGACCAGTAGAAACTCATTGTTTGACAATAGATCAGCCAACTTATGAACAGGAAAATGGTACCAGAGGCCTTTAGAGTCCCAGCTCTTAATATTTCTACAGTATCTCATCTAACCACAGGAATATATTTTCCCTATGAAGTCGTATTTAAATATTTATTTTAAAATGGTGAAGTGCCTTTGCATAACAGCTTGAAAATTTGTTTTATTTGGCTAGCCTATGGTTCAGCAGAATACTTAAATGTGGTTCAGATATTGACATTTATTATTTTTATGAGAAAAAAATGTACCTTAAAAGCGGAACTCAAAATATTTGATTATTGGGGGGTGGGGGGGGAGCGGAATGGAAAGAACTTACATCAGGAGATGGTGATGTTGCCTAACATTTTTGAGAATTCAGAATTTGAGAGGCTGGATAAACAGATCGATGTTCTCCATTGAAAGGAGTCTAACAATATTGAACTCTTTTACTTCTATATGAAAGCATTTTACTAGATCACTCACATCTGCATTTACTAAGGATGGAAATAGATATGATCCTCGGCAGCGTGTTTCTGCCCCAAATGGCAACTATGAATAATTTAGGGACTGTTTTCAGATTTGTAAAAATATCTGTCCCGTCAGTTCATGACTCTAGTTTCTGGATTTAAGTACCCATAGATTTGGCCACATTGAGAATTAGATAGATTGATAATGATGATTATGAGATTATGTTCCCAAATGCTTTAAAGGTTTTGGGAAACACCTCTGTTCATGATAAAAGACCAACAGCTGGGCCTCTTGAAAAGTACTGTGGTATGGTGGCTAAGATGGTGGTCCTAAGAACATAAATGGGACTTACTTCTGTGTAGACCAGTTTAGGATTGCTTTCTAAAGTAAAGTTGAAGTAAAGGGGGCAGTGACGGAATGGGCATTAAATGTTTCTCTGGTTTCTCTAGTCTCTCTACATAAGTGGGGGGGGGGGAAATGGAGGAATTCTGATTTACGAGCCACAAAAACTACCTGGAGACAGGAGTTCATATACCTGAGATTCAGGGTTTGGAACTTCCCATTCCCTAACATCTTAGATGCTATTACTATGGTGTGGAAAGGATAATAATAACATAATAATAACATTTGATTTATATACTGCCCTTCAGGACAACTTAATGCCCACTCAGAGTGGTTTACAAAGTATGTTATTATTATCCCCACAACAAAACACCCTGTGGGGTGGGTGGGGCTGAGAGAGCTCCAGAGAGCTGTGATTAGCCCAAGGTCACCCAGCTGGCTTCAAGTGGAGGAGTGGGGAATCAAACCTGGCTCTCCAGATTAGAGTCCCACGCTACACCAAACTGGCTCTCAGGATGTGATATCCTGAGAAAATTCTTATAGCATGAGACTTCTATCATGACAATTTTGAAGAACAAGAGAAATTGGAGCTATATACAGTATGTCTTGAAAAAGATCGCTATCAACTGTGATGTTATCATGTTTGAACTGGCACCTTCCCATTAGGTCTGTTTACAGTGTTGTTGTAAATACAAAAGACTCTTCCTTTCTCTTCTGATTTTGGAAGGACCATTCCATAGCATTATACCGTATTGCTATGTATGGATGTGAAAGTTGGACAGTGAAGAAAGCTGACATTTGAAATGTGGTACTGGAGGAGAGTTTTGTGGATACCTCAGACAGCCAAAAAGACAAATAAGTGGGTACTAGATCAAATCGAGCCTGAATTCTCCCTGGAAGGAAAAATGACAAAACTGAGGCTATCGTACTTTGGTACATCATGAGAAGACAAGATTCTCTGGAAAAGTCAGTAATGCTAGGAAAAGTGGAAGGCAGTAGGAAAAGAGGAAGACCTAAAACGAGATGGCTTGACTCAAAGAAAGAAGCGACGTCCTCCAATTTGCAGGATCTGAGCAAGTCTGTTAATGTTAGCTCGTTCTGAAGATCTTTCATTCATAGGGTTGCCATAGGTCAGAGGTGACTTGACAGCACATAACGCACACACACACATCATTATACTGGTAGAAAATAACGAACAAAGACCTCCTTAAACCAAAGCAGCAGTTACTAGTTATTTTAGGAGTTTGGGCAGGGAAGCCCGATAAGAAAAAAATACTGGTGCCAGCTAATCATTCTAAAAGATTAATTTTCATGCCCTTAATAGATGGAGGACAGCTGCTGGAGATGGGTGTGTGTGTGTGGGGGGGGGGGTGATTGCATGATCATGACTTCTGTGAAGACTTCTTCCTTCTATACATGCAAGGAGTGTGTGTGTGTGTGTGTGTGTGTGTGTGTGTGTGTGGTGGGGGGTGTTATACAGCTCCCAGCTTTTTGCTGCTACAGTGCTGAATTCTACCATGGATGTCATGAGTCCAGTTTGCATGGGCAGGGTATGAGTTGTTCCGAACATTCCATATAGTCCCTGTACCTGTTTGACCACACTGTGAACTTCATTATCCCCTGGGGCTATCAGCTTCTCTATAGAGTTTTTGAAGCTGACTTCAGTATGAAACATCTAATTTCTCATTTAAGATAGATGACATGACGTCATGTTACTCTCCTACTATTCTTCCCTTCCCTCCTTAGCCTCTACTGCTTTGGGTAGCATTTGGTTTTTTGTTAAAGGTTCCAGAGATCTCTTACATGCATTTGTGCAATGCATTTATTTAATCTCCAAGAACCACAAAGAAATGGAATGGTAATTCTATTCTACATTGTTCAGAAATGGTGCCTGTTGAGTTAAGGGATTCTGAAGAGAAGTGACAGATTTTCTCATCAGAGCGGACATAATGTCTGAGAAACCTTAAAACCTCCTACAAAAATTTGTCATACACTAATGCTAAGTGTACCAGGTAATGAAACCACAACATTGGTCTCTTTCTCTATTCTAACAGTTCAGTATAATTTAACGCTTTCCTTACCCTTTCTGCAGTCCATTTTATGCACCCTACACAGGAAGGGCTGCAAGCTTTATGGGAGAAAAAAATGTATTTTAAATGCTAAGCTCAATTTGGCAGGAAAAAACAATTGTCGTCATAGCCTGCATTAAATTGCTAGGCTATCTGACTCCTTAATGGCTTAAGGCAACCATGCTTTTGTTTATCATTTTGCTTCATAAACACACACAAAAATCTGTGTTTGAGGCAGAATTTATTGTTTGTATTGGAAGCTCATGTGGAGGTAAGATATCTTTAAGAGGTCTTGGTTGTTCATCTGGCTGAGAAAAGAATTTCAACGTCCATATCCCCTTAACAACTGCAAACAACTACATTCAGAATGGGTTACCTCAAGTCACACACAGAAAAATATGCAAACCATTTCAGAGACCCAAAAGCCCACTTTCTCTCACATTCCTGTCCATGGAAAGTAAATTAAAAGTGTGACATTTGTACTACTGTAAAATTTCCTGTGGTAATTTTGGGAATGGGGACCTTTTCCATTTGCCCAGCTGTATTCAGCACCCAAACTGTGTGCCTGTATTAAACCAAAAAATAGTAGAAACACAATAGCTCTTTGCAGATGACACATACAGAAGGGAGATGGGTATGAGTGCTCTAGCCCCACGCACAACAACCACTGAACCCAATGCACATAAAGTTGTCTGCAGAGGACCCAAGTATATAAGCAACTGGGCTCTGCAAGTAACTGGTTGTTCCCCAACTTGGATGTGTCACATCCTGTGAAAATTTGGTTCTCGTGCAATATAATGGTGGGAGGGATGATCATTGAGTGACACAACACTTGCTAGTAATATGGGTATTACTTTTTGTTCCAATTTTTTTTGTTCCAATATTGTTTTCTTAACCAAAAAACTAGACCATGCAACAACCAGAAAATTTGGCAGCAATAAGGATTTGTGATAGAAAAATGGCATGAAGATAGAAAAAAGGAGTGAGGGTGCCAGGGAAGAGGAAACATTGGACAACCTATCCTTCATGGGCTACCTAAGCCCATGAAGGCAGTAAAATATAGGGAGGGACATTTTACTATGTCAACAGCATCATCACAATTTCTGTATCACAAGTAGAGATGGGCATAAACAGGAGAAAAAATTATCATGATGTTCGTTATTCGTTGCCATCCATGAACTCATGAACAACCACGAACATGGCCCTGTTCACAAACATGTTCATGGTTGGATGTTCGTGGGGGCCAGCAGGCTCTCCTCCAGCCATCATCTAAGTTTGGTCAAGATCCCTACTGCACCACTCTCAGAAACCTGACCTGAGCAGGCAGCAGGAAAGGTACCAATAATAAATAATAGCTTGGTCCAGAGCCTGGCAGCAGCCCTGGAACTTGAAGGGGTAGATCCCTATCCCACCACACACAAAGAAAATTCAAGCTCTAATGCACTCTCTCAAAATGCCAACAACAACTCTCTCCCTTTCCACTGTCTGCAAAGTAAGCCAGAGCTGGGAGCTCCCCTCCCCCCTGCTCTTTGCTCCCTTGGAACAAATTTGAAGCTCCACACTTGAAAGGAAGACCTGCCTATCATGCTAAATTGGGCTTAGATTGGGGTTCCCAGGGCAACAGCAGGAGTTCAGACAGAGTTCAGATAATCCCTGCCTAAGTTGCTAAGGAAATTGATTGCAGGTGCCAGACTGTCTGGCTTGACGAACAGCAATGAATGAGGCTTGCAATGACCACCTGTTCATTTAGAATGGGGCCTCACAAACAGCTTGTTTGCAAACAGCAGATTGGGCTGTCCGTGGCTTTTTTTTGTTCGTATTGCTGTTTGTGCTCATCTCTAATCACAAACGATTCTTATCCCCCTCATCTGTGTAATTATGTCATACAGCACACCAATTATTCATTTTTAAAATCTTAAAATGTTTCCATGATCCCATCCTGCCCTTTTTAGTAAGGAAGACCACATTTGGAGCATTCCGATGCTATTTTGGGGACAGGTGTTACAAACCGACCAACAAATGGCTGTTTACAGAAAATGTAAGTATAAAATAAGCTGAGGTCATGCATCTTGAAGTCATCAGTAGTTGTCTGAGCTAGGTAATGCATGTTCACCTTGGACATCTTTACACCGTTCCATCAGTAGTACCAGTGCAGGTGCATCAATATTGGAACCTCCACAAGTTGATGGCCATCACAAAGCACATCTTGTTGACACAACCTTCATGGATTCCTTCCTTGCCCATCACAATATATATGACAATACAGCTAGCTTATGTAATAGTTCTCTTCTCCCCCTCCTTGCCTCTGTGGGAAGTAGATTTAATGAAGAAGATTTCATATACCTTTATGTGCCTTTAATACTGCTATGCATTATTATTCTTAGGAGCTAATGTAGCATTTTTAACGCAACTTGAAAGAAAATGAGACAAAATGATCACAGCAGAATGAATGTTATGTATGTTAATCACTGTGAAGACTAAAAACCAGTCACTGTGAAGCTTGCTATAAGGCAGTTGCACCTGCAGGACACCTGTTTTAAGACTCAATACAGAAATCCTTTAGTAAAACTGCTTTATGCTAAATGTAGCAACAGAAAAAGGGGAAAGAAAATGTGTTACTGAAAGAAGGAAGCTAGCTGCGAGCTAATCAGATTAGCCGAATCTTTCAAGGCTAAGGAGAAGCCCTAGAGAAGGGGAATGGGTGCTAAATGCAACTTCAAGCACATTCCTCAGGAAGGGAGAGCGCTCCCCTCCCACGGAGCTCAGCATACAAGGTTGCCAAAAGTGACATTGGGGCGCCTTTAGTAAAATGCTACATGGAACAGAAAGAGGGGTGGAGTGAAAAGCCTATGAAAGAGATATGTGGGAAAGGAAGAGAGATGTTCCTTCTAGAGATAAACCAAGGACAGATAAGATAAGCAATGGCAATCGGGAAATATTGTAATTATGATGTTCACCAAAGTTGTTTCTTCCAATAAGCATACCCCTGAACTATTGTATCATTAGAGGTGGTAGCCCACTTGAGCCAATGGGGACCACAGCAAGATCTGAGCCCACAGAATAACAAATATTGCAATTAATCAAAAGGTATAAAATGCTTTGCACAACTTTGATGAGCATTGGACACAAGGGAACCCTTTACTCTCTGGGTAACCTTCATTCCTTCATGTTTAATAAATGTTATAGACTTGCTTCATTCACAAAAAAAAAAAAAACAAGGACTGTCATCTTGCTGGTCATGGCTGCTGTGATATTGAAGGTGGGAGCGCCACCCGTGCTTTCGTCTCCAGGTCTGTGGTGCACGCACCGTCCATTTGCAAGCTCTCCCGGATGACGGAACACTTCTGGCCCCCCGGTGTCAGCCCACTCGCAAAGAGGTTGCTATGGTTCTTTAATATGGGTATTACTGTGAATTTTGAAATGTTGTAATGTTTAATGTATGTCATATTGAGGGCCTTATTTGGGTGGAAAGGTGGCATCATTTTTTTTAAACATAAAACTCCCGGAACACAATTCATCAAAAGTCCTCATGGGCTTCATAATGTGCAAATTGACCCTCAAGGCCTGGCCCACACATACAGAAGGAAGAGGTGGTAAAATTCTAAGCTGGTTGAATGTGCCATACAATTTCAAACTGCTGGCAAGGAATATCATTTTTAAACATTTTTAAATATTTCTCCTTGCAAATAATACAAAACTGTGCTAGAATAATTGGGAGATGAATGATTGTTAGAGAAGATTTCTTCATGAAAAAAGTCTCAGTTTTTTTGTTTCCACTATATTATGCTATGTGTGTAGTTTACTTTCCTTTTCTAGAACCACATCCTTTGGCACTATTGCATTTCTATGCGGGCTAAATAATCTACAGCCTAAATTTTCAATTCTGTATAGTGTGCGTGTATCCCCTCTCACAGTGCCATTCTAAGAACACTTTCTAGGGAGTAAGCCCCATTGAATGGACTTAACTAGGATTCTGAGCAGACTTGCTCAGAATTGCTCTCATAGATATTACCCCAAGGATAGTTTGTCATTTCAAATCTTCTTTCTCTCTTAAATGATTTTAAAACCTACCTGTCCTGAGCATTTCAAATTATGCATACCACCCAAAATCTTATTAAAAATATAGAAATAACCCAATTATACAATGACCACTTTCCCCTTAAAGAGGCCAACATTTCTACTTGTACAAAAACAGAATTAGAAGTTATCTCGCTATTATTAGCAGCTACCCATGTTAGAATTGCATTCAATTGGAAAAATAGTCATACCCCTATGGTTAGAGACTGGGGAATACATCTTTGGGATTATTTAATTATGCACCAAATTGCAGTCAATTTAGATATGCCAACTAATAATAACTCAGTAGAAAAGTTCTTGCAGTCATGGTATTGTATATTTGAATATTTGATGGAATATGATGTTTTGCCAAGCAAGATTTTTATATTTGTGCTAAATTATTGCTTTATATGTTATCTTCATTAGTAGGTAGTTCGTAATAGTTTAATTGATGTTTTAGATATTTATGAACTGCAAGGTAA
Organism: Eublepharis macularius; assembly: GCF_028583425.1. NCBI lineage: Eukaryota > Metazoa > Chordata > Lepidosauria > Squamata > Eublepharidae > Eublepharis > Eublepharis macularius. The sequence continues at coordinate 18,271,748 of NC_072793.1, read as the reverse complement.
TTTTTAGCTTTCTTAATCATATGGATTAGTGACTGTGATGTGTTTATTTGTTTAAAATTAAATATATATATTTTTAAAAAGTAAGAGGCCAACAGTGAAAATTTCAAAGCCATTATCAGGTCTCTTGTTCCTCTGGGGAAACTTCTGTGAAATTGTCTGCTTCTGCTCCTCTGTCTACCTCTTTCTTCTTCATAAGGAACAATCCAGGAAAAGTGATAGCATAGACCACTGGAAGATGGCCCCCTGATGAGTTATAAATTACACTGCAGGAGGCCTGCCTGGCTGATACGCTAAAAGGAGGAGGGAGCTCAAGCCGAACCAAACACCATGGCATCATTAGCAGCCACAAAGCCAGACACAGCCATCTCTGCATGTTAAAATATTTTGCATTTCATTGTTCAGGCAGAAAGACCATTTATAACGTTAATCCTGCAGAAAATGAGAAAGCGACCCATGTCCCAGGGACAACACTTCCGTCAGGGTTTATTCCACCCCTTCTGGTGAGGGATAGGAGAAACTTCAGCCAATATACTGAAAAGAATGACCACGAACAATCATACATGACAGGATGAGCCAATTATAAAATTTAGACAAGAGAAAAGTGGATTTATTAAGGCACAATTTGCTCTGTAGTTAAACTACGACATCTTAACATCTTATACCTAGAATGCTTTTTAAAAATTCCATCCACTTATGCCATAGCTGTTAATTTCACACAGATGTGTCTACTGGGAAAATCTGGTAACCATTTGAATGACAATATTAAGGCTATTGCTTGAAAATCCAGTACTTATATCAGACAGAATGGGTATCATCTATAGAAAAGTAAGCATTTTTCAGTCTTATTGACATCAAGGGGACCTGGGGTTTTAAGTATCCAATTGAGTTTAAGGAACGTCAAGTATATATTTCTTGCTGGATCATTTCCCTTGTACCTCCATATACGATTTCTTTTTTCTTAGAATATTCTACCCATAGCGAGGATAGGAAAGGTTCCACTAGAAAACTGAAAGAAAGAGCAAATAACTGGCTGTGCTTGGGGAACCTCAGTCTTTTTCCTGGGAGCCCACAAATATCCCGGGCCTTATCCCATAAATTGTGTAAGGGAATATCAACATTGTGTACGCTTCAAAATTTGCACCTCAGCATCTCCCGCAAAGCTGCAAATGTGCTTGGAAGCGTCTCTCAGATGTCACGAGGGCAACTCAAAAGATATTGCTTCACCAAGTAAGCAGTAGCATTCCAATGCAGAGAAAGCCCACTGAAATAAATCAACAGCTTTTAACCCTAAGCAGGGCTCATTTCGAGGGGGAACGCACAGGAACGCAGCCCCAGCGGTTCCCCAAAGAGGTCACATGTCAGGTGGCCCCACCCACCTGACTCTCGGCCATTTGGGGCCCATTTTGGCCTGGATTGGGGCCAAAACAGCCCGGATTGGGCCTCTGACGGGTGGTGGATCACTCTCCTGCTCATCAGCGGCTTGATCCTGACCATTTTGGGCCCCTTTTCAGCCATTTTCAGCCCCTTTTTGCCATTTTGGGCCCAATTTTGGTCTTGAATGCCAGGATTGGGTCCAAAATAGCCAGAATAGGTGATGTCAGGGGGTGTGGCATATGCAAATCAGTTATACTAATGACACACTTCCGGTGATGGCAAGAGGTGTGGCATATGCTAATGAGTTATACTAATGAGTTCCTCCAGCTCTTTTTCTATGAAATGACCCCTGACCCTAAGTAAAGTTAAGCACAAGTATATCCTGTATGACTGATTTCCTCTGCATTGGAGCAAACTGTAAGGTTGCAATCCATTCGTACTCACTTGAAAGCATATTCCATTAAATCATTTGAATTTACTTTTGAAATAAATATGGATAAAATCAGGCTGCACAACAAGGTGTAGTGGTTAGTGCTGGAGTAAGAAATGTCTGGTGCAGTTGACAAGACAAGGAATACAGCATCAATGTGTGGTACCATAAATTGCAGAAAACCATAGAGTAGCAAAAAGAAAGAATCACTCTGTCACAGAAATCAGATGTATGCTCTTTGAGACAGGGCTACCTGGCAAGATTATTTTAATGGTAAATGAGGCAGCCTCCAGTTTCGTAACTCTCTCTACAGGATTTAACTTTCTTTACACTCTGATGAGAAATGTGATTAATATTGAAGATGTTGGCATGTATAAGGTAGTTCACAGAAGGCAAAATTTAACACACACACACAAAACGATGACTTTTATTTCTTCCTTTGGAAAAAAGGGTGATTAGTTTGCTTGAAAATGTTACAGATTTCAATACTTTACAACAATATAATTGAATAGGCAACCATTCAATGGTGGTAAGAGTGAGAAAATAGTGGCATCCTGTTAGCTGCTACATTTCTTCTAAATTTCCCCCCAAGCAATATAGGGTATCTCTAGGAATCACCAGAAACTCTAAGGCAAAACCACATAGTACCAACGATTCCTATAGGTACCCCATGGAGGACAATATCCTCTACATTGCCATGTCACTTCCTGGGAAAACCTGGAAGTGACATGGCAATGTAGAGGATATTGTCCTCCATTTTCCTACCCACAATCCTCCAACTAGTTGCCAGGCGGTGCCTGGCAATGCTAAATCCCACTAAACTGAATGTCACTTATTCCCCGGTAAGTGAGTATAGGATTAAATCTTTAACAAATACAGTGAAAGAGGTGCTCATAACTAGGGCCCAAAATACCAAAATGGCTGGAGGAGGGGGCAGGTCCAAACCCAAACATGCATCTCTAGACCAAAGAATCCTCTTATTTGGTTGCTTGGGTGGGCCCAAAAATGTCTGGTATGCATTAATGTCAAGCATTTAGCTGAACCAAAAGATTAATTCTGCTGTACTAATGCAGGCAAACTAAGACCAGCTGAAAGTTAATCAAGCACTGATCCATTCCCCAATCCTTCTAATCACAGCCAGCTGCTACGTAAAACATGGAGGAGCAACAACCTCAGGCCAATTTCATAAGAGCTGAGAGGAGACAGACGGAGGGGAGAAAAGCCCCTCACCTTTGGAAGGGGCAGAAGAAAGTTAATAAAATAAAAGTTGGTGCTTTCAATCAGGGAGCTATAGAATGGGTCAGGGAAGTTCTAAAGCTCCCAAAAGGAATTCCTTCCCACCTCTCTTGCCTATCCCTGTAATATTTTGTACTAAAATATTTGCTCATAATTCAAACTTCCTCTTGGAGTGTACATAGTCTATGTGATTCTTCACACTCCGTGTGTGTTTTTGTATTTTTCAGCTCTCACATTCCAAGTGTCCCTAAATCATTAAAAACATACACCATGCCAAGGAGGGTTTATGTTGGCCTAACCATCTTGTCTCTGGTTACTTTTCAAAATGACTACAACCACTTGGGAATGGCCATCTTCTCTTCCTGTGCAAAATTTCCCTTGTTCACATACTTTTAAATTAGAACATTTGAAAATGTGAGGGATATTCTTTCCACTTTACTACCACTTTTAACTGTTATTTTTAATGTGAAGTTCTGAGCTTAATTCAATTTAATGATGGATAAATGTACATATAAAACTGATATAGGATTGGGAGGAGGGAAATCAGCATTTCTTAAACTGCATAAGCAGGGATAGTCATGGTAGGGAATCTTAAAGCATTTTCTTTCTTTATTAAAATATTTTTAATTTGATGTTATAAAAACCCAAATAATCTTAATTCTTTAGAATAGATTAAGGAGCTAATACGATATTTCAAATATGCCCTAAAAATCCATTAAAACAAAAGTAGTAGCAGTCAAAAACAGTACAAACCACTCAGTCACCAAAAAAATGTGAAACATTAATCCTCACCCAACAATGAAAGACAACAAAGTTGGCACAATACTGTGAGGAATGTTATTTCCTAGACAGGACATGCCACCATTAAAAGTCCCTCTTTCTATTTACCTACCACCCAATGGTGAGCAGCAGCACCCAGAAGAGGGCTTCAGAAGAGCAGATGATAAAGACCAGGGCTCATTTTGAGGGGGAACGCGCCAGAACACAGTTCCGGCAGTTCCCCAAAGAGGTCACATGACAGGTAGCCCTGCCCACCTGACAGCCATTTTGAGCCCGTTTTGGCCTGGATTGGGGCCGAAACAGCCCGAATTGGGCCTCTGACAGGTGGTGGATCACTGACAGGTGGTGGATCACTCTCCTGCTCAGCAGCGGCCCAATCCTGACCATTCTGGGCCCCTTTTTGGCCATTTTCAGCCCCTTTTTACCATTTTGGGCCCAATTTCAGCCCTGAATGGCCAGGATTGGGTCCAAAACAGCCAGGATAGGTGATGTCAGGGGGTGTGGCATATGCAAATTGTTTAGAATAATGACACACTTCCAGTGCTGTCAAGGGGCATAGGATATACTAATGAGTTATGCTAATGAGCTGTGCTAATGAGTTCCTCCAGCTCTTTTTCTACAAAATGACCCCTGATAAAGACTATGCAGGGTTGTATTGTGCTTTATAAATGTTGACAGTCAAATGTAGCATTTTGAAAGAAGTCTGGAGCAAATGAAAAGCCAGTGAATATCTTTTAATACCAGCAAGACAGACCAGCAAGTCTGCCTGCCTCTTTCTGGACAAACCGTCTGAATAGCCTTTAGAGGAAGCCCACCTAGAATGCTTTGGAATCATCTAAACTGGAAGCAGCCAGGGAATGGACAGCTGTAGAAAGGCTATCTCAGATTCAAAGATGCAAACTGAAACAATATCATCCTATGAACTCTTTTTCTGCTGGCCAGAAAACAAGCACTGACATGGTTTTCTTAAATGACGAAAATGTCAACTTTTCTCCATGAGGAACATGTGGTTATGAGTGGTGAGCAGTGACAATTAAACCCCCCTTGGCAGTGTGGTGTAAACATCAACAGTGCTAGTAGTTGATGTTGGATAAAAGGACTTGATGCAGTAACATGTAGAGTCCTCTCCTGCCCAACTCCTCTGCTTGAAGCCAGCTGGGTGGCCTTGGGTCAGTCACAGCTTCTAGGAGCTCTCTCATCCTCACCCACCTCACAGGGTGATTGTATTGGGGGTATTAATAACATACTTTGTAAACTGCTCTGAGAGGGTGTTAAGTTATCCTGAAGGGCAGTATCTAAATCAAATGTTATTATTATTGAGAGCCAGTTTGGTGTAGTGATTAAAAGCGTGGGACTCTAATCTGGAGAACCGGGTTTGATTCCTCACTCCTCCGCCTGAAGCCACCTGGGTGACCTTGGGCCAGTCACAGCTCTCTCAGAGCTCTCTCAGCCCCACCCACCTCATAGGGTGATTGTTGTGGGGATAATAATAACACACTTTGTAAACCACTCTGAGAGGGCATTAAGTTGTCCTGAAGGGCAGTATATAAATCTAATGTTGTTGTTGTTGTTGTTGTTGCTTAAGTACCCATACATATTAATTAGCTGTTCTGAGGTGCTATCCTGGTCCCCTTACTGTATAGGCACATTTTATGGTCTTTGACTGATACTCCAGCAGTGTCCGTTCCTCAATGCCACAGTGAATCTTCCGCTCCCATCCCAAGTTAGATTAATGTAATGTGCTCAACATATGGTAGCTTTTGAAAACTGTCTGGAAACTTCAATTGGTCCCAAATATGGTGGCTGGGCTATTGAGGGGGAGGAGGATAGAGGAACCATGTTACTTCTGTGCTGAAAGATCTGCACTGTCAGTTTCCAGGCTCAATGAAAAACGCACCAGTGCAGCAGTCACTTCTTTGGGCATTCCCATCATCACATCTTGTAGCAGGAAGTTCCACAAGTGTCTGCTGTGCATCAATTGTATTGGGTGACACGACATTCTAGGACCTTGGAAGAAGGAGAAAATGACTTTCTTGCTGTTTTCTCCACACCATACATAACGTGATCGAAAAGAACAAGAGTCCAGTAGCACCTGTATGACGAACAAAATTTCGTGAGCCACAGCTCACTTCTTCAGACTCCTTCATACATAATATGATAAGCCTCATATCTCTATTTAAACTGAAACTAATTGATTCTTTGTTAGTTCATTTATATCGCACCTTTTTGCCAATACTGGCACCTAGCAGATCACCATGCTATTAAAAAAAAACCCTCACAAAATGTATAACTACACTTGCGAACCCAGCATCAAAAAGGGGAAGATGGGGTGAGGGTGAGACTCCGAAAGCTGCAACCAATCCCAAAGCCCCTACCAAATGCCTTGTAACCAAAGGTCCTGCCCCCAGTTTGATAGCTGCACCCAATCAGGACGGAACAACATCTCCAGCCCAGATGGCTCCACAACACATCCCAAAGTCTTGGCCACCTTTTTCCTGACCATGTCTATCCTATCTTGGCCCAATGCCAAGAGCTCCTCCCCAACAAGTCTGACTAGAAGAGCAGCATGCTGGGAGGACATCCACAAAGAGGTTCTAGGTCAGACAAGTTTGTGTCAAGTCCAAGCCTTGCCAGGTGCCCAGATGGTTCTCCTCAAGCTGGATAACCAGGTCTTCTGGAGGCTCTGATCCTCTGGCATTGCACCATACCATCAGCATCAAAGAGTGCCAGAGCATCCCTTTGATGCTGATCTATTTGCTGACAATGGCCCCATCCAGTCCCAGGTGTCCTCCCCATACCAACACTGCTGCATAAAGTCCAGCCCAGTGCATGATCCAGACCAATTTGCACTGACCTACAGAGACTACAAAAGCTGACCACCTGGTAGAAAGAAGAATACTTAAGAGAACAGAATTCAGAGAGGGGGTGGCCTCATTAATGGAAGAGTTCCGGGGATATGAAAGGTAGTGAATTAAACAATTAAATGGTACATGCCAAGGGTTTTCTCGGGAACAACACCAAAAAGGGAGACGTGGAAGTTTGGGAGAGGTGGCTTATGAGAGAGACCTGCAGTACGTCCTGCAATTTGGCAGCTATAATCTCGGGCAAGTCCCTGGAAGATTTGAGATTGCCAGAGACTCTGGGAACATGGGCCCATAAAAGGAATGTGGAACTTGTTGCTGAACCCGTACCAAAGGTATCCAGCAGTGGTTCTGTTGAGGTATCAAGCTAGGAGGGGATTGAGGGGTTCACTCTTGATAGGGTGTATGCCAACCCCAGCCCCATGCCTGGAGTGCTGCTTTTCTGGGGGTGGGCAGGGGGCAAACTGGACTCTCTCTCCTTATGGGAGCAGTTGTAGGGCAGCCAGCCAGTCTAAAAGGGCTGCTAGCTGCCAAGGTTGTGAGAACAGGAGAGACTGAAATGTGGGCCAAAACAGCTTTCACAGCTTTGCTCAAACTTAAAATGCAACCACTTCCCCTGGTTCTATTACCAACACACACCACAACTAGGCATTGGTTGCCTCATTTTCCTGTCCTGGTGGAGTCCAGTTTCCCCTTTATATGGGGGCCCACCAAGGGTAGCCAGAGCTTGTGGTTGATCAGGTCCCACCGGTGAATCGACCTTTGGCTGCATGCAATGAAAATTATTCTGATTTGGCAAGTGATAAGTGGATTGGGATAAGTGGATTGTACCACCCCCAAGATGGATTGGGATAAGTGGATTGTACCCTAAAATGGATTGGGATAAGTGGATTGTACCACCCCCAAGAACCAAGTGTAACTCTTTGGCCAATTATTAAAGGTGTGTTCAACTTCTTCCTTCTTGACCCCTTTTTATCCTTTTTTGAGGGAGGGGTGGCACACCTCCCATCCTCTGCTTCTGCTTTCAGAAGAGAAAACACATTTACATAAACCCTTCCAGGATCCTTTCTCACACTGTGAAAGCAAGATGTATGTCACTGAAGAGAAGAATAAGGGATAACCACCATGATAATCTAACTACTACTACATTTTAATCAAAGTTCTCCTGTGAAATTCGACTGTATCTATATACTTATTTGTGTAAATATACAAAATTGCCTTCTCATCATATACCTACTCAGCTGCTAACATTAACATAACCAACTGAGATTCACAAAAATGTATAAATCCAAACAATTTCTTAAAGTCTAGCACAAGATAGGCAATATATAATGCACTTCAATGAATGGCTATCTTCTGAACAAAAATCAAATTCCCCATAAACAGACCAAGGGTGGGGGTTTGTCAGTTCCAGATGACTGTGACACAATGGGTGGCCAGCTAAATGTAAATCCCGTTTCTGCCAAGGTCTTCATCAGGTATGCCACCTTATCCCAAATGAATCTCATATACTCTAACAAATTACATGCCAAAAACTCTAGTAAAATAGTTTACAAAATAACATATAAAAAACAACAATAACACTTGTGTCAGTGAAGGCAGAGCGGGTAGAAGAAGCACCCCCCCAATCATTCGGATGCCCAAACTGCACCTGGGATCACCCCGTCCCAGCTTCAACCTGTTTTCCTTCACAGGGCCCAAATCAGAAGGGTGGGTGCATAGGCCACTGCGACACAAAGGCCCTCAGTGTGGTCCCTCTCCTAGTCTTCTGAAGAAGACTCACGTGACGTGCCACAGCTGTGTGTGTCCACTTTCTGCACGACATCCTCTTAGCCTTCCTTCAGCTGACAATCAATGGGAGCAGGAGGAGGTGGAGACAAGGTGGACTGATAGTGTGCTGATGGTTCAACATCAATGTGATGCTCTAGGGTTCAGACAAAACTCTATGGTAAAACTATAATGTTTTACCTGGAGCATTATGTCAATGTCACACCTCCAACATGATGTCACTTCCAATATTTGCTGGAAGCGATGTCACACCAATGTCACTTTTTTAGCATCTCCCCCACGCTTTGGTGGGCAAGAGAGAGGGATGAGGTATCCTACAAACCTAAAAGCAGAAGCTGGCATGCCCTGACTCTAAAGTAAGACATCTGGTTTGCATAATATTTTTAGGGGTTGTGCTCATCACCAGAGATCTATCCTGCCGTGTTTCAGACTAGGGTCACCACATTCAGCCTACCAACCATCAGGAGACCAAGGGAGTGGGTATATGGGGGGAGCCATTGGTGACAGTATGATGTTACTTTTGAAGAAAACTCAGAAGTGACAACATATATCTCTGGGAATTATAGGAGACTTTATAGTAAGAGTCCTGGTTCAGAATCTTCACTAGGAATCACCAAAAACTCTATGGTATCACCATAGGGTCTCTGGTCACTCCTGCAGAGACCTGACATAACTTCTGTGGAAAACCAAGAAGAGACATCATGACATTGACCCAACTGCTATTTTTTAAAAAAATTGTTTCACCACTGGTCTGACTGTCAACAGGACACAAGAGTTAGAGGTGGGGAGGAAGGAAGAGTCCCAGTATTATAAAGAAAAAACACATGATATTATGGGAACAAAAGAAGCAAATGGCATTTGTTCATTTTCCCATTGATTTTGTGACTTGAAAATATGTAATGAAAAGGGTTTATTCAGTTCATGTTTTCACTCATTTGGACATTTTTAATTTCTGAACCAGATAAGCGATCTGTTGCATTCTCAAGGATTTTGATCTGGATCAGAAATTTCATGAGTTCCACCAACTGGTGGTGATGTCAGTTACTTCTTTGCTGATTACTTTGTTATATTCATATAGCCTGTCTTTCCTCAAATTATCATACAGAAGCATGTATATGGTTTCCAGGCTATTTAAAGGGCTTGATTTGTTTAATGTCTGCAGCACCTTTGAAGAATGTAGCCATTCTCATTTTAATTTTAGATTTTCAGGGCTTTTCAGAATAAATAGTAGGGAAACAGTTAATAAATGTATTCTTCCCATAACTGTCTCCTATGCTGTAGCTCCCAATGCCTTGCTGTGTGTAAATTATTCCATCATTCCCAGAGGTACATACTTCCAAAGGTTAAACATCTGTAACTTGATGTTATAACAAAACCATCCAGATTTTTGACTTTCAGTGCCTGAGAAATTGTACAGTAGCACTTTTTTCTGAACATTGTCATCTGGATAGGCCAAAGATCTCATAATCTAAAAGCAACGTGCCCAGAGATCTGAGAATACCAGCAAAGGAAAAACATGGTAGAAGATTAATTTGGATGATGTGCCAAATCAATGGAATCCAAAGTGGATAACAGTGGTTAGAGGGGAAGAAACTCTATAAGCAAAGTTGCATCCCAAATCTTTTTCCTCTAGTTGAATAATCCCTATTTTTCATGGCTGAATTTAGTATTTTCCAAAATAGTAGTTGCTGCTAGAGGAACTCTTTCTTAACTGCTGGCTTTTAGAAGCTTCTCACATGGAGAATACTATTTTTTCTTCTTCCCTGAAGGCTTTTCTACAGATTTCACAATGCCATCATAAGGAGAGTTATACCCCTCTAAGGCCACTGATCCTCTGGCCAGGGTAGCCCAGGCAAGCTCCATCTTGTCAGATCTCAGAAGCTAAGCAAGGTTGACCTTGGTTTGTAATTGGATAGGAGACCTCCAAAGAAGACCAGGGTTAAAGAAGCAGGCAATGGCAAACCACCTCTGTTAGTCATTGTTTTGAAAGCCCCAGCAAGGTTTGCCATGTCAGCTGTGACTTGACAGCACATTCTACCACCAAGCCCAGTGATTCAATAGACATAGAAGGGCATAACTCTTCTCAGGTAGCACTGTAAATCAGTTAAATCTATTGCCATTTAATCTAATTAAGTTCTGCAATTTATCCAGAACAAGCTGCTTTTCTATTGTGGGCTGAAAAACATCACCTCCACCCCCACCCCAGCTTGGTTATTTTTAACATCCAGCTCGGTGAAATGTGGTGAGGAATGTCAAATCTTGCTCACAGATTTGTACTATTTTGGCTGGTCTGAAGAAAAGATATTGTTTAACTTAAGAACCAGGTAGTAGGTGATGTGATGTCCTCTGACTGCAGGGCTTTTTTTTTTCTCAGAAAGGTGGTGGAACTCAGTGGTGGAACTCAAGACTGCACAATGACATCACTTTGGGTCAGCTGGAACAAGGGGGGAGTTTTAAAAAGTTTAAATTGCCCTCGTCGAAAAAGGTCACATGGCCGGTGGCCCTGCCCCCTGATCTCCAGACAGAGGGGAGTTTAGATTGCCCTCCGCGCCACTCGGTGGCATGGAGGGCAATCTAAACTCCCCTCTGTCTGGAGATCAGGGGGCGGGGCCACCGGCCATGTGACCATTTTTAAGAAGTGCTGGAACTCCGTTCCACCGCGTTCCCACTGAAAAAAAGTCCTGTCTGACTGTAACCTGGAGAGCTTCTGCCAATCAATGTAGACAATATTGTCCCTGATCAATAGTCTTACTTACTATAAGGCAACATCATGTATTCTTGCCCATTCCAGAAATCCACAGGAAATGAGTGAAATATGGCTTGGATAAGCTCCAGCTGCTCTGTAAACCAATTCTCCAGTCTGGAGGCTTCCCGCTCACCTAAAAAGCAGTGTCGGCCTCCTGTCACCTGTTACGAGCACATTGGTATGTCAAGGAGTTGACATGTGCACGTATATTGAGTAGATAATGGCAACTATTCTAGATGACACAATCCATTTTGGGTGCGGCAGAATGAACCCATTTGTTCTCTGCCATAGTTTTTGGAGTGCAATCTGTTCGTTCTACTCCTGTCTTTGTGTTTTCATTCATTAGGTTTGCCACAATGTAACTTTCTAGACAAAGCGAAATTTTCAGAGAATGCAATAATTCATCCTATCAGTGGGGCAAACTGGATAGATCGTCTATCAAGTGACTTTTTGGAACCCAAGTATAATCACGACTATTTAGTCACCAAGTTTCATTGTAGTAATTATTAAATACAGACTTGGAAAAAGAATCTCCTGAAAGCCATTATAGCCCAGCCCTGCACAATATGTGCAGCAGAATACAGACTGATAGTCATATATGGTAGTCTATTTGTGGTTGAAAAACTTTGTGTGTTCTGATATAAGTAGCAAAACCAGATGTTTTATCATAAATATCTAGTGTCTTGCATTCAGCATATTGGGTCACATGCTGTGTAGAGCTCTTGTAGCTCTTTATCGGTTCACACAATAGCTTCAATTTTCAGATACGGAGAATCGTGTTTCTACAAATAGATCCACTTCTGAATGTATAACTCCTTTATAAGAATCTTATACACAGTCGGATTTTCCAGTGTCTAGAAGCTCTTCCCTCTATGTTTGAAATCAGGGCTGATTCCGCACACGTTGGATAATGCACTTCCAATCCTCTTTAGAGGCAGGCTGATTCCGCACACGTTGGATAATGCACTTTTAATGCACTTTATCAGTCGTTTGAGGTGGATTTTTTGTTCTGCACACAAAAAAATCCATTCCAAATGATCTATAAAGAGGATTGGAAGTGCATTATCCAACGTGTGTGGAATCACTCATCATTTGAAACTGAATTTTTCAAGTGTGAAACAAAAAATCCACTTCCAAGCGATAGCTAAAGTGCATTGAAAGTGCATTATCCAACGTGTGCGGAATTGTTAAAAGTATGATCAGACATGCAATATTCCATTTGCAAAAAGATGGAAAAACTCTGTGCAAAGTCAGTTTTCTACTGGTGTTGAACAGGATTTTTGAAAGATGAACAGCACATAAAATTATGAATGGCACCCCTACGAAAAACAGCTGCAAAAGTAAAAGACCATTTATTTTCTGCTATAGAAAGAAATCAGAACTCCTTCCTAGAGGAGATGTGTGAATTTGCCTGACAGCCTCCAGCTTGCGTTCATGGTAGGTTTCGAGGACACATGACCTAATGGTGATGTAGTGTGCGGGCTGCTTCTGAAAATCCCATTGTGAGATCAAACTGAATAGTTTGAATGTTATCTTAGCGATGCCTTGGTGTTGATCTTGCAGTGGGCAAATGAAAGTGGGACATCCTTAAAATGTAAAACATCTTGCTAGTTTAATAATCCCTTGTGGTATGTTTTCACTTTAGCAATAATTGTATTTTCTTTCCACGTATTTTATGTAACAACATTGCAGGGCTTGCCTAATCTGTTCCATGTGTTGGGAGTGTGGAGACCTGTGGGGAGAAACAACTGGCTTATCAGACTGTGCTCATTCTCAAGAAGTCATTTCAGAGCTTGAAATTATTCATGGTGATGAGCAAAAGGGTAAAACTCCCACAGACCTTTGCTGCCATAGGTAGCTGCTGTGCAAACTTGGGAATTCACAAGTTTGGAATGAATTTACAATTCAAATACAGTAATTCAATAATGAATGTAATCAGAATGAAGGCAGAAAGGGAGGCCATCAAAAAAAATATTTGTTTTGCTAAGGCTAATCGCTACATGAGATTTGCTTTCTGTGTGGCAGCTTTACGATAACAGTTTCCTTTGTAACGTGACAAGCAGGGCTATAGTTAGCCTTCTTTGCCAGATAGGACTACCATAGTTCAGAGAAATTAGTGGGAAAATCATTCATTTCTTCACAGACAACATAAACTTCTGGAACCTTTCTGTCAAGCCGAAGTGTCTATGTGCATCTTGGTCTCTGAATTCTTAATATCAGAAGCATAAAATCTGCAATATAGTAATAGCTATTAAGTATGGTAGCTTTTGAACACTTTTCTTAAATAAACAGTAACTTCCTTTACCCCTTTTTAAGAGCATTCAAAGCTGTATGTAGTATCTGTTCATGTATAACAACAACGTTCAATTTATATACTGCCCTTCAGGACAACTTAACACGCACTCAGAGCAGTTTACAAAGCATGTTATTATTAACCCCACAACAATCATCCTGTGAGGTGGGTGGGGCTGAGAGAGCTCCAGAAAGCTGTGACTGACCCAAGGTCACCCAGCTGGCTTCAAGCAGAGGAATGAGGAATAGAGATGGGCAAGAACTGGAAAAAACCCGAACCATGTAGTTCATGGTTCGTCAAATTCCACGAACCACGAACTTTCATGAACCTGCCCCGGTTCGTGAACTGGTTTGTTTGGTTCATGAAAACGTCACATCCAGGTCAGAAAATTGTCACTTTTAGGCCAGCAGAGGGTTACTTCCAGGCCAGGAGAAGATCACTTCTGGGTCAGCAGAAGGTCTGCAGGAAGTCCATCCCCTGTTGCCTAGGAAACTGATTGATCGGCACCAGGCTGTCTGTGGTGATGAACCAAAAAAATTAAACAAACGAACCAGCCTAAAGTTTGTGGCGGTTTGTCAGAAATGGGAACTGATGAACCACTGGTTTGTGAACCACGAACTGGCCTGGTGCATCACAAATTTTGGTTCCTATTTTGGTTCGTGCCCATGGAATCAAAACCGATTCTCCAGATTAGAATCCCATCACTCCTAACCACTATACCAAACTGGCTCAGGTATGTATGTATGTATGTATGTATGTATGTATGTATGTATGTATGTATGTATGTATGTATGTATGTATGTATGTTATTTATAGTCTGCCTTTCTCACTGAGACTCAAGGCACATCAGTATAAGACAAATACTATCAATAGGATGAGACATCCAATTAAGAAAGCAATAGGGTTTGGATTGCAGAAACCTAAAACAAGAGTTAGAACAAAACTGAAACAAAGCATAAGCATTTAAACATGACATATTAAATGATGCAGAAAATTACATAGTAGGAACATATTTACAGCTTGTGCGTACTGTTGCTGTCTCTTTACCAAAACATCTTTCTGAACCATTACTTATAGGAAAAGCTCTCCTTAATAATTCAGTTTTACAGAATTTGCAGAAATCCAGGAAAGTGGAGACCTTCTTAACCACCTTTCTCACTGGGGCCCAAGGTGGAGTACAGGAATAATTAAAAAAAACTTTTTAGTCCATCAATAAGCAGATTACAAGCTATGTAACGTTTGAATCTAATAATAAAGATTCCAGGTGATAATTAGCCACTTCACTCTTTAGTGATTTCTTTTAAGCAGCTGACAGATGACTGCCTGTTTTAGGGTAGCAGGAAAGATGCCCTGAATCAGTGATTAATTATGGACATTAAAGACTGATTAATAAGATTTTTACATCTTTTATGCATCTAGGACAGTCAAAGGTCTAATGCACAAGTTGCATTAGATGGCATCCATCACAGTAAGCAGATCAAAAGGGGTCCATCACAGTAAGCAGATTGAAGTGCTCCAGAAAGGGACTGGATGTTGTGCTGGATTTTCTGGTCATGTCTGTGATGTAGTAGTTTAAGAGCACTTTTCCAGGATCATATAAAGTGTACGGGGGAGGAAAGGGAGGGGGTTAGAAGTAGAGATTTACAAAGGGGGAATGTTTGTATTGAATGATTATATATTCTAATCCAAAATAATAATAATAAAAAAAAAAATAAAGTGTACGGATGATAGGTGTCTTGAAAATTCCTCCAGCAAGAATCTTTGATAAGCCGAACAAGATGAGAAAAATGAAGACTTCTACCTTTCAGGGGAAATATTGTCCTCCCTGATTTTTTTTTATATATCTTATATACTAATAGCCAAGTGCAAAGACCTGGGGATACTTAAATGTAGACACCGGAGCCATGAATGGACAGGGCAGATCCTCCTAAACACCTGAAAAACAACCCAGGTTTGAAGAAAAGTCTGAAATCTAAAAAAAAGAAAAAAAAAACGAGAGTTTAAAAGAAAGCAAAATGATAAAAGAACCACCTGTAGCTTTAACCAGATGCCCTCAGTGGCTATTGTTAGGCAACCATAAGAGTTCAGCCAGTATTCCAGGTTTGCTTTCTGTCAGTAAAAGGCATGGGAAGGCAACAGCCCCCCCCCCCGGCAAGTCCTAGCAGGTTCCCCACCATGCAAATGGGCCTGGTACCTCACAACTGGGAAGAAGCTGCTGGGAGGGGGAAGGGAGAAAGATGAAGTCAGGGAAACAGATCAAAGAGGATGGGAAGGAGAGAAGGAAGCAGAAAAAAGGGGGGAGGCTATGAGGAGGCAGGGAAGGGAAAGAGGGCATGGTGGGGGAGGAAAAAATGAGATGTCCCCCCCAAATCCTTACAGGTCCCCACTTTTCCCCCCTATTTTTTACACTCATACATTAGGTAAAAAGGTAAAAAAGGTAAAAGTAGCCCCCTGTGCAAGCATCAAGTCATTACTGACCCATGGGGGGATGTTGCATCACAACGTTTTCTTGGCAGACTTTTTATGGGGTGGTTTGCCATTGCCTTCCCCAGTCATCTACACTTTACCCCCCAGGAACCTGGGTACTCATTTTACCAACCTTGAGCTGGCTACCTGAACCCAGCTTCGGCCAGGATTGAACTCAGGTTGTGAACAGAGCAATTTTTTGAAACATTCTTAGGTGGGGCAAATCAATTCTTCAAGTGGTGTAGTGTAGCCATCAACCTCTCTCCCACTATGGCTCTGGTGATAAGAATGATTGCTACTCTTTCCACAATTGGTCAAGCAAATGGCTGGTTTATGTAACCGCTGAGGGCCAAGCTACACATGACGAATGACACTTGAACGGCAAGTGGATTAAGTGGAGGGCAAGTGAACAGGGAGAAATACACTTGCCGTTCAAGTGTCATTCGTCATGTGTAGCTTGGCCCTGAGTGAACGTTGAGACACTGGGCCAAGCTACAAGTGACGAATGACACTTGAACGGCAAGTGGATTGAGTGGAGCGCAAGTGAACAGGGAGAAATACACTTGCCGTTCAAGTGTCATTCGTCACTTGTAGCTTCGCCCTAAGGGTGCTGCGAAAGTCACGTGTAGTATATTCTTCAGGTAAACATGCTATTTTTGACAGCTCTCATCACTTGTGTACCAAGGCTGTGCAGGTGGCTGTGGTGATGGAGTTGAATTCTCTTCAGCCTTGCTGGTCCCTTTGCATCTCTCCAGCAGGTGAAACTCAGGGCCAAACTACAATTGATGAATGACACGTGAACGGCAAGTGGATTGAGTGGAGCACAAGTGGAGGGCAAGTGAACAGGGAGAAATACACATGCCCTTAGTAGAAAGATTCTTGGGCTCTTACCATTGCTCAGACCCCATCTGAAGGAGCCTGTCACAGAGTGCTATCGCGTTTCAGCTGTGTGGAAAACTAGGGAGTTAACACAGAGCTCTCTCAGAGCAGTTTCTCCAAGGTCGAATCTCTGGGGAATGTAAAGAACTGCTCCACAGGTGTTTCTAATCAGCTCTGCAACCATATATATGAGCTAGGCCACAAACCTTATAATACTTACAGATTTGAACCTAAGTTCAGCCATTTTCTTTCAAAGACCTAGTCTCAAATTAGCAACTTCCTTACACAGTGTCAGAGAGCCAAGCTACAAGTGACAAATCACACTTGCCTGGCAAGTGAACAGACTCACGTGTATTCCTCTCTGTTCACTTGCCCTCCACTTGCTCTCCACTCGATCCACTTGCCGTTCAAGTGTCATTTGTCACTTGTAGCTTGGCCCCTAGTCTCCCATTCATGGATGGGTGGGTGAGGTACTTCAGTGATGGGGGGCAGATAAAAGGTAAGTAGTTTAGTGCATTTGAAGGAGAGCAGGTAGTAGGGAAAAATGAGAATATGGAGTCTGCCTGGAGGAAAGAAAGAGGAAAGAGTGTGAGGGAGAAAGCCTGTTTGAAAACTCACCTCAGTGAAAGAACTTAGATAACATGAACTTAAATGAATGTCAAAAATAAAACTTTTTGAAAATGTTTAGAGTCACCAAGAGATGGCTTTGAACATTCTTAATTTAAACGATGGGCCGCTGAGCAGACTCTCTACCCAATTCAACCTTTTAAACAGGAAAACGCTTTGATTAACCACAGTACAATTTTTTCCCATTAATGAACACATTCAATTAACTAATGCATATTTTCTCTTCTCAAACTTCCATGAAAACGCTGATTTCATACCTCAACCGTTCATTTATCCAATAGTGAAAAGATGGCTCCCCCACCCTGCCCCAATGCAGTGACACAAAGGCTGTCATTTTTATTGACTGCTCATCTACTAGCTTCTTTGTTGTGTGTCAGGAATGCAGACCGTTGTGCAAATCAGGGATTCAGCTTGTGCAGTGAAGCTTTCCCAGAGGAATACCAGGACAGTAAATCATGCCCGACAAGCCATTGTCCTGGAGAGGCTTTCATTTGTTTTGTTTGGAAGCTGTTGTTGGGTCTTTGTATTCTGGATTTCATTGTGTTGAGTTAGCAAACAGTGGAGGATCCATATAACACACAGACAAAAATCCATGCTCAACCTTAAGATAAACTAATTCACGTTAAAAACTTCTGATTAAGAAAAGTTCCTTTATTTATTACACAGCTGTAGGGGTCATTTTGTAGAAAAAGAGCTGGAGGAACTCATTAGCATAACTCATTAGCATAACTCATTAGCACATGCCACGCCCCTTGACATCACCAGAAATGTGTCATTAGCATAACTGATTTGCATATGCACAAACCCCTGGCATCACCTATCCTGGCTGTTTTGGACCCAATCCTGGCCACTCAGGACCAAAATTGGGCCCAAAATGGCAAAAAGGGACTGAAAATGGCAGAAAAGGGACGCAAAATGGTCAGGACCAGGCCACTGCTGAACAGGAGAGTGGTCCATCACCCATCAGAGGCCCAATACGGGCCATTTCAGCCCCATTCCAGGATGAAACGGGCCCAAAATTGCCGAGAGTCGGGTGGCCGGGGCCACCTGACATGTGACCTCTTTGGGGAACTGCCGGAACTGCATTCCTGTGCATTCCCCCTCGAAATGAGCCCTGCACAGCTCTATATTAATGAAGATAGCATCACAACAAATGAGGAACAATATGATGGTGGTTAGTAGAAAGTCATGTTTTCTGCTCTTCTGTCATGAACTTCAAAATAGATCGCATGGGATTCAGAGAGAATTACTGTCTTGACACTGCCTGGGCCAAAACCTGTTCATACTGTCCCAGGCCACCAAAGAAGCAGGATCATAGGTTGGTGTTGATTGGGAAGCATAGTAGCAACTGCCCAAAGAAGCATCATTTGAAAAGTGGCTGTCCAACACCTGAATCATTTTCCTGTTGATCAAAATTCTAATTCTAAAAAGTCAAGATGTAACAGTGTGGTGTCAGTGGTATACAACCAGGAAGACAAGTAAGATAGACAAAGTGCCAAAGAACTGAGACTTAAATAGCCTGTTGGAAACATGGATAGGCATTCCAGGCCATCACGAGCCAATGAGCTATTTAGAGGTGTAGTGCTACTACCACTGGTGACAATCCTAGGAAGCCAGCATGATACAGAGGTTACAGGGTTCCCAGATTGTGATCCCCAGTCTTCTTTCTCCATGGTGTGGTGCTGGGCTGGGAAGACAGAGTAAGCGTTGGAGTGCAGGCAGGGAAAGATCCAAGAGTTTGGGATGTGGAGGAGCTGGATGTTTCTCCAAAATCCCACCATTCATCCTGAGATCCCCCCTCGTTGTTATCCTCAAAAAGTTTGAGGATATCCTCTCCCGCCAGCAGTGAGACCTCTTCTGCCTCCTCCACAGCCCCCTCCACAGCCCCCACAGGCAGACCTACAGTAGGAATCTCTGGTGCCTCCGAGACCTCCCCCCCCCCAGTATTGCTGGGCACTGATGGGCAACCTGGACAAGCTTTGCACTCCTTCCCCCCACAACCACCCTTGCCCTCCACTCTATGCCTCATAGTGCTGCACACAAGAATAATTGAGAAACAAAAGAAAAAAAGAAGCGTTTGAGCCCTCAGCAGAAGAACCCAGAGAGCTTGGCCTCAGAGACAGGCAGCGGCCCTGAGACTGAGGTGGGGGAAGAGCCCTAAAGCACCCCACAGACACCTGGCCAGGCACGACAAGAGCACAAAATAAAAACAAAAGAAACAACAAGAGTTTGAGGCCTCAGCAGAGGAACCCAGAAAGAATAAGAAGAAATAAAGAAAATCAAAGGAAAAAAAGGGAGGCCTCAGTCAAGCTAGGCCCCAGAGCCAGGCACTGCCCTGAGACTAGGGTGGGGTGGAGGAAAAAAGGCACCCTCACCCAACAACCTTCCCAGCAAAGACAAGAGCAGAAAATAAGAGGCTTTTCAGTCTCTGTCGAAGCAACAGCAAATCCAGTCAAAAGCTGCCAAATCCATTCTCTCTCACTTCAAATTCCAGCAACAGCTCCTCCCTCTCCCTCTGTCTACTGGAACTGAAAGTAGGAGGCACAGAGCTGTGCTTTATATAAGAAACATTTACAAAGAGCAGAACAGGAGCTCTCTGGTTGGCAGACAGACCTGCCTAACAGGGTTTGGAGGGATGAGATTGGTGTTCCCATGGCTACAGAAGGCCCATCTCCCCCCCCCCCCCCCCCCGCTCATTGCTCTCATAGAACAGAATGAGAGCTCTCAGGTTGGCAGGGAGAGCTGGTTATCAAGGTTATGTGGGCTAAGACTGGCATTTCCACAGCAACGAAAGGTCCACAGACATTCTGGGCCTATGTTGCCTAGGGAATCAATGGATCGGCGTCAGCCTGTCTGACATCATGAAGCATTCACGAATCAAACAAATCGGCCCCCAAAGTTGTGGATTTTGTGAAAAACGTGGCCCCACGAATGTGTTTTTGCGATACATGAATCGGCCCAATTTGTCACGAAATTTGATTTGTGTTTCGATTCGTGCCCATGTCTAGTCCAAATCCATGCACAGACAGAAAGCTTGTTGGGTATTTGGCCAGTAAACCACTCAGAGATGTACAAATACATATGGCTATTAGGAGTGCGCAAAACAAAGCATACACGTCAGAAATACACCCAGAAAACAACATCCTCCCATCAAAAAAATTGTGTTTTGTTTTGGGTCTTACCTTGCAGCAGTGGCAGCAACAGGCAGGCAGGCACTGGGCCCACATGGCTATAGTAGAAGATGGGCTCTTTTCTAGGATGCATCTAGAAGCAAGGATCTCATAGACTAGTGATGGGGACTTTTCAGGAGATGTCCCAAATCTGTGGAATTTTCTCCCCCAAATGCTTATTTATATATAGTATATACCATTTATAAACAGCTGACAGAAAAATATTTTTGAAAAGGAGGCTAAATTTTAATGGGAAAAATCAGGGTGAGGAAACATAAAATAATGCAAACAACAAAGTATTTCTCTTCTCATAAGGGAGAAGAGAAATTGAAACGGGAATATTCCAGGAAGCATGCAAAATTTGATTTAGGGCCAAGCTACACATGACGAATGACACTTGAACAGCAAGTGGATTGAGTGGAGGGCAAGTGAACAGGGAGAAATACACTTGCTGTTCAAGTGTCATTCGTCATGTGTAGCTTGGCCCTCAGTCTCCTTTTTTCTTCTGAAGTGTTTTAAATGTAATTTGCTATGAAATCTTGGATTTATAGGAATACACACACACACATATATATACATGCACACACACATATACACATATACATATAATTTAATTTACATAAAAAGATATTCGTGAAAAATATTTGCTAGCAAGTAGGCCAACGGATGAAAGTAGTATACCTGATTCCGGTGGCTGTGTAAGCAAGAACAGCAGGAGGGGAGAGCTTGAGGGAGGCTGGAACCAGAATATTTCTTCTTCTAAGCCAGAACAGTTCAATAATAGTGGCAAAGCGAAGCTCACTGAGAGGAGAAAGACTTTTGCAGCTGTCATCTGGTGTCACTTCATTTTATTCTCCATAATGAAAGCAATTGGTACTGAAGTCTAAGATCATGAGGGATTTAGAAACGATTGTTATGAGGTAAAACTTGGAGGCCGAGGGACTGAACAGAAATATGTCCTCCTCAGTAAGAGACCAAACAAACCATTAAAATCCACTAACTGCCAATGTCACATTTTAGCTGATGTTCCAGAATCCAGCGTGTGCCAAATGACCAGGTGCAAACTGCAGCACAGCAGAGGAAAGGCCGACTTGTGGGAGGTATAAGGCCTTGTTCAACAAATCAGTTTGGAAAATTATTTATATGTGAAACATCTTTTCCAGACAATTTTTTCAGCATCAGATACCTTAAGAAATTCCGTTTTATTCAATAAAAAATAAGCAGAAGTGAAACATATTCTTTAAAAAAATCAAATATTTTCAAATACAGAGCAGAAACAGATGTCGTTGGGGGTTTGTTAAAATATTGAAAAGAATTTCCCCCCATGTACCTCAGTCTCCAGGTATTTACATAACTACACAGAGCTGGCTACTCGACTAAATTCAGTTTTAATAATAGTGTCCCAGCTCCAGGTTGGGAAATCCGTGAAGATTTGGGGAGTGGAATAGGGTTGCCAGGTCCCCTTAACATCCTCGAAGGAGAGGGTGGAAACCTGGCGCTTAGCAGTTTGTTCCTCTTGAAGTGACATCATGATCATCATCATTTCCTTTGAGCTTCAGCCTTTTGTTTGCATGTTGGTCACAATCCTCCACACTTTTGACTAGTCCTGGGAACTTCACCATCTTGGACCCAAGGCTGTTTGGACAGGTCATATGATTTATTATTGTACCCACGCGTGCACGTACACTAGGGCATTTAGGAACATTTAGGAAATTGTAGATTTCACCAGGATAATCAGTCTTAGCCATTCAGCATTGTATGAATATGAGTTCTGATTCTGTATGTTATGGAGTGTGTACAAGTAAACATTCTCTTGTTTTGGTATGTGTTTCTTTTAGTGTATCTGTTTGTTTGTGTATTTGTAGTGAGCCCATTGTTTGTTTATTTCTTAGTAATAAAACTCCATCATCATGCTGGTTTCCTCATCCCAGCACTGGTTAGCCCAGGCCGTGGGACCCTATTATACGTAGGGAAAGATGCTGACATAAGTTAATCTTAGATCCAAACTACAAGTGACGCCTTACACAGGTTGGACACTTGTCAGCTTCCCTCAAGTTTTGATGGGAAATGTAGGCGCCCTGGTTTTACAGCTTGGCTCTCCATTACAGCTGCAAGACCAGGATGCCTACATTTCCCATCAAAACTTGAGGGAAGCCGACTAGTGTCCAACCTGTGTAAGTCGTCACTTGTAGTTTGGCTCTTAGTGATGTCAGTCTATACTTTTCGCAGTCTCAGAGGGACAGCTCTGGGTCCATATGATAGATACATGTAGCCATTTGGGTAACACAACCAGGTAAGTCTGCAACAGGAATCCCCAACATTTTTCATCCTGCAGACACCTTTGGCGTACTGACATAGGGTGGTGGGCACAACCACAAAATGGCTGCCACAGGAAATGGAACCAACCACAAAATGGCTGCCATGGGAGCCATTTCAGGCAGAAGCTCTAGTTTACAGGATGCCTTTTAAAATTAACTTATTGTTTAAAAATATTTTCCTGCATACACACAAAATAAGTATATATATTCAGCTATCTAAGAAACCTTGATGTATGGGTCTTCATTGCAAGCGTCTAATATACTTATGCAAAAAAGAAAAGGGGAAAGGATTATTTTATAAGCCCAGGCATTTTCAACCTGCACAGTTGGTGCTGGTTGGTAGGTGAGAGCTCCATGCACATGTGTACAGTAAGAGAAAAGTTCTGGCCAGCTTTTGATGGCAACATAAACAAGATTGGAAGAGAACACAAAATCTCATATAGAGATGTTATCAACTTCCTCCTGAATGACAATAATAAATTAAAACTGGGATGACTTCTTTCGAAGCCCCGATTAGATGCATTAAGCATTTTAGCCATACAACTCAATCACATTTTATCAGACTCAAGTTCCACAGAGTTTTTAGAACTTCGCTATTTGCACAGGTGAAATATTTTACTTAAAGCTACCGTAAACATCAAAAACTCCAAAAGCCCTACCCTGGCCCTGCTCACTTTCTAAAACACTTAGTGCGTGCCAGGAAAGGTGCTGGCAGATGCCATGGTACTCAGATGGCACCACTTTGGGGACCCCTGGTCTACAAGTACCCGTGAAAGGACTGGAGAGGCACAGAGGATAGCTGGGGCAGTATAAGGATCTGCCAAGCAACTCTCAAGAGACCTCGCTGCAGGCCGAAAAATAACATTATTGAAAAGCTGCTGGTATCATGAGCTCACTCCATCTTTGCCAGGAATAATGTTCTCACACAAGCATCAAACATATATAAGCTTCCAAAGCATGGACAAATCCTAGAATCCTCTCCCTCCCCCCAATCTAATGATCAGCTAAGTTCAGTGGGAAAACATTTAAGCAGGGAAACAGCAGAACTGATGTATGGGATTTTCAAGGTCGTGGTATCTGGGAACTACTGGGCGTAGTTCAGAGGAGCATACAGATAACAGCAGGAACAAATGCCTCCCTTGCATATTTTAACATCATGGGTGAGTAACATTTGCAGTCCAATCAGAGAATAGCCTCAGTATTTAACCCAGTCAAAGAATAGCCTCAGCATTTAACATAAAGCATTAGAGTACAATCCTCACAGCACAGTGTCGCTGGGTATGACCGGTGATGCTAAGCACCTGACAGGCAGACCATTCCAACAGAACTAAGTATATATCTTCCTATCTTCTGTACTGACACCTTTAAGGTTGAGGAGGACAACAACAACAACAACATTCCATTTATATACCACCCTTCAGGACAACTTAATGCCCACTCTGAGCGGTTTACAAAGTATGTTACTCTTATTCCCACAACAAAACACCCTGTGAGGAGGGTGGGGTGAGAGAGCTCCAGAGAACTGTGACTAGCCCAAGGTCACCCAGCTGGCTTCAAGTGGAGGAGTGGGGAATCAAACCCGGCTCTCCAGATTAGAGTCCCGCACTCTTAACCACTACACCAAACTGGATGGAAGGGGACCTGTAGTCTGAAGCATCCTTCAGGCTTATCTACAACCACCCTCAACCCACAGGGGCACTTATCTCATAAGGTGCCAGTTAAGAGGGGTGTGAATCAAGGCTGCATACTTGCTCCCTTATTGTTCAATTTCTATATCAATTCCATGACACAGTCCCTATCTAATCCGGATTTCCACCCTCCAATAATTGCATACAGACCTATCTCTACACTCTTATATGCAGATGATACGGTTATCCTGTCATATACTGAAGTAGGGCTAAGAAGAGCCCTCCGAGCACTTGCATCGTATTGCAATGATGAACATCTCACCATAAATTTTACCAAAACCAAAGTACTTGTCTTTAGCAAAAGACCCACCTTACACAGGTGGCAAATAGATGGACATAAGATTGAGCAGGTAAAGGTATTCAGGTATTTGGGAGTCGCATTCCAATACTCAGGTTCATGGGCTGCACATCTCTCTCAGGTCACAGAATCTGCCCATAAAACAGCCTCAGCCATTTTGAGATTTTAAAATTAAAACGAAGTGGTTAAATTCCACATGCCTTGAAGGTTTTTCAAGGCAAGGCAATACCTCAGCTTATGTATGGTGCTCAGGTATCCCTGTACAAAGATCACTCCAACCTTGAAGTAATCCAATCAAAATTTTTAAGATCCTTATTAGGAGTGCCAAGATGCATTCATAATGCTGTGCTCAGGCTAGAAGCTGGATTAGTAACATTGGAAACCCGGGCCTGGTTCCATGCCATCTGTCTATGGCTGAAGATAAAATTTTCCCCTTCAGGATTAACTCCTCTAATTTTCCTAGACAGTTTCCGTTTAAGCTGGATCTCAACAATAGAACGCAAATTGTCACTATTGGGCTTCTCCAGCACAGCGCTGATGCACCTTGGCCATCAATTATCAAATGATTATCAGCCAGAATGATTATCAAACAGAGAATATGGGACACTTCTCTCCAAGTCGATAGAGCACAGGCCTTAAATGTCATGTTAGTGGGGAACAGCAAACAACATTTTACTCCACCTAGCTATCTCTTTTCATTGGGGTTCCCAAGACACCACAGAGCTTTCACCTTAGCATGTTTTAATGCTCTCCCATCTGCTGTCTTGGAGGGGAGATATGCTCATATTCCATATGCAAATTGCCTCTGCCCCTGTCAATCCGGGCAGGTAGAGACAATAGAGCATGTCCTTCTATACTGTAAGTTCTATCAGGAGATTCGAACCAAGTATATCTTACCAGTTATTGCTGCCTACCCAGACAAACCAAGTCAGTCTTATTCTGCCCTCCTTCTAACTGATTCCTGCAAAGAAATTACTACTAAGACCGCAAGGTTCTGTGCTTTGGCTAGTGTAATCAGACAGAACATTATTACTTCCTCTAGAAATTTTAATTAAGATTTTAATTATTTTACCCATTTTAGCACACTGATGTACTTAATTTTTAGACATGTGTAAACTTAAAATTAATGTACTCTTACAGTTAATTTTATTCTGTTATCCTTTTAGCAGTTTGCTGTAATGAAATCACTGCTGAGGTAGCAAGATTCTGCACCCTGATTAGTTTAATCAGATAGACTACCACAACTCCCTTAAGAAATTTTAACCAATATTTAACAATTTTATGTATTTAAATATATTGCTCAGTTTCCTAGATATGCTTAGACATGTAATCAATGTATTTGTTATATATTATTGTATATGCTGACTCAAATTCTGATCCTAGATTGTAATAACAATAAAACTGAAACTGAAACAACCACCCTCAGGGTGTAGAATCTACACCCCAATGGCTTGCCTACATTAATTTTACTCTCTCTTGAGGGTGTATCACTTCGGGGCAAAATCAATTCCTTGGCTATTCTTTCAGTACTTACCTCCTTTTGTCAGAGCTAGATATTGGTGGTGCACAGGGGTCATTTTGTAGAAAAAGAACTGCAGGAACTCAATAGCATAACTCATTACCATATCTCATTAGCATTTGCCACACACCCTGTCATCACTGGAAGTCTGTCAGAAGGCAACACCCACCCCTCAGGCTCCTTTCCCCCAAAATCTCCAGGTATTTCCTGAAAATAAAGCAGAATGAACTCAAAGCAGCTTACCCTCCTCTGGAGAGCCAGCCCCAACAGCCCTACTTGCACGGACACACTCACTCACTAGTCACGAATGAAAATAAAGCAGCAGAATGAATTGAAGCAGCTTAGCATCCTTTGGAGGGGAGGCAAGGGGAGGAAAAGGAATCATGTGGGCCAGGCCAAAACCCACATGACCACTTTTCAGCTCTACCGGAACGCCGTTCTGGTGCATTCCCCCTCCAAATGAGCCCTGGTGGTACATAGGCAAAATGCCTGCCCCTCTCTTCAGGTGACCACTTTATGATCTGCTGTGGTCATTAATTCATTTATCAGATAAATTCCGCATCAAAAGTCAATCACTGATTAAATATATTTTAAAAGTACAACATTCTGCCAAATAATTATAGTGTTTAATTTTGATGTCTTTAATCAGCATATTCCAACAATGCAAAGTAACATCTACTTAGTAATAACAGCAGTACTAACATTTTCAAACGTAAAGCAGTACATGTTTTCTAGACAGCATATGAAATCACAAATCAAAACAGTTTCTAAATTGGGCAATTCCTATTGGACCCAAAAAGCAATCACCAATGAATGCATCTTTTCCCCATTCTACTGGACAAAAAACAGAATCTCATTTCTTTAAGACATATTAATGTTCAGAGATGTCCTTTTTAAATATACTGGAAACTTCTGGATCAATTAAAATGTGATTCATCACAAAAAGAAAGGATGGTAGACTTTCTGATATGGCCATAAAATCACTAGCAGTGAAAATAAGAAAGAAAGAAAGAAAAGAAAGGGAAGTATTCAGTCTCCACCAATCTTGTGAAAAGAAAAAGGGAAGATGGCCTTTTGTGTTGTGTTCTAATGGAACCAGACCAGGGATTTTCGACCATATTAACAGACAGCAAACCAGACTTCCGCTTAGTGAAAGATTGATTAACAAACGCATCCAATTCCTTGTGTCACAATAACAATATCTGGACACCAGTCCAAGAGAAGAAAGCATTCAGAGACTGACTGACAGAGGCAGGCATTCTATGGTGTGGCAAACAGCTGAATTCAGCATCCAAGTGAATGCCATGGGTCTTTGTCTCAGTCTGGGAGACCTGATGTTTGATTGTGTGAAGATAACAGTCTTGCTACCCATGGAATCCCTGGGCTCTATAGTAAATAACAGGTGGGCATCTTTATTGTGGTGTGTGAAATTCACTGGCTCATTAAAGGCAGCTGATTTGCTATTCTCTCTGCTCAAAATGTTCTGTTCTCTGTAATGCAAATCAGCATCACATTAGAAAGCATCACATTCTATGGTTTGCATGCAAAGCACAGCTTGGCCACCCAAAGAATTGTACCGTCTGGTTTACAATTCCAGGCAACTTCCCTGCATCTACCCTTGTTAATTTCAGTTGGATTCCTGCTCTAGAAGGCTAATCTTTTAGGTACAAAGGTATCTCTGAGAAATGCTGAACACTTCAGATCCATATTTCAAGTTCCAGGACATCTTGGTCAATGTTATAGTTGTTTTGAACATGGTCTTTCCTCCCTAATCTTGAGAAATTCTTCTGACTGCACAAATAGTAATTAATTGGTAGATCAGGTCTTGATTGTAGCGTTGTAAAATAGACAATTTCCAAGGTATTTTCATTATTTGGATGTGCTTATATGCACCCCATACATTTCAAATGTACATATTTGGTATGAAACCTTAAATTAACCCCTTTGGTTAAGAATGCAAGACTCTGATCTGGAAAGCTGGGTTTGATTCCCCAGTCCTCCACTTGCAGCCAGCTGGGTGACGTTGGGACAGTCACAGCTCTTTCAGAGCTCTCTCAGCCTCATCCACCTCTGAGTGGGCATTAAGTTGTCCTGAAGGGGGGGCATGGCATCAGAGCCATTGAGGATGGACACCTGAATCGAGAGCTCCTTTCCTTTCTGTCCCATACTCTGACGAAAAGCATAGGAAAACCAGTATTACAGCTTGAATATGAGAAAACAAGACTCAGAGAGGAGAAAGACAATTCAAAAGCTGTGAATAATTCCCAACAGCACACTAAACAACAATGCATGGAAATAAAGGAGCCATGCAATCAAAGATGGTGGACAATCTAAACAACGAAGAGATGCTCTCTATAGACACATTAGACCTGGCTTTAACTACATATTTAGCAAAAATGGGAAAAAATATACTTCAACAAATATCAACCTTGCTGCAGCCATTGGTAGACCAACTTAACGAGATAAAAGATGATCTTCGTAAGACATCGCAAAAAGCTGAACACGCAGCAGAATTTAGCACAACTAGGCAAAGTGAAGCCAAGGATCTTCAAAAAGAAAATAATGACTTGCTGGCAAGCGTGCTCAGTTTAGAAATAATTGCATGGCCACAGCACCTGAAATTCAGAGGTCTAGATTACATATAAACAAGATTTACCATCATTTCTAGCTGACTGGTTGGCACAGGTGCATCAGCTGGAAGAGGGCTTAGTCCCGCGAGTAACAAAAGCATATCGGATAGGAGCCTTAAAACAGTCAAACTGGAATAAACCAAGAAACATACTTGCAGAGTTCCAGCATCGAGATATATGAAAGACTATTCTTGAAATGGCTCGGAACAAAGGAACGATTCAATATAAAGGTATGCCTATGGGTTTGGATGAATTCCAGACAACTGGGAAGCTAGAACATCTCTTGGCACAGATAATATGCAAAGCTGTTGGGAAAGCTGGTAAAGTCGGCAGCCTAGACTGGAGGTAGGCAAGAGCTGCCTCATTTTCAACATCACCTAAATGTTAGAAATATATGGTGATGCAGATTAGCCTTTTGGCAATACCTACTTTCACCCATATGTGGTAGTATTGTGTCTTTATGGGGGGGTGATGCTAAAACAACATGTAATTTAGGCCTCACATTGTGGATGCCTCTAACAGTTAAGCACTGACAGCCTTCTAAAATCAAATGTTTAGTTGAACAATGCACAGTGCCGAAGTGCTAGAAAGAATGGGGCACTTGTGTTCTCCTGTGGTCTCATCAAGCCAATAACTAGATAGCCAAAGATAAAGCTAATATACTATGTATCCCTCCACCCACAATTAATACTTGAGGCCTGAGACCCAAAGTTACATATCCAGCTTCAGTGTTTGTATATAGAAATAATACCTACCTATATTTATTTATTTTATATTTAACTTTTTATTTATTTATAGTCCGCCTTTCTCACTGATACCTAAGACAGATTTCACACTACAAGTGAGTACAATATAATCATCAATAGTTAAGATATTCACTGAGCAAAATTCAATACAATCAACAGAACATTCTATGAAAACAGATACAGTAGGGAATGTTAGCAGAAAAATTGAAAACTAGAATAAAGCATAAACATGGAGAAGAAACCTTTCTAAAATGAAGTATAATTAATTAACATGACATCTTTAGCAATGGTGAAGTGCCCAGTAGGAGCATATCTTCATCAGCAGACAGCACCCAGTAGCCTAGTTTATAGTAGGGTGGTGCACTGAAAAAAATTCCGTTTCAGTTTCAGATCTGGGGTTTCTGAAGAAATTATGTACTGCTATTAGTTTTTTTCCAGATGCAGCATCGCCAGCTCAGATCGAGTCCATTTGATTATTTCATTATCATGAGCTTTGGCCCCATTCTTTGCAATGAAGACTTCCAGGCTCTTTGGGGCAGCTGTTTTTGCACTTAACAGCATCAAAATCACACAGAACACCACCCTCCTCCTAAACCATCCATCCACCAAATTTTTCTTCAGTTACACTACACACACACACAACACCAGACCCTAAAGAAGGTGAGTGTCAGCAGATGCACAGTATGGCAGGACACTGGCAGGCAAAGGGGTAGCAGGGCAGCGGCAGCATTAAAAACTATCCTTCTTTATGTTCACTTTTTTCTTTTTATAAAGCAGCAATAAATTGTCACCTTTACATCCTGCTGTTTTCTGTTGGTGTATCTTTCCTTTTGCTTTGCAGTTTTGTCCTACGATCGGTGTGTGTGTGTTGCAATAATTGGTGTCAATGTCCATCAGGCAGCATGATTGTCTGAATTCCACCCACCCCCATCCCATCTAACCAAATTTGTGTTTTCTGCATAAGTTTTCTTTTTGGTTTGGGCAGGCAGGATTGGTGTAGTGGTTAAGAGCTGCAGGACTCTAATCTGGAGAACCGGGTTTGATTCTCCGCTCCTCCGCTTTAAGTCAGCTGGATGACCTTGGGTCAGTCACAACTTCTAGGAGTTCTCTCAACCCCACCCACCTCACAGGGTGACTGTTGTGGGTATAATAATAACAGCATACTTTGTAAACCACTCTAGTATTAAGTTGTCCTGAAGGGTGGTATATAAATCAAATGTTATTATAATATTATTGCTGCTGTTTTTGGAAGGGCAGAGGAGGCAAATGGCTCGCAGGATGGGGAGGGGAAGCAATCCTAAACAGATCTACTCAAACGTAAGTCCAATGTTATTCAAGGGAGCATTGGAGGGCCAGGCAAGTCCGAGGGCAGCCGAGGGGGCCCCTTCAGACTGATATTATTTCGAAGCACCTTTACATGGGAAATGGTGCCACATAGATACTTTTCAGTTGGCCACCATACATCTGGCTGAACCCCCAGATCAATTCTCAATTTTGCTTCAAGCAGGTTTCCCCCCCCCCCCATCCTTTGAATTAGCATTAAGGAGTGTCAGGTTTTGCCTTGGATGCCATGGTGTTGGGCACTGCAGTGCCTGGCTCTGACCAGAAGGGGGCATCAGGGATACTGCAGGACCCTGATCTGTGGAAGGAGGGGCGGTATACATCACCCTGGCACCCTCTCAGTCCACTTGCCAGCCTGCTCAACCTACCACAGCCATCACTCACACTTCTTCTCCTTCTTCACCAACCTCCCTCCTCGCATCCTCATACTCTCTTGCTTCACTCCACCTCTCTTG
The DNA here is from genome assembly GCF_028583425.1 of Eublepharis macularius. Lineage (NCBI taxonomy): Eukaryota > Metazoa > Chordata > Lepidosauria > Squamata > Eublepharidae > Eublepharis > Eublepharis macularius. Next base: position 18,240,103 of record NC_072793.1, on the reverse strand, counting down.
CTTCACTCCACCACACCCTGTGGGAGTACTTCCCTTTTATCCCTTTACCAATTCCCTGTACTTCCCTTTTATCCCTTTACCAATTCCCTGCTCCACCTGTCAGCCATGCCCCCCTCTGGCTGGCTGCCTCACCCTTGGCTGACTCAGGCAACTGCACCTGGGTTTGCTCTGCAGGCTGCCCAGGGCAGTCATACCTGTTCCTCCTTGGCTGGCTGACAAGCTTTCTTTACTGAGCTGGCTGCTTGGGGCAGGCACACCTGTGCTTTCTTGGCTGGCTGCCAAGCTTTTCTTGTAGAGTGCCCCAGGCAGCTCCACCTGTGGCTGCTTGTCTTCCTGCCCCACCTGGCTCTGACTAATCCCTTCTAGCCTGCCTGTAGGTTGTGGTGTGGCCCTGTGGTGCCTTGACTGCCTTCCATCTACTGCTGGTAAGGTTTCTGTCTGGTTAGCTGCTGGCTGGCTGTCCCTGCTTCCTGTGCCCTCTCCCTCTGGTCTGGCCTCCTCTTGGTTGTCCTCATGCTCCCTGCCTGGGCTCCTAAACTTCCACTGGAGGGTGGGGCTTGCTGGCCTCCACCTGCCCCTTCTAACCTTCTGAGGCTTGGGTGCTTCTTTCCCTCTCTCCAGTGCTGGCAGGTTCTGGTCCTGGGTGTCTGCTGGGATGGCTGGGTGGCTGTTTCCCAGCTGTCTCCTGTCCCCTCCTCCTAGCAAGTCCGGGGACTGCATCTCAGACCCCGTACAAGGAGGATTGCTACAGCATAGTTCAAGTGCTACTCTTTTGAAGCATCTACCATAGCACTAGTTGTTCCTGCTTGACTTCACTAAGTTCTGTAGCATTTGCAGTCATTCTGTTCATTTTGGCAGTGGTAGATAATCCCTCTTGAGGGTGACAGCAGGGCAAGGTTGTGCACTGATTACAAAAACACACCTAATTTGTAGTTATAACCTCTACAACCTACCAAGCATCCTCGAGATGCCAGATGTTGAGAGAACATGGAAGGTTACAAAAATGAATTCATGTGACCTGACAGAAGTCATGTCACCAAGAGGCTGTATACGAAGCAAAAACCTTGGAAGGTTATATAAAGCCTGAAAGCTGTCTGGGGAATCATAATATCACTTCGGAACCAGAAATCTCTTATTTCTTTATCTATTAACTACTATTTATAAGAAAGGCGGCATTTTAAAAAGGAAATTTGGTGTGCCTCAGTGTTTAATACCCAAATCTTTGAATGCTAATATTCTTCCCTCCTCCCAACAAAAATGGATATCATACTCTATTTTAGCATGTGCCCTGTATCTAAAAAACCACAGCTCCAAAGAGTTAGAGTAAAGAGATTAGTACCTTAATTAAGCAAAACTGGCAAATTCAGAATTAGCTGGCTGGTAGATACTGTTGTCACATACTTAGAAAGTACCGGACTGTCACTCAGTCAATCTTTATTACGGTCATAGACCACACAATAATAGCATACAACCCAGTCATGGTAAGTCATATTATTTACAAATCTACTCACTAAAATTTCAGGGTACAGAGTCTTAAATATTTAAAACCTTAAAACCTGAGTGCCTAAGACCAAATTATTAAATATTAAAATCCTTAACATTATAAAATATTTAAATATTTCCCCCTGTAAAATACTTCCTACTTAGAAAGTACCGGACTGTTAGGGTGCTAGAAATGGTATCATTCTTGACTTCTGATTCAGTTTAGGTGCCGTGAAAACTACAATTCCTCTCAACCACAGCAGGGGAAGTTTTAGAAACAGTAATTTTCAGAATATAGGTCCTGATTGGACCCTATGCTCTGTTTATAGACCTGTCCCATTAAAATTTCTTACAATGCATGTTTTCAAAACCTGTCTTTGTTTCCCGTTCTCACTTGTTTTCTTAGTGAAAGCAAAACTACACATCACAAAAGAAACACAAGGTAATCCAACTCCAACTGAAATCAGAATAGCCTCACCTTTTACATCAGAGGACTACATCTGCTTGGGAGGGTTAATGAGTGGTGGGATAAGCACCCTTTCCATCCACCCAGCAAATTCTCCCCAACAAATGACCTCATTTGAGAACAGGTAGTCCCATCCTAAGATCAGAAAAAAGTACTATATTTATTTATTTCAGCAACCCTGTCTGGGGCAGCTTTAAAAATTCAAGGTAATAAAAATACCAAATATCATAAAAGTCACTGATTAAAACCCAGCCAGAGTATAAAACAACATAAAACCCGAAGCTGCTTAAAATGAGTCCTAAATATTGCTGATATAGTTCTACTATGTGAGAAGTTTGTAGCTTAGCAAAGGGTATAATTTTCCTAACGGAGAGCTGTCCCTACTTCAGGAGAGCTAGTAATGTATAGTGGTTAGAGTGTCAGACTAAGTTCTGACACCCCTACTCTGCAATCTGATGAAGAGAACTGTGGCTCTTGAAAGCTTATGCTACAGTAAAGTTGGTTAGTCTTAAAGGTGCTACTGGACTCTTTTCGATTTTGCTACTCTGCAATGGGAGCTTGTTGAGTAACCTTGGGCCAGTCACACAGTCTCAGCCTAACCTACCTCACAGAATTGCTGCAAGGATAAGATGGAGAAGAGGACAATGGAAGCTGCTTTGAGTCCCCACTGGAGAGAAAGTATAAATGAAGTAAACAAACAAACGAAGAAACAAAATAATTGAATGCAAGCTGTTCACAAAGCAAGAAAATCCCCCCTGCTTCTTCCCTGTAACAACTAGGATTTGGCAAAGAGAATTAGACAGCATCCCTGATATTTCTCCCTATCTGTTTTGCCTGTTTTGGTCGCCAGGTTCCTATGTTTCGAGGTATATCTTGTATATCTTTGGGCTTGCCTTTTAAAGCATACAGCATAGGTTTGCTGTTCTTCCCTCCCTTCCCCCTCTTTTTAAAATGTACATTCAACACCTGTCCTGGGCTTTAGGGTGTGGGGTGGGATAGAAATTTAAGTACATAATAAATATCACAGGGGATTTTTTTTAAGGGCAGGAAAGAGAAGCAATGCATCTAACACACTAGATAGATTAGAAAGCGAGCGAGAGAGGCTTTTTAAAAACACCACAGAGACCAGCATATGTCGTTCTCCACTCTGGAGTTCAGCTGGGGGTTTTATTTATTTATTTGTTTTCCACTCTTATTTTTGAAAGCGAGCGGGTTTGATGCCAAGCCTATTTACGAAAGTTCAGCTGGGGGGTCGTGGGAATTCAGCTTTGCACGCAGCTGACGGTTTTATGCTCCCTTCGTTCCTTTCATGGAAGCCTTCCTTCTCCTGTTGTTATTTTTTCTTGTTGTTTGTGTGGTGGGGGAGTGAGGGAGGAAGGGGGAGGAGAAGTGGAACTCTAGGCTAGCGAGGGCCTCATGGCACAGCACAGTGAAAACTGGAAAGAAGGGTGAAAAAATCGTGGCATTTTTTTCCACTCACACAATGCTCCCAACATTTTCTTTTTGCCATACTCTTTTTTCCTTTTGACCTGATACTTGGGAGGTGGTAGGCAAAGAAGTTGTGAGCTGTTGTGCACCTGTTGTGATATGATTTCCCAAGCGCCACAGTGGATTAGCTTCATAGTTGAGATTCTGAGTAACTTTGTTATTGTTTTCCCATAAACTAAAATAATATATCAACCCATTCCTTTTTATTATGGGCTTCAACACATTACAGTACATAATACCTCATGAAGTGGATATTTCAAATGTACATGTGTTATTTCACACTAGGAAAGCGCAATTTTTCCCTTTTTTATTTCTTTTTAATAAATCATATTTATTTTTCTTAGTGATTTCGTATCTGTTTTTCATTTTTTTCTGTGTATAATGTGTCGTATGTGTATGTTGTGTGTTTTTGTAAGTAGTCTATACAGAAATGCATTGTGTATTTCTGTGCATAACATATATCATTTATACGTATAATCTATAATGCTCATGTATTGATAATAAAAAATGAAAAAGCCTGTATTTTACAGCAGATTCTTCAGTGCAATGGCATGAACGCAAAGAACTATGTATTTGATTTGCATAAGGAAGAAGCAAAACTGATCAGCATTTACAAGTCAAGGGGTGAGAAATTTGAAACCACCCCGTTCCATGTAGGCTTACAAAATGTCACTCAACCATTCACATCTACAATTCTGTACAGAGCAAACTGGCTAAGAGACAGTATTGTACAGCGGTTACAGTGTCCAAATAAGATCTGGGAGAATCAGGTTTGAATCCCTACAATGCCGTGGAAGCTCACTTGGGTGTCCTTGGGCCAGTCACACACTCTCAGCCTAAATTTACCTCATAGGGATGCTGTGAGGATAAAATGGAGGACAAAGGAATTATGTAAGCTTTCTTGGGTCCTCATTGGGGAGAAAGGCGATGTATAAATGAGGTAAAATAAAATAAAAATAAACAATAAATCAAGTGACTAAACTAAGGCACAATTAATTTCCCAACTTCCCAGTATTCCCAACAATGAAATTTTATGGGCCAGTTCACACATGAAGCAGGCCTTTCAGGGACAATTTAAACATGAAGCTGGTAGGGTAATGAGTAGAGATGGGAATGACCTGAAATATGAACCAAAATTCGTGACGAACCAGGCTGGTTTGTAGTTTGTGAACCAGTGGGTCGTCAGATCCCATTTCTGATGAACCACCACAAACTTTAGGCTGGTTCGTTTGGATCGTTTTTCAGTTCATTACTGCAGACAGCCTGGCACCGATCAATCAGTTTCCTAGGCAACAGGGGATGGACTTCCTGCAGACCTTCTGCTGACCCGGAAGTGACCTTCGCTGACTTGGAAGTGACCTTCTGCTGACCTGGAAGTGGTGATTTGCTGGTCTGGAAGAAACATTTTCATGAACCAAAACAAACCAATTCGTGAACTGAGGCATGTTCATGAATGTTCATGGTTCATGGTTCATGGTTCATGGTTCATGAAATGTGACAAACCATGAACCACATGGTTCATTTTTTTTCTGGTTCATGCCCATTTCTAGTAATGAGCTTTCCTACGCAACTTCGCATGGGATCAGGTTTTATTTCAACCGTGCAGCAAACTGCAAAGCAAATCTCTGTGTTTAGTTAGAACAGCAGCACAATATCTGTAGGGGCTGCATGCAATCTAGGCATGAGTTGAATGCAGCAGAGTTTAAACAAGATCCTGAGCCTGTGCAAAGTTGCATGGGGTGTCCCTTTCATCTTGGCAGGCTCACATTTCAAACTGGCCTTGGTGAGTTTTTCTGGAAGACACTGGGAAGCCCCTATCCCAAATAGCAATAATCATGTGGTTGTGAGCCTATGCCTGAGCACTATTCAAAGGTGACCCTCAAGGGTCCCATAAAATCAAGAGACAATTTTATGGGAGTAGGGTTGCCAGGTCCAGGTTGAGAAATTCCTGGAGATTTTGGAGGTGGAGTCTGGAGAGGGTGGGGTTTGGGAAGTGGAGGGACCTCAGTCGGGTATAATACCATAGAATGAACCCTCCAAAGCAGCCATTTTCTCCAGAGGAATTGATCTTTGTCACCTGGAGATCAATTGTAATTCTGGGAGGTCTCCAGCCACCACCTGGAGGCTGGCAAACCTACCATCTAGTGTGTGTTAATCAGCTGGCACTAGTCATGTCAGTAAATGACTGCTTACTTATTGTAAACATGCCCATGTGAAGCTTGTACACTGAACTAAATCTGCAGGAATCGCAGCATCTCTCAGACCAGTTATGCACATAACATTCATATTTATTAAGAAATGAAAATAGCATTGACTATGGAACACTATCTTGGACTAAACTGTCATTCATTTCATAGCTATACTATTCAAAAGACCATTACACCTCTGTGAAAATGCTATATGTTGCTACTGGACTTGCCTTTTTCTCCTTGATGTTATTCCTTTCAGAGCTTCATAGTTTAGTGTGTTACGTGCTAAAGGATATTTGCACACATGAAGCTTAAAAGCTTCTTCAGATGAGTTTGCGGTGTGAATGTGCAACCTACATTGGACACAACACTCATTCACATTAGATATGCCTTTCCTCTGCATGACCAATGATTAAAATAAACAAGCAAGAGAAGCTCAAAGTTCCTTTTAATCCTCGTATAAGAAAGTGCTCAAAGAACACTGTGAGGCCTTTCTTTTGAGAATGAGTGTAGTATAATTGGCTCAAGAGTGAATTCAAATATGACCCCAACCATTCTAGTCTTAAGCAAAACTCAGGACTACCTTCAAGTATAAGGGTTTCAAGATAGTTTATGCGAAGGACTTTGAACATGAAAAAGAAAATGTATCTATTTTTAATGCAAATGAAACTGAATGAGGGGGTGGAAAAGTGTAAAACTTTATGGGTTCAGAATCCAGGAGATAATATCGATTCAGCACAATGGAATAAGGTATGGAGAGTGAATGTAAAAATAACGAAATCTGTCACATTTAAAGAGAATTTATACAAGATGTTTTACAGATGGTATCTAACTCCGGATAGATTGGCTAAAATGTATAAGAATATGCCAAATAAGCGTTGGAAATGTGGGAAACATACAGGGACATTCTTTCATATGTGGTGGTCCTGTAAAGAGGTACATAGATTTTGGATAATGATACATACTTTAATACAAACTATTTTACAGATTTCAATTCTTTTTAAACCACCACCTGCAAATTGAATTCCTGCCCCCTCTGGGACCCACAGATCATTCCAAGAGAAGTCAACCAAGACTGCATTGTTGGTGGAGAAAGTGTTACAAAAAGAAGAATCTCTGAAAGAAGCCGTAATTGGACCATTTCCTTCAAAGATTCCCTTGCCAGAAGATGATCTCATCAAGTATAGGCCTCTTTCCAAACTGCCTTTTTGGGGTGTTTCATCCCTATAATTTACAATGAGGGCTTCCAGGCTCTTTGGGGCAGATGTTTTTGCACTTAACGACACTGAAACTGCTCAGAACACAGTCCTCCCACTAAACAATTCATCCACCAAGTTTTTTCCCCAGTTAAACCACAGACACACACATGAACGCACATATACACAAAACACCGAACCCTAAAGAAGGTGATTGTCAGTGGGGGTGCATACTATGACAGGAAAATGGCTGGCAAAGTGGTAGCAGGGCAGTGGCAGCATGAAAAACAACCTGGCTTTTTGTTCACGCTTTTCTTTTTCCATAGTGCCAATAAATTATTACCTTTGTATCCTGTTGTTGCCTATTAGTGCCATGTTTCCTTATGTTTGGCAGTTTTGCTCCCATGATGAAGGGCAATTCTTTCCTTTTGATGCTCAGGGTTCTTCTGAAAAAAGGGCTGATCTTGCATTAATTGCCGCTGATCTCCATTACTCAAGTGCAGGCAGGCAGACATATACATCTAAACAGACCCGTGTTTTCCCATAAGTTTTCCTTTTATTTGTTTGTTTATGTCATTTATAGTATGCCTTTTTCACTGAGACCCAAGGCGGATTACACAGTGTGAGATTAGTATGGTCAATATCAGGAACAATTCCATAAACAATGCCATAGGGTAAATAAGTAGAAGTTCATAAAGACCAAGAATTAGGAGGAATCCAATACAACATAGTGGTGAGGTCTATGGTTCCTTACTCATTAGCGGATCATCTGAGATCCCCTCCCTACAATACAGCTCTCCTATCTGAGTAAAAAGCCTTTTTGTATAATTTGGTTTTGCATTGTTTGCAGAAAGCCAAGAGAGTGGGGGCTCTTCTGATCTCCTCAGGCAGGCCATTCCACAGGGTGGGGGCCACCACAGAGAAAGGCTGTGTACAGGCTGCTGTTGATTTCACTGATGTGCAGGGTGGCACCTTCAAGGGAACCTGTTCGGAAGAGCGAAGCTGCTGTGGAGGAGCATAGGGAAGGAGGCAGTCCTGTAGGTATACTGGAACAAGGCCATGAGGCATGATTGTTTTTGAATTGGAAGAGTAGGTGAATGACTCACAGGGGGCTTGACTTAAGCTTGACAGAGAATTTGTTTTTAAATAATGTTTTGGCAGAATGAGGGCAGAAGCAGTCCTCAAAATGTCTACTTAAGATGTAAGTCCCATGTAACTCAATAGAAAGAGAAGTGTCTTTAGAATTGCTGCCTATGACTGAAATCTTCTAGGGCTTTTATCAATGTTGGTTGATTGAAAAAACTCACTCCCACTTCTGAACATGTCCACAGTCAATACACAGGGAGGGGTTTCCTCTTGTGAGGACCCAATAGGCAGGGGGACAATACCATTACCTGGGTAGCGACAGAAAATGCACACATTCCCCCTTCCCACCAACAGAGTTCATTAATAATGAAAGAGCTCTCTGTCCTTGGGATCTTATTGGTGAATGCTGTTAAGGAAAACAAGATGCTGCTGCTGTGAGATAAGAATAAAAATGAAACACACAAATTTTTTGGTGGGAGGATATTGTTATAATTTGGTTTTCTCAATTTGGTTCACCATTCCAGAAGCTGCTTTAACGAAACCAAACAATGATTTCCAGGTGTATCTCCAGTCCATTTGTTTTGTTCTGCACTCCTCTAGAATGGAGTAAAAGGAAGTCCAGATACTCCTGGATGTCCCTTGTGCTCTTGACCCTTTTCAAGGAGCTGCAGGTATAGATTTAGGATTGAGACCAATTTGGAAGCTCTTGCAAATGATCTGTGTGTATAATTAAGCTCCCTGAAGCAGCTGTCTTGATCTTGATCATGATTTAGAAACCGTAGTCAAGTAGCTGAGGGGCACAAGTTTATAAGGAATCCAGACAAACAAAGGATATGCTGGACAGGAAGATGGATGTTCTCAAAAGTCACTTCTGGATGGAGTTTGTTTATTACATGCAGAACAGGCAAATAATTTGGGAGTACCATTCAACCCAGACTTGCTGTTGGGGGGGGCATGTTTTAATAGTTACTAAGAGTGCCTTCTATCATTCACATCTGGATGTATTATGAAAAAAAAATGTTGGATTCAGCCTCCTATATGAACTTGTGTGCATTGCATTCCTCCTGTCCTTTCTGGCCTGTTCTTTGTCCTGACTGCAGGACTTTAGTTATTTCTTTAAGCTTGTAGAATGGTTTGTCAGAGAAGGTTTGGAAAGAGCTGTCCTCACCAGCTTTTAGAAAAGTTTGCAAAGCAGTTCCTTTTCAGTGGACCTTTGGTTGAATGTACTGAACTACATACCTGTTTTAGGAGTTTGCTTTCTGGTTTGTTTAACTATAATGATTTTTGTTGTTTTAAACGGTTTTAGCATTTATACTGTTTTTATTTGGTTGTTTTGAGGAAAGGCAGGATAAAAATAGTTCAGATGAATAAAGTATTATTACTGTTATCTTTTTCATTAACAGGAAAAATAGAAGTTTCTTTCCCTATTTCATGGTTCTCTTTCTGTGTAAATTCACCAACTAATTGGCTGCTTTCCCATTCTTTCCCCCTTTTCTGAGGAATATATAGTAACAGATTAATTGTGTGTTTGGATAGGATTTTTTAAACCCCATCAAATAACGAAATGGCAAGGCAGGTGCATTTTATAAAATTTACATAATGCAATTGTACAGATTTTTTAAATAGATGAATTGTTTGATTAACTCGTTAAAGAATTGTGCCTAAATCAATTAGTTCACAGGGTTGATTAAAGAATATGCGGCCTAATAGGAAGGAACTGTTGGATGTTGAGTTTGGGTCTGTTTTTGTTTTTCCAGTTTGGGATTTTCACAATTTCACTTCAGAGCTCTTCACAAAGTTCTTTGTCCTTGGAGGATCAAGGACAGAATTGAAACAGAGGCTCTAGATTTGGTTAATTTAGCCCCACGTATATGGCGTGAAATATAACAATCCCAAGAAAAAAGACCTTTCAGAGATTCTGTAGACTGAACTCTTGGCACAATGTGGGGTCAAGTTGTAAATTGTTCAGCAGGGTTTGTTTAGCGTCTCCTTGATGGATCAGCAGCCACTGCTGTTTAAAGCAGAGCTCCTATTTGCTCAGATGGTTCTGGAAAAAAAGAGAGAGCCGAGTCGTATTCGTACATAGGGAAAGGTACAGCTGTTTGAGCTCCTCCATGTAGTCAGAGAAAGAGGGGACGGTGCATGCGCCACTTACCCCGGGAGCGTCAAGTGAACCTGAAAGACTCTCCACATCTGGCAGCAGCTTGCCTTTGTTTGTTTTAGGCTTTCCACACACAGACGACCACCCTGGTTGTGACAGCAAAGATGTACAGGGCTTCTTCACGCATGGCTGGCAGGATGTGCTGAGTCTGTGTGCCAGCCGTTTCTTCTTCTGGGATGGAGGGGGGTTGGGTGGAGAGCATGAAGCTCAGAGCTTTTGCTCACATTCGCCTGTTGAAATGAACATTCACAGCAACAAGTTCTTTTCTAAGACAAAGTTGCCAACCTTCTGTTGGTGTCTCTGGGGGCTTTCAGAAGGTCAGTCCACAGTGTTGTTCCTGGAGATATGACGACAAGTGGGCATTTTGCCGCATATGCTGCAGAAGCAGACCTAATTCGATTATGACACAAGTGTTCAAGAAATTCAAAAAAAAATTATTGTTCATTTTTTTCTTATTTTTTAGAATTTTATTTAAAAGGAAAAATAGAAATAACAATAGAAAGTGCATAGAATCTTGTACAAAATACAGAATACTAAATTTTAGCAACAACAGAAAAGAATATTTAGGATATGCGGTAATAGATTAAAACTACAAAAGAAAATATAAACAAAATATATAACAGCTAAATTTCATAATATTACTCCTCTCCCTCGATTGGTCTGTTATACAGGGGAAAAATTATAATACTTCTAGGCAGAATATCTAATATATTTTTCATTCTTAACTTATTTATGAATTGTTTTTGTTAATAGCATTATGCAAGTCCAAACCATCAACCATCTCTTCTATTCAGTTAAATGAATAGAATTCAACCTTTCTTAAAAGTATTTAAATGTAGCTTAAATGTAGAATTTAAGCTTTCTTAAAGGCATTTAAATGTAGCTTCCATTGAGTGCTGCTATTTTAAAAAAATGGGTCAATTTCTACACCGATAGTAAATTAACATACATTTGATATTAAATACAGTAAGTCACAAACAAATTGGAGAACTTTTCAGTCGACCTGGACACACTATTGCTGATTACCAGATTTCAACAAAAGAATTTTAAAAGGGTAAAGTTCCTGAATTAGATTTCATCTGCAGATTTGATGCTACACAATCTCAGCTGTTTCTCAGGATTCCTCTCTTTATGTTTCATTAGCATAGCCAGTATGATTGCACTGTTATCCATTACTGCTGTGAATTATCAGGGGGCTCGTCTTGCATGTATTTGAACGTAGAGGTGTCACAGTCTGTAGCTTGTACCTCTTGCATTTCATTGCCTTTTGACTCCACCGTGTACATTTTTTCTCTGTGCCAATGTATGCGTATATGTGTGATGTTCTGCCAAATGAGCATACCCAGGATGCATTTGAGGAAGTAGGCTGTAGTATACAAAAGCCTGTGTCATAATAAAGCTGTCTTTAAAGTTCCACAAGAATCCTATTTTTCATTTACTCCTTTAGTGAGATAGCTAGACAGTGCACCAAGACAGTGCAGGCATACCCTTTTCTCTAGGTCAATGTGGTGACTTCCTCAGTCTGGAAACACTTTCTTCCATGTCATTATTTTCCATTCTGGATCTTCATTGGAACACAGACTTTTTCTGCTCAGATGCGGCAGGAAGCAAGACAAAACTAATAGCTCAGGTTATTGGAATGCTCATTGTATGCAGGGCTCATTTCGAGGGGGAACATGCTGGAATGCAATTCCGACAGTTCCCCAAAGAGGTCACATGTCAGATGGCCCTGTGCACCTGACTCTCGGCCATTTTAGGACTGTTTTGTCCTGGATTGGGGCCAAAACGGCCTGGATTGGGCCTCTGACGGGTGGTGGATCACCCTCCTGTTCAACAGCAGGCTGATCCTGACCATTTGGGGCCCCTTTTCAGCCATTTTCAGCCCCTTTTTGCCATTTTGGGCCCAATTTTGACCCTGAATGGCCAGGATTGGGTCCAAAACTCCAGGATAGGTGATGTCAGGGTGTGTGGCATATGCAAATCAAGTATGCCAATGACACACTTCCGGTGATGTCAAGGGGTGTGGCATATGCTAATGAGTTATGCTAATGAGTTCCTCCAGCTCTTTTTCTACGAAATGACCCCTGATTGTATGTATGTATCTTTCTGCTTTTACTGCATTGTTTTCTACCTTCAGGATCCACTCTTTATATCATTTATAGTCTGTCATGCCTTCGAAGGTTTTTTTTTTTGCACATTATTTTCTAATTTTGTAAAACCCATCCTACTGCATTGATTATTGAATATCTTAAGCTGCCTCTGAGTTTTTAAATATATCTTTTTCACATCTCAGTAAGAAAGGTGGGCTGTTAATGAAGTAAATAAATATATTAGTTGGTAGCCTTTTAAACATATGTCTACTCAGAGTTTAATGAAATCATTCCAGATGTTTAACAGATAGGTCCAAAGTTTGTAGAGATACAGCAGAACCATGCTACTTAAAACAAATCTCAAACCTTGACAATATGTATCAATAGCTTTGAACAACTACAATATAAAATGCTGCTTAAACCATTGTGTAGTCCAGTCCACAGGATTGATTGAAGCTGGTAGTTTGGGAATGGTGTTCAATCTCCACCATAAATGCTGTTGGTCGTTGTGGATTTTCTGGGCTGTATAGCCATGGTCTTGGCATTGTAGTTCCTGACGTTTCTCACTCTGTCACTGTGACACTGAGAGATCTCTGTCTTTTGGTGCTACACCTCTGAAGATGCCAGCCACAGCTGCTGCCGAAATGTCAGGAACTACAATGCCAAGACCACGGCTATACATCCCGGAAAATCCACAGCAACCATCATTCTCCAGCTGTGAAAGCCTTTGACAATATATAAATGCTGTCCCTTTAGCAAGTCCCTGTTTCCCAGCCTCAGTCTGCTATCTGTAAAATGTGACTCACAGTCGCAAGTTGTTTTTTTTCCCAATAATCTCTAAATATAAAGACAAGTGTCCTGACTCATCAACACCCAAACCCCTGTACCTAGAAACATGAAATTTGGGGAGAACATTCCTTTCATGATGCAAACACCCACTAAGAAGGGATTTTAAGAAATTCGCCCCTAAGGGGGTAAGAAGGGGTCAAATTTGTTTTCCCAAAGGGATACAGCTTCCTCATATAGCTGGCAGGCTCCTGCCTGCTTGCACCCCCATCCACTGCCAGTTCAGTCACCCTTCCCTGATTGGGCCAGACTTTCAAGGTCATTTGCATATGCAGGCTGATTGGGGCTCACAACATTCCACACTTCATCTCCTCTCCCCCCAAGACAGTTGGAACACAGAGGTCAGTTGCTTTATTCAAACACCTTTGTGAAGCTTGAGTACTATGCGATTATACTACAAAACCAACTAAAAAACCAACAACAACCGCACAAACCAAAAAAGTTACATACCCATAAGTATTATAACTGGTTTTAAAGTAGTTAAATGCCATAGCGAAGCACAAGTATCAAGCTAGTAGAATATAAAACAGCTTGAAAATGTCTCTAGGCTGAGGAGCTTGACAGCAACTACTGCAGTGTGTAGATGCACTATTTAATATGATCATTTGAGAGCAAGTAATGGGCTAGAGAGACAGTGTTATGAAGAAGCTTACTTGGGCATTTGGCTCTTGTTTACTGGTTGTTATGCTTAGACTAACAGCATTGGCTTCTTGCAGTGCCATCCTATGCAGAGTAACACTCTTCTAAGCCCTTTGACTTTAGTGGACTTACTTGGCTTACGATGGAATAGTTCATTGCTTTTATGTGCAGTGCAGTTAAAGTCACGGGTATCAGTAGACTGACCTGAGAATCATTCTTCCTGTCATTCAGCTATGCTTCCTTCCTTCATGGCGTTCCCCTGCCCGTTTATCCCCCATCCCTTTGAATATTCATTTTTAACCATTTCCCCTTTCAGGCTTTATACCCAGTCTTTCATCCTTGACAGTGAGCGGGTTTTCTGGTGCAATTATATCCAGATTGTAAATATCTGTTACTGAATTCTGAGTGATGAGAGAAGTCCACAGAATGTGTGAAACAAAAATGTTCAGGAGGGCAATATAAAGGAAAGAGGACTATAGTATATTGGAATAGTTCAGGTGGGTGCTTTTATAAAGTGGGTTTGATTGTAGTCTATTGCATTTAGCAATGTCTCTATTATCTGGGTTTTGCTGCCTAGCTGTCCTTTACTTTTGGAGTTCATTTTCTGCATTATATATAGTATGTCAGGTATTAACATGGGGCTTTTTTCATCTGCCTTGTCTGATAATTTTGTAACCCTAGAGCCAGTTTGGTGTAGTGGTTAAGAGCGCGGGACTCTAATCTGGAGAGCCAGGTTTGACTCCCCCACTTCTCCTCTTGAAGCCAGCTGGGTGACCTTGGGCTAGTCACAGCTCTCTGGAGCTCTCTCATCCCCACCCACCTCACAGGGTGTTTTGTTGAGGGGATAATAATGACATACTTTGTAAACCGCTCTGAGTGGGCATTAAGTTGTCCTAAAGGGCCGTATATAAATCGAATGTTGTTGTTGTTGTTTGTTTGTTTATTTAATTTATTTTATTTTATCGTATTTGTATTCCACCCTCCCCGCAAGCAGGCTCAGGGTAGATAACAGCAATTAAAACATTTAAAACATTCCATATAAAACATTTAAAAGCATCGTACAAAACTATAAACAAATAGCAGCACTCTTGTTATTGTTGTTGTTGTTACATTGATCATTGAATGTCTCATGCTGTCTGACTGCATTGTTTTTTAATCTTGTGATCTGTCTTGCCTCTCGGTGTGTAAGGTAAACTATAAATGAAATCAATAAATAAGTAACTGCAAAAGGTGTTGTAAAAACATTGCCTGTCCAAAGATAATTGTCTGATTGTCCAATGAAGAAGACCAAAAACTGTTGAAAGAAAAGTACATTACAGTAGCTGGATATATTATAATCTTAGGTGACTTTTCCCCTCACTTGATGGCCTTTCCACAAGCAACAACTCTTGAATGCTAAATTTACAGTTATTAGTGTAATTAGATCTCCCTCTTGTGGATATAATAGAAATAGCTGCCTGTTAATTCTATGACGAGGACATCTAAATTCTTCTATCCATTGTGTGCTTCCAGAAGAACTCGGAAGGAAGATGATGTTTGGCATATATGTAGTTTTCTACAGATATCAGTGAGAAAAAAATTGAAAGGCCAGAATGACTAGATACCAAGAAGAAAATAGATCCTTCCAATTTCACAATTTCACAATACTTTCTGTTACCCCCACCGAAATGACAGCGCAGATGGGTTTCATTTTAAGAGGATATTAGTTTGGGATTTTCCAAATCTCTCTCTCTCTCTCTCTCAAAATTATTCTCCTAAGGAAGGAAGGAAATAAGCAATAAGCATAGCATAATTATGTTGCTGCATTTTAAAATAAAAAGAAGTCCTTGCTGCCCAAGCTTTATCTAATATTCCAGTTAAATTCCAAAATTTTATTAAAACTAATAATAACACAATTACTAAACTGAATAGTAAACTTCCTAGGACTCTGCAGGCATGTAGAAAAAATATCACTTCAATTTTTTTTTAAAAAATGACAAATGATGTGAAATAGGCTAATGAAGACTACGTTCCTTGGAGGCACAGAATACTTGCAGTAGAGTTTGCACAAAACATCGTACAAGAGCTAATCAGATCAAGCACTGATTTTTCATTTCCTATCAGTGCTGCTGGATACAAAAATCTTTGATGCAGTCCAACTTGAAAGTGCAATATGAATTGATCAAATAAAGTAATTATCAGGGTAACTTATATTATGCCTAGTGCGAGCAGAAATACAAATCAGGAAATGATCAACTTGACAAATTTGGTCAAATTTCATGAACCACGAACTTTCACGAAACTGCCCCTGGTTCGTGAACCGGTTCGTTTGGTTCATGAAAACATCACATCTGGGTCAGAAAATCATCACTTCCAGGTCAGCTGAAGGTCACTTCTGGGCCTGCAGAAGGTCATTTCCGGGCCAGCAGAAAGTCTGCAGGAAGTCCATCCCCTGTTGCCTAGGAAACTGATTGATTGGCACCAGGCTGTCTGCAGTCACGAACCAAATGAACCAGCCTAAAGTTCATGGTGGTTCGTCAGAAATGGGATCTGACGAACCACAGTTCACGAACCACGAACCAGCCTGATTCATGCTTAATTTTGGTTCGTATTTCAGTTTGTGCCCATCTCTACTTAGCACAAGGGCTACGTGTAGCAGCTTTCTTTTGTTTCTGCATGAGCAGGAGCTCTTGTACATGGCAAGCAGAAACATTCCATGGGATTCAACTTGTTTGATGCCATAGAGTCCTCCCTCCAAAACCGCCATTTTCTCTATGGGAATTCATCTCTATAGTCCAGAGATCAGTTGTAATTCTGAAAGAATTTCCATTCTCACCAGGAGGCTGGAAAACCTATTGGAAATGTGCCATCAGCACAGGCAATAGCAAAGGTTTCCACAATATGCTGGGTGTGTTTTTAAAAGCAATGTCTTTTAGCAAAGGTGCTGGTTTTGACAGCTGAAGCCCTAAATACACTTGGTTCAGAGAACCTGAAGGATGGTCTCCACCTCTACTTACCTGCTTCTGTTCTAAGATCCATGCACAGTGCTTGTCTGTATGAACTGGCTTTAGCTCAGGTCAGCTTGTCTGGAACCTATGAGAGAATTTTTCAGCCGCCACCCCAAACTATATATATTCAATCATTAGATAAATGACTATGTAATTTTTAAGTTGAGTAGAGTTATAGCTTGTTACCAATGCAAATTTTCTTCCTTACAAAATCTAATTTAATGGCAGAGCAGTCATGTGTTCGTGAGGTAATCTTAGGCCTCTGGGGCCTGTCTTTAATGGATGGAGCTAAACTCTCCTCATAATTAGAGATCGGATGAACCAGAAAAAAAATGAACCACGTGGTTTGTGGTTCGTCAAATTTCACCAACCATGAACTTTCATGAACCTGCCCCTGGTTTGCGAACCAGTTCATTTGGTTCATGAAAACATCACATCCAGTTCAGAAAATCATCACTTCCAGGTCAGCAGAAGGTCTGCAGAAAGTCCATCCCCTGTTGCCTAGGAAACTGATTGATCAGCATCAGGCTGTCTGCAGTGACGAATCAAAAAACGAACCAAACGAACCAGCCTAAAGTTCATGGTGGTTTGTCAGAAATGGGATCTGACGAACTGCTGGTTCGCAAACCATGAACCAGCCTAGTTCATCATGAATTTTGGTTCGTATTTTGGTTCATGCCCATCTCTACTCATAATTCCAAAATATTTTTAACTAGCTAAATGCTCATCACAAAGATGGGGCGAGGGAAAGGGATATTGCTGAAACTCTTGGGGTGCTCTGTTCCCAAAGGCTGACTTGAGGACAATACCTCCCCCCATCTAAATATTCCCCAAATGACAGCCAAAAAGTTGAAAGAATGTATCATAACCACTTTTCCTGATAGTAGAGTAGGTTGTCCAATTATTAACTCTATTCAGTGCTCTCTCTCTCTCTCTCTCTCTCTCTCTCTCTGTGTGTGTGTGTGTGTGTGTGGACATCTGCTTAGTGGACATCTGCAAGGAGAGGGGAGATTTGGTGGAAATTGGTGCAACTTTATATATAAATACTGGCATTTTAAAAAAACAAAAAAGCACTGACTATATTTATGGAAGAAGCCACAAATGAGAATATTCAGGCTTGTTACATCCCAACAGATATATTGAAGTGAAAGCTTTTGCAGACTGGAAACCACTTTGTCAGATGCAGCACTTGATAAAATAGGGCCACCACAAAAGTTTTGCTGCAATAAATCTGTGAAGTTTTTAAGGGGCACAAGGCTCCGTTTTATAAATGTTCATTTCATCCACAGGGTGGCAGTATATCATTGTGCTTTAACTAGGATTTTTCTTCTTTTTGATTTGTCAGCTTCACTAGCCTATTTTGTAGAATGGTCTGGAAACAGAAGGCAGTGGTTAGTCTTGGACAATGTAACTTAACTACACTTTGTTTACAGGAGGAAACAATATGATGTATGCAATCCAGGCTCTAGTCATACACTTAGTCCCCAGCACAGCGCAAAAGGAAAACCCACTTTCTGGTGTCACTGTCTCACAGCTTTATACCTTAAACAAGTTCAGTACGAGAACCCAGGCCTATAGAGTTTGCTCCCTTCTCTGTTTGGGATTGGTATATCCAAAATCTAGCCCAGCATATCACGATTACTTAACGGTTCCTAAATATCGATGATCCTTTATGTCGGCTCGTTGTAATGCAATCTCAATGGCAGAACTATCTGGCTGCTTTGGAATGATCCCATTAGCTGATAGACTTTGCAGCTGTGACACAGGGAGTCTTGACAGCTCCATTGTTTATTGGATTTTCCAGAATTCCATAGGTTTAGGACTATGTTTGTTTCTCCCTTTGTAAAGGATCTGGCCTGTGTCCCATCCCACCATAATCTACAGATCCTTTTTGCTGGAAGAGTTCATAATGTTACTCTGGCAGTAGCCAAATTCTTCTCCTGTGTAATTAAATCTAATAGATAACCAGATCTGGATAACTCGGTATTCCAGCCATTTTATCTTTTGTTATTATTATCATTACTTGCTGTTATCATTATAATTGCTTTCTGTTCTTCTGTATTCCTGATGCTCAAGTCTGTAGTCATAAGAGCAGAGAATAAAAGAAAGAAGTGCATTTTCTTTTCTATTTTCCCAACCTTGATGCTAAAAAATACTAAAACATAAGGGATACAAATAAAAGTTCCTGATTTAAATGAATAGCATTTGACCATCTCACAGCATGGAATGAGACTTCCAGCCACTGGATCCATTTATTCCAATGGGGTCCCAGAGTTCCATGGCAAAATGGGCATCAAAGGGAAAGGGAAAGGACAGGCCTATGTAAAAAAAGCTCCTTTCCCTGAGGCCGGCCACAGATTGTTTTTCAACGGCTATTCTTCATGCAGACCAGTATTTACAAGTACTCTCTCACAAAGAGGGAAAGAATTTTTCTAGGAGTATCTTCTTTATAACAAGGCACCAACCACTAAGGGTGCCCTTCTTGTATTCCCCCTTAATTCCCAAGCAATTCTTGGATCTCACTGAAAGAAATGGATGCAGAGGCTGGAATTCTTCGTTCGATGCTAGAAGACTGTGAAACCAGAAAGTGACATGGTGGCAACCAAATAATAACATAATAAACATTTGATTTATATACCGCCCTTCAGGATGACTTAACACCCACTCAGAGCAGTTTACGACTCGTCCCTAATTCAGCTCCACATAACTAGTATGTATTTATGTGTGAGGCTATCTCAGAAAAGCATGGTTTTATCAACCAGAACGTAATCCAGGAGTAGTGCTTAATTTCTAAGGCTGTAATCCTATGTTTTTATCTGGCAGCAAACCTAGGGCAAATCCACACATCCCAGCTCGTCCCGGCACGTCCTGGCATCATGGTAAACATTCACTAAACTTCTGGAAGTATAGCGTCTTTCTAGCACGATTTCTGACTCATTGCACGATGAATCGGAAATCGCGCTAGAAAGACACTATACTTCCGGAAGTTTAGCAAATGTTTACCGTGATGCTGGGACGTGTGGATTCATCCTTAGAGTTTCCAGGCCTGCCCCTAGCAAGTAGAAAGAGACCAGCAGGGGCAGGGGAAGATGCAGGGACACGAGAGGGCACAAGAAGTGATGGCATGACTTCACTTCCAGGGAAAACCTCGGAGAAAATCACCATCGGGCCAACAATGTGATATCACTTTGTGAGTGGCAAGCTATAGCCCATGATACAAAGGCTGCTCATGATATGAAAAGACATGAGCCTCGCAATCTGATATATTTCATATCACAGGAGCTCAACACCTCACCTCTTTCATTCCCATTTGGTGAGAAACCCTGGTGCAACCCTATCCAGATAGCAGGAGCCATTTTTCACCTCTAGAGCAGGGGTGGGCAATTGTTTTGGCTCGGGGGCCACTTTGTGGGAGCGGAGGTTAGCGGAGGGCCGCACCTTTTAAAATGATTGCATTCATTAGTTAACTTTGCATTTCAGAAAAGGTATAAATTGTATCATAAACTTCAATAAATATAAATTAAATAAAATAGTGGTAGTTTTATTCAATTTATTTATTGTGCTAATTTCATATCATCTATATCTCGGTTCAAGGCGGATTTTTCTCACTGTCTTGGCGGGCCACAAAAAAAACTCTGTAGTGGGCCGCATGTGGCCCGTGGGCCGCAATTTGCCCACCCTTGCTCTAGAGAGTTTTTTATTTCTTCCTGGGAGAAGACTTACTTAAAATTCGGTAACACATCACCAGTCTTTAGAGATATTTGGTGAACTATAGTTTTTTGGGGCACCTGAATAAGCAGCTGCCCCTCTTGTCCTGGAATGGAACGTTGAATTATTGTTTTATTGGCAGGAACCAAACCAAGCAATTGTATCCCTTGTCTCCAGCCAGAATGCTGATCAAAACTCATCAAAGTCCTTACCACTCCCAGGAAACGAATATCAAAGTCTTTAGTGCCTAGGACCATTCATCTCCGAGGTCCTTTCAAGCCTATAAATATGTGAGCTCTGACCCCATCAGTGTGTGCACACTCATTTGGATCCAACTGTGTTACCTTCAGATCCTGCTCTGAGCCCCTCCTCAAGAAAGCCCGCTGTTGCCACCTTCTCTTACTAAGCTTGCTCCTTGCTTTGCAAATTTCCCCCTACTTTTGCAAGGAGGCCCCATGCAGGTAACAACTTCCATAGAAAACCTAAAGAGATATCATGTCTCTCTAGGAATCACTGTAAACTCTATAGGTTTGATGTCACTTCCAGGTTTCCCTTGGAAGTGATGTCAGCCCATCAGCTCGACATCATTTTTTGTTGTTGTTTATTAGACTTGGTTTCTGGTGAGGGTTTCTGCTTCTCCAGGTCAAGTTCCTGGGCTGGGCTAAAAAGCCAAAGTTATATCTGACTGTCAGGATGGGACAAACAGACTTTCAAACCACAAAGATTAAAACACTACTTGGGGCTGCTCAGCCAGAGCAGGCGAACTGAATTTTGGTGGGAAATCTGCCTCACGGTGGCGGAGTGAAGAGGGGAGGTCCCTCATAAATCCATCTAGCCCCTGAAAGTAAATGAGCTGCAGCATTTGGCACCAGCTGGAGTCTCCGGGTTGATGTTGAGGGGTGACCTTTGTAGAGTAAATTACAGTAGTCTAGTCTCGATGTTACCGTGGCATGAATCCAAGTGGCTAGATCAGCCGTGTCAAGGTAAGGGGCCATCTTCCAGACTAGTTTAAGTTGGGAGTAGGCCTTTTGCTGCTGCATTTCCTTGCTTCTCTAGCAGCACTGCTGGATCTAATAAAACCCTCTGCTTTTCATTGAACCAACCAGGGTCAACTGGTTCCCATCAAAAATTGGACGCGCAATGTCCATCACGATCCCTGCTTTTCCAACCAGCATCACTTCTATCTTGTCAACATTTCAATTTGTTTGCTTTCAGCCAGTAGACAACAGCTGTCAAGCAGCAACTCAGTACCTCTATAGCATTACCGGGGGATTTGGATAGCAAGATAAGAGAGCTGGGTATCATATGAATATTGATGACATCTAATTCCCTAGCTATGAATGATTTCTCCTAAAGGCTTTACGTAGAGGTTGAATAACTTGGGGGATAAGATTGTACCTTGGGGAATCTTGCAAGATAATTCCCATACTGATGATAGCTGGTCTCCAACAGCAACCCTTTGAGTTTGTCCCATGAGGATCGATTTAAACCAGTCCAAGGCACATCCCTTGATACCTTCTTCAGCCTTCAAATGCCTCTTCAGGATAGCATAATCTATTTTATCAAAGGCAGCAGAAAAATCCAGGAGGAATGACAATGAAGCATGGCCTTTGTCTTCATTTAGGCAGAGGTCATCAACTAAAACTACCAGAGCTGTTTCTGTCCCATAGCTTGGCCTAAAATGAGACTGAAAAGTGTCCAAATCACCAGAGCGGTCCAAGAAGGCTTGGAGATGGTAACCTACTGCTCTCTCAACTACTTTGCCCAGAAAGGGCAGAACAGAGACTGGGCAATAATTGGCAAATTGATCATTTTTGTCAAAGGATCTGACAAAGAGAGCTGTGGTTCTCGAAAGCCTATGCTACAACAAAGTTGGTTAGTCTTAAAGGTGCTACTGGACTCTTTACTATTGATTAAGAAGTAGGGCACAGGGCAGAACAAGTGTTTAAACTTATGTTTTATGAACTGTGCCAGAATACTATTTCATGGTGTTTCCAGACTGTTCAAACTGCAATGATTGGAAGTTCTCTTTCTGTAGTTCTAGCCCAGGCTTTTAGTTACCATTGATCTGTGATCAGAGCCAGTCGCAACCATAAATAGGATTTAGCTTGATAATTCACCCGTATATAGGGTGAAGATAATTCATCTTATCTCCCAAATTCCAGTTTTTAAGTTCTCTCTCTGAATTAATGTCAACATGTTGAATCTTTTGTTCCCCTCAAGAGACTCTGCACCTGTCTTAGAAGTCAGGCACGGATGGTCAAGGGGCGGGTGTTTGGAATGAAAGGTCATTTATAAATAAAGTCCTCTGGGTTCCTTCCAGTCCCCTTGAAAGAAGTCTGCTTGGCATGTGCTTCATGAGTCCTCCAAAGAGTTAGGTTACCTACAAGTCTGACTTCTTCCTTCCAAGGACACTTCTCGGTTTCCAACTTGGAAGATGAACTTCTGTTTCTTTACACCCATGAGGAACAAAGATGGGGTGGCATGAGAAGTACGGCACATCAATATAATATGGAGAAAACCATTTGTGCCTGATTTGTTCTTTAGGCTAAACCAAAATAAATGACAGCATTTGATTTTGTTTTAAATTCAATGTGTATGATGGAATCTCTGGTTTAGTAAGAATTTAGGAAAGTGATTGCAACGTATTTTTACATTCCTAGCTTACTCTGATATGGACTTGTGATGTCATCGTGCTATCAACTCTGATTGACGATGTAGTGCATCCTATCTTTGCACTGTTTAATCTCAGATTGGCTGGATCATGTAAGCAGCATGAAGGAGAACTAGAACCTTAAAAAAATGTGTTAAAGCAGCTGCCAAGAGGGACAGCAAACAGGAATTGCTCCCTCAGTCGGAATGAAAGGCAGACACAGTATTTGGGTTCTAAAATGGGCTGCTTTATTAAAATTACAACAAATAAATATAAACTACGGCAAGGGCCTAACTAGCGGTACAGGTCAGGCCCTGGGGTCACTGCTGGACCCCGCCCTGACCTGTCTGGGCGAGCACCCGCTGCCCCGGGTGTGAGCCATCCACCAAATGGCTGGGACCTGGCCTGGCCAGGCGGAGTGGTTCACCCCTGTAAAGCTCCCCCATCCGGCCTTACGGCAGCAGGGGGAGACTGGCTTGTCCAGGGGTTCCCCACCCAGGGCGTCTGACCTTGCAGCTGGGCCGTACGGCAGCCAGCCGCTCCTGAAAGACCCCAATTCCCCACCAATGGGGAGGTGCCAAGGGTGCTCACCGGCCCACTACAGATTTTCCCTAACTAAAATCCTGCCACCAGGGAATTACCTCAGTCCCACCATGCCAATTACCTTCCTCTTCTCACAGTGCAAGGTAGGCAAAAAAACTCCATTCCCAAGTGCCAATCAGGGACAAGGAGAGAAAAATTCCTACCTGGCCCAAAAGGCGACCGGCTAATCCTGCACTGCAATAGGGTGAGGTGGGTGGGCCGAGCATGAGGCACAACTGAAGGCAATGGGGCGGAGAAGCCAGCTAAGGCTACAGGCTCCGCCCCCAATGCTAAGCCCTGGATGCCAGGGTGTGCCTTCTGCTTTCCTCCTTCCAAGGAAGCAAAGAACGGCCACCAGCCTGAGTGGCCATTGCCACTGGCCGGGATGGCCGAATAAAATTGTGAGAAAAAGTTAATGCATTGGAAGGCCTTATTTTAAGAACATTTGAGCCTTAGAGAACATTTTGGGCCCTTCTTTACACATTTTTGGGCCTTTGGACACAGAAAGTGTTTTCTCATGGAACTTTGGCTTAATCTTGCACTTAACATTACACTCTACCCTATCTTGAACATTTAAAGACAGATTTAGGACTATTGAATGAGTAAAGGTACGCAAAATTTAAGAGCTGCTACGGCCATCGCTGCAGGGGAGACTACGGGGACAAAATTCTGGGAGGTCTGGCTATACTCTGGCTACACTCTTAGCCCATAACAAGTCAACTAATTTGTTTCCATATGTTATCTGAATTGGGTCTGTGTGTAGGTGTGAGGGGGGCAGGAAGAATTATGTGCGGCAGCTCTCAGCACCTGTCTGTAGAGATAGTAAATCTAGCTGGTAGGGTTGCTGGCATGTCAGAAGAAGGGTGCTCTGCCAGAGTTAGTGTGGGTAGAATTTTAATGTTTATCTTGAAATTCATTAAAATATACCAGTTATATTTCTTTATTGTTTTCTTCAAGGCTGAGTTTCAAAAGAGAAATTTGTGAATTTTGACAAATTGAATTATGTTTGCCAAATTTTGCAAACACCTCCTTCCTGCAATCTATTAAGATACCAGAGACTCATCGGGGGACCTTTAGCGTGCAAAGTGTGTGCTCAGCCACAGGCCATTCGCCTCCCCTTGTTCATGCTAATAAACAGGGTGCATAGAATTGTTTCTCTTTATAAATGCATTTCCTTCTAACTTTAAAAAATCTTTGATTTTGTATGCCACAGACTGCAAAACCAAAGATAATAAAAATCATTTTAAAATGACCATATTGTGTTCTAAATACAGCTCATTAATGAAACAGAAACGTATGTTCCTTTGAATAATTAAAACAATATAATTTTAAAGAAATTAAAGGTAGAATTAGACATGGCAAAAAAGCAGACTTGTCATTGAGAATAGCAGCCAGTTTTGAGTTCCTCCCACTTTAATGTTTCGTTCACCTTTTCCCACGCCCACACCTTTTCTCAGTTCTTTTACATTTTAAATGGTAATTCAGGTGGTGAAACCGGCTACTGAGCGCTGCTATCTATTTTATGTTATTTTATACTATGTTGTTTTATATTGTTATTTAAACTGTTTTAATATAATTTATACAGTAAATGCTTTTTATCAATCTGTAATCTGCCCCGAGCCTGCTTATGTGGGGAGGGCAGAATATAAATTGAAAATATAAATAAATAAAATTATTCTAAATGTTCCACTACTGATTGACAAATTGTCTGCCATTGATTGTTGATGACGGGATGTGAGGCAACTTGAATTAGATATAGAAGAAGAACATGGATGAAGGAATTCGACATAGCGCTGCTATTTTTTCAATAGTGTCTCATTAATTTTTAAAGGAAAATCTTGTTTTGCCCTCTGAAGTGATCAGCTACAGGTATGAATGAACAGTTGATATTGCTAAAGGGTGGTCTCCAGGGCTGGTTTAAGCCATACTAAGAATCTATGTAAGAATCTATTTAAGAATCAAGTAAGAGGCCCAATAGCATTATCCCCCACCCATGGTAATTTACAACTATAAACTGTAGCTTAATTGTGTGTAATTTGGTAAACAAAGGAACATAGTTAAGTTGTTGCAAAAATGTGCTTTAGTTCCCTAATAATGCAAAAAAAAAAGGTCAGTTTTGAATAAACCTGCATCCCAATTGCAGCACTTTTCTTTCTGAAAGAGTGCCAGTATTCCCGTTTGGGAAGTCTATTCAGGTTGTAGATAGTGAACAAATGTTTTAAATAAAATTATATATAAGGAATTAACAGATTAAAACAGTGTTTTATAATGTAAACACTTTAGTATATATACACTTAATTGCATCACTAGAAATCCGGAAAACAAGCTAAGGCATAAACAGCTCATATTCCATTTTCAGTGAGATGAGCAGAAACTAAACAAGGGTAGTTTTGACACAACTCAGTGAGAAAACCAAACTAAAGATCATCAATAAACAATTGTATGTTCAGTGAGACAAGCAACCTAACTTACACACTAATAGCCAAGAGCCTGTAACCTGCTTAAATTTGAGAATCAGGGCCACTTGGAGACACAACGCATATTTCTGCAATCTTGGAGGACTCCTCAGGGTTGCAGAAAAATGTAATAACAGACAAAAACAACAACAAAAATTTTAAAAATCACCAAACATTGACCTGCACTCTATGCATGTGCAGTTCTCATGACCCCAGGAACAGTGTAGCTGCCAGCTGCTCCAAATAACCAGGCTAAAGTAAAACATGGTCAGGTTAAAAGGGGTGCACCACTGCCACTGGACTAGCAGGGCCAATCCCTCACCATTCTTCAGCCTGGCCACTGTGGCTGTGATCTGCCGCAAGCCTGGATGCCATGGTTGCAAGCCCAGTTGAGCCATCTCCAGCCCAGACACCATGGTTTAGAGCCACCCAGGGTTCAGGTGATGCAACTGTGAGCCCAACTGAACCACCCCGGGCTCAGCTGCTGCAAGGTGGGGAACACAAGGGTAGTGTCTTTGGAATTGGGGGAGGGAACCAAAGGAAGGGTATTTTGGAGGGAGGTGCACAGGGTAGAGCTGGCAGTCCCCCAGTGGAGGTGGGAGATACCCACTTCCAGCCTCTGCCCCTCTCACCTGGCCAGTTAGGAGAAAAAGTGGGGTAACAGATTGAGGTCTTGGTGCGGTGTGACAACATCATTTCTAGGAGTGACATCATCATGCAGGCCCCAGGAAGGCCTCTTTGCACCGAAGAGGCCTAAATGTGTGCAGCGTGAAATGCGAAAGTGCTCCTGGGGCCTGTGTGATGACATCATTCCCAGAAGTGATGTCGTCATGCCAGGCCAGGAGTACTCACAGTTCATACATGTGCAGGAATATAGAGAAGGTAAGTTTCAGCCCCCTCCCCCACCGGGAGGGTAAGGGAACCTGGCAAGCCTAGCACAGGAGAAAGAAAAGGAACAGCCAAAGGTCTTTGGAAAGGTGAAAAGGGAGAGGCAAGGATCCTTGAGAAGGAGAGGGAGAAAAAGGACAGATCTTTGGGAAGGGGTGAAGAAAGAGTAAAGGATCTTTGAGGGAGGAAGAAATAGGGAAGCGTCTTTTGAAGGGGAAAAAGAAAGGTGGGGGGAATGGGATTCACCCTCCCTGCAACTACTCTGCCCCATCCCAGTGTCACCACCACCACCCCAGACCACAGGTGTTACCAGACCCAGTGTGGATCCCCTTCCCATCGTTACTCTGACACAATCCACAACATTTTGTTGTGGGCTCCCTCTTGTAAATCACTGATAAACAAAATTTTGTTCAGTAAGACATTATAATTTCAGTGCAACCAACTGCTACCCTCATCTCTTAATGGAACCAACTCCATCAGGCTCAAGGCAGGGCACAGCATGCAGGAAACCGACCCACAGGAAAAGTGAGCAGCCTGGATTTAACAAGCTTCTTTCTTCCTGCTGCCAGCCACAGCACCACACATCACAAGAGCATGTACACACACACATACACACACACACACACACAGAGGCCCCTCTTTATTCTTTATTATTACAGCACTTAGCCAGTACGTTAACCATAAAATTTAAGTGCACATTTTACAACCATTTGAAACATGAAGCATATAAGTATATACAATTTTAAAACATAATTTCCTAATATCTATCCACACAGAGGCCCATTCCTCCCTTAGGCACTTGCACCCCACACATCAAAAGTAAATCTCTGACACCCAAAGTCACCTCAAAGTTTCCTAAGAGGAATGTCCTGGAATCGGGGGTTAAAGGTAGATGAGGGGAACAACTGCACAGCATGCTTTGGTTTCAAATAAGACAATTTCCCAGCTCTATTCTTAAAAAAAAAATTACCAAAAAGAATATATTCCACCAAACATTTCAGATCCTCCACTTAATCCAAAAGTTAATGTTACCCAATGAGGAGGTCTCCTTGTGAGTTGGGGGAATTCATGTGCAAGGATAAAGCTGCAAGAGGTGGGTAACTTAGCAAGATCTCCACCTATGTATACGAAGATTGTCCCAGCTAGAGGACTCTTGTTAATAAACAGGCAGATGATTAATCAAAAGGGGGGGGGTATTGAAAATGGCAATGGTCAGTTGCACACAAAAACACAGAGCACGTAGAACCAGGGCTCTAATCTGGAAAGCCGGGTTTGATTCCCCACTCCTCTGCTTGAAGCCAGCTGGGTGACCTTGGGCTAGTCACGGCTCTCTGGAGCTCTCTCCGCCTCACCCACCTCACAGGGTGTTTTGTTGTGGGAATAATAATGGCATATTTTGTAAACCGCTCTGAGTGGGCATTAGGTTGTTCTGAAGGGCGGTATATAAATTGAATGTTGCTGTTGTTATTAACTAACTAGAAAGCAGTAGTGAAATCTGGAGGGAGTTTGAGGGATTGGGAGATAGTTACCATCCAGAAGAGGGCATCCAGGAGAGAGAGCGCTGAGTGATCAGTGCGTCAATGCAGAAGAGCTTGGACAGAGGTCCAAGGGTGGATGCTGGATCTAAGGGCATACACACAACTACGGTGGTGGGGTTGTCCAATTATATTGTGGAACGTACCCTGGGGGAAGATTGCATCTACTGCCCTAAAAACAGTAACTTAACGGCTGTCTCTGAGGCAGGACAAAGAACTGGAAGGTTGTCTCCAGAGTGGGACAATGAACGGGTTAGCCGTCTCCAGGGTGAGACAATGAACTGGGAAGGTTTGATAAAATCCTTCTTGGGTGAAACTGGGTGAAGTTATCAATGATGTTTGAAGATCCATGATGGATAGGTGGGTAAGGCTGTCAGAGCCCTGAATTGCCTGAAGATGGGAAAGTGGATAAGGGAAGATCAGTATGTTGTATTAAGGTGATTAATTCAGGAACTCTAGAAAAACTCTACTGTCTTAGGATCTTTGCCCATCTCCGAGGTGTGGGGGCTGAAAGCTGGCCTTGCCTGACATCTCACATGCTAGTAACCTCCTGTTTCCTGACTGGGATCTGGCTTGCATATTTCTTCCTGGCTTGGGCAGTATTTTGTGTTTAAAACACATACGGAGAGGGCCTTAGGGCATAGCCATATTCATAAATCTTCTTAATATTGTGAGGGCAAATCTGACCACTAACCTTATAGCCTGGGCCAGAGTGGGGGCGAAGCCCTCCCCACTCACCATCCCATAATTTAAAAGAGAAGAGGAAAAGAGAAGAAAGTGGCACCTGAAAATGGAGAAAGAGGTAGACAAGTGGAGAGATGGGATCTGGGGAATTGATTCTGTGCAAGACAGTGTGTGTGTGAGAAGCAGGCAAGCAGAGGGGGAAAGGAAGAGTGAAATATCAAAGACTGTACAAAATCAGCCTGGAAAGGTAATTGATACTGTCATGTATGACTGTACCCATTCATCCATGGCAATGTTCATTCTGATGCTTATGCTCTAATGCCAGTTATTGTAAACATAATCCTGGTGTAACTCAATTTCCTCTTGCTAGTATTCTGATGGTTTCTCAGGCTTTCACAGGTGGCTATCTGTTGAGCTCAACTATTTATGACCTTGGACTTCCCCTCGGACTATGATATGTCTTTCTTCTTAGTGGCGCAGCCTGATAGCACAAATATGCAAAATGTTCTCACACCGAAAAAGCGGCAAGGGATTGTTTGGGAATTGGGAGGGGGAATAAAAGCAGGGTAGAAAAGAGATGTAATTTTCCCATGTTGCCATTCTTGTCAAACTTCTACTTGAGCTACTTAGATGCTTACCTTACTCCTAAGTAGACCTTTGGACCCGAATATGGAAATGATCTGATTTCTGAATAAAAGTCATTTAATCATGGACCTGTGTCTTGCTCTAATGATCCAGGGATCTGTCTGCCATATCCTGTCATCCAGAGCGTGGCAGATACCTGGCCTAACTTTTACACAAATTATTTAGTAAAAGTTAAAGAAAAACGTCCCATTTCCCCTCACAGTTCTTGCTGGATCTGCAAATGTGTGGGCAAGGGTGGCCGAAGAGAGGGGTGGGATTAGTGAGGTGATCGGCATTCTACAGTTTGCAAATGACACGCAGCCCATAGTGACGGCCACTGCAGTTGGAGGCTCATAGGGGCTGCAGGAGCCACACCACTGGCCCCAAAAGCAGAATGGGCAGTAACTTATGGACATAAACACAAGTTTACAACTCCATTAGTAATAAACGCAGACACAAAGTAGATGGCTGGGGGTAAATTAGGAAGGAAGGAAAGAAGATTTGCTAACTGCTCAGGAAAGTGAAAAGATGTGGATGCAAAGTAATTATTCCTCCCACCGGGAATGTTCTTTCATATATTTTAGGCCACAGGTGAATGCAGGAGAAACATATAAGGCAGAAGAATAGCCAAAGGGCACAGTTGCTCCCACTGAGGCCATCTGTGGCCGTGACTTCAGCTGCAGGACGGGACAGGCACCACAGATCACATTTCAGGCAGCCTCTTGACAATTCATGTGGACAGCACAGGCTCTGATGGGTGAAAGAAAGGCCGGTACGCAGTCCAGCTGTGTCCCAGCAAGAAAAAAAAAGCCCTGCCAAATTGTATCCCATCTTGAATATCAGGTTTTGAAAAGATGTTTGAACATCTGCGGGTTCGGCTCCCTATCTATTCACCTGTTGTGAACGAGGATTTAATTTTCCATCAGACAGATTGGTGTTTAAGCCTATGTAACCCAATTGCGGGAATCAAGGGTGATTGGTTTAGGACCTCCTTTCTTCAAGCACTCTGCTTTGTGTTCACACACCTTGGTATAAATACAACTGTATTTCCTAGGACAGAGATAAACAGAACTTGTAATGCTGGCTATGGAACTGCTCTCTCCTCTGAAGGCCCAGAGTTACAAGATTAATGATGGCCTATAAGCCTGGGCCTTATTCACAGTTCCCTAAGAATGCAGGACTCAGAAAATATCTGTGGTTTTCCTGTAGCCACTCTCCTGAAAGCACAGTCTTCTTGCAGAATCAGCAGTGCAACGCAGTTGAGTTCCAGGCCACCAAATTGAAGTGCAGATCTTAGGGCCAGTTTCTTCCCAGGGAATGAATTCAGCCAGCCAACTAGGAGGGCCCACATCAGAAGCGATCACCTCCAACGCAGGAAGTGAGTTCAGCGAAAAGAGACCTGGAAGGAAGGTCCTTACCAGAAGAAATGAGCTCAGCAGCAAACTCCTGAATGAGAGTCCAGTAAAACTTGCTTTCATTGTAGCTCCTGCCTGCAGCTCCTTCAATGGTGGCCTTTCCAGGAATATAACAGGTGCATGGCACAAACAGAAGGATTTTGCAAACACAAGGGCTCCCAAATGTAGAGATGGGCATGCACAGCAATACGAACTAAAAAAAGCCACGAATAGCCCAATCAGCTGTTCACGAACAAGCTGTTCATGAGGCCCCATTCTAAACGAACAGGTGGTCGTTGCAAGCCTCGTTCATTGCTGTTCGTCAAGCCAGACAGTCTGGCAACTGCAATCGATTCCCTTGGGAACCAGAAAAGGGACTGCCTGAATTCTGTCTGAACTCCTGCTGTTGCCCTGGAAACCCCAATCTAAGCCCAATTTAGCTTGATAGGCAGGTCTTCCTTTCAAGTGTGGAGCTCCAAATTTGTTACAAGGAAGCAAAGAGCAGGGGAAGTGGGCTCCCAGCCCTGGTTTTGCAGACAGTGAGGGAACGACAGTTGCTGTTGGCATTTTGAGAGAGAGAGAGGGAGAGTGCATTGGAGCTTGAATTTTCTTTGTGTGTGGTGGGATAGGGATCTACCTCTTCAAGTTCAAGGGCTGCTGCCAGGCTCTGGACCAAGCTATTATTTATTACTGGTACATTTCCTGCTGCCTGCTCAGGTAAGGTTTCTGGGATCTTGATGGCTGGAGGAGAGCCTCCTGCCCCCCACAAACAATGAAGAACGAACATATTCGTGAACAGATCATGTTCGTTAATGTTCGTTGTTCATTGTTCGTGGATGGCAATGAACAATGAATACTATGTTCAGTTTTTTTTCTGTTCATGCCCATGTCTACCCAAAAGACACCCCCACTCCTCTTTTCCCAATTCAAAATATACAGCACTCATTCTCCCTATGGTTGCCAGGTCTGAGTTGGGAAATTACTGGAATTTCAGGGGGTGGAGTCTAGAGAGGTGGGGTTTGGAGAGGGGCCCCAATGGGGTATAATGCCATAGAGTCCACCCTCCAAACCAGCCATTTTCTCCTGGCTGGCAACCCTATGCTCCACAAACCGCTACAGTTACAGTGAACAAAGTAGCTACACACACTCCTCCCGGCATGCCAATTAAATAGTTGTTTTGCTCCACCTAACAGCCTAAATTCCCAAAGCTCGATCTATACCTATTATCTACTTTCTCACAGCCGCATGGAGTCATAGTTCCATCCTTGTGTGGCATAGAGCCTCCCCCCACTGAGACCTTTGTGTTTTATACCTCAAAATCCTTGGCCTTCAGAAGTCAGAGGTGTGGACGAAATCACGGAAGGGCCTCTTGATTAAGGCAGGAATTTCCCTAGAGCAATTCAAGAAGTGGCCTGACAGCCTGAATGCCAGGAGACCATTAATCAAGGCTCTTTTGTTTGACTCTCCAGAGCTCCTCACACCTGTGTCCATAAGCAACAATCCAAGTTTTCAAGACAATAACCAGAGTTCTCAGAATCTCCCTCACAATACAGCTTCCTGGATAATTTAATCATAACCCCTGTCCATTGTCAACAAGTATGAGTCGTGCCTGCTACCCATCCTAAATCTATCATCTGCAACCAGACTCCTCTCCTGTCACAATTTTATCATCCTTTGGAACCCCCTTTTACTATAGAAAGGTCAAACTGTCCTACAACTACCCCCATTCTGGCTCTCATTCCAATTGGGTCTTGGATCCTAAAGTTTCACCAATTAGAGTGCATCCCAGATTCTACACATGGGGAGCCAGATCATGCTTTTGGGCCTAATTTCATTGCAGATCATAATTCAAGCCTTCCTTTTTTGTTGTTAGTTGGGTTCCTCTCCAGAACCTTCTTTCGGCACCACAAGCACAATATCACAGGACCCTTTCTCTTCAAGACAAGGCAGAGTATATTTTTCTCTCTCCCATTCTCCTTTTCTTCTTGAATTTAACCCTCCACATCTTTCTACTCGCTCCTCATACTTTACCTTCTCTATCTCCCATCCCTGGCCAGTCTGCCTTCCTGTCATCTGGTCCTTCTCCATTGTACCCACCCCCTCGGGACCCCTTCCTTCCTATTCAAAATTCTTCCCCTGGTAATCTCACAACTTCCTCTTTTCCATTTGGGGGCAACCCCTCACCCATCTTTTCTCTGGATTGGTTTGTTCTCAAGCAACATATGAGGAACATAATTTGGAAGTTTTGGCTAAAAGCAACACAACTACATGACTGTACAAACATGAATAGTTCTTTTTGGATCGTCACACATACATTTTCATGATATTATTGCAGTGGAACCATTCAGTATTGCCCTCTTGTACTTCTGTCTTGATTCCCCTTGTTCTGCTCAGTTCCTTGAGTAGGCTAATAAAGTTACTTTTTGGTAAAGTACCTGTCTCCCTTCTTCCTCAATGATTTATTGTGCCAAGGGATCCATGGATGACTGAGGCTAGCCCAATCTTGTCACATCTTGGAAGTTTAGGCAGGGTTGGCCTGGTTAATACCTGGATGGGAGACCACCAAGGAAGTTCAGGATTACTACTCAGTGACAGCCAATGGCAAACCACCTCTGTTTGTCTATTGCCTTGGCTGTGACTTGATGGCACTTCAACCCTTGTATAGGACTCAAATGATCTTTTTGCCACGGAACTTGTACTCTAGTTCTACACATGAGG
This sequence comes from Eublepharis macularius, assembly GCF_028583425.1. NCBI lineage: Eukaryota > Metazoa > Chordata > Lepidosauria > Squamata > Eublepharidae > Eublepharis > Eublepharis macularius. The sequence continues at coordinate 18,206,231 of NC_072793.1, read as the reverse complement.
GGGATGCTCATCAGATGACAGGCCTGCCAGAGGTTCTGCTCTGGAGAGTCAGTTTGGTGTAGTGGTTAAGAGCATGGGACTCTAATCTGGAGAGCTGGGTTTGATTCCCCACTCCTCCACTTGAAGCCAGCTGGGTGACCTTGGATCAGTCACAGCTCTCTCAGAACTCTCTCAGCCCCATCCACATCACAGGGCATTTTGTTGTGGGGATAATAATGACATACTTTGTAAACCGCTCTGAGTGGGCATTAAGTTGTCCTGAAGGGCAGTATATAAATCGAATGTTGTTGTTGTTGTTATCTGGGTAACGTTTTCACATAATTTAATGACCTGGAGTAGAATTATCTCACCTACTACACTGATGCAAAAGTCCTTGCAAGGCAAGGGAACGGAACTCCAGTACTACAAAGAAACGAAATTCCATCACCATACATACTGCTTCCTTCCAACAAGTAACATCCTAAGTTCAAGTTCAAGTTGATCATAAATTTATTGGTTTAAAGCAGTCCTCTTTAAGCTTAACACATTATTAGGTAGGGATGCTGGAACACCTGCCAGTTCGGCTCACATCCCATTCTGTAGATATGAACAGGTAGCTGATTTTTCGGTCACTGGTGTGAATGCTCTTTACCTGTTCATGTCTGTTTAGCAGGTTGCTTCACTGTATTCCTTCCTAACCACATTCTACAAATATCCTGTCCTTGCTGTGTATCTGCTCCACTCAGCTGGAAATGGCTTAAATAAACAATAAAATCAGTCACAGATCACATAAATTAGTCCTTTGCACATGCACAGTTCCTTCCTCCTCAACTCCCACCCCCAAACTTATCCATCAGGCATTCATGGCTGTTAAAGGTTAAACAAAATTGTTAATCAAGGAAGTAATTGGCAGCAGTAGAAGAAAGTGAATTAGATAAAGAAATGTGTACCAGTACTTATAAAATTATCCCGATAAAGAAGAAACAAGTGCTGAATATATATATTCCTTGGCTTTAAAATAAAGAAAGCACATGATTCAAACAGATGCACATCTCCTCTTCATGCCATCTGTCTCTTTGTTCATGCTCTTCTTTAACAGATAATTATTTTGAAGAGGATTGTTGGCACGGGCATAGTAAGGTGGTGGTACGCCAGAAAGCTTTCAATTGCATTGTGGCTCAAAAACAAACAAAAATGGGATGTGTAGATCTTTAGCAGGAGTTGCTGGTGTCTATGCCTACTGCAATAACAGGCTTGGAGACTTAGGGCAGGGTTTGGATGCAGAATATGGGAACAAGCACTGAGACTGAAATGCGGGAATAAAATACGGTTACCAGTTTGATTTGGGAAATTCATCAACATCTACTGCAGACCATCACAGCTACCTGCCTAAACAATCCTAGAAAAGCTCCTTGTTCTGCAATTAAGAAGATTGTCTTTCTTTCCTGAAGACAAGGGCCATTTCCACACGGCTTATCTTCCCTCGGAACGTCCCGGAACATCGCACAAAAAACAAGGAAGATTGCATTTTCTCACGCAAGATTTGCACGACGTCGCACAAATCTCGCGTGAGAAAACGCGATCTTCCGCGTTTTTTGCACGATGTTCCGGGTCATTCCGAGGGAAGGTAAGCCGTGTGGAAATGGCCAAGATAATGCCATTAATGGAACTATTGCACGGAACTGGAATTCATACATATGAACATAGCATATGGTTAGGGGTCTTGTAAGTGGACATTCTTACACCAATAGTGCCTTTTACAGAATCTTGAAAAAGAGTGCCTAGATTCACATAATGTAATTATGGGGCAGAGAAATATGACTGAGTAAATGAAAGAATCTTTCTTTCTTTCTTTCTTTCTTTCTTTCTTTCTTTCTTTCTTTCTTTCTTTCTTTTTGATAAGTGCATATTATAGCCAATGTACTTGAATGGAGATGCTGAAAGCATCTAGGCGACTTGCTATTGTCTTTCTTTTTGTTCTGTTTGTTTGGAGCAGAACAATATGTTTTGTTTCATTTTAGCTCGTTTTTATTGAATTTTATATCTTTCAAAGGCTAAAGCATTCATAAAACTGTGTAGCCTTTCTCAGTTTTGGGCCAAGTTTATGTAAAGGGTTTCATCAATCACTGTACATGACTTGTACAAGACCCCCTGCCAGTAAACATGGAAAAGATTAAGGTAATGTACTAACAGCTATAGGTCATTGGGGATGATAAATATCGAAATGAAAAAGAAGTACATTTAAGCTAAATGAATATAAATGATATATGTTACAGGTATCAGAGTTGCCTGCATTTATTTAGTATTTATTTATTTAAAATATTTCTGTGCTACCTCTTCAGGACCTTGCTTGATGCGGCTTACAATTGAAAGCTACAGCATATTACAAAAACAAACCATTAGATATAAGCATCATAAAAACTGTCTATAAAATGGAAGCAGACCATTAAAAAGCTGATAAAACTCCTGAGTAAAAAGACAAGCACGAGGCAGCGACTGCTGAGTAAGGGGGTGGAGTCCCCTTTTAAGGCACCAACCTCCAGTCCCAAACAGTGCTTGCATGGCCGGAGACACAGCCACTTTCTCCTTCCGGGGCAGCAAAGTTGGCCTCTGGCTTCATGCCCTTGTCTGTCAGCCTGGAGGGCCGTATTCTCTTAAAAACGTCCCTTTCGCCTCCTCTAAATCCCTCTCTCCCCCACTGCTCCTTGTGGCTGTTCCCTGGTGCAGAATTTTCACTGTGCTGGGGCCTGGGCTCTCTTTTGCTTTCTTTTTTGCTCCTGTCGTGTAACTCTTCATATGTATTTCTGCCCAGACACAACACTTTCATGGTTCTTATGCTTGATTATCTTATCCATTTATGTATCCCTATATTTCCATCAATACATTTTAAACCTTGTTTTGGAAACGATCTCATTGTTTTGTGGTTACTGGTAGCCTATTAAAGGAGTTTTAAGCTTGCCTGCACACTATCCAGGTAAATATTTCTAAACAACACATTCTGCTTCCTCTAATTGGCAAGTGTGTCAGTTTTCCAAGCTAGTCAGGCCGTGGAAGTGAGAAGTGGTTTCCCCCTAACACTGAACTTAATTCTACCAAATTGGTCGCAGTTTGGAGTGAGTGCCTTGAACCCAAGTTAGAGATTTTACACATGTCTAAGGATACACATGAAAAGAAGCACATGTGGTGATACTGGTATCTTTTTGAAGTCTGTACTCAGCAATTCCAATATTTTGCATCAGGACTAGATGAAATTTTCTTTGTGGAAAGGGTCCTATTAAAAATCCCATCACACTGGAAAGCAAAATCATGGAGAATTAAACTGTTAATTTCCATTTCCATTTCTTTGACATGTTTCCCAGAGAAAATAGCTCAAAGAAATGGTTTAAAATCATTTTCAAAATCAGAAACAGCACTTCATCTTTCATTTTTTTTAAAAAAAAATCAATTTCAGTAACCCTCTGACACCAGACAGGACCATTTCCTTTTCACTCTGAAGTGTCAAAGTTTTTCATTCAGTCATTCTGTTGGCAGAATGCATAGTGAGAAAAGTAATGTGAGGTACGGGAGCTTGTGTTGTTAGTGTGTGTAAAAGAGAAAAATAAATTTGCACTCATAGCCTTGATTAAACTTTAACAACAACAACAACATTTGATTTATATACTGCCCTTCAGGACAACTTAATGCCCACTAAGAGTGGTTCACAAAGTATGTCATAATTATCCCCACAACAAAACACCCTGTAAGGTGGGTGGGGCTGAGAGAGCTCTGAGAGAGCTGTGACTGACCCAAGGTCACCCAGCTGGCTCCAAGTGGAGGAGTGGGGAATCAAACCTGGTTCTCCAGATTAGAGTCCCATGCTCTTAACCACTCTAACCACTGTGACTTTTAATATATTTTTAAAATGTTGTTAGCCACCCTGAGTCCATCTGTGGGGAGGGCGGGGGTATAAATAAAATAAATAAATAAATACACCAAACTGGCTCTCAGTGTCATTCTTGATGCTGCTTTATTTTCATATGTAGTAATTGGACCTTTATTTTTTATTGTAATTAATGCTTGATAAAGGTTGAATCAATCATTCCATCTATTTGGCCAAAGTCAGCACAAATCTGAGCATTACAGAATACAGAAAATGTCAACCAGAATTCCATTGTACAAAAATATAACTTTTAAAAAGAAAATGGCTAAAATTCTAAAATTTAGGTTCCATGTGGATTGTGGATTTTACAGGCCGCGGTGAAAAAAATTGCACAGCAAACTAAATTGGGGGTTAGCACCCTCCAGAAATAATTTAAAAATGTCATAATCCAAATGTCCAGGGACCCTCCTAAGCAAAGGGGAAATAATTTCCAAATGTGATAATGGTTTTGTTTGTTTGTATCCATTCATTACGGCCAAATATTTTCTACTAGGATTTGCAGCCCTAGTTTGCCTTTTAAACAACAACAAAAATGCCAATGATTGAACCTAGGACCTTTTTTCATATATGTTATGGTATAGATATAATGTGTATACAAAATTTCTTATGTAGCATCATCAGAGTTTGGTAAATGAACCAGTCCCTACATTTAAAGCTGTATTCTGTAAAAATTACTGAATTATATGTCAAGGATGGACAGGAGTGGATCCAGCTCCTGAGAGCTGAACTAGACAAGACAAAATACACGAGTCTATGCAAGTGTCTACCATCGTGTCTGTTTCTACCTGCCAGTGTCTAGTCTGTCCATGGTGAGTACGTGTCCTGTAGCTCTGCTCTATGCACGTACTGGGAAAACTGTGTGGTTGTGTTGACACATGTCCATGGTCATTATCATTGAGTAATCTTTGTACACTGGCAATTTTGCTCGGCTTCCGCTTCCACTTCTGCACTTCCTTCCCATGCAGAAAGGCTATAGGGGACAGAGGACGATAAGAAGGAATGGTTTAAGCATGCACAAACCAGAGGTGCATGATGGGATACCATTCTCGTGTCTTACAGGAGCACTGAAGAAACCTGTGCCAGCACAAACATAGAATCAAGTGCTGTCTGGCCATGCTGGCGAGTGTACAGGACAGCAATGGGCAGAAACGTGTAAGTCCATTCACGTGTCATTTGAGAGTAATTTGTCTTATGTAGTTTGGCTCTGAGAAAAACCAATGAAAGTAGGTGGAATGCTGGGCCAGTGACAAAGTCTTTGGGGAGAGTGAGAGAAGAAAAAGCTTTTGGACGCTGCTGAGTGAGGCGGCAGAAAGATAGCTGGCTGGAAATTAAAGGGCACTGAGCCTAATGTCTGTCCTATGCAAATTAGTAGAAAGAGAATTATTAGGTACAGAGGAACAACAACATCTTCGGAAGGGAAATCAGCATTGCTTTGGCAAAGGGAAGTCCTGCCTCACCAACCTTTTGGAGTTCTTTAATAAAAAGAACAAGCATATAGATAATGGTGAACCAGTAGACATTGTATAATTGTACTTTCAAAAATAGTCCAGCAGGCACACAAATAAGGTTACCAATTCCAGGCTGAGAAATTCCTGGAGATATCTGGGTGGGGTTTGGGGAGGGGGAATGCTCTGTGAGGTGTAATGCCATAGAACCCACTCTTCAAAGCAGACATTTCCTGCAGTGGAGCAGATCTCTGCCACCGGGAGGTGAGTTGTAACTCTGGGAGATCTTCAGGCCCCACCTGAAGGCCCCACCTGTCCTGCATAGAAGGAATATATTTCCTCTATCTTTGCCCTGATCACTTTCAGTTTTTTTAGGTTGAGGTTTTATTTCTCTTCAGAGAAAAAATATATCTGTGCAAACATACAGAACAGGCTCACAAAGACTGGACACTGAGATGGGCTTGTTTGAAATGGATTATGACTTATGAGCTATGGAAGAAACAGAAGCAACTTGGGTCAGCCAAGTTTATATTTTTAATGTATACATTTGGCACAGCTTCTAGAATTTAGATGGTGTTTTCTTATTAGGACTGCCAGTCCTCTGGTGGGGAAAGGGCATCCCCCACTTCTAGTGTCTGCCCACCATCACCACTCATCTAGCCAGCGGGGCAGGCGGGGGAGGCCTGAAGAATGGACCCAGAAGGCAAAAAATCTCCCGGGTCAATGAGCAGCAGGGGTACTCCTACTGAGTGCAACAATGTCTCTCCCAGAAGCACAGGAGCATTCCTGCCACCTGGCACAAAATGGCACTTTTACATGCCTGCAAAAAATCCAAAAGATAAGTGCCTGTTCCCACCCCCCCCCCCACACACCCCTAGGGGGTAAGGGAACCTGAGAATCCTATTTCTCATTTTTGTTGGGTTTTGACATTGTAATAGAAATTTAGGATAAAAAACTTTAAAATGACCAAATAATCAAGGTACCTAGCTAGATCTCTCACACGTTCCTAAAGTTTGTATAGGTGGCAGGATGCTAATAATAGCATTCGCTTCCTACTAACATAACCAATATTTTAAAAATCATTTTATATGTGTATCTATTTCTTCCTCCAAGCCTGTCACTTGATGGAAACTCATTCAGTTTCAAATGGAACTGTTTGAAGACAAAGGTAACCATTTCTTTGTCTCCAGACAGTGCACGAACCTGTTGCGCCTGGTATTGCTTTAGAAGAGGCATTTCTGTCTGGCAGCTGCTCAGATGTAGAAAGCACTTAAGGCAGTTGGTTATCTGTTGTTGATCTCTTGCTTGCTGCTGACTATAAGCGTGACACATCGATTCCTGACAAATGGTTGCCTTGTTTTCGCTCCATTTGATCTGTGTTCCACCTAGTGGAAGACCACCACTCCCGCACTCCAGGGCCAGAGAAGAATGAAAGGAGGGTGGGTCCAAAAGCAACCTGGACTGTATTTTGTTCTGCCCCATCATGCCTTATGCCTGAGGCCTTGTGTGACATTTTAGCTTTTCTTTTTTATATATATTTATTTTATTGTCTAAATAATAAAGGATACAAAACAAAAAAGGAACAGAAGTACAAACTACACTAAAGGAAAATTAAAGTATCCATTACAAAGATTGTCTAGAGTACAATAACCATATACCTTTTAAATATCATTTCCTGGTTTATTACAACCATTCTTGGAAACATTTCCTATCTTTCTTTTACTATCGCGCGAGTAAATGCAATTGTCCACTTTTTTGCCAGCATGTTCCGCAACGTCCCGGCTTCAGGTAAGCCGTGTGGAATCAGCCTATATCTCCCTATCAAATCAAATATTAAAGATATAATATTGTATTTTAAAGTATTTAATAATATTCATTGTTATACTTTTCTTAACTCCAAATTAATTATATAAGACATATTATAATCTAACCACTTTAATATTAACTATATTATACTACGATACACTGATTTATGCTAATTATCAGTCAAATTAATTAATATATGTTTTAGCTTTTCTTTTAATTACCCCCTTGTAATATTTTGGCTTATCTTTTATCCACCCTGTTATGGTTTGCTTATTTTGATAACCTTTTTACACCTTCGGTCCTTTTGTTAAACCTTGTACCTTTGGTTTAGGAGCTTAAGCTCAGCTCCTCCTTACTTTACCTTAAATGTATACCTCAGGAGGGCTCTAGTCCTAATAAATCCTCCTTATACTTTTCCTCATACAGAGTTTAGGTGTTCTCTACTCCAACCAAGTAGTTACCTGAAGAACACCTCCCCTCCCCTGTTTGTGTGACAGGTTTATTGCTGCCTTCCTGACTCCCTCAAAAAGGTTTTGCTGCAATATAGGAAGGCTGGTATTAGATAACGGGTTAACAGAACTGTCAGCACATGAGGATGGTTGTGAGGTAAAAAAGGATTTTTCCTCTTTAAAAAAAGAAGAGTTTATTTATAGGTTGATGGCTACAAAGTTTTGACTCAGAGTATTGGATTTGGACTAGAGATGGGCACGAGTAGGAAAAAAAACCCGAACATGATGTTCGTTGTTTCTTGCCATCCATGAACAGGGACTCATGAACAACCACAAACATGGCCCTTTTCATGAACATGTTTGTGGTTGGCTGTTCATGGGGGCCAGCAGCCTCTCCTCCAGCCATCATCCAAGTCAAGATCCCTACTGCATCACTCCCAGAAACCCTACCTGAGCAGGCACCAGGAAAGGAACCAATCATAAATAATAGCTTGGCCCAGAGCCTGGCAGTAGCCCTGGAACTTGAAGGGGTAGATCCCTACTGCACCACTCCCAGAGACCTTACCTGAGCAGGCAGCAGGAAAGGTACAGAGTTCAGACAATCCCTGCCTAGGCTTCCAAGGGAAATGATTGCAGGTGCCAGACTGTCTGGCTTGACGAACAGCAACGAATGAGGCTTGCAACAGCCACCTGTTCGTTTAGAATGGGGCCTCGCAAACAGCTTGTTCGCGAACAGCAGATTGGCCTGTTTGTGGCTTTTTTTTGTTCGTATTGCTGTTCGTGCCCATCTCTATTTTGGACTAGATGGTTTAAACAGAGTTGTCTCTTCTTAAGGTATTTACACAGACTCAATCATGGAAAATATTTTTTTCACACAGGCCTTCACCAACCAAACAAACTTCACACAGACATAGATTCACACGGACCTTTCCACCCAGTTTGCCTGATTTAGTTAGATCAATCACTCCCTCAGATATACACAGATTTTCTCAGGCACACAAAGTTTACTTGTCTTAAACAAAATAATTTCTTTTCTTTTTCATTTTCAAATTTCTTTATTGACGTTCTTAAAAAGTTCATAACACAGAGATTGCAACACATAATTCAATTTACAAGAATATCAATGCAATATAATAATTGAACATAACAGTGTGCTAGAAGAAACTAACACTGGAGACAGAATATGTTACAAAAGCATCCGAAGAGTTTAGTTTATTAGTCATATGTAAGATCCCAACATATTTTAGAAGGAACAAAATAATTTCTTCAAACACCATACAGATACAGGCTCTCTTATAAACAGATGGTTTCTTTAAACTTGGCAGAAGAAATCCTTTTTCTCAGAAACACACAGAGGCTAACAGGCTGCACACAGTTTGCCTGCTGAGCCCATAATAACATAAACAGTTACGGCGGCACACAGATTGCCTGACAGAACTAGAATAAAGCTCCTTTCAAGGGCCGTTTCCAGACGGCCCCCCGCCTCGCGAAACGTCGCGCGTCGTCGCGCGTCGTTGCGCAGAAAACGCGAAATATCGCGTTTTCTCGCACGGGTTTTGCGCGACGTTGCGCAAAACTCGCGTGAGAAAACGCGATATTTTGCGTTTTCTGCGCAACGACGCGCGACGACGCGCGACGTTTCGCGAGGCGGGGGGCCGTCTGGAAACGGCCAAGCTTCCACACAGGGCCAAGCTACACATGACGAATGACACTTGAACGGCAAGTGGATTGAGTGGAGGGCAAGTGAACAGGGAGAAATACACTTGCTGCTCAAGTGTCATTCGTCATGTGTAGCTTGGCCCACAGTGTACCTGTGTGCCTCTCAGCACAATTTCTCAAAACTCCAGTTCACTTTGCCCCCCTACCCCCAGGATAGTACTACTTTCCAATCAGATTTCACTCAACTCATCCATACAGCCCCCATCCTTCATTCCTTAGAGGCCTGCATCTTAACTAACAGCAACAACTTTTTAAAAAAAACATTAACAAGCAGAAATAAATTAAGTGCAAAACATGATACTTTGGCCCAGGGCTGTATTAACCCATGGCTGGGCCCCTAGGCTTTCAGGAATTTTGGGCCCCCTCTGGCACGTCAATCTTTCACCCAACTACAGCTGACAGCCTGACCCTGGTACGGTAGGTACTAGACCACAGTACATAGCCCTATATCCATTTTGAGGGTCTCCTGAAGAATTCTATTCACATTTTAAAAATAGTTTTATTGTGCGAGTAGAACTGTTCAGGAAAGCACATTTTGGGGGGGATAATTGTTCAATACTATAATATTTTGAATACAATTTTTATTATTTATTAAAAATATATAATTTATGAATACTTTTTAAATATAAGAGACAATTTGTTTCACATCAATAAGGAAGCAGTTAATTATCTTATTAATAGAGGTTATATAAAAGAATCAATTGATTGTAATTTATGTGAGGGTGTGCCAAAGCAAAAAAATTGACGGGCCCCTAGTCCCTGTGGGGCCCCTAGGCCTCGGCCTAGTCAGCCTTATGAATAATACAGCCCTGACTTTGCCACTGGATCATAGTTTTGTTTAATTAGGGTTCCCAGGTCCCCTTACCCTCTGAGTAGGAGGTAGGAGACCTGGAACTCACCTTAGAGATGTCCTCGCAAGCATGCTTTGCATGCGCACTGCTGATGCTATACAATGACATCACTTCCAGGAAGTCACATCATCGCACAGGCCACATGCCACCCCCTGGAGCCCTTGCACGCTCCCAGGCCCTGGAGTGCTCCTGCGCTCTGCAGCGGGCCAAATCAGGCTCATTTTGTGCCAAATTGGGCCTCTTTGGGACTGAAATCAGCCTGCTGCAGAGCACAAAAGTGCTGCAGGGGAGGTGCAATGGGCCCTGGAGTGCTCCTGTGCTCCACAGTGGGCCGATTTAGGCCCATTTGGGGCCAAATCGGGCCCGCTTCGGGCTGAAATCGACCCATTATGGCATACAGGAGCATGTCGCACCACTTGGGAGTGGGCCCTGGGAGGCACATCCCCCACCATTTCCCCTGCTGGCCAGGTAAGCAGGGAAGTGGGGGGTGGGAGAGGGGGATCCTCCGTTCCCAGTGGGGGACTGGCAACCCAATTTTAAATAGCTGCTTTGCAAGTTCACATTGTGCTGGCAGATCGGCCCCAAACAAAATGTGGGAGTACTCCCACAGTTGGTGCAACAACGTCACTTCTGGGAGTGATGTTGTCATACCTATTTGGAGCGCACAGGGATCCCCCTAGGGTTGCCACTTCCAGTTTGGGAAATCCCTGGAGATTTGGGGGGTGGAGACTGGAGAAGGTAGAGTTTGTGGAGGGTAGTGACCTCAGTAGGGTATAATGCTATAGATTTCATCCTTCTAAGCAGCTATTTTCTCCAGGTGATCTCTTTTGCTGGAGATCAGTTGTAATTCTAGGAGATCTCCAGCCACTACTTGGAGGCTGGCAATGCTAGATCCCCCACATCCACCCTCTGCCCCCCTCTACTGGACTGGCAGTGGAGGAAGGGCCTTGTGGGCACACTCCCGGGGCAGTGCAACAACATCACAGATGTCATCACTTCACACTGAGAGCACACCCATGATTTACTGCAGGTTGATTTGGGCCCCAAATGGGCTGAATTGGGCCCATTTGAGGCCCAAATCGGCCTGCTGTGAAACGCGTACCTGCACCTCTGTGTTGACATCACCAGAAATGATGTCATCACATAGCCGTGGGACTGTGTGCGCTGAGCGCATGCAAGTACAATATGAAGAGGGGAAGAAGGAGATAAGAGCCAGGTCTCCCCACCTCCCACTATGAGGGTGAGGGGGCCTGGCAACTCTAGTAAGAGCCCACTTCAAATTTGCTGCTGTGTGGCTTTAGGAAACTTCTGGGGCCTACTTTTCACATTCCCTAATTACTACTGGCTGGAACTACTACTACTACTACTACTACTGGATGGAACAAGTGATTACATAATATTTCTTTTCTTGTGCTGAAGTTGACTGATAGTTTCCAATACAACTCTGCCTGCCTGCCTGAGCATTGCATTCCTGGGCCCAAAAATTCCATTTCTTTTATCCCGCACAAAGTCTTCATCTCCTTGAACATTCACAGTTTGCTCTCTGTAGTACCACAGTGGCACAGATGCCTCCCCCACCATTCTTCATGTCTGTCCATGGTAAACCTTCACTTCTATGGGAACAACAGAAATCTCATGTCCGTAATTATTTGCTGACTATAAAACAAGTGGCCTTACCTCAGAAAGGAAAAAGGCTACTTCTCCAGTGCCTGGGTCCTTCAGATATCCTCTTGCAGTCACAGACTTGCCACAAGAAGTTCTGTTCGTGCTCACAATTGTCACATGAGCCCATTGATCAATACATAGCAACACTGCATGAATTAAGTGCAACCTGTGAATTTGCTAATTTTACAGATGAGATGATCAGGAACCAGGTGGTTATGCAGATCAATAATTCTAGAGTCCAAGAAAAACTTCTCATGATAAAGGAATTGACCTTGAAAAAATCCATCCTTCAGCTCTGTCTTTTTAAACTAGACTTCCTGGCTAACACTGTGTCTCCCTACAAACTTGAGCATCCTTGTCTAAGAAGTCTCGTGTAGAGATACTATCACTGAGGAACTGCTCTGATGGTCAGCAAGTTCTTCCTAATGTTTAGCTGAAAATTTTTATGGTTTAATTTTAACCCACTGGTTCTGGTCCAACCTTCTGGGACAACAGAAAACAACTACTCTTCATCTTCTACGTGACAGCCCTTCAAATATCTGAAGATGGCTATCATATCACCTCTCCATTATCCGATCCCTCTATGAACTCATCTTCTTACCCTGGATCAGCAGGAATAGGTTTCAAATTTGTGGGACAAACAACTGGGGAGTGAAACTAAAATGTACTACCCTGTATCACTGCCCCTGCCTTCCAAGAGATCTCCTAAGGGGCTCATACGGTCCCTCTAAGAACTCATCTCAGAGCGGGACCACAAGTGACGCCTGACACCGGTTGGACACTTGCCAGCTTCCCTCAAGTTTTGGCGGGAAATGTAGGCAGTTTGGTGGAATGTTGGACAAGTGACAGTTGAAAAGTCCATTGGACAGCAGTCAGAGAGTCAAGCTGCAAGACCAGGATGCCTACATTTCCCATCAAAACTTGAGGGAAGCTGACTAGTGTCCAACCTGTGTCAAGCATCACTTGTGGTCCCGCTCTCATTGTCCTGGACCAATAGGGAAGGGTTTTGTATTCATGGAATGCTCAGGTGAGCTGTGAGATGGAACTACACCTGCACTCCTCCTTGAGAGGTCCCTAAGGAACTCATGTCAGGCCTCTAAGCTCAACCAAATCACAGCCCTCCAACCAGGAGTATCCTGTTGGGACAAAAAAACCCCCAACTTTAAGTGCACGTTAATGGAGTCTGAACTTGTTGAGACAGAGAGATCTTGGGGTTGTAGTGATAGATCAATGAAAATCTCAACCCAGTTTGCCACAGCAGTGAAAAAGGCAAACTCTTTGATGGGGATTATTCAGAAAGTTATTGAAAATAAAACAGCCAATATTATAATGACCCTGTGGTGTGTGGCCTCATTTCAAATACTATATGAAGTTCTGGTCATTGTACTACAAAAAGGACATTGCAAAACTGGGCTAGGTACAGAAGGGGACAACCAACCAAGATGATTAAGGTGTTCTTCTCCAGATCAAGAGGCAGATGTTGCTTGTGAAATGTCTGCTGTTAGAATTTGGTGCTGTTCCCTTACCAAACAATATGGTGTTTTAGGGGCCGAGCAGTTATTTCAAAGTTTCACTCTTTGCTCTGCTTGTCAGTCATGCCTGATAGAAATAATAGCGGCTTCTGTTCAAGGCTCATTGTCATGGGCTGGGCCAGGCCAGCCCAAGCAGGGTGGTTCAAGTCCAGAGTCTGAGGGGAGTTCCAAGAGCTAAAGCCAGGTCAAACCGGTGGTCAGAGCACAAGATAACACCAGGAGTGAGTCCAGAGTCCAAGAGCAAGGTCAGGCACAGTCCAAGGTCAGTTACCGATAGCATCAGGTCCAAAAGCAGGCACGGACAAGGTCCACAGAACACGGAGTGGTTGCAGACAGTAGACACATTACTTCCACACCCAGCAGTTCCTCCAGACTGGCTCTTATAGCCAGGTGTGGTTTTCAGCCAGCTGCTGGGGCTCCATCCTGATGCTACTCATGGTCACTCTCCAGCAGCTGGCATTGGCTCAAGAGGCAAGCACTGCGCCATCTCTCCTGCAGTTCCAGTCTCTGGCGCTGCCTGCGGCGTTCCTTGGGCATGGGTGAACCTGGGGGGGGGGGTGGAAGCTCTTGGCTGCGCTGCACCTGCAGAAGTCCCTGGCTGAGCTTCCCCTGTGGTATTGGAGCTAGAGGGTGCTGGTGTCTCAGCTGCTGGCTGCAAGCTCTGATCAGCCAGCAGCTGTTGCTCCTGATTGCTGGCTTCTGCTGAATCAGGGCTAGGGCTGGCTACACAGCGCTCCTCTTTTCCTGAGTCCTGAGTCCTGAGTCCTGGCTGGCTACACGAGGCTCCTCTCCTCCAGAGGAGACCTCACTCTCAGACTGGGCCATGACACTCATTCTAATATGCAGCAACATACATTTTGTGCCATGTGAAAAAAAAATTGTGTAATGTGAAATACGTTTTTTTGGTAGATGGGTGTATCGTATTTAATAAACAATTAAGTTGTTTCTTAAAAGAAAATTGATAAGGAAAAAGTATAAGGTGGAGCATGAGGTACACTGGCGAGCACAGCCGCTGCAGGTGGTACTGGAAGGAACCAGGTGCCTCTCCTTCTCATGGAAAATGGCAGTTGGAAATGTGCCCATCTCTCTCTCGCTCCCCTTCTCCTAGTATTGAGGTATTAATGTCTTGAGGGCCAAGCAGGGAGGATGCTACTAATCAGTGTTTGTAAGCAGTCCAATTCAGCCCAAACATACTTGGATTGTTTTTATTTTTCATTCTGGTACAAAGCGGTACAACATTCGTCTTGGAAGAAGGCAATTTTAAGTTAAAAGGATTAGCAACTGAAGTAACTGAACTGAAGCCAAACTACATGAGATTCCCGACACGTGTCAAGCTCTCACAAGTTTACCTTGGTTGTGTAGCAGCAGCAGCAGGGCAGGAGGGAAAGAGTCAGCGAAGGGAGCCCGAAGCTGCCAGACAGCTAGCAGTGGGATAGTTGAGAAGGGATGGAGGGGAAGGAGTCTCCTTCCCTGCTGTGTGAGAAGGGATGGTTAAGTTGAGCAGCGGTGGTGGTGGTGGCAGCTCCTTCTGTTGCTGCTAGCTGCCTGGCAGCTTCAGGCTCCTCTCGCTGACTCTTTCCCTCCCATCCTGCTGCTGCTGGCCTGACTACACTACCCAGGTAAACTTGCAAGAACATGACACGTGTCGGGCGTCTCGTGTAGTTCAGCCCTGAGCCTGCAAGTTAAAAGAAATCAGGATAACTACACCTGCCCTCCTCCATCCTTACTTAAACACTCCTCCAGACACTGGCTTTGTGCTTGTCCTAGCCAGCAAGGAACACTTTTCAAAGGCAAAGTAGTGCAGTAGTTTCATGCAGACAAAAACTGTCTTGAGCAGGCTGCAGTGAGTTCTCTAATAAGTTCCCCCAATCCTCATTCCAGCTTTCTGAAGGATACTTTGCCTTTCACTTCCAAATGCATGCATGTGCATTTAGCCCTGTGAGCCTAAGTAGTTCCATTTTCTTCCTCAAGCCTCTATGGGAAACATCTCATTTATGTCTTGAGTTTGATTTCAAGTCTCTGTGTGCTCTCTTTCTCTCCTTCTGTTTGTGATGGATTTCTCCAATAGTCAGAGTGCTCTCACATCTGGAATCACTAAGGAGGCTATCCTAGCTTCCTACGTCTTAGGGTCTCACCACATGAGACAAAATACACTCGAATTACATGGTTAATTCGAGTGTATTTTGTAATTTGAGTGTATTTGAATGTAATTTGAGTGTAATCCAAGTTTATTTTGTCCCGTATGGTTTGACCCTCAGCTACAGAAAAAGACAGAGGGTACACTGAAAGCACAATAGGTGAGCCCAGTCCTTACCCACACGTTAGGGAAGACAACAAACACACTATCACAGCAGCTGCAGCAAAGGACAGGCCTCTGTTGTATCATACTACACTTCCCAGGATTCCTAGTGCTTTGTTTCTGTTGGTCAGTATTAGTTCTACATCCCTTCCCTTATCCTCCTATCACATAGCTAAATTTCTGGAAGGTTCAATTTAGCCGAGGATATTCAGGGGACAACAACATCTCAAACTTCCAGACTCAGGTTTTACTGTATAAGCTGGGTATGCCTCCTGGCAAAATGAAGGAGTTATTATACTCAGTATAATTAAGTATGTGACCTGGACCTTATTTTAAACACAAATTCCTTGTTACAAGCAACAGCCATGCAGTTTTTGATCAGCTGTTTTATGAAGATCCTCAATAAATCCCTTTTCAGTAAATATAAAGAGTAAAATATAAACAGGGGACATTAACTACTTTCTGTCTCTCTAACATGTGTGTGTGTGTGTATGTGTGTGTGTGTGCACGCACCCTGAATACACAAGTCTCGAATAATCTTTTCTTGCATTTTGTGCTTACTTCCACCCCCTGTAGATTCTGTAATAAAAAAACCCCTGGATTTAAAGGAAAGGTCATCAGCACCATTGGGCTGTTTTGTTCACAGTCTGATGAAAAAAAACAGGGGAAGGCACCAAAATGCATTTAAAGTAGATTTCGCCATTCAGCTCCTGAGCGCTTAAAGGTCATTGTGGGGGGGGGAGGTGGTTTTATAGCTTATAGGGGCACTCTCGTTCTACTGAGTCATGGAATGAGTTTGGTGTTGTATTAGTTAATTAATACAGTGTTCAGTAGCCCACCCTTTCTGCTGCCCAAACCTGTTATTGATAATATACTGGATCAATGGGGAAAAGGGGAGGCACACTGAAGTTAAATGAAGAAAAAAAGGCAAAGAATGCAAAGGAAAGTCTTTAATAATTATATAACTATAGAATCCTTACACATTTCACAACAGCTTTGTCATGGGGATCTATCACGGAATATAAAATATATAGCCATAATGAATACAACATCTTAAAAGTTGATGAAACATATTAATATAATATATATTAAGTTCTTATTATGAATTGACCTCTGTACATGCTCTGTGAAATTGTCACGTATTTTAATGTTTTATTAAACATATTATTATCCTACCTCAAATTATCTTACCTCATATCCTACCTCTCTCGATTTTCTTCCGTTTTCTTAAGTAGCCTTGTATGTATGCTGTGTGTTTTTTCTGTATGCTTGCCTTTTCATTCTTCTGTTAATAAAGCAACTCTTCCTGTTAAACATCTGCCTGATTTATTTGAGAGTTTCCTAAGGGAATAATCTCTATAGACATGGATGGTTCCTTCCTCTATCTCCTTTAATGCTAATTCCCCCAACTAATTAAGGAGACCTCCTATTTGGGTAACACAACCATCCCAGACTGAGTAATTAATCCCAACAAGTCTTTTGTATCCTGAATATAACCTGTGAAATCTCTTCCAATTGAGCACAACCACCTAAATTCCTGCAATATTCCCCAATCTTCTCACTTCAATTGGGAAGTGGTTAAGTTTGAACCATCCAATAAAATTCAAATTTCCCCCCACAGTCCAATCCATGTTGATGAGGAGGCTCAGATAATAATACCTGTCCACAAAAGTGCCCCAAGTTCCCCAGTAACTTAGGGCCAAACTACAAGTGACAAATGACACTTGAATGGCAAGTGTATTCCTCCCTGTTCACTTGCCCTTCACTTGCTCTCCACTCGATCCACTTGCTATTCAAGTGTCATTTGATGGTTGATGTGAATTTTCCGGACTGTATAGCCATGGTCTTGGCATTGTATATACAGGACTAGAAATGCACTTGTGAGTCAGCTAACACATTATAGCAAAGGGGAAATTCGTATACCTCCGATAACAACACCTTTATGAGCTGCTTCGGGAATTCCCCGTAGCATCTGCTGGCTGCTGTTGGAAATAGAAGAGACCCTTAGTAGGATCCATTATTGCTTTTTTATTTTCTAAAATTATATCTCACTTTCCCCCCCAAAGTGGCTTCATATAATTCTCTCCCCCACCCTCCCCATGCACTTTGATCTCATAACAATAACACTGAGAGCTAGGCCGTCGTCACATGGCCATAAATTTTGCACCAAACTAGCGCCATCTCCCGCTGAATTCTCACCTTATTCCGTCTCTCTTGCGATTTTGCCATTCTCCCCAATTCACGCTTTGTGACTCTTTATGTTGTCTTTATCCACTTCCATGTGAATGCCCTGGATCGACTATGAATGCTTTGCAACACCAAAATGCTCACTCTCCCTGATAATCTGTCTCACCTAACACTGATTCTCCTGCCCTACACTCCCAGAAGCCCCAGTGCAACCCGCAAATAAGCCTCAAAGTAATTTAAAAAAAAAAGTCAGCCTTATAGCGCTATAACACTATAGTGCTACAGCACTATTCTGCCATGGGTGGGAAACCTCTGCTACCTATCACGGTTGGCTTTTGGGTTGGCCCAGCACAACATTATAATAGAAGAGTGATATAATGCAAATATGCGGGGGGGGGGGATTTTTTTAAAGGGGGCGGGATTTTTAGGGCCCCGTTTCTGGAGGCACTTTGACTGACCATCGAATTGCGCTTTTCCCTTTTAATGTGACTTACTGGAAGCGCAAGCAGTTGTCAAAAGATGGGAGAATCTGTTCTAATAACGATAACAAAAGAAACGATTTCTAGTGCAAAACTGATGAAATAAAGGCCTGTGTGACAACGGCCCATATCTACAAGAGACAAATTACATGAGGACATTTACGTTAGGGGAGTCACAATGTTAGTCAAGAAGCTGAGTTTTAAAAGACAGATCGAAAGGCTCTGTCAATTTCCCCTCTCTACAGAGCCAGCAAAGATCACTCCTCAGAGGATTCATTTATTTCCTCTTCAACTCCTAGAAGGGGAGATGAAACTGACGGAGCCTTCAGATTTCACAGGGAAGCCATTGAAATTCATAAGCACAATTTCAACAGGAAAGAAGAGACTTTAAGAATGAATAAAGCATGGTTTCCAGTTCTGAAAAACACCAGGCTAACAAAATACTCTATACCTGACAATAGCCCTGCAGAGAAGATTAGCATATCAAGCACCAATCCATATGCAAAAGAACCTTCTCAGTATACAGTGAAGCCTCCCTCCATTAGCATTCCACACCCTGGGAAACTCTTACAGGATGACTCAGCCCAAACCCACCTTCCTGAGTAGATATAAATTACCCCTGCCAACTTCTTTTCCACACTGTGACACTGAGAGATCTCTGCCTTTTGGTGCTACATCTCTGAAGATGCCAGCCACAGCTGCTGGTGAAACGTCAGGAACTACAATGCCAAGACCACGGCCATACAGCCCGGAAAATCCACAACAACCATCGTTCTCTGGCTGTGAAAGTCTTCAACAATACATCAAGTGTCATTTGTCACTTGTAGCTTGGCCCTGAGTAGCAGAATTGCCCCCACCTATTACCCCTGTGATTCCCAATGGAGACATTGCACAGGCCTTAGTCTCTACACTACTTTTTCCCTTCAACTCTGAACTCTCAATTGACATCTGGGATCACTGATGCACAGCATTGTTGCATGTCTTTCATCTCCTTCCATTGGATACTCCCAGACTCTTCCTCCTATCAGGATCGGGCTTGTATGAGTTCTTTCTCCCTAGCAATTCCCTTCTAGAGCACAGGTGTAGGTTTTAATTGCATATCAACTGTGACATTTGGCCTTTAATCCTTTTCTTGCCACCTTTATTTCTATTCTGTATTTTTTTTCCAATAAAGGCATTCTTGGTTAAAATGGAGGATACAATGGAGGAGAGGAGAATTATGTAAGCCTCTCTGTATCCCCATTGAGAAGAAAGGTAGGGTATAATGATAATGACAACGACAATGACAACGACAACATTTGATTTATATACCGCCCTTCAGGACAACTTAATGCCCACTCAGAGCGGTTTACAAAATATGTCATTATTATCCCCACAACAAACACCCTGTGAGGTGGGTGAGACTGAGAGAGCTCTGAGAGAGCTGTGACTGACTCAAAGTCAGCCTTGCTGGCTTCAAGTGGAGGAGTGGGGAATCAAACCCGGCTCTCCAGATTAGAGTCCCGTGCTCTTAACCACTACACCAAGCTGGCTCTCTGGTGTATAAATATAGGAAATAAAAAATAGTGCTACAATATAGTAAGTAAGAATTCCTTTCTACTTGTCAAGGATGTGCTGCTCAGGTCTGGGGCACAGTATACACCAGACAGTGATTATAAAAATAGGTTGCCCAAAAGTGCACATCTTTTACTCAAAATGCAAGGGGAACACTCCAAAGTGAAGGGCCCTACGTGTATACCCCATTGCAGTAACAGAACGCCCTGGCTGGCATATCAGCCAAAGCTGATAAAAGGCACCAGGAGCCATGAAGAGACCTGGTCATCAAAAGATGTTGACCTTAGCTGGGATCCGTTTCTAAGCTACTTGTACTAATGTTGCTTGCCAACAAGTCAGTGCCTTAATATATGCTTAAACAATTTTGTGGAGTTTAATCACACTAAGATCATACACATACTTTGTGGATTGTAGTTCTCAAATCCTAAAATCTGTTCTACTTTTCGGTTATCATCATTAGGAGTCAAGATTCCATCCAGCAGTTGTGTTGTCTTTTGGAGTTTTCTCCCTAAGGAAGTAAGGTATGTATGTGTAAAGTGCTATCATGTCACAGTCGACTTTATGGCACTCCTGGCTGGCAGCAACAGCCACTTCAGCCGGTGTGTGTGTGTGTGATTTGCTTCCCTGGAGGAGGGGAAGGCAGCGGTGTCCCCCTGGCTGTCCAGGAACACTGGAGGGGCAGCTCTGCCACTTAGCATTTCAGTGTGCCTCCTGGTTGGCCCACCCACCTCATCCTATTTCAGTGTACGTTTAGCTGGTAACTGTTTATCAGAACCAGGAAATTTTTTCTCCTTTTCCAACAATTGGCAATCTGGAAGAGAAGTTTCACCAGCAGCCAAAGCTGCTGGTGAACTTGGTCTCAGGTAAGGAAGGGTTGAGAGCAGCTCGCATGCGAAACTCTTCGTTGTACTGCAGTCAAGCTGCTCCAGCGAAGTCCGAATACCTCCTGTATATGATATCCATATACTGGAAAGGGGGAGCCACCCTCCAAGGCTGGGCATGTGTTATGACACATGCATAGATAAGAAACCCAGGCACACAATTAGTCCAGGTCCTGTCAACCTTGCAGCGCTTAATGGTCCCCAATGGTCATAGCCATATTCCCAAAGGGGAGGGCTTGTAGTGGTACTGACCCATAGCTAGCCCAAGGGTACTCATAAAAGGCTCCCCATGGCGCCACCCAACCCATACCATCTTGGGTCTGGGAAGTAATAGGCCAAACAGGCAATCCAGGTAACTGTCCTGACAGGGCAGGTTGACCACTGGGAAGCCATGCACTGGCCAAAGTGGAAGGAACTGATGGGCCGGGCTGCACATATGAAGCCTGATGCATGCCAGGGGGTGCAGAGGCAGCAGCCTGATCCCAGATCCACCAAGGCCACCCAGACCCCTGTTGAGGCCAGGAAAACTTACCCTTCGACTCAGGAAGCTGAACTGCTAGCACTTCCTGTTCAGATCCTGCTGAACTGCCATCGTGACCCTCCGCCAGACCTGCATCATCCAATGAAGCCCTTGGAGCTTGACTGCTGGATGCTCTGATAGCCGATGCGCTGGGTGGCCCTCTGTGGCCAGACAAACCCTCGAAGGCAGAAATGCATGAAAAAATCTCGTTAGCAAAGGACGCCTTCGACACACCCCTTACAGGCCTTCTTTGTTTGCCCCCTGGGTTAGTACTGGGGCCCCTGCGGGCTTGGTCTAAAGCTGCTAAATGCTCCAGCAATTCCTGCCAACTAGGACCTGACTCATCCTCGTCGGAGGATGATAAGGCAACAACAGGCTGCCTGGGGGCAGGCCACTCAGTGGGCTGCTTACCCTTTGGAGAGCCCATGCCTTTTTTAGGAGACATGTCTAAACCTCGTGTGGAGGAAATGAATGGGGCCCCACTGCTGAACCCCACACAGGAACTGACTTCCACCTCCCCCCCACACACACACACTGGGGTCCCAATAAACAGGCCGACGGCCACAAAATTGCTGTCTGTGTAGGCAAAAGATGGCGTGGCAGGCCTTTACAAAATGGCTGACAGGCCCATAAGACCTAAGCCCAGGCCTCCTACAGAACACAGTTAACTGGCCACAGGCTCAAACAGCACCCCCCCACACACACTCTATATGTACATTTATTAATATTATTATTATTGTTCTATTATTATTAGTGCTATTCCAAAAGAAGTAAACATAATGGCCACTGGGTAAAGCTCCCCAAAATGGCCGCCTGGAGACAGTGAAGCCAATATATATGGACCCCCCTGACAATGGTCGGCCTCCCAAGCTGATGACAATGAGGGGGGAGCACCTTAAACCTAAAAGCTACAAGAGGCCTTATAACTCAAAATTTTACAAGGGGGGACCTTAAAACTAAGGCCTGCAAGGCCCACAAACAGGCAACAATGCCTCCCAACTATGGCACCACCAAGCAAGCCAGGAAGGCCAAATAGCCAGCCATGGGGGAAACCCACCCTACACACCTCAGCAAAGGCCCAACAGGTCTGGGAAAGAGCAGGGAGGGGGTGGGCACACAACGGAGAAAGCACACCCCGGCACCCATGGGGAGGGAGGGCACCCCGCTGCCTGCTGGGCAAAGGCCCTCTCATGCCACGGCTGCAAAGCTACCCCACTGCAGCATGAAAAGTCAGCTAGTATACTCGCTCAGCAGGAAAAAACAAGCCAATGCCCTAAGGAGCAGAATGCGTGTGCTCTAAGCTGCACCACTGCCACTGCTCCAGCAATCCCAGCCGGGCCTGGGAGAAAGAGCTGCAAATGCTCCGCTCGGTCTCTGAAGTGGCAATAAGCTGGCCCAGCCAAAACCACTCAGCTGCACACCCTCCAAAGGCCCCTTGTGCCGGGAGAGAAGGAAACGCGCCCTCTCTCCGCCTGAGCATGAGGCACACTGAAGTGCCAAGGGGAGGAGTGGCCATAATAGGCACCCCAGCTCTGCCTCTCATGCACACCCAGGAATCCGGGAAGGCACCAGCGCTGCCTCTCCCTCCTCCGGTGGAGGCAAAACTCAGCGCCCGGCTGAAGCAGCTGTTGCTGCCAGCCGGGAGAGCCGAATTTTAGTTGCAAGGTAGGGATTCTCCATAGTCCCTGTGCCTTTTCTGCATCCCGCAATATTTGCATTTAAATCATCTTGAGCTGTCAACAACATCCAGTAGGAACCAGCAAAGGTCAATGCAAAAAAGGAATGTTCATAGCCAGGAAATTGAGAAAGATCTAGTTGTAAGAAGTAATTCCCTATGCTACTCTAAAGAACTCATATACAAAAGATCCTACCAAATTTCACATAGGGAGAATGGGAAACTATGCAGATATAGATCAATCAGTCAAGAGATTTCTTCTGCTTGGCCATAATGGGGAGTGTTTTAACAAACCTCTTCTAATAGTAACAAGATTTATGGCTGGTTACTTTCTTTAAGCAATGGGACCTGAACCTAAGACCTTGCTGGCTATAATTCTGTCCACATTGCTGTACATGTTGTTCTGGGAAAGGAGAATTTATCATACTTGAATAAAGTCAAATGTATAGAACATCATTACATTTAAGGCTAATGCTTTGATGATGCGTATGCATATTAATTTGTCCCTGTATATTACTCTGTTAAGGCGATAAAACTGTAAGGTATTCTTTTCTGGGAATCTCCAGCTACGAGAGAAAGCCAGCTATCTACCTCTAATAACGACAGGTTTTTCCCCCATGAGTATCTCAGCTTTGGAACGTTCATGCCACCATTACACATTCTTAACATTTAAAAGAACAGGAACAATTTATCAGATTTCTAATCTCACTAAAGATTCATTTTCTCTTCTTTTAATGATAGCTAATTGCTTTGGATGTTATGCCTCTTTAAATAGCACAAAGAGCCTATGATCTCTTTACCATGCAAAAAGAAAAAGTCAGCAAGGAAAACTGTAGCATTGAGCTGGAGATGTTGCAAAGAATGTGGGTCGAAAATAGGAATCCCATTTCTCCCGTGGAATAGGAATCCCATTTCTCCCCGCCCACCTGACTCTCGACCATTTTGGGCCCATTTCAGCATGGATCGGGGCCAGAATGGCCTGGATCGAGCCTCTGACAGGTGGTGCATCACTCTCCCGTTCATCAGCGGCCTGATCCCGACCACTTTGGGACCCTTATCAGCCATTTTCAGACCCTTTTTGCCATTTTGGGCCCAATTTCGGCCCTAAATGGCCAGGATTGGGTCCAAAACAGCCAGGATAGGTGATGTCAGGGGGTGTGGCATATGCAAATGACACACTTCCGGTGATGCCAAGAAGTGTGGCATATGCTAATGAGTTATGCTAATGGGTTATGCTAATGAGTTCCTCCAGTTCTTTTTCTACAAAATGACCCCTGCATGGCAACATCACTTCTGGAAGTTACATCACTGCACCGGCTGTGCAAGCCCTCCCACGCTCCACACGGGACCCATTTTGGGCCCAAATCAGCCCCAAATGAAGCCCAGAAATGCTCCTGCAACTGGTGTAACGATGTCGGTACACGCCCGGGGAGCGCACTTATGGTGTGTGTTCCCTGGGTGCCTGCCAGTGGCGGGCAACCTCGAGGGGGCTTGCTACCTCTTGCCGATCGCTTGGCAATCTGCAGGCAAAATCCCCGGGAGTTTGCCTGCCACCACCATGCACCTGGGAACCCTCGCTGCAGAAACCGAGTCTGCCTTCCCCTCTCCACAAACAGCTAGGCTGGACCAGGAGAGGCAGGGAAGGCAGGGCTTGTCTGCCTTCTGATCAGAGAAACATGGAGAGGTGTCACAGGATCACTGTCTTCCTCCTTTATCTTTCTCAGGCTAGCTGGTTGATCAGCAAACCCATTCAACTAGACTCAGGGCGAAGCTACAGGTGATGAATGACACTTGAACGGCAAGTGTATTTCTCCCTGTTCACTTGCGCTCCACTCAATCCACTTGCTGTTCAAGTGTCATTCGTCACCTGTAGCTTCGCCCTGAGTCTAGTTGAATGGGTTTGCTGATCAACCAGCTAGCCTGAGAAAGATAAAGGAGGAAGACACTTGTAGCTTGGCCCTCAGACTGCCCTGCTGCACACCTGTTCATGTGGATGGGGTGCCCTCATGGCTCTGTGTTTAAAAAACTACAAATCAGTTCAAAACAATGTCAGCATGGGTTTAAATCCAGGGAAGCCATCCCTTCAAGCTTGGCCCTAAGTGTTTTGTTTTCTGGCAAATGGAACTCAAAGGAGAAGTGAGGGGGGAATGACTCATCTTATAATAGAAGAGGTAACCATAGGGGTGTGCAAGCCAAAAATTTTCGGCTATAGCCGAAAGTAGAAAGCCGAAAGAAAATTCTCTATCGTTAAAGCTGAAAGCCGAAACAAGAATCTCTTTCGGGATTCGGGATTCGGGATTCTTTCGGCATTATTTCGGCATTCTTTCGGCTTTTTTCTATGGGAAAATGCCTCCGTCTTCCAGGACGCCTGGAGGAGGCATTTTCCCACCGAATAAGCCCAAAATTGGTGGGGACCTTCCTCTAACCCTTCTCTAACAACCACCCAAGTTTCAGACAGATTGGACTTTGGGGGGCCATGTTATGGCCCCCCAAAGCAGGTCCCCCCATCCTCCCATAAAGGAGCATCTTCTTCATTATTTCCTATGGGGAAAAAATGAAGAAGCAGGCTTCCTTTGCCAGGGGTGGCATTTTGCATGCAAAATGCCCCCCAGCCCTCAGGGGCCCTTCTCCCACCCCTCCTCCCACCCCCCACCAAGGCTCAGCCTGCTCCCACTTGGGGGGGCCATTTCATGGCCTCCCCAAGTAGGTGCTCTAATCTCTACCACTGACAGCTGGGGGAGGCTTGTGTTGCCAGGGGTGACACCAAAGGGCATGGAAGCAGTATCTTACACAAAAATAACACAACTCACTTCACATTAAAGAATCACCCCAAAAAATTGCTGTCAAAAGCACTTTATTTCTGTAACTGCTTTAGGTTACACAGTAGGAAGGCACCACAGAGCAGGAAAGCAGTGTACTACACAAAAATAACACAACTCACTTCACATCAGAGAATCACACAAACACAATTGCTGTCAAAAACGGTGAAGTGGGTTGTATTATTTTTTGTAGTACATTGCTATCATGCCCTTTTGTGCCCTCCTACTGTGTAACCTAAAGCTGTTCAAGAAATAAAGTGTTTTTGCCAGGAATTGTGTTTTTGTGATTCTCTGATGTTAAGTGAGTTGTGTTATTTTTGTGTAAGATACTGCTTCCATGCCCTTTGGTGTTCCCCCCCTGCTGTGTAGCCTAAAGCTGTTCAAGAAATAAAGTGTTTTTGCCAGGAATTGTGTTTTTGTGATTCTCTGATGTTAAGTGAGTTGTGTTATTTTTGTGTAAGATACTGCTTCCATGCCCTTTGGTGTTCCCCCCCTGCTGTGTAGCCTAAAGCTGTTCAAGAAATAAAGTGTTTTTGACAGGAATTGTGCTTTTGTGATTCTCTGATGTTAAGTGAGTTGTGTTATTTTTGTGTAAGATACTGCTTCCATGCCCTTTGGTGTTCCCCCCCTGCTGTGTAGCCTAAAGCTGTTCAAGAAATAAAGTGTTTTTGCCAGGAATTGTGTTTTTGTGATTCTCTGATGTTAAGTGAGTTGTGTTATTTTTGTGTAAGATACTGCTGCCATGCCCTTTGGTGTTCCCCCCCTGCTGTGTAGCCTAAAGCTGTTCAAGAAATAAAGTGTTTTTGACAGGAATCGTGCTTTGTGATTCTCTGATGTTAAGTGAGTTGTGTTATTTTTCTGTGTGGGGGACTGCTGGTGTTATGTGTCATAATGCTTTGCCTACTTGTACTTTGGAAGGGAGAAAATAATTTTTAAAAAACTTTATTTTGTGTTGTTCTTGTTTTATTCTTTGTTGTGCAGTTGGTTCCCATCATAGGGAACAATGGGGCTGGCTGGCCAGCCATCTCTGTAGGTGGTGGGGGAATTTGAGGGAGGGTGTCTGTGGTTCAGGTGCTCTTTCACAGGGACCAGCTGGCACTCAGAAGTGTGCCCACCATTGTGGCACCCCTGGGCTGTGCAGAATTGCCCAGGGAAAGAGAGTTTAGAAGTTCCCAGCATAGGGAACAAAGGGAGAGGGCTGGCCTTTGCCAGCCTGTTCCTGGGGTTATGGGTGTGGGGCAGGTGGGGGTGGATTTGGGTCTGTGAGGGGCTAATGTGGGGATTTGGGTCTGTGTGTGGCAGCTGGGGGGAATTGGGTTTGTGTG
Organism: Eublepharis macularius; assembly: GCF_028583425.1. NCBI lineage: Eukaryota > Metazoa > Chordata > Lepidosauria > Squamata > Eublepharidae > Eublepharis > Eublepharis macularius. Next base: position 18,179,127 of record NC_072793.1, on the reverse strand, counting down.
GAGCTGTAAGGGGTGGAATTTAGGGGCTGAGAGGACCTACTTGGGGAGGCCATGAAATGGCCCCCCCAAGTGGGAGCAGGCTGAGCCTTGGTGGGGGGTGGGAGGAGGGGTGGGAGAAGGGCCCCAGAGGGTTGGGGGGCATTTTGCATGCAAAATGCCACCCCTGGCAACACAAGCCTCCCCCAGCTGTCAGTGGTAGAGATTAGAGCACCTACTTGGGGAGGCCATGAAATGGCCCCCCCAAGTGGGAGCAGGCTGAGCCTTGGTGGGGGGTGGGAGGAGGGGTGGGAGAAGGGCCCCTGAGGGTAAGGGGGCATTTTGCATGCAAAATGCCACCCCTGGCAAAGGAAGCCTGCTTCTTCATTTTTTCCCCATAGGAAATAATGAAGAAGATGCTCCTTTATGGGAGGATGGGGGGACCTGCTTTGGGGGGCCATAACATGGCCCCCCAAAGTCCAATCTGTCTGAAACTTGGGTGGTTGTTAGAGAAGGGTTAGAGGAAGGTCCCCACCAATTTTGGGCTTATTCGGTGGGAAGATGCCTCCCCCAGACGTCCGGGAAGACGGAGGCATTTTCCCATTGAAAAGCCGAATGAAAGACGAAAGAATCCCGAAACGTTTCGGCTTTTTTCTTTCGGCTACCCGAAACGTTTCGGGATTCCCCGAAACGTTTCGGCATTCCCTGAAAGAAGCCGAAACACTTTTGTTTCGGCATTCTTTCGGCATTCTGAATGCCGAAACGCACATCCCTAGGTAACCAGCTGAGTGCCATATAAATTCAGCAGAATTTACTCCTAAGTAAGTGTGCATAGAATTGCAGCAAGATTTAGTACAATCAGGGGGATGCGGTTGGGGGCTTAATTAATTATACATGCAATTTTGAACTCTCTTTCAAATAAGAAAGAGTCAAGTAGCAACTTTAAGACTAACCAACTTTACTGTAGCATAAGCTTTTGAGAACCACAGTTCTCTTCGTCAGATGCATCTCTTCGTCAGCACACATCTGACGAAGAGAGCTGTGGTTCTCGAAAGCTTATGCTACTGTAAAGTTGGTTAGTCTTAAAGGTGCTACTGGACTCTCTTCTATTTTGCTACTACAGACTAACACAGTACAGTCATTACAAAAAGTCTTCTATAGTCCGTAGAAATTATCCTCTGCGTTAAAGTGCAAAGTGCCTATTCTGAGCCGCCAGAATGGACCTGTGATTCCTTGGTGCCACATTGATTGATTTATTTGGGTACTGCACTGACAAGATAGAAAACGTTCTCCAGATTGGCCCATCACAGGAGCACCTGTTCTGATAGCACTCTGAGATAGTATTAACATTTGTTCTATGGCGGAAAAAAGTCAAGACTACACCATCAATTCACAAAAGCAAAAAGCCTTGTGAAAGATATGAACTTGCAATACAACATTAAGTATCTTGCCATCTTCTGGGTCTGGTTCCAAGTGGGTCCGGTCCGAAATGTTCATGCCCAAGATGAAGTGAGTTGTTTACTCACGAAACGGGTTAATTGAAATCTGCCAGCATACTCCCGTCGGCGTTTTTGGAACTAATTTAATTTTTGGACTGTGAAAGGATATACAAGCCCATTGCCACTCTCCACCTCCGGCTTCTTATTGTAATAGGCACTTTGCACTTTAACGCAGAGGATAATTTCTACGGACTATAGAAGACTTTTTGTAATGACTGTACTGTGTGTTTGTGTATTCTTGTATTGTAAAATTATATTGTAAAGTTATTATAATTGAATTGTTGCACTTTTGCACTATTGCACTTTTTCACACTTTAAAAAAGAAAAACATATTTTTGAAGTTCCCCGGCTTGTTTTTTGTAACTATAATTGTTAGTCTGGGGTTGCCCGCAGTTTTGCCTACTACAGACTAACACGGCTAACTGCTCTGGATCTTTCAAATAAGTCAGTGCTCTAGAAATGAAAATTAGCTTTGCGAAAGACAGAAGGTAGGAGACTGATGCAGAAATCTTATCCAAACAGAGCTATTAGTTATAACAACATAAGCCACTGGGATGGTGTCTTCCCAAAACAATTGGTGTATAATACACATTCTCTACTAGCAGTGTGTTGTTGCACAAGCTACTGAACAAAGAAGCTATTCATTTAATCTTTTGTTTTAATTTTATTGAAACGGTATAACACACAAAACATTACAAAACACATAAAGTCAGAATTATTAACAGATAACAAGGAAGCAAACAACAGCTTATTAAAATACAAGAAGTTATAATAACTAATTAATTACAGCTTATAAGGAGAGTATTCTTACAATATCTAACATAATGGTAACTCGCATATTTGCATACTTATAAAAGAGTTTTAGGCCAGGTAAAGAACCATTACTTTCAAGATATTTAAAGGATGGAAACCATTTCTCTATAAAATTGGTAGTTTTTGGCAAGTGTTCTACTTGATAAATTTTATTATATAATTTTTCTGAGATAAAGTGATCCCAAATTTTTGTGTACCAGATGTCAACTGTAGGGCTGGATTTTGATTTCCATAGAGTAGCTATCACACTCTTAGAAGCTACTAGTAAAGTTGCTATCAAGTCTTTCCCTAACTTGGGTATATGGGCTTGGTATGCGTCCCATTGGTCTAAGATCTAGAGGAGTTGGCCGTGTTAGTCTGTAGTGGAAAAACCACGGGCGGCCCTGGAACAATTGTTGCGAAGAAACCACACAATACCAGGACACCACTATAACGAATGTACATATATTCCTGTCCACATGTAAAAGTGCAAAGTGCAAAGTGCGATGTGTTCAAATATATACAATACAGAAATACACAGTATAATCATATACAGCACATATGTTGTTCAAACAAGTCTTTACAGTCCGTACAGTTCCTTGCTTTCATTTAAAGTGCAACATGCAAAAAAATTTTTAAAATGGAAGCCCATGGAGAGAATCGTGGAAGATGTAATCACATTCCCAGTCCCAAAATTCAAGATTTATCCAACAACGCCGACGGGGATGTGCAGGCAATTGTCATTAACCCGTTTCGTGAATCCGTTAACACCACCTTCTTCTCAAGCCCTCAGAGAATGAGTTTGGTTCTTGCAATTTTCTTGTATCCAGTCTGAATTTTTGTATGCCCAAGATGAAGTGAGTTCTCTCACGAAACGGGTTAATGACAATTGCCTGCACATCCCCGTCGGCGTTGTTGGATAAATCTTGAATTTTGGGACTGGGAATGTGATTACATCTTCCACGATTCTCTCCATGGGCTTCCATTTTAAAAAATTTTTTGCATGTTGCACTTTAAATGAAAGCAAGGAACTGTACGGACTGTAAAGACTTGTTTGAACAACATATGTGCTGTATATGATTATACTGTGTATTTCTGTATTGTATATATTTGAACACATCGCACTTTGCACTTTGCACTTTTACATGTGGACAGTGTTAGTCTGTAGTAGCAAAATAGAAAAGAATCCAGTAGCACTAAGAGCCAAGCTACAAGTGACGCCTGACACAGGTTGGACACTTGTCAGCTTCTCTCAAGTTTTGATGGGAAATGTAGGCATCCTCGTCTTGTAGCTGTAATGGAGAGCCAAGCTGTAAAACCAGGACGCCTACATTTCCCATCAAAACTTGAGGTAAGCTGACAAGTGTCCAACCTGTGTAAGGCGTCACTTGTAGTTTGGCTCTAAGACTAACCAACTTTACTGTAGCATAAGCTTTTGAGAATCACAATTCTCTTCGTCAGATGCATCTGACGAAGAGAACTGTGATTCTCGAAAGTTTATGTTACAGTAAAGTTGGTTAGTCTTAAAGGTGCTACTGGACTCTTTTCCATTGGTCTAAGAGAAGAATTTCTGGAAACAGTGGAACTTTGTATCCCGTTATTTGTTGAATTTCTTTTAGGACTTCTTTCCAAAACAATTCTGCGTATTGGCATCTCCACCAGCAATGAGCAAAATTCCCTTCCTCTCCACAGTTTTCCCAACAGTTAGGTAAAGTTGAGGATAAAATTAGGGATAATTTGGGGGGGGGGGGAGTTATGTACATATAAAATAATCTGTTGATTATTTTATATGTTTGTAATTTAGTAACAATTGACTTTGAGGTATAGGTGTTAGACAATCAGGTTCATCTACACTTTTCTGTAGACAGCTCAATTTGACAATACCACTGAGCTTGGTATTTCCATGTTTTGGGTTTTTGATTGGATTGCACTATTTTGTAAATTTTGGATGTCAAACCTGTATTGTGAATAGATAATATTGAAGGTTCACAGTTTCTGTACCCCATGTTTTTGATTTAATGACTTTTTGACTTTTTGATTTAACGTCATATCAAAAGATGGATTTCTAGTTAGGAACCAGGCAAACAAAAGTATTTTCTGCCTCCAATTCATTTCTATTTACTGAGAAAAAACTGAAGAGAAACCTGCCAGGTTGAATGTTGATTAAAACTAACTGGAGGTGAAATAGTTAAACAAGATCATTAATTGTCTAGATAATTCATGTTTACTCCTGTTATGTAACACATGGATTAACCTTTAATCAAATTTAAACTGCAAATATAAATTATTAAAGGGGATTTTTTAAAAAAACATGAATGAGAACATTTTTCTTAATTTATCATTAAAATGTACTTTGCTCATTTAGTTTCAATCAAGCTGTTTTTTAACAGGCAGGTCACATGGCCACACAATGTTTTTCACTCCTATATTTATCACATTCATTCTTCTACATTTTTTTAATGGAATGAAGCATATAGGTACAGCACGGGGCTATGTAGTACCCATTTGTTTGCTGACTCACATATGGGTTGCAGTACATTATCTGTCCGCTTCCCTCCCCCTGTATGTTGATGGGCAGGAATCTGGAATTGACCCCGTCTTGGGACAGTCAGCCAAAAGACAACCATGCAAAGCAAAACGGGGGAAAAAATATTCAGTCAAGGGGAGGGAGAGACTGTTGAATTTTGTGGATGTGCAAACAGGTTACAACAAAGTATGTCCTTGGATAACATTGTCCACAATGAGATAAAAAGAGTCATTAGACTGAAGAGGTCTAGAAATAACTTTTGCTCCATAGTGTCATATTTTGAAGAGAGAGAAAACAGCCACTGGCAACTTTTCCATTTTTAATTAGGTGGATGCAGATGAAATGTGTCTGGTAGGTGAAACTGGATACTGTAGTGGTTGCAGGCTAACCACAGTTATACCAGCAGCATGTGTGACTCTTTGGTTAACTGTAGGCTTGTTGGACCCATTGCCTTACTTGTGGAGAGACTGTGAGAAAAGATGAATTAGCCATGTTAGTGTGTTGTCGCAAAATAGTAGAGAGTCCAGTAGCACCTTTAAGACTAACCAACTTTATAGTAGCATAAGCTTTCGAGAACCGCAGCTCTCTGCATCAGATGCAACTTTATAGTAGCATAAGCTTTCGAGAACCACAGCTCTCTTCATCAGATGCATCTCATAAGCAACTCATAAGCTTTCCAGAGCCACAGCTCTCTTTGTCAGATGCAACTTTATTGTAGCATAAGCTTTCGAGAACCAAAGCCCTCTTCGTCAGATTCATCTGATGAAGGGAGCCGTGGTTCTCGAAAGCATATGCTACAATAAAGTTGGTTAGTCTTAAAAGTGCTACTGGACTCTTTACTAATTTTTTGTGAGAAAAGAAATACAGATGTAGTGTTGCAGTGTTCATTACAGTGTTCCCAATACTAAAGAATTAAATTGCAGCCGACGGTACTTGAGTTACAGGGAAATGAAACTATAGATGCCTTATTGCTTTACACCTGTTCTCTGTTACTGGCAAAGTCAGATCTCGATTAATCTGCGATGAAGCAGGGCGAGTGGGGCTGATGTGTGGGTGGTTAAGTGATGTGAAATCCCTTTGTAATTCACTTGTAATCAACGGTGAGTTCAAGGTTTAGAGTCTCCTTTTTTTTTAATTAAAATTTTCTTTATTTAAACTATAAACTACACACCACAACACAATAAACAACAAACATAGAGAACAAGAAAAAACACACAGTTCTAAACATGACGCACTAACAATACATATAGCTATAAAATTAAGAGGAAAAGAAAAAAAGAAAACAAAGAAAACCCCTAAATTACACTACAACTTTAGTTCCGATTTTCTCCGCCACAAGTATATATCATTTCTAGAGTCCCACTTATTCTAAGTTATTCACAAAACCCCTCTTTTTTCTATTGTTCCTGTTTCTTAATCCATAAATCCAGATGTCATCAAATCCTTGTTATCCATTTCATGGAGGAAGGACAGTTTTAAGCCTTTGCAAGGGAGATATTAATGTTCCTTCTTATAGTTTTCCACAAAAAAGGAAACTAAAGCATTAAAGGACAGTGTCTGCTTAGGTATCCCATTCCCCAGTAGGGGTGGGGGAATCCTCCACTTTCACCATCCCCCCCTGCCACCACTTATCTGGCCAGCAGGGGAGAAGGGTGTGGGAACAGGCCTCCCGGGCATGCTTCTGGAGGTGGCACGATGATGTCAAACCCAGGAGAGACATCATTGCACTACCCTGAGAGCGCGCACACGCTTGCAGCGGGCCAATTTGGGCCCCAAACAGACCAAATTGGACCCGTTTAAGGCCCAAATCAGCCCGTTGTGAAGTGCATGTGTGCTCCTACACCTGCGCAATGACATCACCCAGAAGTGACATCATCGCACAGGCACAGGTCTGTGGGCACAAACCATGCTGGGGCCGCAACAAAGGTAAGCACCAGGTCTCCAGCCTCCCACCTGGACAGCAAGGGGACCTGGCAACCCTATGTCTGCCTCTTTGCACCTCTGGAAGGTATAAAGGATTTTAATAAAAATACTTTACATAAAAGAATGTATTTTAATCAATTAGGAAAACACACACCTTAGGCCAGATGGTCTCCTTCTGTATGTTCCGGTGTGCCAACTGTGATCCTCAGGCAGCCATTTGTTGGCTGTCCCACCACTTAGTGAGGCCTGTCTAGCATTGACCAGAGCCTGGGCCTTTTCCATCATGGCTCCTGATCTGTGGAATGGGCCCCTGAGGAGGTGAGTGGAGTCCCTGTTGCCTGTAGCAGCTGGACATAGGCATATATGTATATATATATATGAGCTGTGCACAACTGGGTATTGAGGTTACCACTCTGGCGTAGCTACCCTTTGCACCCAGATCCGCGTGCCTGCTGCCAAGATGCCCGCCATTGCTGCTGAGACCCCCTATAAGTGCCAGGGCCAGCAGTGAACCAAGGAGAAGCCATGTTCCAGAGACAGCTTAACAGGGCAACTATCTTCCTGTTGGAGCCATGACCTGCAAGCGCTCCAGTCACGCAGCCCTCACAATTGATATACAGACCTTTGATGTGCAGATCGGGTCATAAAGGTCTTGCCAAGGCTTTTTTTCTGGGAAAAGAGGTGGTGGAGCTCAGTGGTGGAACTCAGGACCACACAGTGACATCACTTTGGGTCTGCTGGAACAAGGGGGGAGTTTTTTAAAGTTTAAATCGCCCTCGGCGAAAATGGTCACATGGCCAGTGGCCCCTCTCCCTGATCTCCAGACAGAGGAGAGTTTAGATTGCCCTCCCCTATGCCTGGAGATCAGGGGGCAGGGCCCCCTGTGACCATTTTCAAGAGGTGCCAGAACTCCATTCCACCACGTTCCCGCTGAAAAAAAGCCCTGGGTCTTGCCTCTGATATGCAGAACACAATGAACCATCTAGAGATCCGATCAGTTCGCACTCATCCTTCCTTATTGCCCCTCTGGTCATTCCAAGGTATCACCAAGCCAAATGTTAGATAGTGCCATAAACCAATATATCAATCTTTCTGATCACCCCAGCACAACACATCAATCGTTTTCTTTGTCAAAGTGCCTGAGAACCACTTGCAAGGTAAGTACCCACCCTGGGACCTGACTCCAGATAAAAATTGGCTATTTAAGACCTAAGAGAGATGCTCTCTACAGAGCTGGTCTCTTCCGTTCCTACTTCACCCCACCTCGTGTAGTGCAGGCACTTCACTGGGCATCCTAACCTTGCTGCTGAATCGCTGCTTCTCAATGGGTAAGTGAGTATCACCCAAACAACGATCTTCCTGCTAAGGCAACCGTCTCTATACTTTCCCACCTTTTGTTTTCTAGTCTTGTAATGAATGTGTGTGTGTTCCTTGTAATTTGAATACTCAAGGTTATTAAGTAAAGTCTTTGATTCACTGAAGTATTAGTCTCCTCTCTTGTTGGGCATGTTCCAGGAACTCTGACCCTGGCATACACAGGTCATGATTAGAGATGGGCACAAACGGCAATATGAACAAAAAAAAGCCACAGACAACCCAATCCACTGTTTGCAAACAAGCAGTTTGTGAGGTCCCATTCTAAACGAACATGTGGTTGTTGCAAGCCTCGTTCATTGTTGTTTGTCAAGCCAGACAGTCTGGCACCTGCAATCAATTCCCCTGGCAATTTAGGCAGGGATCGTCTGAACTCTGTCTGAACTCCTACAGTTGCCCTGGAAACCCCAATCTAAGCCCAATTTAGTTTGATAGGCAGGTCTTCCTTTCAAGTGTGAAGCTCCAAATTTGTTACAAGGGAACAAAGACCAGACGGGAGGGGGGCTCCCAGCTCTGGCTTTGGAGAGGGAGAGAGAGCTGCTGTTGGCATTTTGATAAAGAGAGTACATTGGAGCTTGAATTTTCTTTGTGTGTGGTGGGATAGGGATCTACCCCTTCAGGTTCCAGGGCTGCTGCCAGGCTCTGGGCCAAGCTATTAGAAAACAGAACAGGATAAAGCAGAGTCCTCAAATATTAAAGTCCCTCAAATAACCCAAAATCATATACAAAAATCATATACATAACCCAAAATCAGATACATATTTATAAATAAGTTTGTTTATAAATATGTATCTGTATATTTGTTGTACTCATTATGCCTCGATATCTATGCACTTTGAAAATATTGGAGGATTATGTATAGGTACAGCATATTAACCGTTACTTATGTACAATAATGTTTTGATATATTTTTATATGGGATATATTTATTCACTTTATGCACCTGTCATTTTATAAATATACATATATGAGATCATTCGTATTTCTGTATAGTTGATACTTCTCCAGTGTTTGCGGCATTCCCTATTTTTCTCCCAGAGATGCCTCTTTGTTGTGTTTGTTTCCAGAAGTTTGGCAGAACCTGGAACACGAGATTTCTCCAAAGAAATGTGTCGTTCCAGTCATGGTCAAGAATGGCATGTGTTTTGAATTTCATTTGTTTCAGTAGGGCCTCTTGCAGTGTTTTCTTGAATCATGTTTGGAAAACAAGAAATGGCATCTAAATGGCACTTGATCTTGTGCCATTGGCACTTGATCTTGACTCCAGTCTGGTGATTGACAGCTTGAGCGGTAGCACTGGTAGGGCTTAGCAATTTTTCTAACCCTTCTGCTTATTGGTGATAAACATCAAGCAGGGATTTGACCTGCAGGGTAGGGAATAAGTCTGCAAGTGGAACCCTGTTATGATCACAACTTAGCATTACTGTACAGGGGGAAAAGATTTGTGGCACAAAATCGTTGTTTAAATCCTATTAGTAGTCAAGGTCAAAACACATATAAATTCAACTGCCTGACCTGGAACAACTGTGCTGCTTTAAAGTTCAGCTCAGAGTTTCATCTTGATTTCTCCTCCCCTTTCTAATTTTGAATAAATGCAAACAAAGCCGGTCTGGAATGACATATTTTCCTAGCGGAGAAAATCTCTCTGCAGTATTTTTTTTCAGTCTGTCAAACTGTAGCTTCCCACTTGCAGACAAGATGAGCAAAAATGGAAAATTGAGTGAACTTACAACAGCAAGTGAAAGGGACGGAGCATGCCAAAAATGCTTTCCACAAATGTGCTAGAAAAAATGACACCAGATCAACAATAAATTGGGCCATTTGGGGTCATTTGCAAAGGGTAAATTGCCATGGTTGCACTTTGTTCATTGTTGGAAGAAACTGACACACAGTATTTGAGACTATATGGTCAGTTGAAGAGGCTCTTTAAAACTCTACCAATGCAACTACCCTTTTGCTGACAGTCCAAAATGCCTGTAAGAGATAATAAAAGAAACAGGGAGAAAAGTGATTTGCTAAGCACAGAACTTAGCCAGGTCAATCTGACGACAAACATACAGACATGACCTTTGGTTTTATACTCTTGTTCTAATGAAGCATGTTTTTCACTGTTGATGTTAAATTATCCCATCTCTCACATTTGATGTCTCGGCATATTCAACACTTCGGCCTATGTTATTGGCCACAAAAATCCTGTCATCCTACTGCGCTGTGTCAATTTGTTGATTTTTATTTTAAGGCTGTCCTGTATACCTCAGACAGTTTGAAATTTGAAAGATCCCTGGGTGGAATGCTTTAGCATTCAGCTTATGCAATCAGGACCATCAATCAACATATCTAATTCTCACTAGGGCTCCATCTGTGGATACTTAAATCCAGAGACTGGGGCCATGAACAGACCAGACAGATCTTTCTACAACCTGAGAAAAGCCCCAGATCTGCAAAAAATTCTGAATTCTAGAAAAAGAAGCAGCCGCAGTGTCTGTAGTTTTAATAATAAAACAGCAACAGCAACAATAACAACATTTGATTTATATACCATCCTTCAGGATGGCTTAACACCCACTCAGAGCAGTTTGCAAAGTATGCTACTATTATACCCTCAACAAAAACCCTGTGAGGTGGGTAGGGCTGAGAGAGCTCCAGAGAGCTGTGACTAGCCCAATGTCACCCAGCTGGCTTAAAGTGGAGGAGTGAGGAATCAAACCTGGTTCTCCAGATTAGAATCCTGCACTTTTAACCACTAAACCAAACTGGCTAAAGATGAAAAGTTCCAAGTCTGTGCCAGTACAACAAAAGCTTCCAGACAGACAGGCATCATTTTTTAAACATTTTAGTCACTAAGGACAGTGGAATGATCCATGTCTTTGGTATACAGGCAATATGGAACATCTGTCTTATAGGAGAAGTAATAGAGATCTTGTCTGACAGCCATGAGCAGGCTAGGAACCCCTTGAGTGCCTCCAAGTTGTGATGAGAACACCACACTTGGGATGGAGTCCTTGGACGATGAATATGGAGAAGGGATAGTCCTGAGCAAATGAGCATCTTGAAGACTCCAAATTCTGGTGTAGCAGTCCTGAGTCAAGACATTACATACCTGAGAAAAACCCCAAGTTTCCAGAAGAATCTGAAGTCTTAAAAAAAAATTAATGGATTAAATAAAACCCAAATAATATAAGCAATATCCACACCTTTAAGAAATGGATAACCTGTGAAATCTCAGTGGACATTGTAGGGGTTGCTAGGCAACCATATTAATGTTTAGAGCCTTCAAACCATGGTTTCTGTCTGTAAAAGGCAGGGGAGAAGATAAGGCACTTTCCAGGGTTATTTTGGCCTTCCTCCTGCCCTTGAGGGAGAATTCATGAGAACCAGGCCCAGCAGCAGCCACTGATCAACTTGCTACCATGCAATTTGCACAACTCACTCAAGTGTGGCGGTAGCTACTGGATGACTTGATGCTACACAACTTGCCTATGCCCAGTAGTTTGCACACAATGCACATGACAATGTGTTGGGCCTGGCAGTAGCCACCACACAACGCATTTTAGATAAGTACTACCCTGTGACTTTTGCAACCTGGCCAGACTTTTCCCAGGGAGAGGCTGCCATGGCAAGGAAAGAAGGGAGAGCTGAGAGACAGTGTGGTGTAACGGTTAAAAAGAAGGACTAGGATCTAGGAGTTCCAGGTTCAGATATTCTGCCATGGATGTTCTCAGGGTGTCCTTGGTCCACTCTCTTTCTCTCAGTATAATTTACCTCACAGGGCTGTTGTGTGGATAAAATGGAGAATTATGTAAGCCGCTTTGGGTCTCCATTGCAGGGAAAGATGGAATATAAATGAAGTAAATAAAGCTGAAATCTGGGAGGGATCGATAAAAGAAAGGTTGATTGGTGAGTGGGAAGGAGAGAAGGAAGCATAGAAAGGGGAGACAATATGGGAACCACTAGTTGGAGAGATGGAGGATATAGTGTCAAGAAGGGGATACAATGGAAAATGAATAACTACTGCAAGTCCTTGTGGGTTCCTGCTTGTAGTCCTATAATATGGATTAGATTTAAGATTTGAAACTCCCCTCCTTTCTCTCTCGCACACACACACAGATGTGTACATGTATTTTAAATTGGCCATACAGTTCCTATCACATGTTGCCTTCCTTTCTATCTCTGCATATGAACCTTTTTTTGCTATTGGCTGAGTTCTTGTGACATCGTGGCATGTTCACTAATATTTTAACTGTTCGAAGTGCATGTGTCAAAACTTATGAGTCTGGAAAACAGATTAACTGCTGTAAGAGATGTAGGTCAACTAACTGGGGAAAATATCAGAGTTTAGAGACAAAAATACTTCAGAGAGATTCAAGGAAATTAGATGCAGAAGCACCCTGAGTGGGAAGAATAGATGGGAGACACACTCAAGGCCTAAGAAAATAAGGGTGAAAGAGATAGGGAGCAGAGAAAATGTGAAGCAAATGAGAAGGGGTTGGGAGAAAATATCACACATAGAAGGGACTTTTTATAAAAAGGGAGCAAGATATTAATAGAGGGTTGGCAAGGAGTTTGAGAACTGGAAGCTGTTTGTGAAGAGGGCAAAGAGTAAAGAGTAGACATGGGCACAAACAGCAATAAGAACAAAAAAACCCCACGAACAGCCCGTTCATCTGTTTGCGAACAGGCCGTTCGTGAGACCCCATTCCAAATTAACAAGTGGCCATTGCAAAACCTCGTTCATTGCAATCAGCAGCCATTGGTCAAGCCAGACAGTCTGGCGCCTTTCAATCAATTCCCCTGGCAACAGCAGGGACTGAACTCTATCTGAACTCTTCTTGACTTTCCTTCTGGCTTTAACCCTTCAGCTTCCAGCAGACAGTCCAGTTATTGCCATTCAGAAGAGAAATAGACAGCAAAGCAGGGGGGACTCATGGATCATACCTTTCCTGGGCAGCAGTCTCTCTGATTCTTGGGGGGTCCAGAGAACAGTGAGGACTATGTCCCCTGAAAATTTGGTGGGTATTGGACATTGGGAAGGTCAGTTTTGTAACCCCTCAAAGTAGCTTCCAACATGCAGTACAGTTTTTGCCACTGTGAAGAGAAAATGAAAGCAAAGGGGGCGGGGCCAGCTCTCCTGGTGCGAGAGGGATGGAGAGAATCTCTCCATCCCTCTGGCACTGGGAAGGAGCCAGAGATTCTCCTCATCTCTCTGACAGCGGGCAGAAGGAGCCCCACGGCACTGGCTCTGCCCGCTGTCAGAGGGACCAGGGGAATCTCTCCTTGTCCCTCGGACAGCGGGCAGAAGCAGCCCCATGGTGGCACCAGCTCTGCCCACTGTCAGAGGGACAATGAGATTCTCTCTGTCTCTCTGACAGCGGGCAGAAGCAGCCCCGTGGCAGTGCAGGCTCTGGCTGCTGTCAGTGAGGGACGAAGAGATTCTCCTCATCTCTCTAACAGCGGGCAGAAGCAGCCCTGTGGCAGCACTGGCTCTGCCCGCTGTCAGAGGGACCAGGGGAGTCTCTCCTCATCCCTCTGACAGTGGGCAGAAGAGGCCCTGTGGTAGTACTGACTCTGGCACCGGAAGGAGCAGCCCCGTGGCACTGGCTTTGCCCACTGCCGGACAAGGGGAGTCTCTCCTTGTCCCTCTGACAGTGGACAGAAGCAGCCCCACGGCAGCACCAGCTCTGCTCACTGTCAGAGGGATGAGGTGAGCCTCCTCGTCCCTCTGACAGAGGGCAGAAGCGGCCTGGCAGCTCTGGGGTGGGGCAGAGGGGTGGGGGCTGGGGGTTGTGGGTTGTTTAAAGGGTCCTGCCCCTTGCACATGGCAGGAAAGGGCCCTTTAAACTATCACCTGGCAGGCGGCAAGGGGGAATCCCCCCCTGCCTCCTGCCAGCTGATAGTTTAAAGGGATCTTTAAACGGCCACGAACACGAACACCAAACTTGTTCCTTAAGGAACGTGTTCTGTTCTGTTCGTTGTTCGTTGTTCGTGCATGGCAACGAACAATGAACAGGGTGTTTGGAATTTTTTTCCCATTTGTGCCCACGTCTAGTAAAGAGTCCAGTTAGTTGAAGAAAGTGAAACAGTAGATAGTGGACGGTACAATAGTACAATCCTTATTGAATTTAAAACCTGCATAGCTATTTGCCAACTGAAACCCTAGTACAAGGAGTCGCAATTATAGCCCGTATACATGGAATTGTGCTGTTACACCTTGCTCCACAGTGATCCGAAGGCTGGTTGTTTGGTATGGAAAGCAGCCAGCCTGAGTTCCGGCGGAAAGTAAACATGATTTGGGAAGAGGGGGCAATTCTCAATAACGCATCCCTTAGGAAAATCCCTTCAAAAGGCAGGCGTTTGCTGGAGTGGCAAATCTGGGAGTTACCAAAACAAAACAAATACAAAAAATTGGGAATTTCCAGACATCATTAAACAGATATACTTCATCAGTGATTTTTTTTTGTGGGTCAAGGATTCAACAACTACATACATCCTTAAACAGCAAGTTATGTTTCCTATTGAGAACATCTGTTGAAGTGATCTGTTTATACTAACTTTTCATTGTAAGGAGTGTGCGTATTTTTTTTTTCTTTTGCAAATCTTGCTTTTAGGAATCAGTACGGATGTACAGTAATAAACGGCATCCATGAGAGTTTGTAGTTTTACTCTCTGGTCAGCAGAGGTCACTGGTGGTTGCAACTTCAACTTTGAAAGAGAAATTTTTGTCTTGTTAAAAACTGTTTTCTTTTAAGGTTCAGAATTTCTGCTTCTGTCCTAGAAAAATGACAAGTAGCAAATTAATATCATCCCAACCATAATCATGTATGGGTGAATGCACATCCCTGTCTTTTCTCGCACTGACTGGTTTTTAATCCTTCCTGGAAAATATAATCTATTATGCCCTTTTAAAAAAAAAAGAAGAAGAAAGAATGATTTTTGTGTATCTGGATGCTTACAAAGCAAATTCAAGCTAAAGTGTTTCATAACAGATGTTGACAAACTGCTAATATATCACATCTAAAAATTTCTCCCTTGCCCCTACATTTGATACTTTTCTACATTATTTATCCAGATTATTTTTCTTAATCTAAAGGAGTTTGGTTTGTTCATTAATCATCTTAATGAGTCATCATTTGTAAAGGTCTAGCATGTTCTTCTGTTCTTCCTCTTGCTTTATTCTTCCAGAACTTTTCCCCACTCCCCATCCAAACCCCTCCATGTTAGCCTTTGAAAAATTATGAAGTATAGGATAGTTTCTGGTGTTTTGGCGTGGATGTGAAAGTTGGATGGTGAAGAAAGCTGATAGGAAGAAAATTTATTCATTTGAAATGTGATGTTGGAGGAGAGTTTTGTGGATACTATGGACAGCCAAAAAGAAAAGTAAGTGGGTACTAGAGCCTGAAGTCTCCCTAGAAGCTAAAATTTCCTAGCAATAATGCTAGGAAAAGCGGAAGGCAGTAGGAAAAGAGGAAGATATAAAATGAGATGGCTTGACTCAACAAAAGATGCCCCGTTCTCCAGCTTGCAGGATCTGAGCAAGTCTGTTAATGATAGGACATTTTGGAGGTCTTTTATTCATAGTAAAAAGTCCAGTAGCACCTTTGAGACTAACCAACTTTATTGAGGCATAAGCTTTCTCGATATGCCTCAATAAAGTTGGTTAGTCTTAAAGGTGCTACTGGACCTTTTACTATTTTGCAACTACAGACTAACATGGCTAACTCCTCTGTTTCATTCATAGGCTCACCCTAGGTTGGAGGTGACTTGACGGCATGTAACTCACGCACATAATAGTATAGTTGAAAGAGTCTTAGTAATATTTTAATTTGCATTTCATTTCTTATCAGTTCTGGGAAAGAGAGGACCTAAAACACCTTTAAAGTTCTTAAGGGTGGCAATTTTTATCTCATTTATAGTCCATTTGTCTCACCGAGACAATATTTTCATCAGTCCAGTTAGGGGTTACTAGCAAGCTACCAGTATCCCTAGCTGGATGTTACATGAGCAAACAGATTATGTTCTTCAATACAACACGCAACACAGAGTGTATAAACCCCTATTTAAAAAGCTACACACTCTGCAATTGGCTTTACAAAGGGGATGGTGGGGAACTGATTTCATCCCCCCCCCCCGCCACCCACTTCTTCCCAGATATTTGATGAATGGAGCTTTTCAAAAGAGCCTGCACATATACCGTCCTGTGTATGCTCCATGCACATTCTGGTGGATCCGAGTTGAACTTTGTTAAACTCCTTCTTGAGTCAATTTTGTATAGGATTGTCACGTGCCCACTGAGAGTGGGAGATTGCCCAACCCCAGCAGGCCTTGCCCACTGGCACCACAGCAGCCAATGGGAGAAAGAAGAAGTTTTAAAAAATTGCTACCAACCACAGCAGATGTTTCACTTCTCTAGGAATCACCAGAAACGTTTTGCAATCAAGTTTTACCATTGTTTCCAGTGGTTCCTAGAAACAACTGATGTCACTTCCTGTTTCTCCCAGAAAGGACGTGGCACCGTTACTCATGGCTTTCCCCATGTCCTCTCCCCCAGTCTTCTGTTGGTTGTTAGCTAGGTCTGGCACCCCTAGTTCTATGGAGAAAGTGGGTTCAAAATGGGTAGTAAAGAAATAACCTCTGTATCCCCTATATGGTTGTCTGAGAAAAGCAAAGTGTGGTGTCAGCTTTTCTCTACTTAATATATAAGCTAGAGTTAAAGCAAATTTGTGAAGAAGACATGATATTTCAGTAAATTATCCCAAATTATCACTCCTTGTAAAGCAAATGATATTATTGCTTCTTTTTCAATTGACGTGGGGACATTTAAAAAACACACACACACACAAGGAGTGAAAAATGTTAAATGAGGCAAGCCAATCACAGAATCACAGAGTTAGAAGGGGCCATACAGACCTTCTGGTCCAAACCCCTGCCCAATGCAGGATGAGCCTAAAGCATCCCTGACAAATATTCGTTCAGCCTCTTCTTGAAAACTGCCAGTGAGGGGGAGATCACCACCTCCCTAGGCAGCTGACCCCACCTTTGAACTACTCTGACCGTGAAAATGGTTTTCCTAATATCCGGCCAGTACCTTTCTGCATGTAATTTAAGCCCATTGCTTCGAGGTCTATCTTCTGCTGCCAACTGGAACAGCTCCTTGCCCTCCTCCAAATGACAGCCTTTCAAATATTTAAAGAGAGCAATCATGTCCCGCCTCAATCTCCCCTTCTCCAAACTAAACATTCCCAAGGCCCTCAGCCTTTCCTCGTAGGGCTCAGTCGCCAGACCCCTGATCATTCTCTTTGCTTCATATTATGGCCTTAAAACTTATCAATATGATATTAAGGCCTAGCTTTAGAGTGATTTTTAAAGGTAGCAAAGAATAATTTCCAAAGTGAAAATGGAAAAACATTTCTGCGGATACAGATTTGTCTTTGAATTCTGAAATTCTACCAAATTTGGAGGGAAATTTAGTTTCAACTTCTGCATGATCTTGCTTTATGAGAGAAGTTACAGGAAAGAGAGGGGCTGTGTGGAAGATAATGTTCCCAGGCCCTTGTTCCCCATGACTCATCTACCAGTAGGTAGCAAATTTCAATCCTGTTTCAGAAGTTGTGACTTACCGGAATGTTTCCTTACTTCCTTAATCAAGTGCCCAAGGATAAGCCTGCTACAGTAGCAGAAGGGGGAGAGGACATGGAGATTTTCCATATTATATGAAGGGTGTGTGAGTATGGAATCTTCCAGAAGGATCACCACAGCAAAGTAATGGATTCTGACTTTATTTTATTTTATTTTATTTTTAACCCACCCTCCCCGCAAGCAGGCTCAGGGCAAGATACAACATTGATTAAAATACAACTTAAAATCAATAATAAAAACAGCAACAGATAAAATACTGCACCCCTTTCGGAGCAGCCAGCGTGAGTGGACTCTCCATACCCCTTGTAGAGGGAGACAGGTGGAAGGCTCGGCAATGATGGGCTAAAATTAGCCTCCACCATATGCCTGGCAGAGCATCTCTGTCTTACAGGCCCACCTAAATGATACAAGATCCTGGAAGGCTCAAGTGTCCTCAGACAGAGAGTTCCACCAGGTTGGGGCCAGGACTGAAAAGGCCCTGCCCCTGGTAGAGGCCAGCTGAGCCTCCCTAGAGCCAGGGACCACCAGTAGATGTTTTCCAGTTGAACGAAGTGCTCTCTGCAGCACATACCGGGTGAGACGGTCCCTTGGGTATGCTGGTCCCAGTCCGTTTAGGGCTTTATAGGTCAAAACCAACACTTAGATTCTAAGCAGTGTTCAAATTTCAAGGGGGCTGGCAGTCCTTGCTCCTCTACCTCATGTGATAGTTTCTGCTTTAGAATGCTCTTGGAAGTATAACATGTCCCAAGGGATCCCATTCCCCTGGTGGGGTGAAGGACCCCTGCTCCCAGCCTCTGCCCCCTGCCACCTCTCATCTGGTCAGCACGGGGGAAAGGCGATGAAAATGGGACCACAGTGCACTCCCACACACTCCAGAGCACTCCCTTGTTGCTCTGGGAATGCTGTCATTCCAGGCATGACAAGAAAGTGATGGGCTCCACATGGGGTTGATTTAATAAAAATTGGCCCCAAATCTAGTGTTCGGGGCAGATTTTTGTCAAACCAGTTCTGCATGGGGGCCTTCACTTTCTTGTCACACTGGGAATGATGTCATTCCTGGTGCAACAAGGAAGTCTTCCAGATGTGCGCTACCCCTGCAACCCTGCCCCCTGTCTCCCAATTTGGGCTCTGGGGGACTTGTCAACTCTACATGTCCCCCTTACCTCTGCTCAAGGATCCCCATTGCAGCTTTGCTTGGATCTTTCTGTCATGTCTCTCTGGCTATGTGCCTGGCTGAGAAGAGCAGTCTGGTTTCCAGCTCTGCACAGTTTTGTTTATTGTCTCTAGATCCACCCGTTACAACCCTGGGCAGGATCTCTATTTAGCCAGATGGCTGCATCCCCCCACTCCTTCACTTGTTTTGGTGAGCTATTCCTTCCAGTCAAACAAAGTCTCCTGCCACACCCCAAGACTTCCAGATTTCTCAAAGTCCCTTCCATTCACTGATTGTGAGAAATTTTCATCCCAGTGGAAAATGCCTCAAGAACTGCTTTAAAACTTCCCTTTTATCTGGGGGCAATGTCTAGATCTGAAAGGAAATGAGCAGGAGTGGGTTGGGAGGGGTTGAACTCAAATAACCATCAATGACCACATAGAAGAAGCCAGGATATTCTGTCTCTTTGGGTCGAATGTTCTACTAGGGGAGAATGGGGAAAATCTTCTGACTAGAGATGGGCTGAACCTGAATTCGAACGAAAAAAACCCACGAACCAGCCTGGATCCCCCCTGCTTCCTGTCAGCTGATAGCTTAAAGGGATCTACCACTTGCAAGTGGCAGGGCCTTTAAATGGCCCAAAGCCCAAAAACCCCAGCCCCCCAGCCCCCCACACCCCACCCCAGCCACACCCACCCTACCACAGCCCCCCAGCCCAGCCCAAGCCCCCCACTTACATTGGCTTTGCTGCTGGGGTGGTGGAGGCTGTGGCCCAGCAGCAGCTGTTCTGGCCTTCTCCTCCACCCTGCAGGCCCACAGCCTTCTCCCCCTCCTCCAGCGAGGGATAGGAAGGGCATTTTTGGCTTCCTCTGCTGCTGCGTGGGCACACAGGGCAGTGGAGGAGACCAAAAACACCCTTCCCACCCCTCAAATGGTCGCCACAGCAACCATTTGATGGGCAGGAAGGCCCTTTTTGGCCTCCTCCGCTGCTGTGTGGGTCTGCAGGGCAGCGGAGGAGGCCAAAAATGCCCTTCCTGCCCCTCAAATGGCTACCATGGCAGCCATTTGAGGGGCAGGAAGGCCCTTTTTGGCTTCCTCCACCACCCTATGGGCCCGCGCAGTGGTGGAAGAGGCCAAAAATGCCCTTCCTGCCCCTCACTGGAGGAGGGGGAGGATGCTGCAGGCCCACAGGATGGGGGAGAAGGCCGGAGCCATGGCAGCCATTTGAGGGGCAGGAAGGCCCCTTTTGGCTTTCTCTACCACACTACGGGCCTGCGCAGTGGTGGAAGAGGCCAAAAATGCCCTTCCTACCCCTCACTGGAGGAGGGGGAGAATGCTGTGGGCCCACAGGATGGTGGAGAAGGCCGGAGCCACTGCTGCTGGGCTGTGGCCTCTACCACCCCAGCAGCAGAGTCAAGGTAAGTGGGGGGCTGGGGGCTGGGGTGTGGGGGCTGGGTTTTGTGGGCTTTGAGCTGTTTAAAGGGTCCTGCCATTTACAAGTGGCAGGTCCCTTTAAACTATCAGCTGGCAGGCGGCAGGGGGGAATCCCCCTCTGCCACCTGCCAGCTGATAGTTTAAGAGGACCTACAGCTTGAAAACAGCAGGAAAGGGCCCTTTAAACTATCAAATGCCCCTTTCCCTGCCACTGCTAAGCAGCCGGGAGGGGGCATTTAAACCCCAGGAACCACGAACTAGTTAATGAACTTGCCCCAGTTCATGGGGGTTCCTGGTTCCTGGTTCATGAAAATGCCGCAAACCACAAACCCCATGGTTCGGATTTTTTTGTGGTCCGTGCCCTTGTCTACTTCTGACCCAGAAGAAGAGCTTAGGCCAAGCTAGTCTTTCTCCTATGTGGAGCTCTACAATCAGAAATGAAAGCAATGAGCAAATTCTGTTTTAAAATTAAAGGGGTAGCAAGGACACATATTTCAGCACAGAACAAGATGAGGCCGCTATGAATATTACTTTATCTCAGGGTAGCAGTTTCATTGGCTAAAGGAAGTTTGTTTGGTGACAAGAATAATCCACACAATCTTAAACTGATGGAAGATGCTCCATACTCCAAACTGGGAATTGTCATATGTAATCAGGAACTCAGCAAATGCTGTATGGAAAAGTTGGCATTCTTTTCCCTCAGACAATCTTGTAAATGAATATATATGATTCAGCCCTACAGATAGCCTTGTGGTTGCTGTTCCCTTATTGGTATTAGCCCCAGTCTGATTGAAGCCATTCTATTAGTTACCTGGGATTAGCTGAGGAATCTGCATGTACTAAAAGTCCTGAAAAAGAGTTTCTGCTCCGTAAAGAAAGAGCAATCTGGATGAAGTCCTCATAAATACTTCATGGTAGGCAGACTTAAACCTGCATCTTGCCGAATCAGTTGAATAAAAGCTTAAATTGTTAATGAGCTCGTGGGGGGAGCGATAGTCTTACAAAGCCCACACAGTTAAGGCATCGTGGAGTAAGGAGAAGAGTTTGGGAAATGAACACAGCTGTTGACCTGGCCAAAAAAACAAAACTATTGCAGGGTGTTCTGGGAAATGTACTCAAGAAAACAAGGTTAATAATCTGTTCATGATATTTAGATTTCCCCGTTTGAAGGAAACGGGTTCTGCTGCCAACTGCTTCTTCTTACATCACAACATGGAATTTTCTCTCCCGCTGACATTAATAGCGGCATTATGATGTCCCAAGTGGATTGTTTCAGGAGCAATTTATTAAAATAATTTTAACTCCATGAAATTATGGAGGCCCTTGGGACAGCGCCTTGCCATACAGTATAATTCCAGTAAGTGACAATGGGCTGTAATAAGACTGTAAACCGGTGAACAGTTTGGATTTCCTACTGCCAATTGGGCCAGTAAAAATTAAATGCCAACGTCATATCCCAGCTGCTTGTTTGAGTGAAAGCAGATTAGAAAACTGACCGAGACGTGATGCTCCTAATTCCATACTGGTTTCTGGCACTCATATTCCATTTGTAATTGTAACGAAGTTGCATTCTTAACTTTGCCTCAGCTGGCCCTGGGAAGTTTACCATAACAGTATTTGCTATACTTCACAACATGTTTACGAAGAGGATGCCCTAACTGATAAATTTTTAATCAGTAAAACATCATTTGCTCCATGGTATGAAACCTTCAAAAAAGACCATACTAGAGCACGTTATCTGACTAACATCACAGTCTATAAGATCAGGGTAGCATTTACGCCATTACGCTTCCAGTCTATGCCAACTGAGATGCTACTTGCGCAATTCCAAAAATAACCCCATCAATCAGCGTATATGTATCTGTGGAACCTCAGTTGAAGACTTACCACACTATGTTTTACACTGTCCCCAATACCATCAGGCTCACAGACACAGCAACATCCTCTGACATTACACAGCTGCGGTCCCGAACTCCCAAGCCTCAGCCTCCCGTACTCAGGATGGGATTACAGGTGCGCACCACCATGCTCTGTTTTTTAATGAATGATTTTAGATTGTGAAGGCCTATGGCCACATACAATAAATTCGCACCTATACCAGGAACCAAGGGGAAAAATTCTTGCGAATATTTTATATGGTGTCCATCTTCTGTCTGATTTTGATAAACTAAATTTTATACTTCCAGATACAGCCCTTTTATTTCGAACAGGATGGCCCTCTGTGCCCTGGCTGCTAGGAAAATAAGGGCAAATGTGGCAACCAGGAGAGTAAACATCTGATATAGATTGTTTTATAAGCTGCTGGAAATTATTTGGTTTTAATGTTGTTAACTTACATTTTAGGTAAAATGCATTTTATAATAATTTTATTTATATGTATGTAATTATATCTGTATTCTTGTATTTTTTTTGCTTTTAATGCTCCGTGGTGCAGAGTGGTAAATGGCAGTACTGCAGCCCAAGCTCTGCTCACAACCTGAGTTCAATCCCGGCAGAAGCCGGGTTCAGGTAGCCGGCTCAAGGTTGATTCAGCCTCCCATCCTTCAGAGATCGGTAAAATGAGTACCCAGTTTCCTGGGGGTAAAGTGTAGATGACTAAGGAAGGCAATGGCAAACCACCCCGTAAAAAAGTCTGCCAAGAAAATGTCATGATGCAACGTCCCTCCATGGGTCAGCAATGACTCGGTGCTTGCACAGGGGACTACCTTTACCTTTGGATTGTGGTTTTGGATTGTGAAGGCCTATGGCCATATACAATAAATTCATTCATTCATACTTCACAACGTCTGAGGGAGAAGATCTGCCCAGCTTGCACACAGGAGATTCAGAATTTCCAGAAGACCTGGGTACACAGTAAGAACACACCTTTCACAAATGGACACGAGCTGTTCACAGTTAGTTTAAATAGAACATGAGATTAGACCCATGAGCCCTGTTTTTCTTTTGGTTTTGATACTCTCAGATAGTGGTAGGCAAGCTGCTCTTCTTAAATCATAACTGAGTTTCCAGTTATGAACACTATCACTGAACAGGATTTTCTTTTTTTAAGGTCTACATTGGCTCCCAATGTCAAATGAGATACAGAATGTGAACAAAAAAATACTATAGTTTTAGTCCGAGTAACCAAGTATTAATTTTAGTAGTGACTGAGATCAGCTCATGGGTGCTCTGAAGGCTTGTAAGGGGGAAGCAGTGTGGTTCCTGAGCTTGTCTGAACAAACTCTGGGAAGCTTTTCAACCAAATAGCCAATTTTAAAATGTATTCCTTGCTAGCTATTCCCTTTGCTTAAAAAAAATCTATTGGTGAGTAGAAATGGGCACAGACAGCAATACGAACTTAAAAAAGCCGCAAACAGCCCAATCAGTTGTTTGTGAACTAGTTGTTCATGAGGCCCCATTCTAAATGAACAGGGAGTCGTTGCAAGCCTCATTCATTGCTGTTTGTCAAGCCAGACTCCCTGGAACCTGCAATCAATTGGCAACCGGAGGCAGGGACTGCCTGAACTCTGTCTGAACTCCTGCTGTTGTCCTGGAAACCCCAATCTAAGCCCAGTTTGGCTTGATAGGTAGGTCTTCCTTTCAAGTGTGGAGCTCCAAATTTGGTACAAGGAAGCAAAGAGCAGGGGGAGGGGGGCTCCCAGCTCTGGTTTTGCAGGCAGTGAGGGAGAGACAATTGCTGTCAGCATTTTGAGAGAGAGAGTGCATTGGAGCTTGAATTTTCTTTGTGTGTGGTGGGATAGGGATCTACCCATTCAAGTTCCAGGGCTGCTGCCAGGCTCTGGGGCCAAGCTATTATTTATTATTGGTACATTTCCTGCTGCCTGCTCAGGCAGGGTTTCTGGGAGTGGCGTGGTAAGGATTTTGATGGCTGGAGGAGAGCCTGCTGGCCCCCATGAACAATGAACAACAAACAATGAACACGTTTGTGAACAGGTCATGTTCGTCAATGTTCGTTGTTCTTTGGATAACAATGAATACCATATTTGGGGTTTTTTTCTGTTCATGCCCATGTCTATTGGTGAGTCAAAAACGTTGTCCCCAAAGCTTCAGTATGAAATAAACTTGCATAATATTCTTATGGGTTTCTTTTTACTAGGAAAAAGTAGTTGTGTAACTAGATGCACATTACAGCAGGAGACAGGTGTTTATGTGCTGACATTTTACATGCCTGTGCAACACTGTTGGTTGTGCTATAATTCCATCCTGGTTTTCTTCATTGACTTGATATTTTGGACACGCACAATCTGGGACAGAGACAATATGCTCTTCAAGCAGGTATGCATAAACTGTCCCGAAATTCGGCAAGTATAGATTCAAAAGAGCTATTTCTTGGTTTGCAAGACTCGAGTCCAACAAGAATTCCAGGGTATAATTTTCAAGTGTCGAGCTACCCTTGTCAGATACAAGTAGAAATAGAGAGCTCTGAACCCTTGTAACTAGACATGGGCACAAACAGCATTACGAACAGAAAAAACCTACAATCAGCCTAATCCGCTGTTCTCGAATAAGCTGTTTGTGAGGCCCCATCCTAAACGAACAGGTGGTCATTGCAAGCCTCATTTGTTGCCTTTAGCAGCTGTTCAGCAAGCCAGACAGTCTGGCACCTGCTGCAATCAATCCCCTTGGCAACCGGAGGCAGGGAGGGACTGAACTCTGTCTGAACTCCTTCTGGCTTTCCTTCTGGCTTTAACCCTTCAAAGTACTTCCAGCAGAGAGTCCCATTTTTGCCACTGTGAAGAGAAAATAACAGCCAACAGGGAGACCCATGGATCATGCCTTTCCCGGGGTTCAATCTCTCTGAAACTTGGGGGTGGGGGTGTCTTCAGAGGACAGTGAGGACTTTGTCCCCTGCAAATTTGGTGGGTATTGGACATTGGGAAGGTCACTTTTGTAACCCCTCAAACTAGCTGCCAGCAGACACTGCTGTTTTTGTCAGGACAGGGCCCTTTAAACCAGCAGCTGGCAGGTGGCAGGGGACCTGCCAGCTGATAGTTTAAAGGGATCTTTAAAGAGCCAGATAAGTGAGTTTGAGTGGAGGGGGGGCTAAGTGGGGGTGGTTTGGGGGTGGGGTGGTTCTGGTCCCCACAAACAACAAACAACGAACATGTCCGGGAACAGTCCATGTTCGCCCATGTTCATTGTTCGTTGTTCGTGGATGGCACTGAACAACGAACAGGGTGTTCAGGGGTTTTTTTTCCATTCGTGCCCATATCTACTTGTAACTCAACCAGAAGTTTGGAATGCTGATGCAAAGAAGGGAGTCACGATGTTGGGGTAAAACATTTGATTAGAACAGGGGATAAAATGATTTCTTTAATCTGGTTATTGTTTTGCTGGACTAGATAGATCTTTTGACCCTTTTTGACTGACTCTTCATTGTTATTATATAAAGTCAAATTGGCCTGAATCAAACAAAAGAAAGATTCGGCATATTTGTCTACTCCAACAGAACAGTACTACCGTCAGAAATGGAACCTAGCACACTAACACAAAGTCTCTAGATTATATTTGCCCAGACCCTGCAACTTCTTAACATTGTCTACCCAGAGAGTGAGGAAATCTCAAGTAGGACAGTCTACATAGTTGTGTGTTGCTACAAATTTCGAACAGCTTTATAATCAGTATGCAGTATGGTAAACAGGGACATCTCAGAAAATTATCATCTGAGTATTAACATTTGGGGCTGGCATATTAATGAAAAAAATATTATTGTTGTATCATTTATTTATGCAAATAGAAGTAAAACTTGATAGTCTTGGCTTACCAGTCCTGATCTAACATCTTCAGAAAGTCTACCAAGGAAAACTAGTTTAAAAAAGTAAGTTTCCAGTAGCACTTATAAGACAAACAAAATTTGTGGTATGTTATGAGCTTTTGTGAGCCACAGCTCACTTCTTCAGATAAGTAGTCATAATAAATAAATATAAGACAGTACGGCAATCTAAAAAGTAAACTTTGATTCCACGATTTGCAAAGAAATAGAGGTTTTCAGGAAATTCCAATTTCCCTTTATCAAATTATTGCAATTTTATGGGGCCCAACCCAGCTTTATTTAGGACACTGCAACCAATTCTGGCCAAAAAAACAAACCTTGTGGATGCCAGGAATGACTGGGAATTAATGCAAACTGCGCATTTTGCCCAATGGGGATGCAGGATTTCCCAAGGAGAGGCAGAGAAGAGATACCAGCCTTTTCCAGGGACACAACTACAACACACAGTTTGTCTCTCAAGACTGGTTTTTGCAGTGTCAGATTCCTGGAGATCTCAGTATGTATCCACATGAGACCAATTCGTATTTTGTCTAAGGCTCAGAGCAGGGTTATGAATTGATCGTAAATATTATCAGTGTTTCAGCATCAAGAAGAAAGAGAGGTATTAGTATTATAGTGCGAATCCAGTCTTTCAGGGATACCATCTTGCACCCAAGATATTTTCTCAGAGACAAGAGTGTTATCTAACCCACTGGCCCATATTAAGATTAGCTACATTATGTATCCTAGGGTTGCCAGGTCCCTATACCCTCCTGCCCGGGGGGGGGGGTGACCTGGCACTTACCTTGTGCTGGAAGTGAGTTCTCCATCGCCCGCATGTAAAGCATGCATGCGCTCTGGCGCCTGTGTGATGATGTCACCACCGGAAGTGATATTGTCACGTGAG
The DNA here is from genome assembly GCF_028583425.1 of Eublepharis macularius. Taxonomy (NCBI): domain Eukaryota; kingdom Metazoa; phylum Chordata; class Lepidosauria; order Squamata; family Eublepharidae; genus Eublepharis; species Eublepharis macularius. The sequence goes on along the minus strand of NC_072793.1, from coordinate 18,152,157 downwards.
CCATGGGAGCGCTTCCATGCTCTGTGCAGGGCCAATTCAGCCTGTTTGGGGTCCAAATTGGCAGGAAGCACAGAAAAGCTCCCTGGCATGATGCCATCGCTTCCGGCAGTGATATTGTCGTGCCCCTTGCGAGCATGCACATGGTGCATGTCCCTGGGGTGCCTGCCAGTGGCGGGCAAGCTTTGGGAACCTGCCAGCTCCCACCGGCCACTGGCAGGTTGAAGGGCAAGATGGCAAACCCTTGGGAGTTTTCTCATCACCGGTGGGCACCTGGGAATGCTAGGCTATCAGTGTGTAAGGCACCCTGCCAGTAGTGGAGGAGATAGGCTCCCTGGCCTTGTTAGAGAGACATTAGTTAGGGAGCCACAAGAGCAGCAGTTCCCCCTTCCCTTTCTAGGTGACAGAGAAGAGTGCCACTTTCTATGGGGAGGAAGTTGTCTGTGCCCCATAGGAAGGTGGAGGTGGGCACGTGGGGAGCATGGTGAGGCCACAGAGGATCTCCCAGGGCCCTGCCTGTTGTATGAAGACCAGGACGCACTCTGAAGCCACAAGTGTCAGTTACAGATGCCTCGGTGGCCCTGTGAGGGGAGAAAGGCAGGGTAAGTGTTCTGTTCATCAATAAATAATATAATGCCCCTTTTTATTGGTTAATTACATGTTCCAATCACAACCTGAATTCTAAGTTTACAGCAGCAGAGCCCCGCATTCAAAGGCCACCAATCAGAACACAGCCACAAATCCTCCCATGGCAGCTAGTTTCCAAAATTCTGGTCCAATGCCAGAAAGGATCCCAATTCTACAACAAATAGGGCCAATAGCAACTCTTCCCCATAGGTGCCAGTGTAAATTCAGGTACATTGGAAGAGACTCCTGAGCCTTCTGTTCTTTGAAGATGGCTTCCATCAAAAGCCATCTTCCAATCACTATGAATACAGTGACACTAGATCCTTTCTCTTCAAGACAGGGGGAGTATGATTTCTCCTCTCCAATTTTGCTTTCCTTCTTGAACTTAGCTGGTTAAGTCTTCTTTCCCATTCCCGCTTTCTTAGCTCTCCCAGTTCCCTTTATGGACTGGTTTGCCCAACTACTGTCCTTCCCCGTTGCATCCTGGTTAGGGGCCCCGTTCTTCCTAACCTAAGATCCATTCTCATCTATCCCACCGCACCTTCTGGTCTCATTTTGGGCAATCTCTCAATTATCTCTTATTTCTGAGTTGGTTTACTCTAGACTAGCCAAATAAGAACTGAATATGGATCAAAAATAACTTTATTGGAGCACCTACTTTAAAGTAACACAACTACACATTCGATTGGTGTAAAGCACTTGGTTTTATTTGGTTTTTGTGATAAAATTGCTTACTATTTCTATTTTCCATGCTGATTCTTTGTTTAGGATAATAAAATCATTTGCTACTTAATCTCTTGTGTTTTGAGCGTACACGTTTATGGGATGTCTGACGTGACAACCCTGGCACAGGTAACAAATCTGGATAACACAAGGGACATGTGGAATTAACAGTGGCTGTGATCATGGAACTTGCAGCTTAACAATAACAACAACATTCTATTTATATTCTGCCCTTCAGGACAACTTAACACCCACTCAGAGCAGTTTACAAAGTATGTTATTATTATCCCCACAATAACAATCACTCTGTGAGGTGGGTGGGGTGGAGAGAGCTCTGAAAGAGCTACGACTGACCCAAGGTCACCCAGCTGGCTTTAAGTGGAGGAGGGGGGAATCAAACCCAGATCTCCAAATTAGAGTCCCACCACTCAACCACTACACCAAACTAGCTTTGAGGGATGGTCCAACATTCTACATCACTTCTTCAAAGTAGCCCTTCGTTAAAACTAGTTGCTGACTTGGGCTTTGATGTTTCTCTCTTCTAATAAACAGGCAGAGTTCTGGTCCGTCAAAGCAACTTTCCGATAAAAATAAGCAAATAAAACACATTTCCACTCCTCTTTCTTATCATTTGTTATGAAATAACTTTTCGTGCAGCCTACTGACCCAGCAGTAATAGTGTACATCTGCAGTCTTTACCCTTTGTATTTGCAGAGGTGATTGTGGAGCACAATGCAGCTCTTGACGTTCTGTTTCAACAGGACTGTTTTACATCAAGACCCAAACTAGTACGTGTGTGAACTCAGATTCCAGCTGGATTATATGTAATTACAATCATCAAAGTGCTGAATAACCTTTTGTTTAGCAACACTGTTCTTAAAACCCACATTGCTCATTGAATTCCTACGGAAACAGAGAAGTCGAGGCTCATTCGTAACCTTCTGCATATTGCTGTTACTATGAACAGTCACCATGACATCTATATCCTTTCCTTTAAATAGCTTCTTGATAATACACAGCATGGCAGAAGTTTTATAGCAGTTGTTTAAGTAACGGCCAGATGGTCTACAGAGTCTTGCCTGCCCAGCGCTTTGTTCCCTACAATGCTCTGCTTGTGTATGTTATGTGCCATCAAGTCATCTCCGACCTATGGCAACCCTATGAATGAAAGACCTCCAGAAAGTTCTCTCTCTAACAGACCTGCTCAGATCCTGCAAACTGGGGTACGTGGCTTCTTTTATTGAGTCAAGCCATCTCATTTTAGGATTTCCTCTTTTCCTGCTGCCTTCCACTTTTCCTAGCATTATTGACTTTTCCAGAGAATCTTGTCTTCTCATAATATGACCAAAGTATGATAGCTTTAGTCTTGTCATTTTCGCTTCTAAGGAGAATTCAGGCTTGATTTGATCTAGTGCCCACCTATTTGTCTTTTTGGCTGTCCATGGGATCCGCAAAATTCTCCTCCAGCACCACATTTCAAATGAATCATTTTTTTTCCTACCAGCTTCCTTTACCTTCCAACTTTCACATCCCTACTTGGCAATGGGGAATACCGTAGTATGGATTATCTTGATCTTGGTTCCCAGAGAGACATCTTTATCTTTAAGGATCTTCTCTAGCTCCCTCACAGCTGCTCTTCCAAGTCTCAATCTTCTTCTGATTTCTTCATTGCAGTCTCCCATTTGGTTGATGACTGAGCCAAGGAATAGAAAATCTTGAACAACTTCAATTTCCTAATTGTCAACTTTAAAATTAAGTAATTCCTTGGAAGTCATTACTTTTTGTCTTCTTGATGTTCAGTTGTAATCCTGCTTTGGCGCTTTCTCCTTTAACCTTCATCAGTAGTCGTTTCAAGTCTGCCAGTAATGTGGTGTCATCTGCATATCTCAAACTGTTAATGTTCCTCCCACCAGTTTTCACTCCACCTTCTTCTAGATCCGATCCAGCTCCTTATGATATATAATATGCAATGCTCTGCTTATACAGTAGCATAGCTGTATCACATTAAATGAAGGAGAACTGCTGGATAACGGAGCTCTGCTGATGCCACTCACCATTTTTGATTCTCTGACAAACCCATGGTGTTGTATTTGTTTCAGGAAACTTTTAAATTTGCGGCATGTTTTATGAGTTGAGCCTCTCAGGCTGCAAGAATCTAGCTCGTTGCAAGGTTCATACTGCTCCTCTCCACTCCCTTCTCTCTTGCAAAAGCATGGTTAAATACTAATTTTGGCAACCTGTTACATACAAATGTACCTGCACTCATGATGGAGCAATGGTGTGGTTCAGTATAAGGCAGCTTTTATGTGTTCAGTCATGGGTACTCAGAATTAATGTTTATCTGCAACAAGGCAAAATGCTACGTTTATTTATTTATTTATGCCATTTATAAGAGCCCCGTGGCGCAGAGTGGTAAGCTGCACTCTTGCAGCCCAAGCTCTGCTCACAACCTGAGTTCGATCCCGGCAGAAGCCGGGTTCAGGTAGCAGGCTCAAGGTTGACTCAGCCTTCCATCCTTCCGAGGTCGGTAAAATGAGTACCCAGTTTCCTGGGGGTAAAGTGTAGATGACTGGGGAAGGCAATGGCAAACCACCCCGTAAAAAGTCTTCCAAGAAAACGCCATGATGCGACATCCCTCCATGGGTCAGTAATGACTCAGTGCTTGCACAGGGGGCTACCTTTACCTTTTATGTCATTTATAGTCTTCCTTTCTCACTGAGACTCAAGGCGGATCACACCATACGAGCTTAGTATAATCAGTGTCAAGTACATTTCCATACAGTATATTAAGGACATTTCCATAAACAATGTCATAGGGTAAATAGATACAAGTTTTAAAAGACATAGCATTAGCAAGAATCCAATACAAAGTAGAAGAAAATACTGGAACAGAACATAATCACTTCTAGGATTGACATTAGACAACATAAAGCACAGGTAGTACATAGGAGTACATATTTAAAGCAACAGATAATACGTAAGGCAACATAATGATGAGGTCTATGGCCCCTAATTCATTAGCGAAGCATCTGAGACCCCATCCCTACAGTACAGGCCTCCCATTTGAGTAAAAAGCCTTTTTTAATAATTCAGTTTTGCATCGTTTGTGGAAAGCCAGGAGAGTGGGGGCTCTCCTGACCTTCTCAGGCAGGCCGTTCCACAGGGTAGGGGCTACCACAGAGAAAGCCCATGTACAGGCTGCTGTTGATTTCACCCATATGCAGCTTGACACCTACAGGAGACCCTGTTCAGATGAGCAAAGGTGCCATGGAGGGAGTCTCGTAGGTATGCTGGACCAAGGCCATGAAGAGCTTTGTATGTAATAACCAATACCTTGAACTGGGCTTGGTAACTGATAGGTAGCCAATGAAGTGACTGTAGGATGGGAGTGATGCTCCTGCTCCTGCTCGCTCCTGGTAACAGTCGAGCTGCAGCATTTTGCACTAATTGGAGCCTCCTAGTTAGCTTAGATGGGAGACCTATGTATAAGCATTACAATAGTCAAGCCTTGATGTTACCATATCATGGATCCAGGTGGCCAGGTCGGCCGTGTCGAGTTAAGAGGCCATCTTCCAGGCAAGAGTGAGGTTGTAAAAAGCAATTTTTGCCGCTGCCTTAACTTGTTTTTCTAGTAGTAGCACTGGATCCAGTATAACTCCTAGGCTCTTAACTGAGTCAGCAAGGGCCAAACCAACTCTATCGAAAGTACAATATCCTTCAAGATCTCTGCCTTCCCAACAAGCATCACTTCAGTCTTGTCTGGGTTCAATTTCAGTTTGTTGTTTTTCAATCATTTCACCACAGCTGTCAGACAGTGATCTAAGACTTCTATTGCATCCTGTGGGGACCTGGATAGCAAGATATAGAGTTGGGTGTCATCTGCATATTGATGACATCCAGCTCCTTAGCTTATTTGCTCCAACATCAGAGCGTATTCGTGTTATTTTATCAGTGAAAAACTGATAAAACTGATGTAGAGCATCTATATGCTCTATCTGCTTCTGCACGACTTTTTGCCAGCATCTTTCTAGACATCTTCCAGCCCTCTTTAAGTCAGCCAGCTCTGTGGTAAACCATGGGGCTGCCTTCCATCCCAAGGGCTGGAGCAGTCAACAAGGAACAATGGGGTCAATAGCTTCAAGAAGCTTCACGTTCCACACTACTACAGCAGCTTCTGTGGAGCATGTGTCTGGAATTCTAAAATCCCGCAAGTCTTTTTGGAATCTGGAAGGGTCTATGAGCCTTTGTGGGTGAATCATTTTAACAGGACCCCCCATTTTGTGAGGTGTTGGGGCTGTATTCACTTTTGCCTTCAGCAGATGATCTCTCCAACGTTGAAACAAGATTTTCCCTTAAAGGTTCAGTGCAATGTATTAAGGTGTGGCCTCTTTCATGTGTAGGACCTGTCACAATTTGAGAGAGGCCCAGGGTTGCCAGGGAAGCTATAAATTCCTGATCCGGACCTGACTTTGAACATTCAGCATGGATGTTGAAGTCTCCCAGAACAATAAGTCTAGGTGTCTCCAACACCATGTCTGCTAGAAGGTCCGCCAACTCAGAGAGGGTGCTTGGGGGGAGCTGGGTGGTCTATACACAATCAGGATATCCAACTTTAATTCCCAGAGATGCAGTTAGCCATGTTAGTCTGTAGTAGCAAAATCAAAAAGAATCCAGTCGCACCTTTAAGACTCTTAATGACTCACCTTCCCAGAGACACCTTCCCAGAGACAGGAACATTCAGTCACTATCAGCTATAGCTTGTACTGGAGATCTATGGAAGTTGAAGGACTCACGGAGGATAACAGCAACCCCTCCTCCCTGGCTACTATAGCGAGGTTGGTGTAGGATCACATAGCTGGAGAGAGTTAGTTGGGACAGACACACCTTGTGATGTTCCTGCAGCCATGTCTGGTATATCTTTTAGAGGATAGTCAGAGAACTGTATCTTATGCAGTTGCAAAATTCTGTGTGACAGTTCTCAGGAAGCGGAATCACTTAACGAAGGAAATGTCAATTGCTGGGAAGTGAAGTGAGTTTTATAGTTATCATCTTTTATGTATTTGTCCATTTTAAGTATTTAAAAAATGTTCTTTTTTATCTGTACTTAACTTGGCTGGTCTTGCGACCCTAATAAATGATTGATTGATTGAATGAGTGCTGAAAAGGATATCTACTTTCCCATATTCTGAAGCCATAAGGCAGAACAGATCCTTTAGCAAGCCCAAGTTTAAGCATTTTTTCTTGCCCCCTGGCAGGACACCTGAAAATTCTTCTGTTCAGAAAAATAAACATATCTGTCATTTGAAATGAAACCATTGACTAGGAATTTTAAGAGGAGATAAGGAAGATGTTTCGAAAAGAAAATATTCACTTTAATCAAATGACTGGGGGGAAAAAACACCAAGGATCACGTGACACCCAACCCAAAAACTCTCTTACCAAAGATTATTTAGGCTCGCTACAAAAATACTACATTTCAATATGGTAGAGGAAAAAATACAATTTTGTAAAGTATTTTAAAGATGTGTGAAATATCTGCAATGGTATTTTATCTGTTTATTTAGTGCTTTAGGTGGTTCAAAATGCCGCTCGTTCATTGGCTTAGTTCAAGGTATTCAAGGCCTAGACATGCCTAGAACTGGGTGGAAGATCTCTCTCTCTCTCTCTTTCTCTCTTACACACACAGAGAGAGAGGAAGAGAGAGAAAGAGAGAGAGCCAAATCTGCTCTTCGCTCAGATGCCTCCCTCCACCAATTTCTGCTCTCTCTGGCCATTTCCACACACGTTGAATAATGCACTTTCAATGTACTTTCGCAATCCTTTGGAAGTGGATTTTTTGTTCCACACATGGAAAATCAGTTTCAAATGTTCACTAAAGAGTAATGAAAGTGGATTATCCAACATGTGTGGAAGCAGCCATTGAGTTGGCCAATATTCCCCTATTGTAGATAAGGATCTGAGGCTGAGAGAAGCCACTAGTGAAGCATGAAGGAATTTTTCATAAGAATCTCTATGAAACTTTATGATATTATTGAGTAAGCCTGGGCATGGGGCTTCACATAAGGCCTAGTTCAGGCTTGTTCAGAACTCACCAAACAAGTCTGGATTATCCCACCGACTTCCCGGTCCATTGCTGACCTTGCCTGCTGCTCTGCTTCTTGGTGATGACACTGCTGAACCTCCACTTGGGGTTTTCCCTGAGACCATTTGGGGGCCACCACCAATATCCAAGGTGAATGAAAGCCCATGAGTAAAGGTTCTTTCGAGAACATACATGATTTAAGAAAAAGAGACTTGACAGGAGTAGCAAATGTTCGTGAGTTAGAAGACTTGGGGATGGGCCAATTAATATCAGCAGCTGACATTCAGGAGTGCTACTAGGTACAGAAAATGCAGAAGATGAATATAAAAGTTATTGTTTGATAGCTGTGGGCTTAGGAGAAACAGTGAGGGATATAATCAATGATGAGATTTGGAGCCTTCTACTATTATTCCTACCTTTTAGTTACTTTCCCTTTCAAATCTCCTGTTTTCTTTTTAAACAAAAGATGAAATAGCTTATAAGTAAAACAGGAGAAACACCAGAGAGATAGAGGGAGCTCTATAAATTTTTTAATTTTCTAGAGCATAAACTAGTGTCTAAGCCAAATCTTTTTATATACTTATTTTGTTTTCCCAGCCTCACTACAATGAAAATTCAAGTGCATAATTTTAGATGGCTTGGATTAGACAGATGAAAGATTAAGGGAAGACTGGTATAATTTTTTTATATATATAATGATATTTAGCAATGGTCACTTATTTTTCTGCTCTTTTCCTCTGTCCTTTTTCTCTGTTTTGTCCCTGGAATGACTAAGGGATTAACACCCTTGTCTTAAAATCTAAAGGACTGAAAATGTGACTTAAGATGATGTATACATAATATATATATATATATAAAAATGTAAGAAATGAGATAAGAAATGGAACAAGTGGATAAAAAAGCAAAAAAAAAATAAATAATGCTTGGAGAGATTTAAAGGGAAGGTTGGATTGAAGGTTATATTGAAAAATTTTGAAATATAGACTACACAATGAAGGTCTTGCACACAAATCTGTTACTGAAGTGTTTTTTGTAATTCCCTTTCCTATTTTAAAAACCTAATAAAAATAATTTGCAAAAAAAAAAAAACGATGGGATTTGAACCACCCCACACTGGCACTTCTGAAGAAGCCCTCTTTCGAAACATGCTCACTGGATTTTGGTGTAAAAGGGCATCAATCTCTGCTCCCCTTCGAAAACTAATCTGTGCCCTTAAAAAGGAAAAAGGAACAAGTGTGTGGCTTTATTTAAACATTAATTGTTACACTGTCTTCTATTGTTAGAATGACAGAACCGGGTGAGATAAAGTCTGTGACTTTATGTAGGAAGTGATGCTCTTGTTTGCAATCTGTTTTCATTTTGCTTAACAGGCCTTTGCACACAACTGCAGAACTAGCATGTCACAGATACACAAAGCCAGAGAGGAAAGTTTTAAAAAGGGCTTTAGAATAATCTCTAAAATACCTGTGAAGGAAACCTACAGTCTTTTTAAATTAATTATTTCATTGAGTTCTGGTAGAAGAACGGTATCCAATACATGTCACAATCAAATGATATTATCTCCAGTGTCTCCCCAAAGGAAGACATGAGACAGCTACATGGCTAGTTTATTTTAATGGTTGATCTATATCATAACTCTGTTGACATATTCAAGGACAGGATGCACCAGGCTGCCTAGCAGCTACAGTCATTTGGGCAACTCCATCCTGGTTCCAAACTTGGCAAACAAACGTTTGCAGGTTTCATTTATCCTTGCCAGTACATGAGTTGTGTTGAGAGGAGCTAAGCTTCATCTTCCTCCCCCAGCTTGCCACACAGACAACTAAGGTTTGGTTGATAATGATTGGCCTCAAGACTTTCCCTTCCAACTCACCATGCCTTAACGACAACGACAACGACGACAATGACAATGACAACGACATCGACAACGATGACAACAACAACAACAATGACAATGACATTCAATTTATATACCGCCTTTCAGGACAACTTAATGCTCACTCAGAGCAGTTTACAAAGTATGCTATTATTATCCCCACCACAATAGCCCTGTGAGGTGGGTGGGGCTGAGAGAGCTTCAGAGAGCTGTGACTGACCTAAGGTCGCCCAGCTGGCTTCAAGTGGAGAAGTGGGGAATCAAACCCGACACAATGATGTCACTTCCCAAAAGTGATGTCATCACACAGGCCAGGAGCGTGCATGCAAGGGCAGCACCAAGCTAAGTGCCAGGTCTCCCACCTTCCACCTTCCATTTTAACATCTCCCCCCCATACTCATCTACTTATATATTTATTTTATGATGTTCTTCACCACCTTTCTACCAAATATGGCATTGCTTGGGAGCTTACATACATTAAGGGGACCTGGAAACCCTAAGAACAGGCATGGAGTAAGGCAGCTCTATCTTCCACCTGGTTGTGAGAACAGGAATCCAGGTGAGAGCAGGAAGAAGGCGACAGTGGGCTATACAAACTTGCCAGCCACAGTGCGGACTTTCTACTGTGAAAGGAGGTGACAGCAGAAGATACCTGCCCCCTTGGACACACAGCCGCCACTACACTGCCAGCAAATAGAAGAGGAAAAAATCCACAGGGAATACAATACTAATTTACAAAATTACAAAACTGTATTCAGAGTGCAAAGGCTACAAAATTTCATCATTGTATTCAAATAAATAAATAAATAACAATCTCTTGATGCAATTTTCAGGCACACACATCAGCAATACAATAATCTTTTACATAATCGTACAGGGCAAGTTGCAGTAGACACACACAATTCCCACAGTCTTTTTGGAATAGTTATAACAATTCTTTCCAGGGCTCCCCTCGGCAGGTGAATGGTGAAGCCCAGCTGTGAAGCAAAGCTCCAACCCACGCTCAATCTGGGGCCGGCTATCTGTGGCAGATATCGGAATCCTTCATCAGGAGCGTGTGGAATGCTTTACAGCAGAAAGGGAAATTTCCAATGTGTTTAAATCCTACATGCCCAAAGCATAGCCTTGAAAATCTCTTATGCATATGATAATAATATTGTGATTGTAGTGAGGCACAATGCTATTTAGAGAAATCCAATGAAGAGCTGAGCATTGCACATTACTTTTGCTAATAAGCACTTTCAAATTCTGGTGTACTTTTATATGATCTGGTATGGAGGAGAACAGTTGATTCCTTATCTATCCTGGGAAGATAATTCATTCTATAGTTCACTTGATACCGCTTGAAGCAGCATGTCTGCAACACCAAGTGACACCTTGCTTGTGTGAATAGGTCTTCCCAGATCTAAATCAGTAGCCATAACATCTCTGTATCTTTGATTGCAATGCTTTTCAGTGAACTCTGTCCTTCCAGTAGGTTGGGAGTCATGAAAGCCTGGCAAGGTTTGAGTCCAGTAGCACCTTAAAGATTTTCCAGAGTATAAGCTTTTGAGAGTCAAGCTCCCTTCATCAGACATGAGGCCTGGTTCACACATTCTTATACATTCATTAGATTTTTCTGTACTAGATTACTCAACACTTGAGGACTGATGGCTCAATGTGTGAACTAACCTCACATTGAGAAACCACCGTGTTTGAAATAAAGGAATGTTCCACCTGTGATGACGCACTTATTCATTCATTCATTCATTAGCATACACATTCAGAGGTTATTATGACCAGAGGATTTACGATCATCCAATGATGAAAATACATGAGTGAAGTAGGGATGGGCACAAACTGGGAAAAAAACGAACCATGTGGTTCGTGGTTCGTCAAATTTCATGAAGCACGAACCACGAACTTTCACGAAACTGCCCTGGTTCACGAACTGGTTCGTTTGGTTCGTGAAAATGCCACATCCAGGTCAGAAAATCATCGCTTCCGGGTCAGCAGAAGGTCACTTCCGGGCCAGCAGAAAGTCACTTCTGGGTCAGCAGAAGGTCTGCAGGAAGCCCATCCCTTTTTGCCTAGGAAACTGATTGATTGGCACCAGGCTGTCTGCAGTGACAAACCAAAAAATGAACCAAACGAACCAGCCTAAAAGTTTGTGGCAGTTTGTCAAAAATGGAATCTGACGAACCGTGGTTAGCAAACCATGAACCAGCCTGGTTCGTGCTTAATTTTGGTTCGTATTTCGGTTCATGAAGCAGCTCCAATTGTACAGTAGTGAAATAAAAAATAAATAAAATGACATCTGTACATGTACAAACTAATCTTATATTTGGAGAAACAAAGTGTATGCAATGCTAAACAGCTCTCACATTTTAACTAATGTAGCGGCATTCACTGTGTGCTATGGCATACTTGAGAGACATTACCTTAAAAGCCAATGCTCAAAAATACTGTAACATGCCCAAGTATTCAGAAGATTTATGTGTGTTGCCAAAGTTTGTGGGATGCTTCACCATTGTCATGTCTGTGCCCCATCCATGCCATTGTTTTCATGCTAAACCAGTAATGCTGATCTGAACCAATGTTTCATACTGTAACTTCATGTCATATTACTAATGCCATAACTGTTTTGCATTTACAGACTTATAGAAGCTACAGGTGTCTTATCTAATGGACTGTAGAAACTCTCAGTGCTTCTGACATTGTACCCCGCTCACTCCCATGCACTGTTATGTTACAACTTTGATCTTCTGCTTTCTCAATGTCTAGATGTGATAGGACAAATATGTAAGACATTCTCAGGATGTGTTTGCGCCAAAAGTCCTGTTCGACTTATGGGAGGGGGAAGGAGTAAATGTATGAGTTAAGAGAAAGGGTTTTCTCACATGTTGCCATTCCTGTCAAATTGATCCTTACTGCTTCATAGCCTACCTTGCTTCTGAGTAACCCTATGGGCATATCAGTGGAAATGATTTGATTTCTGAATAAAACCATTCAACCAAGAGCCTCGTTTCTTGCTGCAATGGTACAGGGATCTATCTGCCATAGCCTGTCATCCATAGCCTAACAACCATACTCAACATAATTTTTTTTTTAAAAAAATACTTCTAATATATATCCACAGTGCAACAAAATGTCGATTGGAGTAGATGCAATACTTGTACTATTTCAGAGGAGCAAGGTCGCCATTTGAAATGAATCATGGTTCCAAAGAAGCAATGCTTGGTATTGTCAGTTCCTAGCAGGCAGATCCCTCAGCCCCTCTCCAGTGGACACACATTGATTTCAGTAGCAAAACTTTATTAGCATCTTTACAGTTCAGGTCTGAACTCCATCACGGAGCTTGGTAGAAGTGACAAGGCAAAGCAGATAAGCATTGTTATACTTGATTTTCCCGCTCCCAAATAACTGTCAGGATTTTGGGTGCACAACTCTACACGAGTCCTGTGAGAAACCTTTTTAGTTATGGTTAAACAATGAGTACACAATAATAGGTCCCCAGCGTCTGAGCAAAGTAGTCTCCAAGGTCGTCTCTGGCTTGGAGACGCATAGTTCTGTGAGATAACAGGGGGGCACCCTCTAGTTAGAAGGCCTGGAGAAATAATAGTTATATTATGGAAAGAACACGACTAAAGAGAGAATACATCATATTAGCATCAAATATTCAATATTCTGTGGCATCAGTGACACAACAACACCATGTTGTGCCCCATGTTACCATCTGGATCTAGCATTTATGCTTCCAATTTAATAATGTTTCTCTTATTTCAGTCACAAAAACCTGTTCCTGGCATACCTGGGGAGCCGATGCTGGGAGACAAAAGCTTGTCCAAAGCTACCTAGGTTGATAGATGGCCCCAACCTCCCAATTCTCAATCAAATGGGTTTCAAGTCCCTTTGTCTCAAGCTAGTCCAAATACATTTTCATAGGTTTCATTGCTCTTAGTACATAAATATGACCCTGATATCCAGTTTTCCTCTTTCATGTCAAAACATCAGCCTTTTGTACACAGAAATGTGCAGTCTGTATCTTTAGCAAATTTCAACTGCTCTATTATGATAACACTTGTGTCCTTCCTAGGTTGACATTAACATACAGCATCAGTCAAAAACAAATATTCATCATTATAATATGAACATAATCAGAGCTGAACAGAAGCCCGGGCCTTTTATTTAAACAAATGCAGTGTAGTATAAAAACAAATATTAGTGTGATATATGAAGGACAAAGCCCTTGACTTGCCAATATAATAGGAGCAGGAGCCAAAGTAATGTCTGGAACAAGATTCAAAACATTTGGGCACCTGCAGGCAACAAAACCACAACCCGTTCTGAAATGTTTCTCCATTCAGCTGACATTGCTTCATTCGTACGAAGTTTTTGTAGAGAGGTGTTGTAGCAGTGTTCACCACTCTGAGCACTAGCATCTTTGGTTGGGGGGGGAGGAAATTGGTGAGGAAATTGGTGGAAATCAGTGAAAGCATGTATATGAGGATCAGCATCTTTTTTTCAAAATAATTTTAAAAAAACACTGCACGGGACTAGAACTACTGGAAGTGGTAAGAATATTCCTGATAAATGCATATAAAACTGTAATTAAAACCCAATAGCAAAATGACAAAAGGTCCGAATGTTAGGGATGGACAGGCTCTGATTTTGTTGAACTGCTGGGGCAAGAAACTTCCACAACCAGGAAGCAGCTGATAATGAAACTCCTCTAGTCCTACAAATCAATTAATTTTGCATGGGCTAGCGTAGTGGTTAAGCGGTTGATTTGCAAATCGGCACTCTGCTGGTTTGACTCCCACTCCTGCTATGAGCTCAGTAGATGGCCTTGGGTAAGCCACTCCTCTCAGCCCCAGCTCCCCAGCTGTATTGTGGGGATAATAATAACATTGACTTTGTTCACCTCTCTGAGTGGGGTGCTAATTTGTATAGAAGAGCGGTGTATTGTTGTTGTTGTTGTTGTTGTTTTGTTGTTATCATCATCATCATTAGTACAATGATTTGCCTAACAAATCTCACCTGTGATAGTGATAGTGATGCTGGCCCAGCTGAGTTCAAGCGGAGGAGTGGGGAATCAAACCCAGTTCTCCAGATTAGAGTCCTGCCGCTATTAACCACTACACCAAACTGGGACAAACTGGGTAAACAGGAATGTAAGAGAATTCCTCTTAAGAAAGCCAGTTTGGTGTAGTGGTTAAGAGTGCGGGACTCTAATCTGGAGAACCGGGTTTGATTCCCCACTCCTCCACTTGAAGCCAGCTGGGTGACATTGGGTCAGTCACAGCTTCTAGCTCTCTCAGCCCCACTCACCTCACAGGGTGTTTTGTTGTGGGGAGAATAATAATATACTTTGTAAACCACTCTGAGTGGGCGTTAAGTCATCCTGAAGGGCAGTATATAAACTGAATGTTGTTGTTGTTGTTGTTGTTGTTGTTGTTGTTGTTGTTGTTAAAATGATAGCCACCATGACCTCCCAACAAAATAGCTCCTTGCAAAATAGCTATCAAAGCCTGTACTGATGATCACCCCATGCATTGATACACGGTACATGGAGGGACAGCAGGCATGAGTTTTGAGTCATGAGTTATACGTAGCATGGGCATGGCCACGTGCACATCCGATCTTTGTGATGTGCAGCGTTCAGAAAGGAGCACTGAAGATCATAGGGAGGGGTTGTATGCACAAGCACTTCCTCTGCGTGGTTGCTCTTTGCAGATGACCAGGCAATCACACAGAGAGGCAGGGGCGCTTGTGCCTCATCTCTCTCCCTGTGTAGTCAGTCAACACACGGGGAGGTCGTCTGAACTGGGATTGCAAAAGGGAAAGGAGAAAGAGTTCATTTCTCTCTGCCTTCGAAGCTGAGTGGAGACAGAAGCAATGCTTTTAATGTTGGCATTGCAGAATGAGGAGGAGACAGAGCGCAGCCTCCTCCCTTGCCCAAATTCAGTGGTCACAGAAGGAATCAAATCAAATCAAGAGGTCAGGAAAGCTCCCACTCTCCTAGCTTTCCACGAACTGCAAAACTGAATTATTTAAGAGAACGATAGTCAGATAGGAGGCTGTACGGTAAGGAACTGCTCTCGAAAAGATGCATCAAAAAAGTGGTAAGAACTTTACTACTATGTACTTTACTACTATACTACTATGTAGCTATATGTGTGATCATACTGGATAGTTTCTATGTTGTTTAACATGTCCGTTTTAGATTTACTTAGGCTTGTTTCAGCATTTCTTCAACTCTCAATTGGATTTCTGCTGGCTTTAACTCATTGCAAATTTGTCCTATTACATTGTTTATTGAAATATTTTTGAAATTGACTGTACTGACCCACACTGTGTAATCCACCTTGGGTCTCAGTGAGAAAAGTCGAGTATAAGTAACATAAACAAATACATTTAAATTAGTTTTCTCCACCTATGCGTTCTTATAATGAACATTATTCATCTTTAAAGACAAAACATAGTTTATCTAAAGTATTTGGGTCTTTTAAAGAAAAACATAGTCTCGTTAAAGCATTGGGAGCTTTTTAGTTTAGAGAAAAGGTGACTGGGATGACAGAACAGGTAAACACATAAACACATAAAGCATGTGGTAGATAACATAGAGAGCAACTTTCATTCCTCCCTCATAATACTAGTAAAGTCTGCAATGCCTTGTCCCTATTAAGACATTGCTTTCAGGATGCTAGTCCAAGTCAAAGATTTATGAATAGAATCAGGCATTACTATAGAAGGTTCTGTCAGCTGGGTCTTTGATGGCAAACTATGGCATCAGAGCGCATATGAAACATTTATTATACTGGCACAGACAAAGTTTGTTCCTTGGGTATATGGAAACCCTGAGAGAGTCAGATCATTTATAGTTCTGAAGGAAGTAAACCACATGGCTGAGGACTTGTAACAAAACTCTCTGACACTCTCTGCAGCTAATACTTTCTGGGTTGAAGAACCTGTGGAACTTAGTGACTGGAGAGCTGCCATCAGTTTGGATGGTGTACATTTACATGGTGGAAAATGGCATGCTGGCTCATCGGCATTAAGGTGTCAACCACGTAGGCCGTTTTCACACTGCTTACTGGCCACGGAACATCGCACCAAGCTCCTGGAACGACAGTGTGTGGAACTACAAGTGACAAAAGGCACAGAATGGACACTTGTCAGCTTCCCTCAAGTTTTGGCGGGAAATGTAGGCAGCTTGGCGGAATGTTGGACAAGTGACAGTTGAAAAGTCCATTGGACAGCAGTCAGAGAGCCAAGCTGCAAGACTAGGATGCCTACGTTTCCCATCAAAACTTGAGGGAAGCTGACAAGTGTCCAACCGGTGCCTTCTGTCACTTGTAGCTTGGCCAATTGTCTTCCTGGTGTGATTTCGTGCCAGGAAGATGCTGTCATTCCGGGAGCTTGGCGCGATGTTCTGTGGCCAGTAAGCAGTGTGAAAACGGCCATAGTGTTTTCACCTATGCAAGATATAGCAGGGCTGTATTCTGCATCAATTTCAAAATTGTCTTCAAGGGCAACTCAATGCAGAATGCATTACAGTAATCGAACGGAGAGGTTACAAAGTTACAAAAACATGGATTAGCATGCCCTACTTGGCTGAGTCTAAGAAGGAAGAGAATTGATGAACCAAATGTATCATTGATGTTTACTAAGGACTCATTTTACTTCACTTATTCACTTTTATCCCCAATGGAGACCCAAAACAGCTTACAACATTCTCCCCTGCTCGATGTTGTCCCCGCAACAATCCAGGGTCACACATTGAATTTCATATTTAAAGGTGGACTTGAACCTGGATTTCACAAGTCCTCTCCTTTTCCAATACTCTAATCACTGGTCACATGAAGCTGATTTATATTGAGGCAGATCATTGATCCAGCAAGGTTAAGTATTGTCTGACTGGCAGAGGGTCTTCAAGGTCTTTTGGAGAGGTCTTTCACATCACCTGAGACCGGATCCTTTTAACTGGATCAAGGTGTTAACCTTGGTGTTTAAAGCCCTTCACGGACTGGGACCTGCAGACCGCCTCTTCCATTACGTCCCCTGCAGGGTGTTGTGCTCTGCAGACAAGCAACTCCTGGTGGTTCCCGGCCTGAAGGACATCCGTCTGGCCTCAACCAGGGCCAGGGCTTTTTCTGCCCTGGCCCCGGCCTGGTGGAATGCTCTCCCACTGGAAATCTGGGCCCTGTGTGACCTGTTACAGTTTTGCAGGGCCTGTAAAACAGAGATGTTCCACCAGGCCTTCTGCTGAGTGCCAGTAGGTGTCCTCCTTCTTCCATCTAAGACCACCACTTCTTCTGGGGCTGCCCTCGGCCATCTGCTATGCCCATATATGGACTCCCAATATTTGCTTAAATAGCCTGCTTCTGGACTATTTTAATGACTTTTTTAAAATTATTGATTTTATGTTTTTGTGATTTTAATGTATTTTTTGAATGTTGTTAGCCACCCTGAGCCCATCTGTGTGGGGAGGGCAGGGTATAAATAAATAAATAAATAAATAAATAAATAAATAAATAAATAAATAAATAAATAAATAAATAAATAAATAAATAAATAAATAAATAAATAAATAAATAAATAAATAAATAAATAAATAAATAAATAAATAAAACTGGAGATGTTGGTGATTGAACTGAGACCTTCTGTCTGCAAAGCAGATGCTCTGCCGCTCAGAGCCATGCTACAAGAGATAAATTACATGAGGCGGAGCCCGTGAAGGGAGTCGTAATGTTAGCTGCGAAGCTGAGTTTTAAAAGAGATCGGAAGGCTTTGTCAATTTCCCCTCTCTACAGAGCCAGGGAGATCCCTGCTCAGAGGGTTGGTAAATTTCCTCTTTGCCTCCTGAAGGCTTTGTCAGTTTCACCTCCTCCTCTAAGAGGCAAAGAGGAAATTAAAAAATCTGAAATGAGAATGGGTTGTGAGGTCTGTGAGTCCTATTTCAGATGTTAGCACAGAAGTGTGGAAAGAAGCATTCAATCCTTGTTTTTTCCTTCTATCCTTGTATTTTCTTTCCTTATTTACAATATTTGATAAGCATCAGGACTAAAAACCATGCTGGAATTGAAAACATTGAACTAAGTGCGCTTGCTTCAACATTTATTTTCTCACTAGCAACAGAGCCCATTTTTTTAAAGGCCCCCTAGAAAACCCAGAAATGCTGGGCTTCTCATGGTGGTGGCTCCGTCCAAAGGGGCGGGGAGGTTCACCCAGCCATCATGCGGCAGTGGCTCCATCTGGAGAGGCAGGTGGGCTCAGTGGTGGGTTCCTCTGGAGGGGCAGGCAGGCTCACCCAGCCATCCTGCCACTACAGTTGCCTCCGGAGTGGCGAGTGGGCTTGTCTGGCCATCCTACAGCAGCTGCACCCTCTGGAGGGGCAGGTGGGCTTGCCTAGCTATTCTGTGGTGGTGGCTCCCTCTGGAGGCTGCATTGGCCAGGGCACACTTTATATCCTGGTGCACCTGTGCAGGCACATCAGGATAAAAGTGCGTTGTTGGGAATACAGTTTCCCTTTTATATAGATAGATTTCTGAAATCTGAACATTTAAAGTAGCAGCATACTGAGTCAAACCATTAATACAGCCAGTATGTCTTCTCTGACTGTTAACATCTCTCCCAGGTGTTCAACAGAGCTCTTTATGATTTGTGAATACATTACATTACATTACATTACATTACCCACCCCCATCAAGGTCAACAAAGAAAACTATCTAGCAAAAACAGTTTTCTCTTGGAGTGAAATATGAAATTCCCATCACCTTCAACTAGTTCAGCTATCATTCATGTTGTAGGAAGTCAGCATTGTGATTTAGCCAAAGAAAATATGCTGAGCTTCAGAGAAAGCAAAAAAAAAAAAAAACTTATAAACTCCACACAAACCATCAAAGTTTTTGTCACACTGATTCCTTGGCAATGATTCAGCCTGCTTTTGCTGTTTCATTCCCACAGGTCACTTTCCCCATAAGCACCTTCCCTTGGCAGGGTTAACAACTGCATAGCTCTATTGGGTCTCTGAGAAGTTGCTTTCTTCATGTTTCCCCATTTAGCGCACCCAGTGCTGGGCAGCACTAAATAAATCAAAGGCCAGCTGAGCTACTGATCCCATCTAACCCTTTTTTCCTCTCTTAGTTGTAATTTTGAGTATAAGCTCAACAATAAGCCCCATCTCTTAATCTCAGCATGAACAAATGGAAAATGGTCAAATGACGCACAATTTTAAGCTTCTTGGTGCATAAATTAGACAGAGTGCGTCAGTTCACTGGAATACACTGACTTTTTCTCCTTAAAAAAATAGGAAGGAAGAAAGATTTGCATTGAGTTCTAGGTTAAATATCTTCTGTATTTACAGTAGAGTATAGGATTGGTATAAGGTAATAGGCATATACAGAAGCAGATGCTATAGACGTACAAGAGAATATAAACTGTCAAGTAGATCTATTGTTGGCATCAGCTAAACCTGGATAAATCATGATTATGAAATTGCCCGTCGTACTTGTATATTTCCTCTTTGTGCAGCTAGGACGGGCAAGCGGTGCAATCATTAATTCCTAGCAATATTACTATATGAACCAAGCATCTGACGAAGAGAACTTGATTCTCGAAAGCTTATGCTACAATAAAATTGGTTAGTCTTAAAGGTGCTACTGGACTCTCTTTGATTTTGCTACCACAGACTAACACGGCTAACTCCTCTGCATATATGAAGGACAGTCAGCATTCAATGTCTGATTTTGTAATGTACAGAAAATTCACGCAAGCTGCAATCTGAAATGGAAGGAAACGTTGATTTTCGTTTGCTTTGAGTACAATAGAAATAGGGATCCATTGGATCCTCTGGAATCTGGGAAGACCTGTGAAAATGAGCCTTTTTCCTTCTCATGATCTCATGGGGGTTCATTGCAAATGTGTTCACCTGGTTATTATTGATCCCTGATTGGCGAGGATTGATCATATGGGAAGCATTGCTGTAATTCTAAATGGACTTTATTGATGACTATCTAGATTTGGTTGGCTACATAGTGTCATGACATCATCACAGCCAGCATGATTTATGATTGGCTATCAAGACAGAATGAGCCATGCAGCAGCAGCAAAAGGAGAGTAGTAAAAAGGGGGGATTATGGGGTTTTTCAAGGGGATTCCGCCAGGAAATTACTACTTCCATGCTAAAAACATTTGTTTCAGCCCGAGTGTATAATCACATTAGAGCTAGGATTTCATTCAGCATAGATGATGCAGAGCAATCACTACTGAAATAAATGTGATTAAAGCGTTCTATTAATTGCATTTGCATATAAGCACACAGTTCTCTCCAAGCAAGTCCCTAGTTTCCTGTTGGATGAGATATTTGGGAAGGAACAAGGTTAATAATAAGCACAAAAGACAGAGGGGTGGTATCCAGGTGACTTTGATCACTTATTCTTAGTAAACAAAATAGTTTGTTTTTTTAATGTAGGAAATTCTGAGAGAATGCTTATTGTTTTCGGAGACCATAGTAATAGCTATTGTAAGTATACAACAGAAAGTATGGCCGTTTTGTTCGTGAGACTCAGCCAAATATGTTATTGTAGACTATTTTATTCTACTGAGCTTTGCTGTTGCTTCCTTCCTGCCTTCCATCATTATTGAGATTAAAGGCCATGATTGAAGAGAGTAGTTACTGGATCCCGTGGTCAAATGATTGTTTAAAGCATTTTGTAATGCGGGCAGTGCGTTTTAAATTTATAGTACAATCAATTATCTCATGTGTTAATCATTCAGAAGGCACTGATATCCACAAAACACCACTTTTTAAAAAAAGAAGCAACATGTTTGTAAACCATTTCCTTCTTAGCTCAGTCACTGGTCAAAACAGTTTGATTAAGTGTTTACAAAATAGAATTTAAAACACAATAGGTTGGATCCAATGTAACAGAACTCCCCCCCCCACACACACACATACACATACACTGCAGTTTCAGCTAGTGGAAGAATGAAATTGGATCAAAACCAACTTTAAACCCCCAGTTTAAAATAATTAAATATTAGAATAAATTCACACAGCCACTAAATTCACCAATGGCATGAAAAAGGATTTAACGTTCCTATGGAAAATTAGATCCAAAAGAAGCCTTGCTCGCTTGTTCAGGGAGGGAATGCCATAAAACTGGAGTTACCACTAGAGGTGGGCATGAATTAAAAAAAAAAAAAAAGGAACATGATATTCGTTGTTCGTTGTCATCCATGAACAGGGACTCATGAACAACCATGAACATGGCCCTGTTCACAAACACGTTTGTGGTTGGCTGTTCGTGGGGGCCAGCAGGCTCTCCTCCAGCCATCATCCAAGTCAAGGTCGCTACTGCACCACTCCCAGAAACCTGACCTGAGCAGGCACCAGGAAAGGAACCAATAATAAATAATAGCTTGACGCAGAGCCTGGCAGCGGCCCTGAAACTTGAAGGGGTATATCCCTATCCCACCACACACAAAGAAAATTCAAGCTCCAATGCACTCTCTCTATCAAAATGCCAACAGCAGCTGTCTCTCCCTCTGCACTGTCTGCAAAATCAGAGCCTCCCTAGTAACAAATTTGGAGCTCCCTCACTTGAAAGGAAGACCTGCCTATCAAGCAAAATTGGGCTTAGATTGGGGTTTCCAGGCAACAGCAGGAGTTCAGACAGAGTTCAGACAATCCCTGCCTAAGTTGCCAAGGGAATTGATTGCAGGTGCCAGATTGTCTGGCTTAACGAAGAGGAAGGAACGAGGCTTCCAAGAACCACCTGTTCGTTTAGAATGGGGCCTCACAAACAGCTTGTTCGTGAACAACAGATTGGGATGTTTGTGGCTTTTTTTTGTTCGTATTGCTGCTCGTGCCTATCTCTAGTTACCACTAAAAGGGCCCACCTCCTCAACACCAGAGTTCTTCATAGCAGGTTAATGGAACCAGCCAAAGACTCAACTGGTCTGGTCTAATATGGCTTATGCCTTAGGTTAATGATTGAATTAATTATTTTGTAAAATTGTTATTGGGGCAGATAGGCAGGAGTAAAATCTTGTTAATAAATTATAATAAATAAATAACCATTGGCAATAAAAGAGCACAGATCAGGTTGGAAATGAACAAGATATGAATGGTGCATAGCTTCCAGTATTGCAGAGATGAGAGCAGGGGAACATGTAATTGTAGCATCCCCTGTTTTTACATGCAGTATCACCCCAAGCACTTATCCACATGTACTCCTAATATACTTAAAAATTCTTCACTGCATCCTCTACACTTTATTCATTTATTCTGCTACAAATGGGCCTGCAGTAGGCTGTTAAAGCAATCACTTTCATAAGCTGATCAATATCACTTTCCTTTTCATTTCATTTTTAAAATGTATAGTGTTTGGGGGCATATGACAGTTCACGACTATCTTACAACATCAGTGTTTAACTTCAAAATGCACAAAGTACCTATAGAATAGATAGATTTGTGTTCAGTGACACCTGAGAGAACAAGTTTTTCAGGGTATAGTTTTCCAGAGTCAAAGCTCCCTTCTTCGGGTATCAAATCGAATCGAATCGAATCAAATAGAATAGAATAGAATAGAATAGAATAGCTGTAACTCAAACAAATTAAGCAACATTTACTACCTAGATCAGCAAATGTAGGTGCAGTGGATAGAAAGGAAATGGCTGTACAGCAATGTACATGCACACACCCTGAACGAAAGCAAATGGCATAATTGCCAAATTACACAATAGAGAACTTGGAGCAGTTCCTGGCATATCAAAATGCTAGAATATATTAAAACAATCTATGAGGAGCTGAGAATATTCAGTTGAGCAATTCATGCGTCTCCTTGTCTTACTTCCTTTGTGCCATAAAAGGTTTTGAGTCAGCTGACTATGTATACAGCTCTATGATAGCACAGTAAAACATGAGCCTTTTAAAATATAGTTGGTCAACTGAGGTGAATGTGGTGGTTTCCAAGCGATTGGTACCTAAGGAGCCAGCTTCATTTACTTGACTGTCTTATCCAGAAAGCTTTGTTGTTTTTGTTTTTGACCACAACTTCAGTATCTGCCACCAGTTTGGAACAGGACTGTCAACGAGTTCATCCAGTACAAGATACTACTCATTGATGATTTTATGTTTTGTCATCTGCGCAACTAAGATTATTGGAAATAAACTCAAGGCATCTAACACAACAATAAAAAGACACAAATTTAGCTCTAAGAGGTTTGAAAGCCTAATTTCAAACACAGGATGTTATCAGAGTAAATTATTGTATTGAATTAATTTTTTGCTTAGTATTTTTTTAGCTGAGTTTTTTTTTTCATTTGCTATTTATTCATTTATTCATTTGCTTGGAACATATGAATCATGAGCACTAGAATGCTAATAATGCATTTTTCTGGCTTTCCTCTCCCTTTGGGAGCCCACTGACACCTTCAAATTGCTGGAGGTTGTAGGACCCACATGGATAAAATGTAGGTTTGGAAGTCTCAGTGATCCTCTGAGAGAGAGCAGGATGGAACCACATGGCAAATATCC
This sequence comes from Eublepharis macularius, assembly GCF_028583425.1. Taxonomy (NCBI): domain Eukaryota; kingdom Metazoa; phylum Chordata; class Lepidosauria; order Squamata; family Eublepharidae; genus Eublepharis; species Eublepharis macularius. Next base: position 18,128,328 of record NC_072793.1, on the reverse strand, counting down.
TTGCTTGCGCTGCTTAGGATGCAATGCAAAGTTCATCATTCATTTCACACTGGGTTTGTCACTGCAATTCTTTTCAAATAAAATATTATGAAATGGGGCACAGACTCACTAAAGTCTGAGATGTTCATTCTGGATTTATTCATCATCCATTCAGGTCAAGATCTACAGAGCACTTGCCTTCCTTTTCCCTTCAAATACTGTTGTATCAGATCTTTATTATTTAAAACAGCCCTAAGACTACAAAACCTATGATGCACTGTGAGTAACTGGAAGCAACAATAAGATGCACTGCTCATACAGGCATAACTAAAAACAAACAAAGCTCAGACTACATTCCAAATGTAACTATGCAGAATGTGTGTGTGTGTGTGTTATGTACCATCAAGTCACTTTAGACTTACGGCAACCCTATGAATTAATGACCTCCAAAATGTCCTAATGTTAACAACCTTGCTCACATCCTACAAACTGAAGGAAGGCCATTGCTTCTTTTATTGTGTCAAGCCATCTCATTTTGGGTCTTCCTTTTTTCCTACTGCTTTCAACATTTCCTAGCATTATTGCCTTTTCCAGTGAGTCTTGTATTCTCATGATGTGATATGACGGATAACCCTCATTGTCACCATTAGTATTATTTTTTTAATGACTGCAGGCTTGGGCTTCCACTAGTTTTCTGCTTGTGGCACTGCTCTAATATAATGGGGTGATAAAAAGGAGAAAGAGGGAAAATTTACAAGGAGGCTGCTGAAAGCAACAGCCTCTCTGAACAGACTGCAGTTCTATTACCCCCACACTCTAGCCTCTACTTTCTTTCTGCTTAATTCCCCAGCTGCTACAATATCCCTAAAAAGGGAAAACTCAAGCTTTTATTCATTGGCTGGTAATGTGTAATTTTGTGTTCCCTAATAGGCTTGCTTTGGTAACCGGAAAATTGTGGTAGTTGGTAATGAGGTGATTCCCCAACTATTTCAGTTAGAAAGTGAACAAATGGAATAAAACAACAACCAAATATTTATTTACAGAAAGTAATTATCTTTATTTTAAATGAATTATCTTTATTTTAAATTCCCAGTGATAATTCCTTATCCTTAAGGATCTTTTTTTCTTCTTTTTCTTTTTTGGGTTCTCTCATGGCTGCCCTTCCAAGACTCAATTTCTTTCTGATTCCTTGGTTGCACTCTTCATTTTGGTTAATGATTGACTGAAGGAACAGAAAATCTCTTAACAATTTCAATTCATTGTCAACCTTAAAATTCTGTAACTGCTTGGTAGTGATTACTTTGGTCTTCTTGATGTTCAGTTGTAAGCCTGCTTTGGCATTTTCTCTTTTAACTTTCATCAGTCATTTCAAATCTTTACTATTTTCTGCCAGTAATGTGGTGTCACCTGCATATCTCAAATTGTTAATACTCCTTCCACCAATTTTCTCTCCACCTTCATCTAACTTTAATCTAGCTTTCCTTAGGATGTGTTCTGCATACAGATTGAATAGACAGGGAGATAATATACATCCTTGTCTGGCATCTGGAAATCATTCCTTTCCCTCATATTTTGCCTAACAGTAGCCTCTTGTCCAAAGTATAGGCTGCACATCAAAACAATCTCCTACAATTGATATCTCGAAATAAAATAGAAGTAAACAAAGCTACACTAATGTGAAAAGCCAAAGTCTGAAGGAAAAAAGATTTTCTATGGAATTCCCTTGCTTCTTCCCTCTTGGAGGTATAAGGAAAATGGCATCTATCCATAGGAGAAAGGGCTAGAGGCTTACTGTTTTGAAAATGAAAGCTGGGAATGTAGAGAAACGGCTACACATATGGACTTAATTTTGGGATGATCAGTTTGATAGTTTGTTGATCTTTTCATCAGTGTTTAACAGGTTGTTTTACTGTATTCCTTCACCATATTCCTTCCTGATCATGCAGTTCAGCACAATTGACTTTTCCTGTATTGTGTTATCACACAGCCCAATTAAGTTCTACTATTCCTCCATCCTTCCTGTGTAACTGCTTTGCTCAGGAGGCAATTGTTTAAATAGACAATTAGGTTACTCACAAGTAGATATGGGCACGAACTGAAATACAAACCAAAGTTCATCATGAACCAGGCTGGTTTGTGGTTTGCGAACTGGTGGTTTGTCAGAGCCCATTTCTGAAGAACCACCATGAACTTTAGGGCGGTTTGTTTGGTTCATTTTTCAGTTAGTCACTGCAGACAGCTTGGCACCAATCAGTTTCCTAGGCAATGAAGGATGGGCTTTCTGCAGACCTTCTGCTGACCCGGAAGTGGTGATTTGCTGGCCTGGAAGTGTCATTTTCACAAACAAAATTAACTGGTTTGCGAACCGAGGCAGGTTCATGAAAATTCATGGTTCATGAAATGTGACGAACCACGAACTGCAAGGTTCCTTTTTTTTCCTGGTTCGTGCCCATCTCAACTCATGTCATTTAAATCAGGCATCAATAAATACTGTGTTTCAGTAAAATCCTACTTTTTGGTGTTCATCTAAGTAGTTCTTAGTAATATTAATAGCTGCTTATCAATTTGAATTGTCAGTATCTTTGCACATGCAGAGTTTTAAAGAGATTTGGTACAAACCAATTGTGCGAGCATTTCTGGCACCTCAGTTCAAACTGAACAGACCAGGAGACTGGCTCACATGGGATTGCCACTTTTGAACATGCTAAGTTTGACCATCGAACATGTTCACAACAAATTCTCAGCATTCCTCATCCAAACTCCCAACCGCATATAGTGCTTCCTAGAGTCATCTTCATATTTTGGGCTAATGTAAGGGATTTTTTTGCCTCTTCCATTATTTTCAACTTGTCTTCAAAGAAAATGTCAGAGCTGGCTGGAAGTAATTGTCTCTTGGTCTCTCATGCAGGCTTTTTGTCACATCTGTTCTAGTTCCACTGCAAACAAAGGAAGCACTCTGGACCCCTTTGGTTGTATAAAGTGGCATGAATTGTCCAGCTTATTCTCTAGGAGTGTGCATTGAGAAAAAAATAATTATAACAATCTAGGCTTACTGTGATTGCTTATTTCTGAGTAACATTACCAGTTTAGATTCAAATCTCTGTGTTTTTTCAGGTTCCAGAGTTCTTGGGCTATTATTTTTACTGGAGAATCTATCCAAAGATCTAGGACAGCTGTGTATAAAGATAATGGCACCAATTTTGCACAGAACCCACTTTTTTATTAAATCAGGGTCAATTTCCAGGGAAGCAGAATTGAATATTAAATTTAATGATAAAGACTGGAAACAAATATTTAAATGATTTCCATATAAATCAATTTCAAGAGGTTTACAAAAGCATGCATTAAAGATGTCTCAAAGGTGGTATTTGATCCCAGTAAGGATAGCCCGCTTAATGAAAATACAGAATAAAAATTGCTGGAGAAGTTGTGGCGAATTAGGCATATTCTTACATATGTGGTGGTCCTGGCCAGTTATAGCAAATTTTTGGGAATCAATGTTCATAGAGATGGTTAAAATAACCCAGGAACAAATAAAACTGTTGAATTAGCTCTACTCAACTTATTTACCAATGAAAATTCTCAATGTAAACAAAAAACACTTGTTAATTTTCTTTTAGTTGTAGCTACTTATTGCTCACTCTTGAAAAAATGCTAAAGAGATTTCCTTGGATAAGTATTCCTTGGATTGTTTCCTTTCTGAAAATGAGGAAGTCTTCTATTACAGACCTCTCTCCTTCCCTTCAGTCTGCCATTATTCCCTACGGGAAACTTTGGATGGGTGCTGGAGTTACTGTTTTCAACCAAATGACACTAAAATTGCAGCAGAGCTTCTTCTGCCTGTCTACCAAAGAAACACACACGCAAACGCGTGTGCACGCGCACACACACATGGTTTTACTGAAAACTCTGCATCTGACATCCTTCCTTATTGTGAGCTTCTATTTGTTCTTTCACAAAGTGAGTGAGGCTTCCTTTGCAGATTCCGTGCCACCACCACCACCACCCTAGTTAGTCTGCTATTTTTCCCTATGGAGGACTATTGAAGGGGCTGAAGTCATTGCTTTTCAACCAAAAGTCACCAAAACTGCAGTTGAGCTTCTTCTGCCTATCCACCAAAGAATCTCCAAGTTTCAAGCAAACTGAACAAAGGGTTTGAATTCCATGAGCCCCGGTATAAGCCCAGGCTTTCAACTTTCAGAGACAAATAACCCTCTCTCTTCAACCCACAAAGGGGAGGAGGAGATTGGCAGCTCTCAGCAGCTTGGAATTGTCCGGGAGTGCTCCGTGCTCCTCCCTTGCAAAGATCTGCTTGGAAGGGAAAAACGTCATTGTCTAGGGAATTAGTAAATTGGCTAAGGGTGTGCTGTGCTCCTTCCTTGTAAGGCTCTGATTGGAATCGAGAAATACCATTGTCCAGAAAATCATTAGAAATAAAGAGAAACACAAGCTTGTGGCTTGTAAGCAGCAGATTTTGGAGGGAGGAAATACAGATTTTGTGATTCCCAAGCAGCCTGAATTGGCATTTCTATTCCAGAGTATCAAACAGTAACCCCCAAAACCCAGTTATTTCCCTTTTTTTCTGGCTCAGGAATTCTATATAGTGAGGCCTTATTATTCTGCTCTCCATCCTACTGGTGGGTATTAAGTTTGTTTAATAATTGCCAAAGACAATGCCATGTTCTGACCCACATATCCCATGTTCCTCCAATTTCTTCATACATCATTAATGGGCTGCTGTTAATTCACCTAGTTACACTGTGTGTCATTAGGCTTAAACTTTACACCATTTGATACAAATCACACAAGGCCCTTGGGGAATTGTTTAGCATACTGCTTCATATATTATTGACATCTGTTAGGTTCTGTCTTGTCTTGTCTTTGACATCTGTTCTTTCTCAATTACACTGATCAGTAGTAATAGACATGAGCTTTAATTTCCCAGGATGTTAAAAATAAAGAGAATCCTCTGTTTTGAGGAAGGGAGTGAGAATATCCTAACAGTGTTTAACTTGCTGTTTCTTTCCACCATGAACATTAGAGTGGGTGTTACTTCTTTCAGAAATATTTACAGCATATTAGATTCCTTTTATTCCTTAGTTGAATGACCCGGTAGGTTGTCTAGAAGAGCATGCCCAAATAGGAGAAGTAACATGGCTGCAAGAAGCCAAGTCATTCTGCCAAAATCAGATCAATCTAAGGAAGGAGAAACCAGACATTGAGAGATTGGTTCCAACCCAGACCAGATGAATTCACTAAATACTAAGTACAGATTCAATGTCTACTGTTCTTGTTCTGAGAACTGCACAGTAATATATCTGTCAAAATAAGTTTGGGCACCTCTGTTCCTTTGATGGAGAAGATCCCACTCTCCATTGTTATGAGACAATGTTGTGTTCTGGTTCTGTTTTACTCTTTATTCAATGCAATTCAATTTATTCAATTTTTAGCCTGCCCTCCCCACGAACAGGCTCAAGGCAGGTTACATTCAAGTATAAATACAAATGAAACCACATATAAAATCATAACAATCATAAAATACAATTTAAATTTATAGCACATTTTTTCCAATTCCAAAATGTGCTCGTGGCTAAAAATTTAATTTGTAGTTATAGGATGGCCACCTTGCGGGGGGGAGGGTTACAAAAGGGGTAAAAGATGTATCATAGGAGAACTGTGACTGTATTGAAATGTAATAATATGTGATGCATTAATAAAAAAAATTAGAAAAAAATACAATTTAAATTTATAGTTTACAATTTCCAAGACACTGGTCCATATCCATATCCATATCCATATCCATATCCATATCCATATCCATATCCATATCCATATTATCAACTTCTGCTAATGCACAGGGAAAAAGTGAGGGAAGGAGGGCACAACCATTCTGGTGGATTGACTCATGGGGGGGGGAGGGCAAGGTGACTATACAGACCAGTAGGGAGGTTTACCAGATGAGACAAGAACATCATCAACCATATGCCTAGCAGAACATCTCCATCTTACAGACCTGCTGAAAGGATAGAAGATCTTGGTAGGCCTGAATGTCTCCAGACAGTTCCACCAGGTTGGAGCCAAGATCGAAAAGGCCCTGGCTCTGGTCGAGGCCAGTCAAGCCTCCCTGGCACCAGGGACCACCAGTAGTTGTTTGTCAGCTGATCTGAGTATATCTTAATAATATCGTTGATATGTTAACAGATTCAGAACTATTTCTATCCCCACTCAACCCATGGAAATGTTCCTTTCCTTTATATGCAGACATCATGGTTTTGTTGTGACTTACCTGTATTGGCCTAAGGAGGATGCTATCTAAGCTTAGTAAGTCTTGTTCCATTGAAGAAAATGTCTGGTTTGAAGGGTGGAGTTTATGACATTATACCCGGATGAGGACTCCCCCCCTTCCTCAAACCATGACGTGCCCAAGCTCCATCCCCAAATCTCTTAAGAATTTCCCAGCTTGGAGTTGGCAACCTTACACGTCAGTTGGACTTCCTTTATCTTCTCCCATTTCTTCCCCTCTTGGAGTTCATCTTGGGCCAAGACTTCTTTTGGAACTTGACATTGGTCCAGAGGGAAGGGAAGTTCTAAAGCAATGTATGTAAAACATTGTGAGGCAACTGGGACTCTCGGCGTATGGCAAAATACTCTGGTGAAAAGGAAGGAGGATGTGTCCAACATGTCCAAGCATGTGTGAAACCAAACCAAACATCTGAAGGAGACAAGCAGGCAGGCAAGCAGATAGGCAGCAAGTACAGAGAAATTCTGCTTGTGTCCATAACGTGGGTGGGTCTGGGCAGAGTAAATTAATCACCCAAAAGTTCAGAATGCCCTTCATCTTAGAGAGACACACAGGCAGAAAGACATGGTGGAGAGATTTAGGCCTGGCGTTCCTCCAATAAAATTAGAGACTGAATACTCTTCCTCTTCCACTCCCCATCCCAAGCCTTTTAAAACAATAGCGAAGGTAGGTAGATGGGCCAGGCTCTCCCTGACTGCATGTAATTAGACCACTATTCTTCTCCCTTGGGGAAATGGCATAACTCTGTTGAATTAAGACTGCTTGTTTTGCCACAGTTTCTGTGGATTAATAAAAACATCCAGCTGTCAAAATATTTTCAAGTGAATCACCATGAAAAAATTTCCTCTTATGTAAGGTTGCCAGCTATGGCTTGGGGAAACTCCTGGAGATTTGGGAGTTTTACCTGGTGAGGGCAGAGTGCAGGGAGGGGAGGTAAGTGCTGCCATGGAGGCAGTCACCTGAAGTCTGGAGATCAGCCGTAATTCCAGGAGAACCCCAGGCCCCACCTGGAGGTTGGCAAGCCTACTGTTTATGAAACTTCCAAATCTGTTCTGCATTCCATCCCATTTAGAATGATATCCTTCCCTTTCAAGGAACCATCGGTTGAAATGATCTGCAATAACAGAGCAAAGACATTTGTTCTGATTGAAAGAGTAACAGAGAAATTCTTCTGTGGCATTATCCTTTTTCTCTATGCTATTGGGGTGGTGGCGGCATCCTGTTCCTTTTGTGTTCATCCATCTATATTAAATAGGAATAAAAAAGGAATGGGGAAGAAACTGGCAGGTGAGCAATTTTAAAAAAAGAACGGAAGCAAGTTGTTCCAGCACCTGGCTTGAAACCCAGTATCATGTTTAGGGCTTTGGACGTGTGGCCTGGAGTGCGAGTACCGAAGGATTTCAAAAAGCACAGGGGGTTCCTGTCCAGACCTTTTTTTTTCCGTAGAGGGGCCATCAACTGCAATATGACTGTATTTCTGGTGAAGGAATAATACGAGGAGAGGAACCGCACAGGCTGGCTGCCCAAAGGCAGAGCGCAGCCTGGCTCTTGTTCAGAGCTCTCGTGATATATTTGGAAAGCAATCTTGGAACACTTGATGGAAAAGGGGACATTCTAAGAAGGGGGAGCACCATTCAAAAATAATCTAGTGGTATAGCTCTTTCTCAGATCACATGCAGGCTCCTGCAATTGCAAAACAGGTGAATTCCTTGGCCGCTGTTGCCGACAACAACTTTTCTAAAGTATTCCACACATCGGATTTCCCTATGTGTCACATGCTGTGACCAGGCCAGGTATGTTGTACATTGAAATGTTTTCAAATGATAAAGGACTGCTTGATCTGCAGAGTTTAATACATTTGGCCCCTTACTAGAGTTGGGTTTACCCACCCAGGTCTTAAAACTTTGGATAAGCCAGTGTGGTGCAGTGGTTAGAGCACCAGACTAGGATGTTGGATAACCAGGCTCAGATCTCCCCTTTGCCATGGAAGCTTGTTGGGTGACCTTGGACCAGTCACTCTCTCTTAGACTAACCTACTCCACAGAGTA